>NC_071388.1:86552305-88952305 GCF_022682495.2 Desmodus rotundus | reverse complement strand
CTTTACTTTCCTGTTTTAAAGAATATTTTTATTGACTATAGAATTTAGGGTTGACCATTCTTTTTCAGCTTCCAAAAGTTTTGTTTTATTGTTTTTCTGGCTTTCTATTTGTTTTACCATTTTTTGGTAAGAAAATTGTAGTCACTTGAATTGCTACTCCTTTTATTAATTTATTATTTTCCTCTCATTGCTTTGAAGATTTTTTCTTTATCTCTGGTATTCACTAGTTTGATTGTCATCTATCTAGACATGATTTTCTTTGAGTTTATCTTGGTTTGGCTTTGCTAAGCTTCTTGAATATGTCAATCTTTGTCTTTCACTAATTTTGAAATAGTTTAGCCAATATCACTTCAAGTTTTGTTTTCTAACCATTTGCTTTTTCTCCCCTTATGGGACTCCAGTGACAAAAATGTCAGAACTTTTGATATTGTCCCACAGGTGCCTAAAGATCTGTTATATTTTAAAATATATTCCCCTCTGTTCCTCTCTGTATTATACTAGATAATATTTGTTGATCTATCTCCAAGTTCCCAAATTCTCATCTGTTATCTCATTCTATTGTACTTGTAAGTAAATTTTAAAAAATTTACATGTTACATTTTATTTGTAAAGTTTTTATTATTTATTATTTTTAATTCTCTGATGAAAACTTTTATCTTTCCATTTATTTCTTTTAAAAAATTATTTTATTGTTGTTCAATTATAGTTGTCTGCATTTTCCCCCCACCCCAGCCTTCCCCACCTCCCTCACTTTCTTCCACCCTCCCCCTTGGTTTTGTCCATGTGTCCTTTATAGAAGTTCTTGAAAACCCTTCCCACCATTATCATCTCCCACCTCCCTCATTTATTGCAAGTGTGCTTAATTTTAACTAATGGAGCAATGGTCCTATTTTTTGCTATATATTCATCCTGTGCAATTCCATCATTCAAGTTGCATGGTGGTTGGCAAATATCGATTGCTTTTTTTCCCTTGATAATTCATCACATTTTCCTAAATTGTTGTATGTTGAATAACTTTGAATTATATACTGCACACTTTGTACATTATGTTTTGTGATTCTGGGTTCTGTTAAAATCCTATTAACAATGTTGTTTTTTTTGTTGCTGTTTTAATGGGCATTTAATCTCTTTAGGATCAGATCATACTTTTTTCTCACCTTTTTCAGTAGCGGTTTCAATTATCAGTTGAGATTCTAAACCTTTGCTACATTGCTTTGAGTCTCTGCCACTCCTGTGACATTCAGGGACCAGTCTGGAACTAAGATGGTGACTTATATTGTAGTTCAAGTCTCAAAGCTATTTTTTAAAAAACTATATTTTGTATTTGAACAATAAAAATGTGAAAAATTATATTTTATTGATTGTACTATTACAGTTATTCTAATTTTTCCCCTTTGCCTCAGTTCACTCAGCATCCCCACACGCTCAGTTAATCTCCACACCATTGATCATGTCCATGGGTCATGCGTATAAGTTCTTTGGCTCCATTTCCCATATTGTACTTTACATCCCCATGGCTATTATATAACCATCTATTTGTATTTCTTAATACCCTCGCCTCTTCACCAACTCCCCTGTACTCCCCCCGCCCATCTGGCTACCATCAACAGTCCTGAGAAAGGTGACTGCATTTCCTGATTTGCTTGTAACAGTCCTAGTTTACTCCAGTTTATCTATAATTCATTAATATTATCCCCTTTGCTGTCAAAAATATCCTGATATGGATGAACAATTAATTATATGGTTATGTTCTCCAGAGGGACTTCAATCTGTGTTCTCCAGTATAAGGAGAGGATGCAATTAACTACCAAGAATTTGTATGCTTAAATAATATTACTTTTTATTTCCATTTTTAGTTTTCTGAGTAAACTCCATACTGTTTTCCACAGTGGCTGTACCAGTCTGCATTCCCACCAACAGTGCACTAGGACTCCCTTTTCTCCGTATCCTCTCCAACACTTGTTTGTTGATTTGTTTATGATGGCCATTCTGACCAGTGTGAGGTGGTATCTCATTGTGGTTTTAATTTGCATCTCTCTGATGGCTAGTGATGCTGAGCATCTTTTCATATGTCTCTGGGCCCTCTGTATGTCCTCCTTGGAGAAATGTCTGTTCAAGTGAAATAAGCCAGGCAGTGAGGAAGAAATACCATATGATCTCACCTTTAATTGGAACATAATCAACAAAAGAAAAAAGCAAACAAAATATAACCAGAGACATGGAAGTTAAGAACAATCTAACAATAGCCAGAGGAGAGTGGGGAGGGGACAGTGGGGAGAGGGATTTTCAGGAAGTGCTATAAAGGACACATGGACAAAACCAAGGGGGAAGGTGGAAACAAGGGAGGGAGGTGGGTTTGGATGGGGTTGGTGTGGGGAGTGCTGGGGAGAAAATGCAGACAGCTGTAATTGAACAACAATAAAGTAATTAAAAAACATTACTTTTTATTTTAGATAAAATTTATATACAAATATTGTTAAGCACTTACTGCTTAGAAGACACTGTACTGGAAAGTTTGGGTAGAGTAAGATCAATAAGAGACATGGTTTGAACACTATTGAAGAAGATAGACAAGTATACAAGGAAATAGACAATGTACATGGAGTTTTGATCATGAGAATGTGGGAAGTTCAGAGAATAAAAGAAAAGAATCTTTGTGTCATTCCAGAATAGGCTGGTCTTCTGGCTTCAAAAATTAACTGGATGGAGCTGCCTTCCATTGACACAGGGAATATTTGAGGAGGAAAACAGTAGATTTGAAAGGGGAAATGATTAGTCAGTTCTAGATGAACTAAGTGTGGAGTGCTATGATGCACTAGAGTGAAGCAGTCCAATAGGTGTAATAGGCTGAGAGGACAAACTGGTACTACAGATTAGGAGTCATCTATGGGCGAAAAGAACCTCAATACAATTTATACATATAAATAATCATGATACAATGAGATGAGGGTTATAACAAGAATACATCAAGTGTTAGCAGAACATTATTTGATTAGACAAATACATATTATTTACTGTGAATAAAATGAAAAGAAAATAATTTCAAGAAAAATTAGCTATGAAAAAATTAGATTGAACAATCAGTGGAGGGGGTTGAAAGGCTGAGAAGTTTTGTTTTTGTTTTTGTTTTTGTATTTTTTCAGACAAAGGGCACATTGAGCATGTTTAGCAAGGATGTGGAGAAAAGGGAACCCTAGTGCACTGTTGGTGGGAATGCAGACTGGTGCAGCCACTGTGGAAAACATTATGGAATTTCCTTAAAAAAAAGGAAAGTGAAACTACCTTTTGACTTAGCAATTCCACTGCTGGGGTTATACCCTAAAAATCCTGAAACACCAATGCAAAAGAACCTATGCACCCCAATGTTCATAGCAGCACAATTTACAATAGCCAAGTGCTGGAAACAGCCTAAGTGCCCATGAGTAAATGAGTGGATCAAAAACTGTGGTACATTTACACAATGGAATACTAGGCAGCAGAAAGAAAGAAAAAACTCCTACCTTTTGTGACAACATGGATGGAACTGGAGAGTATTATGCTAAGTGTAAAAAGCCAGGCAGCAGAAGACAAACACCATAGGATCTCACCTATAAGAGGAAATAAGAGGAACATAATAACCAAAACAAACAAATAAACAAAACAGAACCAGAGGCATGGAAACAAGGAATAGACTGAGGGACCAGAGAGCTGGAGGAGGACGGTAAGGGTGGAAAGAAGGAGAAAGGCCTAGTCAAGGAACAGGTATGAATGACCCATGGACATGGGAAACAGTGTGAGAATTGCCCATGGGATGGGGGAGGGGGGAAATGGAGATCAATGGGGGAAAAATTGGGACAACTGTACAGAACAACAATAATTTTTTTTTAAATGTTGATGGAAATGAGCCATTAGAAAGTGAGAGGCCAAAGATCCTGGTGAGAAAGCAGAAAAAAAACCACTAGGATAGAAGTAGGCTGAGAGTAGTTGAGAAAATGAAATTAGCACCTCCAGATATTGAGTAAAATTCTTTTCTCAACCCACAGGGAACATCAACTGTTAATTATGAAATATGTATTTAGCTTTTCAAGTAATATAATACCACATACAAACACTTTGTAGTACATTTAAAGTCCATTTACAAACAATCCATTCCCCTGTCAAAATGGCATTTTTTTTCATTTGAGCTTGTCTCCTGGGTCACCAAATTGATGACATCTTCAATTCTTTATAAAGTTAATACTCACTAGGAATATTACTGGGTCCATTAATAACTACTTTTCCTCCCTCCCTTTTTTCTCTTCACCTCCTGGATTCTTGAAAGGTAGGTCTTAAATTTTGTCAGGACAATCACTCTATTGTTTATATTACCTGCCCTTATCAGTAGCTTCTGAATTCTTAAATTAATCTGGCATTATTGTGATTGTGTGACCAATCTATAAACACTAACCTATGGAAATCAAAACATCTTTCCTTGTTTTTAGAAGCCTGGAATTCAAATCATTGACTGTTCTATTTAAGCAATGAAGGATGGCTTCATTTTCCGGGGGTCTAACAGAATCAACAAGTCACAGTTATATTAGGCAAGACATCAAATAAATGGAAACAAAAGAGAATAACCTCACTTTTATACTTAGCCCTTCATTTCAAGAAAGTCCAAGACCATCTCATGCATGAACTCATTAATACCTTAGAATTTTTTCACACTGTGAAAAGCATTTTATAGTTAGAGCAAAAAACTATTTAAATACTTTTAGAAAAGTTTATCAGTAAAAGCCCAAACTAGAACAAGAGTTCTTAACTTCTTTGGTGGTCTAATTTGGTTAAATTGATTGAGAAAGTCTTATGCTAGAACAGAAAAACCATTGCAAAAAGTAATAGAAAAATCTGGTATTTTGATAAAACATCACAAAGTCATTAAAGAGTAGTCACATTTATGTAGTTTGTTCAGTGTATCCTGATACCAGCATACAAATAGTTCTTGTTTTTTGTTTTTGTTTTAATAATCTGTTTTTATCAGGCCCCTCTTTTATCTGGAAGGGAATGGAGGGCAGGTTCTGGAATCAGACGATGTGGATTCCATTCCCAGTTTGACTACTATGGGATCTTGGATATTTTATTTAAGCCCAGTTCTTTCATCTGTATAATGAAAAAAAAAACTCTCACACAGTTGCCATTAACATTAAATATGGTTATGATCAAGCCTGAAACATGGTAGAAATTCCATTTTGATCCTTTTTTCATCTTTTTTTTTCCAAATGGAAATGAAATTTACAGGCTAATGTACACTGTTCCTTCCCTGAATTTTCCCTCACATTGTGTTCCAGGTAATCACTGTCCTTTACATATTTTCAAATCCATAATCCCTACTCCATCTATGATTCTTTTTGCTGCCAGCTTCATTATAGCTTCTTTATAAAGAAAAATAGGAAATTTTACTTTTAGGAAACAGGAGGTAATTTACAGAAATCAATTACTTTCATTTTTGTAAAAGCATCTTCATCAGTAGGAGGTCAAATCTTTATTAGATACACATTAATAAACTAAAAAGAAAATTTGGTTCAGAATTTTAAATTTTTAACAAAGAAAGTTGCACACTATTGTGTTTGTTATGTTGATTTTGCACTTATTTTAAAATCTAATAATTGAAATACACAATAATTCAGAGGTGGATTTGTCAACTTACAAACTGTTCCTACTTTCTGTAGCTTTTTTTTCTCTATTGGTTAGTGGAAAAACGATAAGGGGAAATACAGTTATGGGTGACTTCCACATTTATAGAATGACTGTTTTGGCAAATTAATTGGAGTTTTTTCCTGACTATATTGAAATGTGTTAATTTTTTTTTAATATATTTATTGATTATGCTATTACAGTTGTCCCATTTCCCCCCCCACTCCACTCCATCCTGCCCACCCCCGTCCCTCCCACATTCCCCCCCTATAGTTCATGTCCATAGGTCATACTTATAAGTTCTTTGGCTTCTACATTTCCTACACTATTTTTACCCTCCCCCTGTCTATTTTCCACCTATCATCTATGCTACTTATTCTCTGTACCTTTCCCCCCCCTCCCCCTCCCACTCCCTTAATGACAACCCTCATGTTCTAGTTGTTTGCCTAGTTTGCTCTCGTTTTTGTTTTATGTGTGGTCGTTAATAACTGTGAGTTTGCTGTCATTTTTACTGTTCCAATTTTTGATCTTCTTTTTCTTAGGTAACTCCCTTTAACATTTCATATAATAAGGGCTTGGTGATGATGAGCTTCTTTAACTTGACCTTATCTGAGAAGCACTTTATCTTCCCTTCCATTCTAAGTGATAGCTTTGCTGGATACAGTAATCTTGGATGTAGGTCCTTGCGTTTAATCTTGGGTAATGTAATTATGATGTGCCTTGGTGTGTTCCTCCTTGGGTCCAGCTTCTTTGGGACTCTCTGAGCTTCCTGGACTTCCCGGAAGTCTATTTCCTTTGCCAGATTAGGGAAGTTCTCCTTCATTATTTGTTCAAATAAGTTTTCAATTTTTTGTTCTTCCTCTTCTCCTTCTGGCACCCCTATAATTCGGATGTTGGAACGTTTCAAGGCGTCCGGGAGGTTCCTAAGCCTCTCCTCATTTTTCCAAGTTCTTGTTTCTTCATTCTTTTCTGCTTGGATGTTTGTTTCTTCCTTCTGGTCCACACCATTGATTTGAGTCCCAGTTTCCTTCTCATCACTATTGGTTCCCTGTACATTTTCCTTTGTTTCTCTTAGCATAGGCTTCATTTTTTCATCTGTTTTTCGAATAGATTCAACCAAGTCTGTGAGCATATTGATAACCAGTGCTTTGAACTGTGCATCCGATAGGTTGGCTATCTCTTCATCGCTTAATTGTATTTTTTCTGGAGCTTTGAAGTGTTCTGTCATTTGGGCCATTTTTTTTTTTTTTTTTTGTCTTGGCGTGTCTGTTACTTTAAGGGGCGGAGCCTTAGGTGTTCACCGGGGCGGGGTAATGCTGGTCGCTGCGCTGTGACGCTGTACGTGGGGGAGGGGCCGAGTGGGAGCAGTGGCGCCCGCCTCACTCTCCTCCGGATTTCAATCTTTCACTCCGATACCCACAATCAAACTGGGCCCCTCTGGTGCTGGTTCCCGAGTAAGTGGGCCTGTGCACACTCTAGGCCCCCGTGGGTCTCTCCAACAACCTCTTCTGTGAGGCTGGGAGTCTCTCCTGCTGCCGCCCCAACCCCCAGGGGCGCTTTCAATCAGAGGTTTGAGGCTTTATTTCCCGGAGCTGGAGCCCTTGGTTGCGCAGTGGTCTGCTTCTCTGCCCGCCGTTTGTCCGGTTTATCTGTGGGCGAATGTGGTGCCGCAAGGTGCTACCCGCTGCTCTGCCTGCCCCACTCTCCGCCACTCTGAGTCCGGCCCTCTCGGTTTATCTGCGCAGATGTGGGGCCGCAGGGTCTGCTAGTGCTCGGACTGCCTGCGCCATTTGTCCCACACTCCGCCAGTCTCAGTCCCGCCACAGCCGCGCGAGTCCTCTCCACCCCGGTGCCCGTCTCCGCCCCTCCTACCAGTCTGGATGAATGGTTATTTTCTATTTTCTTGGTGTTGGTCCCCCTTGTTGTTCGATTCTCTGTCAGTTCTGGTTGTGCGAGGAGGCGCAGTGTGTCTACCTACGCCGCCATCTTGGTTCTCCCCTGAAATGTGTTAATTTTACTTTTGAAATAAGATCTCTAAAGAGAGAAAACCAGGTTACCAGGAGAGAGAATAAGGGTGCTTTTTCTACTTAATAGAAAAGTCTCTTCCATATCAGCCCTTTAGGGATAGGGATAAGATGGAGAGCAGAGATAGCTGAACAACAATTGCTCACTCTTCTCCCATCAGGCAAAAGACTCACCATTGATCCTGATTCACATCATTGCCATCAAATTAGTGAATTATTTTAAAAACTTACAGGGGTTAAGGTTGTACACCAAAAAGAATAATTAAGTATGAAGCTATTACTTTAAAGTTTTTTAAAAAATAATTTTTATCTTGTACTGGTGAATCTTCCAGAAAATACCCCAGTAATTTGTAGTATTTCTCACTTATGTGACTATTAATATATGTTTATTAAGGTAAGAAAAAACTGACGTCTTCTTGTCTCCATAATTTTGTACCTGTAACAGTTGTTCAGTAAATATGCCATACCTGAATAAATAAATGAATGAATGAGTGAAGAAAGACATTAATGATATTGATACTGAATATTAACTCGCTAGCTTTAAGAATTCTGATTGGCAGGTGCCTATTCTTCCTACACATTCCTGCCTAATTTATTTTGTGCTCAACATTCTGAGGAAGGGGAAAAAGGAAAGAAGAGGGAGAAAAGTTAGAGGGGATAATAAAGCCAGCAAAATTCCTGACTATCTTCACACTTGTAAGAAGCTATCAGCTCTCACCAATAGCCTTTTTCAAAACAGGAAGTGTTTAAACGTAGCTGTACCAATTATAGCTGTTATTACAGAGTGGGAAAAGAGGCATATTTCTACCTGTAACACCGGTACATTCACTCAGTGAATTTGTTGGACTTATTCCTAAAATATTGCTTTTGACTAATTAGCAATCATTGCTTTATATTCAAAGCATATGCAGGCATTTAATTATAGTGTACAGTGATTTGGGGGTTTTGTTTTGGTAAATAACGTGCCAATCAAGGGATGAAAACCTGAAAATTTAACTCCCAAGTGGTTTTATAGTATGGAAAAATGACTACTTTATATGAAATGTTAGAACAATTACACAAACACTTGACTTAGTAATTAGTTTCAAACAATCATCTGCTTTAAGGAAACATACATTTGTCTAATTTCTCACCATATTAACAAGACTGTGTATTTAGTGAATCAAATAATATGAGCTATAAATTGTTTTAAGAATACTTACTGTTGCCTTTTCTCAGACAGATTATTTTAATGCCTTTCTAAAGGTGTTTTTTTAAAGGAACATTTCCTCTTAAAAACTGCATTAAAATAGTATGGAATTGGAAAGGGAAATGTACATAATTTAATTTTTAGATTTTTATGTACTATCTGTATCTATATGTGTTTATACCAATATTTATAATTCATATACAATTGTAAAAATATGTATGTGTATGCATGGGTGTGAGCTTTCCATTTCAGTGATCTGTTTTTTGGAAAAAGTAACTCATTTCTTTGGTTGAGTGATATCTGTTTTAAAGAATGCACTTTGTGTTCTTGCAATGAGATTCTTGTCCCAGAAGTTGATAGAATGTGTTTAAAGTTATTGTAGCACTTACATAGTTCTGAAGGATTTGGTACACACTTAAACATATTTTTCCATGTACGTGATTATACAAATTTTCTTTGTTATGTGTACTGTTATGTTAAAGCATGGTAGGGTGATTTATTTTAAATATTTATGAGGAATTACTTATTTCAACTTATAAAGAAATGATGTTTAGCATAGCATTTTGAAAGCTTTTCCAGGCAGATGAAGTAAACAAAAAGCAAAATCTTTTCGTGTGAATGCCACTCCTTGTTGAAAGTATTTTGATGGAAACACTGCATCACACCCACCTGTATGGCATCACTGAGGAACGACACGGACCCCAGTCTTGGTGTGTCTTCCAACACTAGACCAGTTCCTGACTCTCTTTCCTTGCTTCTTAGCAGCCCTAATGCTACAACTTTCTTTCCTTTTCTTATTAAAACTCTCACCGTATAACCTATTTCTTCAGGGTTGTCTCTAGCTGTGATTGCTTGTGAATGCTAGCCTTGTAACATGACTTGTTCTATTCTATCGAAAACAAACATTCAGAACCTTCCCTCTTTTAGACTTTGGTCACAAATCTTCCCTGAAAGACAAGTTTTGAGCAAAGCAGAATCCTGGAGTGTTGCCTTGGGGGCTCTTTTCTCTGCAGCTCTTACAGTGTGTGTAAGTATTAATTAACAGCACTTTATCTTACCTGATCATTGCGATGGGAGGTGAGTTTTCCTCTCACTTCACAGACTAGGAAAAGAGAGCAAGGGTAGGCAATCAATTTGCCTATTAACCCTTATTTATTAGAACTGAAACAGTTATCTGACCCTTAAGCCCAAAACCCATTGATATGTATGTGTATTTGCCTTTGGGGGGCCTAATTTGCAGTCTGGCCCTTTGAAGTATAATCTGTGGTTCTAAGCAGTACATAATATTTTCCAGACTTCAGGAGAATGTGAGAAGCAGAACCACTTCTAGAAGCTTGAGGCTGGCTGCTCATGTGACTTCCGAATTGCACAAGCATCCCTAAAATTCTAGGTAAGCAAAAAGTTAGATTTAGGGAATATTAAGGTTGGGAAAGAGTGTGAGCACATGGAAATACAGCCGAGGGCAGTGGGCATCTACTCTGAAGGATATAGGGAAGGTGAATGTGACCGAGATCACTGAGTGGCAAGAGCTTCTGCCATTTGCTTCCTTGGTGAGTGAGTCTACTCTGGCTCTCAAAATTGAAAATTTTAAACAGTAATGTGGATTGTGGAGCCTTAAGAGATTTACTTAATTAAAGCACAGTGCCAGCCTAGACCACAGAACAGGTCTTTTCTTCCTGAGACACATACAGTTTTTTGCATTCATGCTTTCTGGCAGCATCTGAGCAGCAGCCATGGGGACAGCAACATGGTCAGGAAAACTTCCTCGAAAGCAGGGACAAGGGCCAGGGAGAGGGGGTTGAGGTGGGGTGCAGCAAGGCCAGATTCTCTGTCATTGTTTAGTCTCCAGGATCAAGGCTCTCTTCCCTCTCATTGTCCACAACTGATCTCAGAAAGTCTCATTAACGCAGCTCAGTCCTCTAGCATTCACACCAAACGTTAACTATTCATGGCAATTATTATGAAACACCACAGCTAACAATTTTATATACCCTTAGAAATGAACTATGAAATTTTCATATTATGTTCAAACATTGTAATGGTGTTTCAAGTGATAAATTTATTAAATGAACAATTATTTATACAGTGATTTTCAGTGTTTCTTTTTTTAAAAATTTTTATTTATTTTTATTTTTAGAGAGGGAAAAGGAGGGAGAAACAGAGGGAGAGAAACATCAATGTGTGGTTGCCTCTTGCATGCCCACTACTGGGCACCTGGCCTGCAATCCAGGCATGTGCCCTAGACTGGGAATCGAACTGTGACTTTTAGGTTCTCAGGCTGGCACTCAATCCACTGAGCTACAGGGCTTTTCAATTTTTCTTAAAGCAGTATCTGGATCCACCTAGTAATTCCTCAGTGATTCTTTTTTGTTAAAATGGTATATTTTCTGAAACACCAGTTCAAAAGAACCTATATACCCCAATGGTTACAGCAGAACCTATATACCCCAATGGTTACAATTTACAATAGCCAAGGGCTGGAAGCTACTTAAGTGCCCATCAGTAAATGAGTGGATAAAAATACTCTGGTACATTTACACGATGAAATACTATGCAGCAGAGAGAAAGGAGTTCCTACCCTTTGCAACAGCATGGATGGAACTGGAGAGCATTATGCTAAGTGAAGTAAGCTAGGTGATGAAAGACAAATACCATATGACCTCACCTAATCAACAAAACAAACAAGCAAGCAAAATAAAACCAGAGACATTGAAATAAAGAACTGACAGTAACCAGAGGGGAAGAGGAAGTGGATAATGGGGGAAAGAAGGGGAAGGGTTGTCAAGGAACATGTACAAAGGACACATGGACAAAGCCAAAGGCAGGTAGGATTGAGTGTGGGAAGTGGGGATGGCTGGGGTCGGGAAGAGTGGTGAGGAGAAAATGCTGTACTTGAACAACAATAAAAAAATTAAAATATATATAAGATAAAAATTTATAAATTGTAACTAACAAAAACAAAAATTTAAATAAGTTTTAATTGTGAAAGTTAAAATTTTTTTTATTTATTTACTTATATTTTTATTGAATATTTTACTGTTGTTCTATTATAGCTGTTCCAATTTTTCCCCCATTGCTCTTCACTGCCCCCCCATTACGATAGCAATACAGTAACAGATGACATAGTGTTGCATATGCAGGGTGCACTCAATAAATGTTTCTTTTCTTTTCATCTTGATTATAACACTAACCAGCTAGATGATCATGAGTAAATTCCTTCATCGTTGTGCCTCACTTTCTTCAGGATAACAAAACCCATCTCATAGTTTGTTGTGAGGACTAAATGAAGTAATACATGTAAATTAGCCTTTAAAGTACTTGTCAGTGTTAAATATTATTCAGTGTATATTTATTTTCTTCTTTTGGAATTGCCTCATGAAATTGTGGTTCTTTCTTTTAAAAAATCTGAGGTCGTCATATTTAGTAGTGGATTTGAATTTTTCTAGGTAGATGTATATTACTATGAAATACTGTATTAAATATTGTGTAACTTATAAACAATTCTTAAATCAGGTTAAAATACTGATATTTAAAAAGAGAACTGTAGACATAGGTCTACCGGGATGATAGATTCTTATAACATAAAAGTATGATTACAGAAGAGAGCTTGGATTAATGGCCCAATTTTTGTTATGGTAAAACATTGAGAAAGAAAGACTGATGTGCTAATTAAGGATCAGAATTTGGAGGCCAGAGGAATTCCCGTGACTCTCTGCCCAGGTGCATGTAGGTGGAGGAAAGGAGGATAAGGACATTCAAGTAATGACGGAAGATGCAGGGCTCCTTTCATTTCCCTTTGTACGGGTAGTTTGCTAAGGCTGCCATAATCAAGTACCATAGATGGGGTGACTGCGGTGATAGAAATTTATTATCTCACAGTCTTGGGGACTGGAAGCCCCAAGATCAAGGTGTCATCAAGGTTGGTTTCTTCTGAGGGTAGCGAGAGAGGATCCCATGTCTGTTGCCTTCCTTCCAGTGGTTTCCTGCCAATCTGTGGCGTTCCTTGGCTTGTAGAAGTATTGCTGTGATTTATCTTTCATATCTGCCTTCATTTTCCCATGCATTCCCCTGGTCATATTGGATTAAGGCCCACTCTAATGAACTTCTCTTAACTAATTATATCTGCAACAACTTATTTCTAAATAAGGTCACATTCTAAGGTACTGACAGGTAGGACTTCAAGGTACACATTGTGTGGGAACACAATTCAACCCAGCACCCTTGTCAGGGCAAATTGGTTGTTTGTGACTGAGGCTGACTGAAATCTGGAAATTAGTCAGAAGGTGAGTAAAAGATCACATAGCAGAAACCGAATAACAGTGAATGCTTACAAAAGACATGCATTCATTTTTACTTCCCTGGCTAGGTGTATGTCATCCTCTCACCTAAAAAAACCTTTTCAAGCTGAAATCAATTTCAACCTTCTCCATGAAGCCCTCTTTGAGAACCTCAGTCCTTTGGTTATTTCTACCACCTGTAAATTCTTATAGCCTTTTTGCTAGAAGAACTGATTCATTACTTTACTTATACAAACTTATATCGTTGAACCATATGAACCTAATGATGTTCAAAATCATTTCTAACCAACAAACACTGCAATTTAATGTTTCAACCTATAACATACATGCATTATAGTAGCTGAGAGCCTGAGACTCTGAACTTGAGTTTTACCACATAATAGATCTGGGACCCTGGTCCCGGGAAAAGCATCTAATAGTTTATGCCTCAGTTTTCTTATTCATAAAATGGGGATATACCATTACCAATCTCATAAGGTTGCTAGAAAAATTAATTAGCTAATATATATTATATATTATATATAACACTAAATTATGCCATGTATAATGCACACTTTTTTGCTCAAATTTTTGAGGGAAAAAGAAGGATGCACATTATACATTGGTATTATCTGAAATACCTTGTAAATGTTTTTGTGCTTTGTAATTATTTGTTTGTAATTATCTTATGGTACATAAAATTTCTTGCATCAAAATGTGTTAAAAAATAAATGCTAAAACTCCTTTATAATACAACCCCCCCAAATATCTAAATATAAATAAATACATAATTAAATTAAAAAATTAAAATGAAAGATTTTTTTTTGCTGAAAGTTTGGGCCACAAATGTGGGTGTGCATTATACAAAGCAAAATACAGTATGCTTATAAAATGTGATTTAACTGTGCTATCACACTCTATAATTGTTAATTACTATTGCTTTATTATTGTTATTATTTTTTCTGTTTTAAAATTTTTATTGTATTTTTCCCATTACCATTTAGTCCCTGATACCCCCTTCCACCCAATAATCTCCCAACTGTTACCTATGCCCATGAGCCTTTTTTCCTTTTGGCTCAATCCCTCCACCCCCTAACCTCTCCCCAACCGTTAGCTGTCATCTGCTCTCCATCTATGAGTCTGTCTCTATTTTACATGTTAGTTCAGTTTGTTCATTAAGTTCCACATGTGAGTGAGACTCATGTTTCATCTGGCACAGGGCTTTTAGTATTTTATACATATTTATAGAAAGAATCACAGTTGAGTAAATACATAATGTCTTCTCAACTACATATACTCTAACACAAAAAAATATACAATGTAGATAATAAATGCTTGCTGATAATTATTAATTAATGGTTATTAATTGGAAAGACAAACTCAGAATGCTGATCCAATAAATTCTAATGCCCATAATTTAATTCTGATTTGTTTTTCATCAATTATTTTACATTATGGACCTGATTTGAGAAAGTGTGCACTTTGATTATAATATTTCAGGTGCACAGAGCTGTGCACTTTAGAATGGACAGGTAGGCATCAGGCTGGAGCACCAGCAGCCCAGGCATCCCTTGAGTGATCTCACTTTTTAAAACAAGCCTATTCAAGATCAGTGCCCCTGGGAATGGATTGCAACAGCGGGAATAGTCCAGTCGTCCTGTGCCTATAGAGTTAAAAAGTATTTTAAATTCAGAAAAGAGGATGAAATCCATCAGACCGCCCTCAGAGATCATCTGGTTCAGCGCTTTCAGTTTCCCCATAGGGACACCGAGGGTCCAGTGAATGTGAGTGCTGAACTAGCATCTGGGACTGCAGCGGTTATTCCCTGGCACTGTTAGGGTATGCCTGTTTCTTAAAGGGTTAAAATAAAAGAATCAGACTCGTGATGCTAGAAACTCAAACAGAAAGCATATCTTTGAACTGTAGTTACTTGAAGATCTTTAGCTTATGAAGATGAACGAGGCAGTGTGAGCACAGCATCGTGGTGATCCATAATCTAGAAAATATACAAAGGAGGATGTCTAAAAAACCTCCAGGGAATGCTGTAAAATCAAGCACCATAAAAACATTTATTTATATTTTAATGAGAGTAATGTAAATATTGTGATAGGTAGAATATAATTAAAGAGATAAAGATAACTTCATTTTGTGCTCTTTTTTAAAATACAGCTTGGATCCAGGAAAAGTAAAGCACAAACAATTTTTGTTATTAAAGCACTTCATTAGAATATTTCATACTTCCAGAGAAAAAAAATTAATTATAAAAAGAGGTGATAAGAAAATACCATGGTACTTAAAATATATTTTAACACATAAACATTCAAAATATTCATATAAGGGAATTTTTATTGTTAGCCAAGAGCTAAAGGACTATTTCTAAGTGTTTCTGAAAGATTTTTAATTAGAAGTAAACAAATTACTTTGCCTTTTGTCTATTTTAAATAGTTTAATACTTTCATATCTGAGAGGACGAAGGGAGGCAATACTGTCTTTATTGGCAAAATGGTAGGGGTGTAGGCTAAACGCTGGGTGAGGTGAGTGATGGGAAAATCAGAGTAAAGGGACATTGTCATGTGTTTGGAAAAGTCAGTCTGACTTGTGATAGCTGTGAGAATTCCAGAGTTTGCAAGATAGCCTGGAATACAGTGTGGACAGAAGTATCCTGCATTTCTGTATAGGCTGAGAGCAAGGCTTTCTTTTAAAGCATTCTTAAAGCCTGTAGACGTGACTCTGAAGCCAGACCTGCCTTGGACAACATTATTTTAATTATAAAAGTTCCTGCTCATTGCATAAAATTAGAAAATTTAGAAAAATATAAACAAAGAAAATCTAAAATCACATAACTTAGAAATATGTCCATTTACATTTTTGCATGTTTTCTTTGCAAATACAAATGAACAAAATTGAGAACAAAATCCTACACAGCATTTGGTATAATCTTTAATGAGATTTAGTAATATTTCCCAACAACTTTATTTTAAAAGCATGCTTCATTTTACCATATGGGTGCATCTACATTTATTTAGCTTCTTCATTTGCATTCAATTTTTTTTTGCCATTGTGATTAAAACTGTAATAAGTCTTTGAGTGAGCCTCTGGTGTTTTCCTAAAATGGGAAAACTGGGTGAAAGAATGTGAATATTTTTAAGGGCCTTGATAAATATTGCACAATTTCATCTCCTGACAGGTGATAATCAATTAATTCTCTACAGCAGCATGTGAAAAAGTCAGCCTATTTAGACGACCGTAAAAGGGGAAGCATTCTACACAGATTTGAGCCAGATGTGGGCAGAGCTGTGCAGGGGCCTCAAGAAAGAGAATTGAAACAAAAGCATCGGGGTGGGCATCAGAATTGTCCTCATTCAGAGATGCGTTTGTGTTTCCAAGCTCTGGCTGCACAGGGGAAGAGTTTTTTAACTGTCTATATTGAAATAATTGCAGATTCATAGGAAGTTGCAAAGGATTACAGAGTGTAGAGAAGATCCATATATACATCACACAGTTTCATCTCACATAATTATAGTACAATATCCAAAACAGGAAGTTGAATTGGGTACAATTCATGTGTACAGTTCTATAGATTCGTCATGTGTTGTGACCACCACCACAAACAAGACTAGAACTGTTTTGTGACCACAAAGATCTCCTTTGTTCTATCTCTTTTGTCACTATCGTCACCACGCCCCAATCATCCCTAGTACTTGACCACATGAACCTGCTTCCCATTGATATAATTTTATCGTTTCAAAATGTTAAATAAATGGAGTTATATAGCATGTGACTTTCTGAGATTGGCATTTTTTAAAACTCTGCGTAATGAATGCCCTTGAGATCTACCTAAGCTGCTGCATGTGTCAGTAGTTCACTCCTTCTGACTGCTAAGTCATATTCTTGGTTAGATATACCACAGTTTAGCTGCTCACTTACTGAGGGATGTATTGGTTGTTTCCAATTTGGGGCTATTACAAATAAAGCTTGTATGAACTATCATGTACAGGCTTTTGTGTGAACTTGTGTCCATTTTTCTGGGATAAAAGCCCAGGAGTGCAATCACAGTATTATATGTTAAGTGTATGTTTAGATTTTAAAGAAACTGTCAGACCGTTTTCCAGAGTGGCTGTACCACGTACAATCCCATCAGTGAAGTATGAGAGGTCCAATTTTCTGCATCCTGGATGGCGTTTTGTGTTGTCACAATTTTTAAATTTTACCTGTTCTCCTAGAAGTAGAATTATCTGTGAAGTTTGGAAAAAATGACGCTTGGGTCCTGCCTTAGCCTGACATTTAAATCAGAATCACTGAAGAAACTGGCCATCTCTATTTTAAAAATATCTTCCGAGGACTCTTAACATGTAGCCAAAATTAAGAATCACTGAACTAGAGTTGTGGTTTTTAAAGTGCAGTCTCTGGACCTTCAGATTCAGCATCACCTGGAAACTTCTTAGAAATGCAAATTCACAGGATTCACCCTAGACTGACTGAATCTTGAAATGGTGGAGTAGGGTCCAGAAATCTCTTTTAACAAGATTCTGATGCATGCTAGATATGGGAGCCACTGACCTATAACATAAAATCAAGAACCAGCTGTTTTTTGGCAGAAGACATTCTCTAGTATGAAAGGAGGAGATACAATCAAGGGCTAAACTTGGACTTGTTGATAGTAGCTGGTAGATAATAACTGTCTGGGATTGGGAGATCAGGGGCTAAAGAAAACATTGAAGACAATTTCAGGTCTTTAAAAATCCCAAGGGCCAGGGATCTGGGTTGAGGCAGTGGCTCTGAAAACAAATAATAAGTGCTTGGAACTCCACGAAACAGCTGCTTGGCCTGGTCATGGAATGTATCTGGAAGGGTGTGCTTTAGCACGCACTAGCTTGTTTGTAGCATTGAAACAGTCTGGGGAACTAAACTTAATTCCAATGATGTTTAACTGCAAATAACCTCAGCTATCCTAACAATCTTTGTTTTATTTTTTATTTTGTGTCTGCAATTCATGATGGATTTGTCTAAGTATACCAATACTTACTCAGAACAATTATGGACAAGGTGAAGAAAGTGAGGGATGATCAGAAGAAAGGGATTAAGGGCAGAAAGGGATTAAGGGCTGTAGGGACGTGGCCTGTGGTGGAAAAGTAGAGTAATTTACTTAAAGAAAGTTCTGGACCAATTTATGATAGCTGTATGATCTTGTCTCTAAAATGGAAATGGAGTTTGGCTATGGTGAGCTAGTCATGGATTGCCCACCGGACTTAACTGCAAGTTTGGTTTACACCCTAGCAAAGATGCCAAACACTTTTATTTTCAAGTTGATTATTTGGATACATTTGTACTGCATAGTTTGTTTTATCACTGAACATGGTTTTCTTGCTTAAACATGTTTTGAAATTCAGATAGAAGTGTATTTGGATATAAAATCATTTTTATGTGGGTGTAAATCTTTCTTCAGTGTTACTCTGTAAACTCTTGAAATACTAAGATTTGGGGGTGGTGGATTCATTTAGCTGCAGAGATATTCAGTTTTGTTTAGCAATGTATTTCCAATACCTATAACGCTTACTGGCACACAGGACTATATGCTTAATACATAGTTGCCAATCACTGAATGAACAAAAGGCATGATAACCAATGTTTCTTAAGTAACAGAGTTTACCTCTGATCTGGTACAATTTGGAAGTTAAAATATTAAAATATTGTTTTAGTAGGAAAGATCTAATGTAGCTAGAGTCACAGATCACTGTCCTCCTTTATGTCCCGCACAGCTGGACATTTAAGTATCTCCTATCAGTCTTTATTAACAGGGGCTCATTGGAAGTTTCTATTTTCCTAATCTACAAAGAAGATAAAGTTAAAAGCGTTGAAGTTTGCTTAACAGTGAAGCTGTTACTTGGCCAATGTTCTGAGTTGTCTGAGGGGATACCTAGCTGTAGTCTGCTTATTGTCTCTTAGATATTAAAGTAAACACTATTCTTTATTTAGACCAAGAAGGTTGCAAAAGGGTAAATGTTTTCATAGGTGTAAAGGGGAAGCCAGCTGCCCATGCTGTCTCTAATCCTGGCGTCAGAAATCAACTGTGAGAGTTGCTAGGATTTGAACCTTGAGTGAAGTTTCTCTATAGTTCGTGCACCTTTTTTATGATGGCCTGCAGAGGTTCATTGATCTGACCCCCTGTCAGGACAGATCTCATGTTATTTATGATTGACCAGGATCCAAAGCTGGGTGCCGAACTTTCATTATTCTTTACCTTAAATATTTGCTTCTCAGTGTTGCACAGACTTCTCACAGGTACTAGAAGGCCCCTCTTCTTTGATTTCTTCTTTGATTTTCTCTTGTCTGCTCCTCTTACTTTACTTAATCCTCTTGCAATGCTCTGTGCTCAGCCGGCAAGCCCTATTTCACATGGTTCCTTATAGTTATCAAAATGGGGAACACACTAGACAAATAAACACTTCACCTTGTTAATATCCATCAACTCTAATAAAAAAATCTTCTATGAGTTATTGAGTTTAAAGAATGCTTCCCACCAAGGGTTGGGACTAGGGAGGAACAAAAGGCTCAAGTAGGTAGAGACCTTATCTCTTGAGCAGATTGAATGCTCTTCATGTTCTAACAGTAGCTTGTCATTGGCACTTGGCCTCACTTCTGATCCCATCAAATCTTAGTGGCCACTTCAGTCTCTTGCTGTGTGGGAAATAAAAGATAATATCATCTCTGTCTTTTTAAATGAAACTCTCTTAGAGGCAGTTATCTTTAAAATCTCATTCTTAACACTGAGTTAATTAACTCACCAACACATTAATTATCTATGACCACATTAAGAGGGATTTGTTAATAACACTAAACAACCAGTTGTCAAGACAAGAATGGGACACTGGAAGGATGGGTACTTGTGGGGGTTCTCATGAGCTGCAGGGGGAGGGGAGGCACGGTAGACCTCCAGGAGCCACCGGCATCACCGTGTCGTGATCTGTCTTTCCTTGGGAAGCTGATGAGATTAGCTGCCTGAGAGCATTACCATTATTCTTAAGTGAGTTTTATTGCAAGAATCTATGTAATAGGCTATTTTCAGGAAAGAATCAAGATGCCAGAGTAAATGTTTAAGAAATTAGGTTTCCAGAAACTGAGCTCTAAAGAGTTTACTGGCTTTCTCAGGAGAGAAAAATTATGCATATATGGTCTATTTAATCAAAGAATTGTTTTGAATTAAGCTTGCTTTAGTGTTTACTATGTAACCTCCAGAGATATTGTCTCTTTTGTCTTTAAAAAATGTAGACAACTTGTGTATGTTTGGAGGACACAGTTGGTTTCTGTCTAGCTTTCATTTTTGCTTCTTCCTAAATGTGCCCTTTAAAAAATGTTTCCAGATATTTAGTTCTTCCTAAACCAGTCATATACCTCTGGAAAAACTGATCATACCTCAGCTTTAGGAGTGGGCTCATTGAATTAAGGATAATCCCAGTGACTCTGAGGAATGGGTTAAGGAACTAATTTTGGCCAATGAAAAATGAGGGTAATTTTTTTAGGTGAATCTGGAAGTTTTTCTCACATCTCAGAAAATTCCACAAAAGGAAATAATATCTCTGAACATGGTCACTCTGGATATGTTTCCCAAAACTGTAGTTGCCATACTGCTTTATGGCGAAGGGCAGAGCCAATCATGAGGATGGCTGACCTGAGAAGAGGAAAGAGCCTGAAACTGGATTTGCTGAACCAACCAGTCCTGAAACCAAATTCAACTGTTATGGAAGTCCTTTAAGATTCAAACAGTTGAAAATATATTGAGTTTATTTCTTGCTGGCTATTTATCCATGAAAATAAGAGATAATTTGCTTCCAAGCATACTTCATGCTTTCTTTTCTTTATTTCTTTTTTTTAAATAGCCATGTTTTGCAAAATAAATACTTATTCCTTAAATGCTGTAAAAGAGCTAGGGAAAAAAAGAGAAGTTATTATATTCTGAACTTGATTGAAGGTGACACAACAAACACATGGCCTATAATTTCTTGCCTTAAACAACTATTCAGATGATTCAAAAGGCTGCAGCTATGGGCACCTGGTGATTGTCAACTTCATCATGACAATGTGCCTGCTCATGCACCAACCACATCTTGTACAGAGATTTTTGGTAAAATCATCAAATCACCCAGGTGACTCAGCCCCTTTATAGCCCACATTTGGTGTCCTGCGACTTCTGCCTTTTCACAAAACTAAAATCACCTTTGAAAAGGAAAGAGTTCAGACTGTTGATGAGATTCAGGAAAATACAATGGGGCAGCTCATGGTAATTCCAGCAAAGGATTTTGCAGTGTGTTTTGAACAGTGGAAGAGACCCTGGGAGAACTGTGTGAGGTCCCAAGGAACCTACTTTGAAGGGGACTGAGGCATCATTGTCCTCTATACAGTGTTTCCTGTACCTTGTATCTTCTTCAATAAATATCTCTATTTTTTATACTACATGGCTGGATACTTTCTAAACAGACCTAATATGTGTGTGTGCGTGTATGTACATTGTTTTAGTGGGTTCTTAATGATTTGTGTCATCTTTAGTGGTTTCATGTTTTTCTTCTCCTCCATCTTTTTGTAAAATATTTGACTTCCTGGAAATTTACCTTAAACTCCACTAAAATGAGTCCTATAGTCAAGCAAATTTGGCAAACACTACACACTATTCCCCTTGTTATTAATAATGCACATCGTCACTGAAGGAGTCAGAGAATCCCCATAGTAAAAACATTTTGTTTTATCCGGCCTTTAATCATAGGGTTATTTCCTCCTGTCACAGCTGTGAGCATTCCATGGAACTAATGTTTCATTTAACACAAGTGGGAGATATCCTAAGTCTTCCCATCAACTGAAAAAGTCATTGAATCCTCTCTGGTTAAGAAAACATAATTTATATAGCCACTGAGTTGCTTTAAATTTTATTTTTAATGTTTTAGTTGGGACTTGCTGTCTCATGTTGCCATGGGAATCCTTGTTGGCAGAGGAATACCACAGTGATGTCCCAGCCCTGAGTACGGAACTCAGGGATTGGTCATGGATTTCTTTTGACAAGTTTCCTAATTTACTATTTGCCTTCCCTGTCACTGACTTCATAAAGTGTGGAAGGGTGATATTTGCATTTTTTCATCTGTATTATCCTTTGCTGAATATTTCATGTGTGAGGGTGGAAAGTTGGCCAAATGATGGTTATAAATTGGATGATAATTAATAATTATTTCTCTAAAGCTAAGGGAATTTTCCCTCATGGCAGAGCTCACTTAATTCCTCCCCTCCCCCACATGGTGAAGCACAAAGCATTCTAAGATGGATTGGAGATAGGAAACAATGCGCACAGCGACCCACGTGGGCCTTCCTGTAGCCTTGGAATTCTGAAGATGTGCTGTGCCCTCACACGGGCTGTCATTGAATGATCTATTGCTTGATGAAGAGTCTGTATTCTCTGACCCCAATTCCTTCAAGCCTGACATGTTAGAAATTTTAAATTGACCTATCAAGTTACCATTAACTTCCCACATATGTATGGGAAATGTTTCTCAATTTCTTTAACAGAAAATACTTAAGTGTTCAGGTTTCTTTTTCCCATTCAGACCATATAACTCATTTTGTTCCTTTAAGCTTTTCATCCTTATCTGATGTTGTGCATCCCTTGAGGAGATTTTTCTTTCTATGATTCAACTTCAGTAAGGGATACTATAAATGTGTTTATGTTATTAATAAAACCACAGTGTGGCTAAAATCAGAGAAATTTATAGAAATAGATGATAAAAGTAGCATTTTGTATTAGAATTCCAGGTGTCTGATTTATAGGGATATATTTTAAAGGGAATACATACTCCAGAGATTTGGGTTTTATTTTAATCTTTTCACAGCATTTTATTATTCACTTAAAGGTACACGCACACACGTGAGAGAGAGAGACAGAGAGAGAGAAGAGGAAAGGAGAAGAGAGGAAAGGAGAGGAGAGATTGAATTTAAAGAGAGAATTTAATTTTATCAATTTTGGAAATATGATCATCACTTACTCATTTATCTATTCATTGATTTACTAATTCAGAATTTATGGAGCACCTGACTTTTTCAACCAAACATTCCACTATAGTTTGATAGATATGCTGCCTATTTTGTGACTTCAACCCACCGTAATCCTGGGACTATGTCACTCGTTTCTTTTCCTAAGATCTTGTTCCTGTTATTTTCTTGGGCTGTAAGACCTCTCTTCTACTCTGCCTATTTAATCTCTATGCAGGACCCAGAGAGCAGTTCCAATCTCATCCCCTTAGGAATTCTGCTCTGCCCAACTTTAGTGCTTGTTTAATAATGTTTCCTCTGAATTGCCATATAATTTAGTACTTAATTACATAAAGCCTCATATTATTTATGTGAAAAAGATTTGTCTTCCTGGTTACACTGTTACATTGTAAGGTCATAGAGGTCAGGGATCCCTGTTCTTTACTATCCTCCAGGTCACTAAGAGCACAGTGGACGTCTGATGAGTGCATCTCATTGGATTTACTGATTTTACATTTGTTTTGGGGATACAATTCAGTTTAAAGGAATGGGCTATAGTATCAGACTTTCTAGACAAGAATCTTGGCCCTTACATTTATTGGCTGTACCTTTGGGTACGTTGCTTAACTCAATTTCATCAGGTACATGAGGATAATGAAAGACTCTCCTTCACACAACACATAGGTTTACTGTGAGAACTGAGTGACATAGTGCATGTAAAATATGGAACGCAGTGGTGCCAGGAACTTGATATAAGTCCTATGAATATCAGTTATAGTTTTACTAATGCAGCTAATTAAAATTCTCTCCTTTTCCTCCTGAACTATACTGTTGGAAAACATTACTATAGTGGAATCCAGAGTGGGGGACTACATAGAGTAAATAGGGGAGGGAAATGGGGACTCTGTAATTTTAATATGTCTTGAATGTCTAATCCTGTCTTGACATCTCTTACTCAAAGGACTTGAGCTAACCACCTGCCTGTCAACAAGACAAGTACAATAACAAGTGCTGGAGAGGTTGTGGAGAAAAAGGAACCCCCACTCACTGCTGGTGAGAATGTAAACTGGTACAGCCGTTATGCAAAATAATGTGGAGGTTCCTCAAAAAATTAAGATTAGAATTACCATATGACCCAGCAATGCCTCTTCTGTGTTTCCACCTGAAAAAATTGAACACATTTATTCACAAAGATATATGCACCCCTAAGTTAACTGCAACATTATTCACAGTGGTCAGGCATGGAAACACTGAAGTGTCTTTTGACAGATAATTGGATAAAGAAAAGGTGGTACATATATACTATGGAATACTACTCAGCTATAAGAAAAGACGAAATTTTGCCATTCTCGGCAACACATACGGACTTTGAGAATATCATGCTCAGTGAAATAAATCAAGCATATTAGAGTTAGGAACCGTATGATTTCACTTATACATGGAATATAAAACTGAAAGCAACAAGTGAACAAACAAAACTCATAGACACAGACAACAGCATGGTGGTTACCAGATAGAAGGGGTTGGGGGTACTGAAGGGTAAAGGGGACCAAATATATGGTGATGGAAGATGATTTGACTTTGGGTGGTGGGCACACAATGCAATATACAGATCATGTATCACAGAAATGTACACTTGAAACCTACATAATCTTGTTAACCAATGTCACTCAATAAATTTAATGAAAAAGTGTTTACTTCCACTTATATATCACATCCATATAGGTTTTGTACCTTTGCTTAGTTGTATTATTTTGGTTCAGAACATTCTGCTATTTATATTTCAATTCCTTTCCAGCCATTGTATAATAGGAGACTTCAGTCAAATTCTCTTTTATGGGACTGAAGAATCCACAATTAAAATTAATAGGCTGAAGACCCACACTAAGATTTTATGCCCCTTCCCTTATTAGTTAGCAAGAGAAGAGGACAAGTGATACTTGCTACATTCCCATGAGAAGACCGTCATTGTCCAGAAATTCTGCTTATTTACAGAGAATAGAGACAAGCGGCCCTAGAATGTCTTCACCGAGATTAGGAAGTTGTATTTGGGTGTCACACTGATCTCACTTCAGACAGGTAGGAGTTGTGGCTAGATGTCCTCTAGGGCTATGTCTTCTGTCATTGGGAGGTAGGAAAGAGGGTAGGTACCTCTTCTCTTTGAAGCACCTACTCTTCACACACAGGAGCTTGTCTGTGGAGCATGACATTTGTCCAAACAAACTTATCACCTTAGGGATCCTGGATTTAAGATATTGGAAACAATATGGAATTTCCTCAGAAAACTAAAAATGGAACTGCCCTTTGACCCAGCAATTCCGCTACTGGGATTATACCCTAAGAATCCTGAAACACCAATTCAAAAGAACTTATGCACCCCAATGTTCATAGCAGCACAATTTACAATAGCCAAGTACTGGAAGCAACCTAAGTGCCCATCAGCAAATGAGTGGATCCAAAAACTATGGTATATTTACACAATGGAATTCTATGCAGCAGAGAGAAAGAAGGTGCTTATACCCTTTGCAACAACATGGATGGAACTGGAGAGCATTATGCTAAGTGAAATAAGCCAGGTGGTGAGGGACAAATACCATATGATCTCACCTTTAACTGGAACATAATCAACAGAAGAAAAAAGCAAACAAAATATAACCAGAGACATTGAAGTTAAGAGCAATCTAACAATAGCCAGGGGGGAGTGGGGAGGGAACAGTGGGGAGAGGGGTTTACAGGAACTACTGTAAAGGACACATGGACAAAATCAGGGGGGAGGGTGGAGGTGGGGGAAGGAGGTGGGTTCAGCTGGGGTGGGGTGGAAGGATGGGGAGAAAAGGCATATAACTGTAATTGACTAACAATAAATTTTTTTTAAAAAAAGGTATAGGAAATAAAGCCCATGCTTAGTTGAGGGTACAAAGCAAAGCAAATCCAATTTGAATATTTTGGGTAGGGAATAGAGAATTAGGAAAAACTTTCTGTTTTCCACCCTGGGTAGTTTGAAGCTTTTATTTGGTGACATTTTAAAAATCATAGCAAATGCCTGACCCCAAGAGGAGAGTTGCTATTCACTTTATTAAAGTTCTTAAATACCTGGATTTACCTAACTTCTCACAGAATGAGCCCCTTGCCTCATTCAGTCACCTTATACATGCTACTCTTGAACACAAACACAGCCATTAGAAAATTAGGATTTTGGAGGAAGAGTTTGTGGTTATATCTGCGTGGATAATATCACTGTGCTGCTTGAGAAATTGGAAGAGTAGGCATAGTTCTCTCAGTTGGTTTTGGGAAGTTTGTTTACTGTCTCCTTTTGAACCATTCTCAGAAGAGGTAGGTTGAATAACACCCTCTTTGACAATCTATGAAAAATGTGCAATCCAACTTGTGTGATGACATGGCAGGGGGAAGTCTAGGAAAAGAGTGGTTTATTTAAAAATTTGGTTACTAATAACTATTACTAATAATGAACCAAACTTACTTTAAATGATGAACCATTTTCTTAACATTAAGCCTGAATGAAATACATTAATCAGAGTGAAATAAAACAATACTCATAATCTTAGTTAATCCTGTGTGTATGTGTACATGCAAGGTGCCAAATGCCTATGTTGTGGAGTGTGTTGCGCATCTCTTCTCATACCTCAAGGTTCTGTCAGCTCTGCATGAAAAAATAATGCTAAAAGGACAGAAACCTTTGAATTGTAGGAGGTTCTTCAAAAACAGCTGCGAAACCAACAGAAGAATGTGTAGATTTAACTTTGAGAGTGTTGAATATTTATTTTGCCATAAAATGTTTGCCTGAAGAAGATGCTTAATAAATATTTTTAGCAGTCCAATCTGTCCAGCATTAAAAAAAATTGTTAAAGCATAAAACAGCTCTTAACCATTCCTGTGATCATATCTCTTCTTATTTTAAAGTCCTTTCATTCTGCAATAATAAAATCTCCGTTTGGCATTTGTGTACATTTTCATGTGAGTTTTTGTGGATGGCACCCACAGAATATTAAAGAAGAAAGTGACATCTTAGGTTGTCTAGTTTTTACTTATGGCCCTTATCAGCAGCATTAATATCACCTGGGGAACTTCTTAGACATGCAAATTCACAAGCCCCACTCCAGACCCACAAAATCAGAGACTTTGGGAGGTGAGCCCAACAACTGATGTGTTTTTTTTTTTGTTTTTTGTTTTGTTTTAGAGAAGTTTTATTTTCATAGGAAAATTGATTCAAAAGTACAGTTTGCCCCTCCCCACAGTGTCCTATTATTTACATGTTGTTTTAATGTGGAACTGTAATTGAAAAACAATAAAAATTTGAAAAAATAAAAATAAAAAAATACAAAAATTGAGCCCTCATGGATTTTAGTTAATTACAAGTATCAATACTGGTTCAACAACTGATGTTTTAACAAGTCCTTAGGTGATTCTGAGGGACACTGAAGTTTGAGAGTCACTGATCGTTTCTAATCCTTTCATTTTACAAGAATGAAATTGAAGCTGGGACTATCTGAGCACTTTTATTCTGTGTTCTCTCCAGGCTTTCATATCACACATAGCTTCAAGTACTATCTACAGCAGTCCACTTGCCCATGGGGGCTATGTCCCAAGACCTCTGATGGATTATGAAACCACAGATCGTATCAAACCCTATATATACTATGTTTTTTCCCTTTGTGCTTCTCTCTGACATATCCGAGTTGTCAGCACTTTGGGGCCATTATTAAGTAAAGTAAGGATTACTTGAACACACGTACTGTATACAGTCACAGTAGACCTGATAACTGAGATGGCTACTAAGTGTCTAATGGGCAGGTTGCCTGCACAGCAGGGATACACTGGGCAGAGGGATGATTCACATCCCAGGCAGGATGGAGCAGGAAGGCATAGATTTCATCATGTTACTCAGAATGGTTTGCAATTTAAGTCTTTTGGATTATTTATTTCTGGAACTTTTAATTTGATATTTCCAGATCATGGCTGACCATGAATAACTAAAACCACAGGAGGTAAAACCATGAATAAGGGGGACCACTGTAGAGGCTGCTGACTTCCAACTTTGTATGTTAGACTTTCCCCCTAAAACCTGAATCCAACTGCTTAGTTGACACCTCCACGTGGGTGTGTCACAGGTAACTTAAATGTACAGGTCCACGGCACTTATCTTCTCCTCCAGGATTATACATCTCAGCAAATGTGTGTTATTTTTCTCAGTTGTTCAAATCAGAAGCCTAGGAAACTTCTTGCACACTTCTCCCTCTTCACACAACCCCCACTTTATTTAATTAATCAAAATGTCAGTTTTACTTCTGAAATAGCTCAAAGTAATTTTCTTCTCATCTTTATTGCTATGATCCCAGTGCAGGCCGTCATCATTCTCTCCTACCTCCTTAGCCCCCTGTTCCTATTTTGAGCCTTCAAGGCTCTCCCTAGAGAGGAGCCATAGTAATCCTTAAAAATAGGTTATGTCAGTTATATGTTCAATATGTTTCCATTGTATTTGGATCACATCCCAAATCTAGCATCCCTGCTTAATTTGTCTGCTAGTTTCTTCCCTTTAATTCCTAAATATGGTAAACTCTTTCTGGTGCTTTGGCAAATATTCTCTCTGCCTTGAAAACTTTTCCTTCTACTTTCTACTCAGCCTCTTCCTACTTTCTGTGGTGCTCAATGCTGGTGACAAATGACAATCACTTAGATGATATTTTAATGAGTAATGCTAATTGGACCTCATTCTTAGACTTTGTTTCTTTGGTCTGATGTAGGGCCAGGCACCCATAGAGTTTTTAAAGCTTCTCCAGGTGTTTTAATATGCAAAATAAAGTAATATGTTACTTTCTTAGAGAGGCTTTCCTGACTCACCAATCTACATCTTAGAATCTCTAAATCGATTGCATGTTTTATTTACAGTATTTATTGCACATTATTTAAATATACTTAATAAATGTAAGCCCTGCTTGACTGTGAACTTCATAAGCACAGAGACTCTGTCTCTGTTGTTCACTTTTGCCTCCAGCACTGAGCAGCGTCTGGCATAAGGATCCATAAATTATTGTCATTATTGTTGAATACATGAATTGATAAGGTCTCAAAGCTAACTCATGGCAGAACCCAGTCTAAAACCGAGCTGCCAGGGCTTCTGCTTTTATACCCTTAGAATGCAGAGAATTCCACATGTTTTCTCTCTCTGCTTTGAATCCTACATGCCCCGGCTAGAATAGTTGCAATCTGTCCTCAGCCCCTGCTGGTAGAAGATGGTGTAGACTGTTAGTTCTACTTCTCGTTATAGCAGCCCCACACCATATAACTACGTTTTCCTTCATTTCTGAACCCCAAATTTCAGAGTGGTTTTAACGTCTCCTGATAATATCCTGGAGTATCCTAATGAAACAAGTATTATTGAATTTTTATGGGACTTACATATACTTTGACATGAATTTCAATTAAATCTTGGGATAGAGTTATCCAGAAATAGTAGCTCTTTGATAAAGAGCGGGTATTAGATGATTTTGCCAGTTTATGTTCACATATACACTATTTTTCCCTTTAATGTACCACCTTATATTCTATTGTATTTTATTAATATATAGTTATAAGCAAAGAGAAAAAGAGCATACAACCAATCAGATGATACCCTTTTGGAAAGATCAAATTCATACTTTAATTTACCCCCAAATAACATACCTAGTCGGCAATAGTTGATTGGTAGATAAGCACTAATTTGTGGATAATAATTATTCTTCAGGAAGCCATGTGTGCTTTTTTTTATGAGAAAGAAATCTAAACTTAGGGGTCAGATCTGGGCAATCTTGTCAGCTGCTGTTGAAAAGGCATCCCTACATAACATTATTTATTCAACTACTTGGGTTGTTGTTCTTAAAACGAATTCACAAATTTTCCAGGATAGCCCTGATTTTAACCATCCTACCTTACTTAGTGCCTTAAAACACAAAAATGCCCCAGGAATCCTCTAAATGTACTAATAACAGCAGAATGACTCAAGTCAGAGGCTGGAGAGAAATAGAGCATTAACTAAAACATGCACTGAAACATTTACCTGCTTTCTTAATCATACTCTCTCTCCAAACACCTCCCTAGTTAGTGCCAGAGCCACTGTTGCATTTGGCTGAGCAAGGCACAGCTGAGCCACTGATTCAAGGAGATGTGGATGGCAAACAATCTCCAAGTGTAATTGAAGGCACTTCTTTGAAGTATGTTTAAAGGAAATTATATTTCATTTTAATGTCAAAATTAATGTAAAAGTCACGAAAATGTGCACTTTCAAGGTAACTGGGTAAAAGGAATACCCCATTTAAAAAAAATAACCAGTAATCACAAGTGATATTGCAGAAGTGAGGTAAATATTGCTTGTATTGGGAATTTGACATGCCTTTATATACTTAGACAAAGAAAAATTGATTTATTCTAGGATCTATTAACTCACAGGTAGAAAAAGGGAGAAGTGTTTTGTAAATTCAAAGAGAATTTTCTTACTTGTAAGGAGATAATCTTTTAAATAAACATGTTCTAAAATTACATTTTGTTTTTGAGCAGGATAAGGAGTGAATAGACTCAGCAAAGCGAAAAGGGCTAAGAGGAGAGAAAGATGTTTGGCATGAGAATGTCAGGATTCCAAACACAAGGTATGTGACTTCACTGTCTCATGTTTGCATACAAGTGCTATGATGAAAAAGTTGTTTTCCCTAAACAATAACTTTTGGACATCAGAAACCTATGTAGTATCTCTAAAATTTTCATAATCCAAGTGAAAAATCAGAGACTTGCTAATAACTTTAGGTGAAAAAATATATATTTGAAACCAGGCTATACTTTTTACTAGACCTAATAAGATATTATTAACCTTAGTAGTAAAATAATTAAAATTAAAACCTAATTTTGTGATTATTTTATTGAATTTTACATTGTATTCCATATAATTTTATTTTTTCAGGAAAGAGCATATTGTTGTGTGATTGAGATAATTTTATGTTACCATATAATCTTAATATTAATTTAGAGAGGTGGAAAATATTTTTTAACAATGTCTTTTTTTGTCATGAAAAATAGGTACTAAATAATATGTGATAACTTTCTATTTTGACTCCCATTCTACATTACAGTAACTAAATTTCTTCACTTTGGAAGTGAGTCTTTAACCTATAGATAATTTGTTATCAGCTGTACGAATGGCTATAGGGTTGAAATTTCCAGGGCGAGGGACCTAGAGGTACTTACTAAGGACCAGTTATGTTGTTTCGTGTTGGGGCATATGGAAACATTCAGAAAATGGTCTCTTCTGTGGAGAGGGATCTCATCTAGTGAAGAAGGCAGTCATGCACACAATTAACCACATAATTAAGTCAGGTGGTGGGTAGCAATGTTGAAGAGTAAAGAAAGAAATTTGGGGCCAAATAGGAAAATAAGGTTAATTTTAACTGAGAGAAGCTGCTGGGGGCCTGGTATCTGACTAAAACAAAAGTTTAATCTTTCTCCTGCCATGTGGTCTATCTAGTAGGATGTCTTGCACACAGCTCCGTTGTTGAGCTAAATTAAAGTCTGTCCGGGCACCTGAGCCACTTTGCTGCAGGAGTGTGATGGAGAAGGCCTCTTTTAGTGTTTTCAAGATAGCTTTAGTTTCATCCTAAAACAGTAAATTAAGCTTAAATATCAAGCAAGGTAATTTTCTTTTCAGCTTAAATTTTTTCCCAAGCAGTTTTTATCTAATATTGTCCATCAACAGAGAAGGCATATTTTGAAATGACACTGTCTGGGAGAAACTGGGAAAACCATGTGCTTCAAAATATCTTCCTAGTTTTCTTACCTAAAATTCTACAACTTAAGGTTAATTTCTTTGTTACTCCCAAGTCCTTTTGAATACAAGTGTCCCTGGGAAGGGTCACACCTCATCTGGTTATAACACCTGAGTGTGAGTCAACGGGCTCCTTTGCAGACCATTGGTGTTAGAACAAAACCAGTGAGATATGTCCTGAGAAGTTGCGTATGTTCATGGAAGGTAGTGGCACCAGGGCCAGTATGAGCCGCTGATGGGCAGACACAACTGGAAAGAAGGGTTTTGGAAGAGAAAAGAGGAGGCAAGTTTGTTAAACCTTCTTAGGATTTGTCCTAAGTGTAAGGTTGTGCCACATGTTATGGGTATTTGATAAATCTGGTCACTCTATTTTTCAAACCCAAATCCCCACAATTACTGTAATTGAAATTGAATTGAATTAAAATTGAAATTACTGAAATTGAAATCAATTGGATATTCTGCAGACTGCGAGGCAGGCCAGGATACCTTGTGCAAGTCAGACTCTAAGATGACATCCAGGGAGGAGTGACGCTGGTTAGTGACCAAAATGCTGGGTTATCCAAGGTTACACAGGGGGACCCCAGGAGTTCTAGATCATACATATGCCCCCAAAGGAACAAAGGTATAAACCATTTAAAATACTCCACTTTTTTTCTTTTTTTAGCCCTTATTATTAATGATAATTCATTTATATTTGATTTTGAGAATACAGAATATAATTTACATCAATAGTTAGTGTTTCTTAAGTACCTACCTTGTGTGAGACCTGGTGGTAATACTTGTCGTGCAGTATCCCTTTTAATCCTCACCACCGAGGCTCAAATCAAATGACCTAGATTCACCCACACAGTTAACATAAAGTAGAAATAAAATTTCAAGGAGGAACAGTTGCAACCTGAGTTAGAGCCTTTAACCACTCTGCAATATCACCCTCAGAAAAAGGGAAAGAAAGCCAGTGGAGAGACCACGATTCTGCTTCAACATTATTCTGCTTCTGCATGGCCTCATGAATCTAGGAGGTGATGTTACGTGTGCCCAACAGCTCTCCCAGCTCAAACATTCCATGCTTCTCCTGACCTGGGATCTATTGGTGGTGGTGATGGGGTGGGCATTATCCCAGACGGAACATTATCCTTTACTTATAATAGACACATTTGGCACATGAGAAGAATGGGCCATTTGCTCTCTTGCCCATGTGGAGCTCAATGTTTGTGACCTGTGAGCCTCCCAGAACCTGCTATCTCTGGTGAACCCCTTGGCTGTAAATCACAGGGCATGCCATTGCCGTATATGGAAAGCACATTGGACATTGGGGGTTAACTGGGATTACCAACAACTGTAATGTTGGTGTCTTGATTCTCAGCAACTCCGCTTTGAAGCTGAAGGGCAGGGCACAAGCATACTTCTGTGTCTTAATTTGGTAATAATAGCATGTTTTTCTGATGACAAGGCATGCTGTGAATATCCAAGTTTACACTGTGCATACTGTTGGTACTCGATATGTATTAAGTTAAAGCATGGCTTGTCTATTTATCTAAATTTTGTCACTTAAACTCCAAACACTTGTCACAAATGGACTTGGGATGTGGTAGAAAAGTAATTAGGAATTTGACTTCTTTTACTTTTTGCTCGAGTCATACTTTTGTTGTGTTCTTGGAGATTTTCAGATATTTTGCTTATATTCTCTCTTCCCTAGTTAGTAGATTAAAATGAATATTAATTTGAGGTGGCTTGGTTTTGAAGTTGCCATAGTTCTAGGAAAATATTTCATTGGTGTCTAGACCCATAGGTTATAAGTGCTCAAAGAAATCTTAGGTATCATTTAGCCTCATTCTTTTATTAGTATATTTCTCCTAAGTCAAACCACCCGAAAGTATGTGGATTTTAGCATCAGAATTGCATTCAAATTCTTGCTTTGCTACCTAGTAGCTGTGGAACCACAGGCAAGTCATTGAACCTCCCTTAGTCTAAGTACCCCCAGTGTAAAATAAAAACATGGGTCGGTTATGCATATCTTTATAGATCTATGCAAAGTGGAAGCATACTCTTTAAGGAAGTGCTTAGTTTCATAGCCTAGGACAGCATATTGGCTCAATAATTGTGTTTTTCCCCCTCGTATTTTAACTCTAAAATAATATGCTTTTTTCTATTATAATTTAAAATTAAATTTCTTTATAAGTTAAAATAATGATGACATGTAAATAAGTTAAAGGATTACTATATTTTATAACTGCACTTTAAAAAAATTTTATTGATGTTCAATTATAGTTGTCCCAACTTTTTCTCCATTACTCTCCCCTGCCCCACCCACCCCCACCTTCTAGATTCAATTTCTGTTTTTCCTTTTTTCTGAGGATGTAAGAGTAGCCATGAGTTCAGCTATAGCGGTATATAGGGAGAAAGAAACTAGTAGGAGAATAAAAAAGGACTTGCCTTATTTTAAATTTCCAGAGAGTAGATTCGGGGATGGTGGAGTGCAGGTGGGAGAATGGGTTCTTAAAAACAAATGGAGTGGAAATGCAAATGAATTTAAATATAGACCTGAAGTATAATTTGAATAATACTATGAATGTTAAAGATGCAAGATAGATTCCCTGACAATAAAAAATAAAATCCTTTAATATGAATAGTGTAAGCCTACTCAAAATTTTTCATATTCTAAAACCATGTAGGAGACAGAGAGTGAAAGCCTGAACTAAACTAAAAATAGACTCATCAAATACATTGTCTGAATTATAAAGGACACACAGACAATAATGGGGAGGGTGGAAATGGGAGGAAGGTGGTGAGGACTGGGGGTTAGGCTGGGGTGGGGGGAAAAGGCAGAAAACTGTACTTGAACAACAATAAATTAAAAAAATACATTGTCTGGAATTAAGTGAACAAGGTAAGTGGCAAACTTTTCCCCTTCCTGTATCATATTCTGGAATAAAGATAGGCAAATTGTGATATTTAGAAACATGGCTTAATTTTTTAAAACATTAATGTTTCTACATAAGACAATATTAGTAAACATTTATTCATCATTCATTCATACCTGCATGCATTATTTTATTCAGCATGTATTTATTGAACATCCTTTGAATGCCCTTTTATATGCTGGGAGATAATGGTGAATAACAACTGACAATAACCTTGATCCTCTTAGTGTTAACAATCTACTAGAAAGAGAGAAAGGCAATACTTATACACATACACATAGATTTAAAAATTATGGTGATAAATCGTAAGTGCTACATAGAAAGAAAACTTAACGCAGGAGAATAGAGTTAGGGAGTAACAGCAGGGTGGAGGGCTGAAGTTAAGCAGTTGGATCAGGTATGTTCCAAGGTCAGGGCCTTGCATTTGAAGCCAGTGTGGCTAGGGCAGAGCAGGTGGTGAGGAATTAAGTAGTCAAAGTGGATGGGCTCAAAGAGGCAATTGGAGCCATATCATAAATGTCTTGTAGGGTGTTGTACAAATTTTGGCTTTTACTCAGAATACAATGATTAATTCATAATATTTTTAAAAATTACAGCAAAGAAGTTAATATAACTAGTTATCCCAGAAAACCCTCAGACCTTAGTTACTCCACCACTTCACCCTTGTCTGCTTGCCCGATTCAAGCAACTACCAGGACTCAGTTTTCCTTCTCTAACTGTCCTGATACTGTCTTTGCTCAGACCCTCATTATCTGTCATCTGGACTCCTGCTTTAACCTCTTATCTCCTTTCTCTGCCTCTGTCTTTCTATTATCTTAAATTCATCCTTCTTACTGCCAACTGATAGCTTTGAAAAACACTCATCTGTTGTTGTTGTGCTGATGAAATACCCTTTGAAGTTCATGCTTTTTCCATAGCCTGGCTCCTTCCAGGTTCTCTACAATCCAGCTCTGATGCACACATCTACTCCCAACTCTGCTGCTCCTCGGTCAGCACCCCTTGTTCCCCAACTATGTTCTGAGCTTTCACACATTGGAGCTTGCACAGGTACATTTCTTTGCCAAGAATGTCTTTAATCTATCTTATTCAACATTGAGACCCAACAGCAATTCACCTTCTGGAGGGGTAGTTCCTAGCTTTTCCAGGTGGAACCAATGCATCTTTCTTCTGGGTACTCAAAACACTTTTCTTCCTTTGTCATAGTATGTCTTACTTTTTAATTATTTTTTACTCATATTTCTCTCTACCAGATTCTAAGCAACTAAAGCACAAACACTGTGACTTATTTCCCTCTATATCCACAGTACCTAAGGGCCATGCCTCGGGCTTTGAGAATACTCAATAGTTTTTTAATAAATAGATAAATGTATTACTACAGGAATGAGTATATATGGATAATTGTATATAACTGTGTTAAAATAATTAATATGAGCAGAAGTTGTCAGAGAGGGTTATTAGATGTGTTTATTATTAAAGCTTTGGGAAAAAATTGATTTTTTTGGTCAATTATTTTGCCTTAGTGTTTTTTCTTTGATAAATTGAGTTGAACTGGATGATCTTTAGGACCCTTGCCACTCTGAAACACTGTGCATTCATTCATCAATTCATTCATTCATTCATTCAGGCATATATAAATGTCTGTTATGTACAAAGCATATGACTTCAATAAATCGCAAATCGCATTTTTCTTTTGAAGTTTCTATTTTGACTTAGTTAAGTACTATGATGAAGCTATAAATAAATGTATGGTATTTCTTTCCAGTTTGTCATAAGCTTATAAGATTACAAGATGTTCAGGTAAAACCGAAGTACACAGCATTGGGGGAATTCAAGGCAGAAAATGGATACTAGAAGTTTAAAATGGGATTTGATGCTGACTGACATCTTAATACCACTAAGACATGGAAAAACCCATGTCATCCTTTCTACATAAGATAAAGGGATTTGGAAGGATATCTTGTTACTATACATGCTGGAACATATCCATAGGATTGCTATAATAACATTTCAGTGTTCTAAAACAAATTCTTAACATTTAACAGATGAGAAAATGCATTGACATCTACTTACTTGACCTTGAAATCTTATAGAGCAAAAGCAAGCAATTACATTTATAATAGAATTGACTAACCTAAAAATAATCTTCTATAATGTATCAGTATTTCTATGAAAGAATAATTTCTTTCTTAAGCAAAGAAACCTGACCTTGTAGACTGCAATCAGAATAAGACAAAGGGGACCATGCTGGAATCTTATTTTCTAGGAGTGAATGGAATTTGAGATTATTTTCAGATTGAGAAACACTATTTATAGATTATGCTTTCTTTTCTGTTTTAATTCTCACCTTTATACTTTTCTCTCCAGATTTCTTAAGCAGGAATATACTATCATACCAAGCCTATTAAAAGATTATTTGGATCCAAATTAGGTGTTCATAAATTTGCCTTTATATTACCAGAGGCCTCCCGATGTTAACCAAGGAAATGACCACTGTATTGATTGCTAGCTAGAAAATTGTCTCTATGTGCTATGAGTAAAAACCATGCAAGATTTTCTATGGCAGAAAGAAGCCATTTATAGAAAATGAAGCAAACTTTTGTATGTACTAGAAGCTTTCTAGATTTTATGCTGTAAACTCCTTGCCACCAGGCCACATCTTGCATTCTAAATTATTCACTAATGTGTCATCACCAAGGACCTTTGTAATTCACAACAGTCCTCATGGACACCAATATGAAATACATATATATGTATATATAGGTATATATATATATATGTGTGTGTGTATATGTATATAGATATTTATATGTGTGTACCCATATTTCAATCAAACTGAATTGAGTGAATAATAATGTGTTTTTTCCCTTCTTTTAAACTAAGAGTTATATAGTGTTTTCCCTGTTTTCCTGACATAAAATACTAAGGAAAATATAATAGCATTTCTTTTATTTCTGCCCAGGACACCTTACCTAAATCTAATCATGAAGAAGCATCAAAGGGACTCAAACTGAAAAATATTCAATAAAAATAACTGTCCCTTAATTTTCAAAATATGAACAAATTTCTCAAAATAAAGAAAACCAAAATGACAATAAATGCAATGTGTGATATTGAATGGGATTCTGGATCAGAAAAAAAAATGGATGTAAAGGGTGTTACTGAAACAACTACTGAAAATTGAACATGGAATGTGAATTAGATCATAATATTGCATGAATGTTAAATTTCCTGACTTTGATCAGGGTACTGTAGCTAGGCAAGAGAGTGTCCTAGTTCCTAAGAAGCATATACTGAAGTATATTGGGGCAAAGGGACATTATTTCTTCAACTTACTCTCAAATACTTTAGAAGGATAGAGCAAATAGGGCACAATGTGAACCACTGGTGAACCTGGGCAATGGGTGCACAGGAGCTTTTTCTAACGTTTTGGTATGCTGATATTTTACAAACCAAGTTGCCCAAAGGTATGAAAGAGCTGAGTGCCCTCATGGCCATCTTGACAACCACGTGGATTCAGGAGTCCTGACTGGGAATCATTGGTGTGGTCTGTGTGTGGGAATGGCTTAAGTGCCTACGAGTCTCTGACTTCCACCACTATGGTGTTTCCTAGTGGAGCCTGTGATATTCTTCTCTCAGGAGATGTTTAAGTCACTCATTTTCAAAACTTCCCCGGAATGTTGAGAAGACTGTGGAGATCATCCTTTCTGAGATGATGGAAACATTCTATATATTGATAGAGGCAAGCCCTCTTTCAAGTGCTGCACGTATATCGTTTCACCTCATCCTCATAGCCATTTAGGAGTTATTTTGTCACCACTATTTTAAACACGAGACAACTGCAACTTGTTCAAAGGACAAGCATAGGAAGCAGTACAGCCATAATTGAAATCTGGTTTATTTAAAGACAATACCGAAGACCTCAACCCAAAAGACACATTCCTCCCCTGACCCCAGATCTACTACTCACATTGAATTCTGCATTTCAGGAAGAGTGCTCGGGGGAAGAGGATTTTCCTTCCTCTCTAACTCTCTTTTCTCTTTGTCCCCAGAACCTAAGACATTGTTTTATCCACAACTTCTTAGTTAAAATGGATTCTAAATAATGTTTTTAAGCCCCTAAGGCAAGATCCTGTGTGTGTGTGCATACATACACACACACACATATATAGCATAGCACAAATAATGCCCCTTTTTATTACAAAATCTTTTATTACAAAATCATAAACATGTAATTCTGTAACATAACAATATCACACTCAAGCACACCATATGACATTTTAAGTGAAATGTTCAAATTAAAACTATAAATTATTATACCAATATTATTACCCTACCAATCACACTCAAGCAAGCCTTACTTCTGCCATATATATATTATTTTTTACCCAGTACTATGCTAGAAATATAGTGTCCTTAATCATGTCAATGGTAAATTATATATAGGTAGTTTGGTAAAACTGACTTCACTTATCAGGTGTAAAAAGAACCTTTCTATTATTTGCAGTTTAATTTTGCCTATTCAGAAAAAATGTAGTGTTTATTTTACATACTTATTTAGTCATTTATTTAAAAGAATATAATAGGCTCCCATTAAAGAGACTTCATTGTGTCTGCTTTATTTTCATCAGTTTGGCTAGATTTATTATTTGGAAACCTCAGCTGATACTTTATCTGAATTCCTGTGATTATGCATTCCTGCAGGCCATAGTATGGTGGTCAGGGAGCAGTAGACATTTCTACCAGTCTACACAACATCCATTACCCTGTTTATTGCATGGTGAGCATAACTTTTTGTCCTGCTTTTAAGACATGGTGTTGATATTTTTCCCGTGAGTCAAGGCCGTTAGCACATCTGTACACAATGTGCAGAAATGCAGACATATCAAAACCCAGCACACATGCAGTCCAACGCTTGATAAGCAGAGTTTTATTGTGTCATGGTAATAAGACTACCTGGGTCTGGTTGCAGAGGTCCCTCAGCTTGGAATCATTTATATTCACTGCACATAACATTCAAACATTCTTGAATAAGCTAGCTGCAGACTAGACGATGGAAACCTTGACAGTAAGATGAAAAATCTGGGTAGAAATCCATTCATCTGAATGAAGAGAAGCTCTCAGACTTGCCTCCTGGCAATTAATGCAGTCGTGTGTGGTCCTATTATATGAACAGACAACGGCAATCTTAGGTACTCTGGGCTCAGGGAGTCCTCCTCCAGAATTCCACAGTCCAGTTTTCCTCTCTATCGGTAGATTTTCTTTGACTGGCAGCGGCAAACACTTTGAACATTTGCATTTCACTCACTACTTGTGCTGCTACAGGCTGAGCACAACTCTGTCATAGAAACAAATCCAGCTGAAAATCGCCCGATGGCATTGGTTATATTAATACAACTATCAGATTTCCTTAAAATATGTTTCCAAGGGCTAAGAAAGAAGTGGGGTTTTTGGAACATGGGATTAGCTTGGTCTGGTCTCACTTTTCATTTCTCTTAGTGAAAGTGCTTTCTCCTTAAACAAATTATAACAATTCAGGTCTTATCCATAGTAACAGGTCAGTGGAAAGAATGTCCAACTTTGTATTTAGAAAGCATGATGGGAATTTAGAACAGTTTCAAATGCATTTTTCCCCCTTGACAATCATTAATTTGACAGATGGAGATTAGGGGTATTTAGAAATGGTTGGCAACTAGATTTTTTAAGTGTGGGTTAAAAAATATCTTAACATCAGTTTCAAAATCTCAGTTGGTACCTTTCCTTTGATGTGTCACCTTGTGTTACCTTCCCTCACATTATTGTACAACTCTTCAAATATAAAGGAGCCAGGCTTTTCTTTTTTCAGGTCAGATACTAATTTAGAAATTTAGTGTGAAGTAATGATGAATAATGGATGAACCAGCTTTGTGAATTGGGCTCCAGATTCTGAGGAACTTGGGAAGTCTTCAAAGCCAGCTGGCGTGATTGAATTTGAGTACCGGGGAGAGACCAACCTGAAGGAACCATTAGCTTCTCCACCTGCCTGATTCTCTACTCACTGCCCGATACAGTTTGTTTTCCTTTATTTTGAGGTGAATAATATCATCCCATGTGAAAATGGTAAAATATTCGGTTCTAAATTCTACTTGTATTTAGGAATCCTGTTTCCATTACCTGTTAATTCACAGAACCCTAAAATAGGTTAGAAAATCATGCCATATTACTTTCAGGAGTCTTTGATTTGTTAGTAGTATCAGCCTCAATACATATCTCCTTTCTATGCTTCATATTTACCCATATGTAGGTTTCATAGCCTTTTCAGAGAAATTTGTCTACTTCTTTGATGAACTGATAGCACTGAATTATTTTTCTTGTAGTAGTGCAAAGGAGTTGAACAAATACCAAATATTCATTTGAGTTATAAGATCATTAAAGTTTGAACTTTTAAAAAATATATTTTATTGATTATGCTATTATAGTTGTCCCAATTTTTCCCACTTTGTCCTCCTCTGCCCAGTATTCCCTTCCATCCAGCAATCCACCCCTTGTTCATGTCTATGGGTCATACATATAAATTCTTTGGCTTCTCCATTTCCTATAGTATTCTTAACATCTCTCTGTCTATTTTGTACATACTAATTATGCTCCTTAAGCCCTGCACCTTTGCCCCCTTTCTCCCCCTTCCCTCTCCCACCTGATAAACCTGCAAATGATCTTCATTTCTATGATTCTCTTCCTGTTCTGGTTGTTTGCTTAGGGTTTTTTTGTTTCTGTTTTTGTTTTTTGGGGGTTTTTTTTAGATTCAGTTGTTGATTGTGAATTTGTTGCCATTTCAATGCTCATAGTTTTGATCTTCTTTTACTTAAATAAGTCCCTTTAACATTTCATGTGATAATAGCTTGATCATGATGAATTTTTTTAACTTGACCTTATCTGGGAAACACTTTATCTGCCCTTCCATTCTAAATGATATCTTTGCAAGATAGAGTAATCTTGGATGTAGGTCCTTGCCTTTCATGACTTGGACTACTTCTTGCCAGTCCCTTCTTGCCTGCAAAGTTTCTTTTGAGAAGTCAGCTGACAGTCTCATGGGAGCTCCCCTGTAGGTAACTCTCCACTTTTCTCTTGCTCTTTTTAAGATTCTCTATTTTTTAAAAAATTTTTATTGTTATTCAATTACAGTTGTATGCCTTTTCTCCCCATCCCTCCACCCCACCCCAAGTGAACCCACCTCCCTCCCCCACCTCCACCCTCCCCTTGGTTTTGTCCATATGTCCTTTATAGTAGTTCCTATAATCCCCTCTCTATTTTTAACCTTCAGCATTTTAATTATTATGTGTCTTGGTGTGGTCCTCTTTGGGTCTAACTTGTTTGGGATTCTCTGTGTTTTTTCTGGACTTGTATGTCTAATTCCTTCACCAAATTAGGGAAGTTTTCTTTTATTATTTTTTCAAGTAAGTTTTCAAGTTCTTGCTCTTCCTTTTCTCCTTCTATGATTTGGATGTTAGTACATTTGGAGATGTCCCAGAGGGTCCTCATACAATCCTTGTTTGTTTGTTTGTTTAAATTCTTTTTTTCTTGCTGTTCTGGTTGAATGCTTATTTCTTCCTTATGTTCCAAATCATTGATTTGAATCCTGGCTTCCTCCCCTTCACTGTTGGTTCCTTATAGATCTTTCTTTATTTCACTTACTGCAAACTTTATTTCTTCCTTTATGTTGCTGCCTTACTCAATGAGTTCTTTGAGCATCCTGAACACCAGTGTTTTGAACCCTGCATCTGATAGGTTAGTTATCTGTTTCATTTAGTTCTTTTTCTGGGATTTTGTTCTGTTCTTTCATTTGGGCCATATTTCTTTGTCTCCTCAATTTGGCAATCTCCTTGTGTTTGTTTCTGTGTATTAGGTAGAGCTGCTTTGACTCCCTGTGTTAGTAACATGGCCTACTGTAGAAAAAGCACCTGTAAATTTTGTGGGGTGGAGCCTTAGGTAATCCCTAGGCAGGGCAACCTGCTTCATGGCTTTTTGGCTCTGTGTGATGGGAGGGTTCATGGAGGGGACAATGCCTCTGCCTGGCTTCTAGAGGTTTTCTCAGAACTCACCCTGTTTCCAGTCACTTCACCCTCTTCCCATATGTGATTGGCATTCTTCCAGCTGTTGCCCTGTTGCTGAATCCAGAGTACGTAAGTTTGCATATATTCTAAGTCCATGTGTGCCTTTAAGCTGAGTCTCTTGAAAATCCAGCAGTTTCTTCTGCTGCCCCAATCCTCCCTGGTTTTTATAGCCAGAAGTTATGGGGATTTATTTTCCCAGTGCTGGAACCCTTGGCTGTGCAGTCTGGCCCTGGGGCTGGGATTGCTCACTCCCAAGGTATCCCTCCCCATTTTTATTCACCATACATGAATGTGGGGTCATCTGTTCTGCCACCACTGCCGCCGCCTTTCCACATCACACCTCATCTCTGCACCTCTCTGCCCATCTCTGCCCCTTCTACCCATCTGGATAAATGTGGCTTCTTACTGGGCTTCCATACAGCTTGATTTTCTGCTGGTTCTGGGTGTTATTTGTTTTGAGATCTAGTTGTAATTCTTTCTATCATTATGAAGGGAGGTCAAGTGTGTCTCCTATGCCTCCATCTTGACCAGAAGTTGAAGTTTGAGCTTTTAAAAATTCTCCCTAAAAGGATGTTATTTCTAAATCACCACACAATCATAATGTCTTTCTGGCTCTTGAAATTTTCTCTAACTGTATTTATTCTGGAAAAAGCATATCAGCCCTGGCTGGTGTGGCTCCATTGGTTGGCATCTTCTCCTATAAACTAAAAGGTTGTGGTTTTGATCCCTGGTCAGGTCACATGCCTGGGTTGTGGGTTTGTTTTTCTGGTCAGGAACATATAATAGGTAACCAATCAATGTTTCTCTCTCACATCAATGTTTCTCTCCCTCTCTCTCTCACTCCTTCTTCCTCTCTTACCCCCTTCGTCTCTAAAAGCAATGAAAAGAAATGTCCTATGGTGAGGATTGAAAAAAAAGACATTTCATGATAGCCTTCTGGACGTGGTGGAAAATAGACATGAGCAATAGTATAATTAGTAGGTCTGTAACTGGTTACAGTACTCTAAAATGGTAATCATCACTGGCTACAAGTTATCCTGCTGTGGGACTTCTAGTGATTTTCTTAAGTCTTGTGTTGTCAGTTTGTAGTCTATAAAACTACAGATGACATTTTATTACATTTCTAAATGCCCCAAGATGGGAATGATAATGAGCATACTAGGTGATAGAATCAGGACCAAAGTGATCTTGACAGGATGAAAGAAAGGGCCAAATCTATCAACATGAAAAGTCTGAGGGCCTGCCCCTGGGCCCCCAAATAGCCTCAAAAATATATAATGTAGAAGATGTTACTTTACTGGAACATCATCAACAGAAGGAAAATAGCAAACAAAATATAACCAGAGACAATTGAAGTTAAGAACAATCTAACAATAGCCAGGGAGGAGTGGGGAGGGGACAGTGGGGAGAGGGGATTACAGGAACTACTGTAAAGGACACATGGACAAAGTCAAGGGGGAGGGTGGAGGTGGGGGAGGGAGGGGGTTCGGCTGGGGTGGGTTGGAAGGATGGGGAGAAAAGGCATACAACTGTAATTGAATAACAATAAAAATTTTTTTAAAAGATGTTACTTTAGTAGAGACATGTGTAAAAGAAGGGACCTTGCATCACAGCAGGGCAATGTGATACAACAATGTGATGTGGCTACCATAACAAAATTGTAATCTTGGATACATTAGTAGATTCACAGTACAAAGATGAAGATAGTAATGGTGTTCTTCTTGTTGGTTCAAAACCTTGGGAGTTTCCTGGATGAAATCTGAAACTGGCCCCCATACACAGACACCAAGAGGAGACAGGCAAAAGGCAGTTCACTCCAGATTGGTAGGTGGCAGTTTCAATAAACATGAGAACTTACATACAAGGCTTGTCTTGAACTGTTGAAAGACTAGATCTTACACCTGTTTGCCAGAATCTTAAAAGTTTATATAGAGGCCTTGCCTGGCTTCAGTTATGTATTCAGGTCAGATGGTCTTAATAACACTGTGCTCTCTCAAGGCTGTGCTCTCTCAAGGCTGGGCTTTTGAAAAATCTCCCACTGTGGGAACGGTGGACAACGCTACTTTCCAAGAGCAGGGAAGGTGGTGAGGAGCATTCCATTGCCTGGGTCCAGCTCAAGTGTCCCCTGGTAATTACATCCTCTCAATAACCTCCTCTGACAATTATCTTGGGATATTGTAAGGTCTTCATAATTTGTAAGACAAATAAAACTAGAGTGTGATAAGCAGCAAGCAACATGGTATTGCATATGGGAGAGTTAAAGCTACTGGAGAATTTTAACCGGGAGATAGAAGTTTCAAATTGATTTGACATCAATATTTGTAGGAAGTGTGAAATGGAGGAAGGATCAGACTTCAGTGAGTTGAACAGAAACATTAAGGAAGGGGATAGACTTATTCAATTTAGCACAAGAAAGAGCTTTCTAATAGAAGTGTCAAAAGATGCACAGGCTACCTTGTTGGAAACCTCTAAGTCAAAGCTAAATAATTACTTTGAAGAGATCTTGTAGGGAGAATTCAGATGGTAGTGTATTTCATGGTTGGTTGTGGATCTTTTTTCCCTGAAATTCCTCATTATTGATCTTATAATGGTGATGTGCCCAAATGAACAAACCTAATGATTTTGAACTTCAGTGAGAAATTACATGATCATTATATATAAGAAAAAGTTATGATATAGTGATGATAGGACAGTAAATGTAGGGAGTCCCTGTCCTGAGAAATATTTAAGAGTAGGATAAATAATTACTACATATTGGTTTAGAGACTTTTATGATTATAGACTGGAATCTGAAACAGTTAATTTCTTGAACTAGCTATGGTTATTTGTGTACCAGTAATCTGTGTTCTAGACTTAAAATTGTTGCTTGTCAGACTTTTTCTATAAACTTTTAAGCTCAATCAACCATGTATAATTTCATTTTATGATATGGAATGGGTTTCTCATAACTTTCTGCATCTTTCTCTCTCCCAGACAGAGAGAAAAACATGTTTTATAATTGTTTGCTTCTTTCCCATGGGTTGTTTCTCATTCTCTCTTACCTTGAATGGTTTCAAGAATGTGAGTTAAAACATATCATCTAATATTAAATAATATTATAAGCTTTACCCACTAGAAAAAGATCTTCATAATCTAATATTAAGATTCATTGACATATATAGTGAGAAGAAAATAGATAAAATTACAGTGGTTAGGAAAAGTTAGTATAAAGTTGTGAGTACACAGAACCATTTATTCTTGTATTATTAATTAAGTGTTGTATTATTTATCTGTATTGCAACTGCAAACCTAATTTTGCCCACCCCTGTATTCCTACAGCATAGGCAACCAACTTTAATTCAAGTTATATTTTTTTGGCTTCCTTGCCCTGATGTGTATGTGTTAGGAGAAGGGACAGCAGGATACCGAGTCAAGGTCAGGAAGAGTCACAGAAATTTTTGCTGGCAGTTAGCTCAAATTTACTGATCAACAAAATTACATGGAAGTTAAAAATTCTCTGGGTTTGGCTGGGGTGGGGTGGAGGGGTGGGGAGAAAATGCAGACAACTGTGATTGAACAACAATAAAAAAAATTCTCTGGGAAAGTTTCTGATTGAGTAGCTTTGGGATACAGCTGAGGAAGCTTTGTTTTTAACAAGTATCACTGGGGGTTCTTATGCTATTCCAGACAATTCGGATCACAGTGAAAGCAAGGCAGAAAACTTGGATGAGCAGGAAGCTGTGAGAGACCTAGTATAAAAGTTGACAAAGGCATTGCTGTTTCCCAGAAAAGATATCACAAAATTGTTTTGCTCATTTATGCAAGTGGTGTTATCTAAAAACTTTATGTTTAATTCTTTAAATCATGAATTATTGAATTGGCTTATGTATTCTACCTCTGCCAGAATATTTCTTTCCACATACATTTTGGAAAATCTCAGGTAAGCTATTTGCCTGGCATAACTCCATCATGATATTTTCAATACAAACCAGTTTTTCTTTTTTGAAGTAACAATCTAGCTACTATCACAGACAATTTAATGAGCCAAATGTGCCTTCTTGTGAAGAAAAGCAAAGAACATTATCAGCTACTCATCTGTGGCATCTGGGAAGAGATTTGGTCAATACATTCTCCCCTGCTCTTTTCAACTGCTTCTCTTGTTCTTGTTCCTCCCTTTCCTCTGGTTTTCATAGCTTGGCCATTGGTGCTGTTCTTAATTCACCTCCACCCTCAAGGAGACAATGATAAAACATCCAATGATGCTTGAGGTGGCTGCTAGGACTTTTTACCTTTAGACTAAAATTTAAGACAAAAGCTTGAAATTTGAAAAGTCATTATAAAAACTGTATTTCAATTAATGCAAATTATCTTCCTGTCTTTGTTTTTCTCACAAAAATACTTGTAAGTTTTATTTAGCAGACTTTGCTTTAAATAGCTTATACAATAAGCTACACACACACACACACACACACAGGTGGGAATTCCAAGGCAAGTAGAAATATTATGAACTCTGGATGACTGTGAACTTTCCACCAACATTTTTTTTTAATTCTAATGGGTTTTTGCTCTTCAATAAATAAAAGGATCTCAAAGACCACTGTAATATCAAGGGTTGATAGTAGATGAGGAATGTAGACATGAATATTAATTTCCTCCCTTCTACATTTAAGGAGGAAATATACAAAAGAATAGGCTGAAGAAATAATGAGACTAAACAAGATGGTTCATATTGAGAAACGATACAAAGATGAATCATTGGAAATTCTTCTGTTAATTTCACCACTATTGAACTTGACTTCAAGTGGGGTGTAGAGTTTGGAGGGCTTCTCTGTACTCTGACTGTAAGGTTGCATGCAAAAGATGTTTATTATTTATATTTTTCTATGTATTAATACGTGGGTATTCTTTATATTTGAAGACACAATCTGGCAATATTTTTAAAGATTATTTAAAGGTCAAAAAACTAAGAATCTAGTCTATGTTTCACATTATTGTATGGAATTCTTTCTTTTTTACTTCCGTTTTGTACCATGTAAAATGTCCCTTAAATGGTCTTAAGCTATGCTGTGTTAAGTCATATTAAACTGAATGTTTCCCTGTAAAAATTTGGCGGTATTTATTTAAGACATCTTGGTTAAAATATACTACAATCTGTCAAGTAATTTTATTAATTTATAGTAATATCTTTAAAATATTCTTTGTTTTTTAAATTAATTAATTTATTTTTATTCGGTTACAATTGTCTGCATTTTTCCCCATCCCTCCACCCCACCCCAGCCAGTCTCATCTCCCTCCCCCACATCTACTCTCCCCCTTGATTTTATCCTTGTGTCCTTTATAGTAGCTCCTATAGATCCCTCTCCCCTCACTAGCCATCAGAGAGATGCAAATTAAAACCACAATGAGGTACTGTCTCACACCAGTCAGAGTGGCCAACATAAACAAATCCACGAACAAATGTTGGAGAGGATGTGGAGAAAAGGGAACCCTAGTACATTGTTGGTGGGAATGCAGACTAGTGTGGCCTCTGTGGAAAACAGTATGGAATTTTCTCAGAAAACTAAAAGTATTCTTTGGTTTTTGATTGTATTGCTTTAAAAAAATCTCATTGATCTATAAAGCTTCTGTATTATTTTTTCTATAAACTTGATCAGTTAATGTTTATATTAGTGTTTGCCATTTATCTTTATGCTTTACAAATCAAGCATATACATAGTACATATATAATATTGTTAATATATTTATATTTGTGTATTATTTTTATATGGAGGTAAATAATATACACATATATGCACATATGCAAACTAGGTGGTAAATCTCATAGACGAGCAACTTGACATTTAGTGAATAGTAAAGTGATTTGTCCAATGTCATATAGTCAGGAAATGGCTCAGCTAGTTTGCAGACTCGTTTGTCACCTCCAAGTCCAATGCTATCTCTGTTACATTATTCTGTCTAGTGGTAATTGCTACTATTGCTCTTCTTTTTAAAATGTTGTGCAACTTATTTTCATTTATTTTTGTAATTTTTTGACATTGGTTCCTCTAATTAATCTAATTTTTAAGCTACTTGTGGATTATAGAGTGAATTAGGCAATTTCTACAAAACCTGTATTTAGTCAATAATTACTAAATTGGTAATTTGCTCATGAGTTGTTTCCAGTTTGCAACTTAAAGATAAGCTTAGTTAACTGATAGCTGCTCTTCTAATTAGTGATGCCTAGTAAATCAGGTTGCAGATGTTTAAGAAAATTAGCCTATGATATAAAAGATCAGTGAGCCAATACACATTTTCAACATTTGGGAAATTATAAATAAATTATTAACATTTTTGAAATATAAAACATTAATTCCTTAAACAACAGACATATAGTCTAGTATGATAAAATATGCATGTTTTAACAGGGTGTCCAAACTTTTGGTGTCTCTGGGTCACACTGGAAGAAGAGTTGTCTTGGGCCACAAAATAAATACATTACGACATGTAGTCACAAAAAAACTCATAATGTTTTAAGTAATTTACAATTTTGAGTTGGGCTGCATTCATAGCCATCCTGGACTGCATGTGGCCTGCAGGCCACAGGTTGGGCACTCCTGTTTTAAAATAAATGTCACTCATTTTCAAAGAAGTACAATAAACTGAACTGTCAGAATTATTTACTGAATGGGTACTATAAGAGAAATGGGTTTCTTCTTCAAAATTTCTGGGCTTGAATTTGGGTAAGTTCTGATACTTTTCAATAGAATGTACTTTTTCCAGTTTTATGCATATTTCTTAATTTAAACTTATTCTATATAATAGGAGGTTAATAATACCCACTCCTCAGGGGAGTCAATGAAATCGAGTAAGTCAACTGTCTATCACAAAGCCATTGACCAGTTCCTGCCTCTGCACCTCATTTGATTTTCTGAGCACTGTTCTGAGCTACAGCAAAGAAACAAGACGGCCTACAGACTAGAATAATTCAACATTAATTGAAATGAACTTTTTGAGAATATAGGCCTTAATTCTTCCTTTTTGTTTTTCTCCATTCATTCATTTACCTATTACATATTTCTTAAGTATTTATGACATGCCAGGTACTGTTTGATGGATGGAGGCAACAAGAAACGCAGTGCCTAAATACTGGCTGAGACCATAGAATTAGTTTGTCTGACTTTAGCTCAGGTGGTGGTTGTTGTTATTGTTTTGTACATACTACATAGCAAAGAAAACAAGAATCATACAAAGGGAAAAAGAGTGAATTCTATAGAAGAATATGTAATTAAAATCCAAATTGTTACCCATGAACACTTGGGGTATCCCAGCAAACAGACTGGACAATCGGGCTGGAGATTCTGTGGTGCAGGTCAGATGGGAGCCAATGGATTTTGAGGGACAGGAAACCCAAGAAGTCCCTCAGAGGGAAGGCATGGAGGCAAGAAATATCACATATTCTTATTTAATGGTAAAGTGACCCAGTCTAACGAAAGGAACTTTGTGTTACAAAGTCACCTAAAATAAGGTTCTTAGGTTGAAGTGAAGTTCAGTTTAGGAGACCTTGAACATTAAACAGAGAAATTGTCATAATGATAAGTAATATTTATTCCTCATTCATTGTGTGCTAAGCATTTTTCTAAATACTTTTAATATGTTAACCCATTTAATTATTCCATCATTTGCCAAAAGCCTTATATCTGAGATGTTGCAAAGCCGAGGTTTGAATTCAAGCAGTCAGGCTCAAGAATCCATGCTCTTACACCTGTGGCACAGTATTGATAAGGTATGGTGCAGGTAGGAAATGATGAAGGGATTGATGCAATCAAATCTACCTATAAAGATGTGCATATTAGGGAAGAGTAAGAGTTAGGGACCCCACATGACATTTCAGTATGAGTCCAGTGGGTTTACAGCCTAGAGTGGATGGGGTATTCAAATAAAGAATTTGGAAGAAAGTAAATCAAAGTCGTTTCAAGATGTAAGTGCCCGAGAGAAGGATGGTGCCATTAACAAAGATAGGGAAGTTAGAACAGGTGGCAGTTCTTGGGAAAAACAATGGATTTAGCTTAATGCACACAGAGTTTGACTTAGATTTTGAAATTTTGAGACTAACACTCGGAAAGAATTGGGAGATGTATACATAAGTTTGGAAGTCATTAAGAAAGAGGTAATAGAGAAAGGCACAAAAATAGAAGCACTCTCTAAGGAAGAGACTGTGAGGAGAAAGAGCAGATGGCAGAATGGGTAGGTTAATTAGTAACACTGACTAATAGCTAACCAAGTGTTGCCAAGCAAAGTATGTGTCAGATTTGTTTAAACAATAGTTTTTAAATTGTGTTTACACTAGTAATTTGCTTAGCAAACCCTGTCCTGAATGTAGTTTCTGGGGAATGGGGAAACTTAGAATTGGTTTCAACAAGCAAAGTTTGAGGAAGCCAAATAAAATTTGTACTACACATACCCCCTCCACCCATTTCTGGCCATCACCTTTCTCCTTTATTTGAATATGTACCTCTTATCTTCTCAAAAGGACCACATAATTCCCATTTTGCACCTTACTTGTCCTGAAAGCTTCTCTTTTTCACCTGACAGTTAAAATGAGTTCTGTGACTCAGCATTTTATCCATCATGGATTGAATAGTTCTCATTTATTAAGGAGCTTTAAAGTACTCTTTTTTTCCTTTTTCCCCTTAAAATATTTATAACAATTCCTTACTCATTCTGAATTTTAAAGCACTTAGCTTTTCCTGGAAATATCAACTCATTGCATATGTCATTTTTTTGTTTACCACCTTTTTATCCTTCATCCTCCAGTCTTAAGACAAAAAAAAAAAATTACTGACACTTCTTGCATTTCCTTTTGAAGCAGCATAATAAGAGGCTAGAAAAATTCCTTGGTTAGTGAAATGGGGAAGCCGAAACAGAGAATTGATTCACATTGGCCTCATAGAGTGCTCTGACCCACGTCTCCTTCTCCCTTGCACGATCACTCCCTTAGGCTCTAAGCCTTTAGGATAATGAGGTTCTGATCAGCATCACATAATCTTAGGAACAAAGCCTTGGATCTGTTGACCATGGAGACAGAGTTTTGGTCAAACTACAGATAATATGTAGGCCTCAGTTTTGTCTTATTTTCAGGCCCAGAAAAGCAGCAAAACCAGATGCAGTGACATTATGGCTGGCATCAGGACCAAATGAAATGACCAATGACCCCCTAACCTAGAGTACACCAATCAGTAAAGACCATGACCTGACCCTAAATGATCATTTTGATGAATAAGCATATTAAAAGACATACCTGGAAAGCTGCTGAATATTGAGATCCTTCCCTGAGACTTCCCCTAAAATTCCTGCCTTTAGAAAACAGATTAAAAACCCTTGAAGACAAAAACCTCAGTGCAAGTTCTCACTCCAGAGCATGCCTGTGCCTTCTTTCTTCAGCAATGTATCTATGTTTTCTTTCTCCTAAGCTCTAAGGGTCCTTGTGAGACTTGCAACCAGGGGAGCAGTGGGCAACATCAGCTTGTTTTGGGTTAACCCCCTAAACTGGTCTCCAAGGTCCCTATTTTGCCTCTGTAAACTGGTTTCCTGATTCTATGCAGTCTAGCTGGCTCAATTCTTCTCTCCCTGTGACTGTCTTTCTAAAAGGCAAGTGCAGCTCTCTGAGAAGCCTGCTTGAATTTTCTCTCTCAGTGCACTTTCACGTTACATGCTAAATAAATTTCCTCTTGCTCTAGAGTTCTTGGCTCTAAATTCTTTCTTTGCCCAGCTCAAGAACCGAGAGCGGACACTACTGGTAACACCACTTCAGAAAGAGAAAGTCCTTGAACACAGAACAAACTTTTCTTCTGCATTTTATGTGTTGTTTTATCCCAATGTGTAATTCTTTAAAATGTGTCTTGTTCCAATGGACTTTTCTGAATTAAGTGTATTCTATTAATTCTATTAATTAAAGGTTAATTTACTAAATGTCACTCAAAGCTGTTGCTCTCAGACCATTTATATCTTGATCCGTTCCTTTTTTTAAAATTTGAATAGCAAATCCTTTCAAAATGATCATTCTGAGGGCTTTTTTTTTTGGTAAATTTCTATAAATCTTTGATAATACTCAGTTAACATGTGGCTTACTAATTTTATTAATAAATAAGTAATAATAACCTGTTATATCACTATGGCTTTGAACATAATTACTGAGCCCTGAACTCTATGTTTCATTCTTTTCAATCTTGCGGACTGACTTTTAACTTCTTTGATAGAAATTTAGCCAAATATCAGCTTCTTTATAACCACATTGTTCCTAGCTTCCATGTCATTTGTTTCTTTTTTCATCAGTTCCAATGATGAAGGTTCCATTTTGTCCACTTTTCTTGAAAAGCTTCAGTGTCCCTTTGGGCTTCAGATCCCAGGGTTGGAGGTGCTGCCAGTAATGCCACACTAGAGGAGTGGCACTTCCATTAGCATTTCTTTGTCTGCCGCGGGTCTGTGCAAACCAGGAAGAGACAGACTGGGATAGAGGTGGATATCTACCAAGCAAGGCTTTTAAATTTCTTAGTGGATCTCAGTTGATGGTTGGAATTCCGTGACTTATGGCATCATTTTCCAAAATGTATTTCTAAATGCTATAGTATATTAATAAATGTTACAAATAAAAAGTATTCCATAGTTACATATGGAAAATTCTGGGTTAGATGTTGAGACAGTGTCTTTGCTCTCTGACTTCTCAGGCCCTTAACTAAACTAATAAGTATTATGAACTCAGAAAGAGATATTGTGTCTTCTGTATCTGAATTTTTTTTATATTCCTGTATATTTAAAAAATATTTTATTGTCATCTGAGGACTTTTTTTTTCATTGTGTTTATAGAGAGATGAAGAGAGAGAGGAAGGAATAGAGAAAGGAAGAGAGAGAAACATCAATGTGAGAGAGAAGCATCAATTGGTGGCCTCCAATACTTACCTGGACCAGGGATTGTATGCACCTGGACCCAGAATCATACTCCCTGACTGGGAATCAAACCTTCGACCTTTCGATTACAGGACAATACTGACCAACTGAGACACACTAGTTAGGGCCTATTCTTGCATATTTTAGGACCATTTCATTAGACTGTATTTTAAGAACTGCAGGTCTAGTTTATAAATTCTAATATAAACATTTTTATTTGCTTTTACAATTAGCTTTTCTTGATCACAAGAATATATTTTAACTTTGAATATTTTTCCAAAATTATTTTAATTTTTGAATTTCTCAGTGAAAATGTAGACAACCAGTTTAAATTTTATCTTTGAAAAGTATTTTTAAATTTCTTTAATATTTAGAATAGCCTGAAACTTTTCAGTTGAATAGCTTTTGTTTTCCATAATAGGAAATTACTGTTCTCAATATTCAAAAATTATTATATGATATTGTCACTAAATGAATTATTTAAGACTTCTTTATTGAGTGCATAAGCTTAGTCATAGTGTGAACAACTTTCCCAGTGTGCCTGGGATGGGGGCAGTTTCCAAGTCACAGGGGTTTTGGTGCTAAAACAGGAATTCCCAGGCAAACTAGCATTAGTGTGTCACACACAACAATGTAGTATTCAACAGGGCTTTCTAGGTAAAAGAAAAAATAGCATGTATCAGTGCCCTGGGGCAAGAACAAGGTCACTGTAGCCAAAATAGAAGTCTTCGAGGAAGCTCTGTCAGAGAAATAGGCAGAGGCCTGGTCATGTAATGCCTTTTGTCATGGTGTGGGATTATTGATTTCATTTTAAGAACAAAGGGTGATTTCTCAAAAGAAACCTTACAGGCCAGAAGGGGCTGGAAAGAAGTACTCAAAGTCATGAAAGGCAAAGACCTACATCCAAGATTACTCTATACAGTAAAGCTATTATTTAGAGTGGAAGGGCAGATAAAGTGCTTCCCAGAAAAGGTAAAGTTAAAGGAGTTCATCATCACCAAGCCCTCATTATATGAAATGTTAAAGAGATCTAAGAAAAAGAAGGAGATCAAAACAATGAACAGGAAAATGACAACAAACTAACAACTATTAACAACTGAACCTAAAACAAAAACAAAAACAAACTAAGCAAATAACTAGAATAGGAACAGAATCACAGAAATGGAGATCACATGAAGGTTTATCAGCAGGGAGGGGGAGGGGGAAAATGGGGGGTGGGAATGTACAGGGAATAAGAAACATACTTGTTAGGTACAAAATAGACAGAGAGATGTTAAGAATAATGTAGGAAGTGGAGAAGCCAAAGAACTTATATGCATGACCCATGGACATGAACTAAGGGGCCAGGGTGTGGGTTGATGCTAGAGGGAGAGGGATGCAGGGCAGAGGAGAATAAAGGGGAAAAATGGGACAACTGTAATGCCACAATCAATAAAATATACTTAAAAAAAAACAAAGGGAAGCAACTGGAGAATTTTAGTTATGAATGATGTTTTAAATTTTTATTATTTATTTTTTTAAAATTAAAAAAAACTTTTTTTTTAACAGCAATAAGGCCAGCTTGCCCCACACTGGGGACCTGGCCTGCAACCCAGGCATGTGCCCTGACTGGGAATCGAACCAGCGACCCTTTAGTTCACAGTCCGGTGCTAACTCCACTGAGCCACACCAGCCAGGTGATGTTTTAAATTAAAAAAAAATTATTCTGGGTGAATGAATGGAAACTGGACTAGAAGGTAAAATGAGGCTATTGTAGAAATCTAGATGATAGATAATGGTGTCATAGCGAAGGAGAGTAACTGTGAAAAGGGATTTATTTTGGAAATATAAGTGACAGAAATTGCTTATGGATAGTATCTGCAGTATACCTGGTTTTAGTACAGATAAAATGGATGGATGAAGGTGTCATTTGTTGCGACTGAAAATACCAGCGTAGATGTGGTTTTGTTCTGGAGATATCTGGATTGAAAATACAAAGTTGAGTTGCAGGGCAGCAATCAAATGGAAATGTCAAGCAGGGAGTTGGATATTGAAAGCTGGCCTTATTGGAGAAGTCAGACATGGGCCACTCTGTCCACCAGCATCTAAGTGGTATTTAAAGTGATGGGACCATGAGATATTACCTTGTTAGAGAATTCAAAAAGTGAAGCAAAGAGGGCCTCAAGGTTCTCCAACATGCATGTTATATTAATTCTTGTGAAGAAACTGACTCCCTCTGTCCAGACTCTGAAAGGAAAGATTAGCCAAGGTCTATGTGGAACCATCATGGAGAGAAGTGCTTTCTAATTCCTATTGACCAGCTTTGGTTTTTAAATAGAATCATCTGTAAAATAGAAGAGGTGAGTAATCAATCAGGCTACAGTAGCTAGATGAAAATTCCTCCAGAGAGCATACAATTTATTTCCTTTGTTCTTGTTTGATGATTACTCTTTGGAAAAAGAGAACTATGATTTCAAGAACATAAGGGTTTAAAAGAGCACCTATGAAGTTGTAAAAGTACAACATAACCACATCTGGAAAGGTCTACCCTCATGATTGAACACACCGTTATATGCCTGACATGTTCCAAATATACTCCATCAAAATAAAAATAATTAAAAATATTTACCTCCTGTTGAAGTATATATGAAACAGAGGAAAATGTGCTTTAAAAAGACATAGGTTCTGTATACCATATTGGCAACTAGGAGTTGGTGGAAGGCATTTATTGGAAGGAACCTTTGGGTCCAATCACAGTTATTATTATTCTGTTGACAGATATATCCCTTTCATAGGAAGAGATGATTCATCAGAATATTATAGGCTGATGAAAACTTCCTTACAGCTATGTAATTTCCTGTTTTAGTTTTGTATTCACTAACAGCTTTGAAAATTCATTTAGTTTTCTCAAGTAGCTTTTCCTAGTGGGAAAAGAGGGCATCAATAAGCATTGTATTTCTTATAGAAAATTTACAATTGGCACTCTTGTAAAACTTACCTTCTGGCACTTAAGAACTATGAGCACAATTTTGCAAGACTGCGTATTCCTGTGAGCCAAACGTTTAGTTTCTAAACCTGAGAGAAGGGGAAGAATCATCAGAGAATGGCAGAACTTCAGCGAGTGAGGTTATCCAAAAGGCCTTAGTATGCTCCACAGCTACCCCACCTCACAGACCCAGGTGAAGTCTCTTCCTTCTCTGGCATCTACTTCATAGTGTATTTTGAGGATGTGCCTTCAAAACTTTTCTCTTTATGGTCTGTGATGAATTGTGCATTTTTGATTTAGCCATTCCTTTTACATTGAATTTTAGATCCTTCCTTGCTACTTAGTACAAATGCACTCTCTCCATCTTCTCACAGAACCAAAATTTTGGCCACCCAAAGTAACTCCAGCTGCATTCTAGAGCTGTCTCTGGGTCACCTCTTGTCTTGTTCAGATCCCTTAAGACTCAGCACGGGACTCCAGGTAATGTAATCTCAAGGAGGCTATTACTATCAGCTTGCTGGCTTTTTCTAAGGCTTTCCTCGGTTCTCTGGACATCAATAATTGTTAAGAATGATTAGATGGTATGAACAATTTCTTTGAGCCTTATATCCTTTCAAATGAGCCTTAGAACCTTTGAGGTGTTGAGATTAGTTGGTGTATGAGTTTCCCAGGGCTGTTATAAAAAAGTACCAAAGTAATTTAAAAGAGCAGAAATTATTGTCTTACAGTTCTGGAGACTAGAAATCCAAAATCAATGTGTCAGGAAGGAGGGCCATGCTCACACCAAAGGCTCTAAGGGAGAATTGTTCCTGTCTCTTCCTTGCTCTTGGGGTTGGCTGTCAGTTGTTGGAATTTTCTGGCTTATAGATGCTCTACGTTAGCCTCTGCTTTCATCATCACATTCTCCTCTGTGCTTACCTGCGTTTCTGTCTATTCCCTTCTTCTTCTAGGGACAACTGCCATTTAGGATTAGGACCCAACCTAATGGCCTCATCATAACTTGATTACATCTGCAAAGTTCCTATTTCCAAATAAGATCATAACCACAGGTAGCGGGGTGAGGGCTTCAACATAGCTTTTAGGGGAAATGCAATTCAATCCATAACAGTTGGTATGGAGACTGGACTCCCTCATTATCTTGACATGAACATATGAACCTGGCTCCTGTTACTGTAGGTATCCTTACATTTGCCCAATTTTCTCAACGAGGACTCTGTTAACATTGTAACAGAATAAGAATTTGATATTCTTTTAAAGTTGGAAATTTATTTCACCTCATGTCACTATTTCATTGGCATATCTAGACATAACATATGAAATACCCAAGCAGATAAAATAAAGAAACAGAGTTATTTATTTATTGACTTCTGAACTTCAGAAGCTAAGGAACTTGAATAAAACAATGGAATTGGATGCATACTTTCTGATAAAAATTTTCCTTCAACAACAGAGATGAAAATTCTGTGATCTGGGGAGAAAGAGAAGAGCTCTAGAGAAGTATAATACAGTGACACTGAGGGAATAAAAGCAATAGGAGGAGTTGCTGGTATGGTCTTTGAGAGAATTCCCCACCTCTGCCTTCTTGGGTTCATGAGATCAAGAGAATTCCCATGTAGGTTCAGGGATGTGAAAGTAAAGGACACCTGTGCTCAGTTGTTTTCGGGGGGCCCTGGGCCTGGAAGCCTCACACATCCTCCTGCATGACCACGACGCTGGATCTCCAAGAGAGCTTTGAGGGGTATTGGACAGAGAAGTTCTGAGACAGCCTCAGAATGGGTAGGCAATTTTTTGCAAATCTGGGAAGGGTGCAAACGATAGCTGAGAGGGCAAAGTGGTAGATTAGATGAGTTCTTCAGGGAAAGAAGACTGTGAAGCTAGACACCAGACTGAAAAGTAGATGAGCCTCCAGCTATTGGCGTGAGGCATGGTAATGGTGGAGAAGACGATGTGATAATAAATCTTTCAGTGAGTGTCAGAATGGAGAGGTAGCTCCAAGGTACCAGACAACTCTCCTGTCCAGATAGCTTAATACTGCAAAGTCCAAGGAAGATGAAACTCCATGGAAAAGAGCAAAACAAAAACCATGAGATGACACAGAGTTCACTTCAAACCAACCAAGATTACTTTTTAACTACATTACAGAATGGATCTCAAGATAGAAACTATGTTCATTTGTAGAAAAATAAAATTACCTTTGTTCCCTCCTGACTCTGTGGTCTGAAATACTGTACCCATATATCATCTGTGCAGTAAGAACAGGTGGATAAGTAAATGTGAGCTCATCTTTAGTGAGAAAAGGAAAACATATTTTCCTAATATAAAAGATGAGCTCTAGTGCCCTCTGCAACAGGACGTACCTGTGGATTAAACAGTAATCCCCCAGGAGGACAGGGGCAGTATTTCTGTCATAATTATACCTCAAGTGTGTAGCATTGGGTTCTCTCACAGATGGCCTATTTGTTGAATAATGAGTGATTGAATCTTCTGTAGCTCCAAAGGAATCCTATGGTTAGTAAATGAAACCACATACAGGCAATCATGTAAAACAATGACAAATGAAAGTAGTTATTACCATTTTTGTTCTGTCAGAAAGGCATTTGGTAAGAACTGGCTCAAGGAGTAATAAAATGCCTTTCAACATCTGAGCCCTAATAATTTTACACATATCACAATGAGAGCTTCATATTTCTTTAACTTCTCTCTAGCTACCTATTTGTTGATGACACACAATTATAATAGTGACCATTTATGATAAGCACAAGTATGCTATGCTCAACTCTTTATGTGTTTTATCTCATTGAAAAGACAATATAATTCTATGAGGTAGTAATTACTCTCATTCCCGTATGAGGAAAATGAGGCTGAGAGAGCACAAGCAACTCAGAATGCCACCAGTGGCTGGTTCTAAGGCACAAAACCTGGTCTTGCTTCTAGACACTATGCTACATTGTTTCCAGATTGTGGAAAATATATTTGAAAGTGATTTGTTTTTTAACTTTTGATTTTAAATATCAAGTATTCAATATTTTTAAAAAATTGCAATATTCACCTGCTTCAGTAGTTGCCACCACCCTTTCTTTCCCCACCTGCCTACATGGCCGAGAGAGGAAGAGTGGTCCTGCCAAGGAGATACCTGAGAAAAGAGTGAATCAATGAAAGTCATGGGATGTACAGAGGAAGACTACTGCCAAGAGAGGTCACTGAAACGTGTCTCTGACTGTCCTCCACCAGGATTGCAGAGCTGGGTCTTGCTGACCATATCTTGGCTGCAGTGAGCACTAAAGAAAGCATATCCACTCCTGCAGAGCCCTCGGAGTCACTCTAGTTGCTTAGGGAAAGTATGCCGAACATGCCTTTTAGCTCTTGCTGATAGCTCTTCCAATGCTGTTGTGGTGGTTGCTCCAGTGATGTATTTGTCTCCCCTTCACCCTCATCACACCTAGTTTCAGGTGCTATTAGACTGAGTATCTGGTTTTCTGAAACAGATTCTATATCATTTCAGAATACTACTTCATGCAATATTTATATCCTCTTTTTCTCACCAGCTCAAAATAGGACGTTAAAATCGCCTACTGCATTGTCCCAACTTCACCTTGTGAATTTATCTACCACTTTCCCTACAACATACAATTCCCAGAAGAGTTGTAGCTACATAAGAGTTTGTCAGGTGTGTATTTCTGAAAACTCGTCCCGCCTTCAACAGCATGGTTCTCCCCATTCCAACTCCGATCTGCTGAAATGGCCACGTTTCTTCTGAGCTCTCTCTTCACTGTCTATCCTGAGGGGGTTCAGGCACATTCCTGGGGAGGGAACTTTGTTAGTAGAATAAACAGCTCTTCTCTGAATATGGTACTGATGCTTTACGACTTAGTAGCCAATAGTGCAGCCATGCTTCATGTTCCCCGACCACATTGTAAGGCTCTGATTCCCATGCTCAGTGCTGAGTATCTATACCTCCTCCCACCTGCCCCACACCCTTTTTAAAAAGTCCCTTCTGTGCTCAGCGTAGCTGTAGACCAGGGGTCAGCAAATTAGAGCATGTGGAAGAAATCTGGCCCAATACCTATTTTTGTAAATAAGGCTTTATTGGAACTCAGCACGCCCATTCATGCACATATTCTCTATAGCTGCTTCTGTTTGCAACGGCAGAATTTAATAGTTTTGACAGAGAACATATGTTTCCCAAAGCTTAAAATATTTACTACATGGCCCTTTATGAAAAAGTTTGCCAACTCTTGGTATAGACTATCTCCATGAACCTTATTATACACTTGCATAACTCCAGCGGCCAACATTTACTGAATCAAGGGAACCAGCCTGGAAGCTTGTCTCCTCTAATCAGATTCTCTTCCCCAGGCAATTGTGAAGACAGTAGTCAGGCTGCCCATTTGTAAGCAAAGTTGAAAAATCAGATGTGTGTCAAGATTGAAGAATGAAGCCAGTCTACAGAGAGAAAGAGATGTGAGAGTTTGCTTCCTTGAGAAAACAAAAAATATGGGAAATAACAGCTGTGTTGGCTCCTTCTACCTTTCCTGTTCTTGGGTCTGTCCCTCATAAGGCCCAGCTGCATATTTTGACCTTGGATTTGAGTAGATAACCCTGTATGCCTCCAATAAATTTCCCTCTTTTCTTAAGCACATTTTATGACTAAGTCAGTGAGTTTGTGCCTTAGGTATTCATAAGGTTTTCATTCAACATCTTTCCTTTTATAAAGTTTGCTTCATCTTCCCTTGGCTGTACAATTCTTCTCCTAAATAATTAAACCCAGGAATAGCATATTTGACAACAATATGAATTATATTAACAACTGATTCCTGACAGGGGAAGGAAGAGCGCAGGTGGGAGAGTGGGGTTAGGAAATGATTGCCCTGTGACAATTTAGGACTTTCAATGCAGAAGTATACAGAAGTTTTCACTCTCTTCACTTTTGTACTTCTGTTGTGGTACAGATAGAAAATGGTTTTTTATTCACTTCTCAAGAACATGGCCCTATAGTTTCCAACTTAATGTTTTCTGCCTCACTAATCATGTAATGATTTTTTTTAGTTGTATTTAGATTTTTTCAAATGTATTACCAAAAATACAGGGGAGGGAGAAATTCTCTGGGGTTACATAACATCTAATTACCATGATAAATAGCTAAAAATTTACAATAATACTTTGATTAAGGCAGATAGATGTGATGTGGTGTTGCCAGCCCTTTTCTGCATTAATTTCATTAACATTTTACTTTGGAATCTGGGTGTCATGAACTATTTTAAAAATATGCAATACAGCAAACAAACAAATAGTAACCAATAAGGTCATTGTGATCATGACCTTATTGATCATGAAGGCACAGTCATAATATCATTATGAGGCTCTTTGTTTCTTTCTTTTTATTTTATTGACTATACTATTATAGTTGTCACATTTTTTTGTCCCTTTTATCACCCTTCACTCTGCACACCTCCTCCCACCAGTATTCCCTCCCCCTCTTAGTTCATGTCCACAGTTATTCATTTTTTAAAAATTGAGTGTTGTAATTTTTTTTCTAGATAGAGGCAGTTATCTGGTAAAGACATGGCTGGGGAACAAAGCGATAGAGTTGAAGGAGCAGAGTACTTATTGCTCTCTGGGCACTTGCAAATTTTTGTAGGATTCATAGTGCTTAGCATTATTCTTCTCTGTGATGGTACAGGACACTGTACTCCTAGGACACTTAATGCAATTAATGGTTTACTGAAAAGGTTTTAAGCAATATTTCATTGGTTGTTGGAAACATTAAACTTAATTTTAGAGAAGACAGATAGGCTTTATAAGAAATAATGGGGTTGTTTGAATCTATCTAGTATAATATTTTTTAATGCAATACCCTATTGACTGAAGAAACCATAAAACTTGTGTCCATATTGCTTAAATTTTTAAAGAAATTTGAGATTTATTCCATATTACTTTATATGTATCTTATTTATTTATTTATAAATTTTTTTCTTTCTTTTTTTTTATTGTTGTTCAAGTACAATTGTCTCCATTTTCCTGACACCATTTTCCCCAGCCCCACCCACCACCACCTCCCACCCTCACTCCTTCTTCCCTTTTAGCTTTGTCCATGTGTCCATTGAGAAATGTTGCTCAAATTCACTGCTGAAGCTTGGCATCTTTGATAAATAACAGTACTCCAGGAAGAGAGTTGGGAAGTGGAGGTAGGAATGGAGGTGAATTATAGAAGCAAAAGAGTGCACAGTAAGTTTAACAAAGACCAACTTTCCCTGTCTGCTGTGGTTGGAATATTGAATCCTTATTGGACTCTGTTGTTTTAATCTGCCAAGCACTCCTTGTGTCGCCCACTTTAATCTAGTTTATTGTTTCTGGTGTCAATCACAGCCCAATTCCCCCATGGGGGTGGAACAATGACTCATACATAGCCAATCAAGATTCTTTTTCCTTTGGCCATAGTATTTCTTGTAGAGCTGCTTGGATGCCAAAGTCTGCCTGTTTGACTTCAAATTCCTGTTGTGCCACTTTTTAATTTGGTGATCATGAGCAAGTTACTTCATCTTCCTGTGCTTCAGTTTCCTTGTATCCAAAATGGGGATGATGATAGGGTTTTTATGAGGATTAAATCACTTAGTATATGGAGTGTGCAGAACAGTGCCTGGAAGATGGTGACTTTCCATGGGGTAGCATTTACTTATTTATATATTTAGCATGGAGAATACAGTGCTTGCATTTTTGATCAATGGTTAGCAAGTGAGGTAGGGGTTGATGTTCAGCCTTCTTCATACCCGTAGTTTCATCTGTACATATCTCAAAATTATACTATGAAGCTGTATTTGACAGGTCATTACTATAATAAAGGGAGTTATACCCCACTTGACTTTTTTTCAGAGATATCCACATTGATTCTGACTTTAATTCTCTTTAAAAGTAACAATGATGTAATTAGGAACATGGAAGGGAAAGGTTTGACTCAAGTAAGAGTTGCCTTTCACTTCCAAGAATGTTTAGCATTGTCATAAGTTAAACATTTATTTACACAATGTTATGCTAGTGAGCTGAGCTGCTTTGGAAGAATTTGGGGAGTTGGGTACAGGCCCTGCTTTAATATTACAATGTGCTTCTAACCCAACTTCAGTTTCTCCTCTGTTTTAAATACTTTTACAGATGGAGCCTTCTAAGATAGCACTATGAGCATATCACTTCCTTCACTGAGAAGTTTCAATGGCTCATTTGTCTATTGAATAAAATATAAAATCATCAGACTGGCTTTGAGGTGACAAACTGTTTCCTACTACAGTTGATTAACAAGTATTTTATTGAGTGTCTACTGTGTGCCTGAAATAGGCTAGAACACCTTTAGTAGAAATGTAATGTGAGTCATATATAATTTTATATTTCAGTAGCCACATTTTAAAAGTAAAAATAAATACATAAGCTTCATTTCCATAAAACATTTTGTTTAGCACCACTTAAAACCAATGTGTAAAATATCAAAATCGAATGCATATTAAAAATTACTCATGATGTTTTACATTATTTTAAAAGAAATCTTAAGAATCCAATATATATTTTATACTTACATCATATATTAACTCAGATAGTAAACTTTCATTGAAAATACCCAATTGATATTGTTGCCAGTGGAAATCAGAGTCTTTCACATGTGGTGTGGCAAGGTTTATTTGGGTGGAAATCTGCCCCTGGGTTTCCAATTTCCCATCTCCGTTCACCCCACAATGGAAAAAATTCAACCATGTCTTCATCAAGGCCCCAACAAAGGCCAGTGTCCAGAGTTTTCATTTCATACTAAAGTTTCTTCCTCTGGGGCCCATGGGGTCTGCTGCAGGCCCACACAGCTGCTAGATCTACATGGTTGTGTAGAAAATGTCTAGAGAAAATGCACGAATGGATGGGGTGGGTGTGGGTCACTGAGCAAAAGAAAGAGAGAGTTTGTTTTCCCCCTGAGATTATAACCAGGAGCTTTTTCAAAATAACTAATCAACTTCCCAAGCTTTTTGGGCTTAAGATTGGTCCACCCCCTAGTTCGACTGACAGGCCTCCATGGTCAAGCACCTCTCCCTACTCCATGTTGACTTCTGTTGTGCATGTGCTTGCCTTCCCCTGAGCCCCTCAACAATATGGTACTGGAGGGCAAGCAGTACTCCTGGGAAGATCTCCTGTGCTCTGAGAATTAAGTCTCCTCAGCAGCAGTCCCCAGGAACGTGTGAATGAGTCTATAAATGCTATCGCTTCCTGGTTAAGCTAGTAAGCTTATGAGCTCCAATTTATTAAGCTCAATATCTAATTCCCAATGTACTTTTTCTTATTAATAACTAGTTAACTACCTACAGTAACAGTATTTAGATTCAACAGGATGTACATTGGAAAAAGTTGACCCATGTATCTAAGTAGTTCCCAACATACGTAAATTTTTTAAAACAATTAAATTGAGTATAAGTTTATAGATTGAAACTTCAGTCTTTGTAGTCACATGTATCGTGCAGCTGTTGTACTAACCAGTGCAGTTCTGCAAGCACGAGTCCTGCACTCATGGAGTTTATATTAACTCTCCTTTCTAGCTCTGTCTTCTACTGCTTCCCTGCAATGTCAGATGCATACCCTGACTTGAGACCTTTGCTCTTCCTGCTCCAAGTAAGCTAGCTTTGTCCTTCTAATGGTGTGCTTCCCACCTGTTGAAATTCTATCTACCTTCACCGACCTTAGCTCAGATGTCAACCCACCCCGGGCACCCCTTCTCAATCATGTAGGCAAGAAGTCATCTGCATTGTGTGACTTCTGCAGTGTTTGGATTGCACTCTTCTTTTGACACAGATAATATATTATTCAGTGGGATTTGGCATCAATAAACCCAGGTTTGGTATCTGGTCCTGCCACTCACTGGCTGTCTGACTTTGGGCCACTTCCTCAACATTTTGAAACCTCATGTTCATCATCTGGAAAACAATGACAGCAGTGTCTACTTAGTGAGTTTGTTGCAATGAGATAAAGCTGAAAAATTGCTTAGTTCAGCCCTTATTAGTGGCAGTAGTACTCATTATATATTTATCTCCCAAGTGCAATAATTTCCAAATAATAATATGATAATAAGTTTGTGCTAAGTACTATTCAATCTTTGCCTATCATATTAAAACTTCCGAACAATTATTTGAGGTATGAAGTATTGTTATACTCATTTTGCAGATGAGAGAACTAAAGCAGACTGGGTTAAGTGACTTGCTAATGTTACACAGCCATAAAGAAATGCAGTTGGATACAAATAGTAGGAGAATGAAATATAGTATGAATATATTTTGTTAATATTTCCTCTCATGTAGTTTTAGAAGTGGTGTAGAGAAGTCAGCAAAGGATTCAGCATCAGGCAGATCTGATTTCAAATGCTGACTGTCATTGATCAGGGATATGATTTGCAGAAACCCCTTTAATCTCCCCTAACCTCAACTTTCTGGCCTGTAAAATGGAGATAATAAACCCAGCAGGAAGTATATATTGTAGAGGCTAAGTACAAAGTGCCTGGCTATTAAATTCCAGTTTCACCTTTGTAATTTGTAGTTTTCTGACATTTAACAAGTTACCTAATCTCTATGCAGCAATTCCTCATCTAAAAAATGAGGAAAAATAATCCTTTAAAACAAAGATTTGTTTTAAAGATTAAATGAAGTCATTCATATAAACATTCACAATGCATGTAGACATAATAAACACTCAGTAAGTATTAGCTATTATCATTGCTATTATAAAGCAGGGTGTGGCATAGATACACTTGGTTAACTTTCTGTTTTTTCCCTCCTATTCTTCTTCCTTATATTTGTATCCTTTGTAGAGTATAATACTAAGTCTTGTATATGCTATATAGTCAGTAAATAGTTACGTGAATAAGTGGAATGTCTGAAGCAACTTTGTTATATTATTTGTACTTCACACAAATACATCAATGTTATTTTCAGGAAGTATAAAATAATTGCATGTGAGCTAGAGATAGTAAACTGTTATTAGTACATAATATTTCATGTTTCCTTTGGGCTTGCAGTGATTTTTAGTTAGGTTTGAGGCATTTTGAAATTTATATGCATTAAACTTCCTAACTGTTATTCAGTCAATACAGTTTTCTGTACAATTCTGATAATCTTAACTTAGAATATATTTCAAAATTCAACCACAGTACAAGGCTGTACTGAAAAGCAATTCATAAGAGAGGAAAATATTGTCATAACAGTGATAAAAAGATTTGGATAATGTGAAGTGCTACAGCAGAATCTGTACAGGTATAATGAATATTATGCACACTGTGCTTTATTTCTAGTTCTCAACTATGACCTTCCTCTTGTTCTGAATCTCTTTTATTGTGCTCCCAATTTCATTCAGCAGTTGCTATGATCTGTTCATTCTAGAAGAAAAATAATTCTTCTCATTTTTAAAGGCCTAAATTTCTTTCTCAGTGTCTCATCAGAACTTTATTTTAGCTCAGACTTTCCTTAATTAAATTATGTGAATTATGGTGTGTGTCTTGTTCTTGTATATAATCATATATTGAACATAAACAAAATGTATAGCCCTCTGCCAGGCACTGTGGATCAAGAAGGAGAAAGTCCTCAGCATTTGGAACTCACAGTCCAGTGAGAGTGACATCTCATGCACACATAAATCTAAACAAAGCAGATCACAGTATGTTCTATCATAGTAAAACCAACAAAGGTCTTTGAAAACGTGGGGAGGGAGAGATGGGTTCTATTTGTAGAAGTCAGATGAAGGCAGACTTCTCAGTGGAATCGAGCTGGGTCTTGCTTAACTGGTAAAACTTCACCTAAGAGGCAGGCTGAAGGAGTGTCTTGAGCACAAAAAAGGAAGAAAACAATAATTAAACAGTCAATAAGATGAGGTCAGTAAGATGAGGTTAGATCATAGGTTGGGGAAAAATCAGAATCCAGTGTAGAGATCTTTGTCAGGCTGTAGTCTACAATTTATTTTGATCTATTGAGATGTCATTGAGACTTTCAGTTGCCTTGAAATAAGGAGGAGGGTATAAGGGGACTAGATGGTAATGAAAATAAATAACTAGATGGTAATGAAAATAAATAAATAAATAAATAAATAAATAAATGTGAATGCTTTTCAAACATTGAAATTTTAAAAGGTATTGCATTACTACTTACCAATCTGTAATCAAAATCTATTATTCATTCCTTTATGTCATTTAATTGACTATATATATTTTAAAAACTGAAAATGCAGATGATCTCAAACCTGTACAGTTTTAAGAACTTTCTTTTTTGCTTGATAATTAAAATTAAAATTCTGCTGAAGAACATATTTAATAACATTATTCAACATAGTATATCAAATTATTATTTCAAAAAACTAGTCTTTTCCCTGTTTATTATATATAAACATATATATAGTTGAGAATGTACATGTTTCTCTATTATGCTAAATGATTGTATTTGTTTTCTATTTCTATATACCAAATTATTACAAACTTAGCAGCTAAAAGCTACAGACGTTTATTATTTCATGGATATGTGGGTCAGAATTCCAGGCACAAGGTAGCTGGTTTCTCTGCTCAGAATCACACAAGGCCGAAATCAAGGTATCGGCCAGACTGCATTTTCATCTGGAGTTCAGAGTCCTCTCCAAATCTATTCAGGTTGTTGGCTGAAGATGGTGTCATTTCTTGTAATCGAAGGAATGATGTCCCCATTTTCTTGCTGGCTGTCAAGAGTGCCAGTCACTCGCATCTCCTAGGGGGCACCTCAGTTTCTAACAATAGGGCAAGAATCGTTTATCTCACAACAATGACAGCAGCCTTGCAGTTTGTAGACTTCCAGCTCTTTATCTGTGTGCATGCATATGTGTGTGTGGGTGTGCCTTACACACACACATATATCTGTAACACACACATATGTGTATCTTTACAAAAATACGACCAGTCAGTTCATCATGGACATTTTGTATGCCAATGAAAACACAGAGGTATTTTTAATGACTATATTTTATTCCATGGTATGGTTACATTGTGATTAATTATTTCATTTATTGTTAGATATTTGTCTTACTTTACATTTTCAATATTACAATACAGCTGGAATTGACATATATATTGTACATATAGCCTTATACATTCCTATAGAATAGATTTTAAAGCCTTTAAATGCCAAATTTACTACTGTTCATAGACACCAGTGGAAAATACAGTAACTATCACATTTAAGACAATTCCTCAGTTAGTGATGAGACAGAATGCAAAATAACCTATAATCCTTCTATAACATTGTTAATATTGTTAGTAAAATCATGTGGGTAGAGGCTGAAAGGACAGTGGAATGTTAATGATCCCATGTGCAGTGTTAATGAGCACATGTGTGATGATTAATATTGTATGTCAACTTGACTGGGACCAGACATTTCATCAAAAATTATTCTGGGTATGTCTGTAAGGGTGTTTCTGGATGAGATTAATGTTTCAATTAGTAGGCTGAGTAAAACAGATTGCTCTCCTTAATATGGGTGGGCCTCATCCAACTAGTTAAAGGACTGCATAGAACAAAAAGGCTGAGTAGGAGAGAATTCCTGCTGCCTGACTGCTTTCACTGAGCCATTGGGTTTTTTTCTTCTTTCAGACTTGAACAAAAACATCACCTCTTCCTGGTTGTTGATCCTGCTGGTCTTCAGACTGGAACTACACCATCAGCTCTCCTGGGTCCCTTCTTCCTGACTGCAGGTCTTGAAACTTAGCCTCCATAACCATGTGAGTCAATTCCTTATAATTTCTATCTTTGTATATACACATACATACATATGTATCTCCTACTGATTCTGTTTCACTGCAGAATTCTAAATGACACATTGTGTTTTATTTGTGGGTGGAATAGATTCATATGTTGGCAGGAGTCTCATAGGCAGATAGAAGCACAGTATACTACCATCATGGACCTTTGGTTTACTTATTCTTCTTAAAGACAGGGTAGACATCTCATTATTTTATCTGAACAGCTTGTATTTTCAGTTTCCTTATCTGTTAAAAAAAAGGGTTTAATTGTAAGTTTTAAATGAGATAATTGTATGGACCATGGTGCAAGGCAATTGTTTCATAAAATGTTAATGATTTTTTTCTTCAATCTGAAGAAGAATCTAAAAAAGCAGGCATATTGTCTATTTCCTCTGTCCTCAGAAGCTGGGCATCCAGCTTCCTCCGTTAGAGGCCATGTTCACTTGTATGCCAGCCACCCTTGAGAGTGAATTTACACTGCCTGCTGTTGCTGAGTTACTGTTATACAAGATCCCATTTTCAAACACAGGGGGTGGCAGTGAATAACTGCCACAGAAGTAATGAATAAGAAGTAAAAAGAGGGTTTTACTGTGGTAAATATGATCTGCTTTATCCCAGGCCTGACTCGCAGCAGCACATAAGTGCAGGAATGCCAAAGACACACTAATGCTAACCCGACACCGTGGAGTCCCTGGCATTGGCGTACCATATCTGAGCACAGGTCAGATCATCTGTGTCTTTCCGTGTAAAGGCATGTGCACTTTCAGGCTCTCTTCTTCCAAAATAGATTGAATGGAGAATGTCTTTTTTACATACCCAACACAGAGTAGAGAGTGACTCTTGGTTTGATTAAATTAAAGAACACTTTTCTATGTCTTAAAAATTAAATGCAGAAATCTTGTTAAAAAATTAAAAAAGAACATTTGAGTACATTTAGAATTCTATTTCTTAATTTTAAGTCCTGCAAAAGTTCATTCCTAAATACTCAGCATCTTTACAACTTTAATTTGATTTTGATTTGAATATAGTTTTATTTAAATTGGTCTTTCCCATAAATAAATAAATAAATAAGTAGTCCTTGCCTTTGAACTATTAACACTTATTAGAAATGTCAAATATTATACTTATAGCAGTAATAATACTTTTTTTGAGTGGTCCTTTTTAATTGTATAATTGTCAAATAAATGGCCTTATGCTTGTTAACATATATTCAGTGATTGGTTGTTATGAAATGTTGATATTCATTTTACCTTTCCTCATCAGTCATCAGCCAGGCATTTTTTGCTTTTCCCTTGGGGAGCTGGCAATATGATATAAAAATTGAGTAGTATGTCATAAAGGTCTTTATTCTCCCTCTTGTGCTTTTTGCCCATCTTTTTGCTCCTAAAGTCTAAATTTGTCTTTCTTCAGCCCTACACAAGAGTCCCCATAGTGGTCTCAATACAGTGTTTTCACTTTATCTGCTGTAGATGCTAAGGTCTACTAACAAGGAGAAAACGTTGTACAGTGAAAAGAAGATGGATTTCATTTGAAGACAGACCTGGATTCAAAATCCAAGATCCACTGCTCTGTGGCTGTATTACCTTATGCAAATTATTTGCCCTTTAAACCATGTGTTTCTTCAACTATAAAACTGGAAATAATACCTACTGTGCAGAATTTTGATGAGTATGAAGAGAGTATTTATCTATCTATTATCTGTCTATCTATCTATCTATCATCTATCTATCTGTCCATCCATCCATCCATCCATCCATCCATCCATCCATCCATCCATCCATCTATCCACTTATCCTCCATCCAAACTTGCAACTCAGAGTGTGTAAACACTGAATTAGGGGCAAGTTGCCAACGTTTTAGCTAACATTAATGATTTTTGAACAGCTCGGAAGAGTATAAACTAAAGGAGGATCTAGTGTCCAAATATTGCTAGAGAAGAAGTTAAAACTTAGCAATCCAGAAGTAGCATCAGTATTTTATTTTTTCCAAGGATGACCTCACTGTCTGGCATAGGCATGCTCTCTTCCCAGACTTCTTCCAGGTAGTTCCCTTCCTTAGTTCCCTCCCAAAGACAACCGTCTTTATTGCTTAAGGCTATTCTCAACTCTCACCTTCTCAGCTTCATCATAAATTAAATTTTGAGGACTGATTAATACATTCATTTCTCATTTCTAGTTTTATCAAAATAATTTATACAGAAGTCTTTCACTTAATGTAACAATTGATATAGTTATATTTAGGTTTGCTATTTATATTTTATTTACCTCATCTTTTAATTTCTCTTTTCTTCTTTCCTTGCATTCTTTATATTATACAAATCTTTTTAGTATACTATTTTAATTACACTTTTGGCTTTGTTGCTATGTGTTTGCATTATTTGTTATTGGTTTCTCCAACTAATGGCAATCTTCCAAGATTTGAAACAGTAGGCTGTGGTTCTGTGTAAGATGGAATAAACACATGACAATCTGCCTCTCACACTGAATGCAACTATGAAAACTTGAGAGAAAACATGGGCATCTTTCCCTAAAAAGAACTTTGAAACACAAATATTAGCATGTAGATTGGGAAAAAAAAACAGATTCTAAAGTACCACCAAACAGGCAGAGAGTTCAGCACTTTTTGTTGCTTCAGTATTTTCCAGCCTGAACTTAATAGAAATCTGGACCCTGAGGCGGGCATTGTGGGACCTACAGCCAGATCCAGGAGAAATCCCCTAGTTCTGGCTTGAGGAGTAAAAAAAAGGAAATTTTAAAGCTCGGAGAAAGTGGGGAAAATACCTGGTGTATCAGTCCATTTGTCTGCTCTAACAAAAATACCATAGACTGGATAGCTTATGAACAACAGAAATCTATTTCTCACAGTTCTCGATCCTGGGAAATCTAAGATCAAGGTACCGGCAGGTTCAGCGTCTGGTGAGGACCCTCTTCCAGGCTGCAGACTGCTGACTTCTCAGTGTGTGCTCACAGGGTGAGCGGGTAATGGATCTCTCAAGGGTCTCTTGTAAAAGGATGTTAATCCCATTCATGATGGTTCCTCTGCCCTCATGACCAGATCACCTCCCCAAGGCTTCACATCCTGATACTATCACCTTGAGATTTAAGATTTCAACACATGAAATTGGGGGAAACACAAACATTTACACCATAACACCCAGTTTCTCTTCCCCTTTTACTCTGTTCTCTCATCCCCAGGACCAGACCATTGTTCAGGGAGGGCAGTGGCCTGCTGAGGAAGAGCAACTTCCCTCTCCTCTTGGGTGAACAGGGGCTCCATGAGGGCACTGCTGAAGCCCATCAGCGCACTTTTCTTTCTCTCTCTGGCCTCATTCCACGTGGGTCAGAATGTCGTACAATTATAGAAGAGGACAATTTCTGTCCAGGGGATGGAAAAGAGGAACCACAGGGATCAGAAACTACTAGAAAAATAGCAGAAAGTGGGGGAGTTTGAGGTAGCATACTCCTGGGTTCATCCATGATTTGCACTTACAAGAGTTTGATTCTTACTAACACACCAGTGGATTTGAGAACTAAACTGAGGTATAGATTGCTAGTGAGTAGCTAATGTGTATGACAAATTTCAACAGTATTGCAAATAGGGCTGCCAGATTTAGCAAATAGGAATAGACAATGTGAGTTTAATTTGAATTTCAGATAAACAATGAATGCATATATTTTTTAGTATATGTATATCTTATGCAATATCTGGAATCCTGTATTTTAACTGAACTAACTTTGGAACCAGAGGCCACAGAAGATGGATTGGAACCTGTGGGATGAACCTGAACAAACTAAGTGCCTGCTAAAACTAAAGTATTAATGTTCTCAGTAGGGTTTAAATATGATATAGGTTGTCATAAGGTAATATTCAAAATATTCAGAATACACTAAAAATTATTCTGCAAAAAAGAACCACAGAAAGAAATCTCAACTCTCATGAGAAAAGATGACTAACAGATGCCAATGGTAAAATAGGAATTACCTGACAAAGACTTTAAAGCAATTACTCTAAATGTTAAAGAGTAATTGTAAACACTCTTGAAATAAAAGTTAAAATTGAAAGGATAGAAAGGAAATAATAATATTTAAAAAATGGAAATTTTGAACTGAAAAACAAATAATTTGGGACATCAGGAAAGAAGAAAGAGAAACAGAGTCAGTAAATATAGTAGAAAATCTCTTGAATTAAAAAAAATATGTTTGTCAGCTGAAAGCACATGGATAACATTATCTGATGGAATTTTCAACGTATATGTATGCAATATATAATACAAGTATACCATAAAGAATGAAGAATAATGGAACCCATATAATGGCAAGATTTAAACATTATAATTGAAATGGCAAAATATTATTTTATTTTATTTTCTAAATATTTTATTTAATTTATTTTTAGAGAGGGGGTGGGAGGGAGAAAGAAAGGGAGAGAAATATCAATGTGTGGTTGCCTGTCATCTTTCCTCTACTGGGGACCTGGCCCACAACCCAAGCTTGTTCCCTGACTGGGAATCGAACCAGTGACCCTTTGGTTCACAGGCCAGCACTCAATCCACTGAGCCCCAGCAGCCAGGGCAAAATATTATTTTAAATAAAGTATGAAAAATTAAATATGTATTTCATAATTACTAGAACAACCACTAAATATATACAAACATATATAGTCAAAATCACAATAGACAAATTAAAACAATATTAAAAGTTAGTATTGAATTACTTGGACTAAAATATTTTAAAAAATTAACAGTATAGTTTTAGTTACCTCATATCATTTTTGCTGTTGTTATAAATAAGTATACATATGTGTATATAACATTGATATGGTTTTATACCACTAATACAGAATTATAATTTTTTGCTTTTAACTATCATATGACTTTTAAAGAAATTAAGAGAAGAAAGAACATATATACAAATGTAAATACATATACATACATACACATTGTCACTTTTATTTAATTATGGAAGAGGATAAAATTGCATGGTTTGCACTGGGCCAGTAGAGGCAAATCAAGGAGCTTCCCAGAGGAGGTGACAAAATCAAAGAAGCACGTTCACACATTTGGTGAAGCTTCAATTAGTTTAGTACCATTAGGACAAATGTGGTGATTCAGAAGTGATGGGAGTTCAGAGAAGAGGGGTAGAGAAGAGACAGATGATGAAGGACTTTGTTGGATTTTCCACTTTCCTCTGTTAAGTTTTTGAACCAGTCATCTAGTTTCCCTGAAGAGTAATGACTGTGTCAGTTTTGCTCAGTGTTATAACCCTAGCAGAACTTAACATAGTGCCTAGCAAATGAACATATATTGACTGAATGAATAAATGAAATCAGTGTTCTGAATGAGGATGCCTCTTCTATTCTGACCTTACATCTACCTCCTCACCATCAGTCCATACCATTTTTTCCTTTTCTCACACTCCCTTCTTCCCCATATGCTCGATCAGGAACTGAATGCATCTGGAGGTCTACAGTGTATTGCTCCCCCTGGGGTAAGGAGTGGGAGGTCTCCCTGTGTGGAATGGCATGATCTTGAGAACAATGTATGTGGCAACCTTTATTAGTGATTCTGTTGTGATTTGATAACTTCTTTTTTGGGTAGAGTTAATGATGATTGATATTCCCATTTTCCTATAAAGTGGCTAAGCTTAAATGTTCCTCCCAAGTACATGCACACACTTTATTATGACCAATTTAAAAAAAAAAACAAACTTTAGAATAGCTGATCTGGAAGAAAAAGTCAGAGAAAGAGAGATTCAGAGAAAAAAGAATCAGAGAGGTAATGATTTTAAACAAAGTTATAAAACAATGCTTTTTGAAAGCTTTCTCCTAGCACGATTGAATGTGACATAAAGTTCTGGAAAACTTAAAATCTTGTGCCTGTACTAAATCAGGATGCAGCGTTTTTCAGGAATGCTAGCTGGGTGGAGCAGAAGGACTTACACTCTGCTAGCGCCTACTTAACTAATTATTAGTGGCTGGCATTAAAAGTATTAGACTAGATTTGAAAAGTTTTAGGTTAGTTTGGGGTATGATTATCTCCAAATTTGAGAATATCTTGCTTAAATAGTTTCTGAGTTTTGAAAATAATTGATTTATTATTTTATTTATTTTTACTATGGCCATTTTATTTTCTAAGGTGAGATCTTCAGTTTAGATTTTCCTCTTGTCTTTAGTCTCAAGGACCCTACACAAGTAAGTTCTATACAACAAGGAACCCTGGTTTGAAGAATGTTATAAAGTGTGGTTATATAGTAATGTGGTCCTAGGTCATTTAGAAATTACATATCCTCAATTGGAATTTCACTGCTCATGTTACCATTTTACTTCTACCACCTCGCATGTAATAGCAAAACCAAAGAAAAAGGGAAACATTAAAGCAATTTCCTTTGAACTGTAGGGTTAAAAAATGAAGGAATGTAATAACAACAAAAAATCTGTTCCTTTTAATGCAGTTTATTGCAATTTTAATATTTTATGGTTGCATTTTAACATTTATCTCATAAATTAAAGATTAACAGTCATGCCTAAACTGGAATATATTCTATCCACTTTCAAAAATGCATTGACTAACACTAATTAAATTTGCTTAATCAAGCTTAACAATGCTACATGCTGTTACTCATCGGGAAGTAAGTACCATACACATTTCCCAAAGTGCTCAAGCTACAACACCACAGATTTTTTCTGTTGGGGTATCCGAGGGTTCAGCCATCTGTTATTTACTCTAATTTTTAATAAAAAGCATTATTCATCTTTATTGCTAATCATTTGCCTCGCAAACAAAACACATTTTGAGATTATTACTATCATTTTAACTCCACTACAGCCAAGGAGACACAAAGGAAAACGGTTTGCATTCAGTTGCATCACATTAATGTTTGCAAATGGTTTAGCTTCGGTGGCAGGAAGACATAGGTAATATGCAGGTAATACTATCAAATTATATACAGTAGCATTTAATCACATTGCTCTAATGCTTTCAGCACAATGAGCTTTTCCCCAATGAAATAGGAAAATGTGATCACTCAACGCCCTGAAGGACAAGACAGTGGCTGCGTCATCCTTTATCGTGTATTGCTTTTGTTCATAGCTAATCACATTTAGATTATTTTAACTCCCACCCTGCAGATATACAATAAGTCATACCTGATAGAACAAGACTAAAACCTGTTTATAGAATTGCCTTCAAGCTGCACTGAGCATAGAAAAAATATGGATTGCGATAGGTGGTGTCAACTTTGGAATGGAGCGGTGAATGAACAAAGTTCTGTGTAAAAAGAAATTGTATGTTAAAGACACTTAGTGGGAAATTGCAGGGCAGTGTCTCCAGGGATAATCTCCTGTATCGGTGTGAAGCAACTGACTCCAGGCTGACATTTAAGACGGTCGGTGTACAGGAAGGTTCACGGTGCTGGCCAAGAAGGCTCTGATAACTGAAACTCAAGCATTTAGGAGTCAGAAAAAAAAAGATAATAAAAATGCCAAACACTTAGTGAGTGTAAACCAGACACTGTGTTAGATGCGTGATATATGTTGTCTTATCTTCACTTTGACTCTTGAAGGTAGTCAGTTTCATACAAACTTTAAGATAAGGCCAGGAGCTGAGTTAAATAACTTCTCCACAATCACACAGAATTGAGATTTATAGCTTACAAGTCAGAAGCTAGGTTCTTAGTCACTTTGATTGATATCCAAGTGAGCTAACAAAGGAAAGCATGTCATCATTCAACATTTTCTCAGCTTATTGGAGGGAAGCAGCATGTTTCATAGAAGATACTTAATGACTGTACTTCTGCAAAATGCAAAAGTTAAGATTAAGCTTAGTAATAAGAGTTGCTTAGCAAGTATAATACAGAGACCATGGCAAAGATGGCATAACCTGGACTTCTGAAAATAAATGTTGCAATAACTTTATCTCGCCAAGGACATGGAGCCAGTGATTCCTCAGTTTTAGGGGCAGCATTTATTCTGAATGGATGGTTGTCCCAAATGCTCATAGGAAGGAGTTAGCTTTCAAGAGTAAATGTCTGGTCTTGGAAGTGCTGGAAGTATCCTCTAACTGTGCTGAATCATGATATACAAAGCTTTCCCCAGAGCACGCGTGCCAGAGGGCAGAGCAGGAGACAAGCCTCCGCGGTAAAAAGGTACAGTATTAACCAGTACCATCACCTTAGTTCTTTAGTAAATGGAACCTTTTGGACGTTCCTCATGGTGGTGTTTGTAGAAAATTTGGAATGTATGTCAGAATGCGGATATGATCACACCTTACAGAGTCTTTAGCATCTCATCAGACTTGAATTAGAGATGCCTTTAAATCTTATTCCACGTAGAAACTACAACTGGAAACATTGACTGATGGAATCGTGTTGAATCCAGAAAGGGAAAAGCCGTATAAGTTACTCTCATTTATAAATGCTTTCTTGAATCTTCCTTCTGTCGAATCTGTTGCAAACAATTGAACACCACAAGAGAAGGAGGAATGTATGGAAAGAATAGACTCCTCCTTGTTTTTTCTTGAATGTGTTGTCACTGTGTAAGAGATACCAAAATACACAGTAGGTGCAGAAATCATAAAATAAAACGTGTCATAAAGATGTCAATTGTCCCCAAACTGTTCTCAGGTAACTTTCAGGTTTTGTTTTGCTTTTCAAAAAATCATTGTCTTGGTGTTTTTGCTGCTATTAGCAAGACTAGAGAATTTTTCACTTCTTAAACAGTTTAGTTTGAGCTCCTAATGCCAAGTAGGTGCTTTTATTTGTATTTTTATTTTGGTCATTCTGGTCCAGGTTTCTTCTTCTTTTTTTTTTTTTCTTTCAGCTTTCTGGGAAACACAGAACTGCTGAGTAGGCCATTTTTAGCACAGTAGTGCCCATGTTTAGGAACATTAATTGGCATTGTTTCCCGTGTTCTGCATTGAATCCACAGCTTAATCCTTAAGAAAGGGGAGTATTCTGACATCTGGGTTTCCCTTTCAAATGGTTGAGCATCTAGAGGGCTCTAGTATCGGAGAGACCTCTGTGCTCTCTGCCTTCCTCTAGCGGGTCTGCTGGAAGCTTCCTCTGCTATGTCAAGTTGAAGTCTTGAGAAGGACTTTGGAAATCTCCCTTAGGATCAATATAGCATGATGGCTAACAGTTGGGTTCTGAACTCAGCTTGTTTGGATTTGAATTCAATCTCTATCACTTCTTCCTATGTCATACGGGGAAATAATTTGTCTATGCTTCAATGTGTTAGACCACCAAAAAAGACATTAGTTTTTCCTCCTAGGGTTGCTGTAAGCTTTAAATGAGGTAACGTATACAAACCAACTAGCAAAAGTCATGTAAACATTTCATAAAAATGAAATGATGTATAAGATTTTTATTATTATTGTAAGATATATTGCTGTATTGATATGAGGGCCGATAAGTCAAAATATATATAGAACTTAAGTTGCAATTCTAAGGATTTGATAAGATTCTTCTTGTTACATACATAATACCCTGTGGAACTAATTCCCCAATAAACTCAATATTAATTGATGCTACTTTTTGTAGGCAGCAGAGATTAATTTTTTCTGTATTTATTTATGGTTCATAAGACATTAATAGTAAGGAACAGTCTTGACTTTTCATGCACAGCAAATACAGATCAAATCCATTTAAGATAGGGAAAAAATCTTTATTTTCTCTTTAAAAGACTAGCTGCTTGAATTAAAAAGGCTGGTTCTCATAAACTATGCACACTTAAAACCATAAGGACACATAAAAATACAAACATTTTTTAAAATCCTCATTGTCAGTTAAAAAAAAATGTTATTTGTGCTCAGAGAAGCAGTGTTACCAGAAGGCAATATTTATAGAAGTGGTAAGTCATCCAGCCCAGCTGTCATTAACACTTATCATAGCTGTGCATTATCTTTCCTTAGAGAACCTGGGAGTGAGGAGAATGATAATTACATAAATATAATTAACTATATGTTGAAGTGTGTGTATGCTTATATGTATTTGAGCCCTTTCATGTTGTTTGACACAAATTGTAATTCAAAACTCAGACTTCTGAGGCCCCATGTAACTGAGGGGAATTCATGTAAGCATGAAGCTGCTTTTGGGATATTGCTTTTAAGCTGTCTATTAAGAAACAAGACTCCGAAAGATTCTTTGATCCTCCCCCCATTCCTGCCTAAGAGATTCAGACAGAGAAACCTGCTTTAGAAAGGAAACCTTGACTTAATCACCTTAAGAATCTTCATGCTAGCTTTATTCAGGAAGACTCCAGGACTGTTAGCTAGATATACCCTGTGTCCCATTATTTCTGAGCAAGAACTACCTGCAAATTGCCTATTCTCACTTCTGAAATTTAATAGCCCATCTCCCCCATTTTCTTTTGCCCCAAAATGTCGTATGTACCCAATGTTGCCTCACTCTCTTTGGCATTTTCATGCTTATGTGAATTCCCATGCACATGCACTAAACACTGGACTTTCTCCTGTCACTGTTTCTGTTGATTTGATTAGCCCAGCCAGAAGAATTTAGGAAGTGGGAAGAAAAGTGTTGTGTTTAGCCTCCACATAATTGAGGTAGATGTGGGTTGTGCCACTGAATGAGTGACAGTGAAAATGGCATTTTATCAGAATCCACTTTTTATCAGATGGTTAGGGACTTCCATACAGGGATACCTTTCAGGTTATAGCCTACAGCAGGGTGGAGGCCATTACAAACAGCGAGCTGTGGCCAAAGTGAGGACTGCCCAGCTTGGCTTCTAAATTATGCCCAGGAGCCTTCCAATCCAGCTTTCTTTTTAAAGTATATTGTATTGATTACGCTATAACAGTTGTCCCATTTTTCCCCTTTGCCCCCTTCTACCTGGTACCCCCATTCTCTCCAGTAATCGCCCCCTTAGTTCCAATCCAGCTTTCTACCTGCTTCCTGGAGGTTTCTGAGGCTACTCCCACACAATTTGCACCCATGTTGTAGCTTATTCCTTTGATCTTGCTTTTCCTGGACTGTGACTGACACTACGTTTATCACTTTCTCTTGGTTTTTGAGGCCTTTCACATTTGATTAATTGACATTTGCTCTTTTTACAACCCTGGGTCCTCCAAATCACCTACCGGAAACGTGCAACATCTCTACTGACAGCAGCTGCCAATACGGAAACTGAGGATCAGGATGATTTTCTGAAACTGCAGCACCATAGGATAATTATTTGAGTGAGATGAAATGAGATAATGCATACAAAACACACAACACAGAGCTAGGCACATGGAAAGATTCTGCAAAGAGGGTGTAGTAGGTTTTAGAATAGTACATTTGGTTATTTTCTGCTGTAACAGCATGGTAGGTTTGTGAAGTAATTATATATATTTATATACTTTATTTACTAATATGTGTGTGTGTGTATGCTAGTGAGTTAGGTTTGTCCCAACAGAAGAACTATTGCCTAATTCATTTTAAAGAATATTAAATCACACCACAAAGTCGGCTTTACATTTTACTTTCCTGTGAAGTCAGTTCTTGTTTGTCCTTATAGATTTTCACATATTTGCTTTGGCATCATTGAAACCTCACCAAAGAAAGACAGTGGTATTTACTTGCCTATTAGCATGGGCTGAATATGTCTCACTTCCCATTTCATATATTGAAACCCTAAACCCCAATGTGAAGGTATTAGGACATGGGCTTTTGGGAGGTAATGAGGTCATGAGGGTAGAGTTCTCATTAATGTATTTAGTGCTCTTGTAAAAGAGGCCCTAGAGTTTGTCCTCTCTCCCTCCCTCTCTCTCTCTCTCTCTCTCTCTCTCTGCTCACCCCCAGGTGAGGTTACAACTGGAAGATGTCTGTCTGCAAACCGGGAAGCAGGTGCTCTTCAGACACTGAGTCTGCTAGTGCCTTCATCTTGGACTTCAAAGATTTCATAATTGCGAGAAATGAAGTTTGTTCTTTAAGCCACCCATTCTATAATATCCTGTTACAGCAACCCTGAACTGATTAGGCACCTATTTTTATTGTAGAAAATGCTTCTCAAGTATGGCAGAATTCTTCCAAACTGTTGTGACTTTCTAGACAATATTTATATTTAATTGCTTGTGAATACACAAATAAATCACATATCCTATGACTCCAGGAAAAACAAAACAAAACAAAACAACAGACTTTAATTAAAAAGATCAGTGAGGGTGGGGCCTGAGTTTCTGCATTTCTAACAGACTCCTCCCCCACATCCAGGAGATGCTACTGGTGTGTGGATTAGGCATTGAGTAGGAAAGTTATAGAAGATCCTTAACCAATCTAGTATATGGAAAGTGGGGCAAATGAGATATAAAATATCCCTGCTATTTTCAGAGATTAAAATATAGTCAAATATCCTTGAGCATCTAATATTTACTTCAAGAAGTAAAAGGAGTACTTAACTGTCATCATACCAAAAAAAAAAAAAAAAAAAGAATATTCTTTGTCTTATTTCTTTAGAGTACAGTTTGAATACTCTTGAGCAAGGGCTCTAAAGTATACTCCGAATTCAGATGAACCCAGATGTTGTTTCTTTAATAATTATTTGAGGATGTAGGTGATGACCAGGATTACTATTATTGTTCATATTGACTTCCAGAAGAAACAGAATGAGCCTATCGAAAGGGAGCCATTCTTAGTATCACAGGAATAAATTACATATACATTCCAGAAATGCTAATATTAACTGCCCTGGAGACTGATAAACAGTTTTTCACAGGTAGTTCTAAGGAAAAGAATAAACAGGTTGCACAAACAGGCCTTGCAAAATAACTAAAGGTGATTTCTAGCATGCTTCACTATGATGTAATATGCTTTGCCACGCATTTCCTCTACTGACTCAAAACAAAGGAGTTTCCAAAACATGCTTAATTCTGTGCTTCTGGTCCAGAAGCATCAAAAACATCTATTTAAAGTAACTGTATCCTGGAATATTAAGGTTAGGACCAACATCCAGGTTTTGCCAAGATAAACAATTCAAATACGATTGTTAGCGTTTTCCTCAAGTGAAAAAGTAAGATGTTTTAAAGAGGTTAGGCATTTCTCTAAGAATATTTGTCCTAGTCATTCTTGAAAATAGAAACTCTGTTAGACTCTCTGAGTGTTTGAAATTTTCTCTATATGAATGAAAAGGTAGAGCAAAGGACCTTCCCCTTGTTGAGCCCTGAGGTACCTTATTTAGTGCACTCGCCCCTTTCACACTTCTGCCCCTCTTCACCCCTAGCTTTAGCAAATGGGCTATCCAAAACTGTGGTTATTTGGAGATTTGACAACGCAGAAGGAAAAATCTATGACAATCACTTAGCATAAGGGCTGACTTTGCACTGCTGCTGACCACAGCGAATCTCTTCATGTGATTTTGATGCTAATGCATGTTCAGTACATGAGAGAGAGACAGGTTGTGCAAGGAAATCTGCTGGTGATGCAGAAAAATGGAGAGAGATTAAAGGGCCAACCATATCATTTCTCTCCTTATCTCAAGGAGAAGCAGGAATGCCTCTGTCAGATGGAGATCACAGGGAGGGATGTATTTGTCTTTTGATCTCAAAGAACAAAACCAATGTTTCTGTTTTCTGCAGCTTCTGGCCTGATAAGGAGAAGAATCTAACTGTGTGTTACAAGATAAGGTTAGGCCCTGAATAGCTGATGTCCTTTTACTTCTTGCTTTCCAAATGGGAACAGCAGTTTCTTCTTGGTTTGTTCTTCTCTTTAATCAATTTAACTGATTAAATTATCATGTAACAGAATGCACGTAAAAAGTGGGCACTCGAAATATGTTTATTGAAGTGAGATGCATTCTTTCTTAATGATTAATTGAATTCCATATCTTATTTCCAAAGTGTTTCTTTACAATTGGGGAAAGTGAATAAAAGGTTATGACTAGTACAGAGCAGTCTTACTACTTTCCCCCAAAGATGACTATGATGGTCAGAGAAAATTTTATTATATAATAATGCAAGAGGTCACCCTCTCTAGTCCCTCGGCTAGGTCTCCCCAGGTCACTGATAGTGATTTTTGACTGCCTTTTTCCTATGCACTGAAAGGGGTTCTCAGCTTTGAGACGAAAGGCTCTGTTACTCAGCAAGCTGGGACAGCTGGTGAATTGGGGCGATTTGAGGAAAGAGGAAAAATATTGTCTTATCCTTTACAAAACAGGAGGTAAGAACTTTCCGTGCAGGACGAGAATATAAGGGAATATAAGAGAACGCATGTGTTGGTCACGGCCTGGGTATTCTGTTTATTCATCCCAGTCTTCACTTTCAGCTCTATTTAATATCCATTGGCTCCACATTTTAAAATTTCTGTTTTAGCACTGTAATTCACATCATTTTGTATCAATTTTTCCAGGCAATTTGTTCCACTGGATACTTCAGAGTGACAGAATCCACCTTCCCAAAACTCTGGGCAACATTTGAAACACAGGCAAACAGTTTTTCAACAAAATAATATTGAAAAGTTTAATTAACAAAATACTCTAATATAATACCCTATGTTATATATAGAGAGAAAACAAATACTTAATGTTATATATATAATATATGGAGGTAATATATATTATATATATTACTTAAAATATACCAAATGCATACAGACATTAGTAATACCTAGGGGTCTTCAGTATACAAAATCACTTCATATTCAATAGCTCTTAATTTGTTTTCCTGAATGGCAAGTTCTTTCCTTCACATCTTTCATCTCTCACTTTTTTAGGACTCAAGCACAGGCTGCCTTTTGAAAAAATTGTCAGCTTTGGTTGGGTCAAACCAGTCTCATTCTTTCCCACTGGATAGTAGCACAAGCCAGGCTCTGTTCATATGTGCCAGGGATTCAGTAGTGAAGGCGGATGGCCATCACCCCTGCTTGGGGCTTATGGCTAGATCTGCCTCCTTAAGCCAGATCTCTTGGCATTTTGTCTTCCAGAAGCCACAACAGTGAGTAGCTGTTCCACTGAACAGAGGGTCATATGGCAGAACCACTACTCTAATGTCACTGTGTCCAGAAGGCATCACATCAGACTTTCTTACCTCTCACCGTTCTACCTAGCTATTTTAACAGGAGGAAGAATTGCTTTCTGTATTCTCTTCAGACAACATTCTCTTTCTCTTTATGTCCATGTACTTGATGTGTTTGTAGTAAGCTATTCTATTTTTCTTTATTCTGTGAGGCAGAATACAAATAATAAAAATTCTAATGAATACCTGGAACCATATGGGCATGCCTTTTCTACTGACACATGAAATAGATCTATTAAGTACAAAGAATTCTGCCAGGCTCCTGGAAACTGACACTCTGATTAGCACAAAGCTCTGAAGTTTAAATTTAACTCTTTGTGCTTTTCCTTTGTCTTCTTTCTGCACTCCCTTCCCCTTCCCCTCTCTTCCCTTCCCTTCCCTTTCCCGTTTATTACTTTCTGACACTAAGCAATATTCATATCAATGGATTAGATTTATATTCCCTATGATTAGGCCTTTACAGAGTATTCATTTTCAGTCTCCCTCTATCATTGTCTGATTTTTTCCTTACGGAGAAACCATAGAACTTGTTGCCCTACATGATGATGACAATTTTTGCTTGAAAATTTATAGTCAGAGCTAATTAATGCAACTGATGGCTAGAGGCATCTATGGCAATTATGCTGAACTTGGTCAAAGTGGTGGCTGGTAGAATGATGCCAGGAGGCTGTTAAAAAGAAAGAATAACAAAAAAAAACTTGACTCATTAAAATATTTTCAACCATAAATTTAATAAAAAGATGCCCTAACTTCTCATTAAGTTTTGATATGCTATTCCCTCAAGCTTGAGGATTTGTTCTATTTTAAATCTCTGCTGAAATAGCTTTTGAAGGGTGTTTGATTTAGCTGGGGATGACTATGTAAAAGAGACATTTGGTCTGTGCTGTTTTAAAGGGAATTAGCCTCCTAAAAGGTCACTTTCTCTTTCCTGTGTAAAAATAAAAAAATGAAACAAAACATTTAATTGCCTGTGAATTGCTGAAACCCTCTGAAGCCTGCTCAGGTTAGTTCCACCTGCTATAGGACCTAAATCTCTGCTAGATTCCAATAGAAACAGAAGCGGGGGTGGGGGGGGGTCAACGAAGTAAATAGCAAATCTAAACTCTGAAGGTGAGCAACCTAAAAGGAAGTTCCCACCATCTATTTAAAATACCACCAGGAGACTCCCCAGTTGGGCTCTTGTAAACTTGCTGGAGTGGCTTAGGAATCTGCCCAGTTTATTCCTTCTTCATACAAATGAGGCCAGCCCTCAGGGAGGTCAAGTGTGCAGGGAGCTTTCTCTGTTAACAATTGTTCAAGACCAGGGCTGCAGTATATTCACTCAACTTTCTGCAGTGTAAAGTTTCATTCTGTCTCCTGAGATGCTTGAAGGAAACACCTGAGTTTTGTCTCTTCTTTTGTCTTCTTTGCTGTCAGAGTTGGGAACATCAGTGAAGTTTTCAGTTGAAGGTGGAAGTGTCTCTTGTTAAAGAAGCAAAGTAAGATTCAACAAAGGGTGAGTTGACTTTAATGTGCCTGTTGGGCAGCTATCTGGTCTTGCTAACAGCCTTGGTTCAGTACAGCCTATATGGCACTTTTCCACAGCCATAATAGCCACAGAGACGGAACGACTTTGAAAGGATACTTGGCTCAAGTTCATGTGTTCAGCAAATTCTTAACCTGACTCTGCTGGGCCCCCAAGAGCACACCCTCAAGGAGCAGCCTCTGAGCGGTGATTTTCAGTAGCAGCGCAGGTAAAGGCAAAATAATAAAAGAGAAATGATATATGTCTTTGTGGCTTTCTCCTTCCCTCCTGAGACCCCTTCCCAACATTTCATCTCCCTTTCCTCCATCCCTTAGTGATGGGCTTCTCTGAATGATCAGAGCAGGTAATTTGGCTGTTTATTCAGGCTCTTCCTTGGTACTTCCTTTCCTTGGGGCTCTAATTTTTTTAAATGTTAGTGTGTATCAGAATCATCTGGAATGGTTATTAAAGAAATTCAGAATGAGGATTACTTTTGGGGAAGAGCTGCACAGGGGGGATGAGATACAGAAAAAAAATTAATTGAAAATAGGAAGAGAAAAGAACATGCACAGATACTGTGCCAAAGAGGACATATAAATGGTAAAGAAGCACATGAGATCTTCACCACTGCTAGCTATTAGAGAAGTGCAAATTAAAATCACAATTAGATATTGTGCACGCCTATCAGAATGGCTAAGATGAAAAATAACCCCAAGTGCTGGCAAGAATAAGAAGAAAGTCCATTGCTCATCTATTAGTGGGAAAGTGAAATGTTATAGTCTCTCTAGATAATAGTTTGTCTGTTTCCTTCCAAACTACAAGTGGACTTATCATGAGACCTAGCGATTGCATTTGTAGACATTTATCCCAGAGAAATGAAGACTGACTTTCACATAAAAACATGTACACAAATGTTTCTAGTCACTTTATTCAAAATAACCCAAACTAAAAAGTACCCAAATGTCCCTCAATGAGTCAGTGGTTAAACAAACTAGTACATGCATATCATAAAATATGATTCAATAATAAAAATAAATTATTTATATACACCATAAGTTGGATGGGCCTTAATAAAATTCCACTGAGTAATAAAAAGCTTATTCCAAAAGGATAAATACTTATTATTCCACGTATGAGGTAACATACTTATAGAGATAGAGAACAGGCCTGTTTTTTATTGGAGTTAGGAATGGAGGGAAGGGGATGGGAGGGACTATGAAGGAGTAACATGAAGGAGTCTTGTGATGGTAAAGTTGAGTATCTTGATTGTAGTGGCAGTAATGTAACGGCTACACGTGCAATAAAATTGTATACACCTGTACACACACACACATGCACACACACAGTGCATGGGCAACTGGTGAAAATGAATAAACTCTATGAATTGCACCAATGCTAATTTATTGGTTTTGATATTAAACTGTAGTACTATAAATTATTAACATTGGGTTAGGCTGGAAAGGGAGACATGGGGTTTCCCTATACATGTCTTTGCAAACTTCCATGAATTTATAAATTTTTTAAGCAAGAAAATAAATTTTAGGCCTAGTCCAGATGCAGTGGGAAGGCTTTTACAAAGGTGAGACTGTCAGGAATTGGAATTCAAGTAAGGACCTTCTTTGAATACTAATTACCAGATATCCCAGGCCCATCGTCTTAGATAATCTAATGCCTATCTGACCTGCAGGTTTACAAGTTAAATGATTACACTCAATGCTCCTGAAACTTAGTGATTGTTTGTTATCCAGCATTAATGTGGCCATAGCACAAATGAAATCTATTTTTATTTTAAAGTTTATTTCTTCAATTCAATTAAATGCTCAAAGAAGACAAAGGTAATAACTTATATGTATCTACATTTGCGATGATTCTTTCTTTTAACTTTTTTTTTATTGTTCAAGTACAGTTGCCTCCATTTTTCCCCCACCACTCCCCTCCAACCCCAGACATCCCCACCTCCCACCCACGATTCTACCCCCTTTGGCATTGTCCATGCGTCCTTTATACATGTTCCTTGACAACCTTCCCCCTTTTTCCCCCATTATCCCCTCCCACCTCCCCTTTGGTTACTGTCAGTTTGTTCTTTATTTCAATGTCTCTGGTCTTGCTTGCTTTTTTGCTTATTTTACTTAGCATAATGCTCTCCAGTTCCATTCATGCTATCTCAAAGGGTAGGAGCTCCTTCTTTCTCTCTGCTGCATAGTATTCCTTGGTGTAAATGTACCATAGATTTTTGATCCACTCATTTACTGATGGGCACTTAGGTTGCCATGATTCTTGACAGTGTGGCCAGAATATGGTGACACACAAAAAAAATTGATTGCTTCCTGAATATTGCTAATTATAAGTTCAAAATTGTTTCAATAAAAATATTCCCAAATACTTTATCTCATATGACATCTGTAATGTTGAAAAACTTTATTCATGAGAAAGCAATGCTCTTGAAGCTTTGGAACACTCCACGCTCAAGATACATAATAATATAATAAATGAGTTCTGGAATTAATAATGTCATTCTTTCTCACAAATTGGCATGCTTCCTGATCATTTTTCAAACAATGATAATATATGAACCACCATGTTTCTGTTCTCTCCTGGCAGTCACAACACTCGCAGGCAAACCTAATGGTCCATTACACTAAGTTTCATCTTCCGTTATCTGAAAACCTCTCTTCCAAATTATGTGTATATTTTTAATCAGTCAATAATTTCACTAGTAACTTAATTGTCTCCATGAGTCAACTACAAGAATGTTAGAGCATATAATTCTTTGTTTCCTAAATGTTAAATGTTTGTTAAATAAGGTTTTCTGCAAAGTCACTACTTCTAAGTAAATTTGATTGAACTATAACATAAACACATGAAAGTGTACAAATCTTAAGTACAAACGTCAGTGTATACAAAAAGAGCATATCAATTAAACCACTTCTCTCATCAGGAAACAGCATTCCTGCCACACCAGACACTCTCCTTGGTTCTCCGCCTGGCCATTGCTCACCTCTCTCCAAATGAAATCTCAAAAGTTTTCCCTAATGCTAATCCCACGATTAGGATTGAGTGTTTTGGAACTTTATATAAACAGAATCATACAACATGTACTCTTTTTTGACTGTCTTATTTGATCAACATCCTGCTTGTGAGATTCATTCATGTGGTTGTGCATAGCTGCAGTTCATTTATTTTCATTATTGCATAGCATTTCTTATGTGAATAGCCATTATTTTATTTATTCATTCTACTTTGATGGCCATGTGTGATGTTGCATAATTTGGGATTACTATGAATAGGCCTGATAGGAACATTCACGCACATGCCTTTGGTAAACATATTTATGGATTTCCGTGGGACATATACTCGGTTGTGTAGCGAGAAGGTGGGGGAGTATGTCTAGGTTGAGCACTCGTGATATGGCCAAACAGATTTTCCAGTTTACACTCCCAGCTGCAGTGTATGAGTTCACCACCGTTTGCCACATTGTGGCTGACCCTTGGTATTAATCTATTTAATCTTAGTCATCCTGGTGGGTTTCAATTGGTATCCATTGGGATTTAATTTGCAATTTCCAGATGAAGCTGAAAAAATTTCATGTACTTAATGGCCATTTGGACATTTTCTTTGGTACAGTACCTGTATGGACACTTGTTTCTCTGCCCTGAACCCCCTGAATCCCAACTATAGTTTCTGTCCATTTCTCCCCCAGCTTCTGGACACAGTCGCTTTTCATAGTCATACCTGAGACTGATTCTTTTCAGAGGACTATCCTTGGGCCCCTGGAGTTTGCTTATTCAGTTTGCTGATTTAGATTAAAAAAAAAAATGTCTGGCAGATTTTAAAGTGCTAGGTTATGCTTGCCTAGTAGTAAGAGTTATGAAGTGTTTCTGCTTTTTTCAATTCTATGGAAGAGTTTTTATAAGATTGTTTTTATCTTATAAAAAGTCATATTGAAAAAGTGCTTTCTTTTCACCTTGAATTATAGTTTTTTCCCCCATTTCTGCATACAACCAATGATCATTATTCCTGTATCAGGGTCTCTATATCCCTAAGGGAATCTCTAGGAGTTATGCAAAGACACAGTGTGAATACATTACATATTTCAGTGATGCGGATCCTGGCCAGCAGGATCCTGTGTTGTGGCAGCAATAGACAAATACACCCGGACCATAGAAATCCTGTGGAGATAAAGGGACTGTGCAGCCACTCTCTGCAGAGAGAGGGCCCCAAGACCCCCGCCTGGACAGGCTTTTATTGTTTTTCTAGGCACCTTACATCAAGGATGGTCCTCATTTACTATGCACAGGTTTGCTTTGGGTGGTTACCTTTTACAGACAACAAAGGAGAGGATGTTGCTAAAAACATCAAAGAAGAATATTTGCAAATGTAAAGGGAAAAGTGGTTGAACCAGTTATACTCCATACTTGGAAGGTTTAGCTCAGATTTTTAGGAAGTTAAAGATACTCAGTAAACATTTGCTGCCTCAATTCAGGGTGAGGGAGTTTTAGCAAGAGCAACTCTCATAGCAGCCTAGGTACAATGCAGGCCTGATTCCCCACGGGAGAACCTATCCATGTGCACGGGTCCTGCCCATCGAACCTCACTCCCCACTGGCTTTACCGAGTGGGGGCTGGGCCACATTTCCCATGCATGGAATGGTTCCCCATACTTCAGCATATCAATTTACATAAATACTTAATAAAACTATTTGTATAATAAAACAAATATAAATGTATGATGGAATAACAAGTAAAATTTATGTAAATTTTTAAGATAAAATTTGATAATCACTTTTAGCTCCATCTGCAGTTCTCTCTGAGTTGTGTCTCCTCTGCAATACAAAAGGCATTTTGGGATAGAAATTTGGAGGAGCAACGAAATAATGTGTCTTCCCAAACAACTCAATTAAAAAATGGGCAAAGGACTTGAACAGACACTTCTCCAAGGAAGACATACAGAGGGCACAGAGACATACGAAAAGATGCTCAGCATCACCAGCCATCAGAGAGATGCAAATTAAAACCACAATGAGGTACCATCTCACACCAGTCAGAGTGGCCAACATAAACAAATCCACAAACAAATGTTGGAGAGGATGCGGAGAAAAGGGAACCCTAGTACACTGTTGGTGGGAATGCAGACTGGTGAGGCCACTGTGGAAAACAGTATGGAATTTCATCAGAAAACTAAAAATGGAACTGCCTTTTGACCTGGCAATTCCATTGTTGGGACTATACCCTAAGAACCCTGAAACACCAATCCAAAAGAACCTATGCACCCCAATGTTCATAGCAGCACAATTTACAATAGCCAAATACTGGAAGCAACCTAAGTGCCCATCAGCAAATGGGTGGATCCAAAAACTATGGTACATTTACACAATGGAATTCTACGCAGCAGAGAGAAAGAAAGAGCTCCTACCCTTTGCAAGAGCATGGATGGATATGGAGAGCATTATGCTAAGTGAAATAAGCCAGGCAGTGAGGGACAAATACCATATGATCTCACCTTTAACTGGAACATAATCAACAGAAGAAAAAAGCAAACAAAATATAACCAGAGACATTGAGTTAAGAACAATCTAACAATAGCCAGGGGGGAGTGGGGAGGGGACAGTGGGAAGAGGGGATTACAGGAACTACTATAAAGGACACATGGACAAAATCAAGGGGGAGGGTGGAGGTGGGGGAGGGAGGGGGGTTTGGCTGGGGTGGGGTGGCGGGATGGGGAGAAAAGGCATACAACTGTAATTGAATAACAATAAAAATTAAAAGAAAAGAAATAATGTGTCTTCCATATCGACAAACGGCATCACAATAGAGTAGAAAGAATACGTATTTTGTAATTAAAAGAGATGTAAGTTCAAATCTTAGGCCTGTCTCTTTCCATCTATATTACCTTGAGCAATTTATTTATTAAGTTTTAACAACTATAAATTGGATACAATACAGGATAATTACATTATAATACATGTACAATGACTAGACATAAATGTTACTCCTTGTTAGCTTTACTAAAGTTTGAGCAAACAGTGAACATCTGGGTCTGGAGCTTGTGTCAGGGATGAAAATGGTAAAGGAAGAAGGGGAGACCAGGAAAAGCAGGATCTAGAACCCCTGGGTGGGATGGAAATCACCATGGTAAAAGTAAGGATGTTATAAAAGTGACATGAATTGTGGATTCAAGACTTTTTTTAGTTGCTGAACATTTTTTTTTATTTATGTATGTATGCCAATTCTCAAATCTTAGTGGAGGTGAATGTTCTAGGCCACCTGAGTTTATCTCTTCTTAAACTTCAGTAGAACCCAGCTGTACCTGCTCACAGAATAGTGTTTTGAAATACAATCTCTTCCCCCTGAGGAACTGTAAGTTCCCCCAGGAAATGCACCTCCCTTTAGCATCTAGCATAATATAGTCACACAGAGATTCAAACTGCTTTTTTGATTATGGAATATTTGAAAAATACTAAACAAATAGAAACACAATATAAAAACCTGATTCTTCTTCTGTGAGTAAATATTTCCTTCATTGGTCAATAGTTTATTCCAAGAAACGTGTGGCCTGTCTAACAAAATCTGTCTGGGATGTTATTTTTCCTTTGTGAAATAATTGTGCCTCTCAAGTTTGGATGCTCATCCACAGTTTCCCTCCCTCCCCCACCAGGTACACCAATGCCATTGCAGGGAGCTTCCACGTGGTGCAAATACATGAGAAGGTTTTGTCACCAAGTATGAGACAGAAATAGGTTATTTGGTAGCTGTTATAGTAGTAGTAAGGTTTTTTAAAATGCAATTTTCCTTAGAAAGTTTCTGCTTTGTTCATTAGGAACAAAGCAGAAAGTAATTATCGGGACACATCCTTCTTACATTTCATGTAAGTAGGGATGGGCAGTGGTTAGGCCTACTGCCCATGACAAAACATTTCCTTTTCTGGTTTGTCACAGTTTCCAAATCTGAAAGTCCTTTGGGATAATGATGTGTGTTTTTAAAGGTTTCCTGTTCTACTTCAGTGAAGTTATGTAAATGAGGAACACATCAATATAGTAACATCTTGTTTGTTAATTTATCACTTTGAGGAGATGTTGGGAACTAGGGGTTTAGTCGGCTTAAGAATTAGAGCAACGACTCAATAATTTTTATATGGAATTGAAGAGTTAAGAAAGGCTTCCTGTGAGAGCCAAAATCAAGGACACTGGGATCTGGATGTTTTCGGATGTGAAGAGAGGTGATGCAGACAGGAAACAGACCTACCAAAAGGAACGTGAGCACAGAGCCTTAAGATTTTTTTCCCTTTGACCATTTTCCTCAAAGTTTAAAAATATCTATAATTTAATAACTGTACTTATCTAAGAGCTTTTAAATCTAAAACTAGAAGAAGGAAGTCTGCACATTTCTTTAACAGCAGTCACTGATTTTAATGTCTGATAGCGCCAGGTAGGTAGCATAAAAATGTCAATTTGACTTGGTGAAAACAATGGTGAACTGGAGACTATGGACCCAGTAAAAATTTTTCCATGGACCAAATTCAGCTGGTGAGCCAAACAGTTCACAGTGCCTGTTTTCAAAAATTTTACTTCAGCCCTGGCTGGTGTAGTTCAGTGGATTGAGCGTGGGCCTGTGAACCAAAAGGTCACGATTTGATTCCCAGTCAGGGCACATCCCTGGGTTGCAGGCCAGTTCCCAGCAGGGCACACACGAGAGGCAACCACACATTGATGTTTCTCTCCCTCTCTCCTTCCCTTCCCTTCCCCTCTAAAGATAAATAAATAAAATCTTTAAAAAAATTATTACTTCATTTGGGAGGATACAGTTAGAATAGACACATTTTTTTCTAAGCTGAAAGGAAAAGTTCATAAAGCATCCTGCTATTTAAAAGTCAATATTCATAATACTGGAGTAGGAAGGAATAAGTAGCTCCTTTTGTTGATTTACTTCCTAAGTCAATTTAAGGCACTTTAATTAGGAGTCTTCCATATAGTCGGACACCTCAAACATGGTTTTGATTAAACAACAAGATAAGAGCATATGATGCTATAATAAAGAAGAGAAAATATTTTAAGGACTGGTGTGTTTGGAAGTATTAGGTATACCTAGATTGTAGGTAGGCTTCTTGGCACCATCTGATATTTTGTGTTTCATGAGACTGCATTTGAATCAGGTCTGGAAATAACTTTGCTTTGCTTTTTTTGGAGGCATATCCAACCTTGTCAGTTTCTTTTTCTTTTTCTTTCCTTCAAGCAATCTGCAGCAAATACGTGCGGACTTCTGGGAGCTGCAAACGTTTAGCAGCATAATCCAAAGCCTAGAAGAGATTTTTTTTCCGTTCCCAACTGGAGTTTATTTGGTGCTTGTCGCATACTCTGGTTTCTCTTCAAATCGTATAAATCTTTTGCCTTTTACTAGAAGAGATTTTCAAAGGGTAATTGTTTTACTGTAAACACTTCTTCACTCAGGTATTCTTTATGCACTCCCTGTTTTTCCCCAAACCCCTCTGTCCATTTGTTAGGTTCCCAGAATAGAGACACAATTGCGTGAAATCTCTTATAATTTCACTCCAATTTCCCTTTGTTTTATACTTTTTATCATTTTTCCAACATTTTATTTTAATGTCACTGCAAGATTAATTGCAAACTTTCATTTTACAAATCTTTCCTTACGGTTGAAAGTTTGCACTGCAGTGGTTAATACTGCAAATAAACAGCAATTGGAGGATGGTTTTTGAAAGAGTACTTCATTGTCATTTCCTTGTGTTTAGTTGTTGTTTTTGATGTTTCAGATTCTTATGTATAAATATGGATACCTTCACCACAAACTTTTTTATTTACTTGGTAACATCATGTTTTAACAAATAAAGCCACAAGTGTGAGCTGTGTTACTGAATCAACCAACAGTTTAATAACAACTATAAAAATCAAAAGGATTCCAAAAAAGAATATCATAAACTATGAGTCAATGAAAAATGGCCTGGATTGAATTTCTGACCTTGAGTTTTTATTTTCCTACACATGAATTTCCCCATATATGAGAATTCATCATTAATAACTTCCAATAAATATTTCTTTAAAACTGAAGCCATCTGAAAGCACATAATCTGATTTCTTTGAGGTGTTCCTACTAAACTAGAAAAATGACTTGTTTTTTTGTGGTGCTGTTGAATATGGAAGGCTGTAGTACCATTTTGTGTAGTGATTTTTCCATGAAAACTCATGACTTTGCCAAATATGAAAGAGTGCTGGTATTAAATTATCTTCAGATCCTAAGTTAACTGAGTATTAAGACTTACAATTTTGGCACTTAAAAAACCCAGATGGGCTGCAGAGTCTCAAAAAGTTTAACATTTTCTGACCTTTTGTGGTTGAAAGATAATTGGAATGGAAGCCAGAGTTTGTGGGTTCTAGTCTTGGCTCTGTCACTAACCAGCTGTGTACTTTTGGACAAGTTAATTTTCTTCTATGATCCAGGCTTTTCTCCATTATACAACGGAGTTAGGCTAAAAGTTTTCCTGGGTCCCTTCCAATTCAATCCTGTGTTATCCAAGTAATCTCTGGGTTCAAATTCTAGGTTTATCATCTGTTAGCCAAGCTTGCTAGGATGAATTGATTTCTATGTTCCTCATTTTAACTACTAGTAAAATGGGTATAATAATTGTACAATGTGAGGAATAAATGAGTCATACATAGAGCTTGGCACATAATTAGTGTTTAATGAAATGTATCTCTTATTGTGAGCCTTGGTCTCACAATTTGAGCAATGAATTTGAGTCAAATCACTTGGTTTTGAGGCCTGCATTCTGAATTATTATCAACCATGTGACCTTAAAACATGTAACTTAATTTTAGAGGAATAACTACATTCTTTCTAACCTTCCCTATTTAAAATGAAGATAAATTAATAGCAAACCAAAAGAAGTCAGAGCCATAAAGAATCTGAGTGCTATGCAATCAAAGAAATGATGAAATCATCTCTATCTTTATGTTCTTAAACATAAAAGTTTTCCAGGGTTCTGGCATAGTGGAATCATATTTTATTAAAGAGAGGCTGTGTGTGTTTATGGGGAGGGGGTGATGTTGGAAGCACAAATTGATCTGTAGATCTTCAAAGTTTTACACTAAATGTGGCAGCACTTAAAACTTCAGATTAAAATTAGCTGTCTATTAAAAATCAGAAAGTCTATGAAGTTTCTGAATGGGAAACCCAAGCATGCACTTAATGTAAACATTATAGGCATTTCCTATGACTCTAAAGAAGAGATTCTTAGGTTCTACTTTAGTTTCTACTTCAGTGCTGTTGTCTATCTGGATTGCTGTTGAATGCAGAGTAAATACTCAAGAATAGCACAGAAAACATCAACTTGCATGGATATTGAAATACAAGTAATACAGAAAATTTTATAATGAAAGGACAGAGTCCTCTACTCTGCCTTTCTCTAGTCCCAACTCCAAACACTAGCAGCAACTACTTTTAAGCATTTCTCTAGTTCATCTGGTGGTTGCCTATATAATTCTATTAACCATGCTACTAACTACTGATCAATATAGTGACCTTAGAAATTATTTTAAAATTTGCCTCCTGCTATATGAGATATGAATTTTCTCATTTTCCCATCTCTGTCTCCAACTTATTGCTAATGTGTGTTTTGCTATTCTTCATTCCTTCACTTCAACTTCTAGCCACATCATTGAAATATTTATTTCTTATTCCATGAATGGTATAAGATACTTTGTTCTCCACCTGAAAAATGAGGACATAATTCCTTTGCAACTCTCTTCATTTCTTTCTGGAAATTTATAATGATTCATGCACAGTCAAGTTTGAAGACTTCTGTGATTTGTTCATAGATTGATGTTAAAAGTTAAAAAAAGGAAAAATATGCTTATATCATGAGAAGCATCATCCACTATATACTCAATAGTTTACAGAGACTACATATTGATTTCTACAGTTTCAATGTCACAACCCCTATGACTCACAAAATATTTGTGTCTTGGCTTCAAGTTCAAATTTATTTATTTATATTTTTAGTATATATTTTACTAACCACTCCAACTCATGCTACTGAATTATAGTTTATCATTGGGACCATGCCTTACATTTCTTTTTCTGAATTTCTGATTCTTTTATTTTATTCTTTTTTAGTCTTTGCACTTGTAGGATTTTTCTAAGTATCTTAGATGAATATTAAAAGCCTGATATTCTCCTGGTCAGAGATATGATGGTTTTCTCTCGAATCATTTTATTTATACGGCATTATAAAAATACTAGTGTCTTATTGATCTGGTAAGTGAATGCTGAAGAAGGTCAAGGGCTCAGGGCCGAAAACAGGATACAAGAACAAAAGTTGAGTTCTGCATCTGTCACCAAGAGGACTGAGTACTGCCGTACATGCTGAGTACCATCACCACTCTGCCTGTAAATGTCATTTTATAACTCATTTCTGACAGGTCAGAGGTAAAAGTAAATTTCAGGACCCATCATTATGAAATCATTGATGCTAAACCTATCATGATAATAACAAACTTCTTAGAGGACTTGCTGTTACTTCATGAAGTAGGCATACCAATATTTTCATCTCTTGGGAATTCTGAACCCTAATTACTTTGAACACAACCTTAGAAAGCATATTTACCTCAGATCTCTGAGGTCTTTGGTTCATCTTGATTCTTTCTAGAATTCATAATCAAATGATCCCTGACAAGAATGTGCTGACGACTTAAATGAAGATCACAGCTGGCTGATTCATAATTGCCACTTGAATTTGAAGGACGTTTAAACATATTAAAGCTGCCATGGTTCAGACGGATATGTTGTGGGATCACTGGACATAGAAACTCTGCTTGCTTCTGGTTAGACTGGTAATGGGTGGGTGGGGTTGTGGATGGGCTTGAATATGTTCTAAAACTTTTTACAGTTTAAAGGCTGAGGCAGGATCTGATTCTCTCAACCATTGGTTAAAAGATTTTATAGTTTCTCTTACTCAAACATGTTTAGTGAAGTTCGCTGGACATTTGAGCATGGGAGTTCAGACACTCCTATGCTCTTCCTGACAGAGAGTCCTTGTATGAAACTGTCTTCTTCACCAAATACCAAGCTCTGGAAGGAACATACACAGAGGAGTGGGAGAAAAAGTCTTAGCACACTTAATATTCAAATAGGATGCCTGAATGGTTGCAATGTAATTTGGTCAAACCAGGAAGGAAAAACAGTAACTACTCCAGTCCCTAGTGGCATTATGGCTCTCACTCTGTAGGCGACTGTGGATCACTAGGAGGGGTCGCAAAAATGGGTCCTGACTTTGCCTAGGTCAGGATAAAAAATTTTAAAAGTGAACTTTGCTATTGTCAATTCTACAATTTACCCACAAATGACTCAATTCATGAAAAATACATGTTCTACTTTTAAAAAGTTAGATGGAATGAGGTTAGGTAATCAAATACCCTAGAGTCTTTTCACATAGAAGCAATAGAACAAACTAGAATTTTCTTACAAAGGTAAAGTAGATTAATAATATTTTCTGGGCAGTGGGCAAGATTATTCATTCTGGTTTAGCCTAGAGGACTCTGAACCTTTTTTGCATCTCTGAGAGTGTTTCTTCTGGAAAATGTACTTGATTTATTATCCGTAGCTTCAGGGAGCAAAAGTCAGACCAATAGATAGCTATTAGAAATCTCAGAGGCAAATTGATGTCCTATTTTTTGCAAATGTGCAATATCAAAGAAGGTCTTTTACACAATAATCTAGTTCCTGGTTTTACCTTATGTTTTTCTTCCATTGTTTTTCATTTCTTCACTTGTTTAATTTAAATTTTATTTTACCCCATTTAATTGTGTATACAGGGTCCGGCAGAAGTCACGCCATTGAGTATGGTTGGTTGGGTACGTGAATGTCTAGCATGAGATGGCCAGCAATTTGAACATTTCACCTAAAATGCCACATGGTGTGCTTGAGTCTGATATTGTTATGTTACAGAATTACATGCTTATGATTTTGTAACAGAAGTTTTTATGTAATAGAAAAGGGATGTTATTTGTGCAGGACCCTATATTTTCCTATGTAATGAGGTCGTGCATTAAATAAACAAATATGTAAATAACCAGTGAATGAAACCTTCAAGGTAGCAGATTTTACTCAGTATTAGAAAAAAAAATCAACAAAACTTACTACTAGTGCGGCAGACATTTGCTTGTTAGTTGCCACCCTATATACCCAGAGTCACAATGATACAGCTATTGGGGTTACAGACTTTGAGGGTTTCAAAGATTTAGCGATCTATTTCATGTTTTTGTAAAGTTTTAAATGGCATCCTGTTCCCTATAAGCTTGTGGTATAATAAGAATTAAGAAAGATCTTTTGGGTTGTAAAAAAAAAAAGAAAGAAAGTAAAAGGAAAGACATACTATCAAGACTACTCCTTGGCCATAACATTTGCTAATTTATGTCATTTCTGCTAAAAATAGAATGAGAAGACTGACTTTTCCAGTTGCTTCCAAACTGCCTGGATCACAATCACCAATGATTATGTTTAGAATTTTGAAGACAGCTGTTTTATAGGAAATGTGTTTTACATCAGCTTATTCACATTACAGGCCAAAACATGGAGGCAGAAATAGTGGAAGGACTTGACAACAGTGGCAGCCAATCAGGAGCCAAGACAGAAAATAAATTTTAGCTTCCTGTCATTCAGGGTAATTTGCCATTCAGCAAAATATGTTCAGGATGACACATACTAAACTGTGATCAGTTATAGCTGGGCGCATACATAAAAGGACCATTTGGATAAGAATTTTGTAAAACCAAGCCAAATTCATCTGCTTTCTACAATTGTTGCTAATGGAAGATATGCATTCTCATTTCAAACTGACCTTCAGTAGACTACACACATGGTCTGCAAAATAGCCGTAAGAGTTTTGGTTTCAAAATTAATCCAATCTGACCCCTAACTTAGATTTAATCTCAGTGTAATCCTGACATAGTTATAGCATTTTCCAATATTCCTTTTGTTGATATAAAACTATTTGTCACCCCATCAGGTTTTCCTGTTTCTCCATTAGTTTTTGAGTTGACAACTAGGTTATGAAGCTCATGGCCCCAATTTGTGAGAGTGAATTCACAGGAAGGCAGCTGCTTTAATCTGAAGGGATGTAGCACATGTGGCGGAGACCAACCAAATGTGGTTACTTGATTCCATGTCATTTGGAAAGGAGTTAGGAGGATGCTGTAGGCAAATATGGGGCAAGACACAAAAGATTAAGCAATTAAGTCAAAGGAAAAATGGAGAGAATGACGTTTGAGAACATTTAAAAATTGAGTATTAGGTGGGGGAGGGAGGTGGGTTTGGCTGGGGTGGGGTGGAGGGGTGGGGAGAAAATGCAGACAACTGTAATTGGACAACAATAAAAATTTAAAAAATAAAAAAATGAGTATTAGAAAAAATTTTAAATTTTCAAAATTTTATGAATTCCTCCTTATAGAATTATAATTTAAAATGCATTTGCACTAGAATTTTGAAGGGAGTGCTTAAAGATAACCTGAGACAAATTTTTAAAGCATCGGCTTCCCTCTAAATTCCTAATGCTGTACTGAACAAGTCATCTTGTGACATCTAACACAAGTCATAACTACTCAGTTTTTAGGTTTTCGTTTTTCTTTGTTTTTTTTTAAAAAAAATTAGAGCTGTTTTAGATTTATAATAAAATTGAGAAGAAGGTGCAGAAATTTTGTATATTCCCCACATGTGCATAGCCTCCCCCACTGTGAACATCAGTCACCAGAATGGTCCATTTTACCAAGCATGAACCTACACAGGCACATCATAATCACCCAAAGTCCATTGTTTACCTTAGGTTTCACTCTTGGTGTTGTGGATTCAATGGGTTTGGGCAAATGTGTGATAACATCTATTCATTATTATAATAGCATACAGTATTTTTTATTGCCTTTAAAATCCTCTGCCATCTGCCCAGTCACCTTTCCTACCGCCTACCGTCCTCAGCCCTGGATACCACTTTTTCTTTTCTTTTCTTTTTTTATTCATAATTCTGCCTTTCCAGAATGTCTTATAGTTGGAATCATACTGTACATAGCCTTTTCAGATTGGCTTTTTTACCTAGTAATATGCACTTATGGGTCCTCCATGTCTCTTTATGACTTGATAGGTCACTTCATTTTAGTGCTGAGTAGTAATCCATTATTTGGATATCTGTATATTAGTTTCTTTATCCAGTCACCTACTGAAGGACATCATAGCTGCTTTCAAATTTTGGTAATTATAAATAAAGCTGCTATAAATATTCATGTGCAGGTTTTTATGTAGATGTAAATTATTCAACTCCTTTGGGTAAATACCAAGGAATACAGTTTCTAGCTCATGTGTGAAAAGTATGTTCAATTGTAGAAGAAACCACTAAACTGTCTTCCAAATGGTTGTATTATTTTGCATTTCTATCAGCAATGCATGGGAGTTCCTGTTGCTCCACATTCTCAGCAGTGTTTGGTGTTGTCAGTGTTTTGGATTTTGGCCGTTCTAATAAGTGTATAGTAGTATCTCATTGCTACTTCAATTTGCATTTCCCTGGTGACCTATAACATGGAGTGTCTTTTCATATGCTTATTTGTCATCTCTATATCTTTTTTTGTGGCTTATTTTTAATTAGATTTTTTTTGGTTGTTATTGTTGAGTTTTAAGAGTTCTTTGTATACTTTGAATAATGGTCTTTTAAAAAATTTGTCTTGGTAATATTTTCTCCCAGTGCCATAGTTTTTAATTTTAATGAATTTCAATTTATAAGTTCTTTATTTCATGGATTGTGTCTTTGGTATTTTATCTAAAAAGTCATCATCATACCCAAAGTCATCTAGGTTTTCTGCTGTTATTTTCTACAAGGTTATTGATTTGCATTTTAAATTTAGGTTCATGGCCCATTTGGGGTTCATTTTTGAAAAGAGTGTAAGGTCTGTATCTAAATTCATTTTCTGTGAACATTCAATTGTTTTACTATCATTTGTTGAAGAGATCATTTTTTGCTCCATTGTATTATCTTTGTTCCTTTGTTAAAGATCAGTGGACTGTATTTATAAAATTTATTTCTGGGTTTTCTATCCTTTTCCACTGATAAACTTGTCTACTCTTTTTTCCAGTGCCACATTGTCTTGATTACTGTAGCTTTGTAGTAATCTTTGAAGTCGAATACTGTTAGTTCTCCACCTTTGTTTTTCTATTTTAATATTGTGCTGGCTATTCTGTGTCTTTTGCTTCTCTATATAAACTTTAGAATTAGTTTGTCTGTATCCATAAAATAACCTGCTGGGATTTTGAGTGGGATTACACTGAATCTATAGATCAATTTGGGAATAATTTGACATTTTGACAAAATTGACTCTCCTATTCATGAACTTCAAATATCTATTATTTAGTTCTTCAATTTCTTTCATCAGAATTTTATAGTTTTCCTTACATATACACTGTATACATTTTGTTATATTTATACTTAAGTATCTCATTTTTGAGGGTGCTAACATAAATGGTACTGTATTTTTAATTTCCAATTCTACTTGTTCATTGTTGATATACAGAAAAGCAACTGACTTTTTATATTAACTTTGTATCCTGAGAGTGAAAGAGAGAGAGAGAGAGAGAGAGAGAGAGAGAGAGAGAAAGAAATGTCTTTTGGATTTTCTACATACTTAATCATGTTACTTGTGAACAAAGACAGTTGTATTTTTTATTCCAATCTGTATACCTTTTATTTCTTTTTCTCGCCTATTGCATGAGCAAGGACTTCCAGCACAATGTCGAAAAGAAGTAGTGAGAGAGAACATCCTTGCCTTGTACCTGGTCTTAGTGAGAAAGCTTTGAGTTTCTCACCAGTGAGTGTGATGTTAGCTGTAGGGTTTTTGTTAGTAGTTTATACCAAGTTGAAAAAGCTTTCCTCTATTAGTAGTTTACTGAGAGTTTTCATCATGAGTAGGTATTGAATTTTGCCAAATGCTTTGTCTGAATATACTGATATGATCATGTAATTTTTCTTCTGTCATCTATTAATGTGAAGGATTGCACGAACTGATTTTCAACAGTTGAAATAGCCTTGTATATCTAAGATAAATCCCACTTAGTGTTGTATCGTATTCTTGTTACACTTGTTGGATGTGATTTGCTAATATTTTGTTGAGGATTTTTAAATCCATACATATAAGAGATATTGATTGGTAGTTTTCTTTCTTTTAATGTCTTTGTCTGATTATGGTACTAGGGTAAAGCTAGCCCCATGGATTAAGTTAGGACATATTTTCTCCACTTCTATCCTCTGAAGAGATTGTAGGGAAATGATATGCAGAATTACCTTGGAGATATTATGGGTTCAGTTTCATACCACATCAATAAAGTGAGTTATAATCTTTTGCTGATGGAGAATCTTGTCTTTAATTTATATATATAAAAAACACATCTGTGAAGTGCAATAAAGCAGAACAGAATAAAACAAGGTATGCCTGTAATTTCTCCCTTAAGTCATTCAGTTTTTTTTTAATGTATTAACCTTTTCCTTATTTGATCTTGAGAATCATCAGGAGCATGTGTTAAAAATTCAGGTTTCCAGAGGGTACTGTACTGAATGAGATTCTCCAAGGTAAGTATCCTGATAGTTTGTAATGTTAACAAGCATCCCAAGGTAATTTTAAAAATCTGACAAATTTTTTAAATTTAAAAAAAAATTAAAAATTTGCAAAACAGTGCCTAGGAGCCAAAGTCATAGACATAAGCCCCACACGTGGAGAGAAGTTCTTTTGGGTGGATGCCTTAGCCCAGAGTGACCCTCCCACTCTCATTGATCATCCAACATAAACTACTGATTATACTAGGTTTATCCTCAAATTTGTAGAACGTTCATGAAAAGCAAATCAGTTTCAAAATGCACTTTCTACCGGTTCTCATCTTTGTTTCTAAAAAACTGCATTCAAATTGTTACCATTGTTACTATAGTCACCCTCTTTAGCTGGAAAGAGAAAGTTAAATTAACTTTACAAGATTAATGAAAGACCTTATTTTAAGCCACAGCACTTGGCTAATTAACATCGTATGCCACATGGAGTCCAGCCACAATAGATCATTTATGTCACAATGGAAAGGCCAATTACATTTCTTTTCTAGGGTGAAGAACAGAGGACTGATTGATGCTATTGACTGTGACTGAGTACCTTCATTTGAATTTGTATATTTATTCAAGAAAAAGAACTATTCAACCTGTGAAATCTCAACTTTTCCTTTTAAACTAGCAATATTAGTGCTATAAAAGAGATTACAGTAAACTAAATGTGGTCTATAAAGTCAAAACTACATCTTATTCAAATTTTTATTTTTGCCTCCATTTTCTGTGTGACTTTGGGCTCTTTCCTTAATTTCGCAGAGCTTCCATTTATCCATGTTTATAAAGGGTTACAAACACTTCTCTATATGGAATATACATGAGTAAAATATAATAAATGAATTGGATTGTTCCCCATTCTTCATTCTCTTCTGTCATGTGGTCTTGCAGTGCATAAGATTTTGTGACATATATTTCCTAATCGTTGACCCAGGCTTTATTATGCAGATAGTTTTGGTGGATAGAATGAGGGCATGTAACTGAACCCAAGTCTGGCCGCTTCCGCTTCAAAAGCCAACACTGGAGAGGCAGTTGCAGATATAAAGGTAAGGGGCTTATTTGCAGTTGTCGGCAATTTGGAAAATAGGGGACTCGTGTCTCAAAGCCCATCTCCACATCTCAGTGGAGGCAGAGGTTTTTATAGGGAGGGAGAGGGGAACACAACAAAGAGATCAAGGGTGGGGATTGAAAAGCTCTCTGCATGCAGTTGAATACAGTCTATTCCAATAACACAAGTGATGGTCCACTGTGCATCATCTTGATTTAGGTGTCTTGGCTTCATCCTGGTTTCAAGTCATCCTGGTTTCATGGATGAAAGTCAGCAAATCTCCCGCAGCTGGGATGCCTGAAGGTCAGAATCTGTATCTTTTGAAGTTAGTTCCTATGATTCTTATACAAACATGCTGTCTATCTGTAAGCTACACACTAGTCAGAGTAAGCACTTACAGAAATAATGTCAAAGAATGGTGGAGTGGGTTAGGATTCCCCACTGCTACAATTTTCCACTGTTACAGACAGATGTAGCAGAGTATTTGGTTCAACCTAAGGCCCTAAGAGATCTTAGAGCACACTCTTTTATTCCTCTGACTTTTCATTAAAAAAAAAATGCTTTTGCTCTGGGAAGCCATTATCCCTTTAGTCTAGAGTGGTCTAGAATAAATATATATGAGGAAGTTTTGGTAATCCATACTTCAATCCCAAGCAGTGATGAACCAGTAATTTACAGACCAATTGGTAAGAAAAGTAAATATACATAAGTGTCATTGAGTAAGGGGAAGTTTGGTATGCAATGTTACTACTGTAGTGGCAAAAACTGATCATGTAATACTCCTGATGTAATACAAACATTAATACATAAGCATTAAATCTCCCCTTAAATATTTTGTCATTTTGTATTGTTTGAATTGAAAATAAAAATATTTAGAGGAAGAATAAGTATACATAATCAATAATGTGTCTACTTTTACTGGATTGAGGATGGATAAAACATGAAAATGTATGTGAATACACACAGCCAAGTACTGGAAGCAACCTAAGTGCCCGTCAGCAAATGAGTGGATCAAAAAACTATGGTATATTTACACAATGGAATTCTACGCAGCAGAGAGAAAGAAGGAGCTTATACCCTTTGCAACAGCATGGATGGAACTAGAGAGCATTATGCTAAGTGAAATAAGCCAGGAGGTGAGGGACAAATACCATGTGATCTCACCTTTAACTGGAACATAATCAACAAAAGAAAAAAGCAAACAAAATATAACCAGAGACATTGAAATTAAGAACAATGTAACAATAGTCAGAGGGGAGTGGGGAGGGGATAGTGGGAAGAGGGGATTACAAGAACTACTATAAAGGACACATGGACAAAATCAAGGGGGAGGGTTGGGTAAGGGTAGGGAGATGGGATTGGCTGGGGTGTGGTGGAGGGATGGGGAGAAAATGAAGACAACTGTAATTGAATAACAATAATTTTTAAAAAAAAACAGCATATATGAAGCAGATGGGATATCAGGGGCTTTAAAAGAAGAATTTAGCATAGAATTAATAAAGAAACTGTAGACAGAGACAAATAAAGAAAAACCTAAAGGAGGCAAAAGAAGCAATTCTTTTCTTTTTAGGATTATAGATATTTTTACTTTCTCATTTTATTGTTATACCCTAAATAAATTTTGAAATAATATTATTACTTTTATAATAAAAAGTTATTACAGGGTACTACAATAATAAAAATAACAGCAATAATTTCCTTTAACATTACACATTTCTCTTTAAAAAATTTTATTTAAAAAATTTTATTATGGAAATTTTCAAACATAAACACAAGTAGAGACAATAGTGTTATGAACCCGTTACAAATTCTATCACCCATAGTGGAGAAGCAATTCTTTAAATATTAGAAAATAAAATTTAGTGTGGAAAACGTTTTACCTAGATTTTACTTATTTTGCTACAGTGCCTTGGCAGCATGAATAATTTAAAAATGGGAGTTTATAAGCCCCCTGGGAAGATAAGACCCACAGGCTTATAAGTGAACACTGTGTGTGGTACACAGTAAGCACAGCGGTGAATGGGAGAATATGCACAAAGCACCTAGCCAGTGTCTAGCACAGAGTAAGTGTTCAGTGCATTTTGGCGGCTTTTCTCCAGTCTTGACACAGAAATGTTGATGGTTACTTCCCCAGTGAAGGATGAAGTTCTTTTTTTTTTTTTCAATTGGATTGCGGTTACGTCAAGATAGAATCAATATTTTACTATTTTTTTCCCTTTTTTTAAAAAATATATTTATTGATTATGCTATTACAGTTGTCCCATTTCCCCCCCCACTCCACTCCATCCTGCCCACCCCCCTCCCTCCCACATTCCCCCCCTATAGTTCATGTCCATAGGTCATACTTATAAGTTCTTTGGCTTCTACATTTCCTACACTATTTTTACCCTCCCCCTGTCTATTTTCCACCTATCATCTATGCTACTTATTCTCTGTACTTTTACCCCCCTCTCCCCCTCCCACTTCCTTATTGACAACCCTCATGTTCTAGTTGTTTGCCTAGTTTGCTCTCGTTTTTGTTTTATGTGTGGTCGTTAATAACTGTGAGTTTGCTGTCATTTTTACTGTTCCAATTTTTGATCTTCTTTTTCTTAGGTAACTCCCTTTAACATTTCATATAATAAGGGCTTGGTGATGATGAGCTTCTTTAACTTGACCTTATCTGAGAAGCACTTTATCTTCCCTTCCATTCTAAGTGATAGCTTTGCTGGATACAGTAATCTTGGATGTAGGTCCTTGCGTTTAATCTTGGGTAATGTAATTATGATGTGCCTTGTTGTGTTCCTCCTTGGGTCTAGCTTCTTTGGGACTCTCTGAGCTTCCTGGACTTCCCGGAAGTCTATTTCCTTTGCCATATTAGGGAAGTTCTCCTTCATTATTTGTTCAAATAAGTTTTCAATTTTTTGTTCTTCCTCTTCTCCTTCTGGCACCCCTATAATTTGGATTTTGGAACGTTTCAAGGTGTCCTGGAGGTTCCTAAGCCTCTCCTCATTTTTCCAAGTTCTTGTTTCTTCATTCTTTTCTGGTTGGATGTTTGTTTCTTCCTTCTGGTCTATACCATTGATTTGAGTCCCAGTTTCCTTCGCATCACTATTGGTTCCCTGTACATTTTCCTTTGTTTCTCTTAGCATAGGCTTCATTTCTTCATCTGTTTTTTGAACAGATTCAACCAAGTCTGTGAGCATATTGATAACCAGTGCTTTGAACTGTGCATCCGATAGGTTGGCTATCTCTTCCTCGCTTAGTTGTATTTTTTCTGGAGCTTTGAAGTGTTCTGTCATTTGGGCCATTTTTTGTTTGTTTGTCTTGGCGCATCTGTTACTTTAAGGGGAGGAGCCTTAGGTGTTCACCTGGGAGAAGTAATGCTGGTTGCTGCGCTGTGACAGTGTACGTGGGGGAGGGGCCGAGTGGGAGCAATGGCACCCGACTCACTCTCCTCTGGATTTCAATCTTTCACTCTGATACCCACAATCAAACTGGGCCACTCTGGTGCTGGTTCCCGAGTAAGTGGGCCTGTGCACACTCTAGGCCCCTGTGGGTCTCTCCAACAACCTCTCCTGTGAGGCTGGGAGTCTCTCGTGCTGCCGCCCCAACCCCCAGGGGCGCTTTCAATCAGAGGTTTGAGGCTTTATTTCCCCGAGCTGGAGCCCTGGGTTGCGAGGTCTGCTTCGCTGCCTGCCGTTCATCAGGTTTATCTGTGGGCGAATGTGGTGCCGCAGGGTGCTACCCGCCACTCTGCCTGCCCCACTCTCCGCCACTCTGAGTCCGGCCCTCTGGGTTTATCTGTGCAAATGTGGGGCCGAGGGTCTGCTAGTGCTCGGACTGCCTGCGCCATTTGTCCCACACTCCGCCAGTCTCAGTCCCGCCACAGCCACGTGAGTCCTCTCCACCCCGGTGCCCGTCTCCACCCCTCCTACCAGTCTGGATGAATGTTTATTTTCTATTTCCTTGGTGTCGGTCCCCCTTGCCCTTCGATTCTCTGTCAGTTCTGGTTGTGCGAGGAGGCGCAGTGTGTCTACCTACGCCGCCATCTTGGTTCCTCCCTATTTTACTATTCTTTGTGTCCTCAGCACTTCATATGAGAAACAAGGATGTATAGAAAGCACTCTTTTTAAAAAAAAAGAGAGAATATAAGGTGAAGAGGAAGATCAAAAGTCTCTAACCTACTTCTTGAACTCATCAACTGCAATTAATTGCCATGTAAGATTTTTTAAAAGTTCACTTACTTAATTTATTACTAAGGGTAGTTTATGCTTCCTTATAACTTTGTTTTGATACTTGCTAACCAACTGCTGGAAATATCTGGTGCCTGATAGTGTGCTTCACCTTGTCAAATTAAAAGACAAACAAACAAAACAACTGTTAATCATGGGAAAAAATCTGATTTATTTTCTTGATTGGTTTACTTGTTTGCCGTAGACATAAAGGAACCTAGTGTGGTTTTCTTTAGTTTTGTGAAACTCTAAAATAGAAGACAAAGATGTCAGGACTATAAAATACCATGCAGAACATAGATTATGAACCATCAGAGGAGAGAAGAAAAAATAAGGAACTGCTTCTTTTCCCAAAGAGATTACAGTCTAGGAAGGCAGGTTGTTAAAACAGACAAAGATTGAAATACAGAAAAATGAAGGAAAGGCCACAAATGACTTTCAGGTACAGAAAGCATATTGCATTAAAAGGTCTGGGAGAAGCCATGTGCCTGAAACCAAATAAAGCCAAGGATAGAAAGGAATTTACTTAAAATAATTTCTTAGGTCATCACTCAGAAATTTAACCAGAGTCAAGTGTAAAACTTCAGTCTTGAATATGTACTATCTTAATGGAGGTTCTGAGAGTCTGCAGAATAAATACAGGAGACAGCATTCTCTGCATACTTTAGCAGCCAAATGGGATATTAACCTGATGTGTTAATGAGTTCTTTAGAAGTTCTCCTGAGCATAGCTACAGTATTAGAATATAGAAGGCATTCATCTCAACTGCCTCTATCCTACAGCCTAGTGTTTGGAATTGCACAAGTTTTTAATCTGCTCAGGTAGAGGGAAAGTACAAGGATTTCTGGAATCACGGGTGTATCAGCCTGGAGGCTGCCTGCTGGAGGAATGACTACTGCCTGGATGTATGCTGTGATTAGATTAATGTGAAGATGCCTTAATATTGAAACGAATTAAACATTTTCTCTGATTCTCCTTTAAATATCACTCTTCTTAAATTCAAGTTGCTTATCTTTATCTCCTTATTTAGAATTTTTCACTTTGAATAATAAAAAATAAAACTGTATTTCAAGAACTACAGCTATTATAGATAAATCGACAGTAAGCTTATGATAAGGCAGATTTTTATATATGTCAAAACCCATTTACTTTTCATATCCACAAAGAACCTAACAAGAAAATAGGAATGTAAGAAGTTAATGTAAAAATGAATTTCATAATGACAGACAAGCCTGTATATATTCTTTCTCTAAATTTAATTTTCTTGTCCTGCTTCTTTCTGCTTAGGTCTAAGTGTACTATAGAAGTAGCCTTAATGAGAAATTATTTCTTTTGAAACTAAAATTACAACCTCCACTCAACTGTATTTAGTGTATGCTGGATTCAGCTCTTACATGTTAAAGGATTTTATAAACTGGCTGTTACTCATAGTCATTATTTAAAATTAAATTATATAGCCCTAACTGTGGTAGCTCAGTAGGTTGGGCATAGTCCTGAAAACCAAAATGTCACCAGTTCAATTCCTGGTCAGGCCACGTGCCTGGGTTGCTGGCCGGGTCCCCAGTTGTGGGTATGTGGGAGGCAACCAATTGATGTTTATCTCCCTCTTTTTCTCCTTCAATTCCTCTCTCTCTAAAATAAATGAAATCTCTTTAAAAATAAAAATAATTAAATTAAATGCACTTAACATTATATATGTTATACCAAAAACAAAGGTAATAAATACTGAAACTTTATCATTTTCAAGTTATTTTAATGACTTCTTAAGGTTAACATCTTTGAAGGTAGAAATGCTATTGAATGGTGTGCTGCTACTGTGTACATCTTTCCAGTTCTGAATTCAATGATATCATGGTGGTAGCTGGAAGACAGCCATGGTGAAAGTACTTACAACTTGGAAATCATCAAATACTATTATAAAGTTTAATTTATTGTTTTGTTGATTTTTTTTCAGACTTAAGAAAATTAGGAAGAAAATGATAATAATAAAAATAAAACTTAAAAGTGTGCCATGTCTAGTGATAAAGTTGAAAGAGGTTAGAAGTTGTACAAAATATGATAATTGCACGTTACATATCACATTTAATGACAACCAAAATTATAGGGAAAATAATTATAGGATTAGCATGCAATCCCATTTGTTAAATCATGGTTGAATGGTACCATAGGCTGGATATGGATAAAATGCTTTGGCAAAAATTAATGAAAGCATCTGTGAGAATCAACTGCCTACAAAGAATTTACAATAAATAGTATTTCATACATTATTAATTTTTAAATATTTAAAGTCAAAGAATCTTAAAGGCAGCAAGAGAGAAACAGCTAGTAATATACAAGGGAGCTCTGATAAGGCCATAAGCTGATTTCTCAACAGACACACTACAAGCCAGAAGGGAATGGCACAAAATATTACAAGTAATGAAAAGCAAAGACCTGAAACCAAGATTACTCTACCTAGCAAGGCTCTCATTTAAAATGGAAGGTGACATAAGGAGCTTCTCAGACCAAAAAGAAAAAAAAAGCTGAAAGAGTATATCTCCACCAAACCAGCCTTGAAAGAGATGCTAAAGAGACTGCTTTAAGAAGATGAAGAGAGAGAGAGGGGAACACAGGCACAAATGGAAAAATTGGCAATGAATAAATACCTATCAATAATAACCTTAAGTGTAAATGGATTAAAAGCTCCTATCAAAAGACATAGGATAACTGAATGAATAAGAAAACACAACCCACCTATATGCTGCCAACAAGAGACCCACCTCAGAACAAAAGATCTACACAGGGTGAAACTGAAGGGATAGAAAAAAATATTCCAAGCAAACGGACAAGAAAAAAAAGGCAGGGGTAATAATACTTATATCAGACAAAATAGACTTCGAAACAAAGTCCATAACAAGAGACAAAGAAGGTAACTACATAATACTTAGGGGAGTTGTCCAATAAAAGAATATAACCCTTGTAAACATATATGCACCCAACATAGGAGCACCTAAATATGTAAGGAAAATCTTGGAGGACTTTAAGGAGATTGACAGCAATACAGTCATCACAGAGGTTTTTAACACCTCACTGAAAACAATGGATAGATCATCCAGATGAAAATTCAACAAGGATATTGTGACATTGAACAAAACTCTAGATCAAACGGCTTAATTGATATTTAGAGAGCATTTCACTCCAAAGAAGCAAAATACATATTCTTTTCAAATGCACATGAAATATTTTCAAAGATAGACCACACGATAGGACACAAAACAAGCCTCAACAAGTTCAAGAAAATTGGAATCTCATCAAGCATCTTCTCAGATCACAATGGCTTGAAACTAGAAACAACCTCAAGGAAAAATCTCAAAAACAGCCAAATTCATGGAGACTGAATAACATGTTATTAAATAATGAATGGGTTAACAATGAAATCAAGGGGGAGATGAAAGAGTACCTGGAAACAAATGAAAATGAACACATGACAGCCCAAAGCCTATGGGACACAGTAACGGCAGTCCTGAGAGGAAAGTCAATAGCAATACTGGCCTACCTAAAGAAGATAGAAAAATCTCAAATAAACAACCTAACCCACATCTACAAGAACTAGAGTAACAAAAACAAACAAAGCCCAGAGCAAGTAGAAGGAGGGAAATAATCAATTTAAGAGCAGAATTAAGTGACATAGAAAATAAAAGAACAATTCAAAGGATCAGTGAATTCAGGAGCTGGTTCTTTGAAAAGATAAACAAAATTGACAAACCTTTAACCAGACTCATCAAGAAAAAAAGAGAGAGGATCCAAATAAATAAAATCAGAAATGAAACAGAAGTAACAACGGATACCACAGAAATAAAAAAGATTGTAAGAAATTACTATGAACAACTCTATGCCAAGAAATTGGACAACCCAGGAAAAATAGATAAATTTCTAGGAACATAATATTCCCAGACTGAATCAAGAAGACCCAGAAAGCCTGAATAGACCAATAGCAACTAGCAAAATCAAAGCAGTAATAAAAAAACTCCCAGAACACAAAAGACCTGAACTGGATGGCTACACAGGTGAATTTTACCAAACATTCAAAGAAGAACTAACTCCTATTCTATTCTTCTCAAAGTATCCCATAAAATTCAAGAAGAGGGAAGACTCTGAAATTGTGTGCTATACATTTTTTATATCATTACAACTTATAGAAAAATTTTGGATGTTGTATATCCCGAGTACTGCTTATTAAACATTTACCATAACACCACCCCAAAAGATTATGTGAAAGAAAAATAAATTATACTCCCACTGAAAATGTTGAACATTTGAATAGTCTACTTTTTTACCAAGTTATTATTAAGCTGGGGACATTTTTTAACTTTTTTGATATTGGGAAAAATAAGTCATATGAGAAGAAAAGAAAACATCTGTGGATTTAAAATAGCTTTTAAAAACCACTGAACCAGTGACCCTTCCAAACTGAGTTTAGTGCTTACCTAAGTGACACAGTCAGCTCAAGTGTGAATGGATTATAAATTAGATTCAGGACAAGTTTTTGTTTTTTTAATCTCTAGTATTTGGAGTATTGTCTTTCTTATGAAACATGGCTTTATTTTAAAGGTTTTGAATTTAAAATCCCCCAGAGTTTAAGGCAAAGCTTTTAGGCTTAGGATGAGATTTAGAAGGATAACAGGTCTCCCTTTCATCCATTGGAGGGATGTGGGAAAATCTGACATTCTGCTTTCAGAGAAAAAAATTGTATTAAAGCCAAAACATGGTGTACAATAGATTGATTCTTTTAGGCAAGGTAATCAGTATGGAAGGAAGGTATCTATGTTATTTCTTTATTAGCACTGATAAGAATAAGGTCTAATATCTGGTCTATATCTGACACTGAACAAGAATGTTTATTGACCTGTCAACATAAAAGTGTGTATTAATTTGGGGGACTAACTATTCTTGGCATGATTAAACTTTGAGAAGAAAACTTATTTTTTTTTGAGTTAATTTAATCTATTGTGTTCGTTATCCATTGATGAATAAAAAACCATCCCAAAATTTAATGGCTTAAAAAATGTTCTATTATGCCTCACAATTCTGTGCTCTGGCTATGGAACGCTTACGTTGCTCTTGTCTGCGAGGGGTCAGCGAGTCTGGAGCTGGAGGGCCTCAGGTGTCCTCATCTGCTCTATGTCTGAGATGCCTGACAGCTGGGACATTCCTCTCCAGAGGATCTCATTATTCTGTGGTCCAGCCTGAGTTATTTGTTATGGTGGCAGGATCTGGTCTCCAGAGTTAGATAGACCTTTTGTGGCATAGGCTTAGAATTGGCATAGCATTATTTTTACCACATTTTATTGGTCAGTGAAGCCATAAGTTCAGTATAGATACAAAGGTTGAGAATATGGATGTCTCCTCTTGATGGGAAGGGCTGCAAGGTTGCATTGCAAGTGTTCGTGGGAAAGATTACTAACTAGCACTCTCAGCAAGCAATCAACCTCACTCACATCCCCTGGAAAGTCTATAAAGGTTATTTGATAATATTCTTTTATTTGTGAGTTTCTAATAATTAAATCAGCCACTCTACAAATGTTGCCTAAGAGCAAATTAAATAATATAATTTTCAATCATCAAAATATCTGGCATATTAAAGATGAATAGTTCTGGCTAATAGACATTCAATGGTCATTCAATGATTCAATGGTCATTCTGATAGAGTGCACCAGGCACTCTATCAATTTCAATTGCTTTCAAGTGTCTGGCACTGCTGATTATGTAAAGCCAGGAGCTGAGTACCTGGAATGTCCTTTCTGCCCAAACCAGTTAGGTATGTCTATATTTGGAATTCACCCACCATTACTTTCTTCTTTAAAAGCCAATTCCCTGACCTTTAATAAGAGGAAAGTAAAATACAGTGTCATTGCGTTGGCTTAAACAGATTTTGAATATTTTCTTAAAAAATAAAAACAGTGAAAGAGAAAGTTGGAGGTTGGCAGAGTTTTGAGTCATGTGGTTGTGATGAGAGTTGGCATGGGAATCACATTGGTTTTTAGAACTAAATTCTTCTTCCTGATACCCCTTAAATGCTATGCCCTGGGTCCCACTCCTGAGGTATACAGGAAAATCAAGAACACTGAGGCAGAATGCTGTGGTGGTTGTTACAGGGGACAGAGAAGAGAACTGGCTTTTTTTTTTTTTTCTGGGATGGAGGCAGTGAAAGAATAGGAAAATTGATTAATTGGATTCAGATGTAGTGTCTTCTTAAACCTCAACTAAGGTGAGGAGGACATTGCTACACAGAGAAGTTTGACGCTGCAGTTCACATGTGTGCAGGAGGGTTTTATTGCAGGAGTCCGACCTAGGTGTTGAGGCCAGACCCCTGCCTTAGATGACTAGTTCTACCTGCTAAGGGATGTTGAGCAGATTATTTGAATTCTTCTGGTCTGAAGAGAATAAATAATATTTACCTCAAGAGTTGTTAGGATGAAGTGAGATACTTTTAGCAATTAGTACAGTGGCCTCCATGGAGTTCTAAATAGCTGGAAAGTACACTTATTATTAGATGTAATTAGAGAGTAAAGTGAGAAAACCCATAATTTTTTAGAATGGATAAAGGCAAAAATAGTTCTAAATGAAAGTATTAAAATGGACTTATGAGGTATTATATATACCAGTATCTTTATGTGTGTTTCAAATTTGTATTTATCTTGAATATAGATCTTTATCTATCCAATTTGTATTGCTTAGTAGCATTAAGTTAACAAAAAGGAAAATATAAAATTACTGTACTCTTCAAATTTTGAATATCACAGTTAACCTCCCTGAAAGTATTGGCAAGCCATCTGCTATAAAGGGTGAAGTGACGGTCACATACAGTTTTTCACTTGATTTTAATCCCATTCATTTCTTAGTAAGAGATTTGTTCACTTCTTTTTCTCATTGAAATAGTCTTTTAGCTCTTCTCTAACTGTCCAGGGTAGGATCCTTTCGCTGCTGCTTTTTCTTAGTTTTATAAAGCATAAAGAATTTTTTCTAGATTTCTTCCACATCACCTCACTGTTAGTCTGTTAGATGGGAGTCCTTCTATGGGCTACTAAAATTCCTGAGTTTCTCTTATACTGTAGTTTTATAACTCTCACAAAGTACATTCCTGACAAGAAAGTTTCTCTCTTTAAGATCTCTTTTATTCTTATTTGTATTTCCTGGTCACTTTACCCCAAATTAAATAACATTGACCAAGACAGAATGAAATCATAGCCTCTCAGAAATTTCTGTCAGAGGTGGTTTATAAAAAATAGTGGGAATAGGTTTGGGCTTGAAGTGGGGTTTTGAGTCAACCTGATTTTCCATCTGAAATTATGGACTCCTTCCTCACTTCTGCCCTCAATCTCTAGCATCTAATTACATAAGTCAAAATGCATGCAAGAGAGAAATCTGCTAGAAGGAAATTTAGGGATGTTCCTCAGGGAGAAACAGTGAGATGATGTCAGCATGGTGCCTGGCCAAGGACCATCAGCTGCTTCTTATTAAGAAGGGTCTAAAGCAAAAGCTGAGAGGCTTGTTATCATGAAAGAATGTTTAGTATTTTGGCAGGCATATGCTTGGAACTTATGTTCATATGTTCACGTAGAACTGGGGACAATGATACTCTCCTTAGTCCTGTGTTGAAATATATGGGACAAAGAAGGGTTGTTTTAGCTTCACAGTGCTGCAAAGCAAACCACCCCAAAATAGGGGCTTTAACCAATGACAGCATTTCTTCTGCACACATTTGTGCACTTTGGGAAGAGTTTGGTAGGAATAATTCATTGCTATTCAACTGCGTGTCAGCTGGGACATCTTTGAAGCTGGGGGTTGGAATGATCTGAAGGTCTCTGTTTTCCCACATCTAACAATTTATGCTGGTGTAGGCTGTAAGCTAGCTAAGGCTGCTGGTGGAAGCACATGGCTTCTCCTTGTGCCTTGGGCTTCCTCACAAGGTGGTGGCTGGGTTCCAAGTACTAGGGTCCTAAATGGAGAGCCATGTGATGGCTGTATCCTTTCAGTGTTCTAGTCTTGAAGTCACATAGCATCACTTTCTGCCTTACTCTACTGTTTGCAGAAGCCAGAAACTGCCCGGGTTCAAGGAGAAGGAAAGGAGAATTCTCAACTCAGGAGTGGCAAACCCTGCAAGAACATGTGGGACCAAATATCATGCAGTGGCCAATTTGGGAAAATGCCATCTTCCATGGACTCATGGTGTTGCAGAAGTACATTAGGCTTAAGCACTTTCAGAAGTGCTAAGGGGACATTAGGGATTCAGGTTTCCCATGCATCATCCAGGCACTAGTCCTAGAGGTGAAGTGTGCTTTTCTCCTGACTCTTTGAGAGAAGATATCACAGGGGAGCTATTTAAACAAACAAACACAAACAACAACAAACAAAATAAATGATGCTAGTCTTATATCTAGAACCTCAGGAAACCCTGAAGTTTGTGAGGCGGTTATACAAGTAACAGATACTAGCCACAGAAATGGGTATATCAATGCTAATGTGAATTTATTGTGCGACACTCTGGTCAGGCCTGGAACAATGCAGGCTAATGAGAACATCCAGCAATCACCGCCAGTGACTTGAATCCAGTATGGTTTTACACCAATGATTTTGCTTCTCGGTATGAAATTATTTTCTTCTCTGTGAATCCATCTTCAAATTGAGTCTTTCTTCAAGTTGAAAACAAAGATTATCAAATCCTTTTAGAATCAATAAAACAGTTGTCTTTGGTACCATGATTTTATAGAAATTTGTATATAACCCATTACATTTCTTATTTGAACAACTGGTTTATGTTATAACTGCATTCTCTTCGTGTCTCTTGTCTATTTGTGTAGACATTAGATCTCCCTTCAACCAGTTCACTTCTCAAAAGAGATTCAGAGAAATTGGACTTAATTTAGCTGGTATGACTATGGGTATAACTTGAATTTCAAGTGCTTTAATTTTGCTAAAATGCCAAAAAACTGAATCCAAGTGATAACTTTCACTGTTCTTGACTGATTTCCTCCACTTACCTAAAGCAGAGCCATTGGCAGATTTGGCAGTCAGACCATATCTCTAGTAAGTCATCTCCCAGTTTCCCCTCCTCCTCATTTAACGTGCGGTATTGAACAATGCCAGAACTGAGGCCAGACCTGTGGTGTCAAATTATTAACTTTCCTCTCAGCCATGGCTGTTCTCTAAGGCTGCTTCTAGGGCTTTTCACCAGCAACCTGTGGCAGAATTCTGCCCTTTGCTCTGCAGTGACTTCTTTCCCCCAACACTCTGTGACACGGAAACTTACAGAAAAGCTCTTTGAAAAATCTGAGAAAAGTATACTTCCTGGGTCACTTGCATAGTGTGCTATAATTAGATCTTATTTAAAATAGGAGGAATTTTTTAAATTGTTGTTCAAGTATAGTTGTCTTTTGATTGTTGTTCAAATAGGAGGAATTTAATTGATTAGAGACACACCTTTTTTTGAAAGGTGTGCTTTTGACTCTGTAAATTTTGTACTATAGGCATACTGGTGTGCCTTTAATTATATTCTTAATCAATTTACCCAATAATGAAGATTAGTTTTGTTAGGATATTGTTCCTTAAATCTCCTTTGGAAGCTGTCATATTTTATTTTATGTGCCATATTAATGGCAGTTTTCAGAAACATTGGTTGTAGATTTGAATTACAAAACATACAATGTGATCTCCCTGACAGAAATTTATCATAAAGTCTAGAAATACGTAAGTGCTATTTCTGTGTTCCTGATGGACCAAGTTGCCTCAGGTTTAGCATATTTAAGTTTATTAGTTGTGAAAGCTAATTTTATGTGTCAGGTTTACTGAGCCACAGGGTGCCCAAATATTTGGTCAAAAATAATTCTGGGTGTTTCTTTGATAGTGTTTTTGGATGAGCTTAATATTTTAGTGGGTAGACTGAGTCAAGCAGACTAACCCCAATGATGTGAGTGGGTCCCAACCAATCAGGTGAAAACTTGAATAGGATAAAAATGCTGACCCTCCTTGGAGTAAGAGAATATCCTTTCTGCCTAACTGCCTTTGAAGTGGGGCATTAGCTTTCTTTCTGCCTTCAGACTTGAATTGAAACATCGTCTCTCCCTGGGTCTTGAGCCTGCCTACCTTTGGACTAGAACTACAAAAGTCTAGGCCTGGTTATCAGGCCTTTGGACTCAGCCTGGAACTAAACCATCAGCTCTCCTGAGTGTTTAGCTTGCTGACCCAGTCTGCAGATCTCGGGGCTTGCTTGCCTCCATAATCCTGCTAGCCAATAATAAACAGGATTATATATACATCCTATTGGTTTGGTTTCTCCAAGGAACCCTGACTAACACACTGGGGCAGAGATTCCCCAATCTTTTGGCACCAGGGACAGGTTTCATGGGAGACAATTTCTCCATGAACTGGGGGTCTAGGAATGGTTTCGGGATGATTCAAGCACATTACATTCAACCTTACCTCATGCTGTGCAGCCTGGTTCCTAACAGGTTCAGACTGGTACAGGTCCATGGCAGGAGGTTGGGGATCCCTGCACTAGGAAACCTTACAGATGAAACTACAGTTGTAAAAAAAAAATCTCATTTATCCTTCACACCAAATTTTCATGTGTGTACAGTTAAGAGATAACAAAATTAAGCTGAAAGAGGTTAAACGGGTCTTTCAAGACAATACTGATATCACCATCCCACCACCACCCACCACCCCATCCCCCCCCCAGAAAAAAACAAAAAAAGAGATAATACTGATAGCAAAAGGTGGGCTTAGGATACAAAGTACGGAAATTCAAAAACTATAATTATCCCCACCAAGAAAACACTAATTTAGGGAAAAAGTAGCGGGATTGACCATCACTGCTGACCATCCGCAACATGTCTCACCTGCAGACAGGTGAGGGAATCACAGGGGCTCTCCTGGGGAACTGGGATGGCACAATACAGGATCCATCACGGACTACATCAAATTGAATCCAAACTGAATCAGGTAGTCTACACCTGATGTGCTACCTGCTGACCCAGTACCTTTTTAAGTAATGGAAAGATAATAGTAAATCCAACATTGCAGTATAAAAGATGAATGTAAACAGGGACCCAGGAGAACTTTATCCACAGAACCCCAGGGAACTACAAGTCTTTATGTAGCCGAGTGCATTAACCATCCATGGCCACTTTTTCAGGGTGCCTCTCATTACTAAAAAAGAAAGAGAGGTGGATGGCCATATCTGGCACAAGGATACCAAGTTGACTAGGAAAAGGGCCCAGGGACCATGGCAACTCTACATGCCTTGTTCAGTGTCATCAAGGAGTGAGACAGGTACCTGGAAGCAAAAGAGATTAACCTTACCCAGACCAAAGACTAACTCAATTACAGGGACAACTGTGACTGATAAGGAAGGTGGTGCCCAGATCCTGTCTTTTGGGGAAGGGAGAAGGGGAAAATGGGGCAATGTCTCAGACCCTGCCTCGGGTACGTCCCTGCTTCTGCCTTTCCTACCTCCTCACTTCTGCGGCCATGGATGGGCCCTGCTGCCAGTAGCGCTCAGTCCTGAAGCTGCTCTGCTCAGCCAGGAGTTTCTGCCCCAGTCTGGAATGCTTTAGGATTATTTTCTATTACTGAGCCTAGAGCCTGGTGGCACAGTTGATAGCTGAGTCACAGGGCTATCCACCGTGCTTGTCCCAAATCCCTCCCCTCTCTCCAACTCCCTTCCTCACATCATCATCTTTTTCTCTGTTTTCCTTAGTAACTCTGGCTGAAGAACTATGCTTGGACTTTTTATCCTAGTTATTACATTACTAGGGCTCTGACCAGCCCCTGATTGTGCCTTATACCTCCACCTCACTTTCCATTGCACCTTGAATTTGGGGAATCAACCTGCCTCTCAGTTCATTCTAGACCAGGGACATGGGCCTGAGCTGGGGTCTTAGGAGCTGTACATGCAGGAGGAAAGGGTGGTAGTCATTATATGCAGGAGCCAAAGGGAATAGGATCTACTATGTGGTGGGGTTTGGGCTGAATTGTAAACTAGGATGGGTTCATGATATCGTCAGAGAGGTCAGGATTACAGTATCAGCGACTCAAAACAGAACAGGTGATAGCACAGGTCTGGTTGACAGAGCCTGGCTAACTCTGCTGAAAACCAGTGCACTGGAGGCCAAAGGCCTTGTGGAGGGCAGCAGAGAGCTCTGCCTTTTGTTGCGGTGAACTGTTGAGGCATGTCCTGGGATCACACAGGTTAAATCTGTGCTTCCCCTTTCCCTGGCGGGGTGACCTTTGGTAAATTATGTAATTCCTCTGAGTTTCCGTTTGCTTGTAAACTGGCAGTGATAACACTTCATCACAGTCTATTACGAGGATACAGAGAGAGAAAATAAAGTGGCCAATGGACACGGCCTGGGTAAGTGCTCATCGCGTGGCCATGTCAGGACAGCTCTACCACGTATCAGTCACATAACTTGGGGAACATATTTCACATTTTGAAGCTTTAGTGTCATGTCCAATGAATGAAGACTTCACATTAGAGCATCTCCAAATCCTCAACTAACTCAAATATCCTAGAATCTATTCCAAGTTCGTACTTGGCAAAGGTGTCTTGCTTTTTAAAGATTATCTTGTGGTCATCCTGTGGCTCAAATCCAAACCCACAAATTAGATTAAAGCCCATTGTAAAAACAAAACAAACAAACCCCCTCCCTCTTTTGCAACATTAAAGCCCACACATATGTTTAAGTAAGCTTGTTAAATTTGTTCTCCCTGCAGAGGGCTTTTCATTATTCTTTTTCATTAAAATAAAAAACCCTATGGTTGAATTTCTAAATGTGTTTTTTATTGTTAGTCTTTCAGCCTGTTGTTAACCATTTTCAACCTCAAATTAGACTCTGTCCTCCAAAGCTGAATGCTCTGCTACCCCATGATGATGATAGAAAAGGTACTTAATATGCTAAATAATACTAATAATATAAAATCTAAAAGTGTAGTGATCACTGGCTGCTCAAAGGGGTCTGTCATTCTCTTTCTTTATCGGTAATTTTTCCTATAAAATTCTGCATTGAAAGGAGAGGGGTAAAATCCTACACAGCAAATGTCTGCAATTACGGGCTGTGGTAAATAGGGTGTCTCATATCCAGAAAATGAATATGCAGCCTCCAGAGAGACATATTCAATGAAGGGAAGTGGATTCTCAGATTAGAAAGCTAATAGCAAGGGCGAAAGAGAACTAATTTCTAAAAGAAAAGAATAGATGTAGTTGATTTCCTCCCTACTGACAAACTGCACTTGGGTATAGTTCTTTATTTCAAAATCCGAGTCAAGAGTTTCCTGTTCCTTTATGTTCCATAAACCAAGTCATTCAGATAAGCAGCCCTTTGCTCTATCAACTAATTACTTTCTGATTTGCTTTGATCTATTATTCAGGCATTAAATTCCAGCTTCAGTGCACCCAGGATGTAAAACCCAAATGTAATCACTGTTGCAGAAGGAGATAACATAACATTGCCGGTTTGAAAGAGGCATTTCCTTTTGCTCAAGGGGTGTAGAATGTGATACATGCCCTTTCCATGTCATTCAGGCAACTGACCTCGTTGCAACGGCTTTTTTTTTTTTGCCAAAAAGTAAAACCATTTAAGAATCATGTTTTTGGAATTGTAAGTTATGTGTGATGCTATTTTGTGTGCTATTACCATAAATTATGATATTCTTTTGTTCACAAAATAAAGTGGGTTCTTTTTTGTTTTTTGGTTTTTTTAGTGTGACTTTACGGAAGTCAAACACCTTCACATACATTATCAACTTGCCTAAAAAGTTACTTCTTTTTTGGTTCAACCACACTGAAAAACATTTATGCACAGGTTATTATTCTTTCCTCAACAAATAGAGTTCATAAGTTAGAATTCCCTTACAATATATTAAATCCCTCTCAGTCCATACGTCCAAAGACAAAAGAGCCCCCTGTGAGAATGTTAAAAGTTGCCATGATTACTTTTACTTTCATCTTTGATAATACTTCATTATCCATTTGGCTTTTTAAAAAAAAATATATTCTTCCAAAATCCAAAGTGAATAAAAGTTTGAACACGTCAAATGATTTTATAAACTAAAAATATTCTGACTACTGCTGTTTAAAATTTATTTTTATTTTATCATTTCTCCTCTCTCTTTTTTGTTTCCTTCTTCATATCTGTTCATATGTATACATGTGAACTATGCCCTTACTCTATGCTTCTGACTGGTTTTGAGCATGGGAGTGATGCTGCAAGACACCAATTCCAAAGTATTCAGATTATTTCAATGAGCATTTCTCCTTCAGACACTGCCCAGACAGCGTGTACGAATCGAGGCGCGGTAAGAGAGTCGTACTAGATTAGCTCTTCATTACCCAAGCTCTATCATTTGGCCTTAGAAATTGATCATCTGAGCTAACTTTTTGTGTGGTTCTTAAATAATTTACTTTCTTCCATCTCTCTCCCTGCTACTCCCAGCTCCACATAGCAAGTTTTTTACTAAACTTAATCTAGTTTCCCAAAGTTATCAGAATAAAACTGCCATTTTTCTACTACATTATTTTACCTGGCAAGGGCTTTAGAACAAGGAGGCTTTTGGCCGCATTTTTGAGAGGTAGGGATTTGATAATAATTAACTTTCTTGATAACCAGAAGGCAATGAGGAATTTGAAGGCCACGGTACCAGTTGGATAAACTGGCCAGCAGCATTGCAGCTTGTTCTTTGTGAAAGAAAACAATGATTAAGTTGGATTCTGATCTATTCTATGATGAAAGAGTCCCTGGATTATGAACTGATTAGAAGGATCTGGTGCGGTGTGAATAGAACTGGATGTTGGTAGTCGCGTGGGCATTTTCCTAGCCGTTGGCTCCTAAGAACAGAATTCTGACTGCAAATAAGGAGGTGGTGGGTGCGTAAAGTCAATATTGCTATCACAAAAATTAATGAGTGTTCAGATTTTTATATTATGGCTATTCCTGTCGTTGACGAAACATGAATTAATTCGGTTGCTTTTAAAGTTCAAATCAAAGTGCTTTGGGAGTTGCCTTGTCTGCTTTCTCACTAGCAAGAATCATCCTTTTAGCTGTTTGATTTTCAATGCTTTAAACCAACTTCCTCATTCATAAAATTCAATTAAATATAGTCTCTGCCCATCAGGTTGTGATAGGGTTAAATGAGATTATATAAGGGAATCAGGTGAGTTAATATATGTGAAATACTTTGATCAGCGCCTAATACACGGCAAGCATTCAATACATATCAGCCATCACTGTCATCACCACCATTATCACCATGGTCATTAAGTCATTTGACATCCAATACGTTTAATTTTAGGAATTAAAAGGAATTAAATTTAGCAATTTAAAGGAATTGCTTCTCTAAACTTTAGTAATTGGACAGTGGAGACTCATCAGGAATTGTACTTTCACTTTTCTGCCATCAGTTTAGTCAATCTAGGAATGTGTTCACAGTTGGAGCACTCTTGAACCCTCCTTCTAGGTAGAAGAGAAATACTATTAACTATGGTAGGGCTGTATGTTAAGAGAGGAGCTATCTTTATTCATCCATTTCCCCAAATTTTATTTTCCACTGACTTGTAGAAGGTAGAATAGTGGCAGAACTTTCCCAAATCCACTGGTTCCTACTTCCACATTCTAAAATTTCTGATATTCTTGAATATTTTTATTTGTATTAAATCAAAATCTCCTAATTGCATAGGAGATTTTTATAAAAGCTCTTTGTAAGAGTTTATAAAGTATGGGCTATTGCAAAAATGCTTTTGATGGTGGCACTTGCTTTGGTCCTCTTTTGACCACTCTTTTCATGTTTTCAGTGCTCTATTAAGGAAAGGTTCAGGGTATATTGCTGAAATGTATGAGATCACAGAACGTGTTACTTCTACTGATGGTAAGTACAGTGCATTGGAGTGTTGGAGCAGGGCTGAAATCTACCCAGCTCTGACAAGGGAAGGGACATTTCCTGGTTGACAGTGGCACAACATTTACTCTCCTGGGTATCTTACTCTCTATGAACTCGTACAAATAAACAGAAAGAAGAGCTTACATTTGCAGAGTACCCACTATGTGCAAGTTACTTTCCATAATAAAAGCTCTAATTTATAGAGGATTTTGTATATGTATTACATACATACTTGAACTTATTTGATTCTGAGATATGAAGTCTCTGACATAGCTACTGTTTTTCTTCCAGTTTTACACATGAGGAACTGAAACCACAGAAATGTTACACAACCTGTTTAGGTTACCCAGCTAGGAAGTGGCAGAATTGAGATTCGAAGCCAGGAAATCTGGCTTCTTACCACCTGCTGGTTAATTCCTACCACAACTGGCTGTGTGGATATCATTTTTTCCCTTAAAAACAACACAAAACAAACAAACAAAAAAAGAGAATCTCAGAGAAGTGAAGAGCAGCTCGTACTTGCCTTCTTTGTTCCACCACACTCAGATAAAATGTCACATCACACATATCTAATTATTTCTTTGTCAAAGAGAAACAGAACGCAGATTTGGATATAGTTGTATGCACCTGTGGTTGTTTGCCAGCGCCCTGCACCGTGTCCCAGGTGGAGTCAGCCCATGAAGACGCTCAGCAGAGCTCAGGAGAAGTGTGAGGGCCCAGTGAGGTCTGTGTCTCGAAGCACATTTCACACCCACGTTTGTTATCCTCCCAGAACACCTGCTGACGGATGGATAGCTGGCTAAAGATTTAAAAGATGAGCTGAGCTGGATTTTTGAGGCCAAAATTCCTCCTGGGTTCATCTCCACGCTGGTAGCTGAGGCAATGTTAGCAACTTCCTCCCTCCCGAGGGCTGTCACCTGAGAAAACTTTCTCTGCAGATGCTGCTAGTCAGACTGAGACAAAAGAAAATAGGGGGAAAAAGACCAAAACAGGAGAGAGGGGAAGAGGGAATGAAAAGGAAGTAACAAAAAAATGGAAGAGACTGAAATAAGGAAAGAAGTCCAGTGCTGGAGTTTGTCTACCCCTGCCGGAGGGGGAGAGAGGGCCTGCCATGGACCCAGAGGTCTCCTGTTCCCCTGCTCCTTTTCCTCCCCTCAGGAGGGGAGGTGAGAAAGCAGATTTCCTCCCCCCAGGAATCCTAAATCCTGTGCCAGCCAAAAATTCATTTGAAAACCTAAATTACGTCTGAGGAGAAAGCACCCTCCAAAAGGCCCTGGAGGTCAAAACAATCAGGATTTAAATTAATTGGTTAATGGAAAAAACATTCCTGAGAACAATGCTGATAATTTGCTAAAACTAGGGTGTGTTTGTAACTATTTGAAATGAATTGAATTGCTGGTTACAAGAATTAATGCTTATAGAGAAATTACAATTGAAATCCCCAAGTTAAGTATTAATTCCTTACAGCAATAGGTAATTAGTGAAGTATTGTGCACTTACAGTCAGTATTACATCCAGCACTTAATTATATACTGTCTCAAATTGTTTCCCAGTTGTTGCATGTATGTTGGTCTTGTTTTCCTAAACTTGATCCTAAACTTGGTGAGAGCAAGTGCTGGTTTTTGTTCTTTCATTAGTGTCTCCCACCAGGCTCGGTACAGCCCTAAGCACACACCAATACTCAAAAGTTGATGGATGCTGAGTGGAATAAATCCAGGAGCCTAGAAAAATTTGGCCCTTTGAAGGAAAATGTATTTAGTTATTCCAGCATGCCACAATCAGGGCCCACTTCTTAGGAGAGCCAAAAAAAAGTGAGCACATTATATAGTTTGAGGTTGTGCGTGTTAAATAGAGAATTTGAAAGGAGACATCCTACTTGAGTGAAAAGAAATTGCAGATGACTCCAGGTCAGGTGCTGGCTGCAGAGCAGCTGGATTTGGGTGTTGTCGATTTACCTACATTTTACAAAGACTGAAAATAGGCATTAGGCCAGGAAGGGGATGGAGAGCATGGCTGCCCCATAGTTTCTGGGTTGTCTGTGCTTCTCAAAAGCTTTGGCTGTGACCTGTTTATTAAAAAGCAACTGAATAAAACAAGGCTTTACTACAATCCATTCATGAGTGGCAATAATATTTACCACTACTTTTACTAAGTTGAAATTCATTTCTCCATTTCAGAGCTATAGAAAGAATAACCTCTGCTTTAGGAACATTCTCTCATATTTTCATATTTTCTGAGTAAGTCTTCCATTTAAAAAAACATTTAATGAATGCATCTTAACAACCATTGTCTTTGAAAGAATACTTAAGATTAGTCCATGTCTCATATATGTTCACTTTGATTTCTTATGAAAGTGACAGAGGTGGCAGCTGAGCCCCAGGCTTCTGGGGGTCTTCAAGCCCCCAGTGTGTCTGTTGGTGTTGTAAATGGTGGGATCTGATAAAAACACCTTTGTACAGAGGCTCATAGAACACCTGCATAACCAAGGCCCTCCACCTTATGTGGTCAATCAGAAACTGCTGTGTACAAAATTCCCTTTGCTTCCAACATCGCTAAGAACTTTATCATCTGAATTCATCTAGAAACAATTTAAGGCCTCAACTAAGTGTATAGCTATGAACTTGGACCCAATGTTGGCATAGTGACCTCACTTAATCTCTTTGCTATCAGATTAAATCAGGTGATGAAGTGTATTGAGAAGTCCCCAAATATGTCTAAATGTCTTGATTGACACACCGGGGCAGATTGAAGTATTCACCTGGTAAGCTTCTGTGACAATCATCACTAAGGCCTTGTGTCTTGTACAAAACCAAGCTTCATGAACGAAACTGACATCACTGATGACAGCTCTGCAGTGGAATGGATGCGAGATTTTGAGGCTTTCCAAGATGCTTGGAATCAAGAGACTACATATGTCAGTAACCTAGCTTATTCAATGAGCTTGGTGTTAGATTAGTTTTATAGTTCACTCAGGGTGGTAACTGTGCCTGTTGTTCTGGGTACAGGCTTAGATAAACGCTTTGTGAGAGTCACCTGTGCTGTGGAAGAATATGAAAGGGAATTTTGTCTTAAATATGAACGTCTGAAGAAATCACTGGCCTGGCACAGAGCCAGCATCAGATAACCAGGTAAAAAACTAGACATAGAAGTCCAGGAAGCACAGTGAGTCCCAAGCAAAATGAACCCAAAGAGGCCCACACCAAAACACATCATAATTAAAATGCAAAAGGTTAAAGACAAAGGAAGCATATTAAAAGTAGCAAGAGAAAAGAAGTTAGTTACTGCTCCCGTAACACTGATTTCTCAAAAGAAACTTTTCAGGCCAGAGGGGAGTGGTAAGAAATATTCAAAGTGATGAAAAACAAGAACTTACAACCAAAATTACTTTACTGAGAAAAGCTATCATTTGGAATCTAAAGACAAATAAAGAGCATCCCAGACAAGAAAAAGCCAAAGGAGTTCATCACCATCAAACCAGTATTACATGAAATGTTAAAGGGTCTTCTTTAAGAAGAAAATAGTACATTAAAGATATGAACAATAAAATAATAATAAATACATATCTATCAACAATTGAAGCTGAAAAATAGAATAAACCAATAAGCAGAACAGAAACAGACTCATAGATACAGAGTCTGTTTTGATGGCTGTCAGATGGGAGGGGGGTTGGGAGTATGGGCGAAAAAGGTGAAGGGTTAAGAAGTACAACTTGGCTATGGAATGGTCATGGGGATGTGGAGTGCAGCATAGGGAATATAGTCACTGGTATCCTGGTAGCTAGGTATGGTTTCAGGTGGGTGTGGGATTTATCGGGATGATCACTTGATGGGTTATGTGGTATCTGGTCACTGGGATATACACCTGAAACTAGTATAATATTGCATGCCAACTGTAATTGAAAAATAAAAATTATTAAAAATGTAAATAAAATACTCAATATTCAAAAAAAAAAAAGAACAACTAGAGTGCCTTCAGAAAGACAGAAGCTCTGTAATCTTGGGCACAGGAACTGCCACAGACAGCTCCTCTCCTTTGTAGGACTCTTCTGACTTGATCCTGAAACATTAAATGAAGAGGATGAGGAAGCAGACAGTGGCACTGATGTACTGAGCACAGGGAGGAAAACCATGAAGAGCCAGCATTCCTGAATTTTAGGCAAGAATCAATGGCAAAGTACTGGAAAAGAAACAACAAATAGTTTCTACAAGTCCAAAAGTTTGAAACTCTATAAAGGAACCATCCTAACCGCTGATCGGGGTTGCTATAAAGAACAATTTTGTTCAGAATAGCAAAGTGTCTCTTACTAGGGAAATCTGACTCTGATGAAGCCAGGGATAGAAGACATTTGGACCTGGGAGGTAGATTGATTCCCCTTGGCCTTTTTTGGGGGATTTTTGCAAGAAAAGATATTCTGAATGTTCTTGGATACTGATATTGGTTCAAGCATAAAACTTCATATTTTATCATTTGAACTCAAGTATCTTTGCTGCTGATGGATGGAAGAGAGAGAGAACATATTGTTCATTTCAGATCTATTATTAGGCTGAGTCTATAGCCTCTATTTCCCTAGCATGTTGCACTTGACCCAAGAGTTCCCCCTCCTTTTAGCAGAAAGGGAGAGGGGAAACATGAGCTTGTTCAGAGTGGCAGTGGAGTCTCCTTGGCAACCAGTCAATGTTGGTATGTTATGTGCCTCATGCTTGGTAGATCATTATAGGACACCAAGTTTGCTGAAGTAAGTGGGAGAAATATATTATTAATGAATAAGAATCCTGTTTCTGATGGTGATTGGGATAAAGAGTTTTTGATTTTAACTTTGTTGTAAGCCTGCCTGTCATAATTAAGAAAATCATATAATTACAAATAGATTCACTTCTATTCATCAGAGAGTTTTAAAGCCACATGTCCAAACCTGGCTCAGCAAGGAGGTTTCCCCTGTACGCATCCTAGTAACCAGGTACAGAGCCAGGCCCTACTTGTGTATTGCACTTTGAACTTAACGTAAATATCCTTGCTGACTTATTCAAAGGCCATGGACTTGGTCAGGTGTACATTCCTTATGTAACAGGCATGGTAAGGGTTTACTCTGCCTCCGTTCTTCACAGTTCCATAAAATGCAGCACATTTCTCCCGAGGAATTTTATCCCTGCCCAATCTGTTTCTGTGCTCTCTGGACTAGAAGCACAAAAATCACCTGGGAATCTGTTAGAAATGGGACACTGAAGACCTGAATCAGAAACTGGGGATGGGGCCCAGCAATCTCTTTGAACCACTGCTCTAACTCAGCAATTTTCAACCAGTGCGTTGCAAGAAGTTTTAAAACATGCAGTACCTGAGTATTTAGTCAGGGACACTGACCTCTTTTCCCTTAGATTGAAAACAGCCAACACAACAGTAGTGGTCCAGTGTGGAAGAATCAAAATTATACCTGTTTTTTTTTTTTTGGTCAGGTCAGCGAAAAATATATTTTTTGGTGTGCTACAGAATTTTAGTAATTAGTTTATGTGTGCCATGAGATGAAAAAGGTTGAAAATTGCTAAATTAATGCTCTAACTCAAATAACCTGTGACCGTTCCAGCCCAGGTGAATCTCACTATCAATCCTCACATGACCTGCTTTATCAAAGTACCCTAACTTTGACCACCTGGTTCCTATTCTCCAATTTAAACATTCTAAAATTAAAAATATTTTATTTTAAAATAAAAAGGTGACAGTGGTGATGGAAAGCTTGGGAAATATAAACAAATCTACTTTATAGTAATTATAAGGTAACTACGATATGATTACAGATTAAGTTACTAGACAGAAATTCCAGTTAATACTCTTACATTAAACAAAGGCCGTCTATGAAATTGCGTGTGTCTGTATCTCTAACCTCTTTTCCACTGTTCTTCATATTACATTTTATATTCCAGTAATTTTAAATTGCTTAGGGCTTCATGCATACAACACATTTTTCTAGTCAGGTGAAAGCTAGAAATACATGGCCTAAAATGCCCTTCCTACTTTTCTTGCTAACTCTTTCCTTGGACAAACACTTCAGAAAGCCCCTCTCTAAATTCCCAGATTGGATTTATCTTTCTTCTTTTCTTCTTTCTCTGTCATTCTTTTTTACTTTCTCTGCTCTGACTAGCATGGTGGCCAGCAGCACACAGAAAGGACAAAAGGACTCTATACATTTTTATAGTTATTGCTATTGTTGTTATTAAAGGGCTGATAATTGAGTTCTTATGTGCATTCAAGGTGAGAAATATTTTAGTTTAGAATTTTTCCAGATTGGGGAGGGTATACACCATAAATATTTTCCAATGTTAGAATTTTGGAGGAAATACTGTTATTTGAATTTTTGGCTTTGTGTATGTTAGGATTTTCAAAAATTTGAAAATATTTTTACACTTGAAACTTGGAATTTTACACTGGATATGAAATTTTATACCTAATGGAGTGTGAGGTCTTTTAAATGTAAGAAGCTTTATAAATGACTAAAAACATTCTTTTCAAGTCTTCATAATATAGCACACCTTTTCTTTTTTCAGAAGAAATAAATGAATCAAACAATGTGATATGATAAAAAGAGCCCAGAATGAAATTCAGGTGGCTTAAATTTGCCTTTAATTGTGACACCTGATAAGCTTCCTCACTCTAGTCCTAACTCTGTCTCGCTCAGAGGAAGATAACCTGAGGGGAATTTAAACTCCACTCTAAGTGCCCTCTGGTGTTATGATTTTATATTAAAACATTTTAAATTATCTAGTAAAAATGAAATGCAAGAATGGAAGGGAGGAAGTGCAGAAGGAAGGATTAGAGTGGGGTGTGACTCATTATGGAAAACTTTTGGGAAAAGGTTGTTTCTTAGTCTTGAAGGAAGAAGTGATGGGAAGCTTTACAAACTAGGTGAGCTGAACTGTCTCAATGATTTTGTCCTTTTATGTACACTTTTTTGTGGGAACTGAAAAAAGCAGAAGAAGAGTCCACCTGAAGTCAAGCTCAGATTTTCAGAGTCTAGTCACCAATAGTGAATGGTAAAGAGGAAGCTCTACCAACAGAAATGGATTTCTAGAGTTGCAGGTGGCTTAGGATGCTTTGGGGCTCTATTTCTTTATACATTTCTGGAAAAAATCATAATCCTCATTACATAAAATATTATTTTCCCTGGTCTGTTCCCCATCTCTAGTCTCTCAATCCTTATCTGACCTAATGCCACATCTCCTTTTCTTCTTTTTACCTTGACTTCAGGGTAGCCATGAAAAATGTAGAATGGACTGAAAAATAAATGTCAGTTTTAAAAGCATAATTTGCCAAAAATGGCTTTATCTATTCTGTTTCTGCATCTGTTGCATTTCCTTTTATATTGAAAGCTACTTAAATATACATTTTCAAACATTCAAGGTGCTTTAATTTTTGTTTACTTGTCTAGTAACTATAAAATATGAGATATTGCTTTAGGTTATGCAGAGGGATAGAAAATTATTGTTTGATCATTGACCTGATCCACAGAGGAGAAAAAAATTATAGGGACTTGTCTTTCTTTCTTTCTTAAAAGATAAATTAAACATTTCCTCCATGTCTCCAATTTCTTTTAAAACTATTAACCAGCGAATACAAAATATTATTCAATATTCACAGCAAATGTTTAAAAATTTTGCATGATGCTGTAGTTATTTTAAGGGAGAATGAGATAAAGGAGGTGGGGGAAACAGTTTAAAATAAAGAGACTGAGAGAGAAAGTGAGAGACCTGTGGACAGGGACCAGTGGGCAGTATAATGGCAAGAAGAGGTGCTTTGCATCCAAACTGATGTTAGCTTTCATTTCAATTTGATACCGTTTTGCTGTGTGACATATATCTAATCTATTTCAATATCAGTTTTCTTATTTGTTAATGGGGAATGATAGTAATACAGAGTTTGCTGGGTTGGTGGTGAAATTAAATGAAGTATCCGTTCTGTAAATATAGAATGAGTCTCTGTAATGTGCACTGGTTCCGACTGTAAACACTTGTTTCTGGTCCTCATTCACTTCTTAATCAACATTTTGTCTTACGGTCACTGCCTTTTCTACCTGTCATGTTCTTCATTCTCATCTCATACTCAGGAGACCAGAGTATGCCACCCCAAAATATAATTGTAGGAAACTAGAGTACACCTCCCTGCAAATACACCTCTTTGGCATAAGGATTATTTTGAGCTGATCATTGTGAGAAACAGCAGACACAGGAGAAAGTCTGCAAACACAGTGGAAGTCACCCATTTGTAAGGATATTTCCCTTTCTGCACCAGGAAGGGAAGGATTACTCTAAATCACAAGATACTCTTATCAGTGCAGAAGGCACCGATTTAAATCTGCATTAAAAGGAATCTTAGACTTGTTTGCCATACTTTTTCCTAGTCGCCTTTCCATAACTCACCTCCTCTACACTTCTTTTTCTTTGACTTAGCTGAAGATGATGTTTAAGCCTGAATTCTAAGCCACATCTTTGAGAGTTACTCATTTTTCTAGGTATCCTTCAGGTATATATGAAATATATATGTTAACATACTTTTGTTTTTCTCTTGTTAATCTATCTTTTGTTACGGGGGCACTGATTAAGAACTTAGAAGGGTAGAAGGAAAATTATCTGCCAACCCTGCCCCCCCCCACAAACAATAATTTGAATAAAGAGGCAGAGATGTAGAGAGGTGTCAGAGATGGTAAATGCACTCAAGGGCCTGCACGGAGGGGTAGAGATCCTGCCCCTAAGATGTAAGAAGAGGAAACAGACACCAGAGACATGCTTCATGTGTAGTCACTGCATCCTATTAACACACAGTTTGGAAAGTCAGGTTGCATTTTCAGAAATATTAGAACGACATTTTTTCCCTTTGACTGTGTGTAAATGGGGTACAAATATTTTGCAAAGCACTGATGATTTTCCATGATGAAGACAGACATGGACAGTGCAGACATGGAGACTGAATATCATTTGGTCTTTCAGTTAGTGCTTTTGTTGGTGGACTCAAAAATGGCAACAGGTGTTAGACCGGTGGAGTCAGACAGGATCTCATTTCTGCAACCTCAGTACTTGAGCTTTGGCTCACAAATACTTCAGAACCAAGACCCCAACTTAAGAGAAACTTCATTTAGAAAGTCACAGAAGTAGAATTTAGCTGTACATGGGCTCAGAAAACAAGCAACAGAGGCAAAAGAAAGGGCTTTGGAGCTCAGGAGAGAAAAGGGTAAAACACCTATTGGGGGAAGAGGAGAGGGACTGGAAAGGCTCTGCCGTGCACCTGACTACATCCTACTGATTGCGTGCTCCATCCCAAGGGCTTTTAAAGGTGGGAATTTTAGGGGCGGTCCCAAGAGAGGATCTCAGTATTCATCTGCTTTCCAAGTGTGTCCTTTCAGGGTTGTGGTCTCTATACTTTGGGCTGGGGGTCATTAGTGGATGCAGCTGGTCCTGAGATCACCCATGGCGTCACTTGTGTGGTTTTGCTGCTTTCCTGACCCTGGAGCTGAAACACAAGGGAGGCCTAGATGTTATCCCTAGGGGTTGACGCTTAAGGGAGTGGTTGTGTAAGGGTCTGCATGGGATCATGTGAGACCACTCCTTGGCCTCTCGTTCCTCCTGTAACAACTAGCAACATACCAAGGGAGAAACGGCCAGAGGAAGGTCCAGACCACATGACCAGCAATGTGAAGGGTTAGGGGGTTAAACCGAATGACCAATAGTATGCCAGGGGAGGAAAGGTTACCATGGGGGGTGAAGTTCTTTTTTTTCTCAGTTTTGCCCGTTGTTAGGCACCTGGGACTTTCAGCCCTGTCCCTTCTGCACCTGCTCATACTTCTCCGCTCACGTCTGTCTAACGGCCTAGCACTCTTTATCTGATCTACTGTTTCACATTCTCAGAATGAAATGTTGACATATGAATGGGATTGTTAATGCAGCTATGGTAGATAATAACCAATAAAAGATTCAGGAATCATACTAAACTCCATTTATTTCCATCTTTCAATTTCTGGTGATATTTTTACAATCTTTGAAGGCATTTTTATGGTAGTATGAATGCCTGTGTAGATATCAAAATAACAGAAATAAATGGAAGAACATCTGGCTGATTCAGTCATGTCAAAATTTGAAGTTAAACTTGGCTTATTAATATTTATGACTTGAAAATATGTTCTTGGATTTTGACAAACAGTATCCAATGTGATTTAATAATTAAATAATTTCTTTAAAAATATTTAAATATTGTGGCTTGAATCTTTTATTTGAAAATAAAGAAGCCCTTGAAAATTCTATTTATCACTTCCCATTTTTTCCCCTTAGGATAATAATACTTTACTTGGATATTTTTTTATTTCCAGTATTTGATTATATTAAAGTTGCAGAAATCAATGTTGTTTCATTGTTAATACCTTTACATTTTAAAGCTCTAGTAAGTAAAGGAACTGTACTACAGTAGTACATAAGTATACACCGAGTTCCGTAACCATTGAAACAGTCAATGTGAAAATTAGCATCTCTATTGTGACCTGTACTAGCCTCAGATGGGATGCAGGAGCAGAGCTTAAAAAGATATATTTCAAGAGATATGTACATAATAATTATAGTTAGCTCCATTGAATGCTTATTTTTGGCAGAATCCAAAGTATTTACATGTATTATCTTATTTCATACTCTCAACAAATTTTCAAACTAGCTATTTATTATCTCTGATCATTGACTTTACAGAGATTGCAAAAGTTTCAGATCTACTAAGTGGAAAAGCTGGGGTTAAAATCTGTTTTTGATTCTTAAACTTGAGACTTCTATTAGGTTAATTGATTTTATAAATATTTTAACCAGATAAAAGGGATTTAGTAACTTCTTTGGCATGATAAATTTATTTCATTAAAAGTATTTATTAAGAAAAAGTAATACTAGTCCTACAAGATTTTGTACCCCTTTTATACAAAGATAAAATCATTGCCACTTTCTAGTCTGGAGTGTGCTGAGAATAGCTGAAATTTTAGTTCAGAGAGAATCAAGAACAAAATGTCTGGAATATCTCTATGCTTCAGCAGACAATCTCTAACTATATCTAGGCCAACACAATGGGGTGGACATTGCAGGTCTATCTCCAGGTTGCAGAGCTACCTACAAAATTGTATTTCTTGACCTGATTTTAGCTTGACCCCATTGTTTGTCCTTCCATCTCGTCACCCCACTCATCCTACCACTCTGGGGATCCTGGACTACAGACTGGGTAAAGGAAAAATGCAAGCACACACTTTGTAGTTTTTGTTGTTGTTTTCATGAATCAGATATTTACACATCGCTATTTTCATCCTGATGGACAGGTTGGGCAGCTCATTCCCTTTGACCAGAGTCTCAATCTTTATTGCTGGCCGGTGGTGTAGCTCCTTCTGTAACTGAAAGTACCCTCATCAGGCATATCAGTCTGTCTGTCTTTACACCCCTTATCATCACTTTTTAATATCTCTTTTGGCCTCTTCCCCCCAAAAGAAGGGAAGTTCTGGGACTAAGTCCCACCCCTACACCCCAATCATCCTTGAGGTCCTGTTTGTAAAAGCAGTCTCCTGATCCCCTGAGCAATTGTGCTCGGTCTCCATTCACAGACATTTCCATGAACAGTTTCTCTCATCTGGGAGTACCCTGGCCCCAGTCAGAAACTCTAACTTGTTGCCCCTTTCTTGCTTCTCATTCACGTTCTCACAAAACCACTTTCACTACCCTGGCTCCATGCCTGACTTTTCTTCTCTGTTTTAAGTTTCTCTAAGGTAGTTCCTACTACTTTTATATCTATGCTTTCTGATCTGTCAGTCTTTTTAAAGGCGTCTGTTTCACTTTTCCTATCTATCTAATTTTGACAACTATACGAGCATTATCTGAAAGTTGCTGATTAAATGCTTTTCATTCTTCCCAAACATTACTTCACTAAAACTGATATTTGAATCATGGTCACTTCTGCTCCAACTGGGACCCTCTGGACTTGTGAGACACTTCATCTTCTGTGATTACAAAGAGAGTCAGTGCTGAGCTGGGATTCTATCTTCAGTTTTCTAGCGTCCAGAAAGCTTATTCCTCACATAAAAAATCATAGAGGCTGGCTTGGTAGAGATTACGTACTGCTATCTATGCATAAAGTTAAACTGCAAAGGGTCAAAATTAAACTTGAATAGATCTCTGAGATAGCCATAAGGTATAGAGTAGATGCTTTTTCAAATACGCTACCCTGCATAGTATGATGCACCTATAAATATATAATATATACAGTGTTATTCATTTTTAGTGGGGACAAGTAGGCTTCTGTTTATAAGGTGTGGTGAGTAAAAAATATAGATATGCATGCATGCATACATAGGTATATGTATAAATGTATAATGTACATGCATATTAACCTTTAAATATTTAAATCACATTCTATGCAGTTAAAGCAATCATACTCAGCTAGGCATGAGGTGTGAAAAAGACCAAAATAGCTGGAGATGTACATGTTCCATCTCATACTCATTCGAAGATAAGGTGTGCTCTTGCTGAATATAGTGGTAAACATAATTATCTGCAGTATTTAATTTTTTCTCACTTCTGTATCTTTTAGTTTTTATTCTTTGGTTATTTACTTAGAAGCAAAATAAGTAAATAAGTAAGGTTAAATTGTCCTGAACGACATGATTATGTAATATAACAATACCAGATTCATATTTAAAAATTTTAATCCCATCTAAACATGTCTAGTAACATGGGTTCATGTATCGTTCCAGCAGTTTCAATCAAGGCTATGATTTCATTTAACGAGAATGATGAGAAGGAAATCCATGTTTTAGATCTGTACCTTTTCGGATCATTGCTCAACTGGTAAGAATCATGCATGTGGTGGCAAATAATCTTGCAAATTTAACAAAATTTTGCAAAGACAAACCTCTAAAATGACGAACACCAGTTTGTTACTCAATTCTGCTTCACTGAGTTTAAAATAATGATCAGACTTGAGCTGTCACCTACGTTGATTTTCAATTTCTTCTCTCGCAGGTATCTTTGTATACACAAACCCGTGGCCCACTGTCTCCGCTCCGTGACTGCTGCCCGGGCTCTGTACACCTGCGCTCATGCGGTAATGGTGCCAGCATTTTTAGGTAGAAGTGTCTTAGGTTTGTCAATGTGTTTAGAGGGTAAACTGGGTTACTTCTTTTGAAGCTATTTTTGCTGAGCAAGAGCTTTCTCTTTTCTTAGTCTCTGGGGATTAAATGGTGAGGGACTCTTGGTACTGGTTTGCTGTTTGCCTAGTCTGAAATACTAGTGGCCTCTCAAACCATAGAGTTCCTGGGCATAGAGAGGCCTCTTTTTTAAGTCTTAGTTTCTTTTTTTTTTCCACATTGAACACTGGGCTTGTTTTACATGTTTTCTAGTTAATCTGTTTCTGATTATTAAATTGATTTCTTCAGGTTATTTAAACTCTGAAATATGAATCAATTTACATGTTTTTTTTAAATTCTCTTCTCAGTTCCTTTCAGCAGAAGTTTCTTTGGGCTATCTTTAAGCTCCTGAATTTATATCTTAATTCTATTGATATGGATTACCCATTTTGATAATCTTGTACTCTATTGAACAGCCACTTCTCATAGGTTTAGATCTTTCACATTAAATCACTTGGCCCATAGAGAAGAAGCAATAATAAAATCTATAAAAGACAATCATTAATAATAATAATAGTGCCACTTATTGAAGATAGACTATATATCAATATATCATTATCACTTTACACCTTATCTCATTTCATCCTCATTTTGGGCAGGTTATTGTCCACATTTTATTGAAGAAGACAGTGAAACCTAAAGTTAAAAATTATAAAATGTGTATTGCTAACATTTATTCACAAATGGGTATTAAGCTTCTCCTTGAGGCTAATTATACACAATCTTGTATTATTCTTTAGAAGCTTTACATGTTCAGCTTCATTTTATCTATCAATTGTATTATTTTGAGGGGAGAGACCATGTTTCATACATTTTTAATTCTTAGTTTTTTGAGCGATGTCCTCACATCACTCAGTGAATAATTTTCTTGCAAGAAATAATTATTTAAATTATTGTATTTAGACAGAAAAAAATTTTCCACTTAAATTTTTCCACTTTTGATCAGCATTTTTGACACTTAAATAGAGCAAATCTCTGCTGGATGCTATTGATGATAGATGCCCTGGGATCAGCAACTGAGGTTAAGATGATACTCTCTCAGATGAACCCTGCACAAGAAGGATTAGAAAAGAATACCACTGTTCACACCCTTACTTTACCCTCAGTAGGTGATTTATATTTCTTAGTTTCTATAACACATCTTTCCCAGTCCACATGAAAAAAATAAAAACATGAATTTCCTTTTCAAATTTAATGCGGTGGGTAGGGGGCAGAGATGGGAGAAATATATGATTGAAGTGCATTAATTGAATCACTGCAGTGGAAATCAAAGGTAGAAGCTGATATAAAATAAAAGGCAGGACTTCTTAGTTCTATTTGCCTTGACTTGCATAAAGAACACTTCTTTTTCAATAGGTCTTAGGACTTTACAGAACCCTGTTGAGACCATCACGCATGGAAGATCACAGCCCTATTATGACCTATGAGGATTTTGAGCTAAGATTCTAGATAAGTATGTCCTACAGTTGAGCTAGCAAAAATTACAAGTATCAAACTCTAGGGAGTGTCACAGAATCTTCAAGACAGATTATATTAAGGACTTGGCACACAGTCCTGAAATGATTTCATATATATGTATATGAATGAAAAGAAATGTATATATTTTGACTAAGAGTTTCCTAAATTGAGTAGTATGTTGGTAATCTTCTGTCTGTATTGACCTCTCTTCCCAGAAGGCAGCCTGGTGGATTTGGTGTTTTCATTCAGGAGCAAAATGACAGCATCGATTTGAGAGTTTTTGAATTCTTAACTTAGCAGGAAATAGAAAAGAAATGAGGTCTTAGTGAGCACATATCTCTGTCTCAATTCTGTCTTTCATTTTAATAATTGACTGTCATTTCTACTCTCCATGTAGTTAAAAAGACAAAAAATTATGCTATAGCTTTTGGCACAGAAAAAAGAGCAAAGATTTGTCTTTTCTAGGTTAAGTTTCTGTAGCAAGAGAAAAAAAAAAAGGTAGATGTCATGTTAGAAATTTGGGGGTAAGAAAGTGAGCACTCTTTGCTATAAAAATCCAACAAAACAAATTTATGGAAACATAAATAATGGGGATAGAATGAGCTGGGGACAAGGGCAGCTCTGTGGATTAGAACTGGGGACTTTATTGCTACCAGAGACCTTTCTTGCCACTGTTTCTCTCTGCTTTTCTCAGGCTTTTGGTTCTATATGGATAGACATGGGCCTTTTTCTGGAGTGAAGGAAAGACAGTATTGTAGCTAACAACCTCTAAGAGAAGCACATGGTTGGAGTTTGGGAAGATAAATTTGATGAAGGAAATGAGATGTATTTCTACAACAAAGGGGGAAATGATAAACAGGTAGCTAGGAAAGGAGCAAAAATAATAGTTATCTAATATAAATCTATTGTATCAGGTTTTCCCCCCACTGAATAACAAATTATCACATACTCAGAAGCTTAAAATAAACCCATTTATTATCTCAAAGAGTCTGTGGGTCAGAAGTCTTGACCAGGCATAGCTATATTCCCTGTTCCGTGTCTCACAAGTCTGAAATCAAGGTGTCAGCCAGGGCTGCACACTAATCTGAAGCTCAGAGTCCTCTTCCGAAGTGGTTGTAGGACTAAGGTCCCTGCTTCCTTGCTGGCTGTCACCCAGAGGGTATTTTCAGATACGAGAGGCTTTCCGCTATTCTCTGCCACATGGCCCTATTCAGAGTGCAGCAGTTTGTTTCTTCAAAGCCAGCAGGATACTTTCTCATCTTTTTGATCAACTCAGGCTGAATTAGGACCTTACTTATATGTGCATAATCCCTTCATCTTTGCCATATAACTTAACCACAAGAGTAATGTCAATTGTGGTCACAGGTGACAACCAAATTCATTGGAATAGGATTATGCAGAGTTTATACTCTAGGGGATGGGAATCTTGGAACCTATATTAAAGTTGGGCATATCATGCCCTGGCTGGTGTAGCTCAGTGGATTGAGCACAGGCCTGTGAACCAAAGGGTCACCAGTTCAATTCCCAGTCAGGGCATATGCCTGGGTTACAGGCCAGGTCCCCAGTAGGGGGCACATGAGGGGCAACTACACATTGATGTTTCTCTCCCTCTCTTTCTCCTTCCCTTCCCCTCTCTCTTAAAAAAAATAATCAGGTATATCACATCTATGTTTCTTGGAAATAGATGCAATGTATAATAGCAATAGAATGGATCTATTTATCTAGATATGGCAATATATACATATATCTCCCATTATAAACAGTTGTATATAGATATACTTGTGATACTTTTTGTTTACAAATTCCAACGAATACTATGCTGTGTAAACTTACTTCTTACATTTACACTTAGAAATGTTGCATAAAAATAATTTCTAAGCTTTATTCATATGAAATTTTTTTTATCTTTAATTCTCTCTCACCTGTGCCTTCAAATTTCAAAAATTGGCTTCTAGCTGTCACTAAATCTGGTTTTATTTCTCTGAGGTGTCCTAGCAAAAATTACTTTAAAAGTTTACTAATATCAATTGCAATATATGAACCAGGGTCTTAACCCCTAAACTATGAGTCGTCGCCACTTCTTAGACTCTTGCATTAGGGCCAGGGATTGCTTTCAGAAAAGTATGAATAGAGGCGGTCTTGGCAGGCTTGGGAGGCTGTGGGCTCTAGAGAATCAAAGTATTTTAAACTTTTCTGTTTAGAATATAGGCAGCACCTAGAATATCATTTCTTTTTGCAGCACTCAAGTTTTTCTAACTAATTATTAAAAATATATGTATTAAGTGTTTACTTTGTTCCTCAAACAATACTGATTATCTACAATTTGGGGATGTCAGTGGGACTGACAGAAAAGGCAATTAGTGGTCTCAAGTTGCCCTTAGGAAATCTAGGGCTGTATCTGTATCCATATGATTTTCAACCAGTCAGATAAGTACTTCCCTTTTTAAATGTTCTTTTCCTTTGTTTCTTTTTTCCCCAGTGAATATATGTGATAGTGTGACTAACTAAAAGGCCTTATAATGCTTGTCTTGGGTCACTATTTAAAACAGTGTTTTAAGAAATGCTTCAAATCAAGACACCATTACTGAGAGAGATGCTTATTAAATTACAAATAACTCATTGAAGGTAACAGCAATGATGATGTTAATGATAATGAAGGCTTTCATTTGTTTTGAAGTTTCAAGTATTTTTGAGGTTGTTAATAACTGCATATATTTAATTTTGTGCTGTGTTTTCAGATCCCAGTATATTTTCTATTTCTTTGCCATAAGGCAGTATTTTTATTGAGTATTTTTTGTTTAGAGACACAAGAAAAATTTTTACCTTTTGTAAATAAATGTGTAACATATCCTTTAGATTGAATGTAAAGAAAAGGTATAATTAAAAATGCATTTTATTTGCCCCAAGATAGTTTTGATGTTTTCAGGCAAATCCAGATTAGATTTATGGGAATCTTGTTCCTGAATTGCTACATTAATAAACTCTGAAAGTACTCAAGAATTCCTGGAAGAATTATCATCTCTCCATGATTTACTATGCAGAACAATTGGGAATATTGCTGGCTTATTTGCGTAGACATCAGGAAGCACCTCTCCTTCGCCAAGTATGAGACATGTTTTCAACTATTTTTATGACATGTTGTTAAGTGTATTAGGGGATAAACACAGACCCAATGTTCCAAGCTTTATCAGTATGTGTCATTTATACTTGAGGAGAGCATGTGTGGGAACAGGAAGATCAGTCTCTAATGTCTAACTTGGTGTTAAAAAATATATATATTTCTATCCCTATCTTCAATCTGTTGGGTTGGTCAAAAGGTCAATTTTTTTTTTGTAAAATAAAAGACACATTTTTCATTTTCACCAATAACTTTATTGATTTTGGGTATTTTGAGTATATCAGCTATCTCCTGTGAGGTAGAAAGTTGATTGTTCTCAATTAATGTCTCTATTTGATCGCTATCAACTTCAATTGGTCTACCCAACCATGGAGCATCATCCAGTGAGAAATCTCCAGCAAGAAACTTCACAAACTACTTTTGATACATTTGATTAGTCATAGCATCTTCTCCATATACTGCATAAATCCTTTTTTGCATTTCAGTTGCAATTTTACTTTTCTTGAAATAATAAAACATAATATTAAAATGTTGTGCATTTTTTTCCATCTTCAACTCTAAAATGGCTATACAAAAGTCACCAATTTTGATAATTTTTTAAATGCACACTGATATGACAGCTGTCACAATACAATTGAACAAAATTGTTTTGAATGAAGTTAAAGACAACTAAGCATTTTTAGAGCCATTGTATGGAAGAAACCAAAGGAGCTTTTTGGCCAACCCAATATTTTAACTTTGTGTCCTACTCATAAAAGAAAGAAGTCATTTTGCTTATGACATGGTCTAAAAATGCAATTCTGAGACAGTGTTCATGGAACTTAGGTCACTATATGATTTCTAGGTTGTAGGTGCAACTTTCAGTGGTTTTCCATTATGTAGAAATAATCTAACCGTTCGGTCAGGAAACTGCAGACAAACATTCCAGTTCGCCTCCTTGACACAGCCTCTGCTGGCATACAGGATTTGCTTTTGCTTTCTTAATTTTGCTCACGAAGTTTCTTCCCTATCTTCCACTATGGGAATGTCTCTTCTCCTCCTCTCCTTCTTTCTTCTCCTTCTTATTCTCCCCCTCCTCCTTTTCTTCTTACTCTCCCTCCTTCCCCATCTTTCCCTTCCTCTGCTCCTTCTTCCTCTTCCTTCTCCTTTTCTTTTCTGCTGTAAATGCTCATGTGCAGCTTTTTGTGTGGACGTAGTTTTAAATTCATTCGACTATATAACAAGGAGCATGATTGACTGATTGCATGGTGAGAATATGGTTAGTTTTGTAAGAAACTACCAAACTTTGTTCCAAAATGGCTATATCATTTTGCAGTCCCACCAGTAACAAATAAAAGTTTCTGTTGCTCCACATTCTTGCCAGCATTTGATGTTGTCAGTGCATTTGGATTTTGGATTCTGTTAGGCATATAGCAATATTTTATTTTTTTAATTGAGATAATTTTAACATATAACATTAATTTAGTGTTGGGTGTTCAATATAATGATTTAAATATATGTATATATTGCAAGATTATTACCACAATCAGTAAATATTTATCACTATACATAGTTACTATTTTTTTTATTCTTGTGATGAGAACTTTTAAGTTACTTTCTTAGCAACTTTCAAATATGCAATAGAGTCTTGTTAACTATAGTTACCATGCAATACATTGTATCCACAGGACTTAATATGTGATTCTCAGAAGTTTGTACCTTTTGATCACATTCATTCACTGATGATAGTTCTTATTATTCAAAGCCCAGTTCAAAAACCATTTCCTTCAGTTCGTAATTCCTGAAGTTTCTATTCTAAGCAATTCTATCATCAATCATAAAATGCCTCGTGTTGATATTTTATGGAATACAGATTGTCTCCATAAAGAGATTATTAGCTCTATGAAGTTGAAGACTCATTTATGTTACTTCATTTTTTAACCTCCCATTGCCTGCAGTATAGAAGTCTATGCTCCGCAAAATCTCTTACAATCCAAATCACTAGAATTTCTCCCATTTCAATAGCTGCTTAAATTTATACGACACTTTATGACTTCTAAAGAGCTTTCATGTATATTTTTAATCAACACTGGTCTCTTTTCATTCCACACAATGGCCTTGGTTCATTATCTAAAATACCTTCCACACGTGAAATGAGGGGAAGCATGCTGGGGGAGACTACGTGGAGGGAGTCTATTGTGAGTAAGGGGAGACTCGACAACATGGAAAGCTGGAGCAGAGCTTCAGGTAGATTCAAACCCCAATGGGGATATGGAAGCTGAAAAAGTTCTGTCATCTATTTTTTAAAAATGTTTACCTATTAATGCTGAGAATCACGTCAGCCAAATAGCAGTAAATTATGTGATAGAATCTAGTTGAAAAGATTTTGTTTGTGTTAAGTCAATTATGATTAAAAGCTGGGAAGACCATGAATGAAAAGAAGTATTTATTCACTGGCATTGCTACAAATCCGTTATTTAATGACAATTCAAATTGTGCTGCAAAGACTCTCAGTTTCTCATCAGAAAGACTCCTGCGTTCACACCGCCCAGAACCCTTACTGACTGAGCTTAGAGGCTGAGATCCTCACAGCACCAGGAGGACAGTACCACATAGGAATATGACAGATGGAGTCAGTTTGCTCAATTAAATGGAACATCAAATGCAAGGGATTTAAACAGTTATGACCTTGGGCAAGTCATTTAACTCTCTGAGTCTCAGTTTACACCTTTGTAAAATGAGGGCTTTGTTGTTCCGATGGTAGTCACCCGATTTTGCCCACAGAACATCTTTTGTTCATTTCATTTTATATCCATGCTACCCAGTGAGGCAGTTATCAATATTATCATCATTTCATAAATGGAGGAAAAGAAATTAATTTGGTGACTGATTAAGGTAACACAGCTCATAAGGGGTGGAGTGAAGAGTCCAATTCAGAGCTTCTACCTTTCAATACTCTCCCTTTTCTAACACCCCAAACTGCTTTGCTATCTGTAGTGGGAAAACAATGTATACTGCACATTATCTTTGAAAGCCTTAAAAATAATACAAATCCAAATATGCCATTTACCAAATTCAGATAACACTGATTACTATTGTCAGTATATTTGCTAGTGAAGATCTCTGCTGATCTCCTATACCCCAAAGGTAATGGTAATAAAAAAAGAGGCTTGTTCTTGCATTTTCTTCCTTTCTTTTTTTTTTTTAAGGACAGCACAGGCAAATTGATAATATCAAAGCTCCTAACAGGTGAGAATTTGGAATTTCTCTTGTTCTTCATATCTATTTCACTTTTAAGGTTCCCTGTCAAGTCAGTGCAAACACCTATCTAGGAAAAACCCCACAAAACTTAGTGGTGGTGACATTTTCACATGTGATTTGATAACAAAACAAAGCCAGAGACAATGTTTTCTATTAGCCGCCAGCCCTGCCCCATCAGCTGCAGATGTGGAGAAACCTGGGCACTAGAGCTGAATTGGCTACAAAACTATATTCTTAGAAGTACCTGTGAACTTCAAAAGGAATGTCAAGCCACTGATCAATAATCCAGACATAAGGTATTAGTCATTTACTAAATATTTTAATGGAAATGATTGCAAATAAATACACATAAAATTTCCATAAACAAGGAAACAATTTGCTGAAATGTGGCTTGTTTTAGCAGGAAGATTTCTTGACACATATTGTGCTTCATAAGAACGTTTATTAATGTCAAAAACTACTCTGCTTCAATAGCCATCTTACAGCTTTTATCTTAGGAATTTTTAGAATATTCCTGGCAAAGATGTTATACACCTCTTAACAAAAATGTTTTCCAAATGTGCTTGTTAGAATTCAGAGTTTTGTGAAAATGATATGTATTATTGTAGTTTGTTATATATATTCTTTTTTACTACTCATTATTTTTTTACACTTTCTGTGTTATACTTGGTCATGAATACAGAAAAGTGCCCCAAATTTAAATGCACACAGCTCAGTAATTATCAGAAAAGGATCACTTGTGTAACTGCCACCCACATCTAGAAAAACAAGACTGCCAGGGCGAAAAGAAGGCTCCTCTGGGTTCCCTCCCAATCACAGTCCTCCCTCTCTTGTTTTCTGAGGTAAACGCTACCCTGACTTCTGATGCAATAGTTCAGTTTTGAAGTTATAAGCCATGCATTAGTTTATGTCTGATTTATTTTACATTGTGAGATTCATCCTTGTCGCTCAATATGATTATATTTCATTTATTTTTATTTTTGTAATAACTTTTCATTTTATCAACATACCACAATTTATTTATCCATTTATTGCTGACGACCCTTGGGGATGTTTAGGGTTTGGGACTATTAAAAAGTGCTGTCGGGTGGCTGCATTTCAACCAAGACAGAGTATCAGAATAGCATAAATCGTTCCACCTGAAGTAACAACAATAACAGAACTAGACAGGATGTATAACTGTTTTCAAGACACTGGACATGAGGCAAGGAAGAACAGCGGTCCTTGTGAAATGGGAAATACATGAGGTATTCAAAAAATTACCCCAGATTATTGCCTTGAGAAAGCTTGCAGGCCTTTGTGCAGGATGGAGATCCCAAGCAGACTCCCTGAGTTTGCAAGGGCCAGTACAAGAGAGGAGACAGCTTCAGAGAGAGAGAATTCTGGGAATCTTGAATGTCCTCCTTGAGTACTCAGGAGAATACTGACAAGCATTAACGTGTAAGGAAACTATCTAAGGCAGGAAAAAGAATGCCCAGAGAATTTTAGAAGGAACAATACCCAACACACACAGGACTGGGAGTAGTATGTGATCCCTCCACTTTGACTGGAAAATCTGATTATTCACAGGGCGCTGGGTCAAGTAAGTTGCTCTGGTCCCCCCAATGCATTTTAAAAGCAGGACAAGATACATAATTTGTGGGGCACACTGCAAAATGCAAATGCCAGTCCCTTGTTCAAAACTATGAAGACATTCAATTGGAAAGGGTACAGCGAGGTCTCTCAAGCTTAGTCTCTCTAAGCATTGGGCCGTAGGTGACTGACCAGGTCACGAGCCCATGAAGCAACACCAGAGAGAATCAAACTGTTTCCCAGTAACTTTATTCATCTCTCAAGCTCTTGTAGATTTGTTGCTATTGTTTGCTTTTTTCCTTTCATATTATTTTGATTCTTCATATGCATAATTATTTTTGATTGAATGCTAGATACTATGTGTGAAAAATTGTAGAAGTAATTTGTAATTCAGGATGATATGTTCCTCTGAGAGGATATGTGTTTTCCTGGCAAGCTGGGACCATAAAAAGCTAAAATTTTTAAATCTATTTTCAGGGATGAGTATTGGGCTTTAGATATCAAAAGAGCTGATCTAATTCTGTTTCAATATTAATCCTACTGTGCAGTTTTTCATGGTTCTAACCTGAAACTTGAAGTTTTTAAGAGTTCTTGACTCTGGTAGGCCCTGGAGTCCAATCTTTTATTTTTAATTTTGTCCCCACGGTCCTATTAGTTCTGATCAGCTTTTAGCTATCTTTACCCGAATTAACAACTAACTGCCCCTAGGGAAAACATGATCCCTCACAACTACCCGAGGATAATTCTTTAAAAATTACATTAGTTGCATTTAAGCAATAGCTTTATTTTTTAAGAGGAAGTGGCAAAATAAATTTCATGGTTTCCACTGTGCTGGATACTTTAGACATTTCATTTTTTTCTTATTAACAATCCTAACAAGTAGGGATTAGTACCCTCATTTTAGACGGCTGAAATACCATTCTCAGTTTAAATGAGGTACCCAGTGTTACACAGTTAGTGAGTAACAGAGTCACAATCTAATCTTAGTCTTTCAAACTTCAAAACCCATCTTCTGGAGATGAAACTACATTCCCTCATTTAACATAATGTGGATGGCAGACTTTACAAGTAATATTTTAAAACTACATTTAAATGAGTAAAATAGCTAAAAGTGTCAAATGTGGACTTCCATTATGACACCCTATTTAAGGACTTATTTTATAATTCTAGTCAGTTGATTACATGATAGACATTTCTACTCTTATATGGAAATAGATTGAAGACTCAATGGATGAATCTTTTATAAATGCCTTTGTAACAGGGTGAAATCCTGAGTCTCTGTGACTCCATCCTGTTCAGGCCCTGTGGGTCTGCTTGTGGTTCCCATGGCATCCAGGCTAATAGCTCCTGCTTTAGACATGCTAATCATTAGAGGAATTCAACTTGGGGCTCCAGTTTTGTTTTGTTTTGTTTTTAACAAACAGTCCTTCTCATTTTCCCTTTTTTTGGCATAAAAGAAACCTGAACTCTACTTTCTTAAGGTGGATTTGAGTATCACTTCTCAGTTGGCACCATCTCAATCAATAAAGTTTCCTTACTCCAAACTCTGATGCTTTCTTTGCATTTTGGCTTTTTGAAGCATCAGGCAAGTGGAGTTGAACTAGTAATGCCTGTTCAGTAAGTAATGTGTTGCAAATAGGAAGATCTATTTTACAGCTAGGCAAACGTGTGTGCAAGAGTGCATGCGTGTGTGATGGAAATCAGAGAACAGGCATAGAATCATTTCAGTCCATCTTTGAGCACTTATCCTCTGCATTAAGTTGATCTACTTGCTGGAAGTAGTAATACCTTTATGCTGTATTTGAATGGCTTTGAGGGTCTTAACAAATCCCTGAAAGCTATGGTTTTATCATAAACTCTGACACAACATCCAATATGATCTTCTCATAAAAACTTGGTTGTACAATATTTATCACTTATAAGCACAAACATATATAGCTAAGCTGTTTTCCTCTTATTTTACAGCCAGCCAAAAAAAAAAAAAAAAAGAATACAAATCCAAGTTTAAAAACTCTGAGGGTGTTTTGGTTTACAAATGACACTATACCACCCATCACAGTGAAAACATTCCTACACTTTCCTACACTTATAAATTTCTTTATCTCCCAAATCCCACTCCAAAGGAAAGCTATCTAAAGATCCGTCTTTGTTATCACTGACTCCAAGCCCCTCCTCTGATTGCTTCTTCTTTGGTATGTAGTAAGGCTAAGGTCATAACTTGATGATTTACAGTCTGAATGTAGCCAAAGGTTATTTGGTGTTTGGCTTTCACAGAATGTTGAAAAATGTGAATTAGTTGCCAACCTTTGAAAGTCAAGATATTTCATGTTAAAATCCAAATATCTGAGCTTCCCCCTGGTGACCCCAGACCTTCTGCCCACAGGGCACTTTTCACTCTGTGGCACAAAGCAGTTAGCAGTCCCCACATAGCTCCGCAGACACTCAGATTGACAGCCTTTGTAGTAAAGAGGGCCAGGCTGAATTATTTTCCTCTTATTTGCATACAACTCAGTGAAGTAAATATAAATAATAGATTACTTAAAAGGCTGGGAATGGAGGTGTCTGGAATGGGCAAGTATAAGCACTCATAATTCAAATGTTTCCATCACAGACAAATCGACACAATGTACAGTGCCTGTCTTTTAAAACCTACCTGCTTTTTCTTAGGTAACTCCCTTTAACATTTCATATAAAAAGGGCTTGGTGATGATGAACTTCTTTAACTTGACCTTATCTGAGAAGCACTTTATCTTCCCTTCCATTCTAAATGATAGCTTTGCTGGATACAGTAATCTTGGATGTAGGTCCTTACGTTTAATCTTGGATAATGTAATTATGATGTGCCTTGGTGTGTTCCTCCTTGGGTCCAGCTTCTTTGGGACTCTCAGTAAAAATGACAGCAAACTCACAGTTATTAATGACCACACCTAAAACAAAAACAAGAGCAAACTAGGCAAACAACTAGAACAGGAACAGAACCATAGAAATGGAGGTCACATGGAGGGTTGTCCATAGGGGAGTGGGAGGGGGAGAGGGGGGGAAGGTACAGAGAATAAGTAGCATAAATGATAGGTGGAAAATAGACAGGGGGAGGGTAAAAATAGTGTAGGAAATGTAGAAGCCAAAGAACTTATAAGTATGACCCATGGACATGAACTATAGGGGGGGGAATGTGGGAGGGAGGGGTTGGGCAGGATGGAGTGGAGTTGGGGGGGGAATGGGACAACTGTAATAGCATAATCAATAAATATATTTTAAAAAAAAGAAAGACAAGCTAAAAAAATAAAAATAAAATAAAATAAAAAATAAAACCTACCTGCTAGTGGCAGCATTAGGTTCTCAGGCCTCAGCTCTCAGCTAGATGAGCACATCTATTATATTACGACTCCCGGGGCTGTTTAAGGGAGGGCTCTTTGAAAAGAGGACGGTAGGGGTGACACTTGGCTGTTTTCTATCTAAATCTGTCAAACATTATCCCTCATGATATGAAATGCTATTGTAGAGGTAACATAGAGACCTTAATATCCTAGAGGTTCTCTATAAAGGAGAATTTTCATATTTTACCTCTACACATAATATGCCAATTTGCTCTGAAGTTCAGCACATAATATTTTTTTTCCACAGGCAAGCTTCTGAGACATTTTGCCAATAAGGGTATTTGAATGGTGTAATTTTCTTAAAAGAGAAGGTAAAAGATCCAACTATGAATGGTAAAGGCAGAAAGAAGCAGAGAGCTATAGGCACTTGCCAGGGCCCTGGGTAAGAGAAAGATGTTTGGATATGTTATCAAAGAGGATAAGAATGATCTGAGATAGATGGCAAACTACAAAATACACAAGCATATAATTTTTAGCATTTGATTTTCAGAGGTAAACAACAAAAAGCAAGAATTTTTATGGTTTGGAAACTTGTGGACATTAATTTAATAAGATACTAGAAGTTAATTGTTTCTAGATACAGGGTCTGCTTTGAATTTGACCTAGGCAACTATCTTATCACATTCCCAGTTCCCACACGTGGCCTAATTTTAAGGCATTTAATAATGTAAAAACATTGCTTTAGAATAGGTGTTTAGATTTTGTAATTTATATTTATGTCAAATTTATTATGATCTTACTGTGCTTGCTGCACTGGGAACCATCGTGATCTTGCTCTGTGAACTAGGGCAGGTATTTTATATTTTAAACTTTTAAAAATTGTTGTAAGATATATATAATACAGAATTTATCATATTAAACATTTTAAAGTGTACAGCTCAGTAGTGTTAAGCACATTTACAATGTTGTACAACCACTCTCCAGAACTTTTTTGCAGGACAAGACTTTTAATCAGAGAAGTAACATTTTTAAATGGGTCATTTTAAATATTAATTAGCTTCTAAATGCAATAATAATAATAATGGCCTTCATAGGAGGGTTGATGAATTTATTGATATCTGCCCAGGATTTAATGTGGTTTTTGGAATATAAAGCAGTGTTTTATTGCAAGGTAAATATAAACATAATATTGGTAGAAGCAATGTTCAGCATCATTGATTCCAAATATATAACATGATAAAGGGACAAATGTCACTGGACACCTTGAAAACCAATGTCACATATTTCTCTTCCCACTGGCATCACTCTGGCCTGCCCCAGGCCGGAGACTTAAGAACGACTCCTGCAGAATTTCGAGGAAGCCTAGAACCAGCTGTTCTTTTGTCCCCTTCTGGTTTCCTTTTCCACATACCTATTTTAGTTCAATTTCTTCCCTCTTCCTGGTTCTTTTTTACCTAACAATTTCATTCCAATATTCTACAGTTCTGTATTCTTCTTTCCTTTTTCCTGATTTCCCTTTAGGGATGGTAATATTGCTTCTTTCCTCCTTTTTTGCCCCCTTTTATTCTCTTTCCTTTTCTTCCTTCTCATTCTTTCACTCATTTATATTATTTATTTATTTTTCACTTATTTTTTGTGTATATAATAAATTAATTGCCATGTGTAAAGTTGCACTAATTTTCAAAAAACATAACAAGGTACAGCCTTGAGGATCAGAAAGGAGCTGTGTATGACCTAGGCATGCCCCACCTGCTTAGTCTACACCCACAAGGGAAAAGGGTCCAGCGTCCCCCTACTTTTTCACCTGTAAAGCGTCCCTTTCCTCTGGTGTGCAGTACGCTGTGCAGCACCAGCTCCAAAGTGCCTCGTGGCTCCCGTGGCTGTTCGGTGTTCTCTGCCCTCCGCCCTCCGCTGGGCCAAGGGTGCACCAGACCCTGCAGAGCGCCATTATTACAGGACTGCTGTGCACCACAGGCTTTTAGAGAAGGTCGAGGACATGAAGGTAATTACGGCAAAACCAGGAAATTACCTCATCTAACCGCTGGACATCAAGTTCCCTGGAAATGTATCAGACTTTCTACCTCAGAGGGACCTTTTTTCTCATGAGTAGTATCTCTTGTAAAACCTTGGGGTTCCTGTTGATATTCAGGCTTTATTACACTGGTTTTACATCAAGATATTTTAAAATCCTAAAATTTTATAGCCAATTTAAATGCAAGGAATGTATTATGAACACAATGATAACTTTCTAATTGTGAAGGAATAGGGAAACTCTCTGTTTATAATTTTCAAAGTAAAACTAAACCTTGTAATAGTTTAACTCCGCAACCCATGACAGAGAAGTTCTGTTGCATCAATGAATAAGTCGATGACATTTTCTACCCTCAAAGAATGAAGCTGCTAGTTTCCAACATCAGAATAAAATTAGATTTTTTAAAAATTCCATTCAGTGACAAATCCAACCAGGTCAAAATGTAATTCTGCTTCTGCTTTTAGTATTTCAATATAGCTCAATTTTAGTTAAAAATATATGGTAATAAAGACATTAAACATTATTATTTAAAAACTCCAAATGTATCATTATCCTACCATACTAACATAGCATTTCATTTTTTTCTAAGCCCCTATTCACAGGCAATTTGATGTAGGTGCCCTGATTGTTTCCTACTTTAAAAAAATATTTTATTGTAAGTATTTGTGCAGATGATGCAGGTAATTAATCATTTAATAAGCATATAATAGTATCATTATTAATTTAGTCTCTTCTTTGTTAAACTTGTATATTTTTTCCAATATTTTGTTGTTTTAAATAATGGTAAGATTAATAGCTTATCCTGTCATTGAATAAATATTCATTAAATGCCTGCTATATCCTGAGCAATAAAATGTAGGAGTTAACAGATAGAAATTCCTGCCTTTATGGGGCTTATATCCACCGGGAAAGAATGCAGGAAATAAATTAAATGAGCAAATTATATTGTACACTTGAAAATGATTAGTGTATTGAAAAAAAATAAAGCAGTAAAGAGACTGGGAAATACAGAGGCTGGAGGATATCATTGTCTGAGAAACTTAATGAGGTGACATTGGAGGAAAGACTTGAAAAGGTGAGGGGTTTGTCAATAATATCTGGCCTGGGGCAGGAGCGTTCCAGGATGGTGGTGGACCTGAGAGCTGCGAGGAGTTTGTGTGAGTGAAACAGTGGGAGAGGCGGTCATACAGGGAACAGAGTCCAAGTCCGGCATGGCCTTGAAGAACTCTAAGGGCTCTGGTGTTTTTTCACTCTAGATGTGATAGGGAGCTATTGGAGTGTTTTAAGTAGAGAAATGACATGGATTGACTTTTTAACAGAATTACTGTTGCTACTGTGCTGAATCTTATGGAGGAAGAATAAACACAGGGAGAACAGTTAGTAGGTGCCTTGGCCCATGGTGGAAGCTGGACATTTACGGAGAGTGGTCAGATTCCACCTCTTTTTTCAAGGCAGAGCTGGCAGACATTTACAACACCACTGTCAATATAAATGTGCACTTCCTAAACATATATATTTTTGAAAAATCTGCTAATATTTTAAAATCATTCTAAAGTTTACTTTTAATTTTAACTAACAAGTGTGACTATTGTCCCATATATTTATTAATTTTGTTTCTTGTATTGATAGTCTCTTCCATCTTACTTTGCTCACTTAGCTATTTGAAGTTTTGCAGGAATTCTAATAAATTTCAGAAGATGATTATATATTAAAAGGATAAAACATATTTTACTTATAATACTTACAAGTATACATTATATTTTACCTACCCAGTTCTTTGTTTTCCTTTTTCAAAACATTCTATAATATAACCATGTGATGTGTAAAACTGATCAACTAACTAAAACTGCAAAAAATACTCTTTCAATTTTAGTACCCATTGAGCAAATATTAACATATTAAATATTATGATCTTTTGTTCTAAACTGATATTCCTGGGAGAGAGAAGTGAGAGCCTCAAAGAGCCTGACACCATCTGTGATGACTGGTGTTCTTTGGCTCCTTATGTCACTGTATCTGAGCCTGTTTGCTATGGAGGGCCTGGTCCTTGAGATCTTAAACTCACCATCTGCAATAACCACTATGGGTAATCTTCAAGTGCACTCTGCTGCTGAATCCTTTGTCTTTTCATATCATTTAGTATTTCAAGCAATCTTAAAGATAATATTTATTTAGGGTATTCATAAATGCGAAATTCCTTTCAAGGACAGGACCACATATCTAGTTTGCATGTTAGTTTCCTAGAACTTCTATAACCAAGTGCTTACTCAGGTGGCTTGAAACAACAAATACTTATTCTCTCACAGTTCTGGAGGTCAGAAATCTGAAATCTAGGTGTCGGTTGGCCGTGCTATTTCTGAAGGCTCTATGGTGAGCCTTTTACATGCCTTTTTCTTAGCTTCTGGTGTTTCTAGCAATCCTAGGTGTATCTTGGTTTGTAGATACATCATTTTAATATCTGTCTCTGTTGTTACATGACTTTCTCTCTATGTGGCTTCATATCATCTTCCTCCTGTGTGTGTCTCTCTGTCTCTTTCTTCTCCTTATAAGGATACCAGTCATAAGTGATTAGGGCCCACTCTAATCCAGTGTGATCCTATCTTAACCTGATTACACCTACATGAACCCTGTTTATAATAATGTCAAATTCACAAATGCCAGGGGTTAGGATTTCAGCCTCTCTTTTGGTGTGATACAATTCAACCTGTAAAAATGGGCTTGGCAAAAAAAGAAAAATTTTCCAAAAGAACCAAGCTGGGAAAAATGTAATCAAAATTAATGTTGGGGGTAGAATCTAGTGAGAACTTGAGATTAGTGATAACTTGAGATTAGACACACATTCTCAGCTTTACTGCTCACCCATCTTTCAAGCTTCAGTTTAGTTCTTTTTAATGAAGGTTGTTGAACTACTCTGAGAATCTCATAACAACAATATTACTTATATCAATTAGTTCTTAATAAAATATTTTTTCTGTATTATCCTCTAATTGGTTTAAGTGTTTTGACTCTGTTTTCTTCAACAAAATCTTCCATATTTTCAAAATAGGCTTCTTAGTATTATAATTCACTGGTATCCTCTTGAAATTTTTATTACCTATAGCATTAGAAACCTATAGAATCCCTACAAACATTATTGTCTTAAACTGAAATACCTAGGGGCCAAGCTTGATTGAATGGCCAGTACATTTGGTAGTGAGTTATTTCCTGACCAACCATTCACTCATATTGTCACAACTAAGGTGTCCTTTCTTTAAGATTTAATTCTCTACCGCCAAAGACTGCATTACGCAACCCTCTTATGAGCCCCCACATCACTGAGCTCATGCTTATCGCACTGCATTTAAATTTCCAGATGACTTGGCTCTCTCCCCTACTGGGCTGTGAGGTCCTGGGCTGTGAGGTCTCCCCGGGCTGTGAGACTGTGCTGTGTCACTATGGTATTTCCAGTCTCCAGGACTGTAGCTAGTCTATGGTAGGCACTTAATAACTAACTGTGGAATTTGTTCAATGAATGAGTAAACACTAAGCTGAATCATTTCTACTCCCCTGGCTTTATTTTTCCCATGTGTAAAATAACAGCCTGCCTGCAATTCCAGCTGAAGGTTAGGTAAACATGGGCATGGTTAGGCAGCTGTGCCGATATGTGTGACCTATCTTTCTATAGAGCTTAGAGGACTGTGATTAGGCCACTGGCTTCTACTGTGGTCTGGCCAGGTTGGCAGAAGGCTTTACCCTGGGGCTCAATTGTATGCAGGCTCTGAGGAGGAATCCAGCTGACATTGTTAAAGTTCAAGTGCATAGAATACCAGGCATGACAAGACAAAGGAATACACTGCTGGTGACAAATAAACAAGAGCCAAGAGGCACAATAGTCAACTTCCATCAATTTATTTCCATCTGTTCATATCCACTTAACTACCCTGAGTTTATTTAGAGACAATTATCCATGGCAACAAACTAGATCAGTTCCTCTGAGGAGTTTGTAGTTTTTCATGAAAGACTCAATGAAAATTAAAAACCAAGAGACACCACAGTATAATTCCCAAACTAGTTATTGTTAATTACAAAATAAAATTAAATCTGCAAAAGGGAAAACAGTAAAATGCACTCTACTCTTTTATAAAGGCTTTACAAGGAAGAAGTGTAAATTTCTTCAGAAAGAGACTCACATGTACATGAAGATTCAGGTGAAGCCAACAAATCATGCTTGGTTCCCCCTTTGAAGACCTGCATTTCTTACCTTATCTGAACAAAACCTGTGTTCATTATTGTCAACCCTATGGCCAGATCAAAATATTGAGTTTTCCCCTCATTGGTGCATTAGAAATAATTCTTAATGAACTTTTTCATGTGAATTTTTTTCTTCCAACTACAGTATTTCACAAACATGTCTCCTGGCATGTATAATGCGTATTACTGTCAAAAAATCAAGCAGCGTACATGGTTTTTAAGTGAGGAAATGATTGAGGTTACTGTGAATTTTCCCACATTTGAATTACCTTGTGTGTTATTTCCCCTGATTCTGCAAACAGTTAATTTACAAACAATGCACATTAAACACCTACTGCATGCCAGTCAATGTTGGATATAGTATATAAGTTAATTTTTTGTCTCTAATGTGTTCCCAGGCACACACACACATCTGAACATATTATATAAGTATATTAATTAGGACAAGCCTTACACATAAGGCAAAATCTAAACAGGAACATGGGAGCCATGGTAAACATTTAAAAGTGAACAAATTTAACATCAGGAATTGGTTACATGGGTGATGGATTCTCGGGGAAGCCAAAGAGCAGATCATGCAGCAATCAAGGTATTAGCTTCAGCAGGAAACACCGATCATCTGTCTGGAGAGATGAGGACGGGGTGGACTGTAGTTTCACAGTGAGTGGACCACAGTTGGCCTGTCCAACAGGAGCTGCAGTCACAGAGGAAACGTAGTAACTGCCCAAGACACCACAGCAAAAGGGGGAGAAACATCTCAGCTTATCTGCTTGTCCTGTCCTGTCCCTCAGTCCTCAGGCTCTGCCTTCCAATTGGCCAAGTCTACCAAGAAACTTGGAGGCAGAGTAGCCCAGAAAATATTTCCGGTGGAACAAGAGCAGAGCAGGGGAGGGGGAAGAAGGCATTTTGTAGGAGATTTACAGACACCCCTTTGTCAAGTGATGTTATATAATTGACAGAGGGAGATTTATTTAACTCTGGACCCTGAAATGCAGGTGTGAAAGTTCAGGTGGGGTTAAGGTAAAAGTGTATAACTGTCTTCTGTTCAGAGCCCTAACTGAATTGTAGATTTTTTGCATAAGGGCCATGCTAATCTTCTCTGTATCGTTCCAATTTTTAGTATATGTGCTGCCGAAGCGAGCACGAATTGTAGATTTCTTGAAGAAAGGACCTGTGTTTGATTTGCATCTGTATGTGTGAAATCAGGACCAAAACCATGAACCACCATGAGCTCTAGACGGCAAGGGAGGAGTAGAAGCCAAGGCTGGAAGGGTCCTGGAGTGGTGGGTGTGCTTTTGTTTGGAAAAATAGGTTCCAGTTCCAAAAAACTATAGCTGATGGTACCTTGCTTCTGGGAATAGGATGATAGGAGTCACAGCCTATTTTATTCAAATCATCCTCTTCCAAAAGGGGAGAAGGGAGTAGAACATGGAATCAGTGTTTGCTTGTTGCCCTAAACATTATAAGATGTATTGAATTCTTCATCAGCTTTAATGTTTCTTAACACATTTCTGATGCAGAATTCTTAAACCCAAGTGGCAGATTAGAAAATTGATACTAAGAAAAGTTCAGTAACTTACTAAAATTTACATAGCAAGTAACCAGTAGAGTCAGCTTTCCAATCCAGGCATGGAGAGCTGAAAAGAAAATATTATATTGTAATTCCTGAGTTCCACCTAGGATACTTAAAATAACTAAAGCCAGTTAAAGAACTCTGCTTCATGGTGTAGTCTAGAGCTCACCTAAATGATCACCCCAAACTGTTGCCAACTGTTTGAAATGGTCGCTGGGAGAGGAGATTATATCTCACAATTAAAGAGAAAAGAAAGACTTATAAAGCAAGTTGGACTGTGATTCCAAGTATTAGAATGAATAGTCTTAAATCAATAAGTATTAGAGTGAATAGTCTTAAATCAATGCACCAATAACTTCTTTCGGCTTTAATAAAGGAGAGAGCAGAGGGGCTCCATGCATCAGAAGTAGCGGCAGGCCAGAGTACCAAAGAGAGAAGAGGGTGAAAGTATAGTGGTGCTGTGACCCCTGAAGACAGGTTTCAACAACTTGCAATTTTCTCTTAGTCGCTTTTTCTAGTCTTCTTCTGTGGTTAGGAAAAGCAAAGCTGGGTTCCCACTGTTTTGTGTTGAGGGAAATATCTTCCCAGTTCTCCCACCAGATTACCTCTTCTTTTATCTGCTACTAACATCAAACTTTGAGTTGGAATTTGTTCGAGAAAGGGGTTCTTCTGTAAAAGAAAAAAAATGTCTGAACACCACAAATCTAGAACATTATTGATAGTTGGAGAGAAACCACTGACCTAGGGTTGGAAGATCTAGTTTTATTCCAGTTCTGTCTCTCTCTAGAGGGTAGGAAAATTGTTTAACCTCCGGGACTTCCCCTTCTTTATTTTAGTGGCACCAAGATCTCACGAATTAGAGTCTAGGTTCTACATTCTGTGATTACTCCATGGGGAGATGAATTTTCCAGCATAAATTAATTCTTACTAGTCCTCTTTTTGTTTTCATCTCTTCAGAAATTGTAAATTGTGGGCACCTGCATTATTAGAGAATGATTGAGCATGGTGGATGCAGTTAGTTATAGGTTAGTGGCATTTTGAGGTGCAGCTGTTGAATGGTATAAGCTCACGCTAGTTGTAATTGTTACTGCTAATTTGGTTGTGTTAGCCCAGGAGAACTTCTTCCTGAACATCCCTCTTCTAAAGTTTACAGTGGTAACTAGAGACCTTGTTAAAAGTAACTGGGACCAAGATATCACTCTCAGACTCTTGTTATAGGGACCCACACAATTTCTTCACCTCCTCATCCTCCTGGAAGTCTTAAGACTGGGACAATTACCCTGCTTCTCTAGGGTGGAGGAGGAAACCTCCAGGGATGGGACCCAAAAAACCTAAGTAGAAGGTGCTGGGAACCTATTTGTGCAGTGATCCATCAAAGCCACCTAGCAGGACCAGTGTCTTTGTCTACACACCAACTTTGCAGAGCCTTCTCAGTGCCCAGGAATATCTGGCTAAGGAAGACTTTGTATTTTATTCTAAAAATTTTATTTAGTGTGAACTTTCTTGATAGTGATGTACGTAGACACTAATGGATTCCCCCCCCAGGAGCTACATTTATGATAGAAAATAAAACAAGTCTGCTAGTCCACAGATGCAAATTTAATTCTTTTCCACTAATTTCTTTTTTTATTTACAAGGATATCCAGGAAGCCTATTATGGGGAGCTGTTCTAGAATATGAGTTGTAAGGGACTTTTTCAGGTGCCTGAGATATATCCAAACTAATTTTAGAAGGTGTTTGTGATCAATAATGATGTTTTGAGTTTGGGGTGAGAAATGACAGTATAAGTTCCTGTTCATTGATTGGCTCCTAAGCCATTCACAGCACAGTAGTAATGAGAAAAATACACAAATCTAATGGTTTATTGTTACTTTGTTTATTCATCAATTATTTATTGAATCTGTGCAATGTGCCAGGCACTGTTGTAGATTCTGTATGAATAAGTCACAAGTTTTAGGGCATTGTATGAATGAGACATTTTGACAATGTCTCTTGTACTCATGGGTTTTACTTACTTTATTGTGGGCAAGACAGTAAAGAAATAAATACTCCCTTACTACATAATGTAATATCAGGAACTGAAAATGCTCTGAAGAAAAATAAAGTTGAATAAGGTTATAGAGAAATAGGGTTGGGGGTTAACATCATGCAATGTGTCATTAGATGTCCTGAGAAGATGACATTTCAGCAGAGATCTGAAAAGTTGGGAAAGCAATAATATGAATATGTTTTTAAAAAGATATTTTTCACTACTTTTATTTTAATATTTGATTTATCATCCTGTCTCCTACACCTGAACTATCTTCTCTTTTCACAAATTTTGGCATTGAAGGCCCAGTTTATAATGCACCTTGTTTCTTAGTACCATCTTGGGAAAAATTCCTCTTATTGAGTCTAAAGATCCCCTTCTTGATTTTATCATGCAAATAATTACTTTTTCTTTTTCTTAGTAAAATAGAATTAATAAGTGTGATAATAAAGTGGATTGCATGAGACTTTATAGGCTCTTTCTTAATAAAATATTATAATAAATAATCCTAGTAGCATATTTGTGGAAGCTTTTTTGCCCTGAAATTATTCTTCCTTGATTTTTAATGCTTGTACTGAAGATTAGAAAAGTCTATCCCACTGCAACTGCCTCAAATGAGGTTGCAGAATTATGACTAAATGTTATCACTTCCCATCATTCTTCTACAAGCGAAAGTGGTAACTGCAGACCGAAGCCCAGTGTGGCAGGCAGAACCTCCCACCTGCCCACAAGGATGAGTGAATGGGTGTCCTGATCACCTTGGACTATTTATAAAGCAGTTTTTTTTAACTTGTGGTACAAAATATCATCTTAACCATTTCTAAATGTATAGTTCAGTAGTATTAAGTATATCGACATTGTGCAACCAATCTCCAGAATTTCATCTTAAAATTGAAACTCATTACCTGTTAAACAATAACTCCTTATTCTCCCCACCCCTCAGTTTGGGAACCACCGTTCTACTTTTTGTTTCTATGAATTGACTACTCTAGATACCTCAGGTAAGTAGACTTATAGAGTATTTGTCTATTATTGGCTTATTTCACCCTGCACAATATCCTGAATATTAATCCATGCTGTAGCATTTGTAAAAATTTTCTTCCATTTTAAGGCTGAATAATATTCCATTGTGTGAAATAGTATTCTATTTTGTTTATGCATTCATAAATCTGTTTTATTAAGGTATAATTGATATAAAATAAACCACACATATTTAAAGTGTACAATTTTTAAGGTTAGATATCTGAATACACCCATGAAACCACCACTACAATTGAGATTGTGAGCATATCTGTCACCTGCAAAAGTACTTCATTTACCTCTGTAATCTCTGCTTCTATTCTTCCCACCCCATTTTCAGGCAATAACTGATCTGTCTGCCACAGATGAATGTCTTTTTATGTGTGTATTTGCAACGTATGCATTTTCTTTGATGAAATGCCTGTTTAAATCTTTGGTTCATTTTTGTTGTTGTGTTATTGTTTCATTTTTATTTCAAAACATAAGTTCAACAGCAATACAGCCAGACTTGGAGGGGGACAAGAAAAACATGGAACCAAATATACTGCAGCCAGAGCACAAAGATTATAGGATATTCTGAGCAGGTGGGGTTACGGGGTACTCTCCTGGGCTACAGAAGGAATGGTCTGATGGTTAATATAAAACCCAGCTCAAATATTTTAGAGTTGTCCACAGTCTGCAATGGTGATCTTCTTGCTGGCCCTGCCATTCCTGGATCAAAAGCGTTCCATGGCTACCACAATATTCATGCCTCCTTTCACCTTTCCAAAGACCACATGCTTGCCATCCAACCACTCGGTCTTGGCAGTACAGGTAAAAAGCTGAAAACCATTGTGTTGTGTCCAGCATTTGCCATGGACAAGATGCCAGAACCCATATTGTTCAGGATGAAATTGTCATCATCAAATTTCTTTTCATAGCTGGACTTGCCTCCCATTCCGTTATGGCCTGTGAAGTCACCACCTTAGCACATATATCACAGAATAGTTCTGGGAAAACAGGAACCTTTATAATCAAATCCTTTCTTTCCAGTGTTCAGACCAAGAAAGTTTTCTGCTGTCTTTGGAACTTTGCAAACAGCTTGAAGGAGATGTGGCCCAAGGGTTTGCAGTTGATGAGGATGTTGAAGAACACAGTGGGGTTGACCATTCTGTGTGTAGGTGGCTCCAGGGTGGTGGCGTCTGCAAGTCCTGGTCCATTTTTTTGTTGAGTTGTTTTCTTGTTATTGAATCTGGAGCTTTTAAAATGTATTCTGGACACAAGTCCTTAAGCAAATATATGATTCATAAATATTTTCTCCCAATCTGTAACATTCTGTTAATTTTGCCTTTCAGAATATAGAATTTCTTAATAGAAAGTCTAATTTATGTATTCTTTTCTTCTATGGATGATGCTTTTGATGTAATATCTAAGAAATCTTAGCCTAATCCAAGTTCATTAAGATTTTTTTTAAGTATAGGAATAAATCAAAGTTTTTCTGTTTCTTTGCTTATTTCTTTTTGATTTGGCATAGCACATCCAATTTTCCAAGCACCATTTATTGAAAGGCCATTCTTCCTCTTCTGAGCTGAACTTGCCCTTTGTCAAAAGTCAATCTTCTACAATATATAGCATGTGTCTATTTCTGGGCTTTCTTCTGTTTTATTGTTCTATTTGCCTGTTTTCATGCCAATTCCACACTGTATTAGTTACTGTAATTTGAAGAAGTGTTAAACCCAGAAAGTCTTTTCAAACTTGTTTTAATTATTCTCTGCCCTTTGCAGTTCCATAAGAATTTTAGAATTAGATTATCAGTTTCTTAAAAATGCTATTGGGATTTTAGATGGGATTATGTCAAATATATAGGCCAATTTGTCAAGAATTGGCGTTATAAAAATATTGAGTTTTATGATACATGAACATAAAATTTGTTTTTTAAATATCTTCTTCATTTCTCTCAGCAATATATTATGGTTTTCAGTGTAGAGGCCTTGAACATATTTTATTAGATTTATACTTAAGCATTTTATAGTTTTTGATGCTATTGTAAGTAATATATTAAATCAGACTTTCAACCACCAGCCAACCTGCTACTAGTCCTAAGACAATCATAAAGGATGACAAAAAGGTGGGAAAGAATTTAGAAGTCTTGTTTTGTTTCCTTCTTGGGAAAAATGAAAGATTCACTAGGGAAATTGTGAGAATATTCTGCAAGAATGTTTTTTTTATCCTTCATAGGCTCATAAGGACATCATAGTAGACAGGTGAGGAAGAAGCATCTTCATCCACTGTGTCCTTTTCTAGATAAGACACCCCCATACACCCTTGTAACTGTCATATGTGGGAGACACAGTGAACAGAGGTAGAAAACTCTGCCTTCGTCTTCTCATCTTTTCTGAACCACTGGCACGGGAGCTGGGTGAGGGTGCAGAATGGAGATGGCAGGAAGGGCTGGCACAGAGCACGGTGTATAGAACAGGCAGCAGAAGACCAGTTTTGGCTGTATCCCTTTCTTGATATATGGTTCTGAATAAGATATTCTAACCTCACAGGACCTTGACATTTTTTGGTTGTAGAAAAGAGAGAATAAATTGCTTTTGCTGCAGTAATTCAAACAACAAAAAAATCTTAGCAGTTGCATATACACAGGTGCATCTAGAGGAAAACAGTTAGTAGACAGGCTACAGAGTTGCTATGGATATAGAGAAGTCAGATTGTCTAGGTCACAAAGTTTGGAGTTGAAAAGAGCCAGCCGGGGTTGACTGAATGGGCACAGCTGTTGACCCAGGGCCTGACGAGGTGTATACCGAATGAGAATGAAACTGCCATTGATTCATGGATTCTTGCTGCTTCACTGAAAAACAGTTGCAAAGAATGGCATGGTTATTGCCGAAACCCTTCCCTGGGATATTGATTTAGGAAGTCTGCAGATTTTCTGAAGGGTTTGCTAAGTTCCTAACAAGTGCACTGAAGTTCATTGATTCTATTCATTCTAATCTAAGTTTTCCCAGACAGACCACTGTTTACCATCTCAGTGACCTGGAAATACACTAGCTTCTGCTGCTCAGACTCACTTTATAACAATCTATCTCCATAAAAAGTCTAGCCAGAGAGATTACAAACAGAGAGGAAATATTTAGTCAATTTCTTTCAAGTCTGCTGCCTAATATCTTGCTGACTGAATGATTGTGGGTGTTTGGCATGTGGATTAATGTAGAGGGACAAAGCAGGAGCCTCAACCTCATCATGTATTCATAGACCCTGAGAGCAGAGTTTCTTGACTCTAGTTAGAGTCCCACGGGGAGCTCTCAAATATTACTGCTGGCATGGTCCCACAATGGCCAGTTAAGTCACAATCTCTGAGGATGTGTTATGGGCACTGGGATTGTTTAAGTTCCCAAGAAGATTCCAATTTGCAGCCAGGGTTGAAGACAACAGCTGGAGTTTTCTAAGGTGATTTAGAGACCATGCAAAGCACCTTAGAGATCACCTAATTCAATATGTGAAACAGATGAAAGCAGCTCTGGTTAACATGGAGAGAAGCATTCTAGACTTCTGTCCATTTGTGGTACAGCATGGATTAAGATATTCAGGTTATTGAGTAGAAAATAATAATTGAATTCCATGTTTATTGTTACCAAAGTGAGCATATAAAAACAGAGAATTTAGTGGCTGACCCAAGTAACAGCATTAAATATAATGATGAGACATTTGAAAGCAGTGAGCTCAAGTACATTGTAAACCAGCATTAACCTTATGTGCCATTTTATCATATTTGTGAAAACATAGTGCTCGACATTTCCATCCTGCCTTTACTTCAAGATGCAGGATGCTAGACTTCAATTAAGTTGAAAGACGTAATATGCTCATGCAGTGGAGATCCCTACCATCTTGGGGTTTTGGTGGGGGTTTTTTTTGAGTTAGCGATTATTTAAAAGGTCATTTGTATCCCCTAATGTTCTTTTCCCACCTTGCAGGTGACAAGGTGGGAGGAGTCAATGATTCTTGTCATTGCAGAAGGAAGGATGAGAACTCCATTCTGAGGAAGAGAAATTGCGATGATGGAGCCAAATATCAATTAAGAGCACTGCCAGTGGTTCTGTGATGAGCACACAAATTCTTTTTTTGTGTAGCCTCTATTCACATTTTTTACATTTGTGTCCTTTGATTGCAATTACAAGTTGTGAACGTTATATAGATGAATACTAAAGAAGCGACTAAACAAAAGGGTAAGACATTGAGGATAATTACCATCATCCCAGCATGGAGGGGAGGCAGAAGACAATGTCATTTTTCCCCTCAGACTCAGAGGCTACATGTACATCACCCACACATTCTGGAATAACCTCAGAATATTTTCTTTGTTTCATTGTACTTTTGTGCTACTGTCCAATGACCAAAGCCTGGTGAAGGGCACATGAAGCTCTGCAGTCCTGAGGCTACTGAACATATTCGTTTATATATGGTATATGCTCTCTGGGCATTCTGTGCCACTTGATTCCTGAAGTTCTTATTACTTCGTTTCTGAAGTTCTTCTCTCCAACCCTTCATATTTCTTTCCAGAAATGCAGCTGTAACTGAATCTATTCCAAGGAGAGAAAGCTAATCAGTTTTTATGTCTTGGTAACACTATATGTATCAAGACTGATTTGGAGATGGGGGAGAAATTCTAGAAATCTTTGGAAATTGGAGATAAAAGTCTAAACCTTAGAACAGATATATCTATAGAGCTCTGAAATTGATTTGCCGTCAAACTTGTGGTACACTTATTTTGAAGTACCTATATTTTGCATAGACTTCGGGAAACTTTTACCAGTGAATAACAGAAGTTGCATAGAAGAATGTTCATAGCAGTGATGTTTATATAGCAAGACTGGATTGAGAATAATCTAAAAGTCCTTTGAAAGAATGATAAAACTGAGCTAAATGTATACATTTGAAAACTATACAACAACAGTGAAAATGGTAGCTATTCATATTTATCTTGGATAAAAGTCCAACAATATCAAGTGCATGAACTAATATGTAGTGGTATAGAGTTATCAATTCTTATGACCACTTTTCAAAATAATTATGTTTATTATATTCAATAATTATTTAATAATTTATGATTAATAAATAATTATCATTATTTATTATCATACTATTCTGTTGAAAATATAATAAACATTGTCAAGTGTTTACTATGTCCCAGTTACTGTCATTTTATCCTTATGGTTGTAAGATAAATTGTATAATTTTAATCATTTTATATATGAGGAAACCCATACAGAGAGGTTAGGTAACTTGGCCAAGATCAAAAAGCTTTACTCGTGCAACTAGCACTGAATTCAGGCAGTCTGGCTTCAGAGTTCGCCCTGTGAACCATTATATTATGCTGACACTTACAAGGAGGTAAGCTAGCAATTTCAGTTATTGATATACGCCATATCAAAATTTTGTTCTTGGTGCAAAGAGATGAGTATGTTCATAGCAATTATATTGATAATAAAAAAATAAAAACAACCTAAAAATCCATTGTTGAGAGAATAGGTAAATAATTGAGATAGTCATATGGAAAAATATTATACATTAGTGGAAATAAATTAATTATACAAATATCAAAATAATGTTGAGTGATAAAGGCAAAGGCAGGGAACATATATCATATATAAAAATATATATGTATATATATTAAAATACCTGCAAATTTAGATTTGTGTTACACTACCACAAATAACAGTGGCCAATTGTTATCTGAAAACAAAGTTCTACTTCACCTAAATCTTAAAAATGCAAAATTAAACAAAGCAATGTGATCGTTTTCTTTGCTTTTTGAATTGGGAAAATTTTTTGCATGTTTTTAAAGTATAACTGTTAATGAGACAATTTAAAAATATATATTAAAGTTTTTCATGTGGTTTTTAAAACAAGTTCTTTGTAAAATTTCATGAGAAAATAATCAAAGATGCCCACAAAGCTTATTTTTGGAAATAACTTTATAGAAGTAAAAAAATTAAAAATAAAGTATATTAGCTTGCTGGGGCTGTCTTATGAAACTATCATAGATTGGGTGGCTTAAAACACCAAAATTTATTTTCTCAGAATTGTGGAAACAAAAAGCCCAAAGTCAAAGAGTCAGCAGATCTCTCTTCTAAGACCTAACTTGCTGAAGTTCAGATTGCCACATGCTGCCTTCTTCCTGTGTACTCACATGGTCAGCCCTCGGTTTGCATGGTCTGCATCCTAATCTCTACTTGTTATAAGAACATCAGTCATACTGAATTAGTGTCCACGCTAAGGATCTCATTCGAACTTAGTTATATTTGTAAAGGCCCTATCTCCAAATATAGTCACATTCTATGTACTGGGAGTTAGGGATTCAACATATGGATTTGAAGAGTACAGATTTCAGTCCATAAATTAAATTAAATATTGAATAATACAAAATGTGTTACAAAATAACCTAATGAAATATAGCTAATAAAGAAATGGAAACCATTAGAAACTTCCTCGATGACATGCAACAATGCACATTATATATTAGGTGAAAAAAGTTTTTAAAATATGAAAATATACTCCAACTTTGTTTTTAAAAAAACCAAGGCAACAAAAAAATTAATCATGGTTATCTCTGAGTAGTAGCATCTTGATTTTTTATTTTTGTGTATATTTAAGCATATCTATAATAAATGCTATTATTTTATAATCAGAAGAGTTTTTTCACTTACTACATGGATAAGATTATACATCAAGAGTAACAATAAATATATTAAGAGCAACATGCCCCAGTTACATTTATTCATTTATTAATTCAATCAATATTTATTGATTTATTAATTCAACCAATACTTATTGATTACCTATTTTATGCCTAGAAACCAGGGCTGGGAAGGAACGTTTGGAGATTGCATAATTTTTTCTTTTTATGTAAAATGTTTATATATTTACATGCTTGTGCCCTAGGTTTATAAATCTGTGACTCAGAATTAAACTCACGCTTCAGAATTTTTAGGGCAACGCCATCCGGTTCCATCATGCACCTAAAATACAGGAGAGAGCCATGTAGGAGGACACAAAAAAAGAACAGGCCACTGCAAGTTTCTTGAAATATTTGAAAGGGTGCTGTGTAGAAGAGCACATGACTTGTAGGCTCATTTTAGGGAATGAGCTCATTTTAGGTTAAAAGTTTGATTACATATACAGAAAAAATATTCTAAAAGTATCATTTATGTTCTCGGGAGGTAGGGAGTTTAATGATAATGGTAAAGTTTATTTTACATTAGAACTGTCTAAATCCTCTATACCTCTGCCATCTAGTATGGAAGTCACTACATGTCGCAGCTTATGAGCACTTGATACGTGGCCACTACAATGGAAGCACTGGAGATTTATTTTATTTTATTTAACTAATGTTAATTTAAATGTAAATATCAACATGTGGCTAGTGACACCTCATTGAACAGCACAGATCTAGCAGACTTCTTGGCAGGGATACAGCTGATTTGAATGGTCATGTGTCACCCAGTTGGAGTATATGATTCTTAGCCTGGGATTGTATGATTCTTTGAACTTAAAGTTATGGGACAGTTTTTTCTTCTATGGGGCATAAGAGAAGAAAAAGATTCTAGTTGGAAAAGACAGATAAGCATGGTTTCGATTGTCTAAATTACTTTAAAAACATGTTTGCCAAATGTGAAATTGTGGTAGAGAGCAGACGATTCAATCTAATATGAAAATCCAGAATGCTTGTTATAATTCAGCTAAAGGTGATGGGACAAACATATTTGAAACGTAATATCAGTGCAGCTACCACAGTCACATTTATACAAATCATTTATGCAGCCAAATTCATAAAGGGAATACTGAGACCCAAACACTTTGAGTGACAGGACCTTATGTACTACTCTCACGTGAAGTTTTAGGCAGGCTGAGTTGAACAGCAGCTTCTCAAGCAATGCCAGTTTTAAAAATGACAAATGTCAGAGTGGACACTGCACCTCTGGTCAGCTGAGTGAGTCCAGTGACATTCCTCTGCAACAAAGTCTTCTGAAAACCCATACAAACCAGCATATTAACATAACCCATGCATTAAGGAATGCCAAAGACCTAAAGTTCATTAGATGCATGTTCTAGAGCTTTAGCTTGAAATATCAATTTAGTTTAGAGAGAATGTGCTACGAATGTTTCTTGTGAGCAGCACTTAAAGGTTTATTTCTTAGACTATTCATGTAACAGAGAAAGCAATGACCTATGTCTTTGACAGATATCTTATCTGTAATAAGCAGGGCTTTGAAGAGAGAACTGCTGCTTCAAAACTAGTTGCCTGGGTTATAACAAGCATCAATGTCAGGAAAGTCAATTAAGAAATGACCTCCAACAACAAGCCTTTGTCGTTTAGAATTAGTCCACATTCTTTGTCAGTAACATTAATTGTTGCCCTTTTGCTTTGCATTGAAAGGTCATTAGGAAAAGTTAAGCCTCCTATTGTTCACTGACATTCCACCAAATAGGTTATGAAAGGAGCAGGGAGAAAACCCTGGGTAAGGCAGATGAACTCTTTACCTATAGACCACTTCGAGCAGATCAGATTTCCGCCTGCCAATGAGCTGTATGACGAGAAATGCTTTTCTTTCGACTTAATCCAAATACCGTACCTCATTGTGATAGTAGCAACAGTATGTTACCTTCATCAATGCGTGACCATGTTTATTTTAATACTTTAGTGTTTAGAAATAGAATTTCCTATTTCTCTAAGCTTTCCTTTTCAGTGGCTAATCCTAATCAAAGACATGTCGGAGAGCTATCAGACTGAACTGCTATAGCTTAAAAAATGTGATAAATAAGAGTAGTGGGTATTATAAGGTAGTTAGGAAAATCACTAATAGATCATCACTAATAGGTACAAGTGAGAAAAGCTCATTTTAATTTGGGAGTGTGTTTTGAAACCATGGGTAAGAACCATAGAAGTATAGATAGATATTCTATGCATGAAAAATTATTTCTGATTGGATATTTAACTTTACATAGAGAGGAACAGCTAGCGAAATGATACGTGTTTAACTGGTAGAAAAATAAGAACTTGTGATGTAGTAATACCAAGGCCAAATTAGGAAAATCTTTTTGCATCCATTTCACTAGGTAAAAATTATATATAATCTGTTTCAACCTATTTTATTGAGACAATGGGATAATATATGCATCTATAAATATCTTGATTCCCTTATGAGAAAAAGTATATACATTTTTGTTAGTGTCACTATAATCGTGATTATAGTAAATGAAGGAAAAGCATATGTTGTCATATGTATGTTTTGCTATAAATGGAATTTTGGAAGATTATTTAAGATTATTATTTGCTTTTACAGGTATGGCAATCTAAAACTCCAAGTTTCTAAGCTGAGGAACATGCAACTTCAAAGAATGATCTCAACCAAAGACTGTGGGTTAGCTTTTTATAGAAACATGTGATTTTACTGAAAGCTACAGTGTTATGAAATATACAGGGTAAGAGGTATAGGTCTTTGATAATATGTTGTTTTATTTTGGGCTTTAATTTTTTCATTGGTGATTGTAATTCCATAAAGTGCCCTCTTTGTGTGAATACACTTATTACATTCAAATGCATCATTGGGGAGATACCTTTGTTATATTTATTGTTAAGTGTCTACTGTTTAGTAAAGTAATATAATAAAATGGAAAGAGTATCCTATGTAAATTTGATAATGAAATGTATTCCATTCTACATGAGAACCAAGATGGAGGCATAGGTAGACACACTGCGCCTCCTCGCACAACCAGAACTGACAGAAAATCAAATGACAAGGAAGTCCCACACCAAGGAGATAAAAAAGAAACATTCATCCAGATGGGTAGGTGGGGTGGAGAGGACTCGCGTTGCTAACGCAGGACTGAGACCAAGACTGGCGGAGTGTGGGACAAACGGGGCTGGCAGTCTGACCACTAGCAGACCCTGCGACCCTACATTCACACACAGATAAACTGAAGAGTGCCAGACTCACAGTGGTGGAGAATGGGGCAGGCACTGTGGTGGGTAGCATCCTGAGGCCCCACATTCACGCATATATAAACCGGAATGAACTGTGGGGAGCGAAGCAGACCATGCAACCCAGGGCTCCAGCACGGGGAAATAAAGCCTCAAATCTCTGATTGAAAACACCCGTGGGGGTTGAGGTGGCAGCAAGAGAAACTCCCAGCCACATGGGAGAGGTCATTGGAGAGACCCACAGGGGCCTAGAGTGTGCACAAGTCCACCCACTTGGGAACCAGCACCAGAGGGGCTCAATTTGATTGTGGGTAGCAGAGGGAGTGACTGAAATCCGGCAGAGAGTGGAGCAAGCACCATTGCTCCCTCTTGGCCCCCACGTACAGCACAGTGATCAGCATTATCCCACCCCAGGGGAACACCTAAAGCTCTGCCCCTTTACATAACAGGCACGCCAAGACAACAACAACAAAAAAATGGCCCAAACAACAGAACACTTCAAAGCTCCAGAAATAATTCAACTAAGCAGTGAACAGATAGCCAACCTATCACATGCACAGTTCAAAACGCTGGTAATAAGGACGCTCACAGAATTGGTTGAATTTGGTTGAAAACTAGATGAAAAAATGAAGGCTATGCTAAGAGAGACAAAGGAAAATGTACAGGGAACCAGTAGTGATGCGAAGGAAACTGGGACTCAAATCAACAGTGTGGACCAGAAGGAAGAAAGAAACATCCAAACAGAAAAGAATGAAGAAACAAGAATTCAGAAAAATGAGGAGAGGCTTAGGAACCTCCACGACATCTTTAAACGTTCCAACATCCCAATTATAGGGGTGCCAGAAGGAGAAGAGGAAAAACAAAAAATTGAAAACTTATTTGAACAAATAATGAAGGAGAGCTTCCCTCATCTGGTAAAGGAAATAGACTTCCAGGAAGCCCAGGATGTTCAAAGAGTCCCAGAGAAGCTGGACCCAAGGAGGAACACAACAAGGCACATCATAATTACATTACCCAAAATTAAAAATAAGGAGAGAATCTTAGAAGCAGCAAGAGAAAAGGACACAGTTACCTACAAAGGAGTTCCCATAAGACTGTCAGCTGATTTCTCCAAAGAGACCTTACAGGCAAGAAGGGGCTGGTAAGAAGTATTCCAAGTCATGAAAGGCAAGGACCTACATCCAAGATTACTGTATCCAGCAAAGCTATCATTTAGAATGGAAGGACAGATAAAGTGCTTCTCAGATAAGGTCAAGTTAAAGAAGTTCATCATCACCAAGCCCTTATTATATGAAATGTTAAAGGGATTTATCTAAGAAAAAGAAGATCAAAAATAGGAACAGTAAAAATGACAGCAAACTCACAGTTATTAACAACCACACCTAAAACCAAAACAAAAGCAAACTAAGCAAACAACTAGAACAGAAACAGAACCACAGAAATGGAGATCACATGGAGGGTTATCAACAGGTGAGTGGGATGGGGAGAGAGGGGGGAAAGGTACAGAGAATAAATAGCATAGATGATAGGTGGAAAATAGACAGGGGGAGGGTAAGAATAGTGTAGGAAATGTAGAAGTCAAAGAACGTATAAGTATGACCCATGGACATGAACTATAGGGGGGGAATGTGGGAGGGAGAGGGTGGGCAGGATGGAGTGGAGTGTGGGGGGGAAATGGGACAACTGTAATAGCATAATCAATAAATATATTTTTTAAAAAAGAAATGTATTCCATTCTTATCACTGAAGTTTGCTTCATATTAGGATTAGGTGGATATAAAAGCCACAAGGACGGATTACCACAGAAATTCAGTGTTTCCTTTAACAGGAAGAAGTTAGCTTTTTCTTCTTTAATCATTAAATAGATACTACTACAGGCAGTTGGTTTGTTGTTTCTTGGCTCTCCTAGAATGCTAGTGATTTTTGTATGTACTCTATAGGCTGGTTCATAATTTTGACCCTGCTTTTTGATGAGTTGCATTTCCAGCCGGTTCTGTGAGAAGGTCATGCACACATTGTCTTGGTGTGAAGCAGAAAGCACTGGCTCATCATAAGAGCCCTGTGGCTTTTAATGAGGGTTGCCATCAGACAGGTGTTTGAATATTGTTCAGCAGCCCTGTGTCTCATTATTATCTTTGCTTCAAACTTGGATTAAAGAAGAGTTGCAGGAAGGATCCTGGCAAAACTATGATATTTACTTTGTGTGCTAACTTTTGCAGTACATCAAACTCAAGAAAAATCTCATGTTTGTTAGTAATATTTAATTGGACTCCCACAAACATCAAGTATGGGTCCCTTTAATTCAGCAGCCCCAACACAAATGGAGTGGTTGTCAACACTGAAATGGTCTATTCATCCCCAGGTGGCAGAGGGATGACAGTAACCTGTAGGGAGAGTGCCTGCTTAGAAAGAGAAATGGAAGATGCTGTTAAAAATAATTTGCTATTCAGGTATTAAAGAAAACACTCTTGCCTCACATCAGGGGTTTAAAGGGGCATGTTGGTGCTGGTAGGCATGCTATCACAGGGACTATTAAACATTGAAGAAGAAGAAGAAACGGTCTATATCCAATCTGCTGAGACTTCTTATCTGTTTCTTTTTCTGTTAGTCTTAAAATGGTCAAAAAACAGAAGGGTGAGAAGATGCTCAATTGCTGGGATGCTCTTGGCGAACACAAGCATGACTCGAGCATCCTCTTCATCATTGGGTAATGAGGAAGTCAGAGTAACCATTCTTCTCTCTCTCTCATAATCTGTAGTACCACAGTTTGGTATGCTTGAGTTAGACCAGTCTGTTAAAAGCAGTGAATTTTAAAAGGGAGAAAATGATTGATATCCTATAGTGAAAGTGCATAGTGGACCATCAGTAAAACAGTTCTCTCTTTTACCTCTAGCCAATTCTCCTACTGACACCTAAAGAAGGATTTTCTTTTCCTAGGATAAGATTGTTACTACTATTATGAAAACAAACACTGCTGACACTACTACTGCTACTAGTAACAATAGCTGCCATGGAGGTTGACATGTGGCAAGTTGACAAGGCCAAGGCAATGTACATAGCTGACTAAAACTTCTTTCTGGGTGGATCTGTGAAGGTGTCTCTGGACCATGTCTCTGGTTCTATTTTGCCTGCTTGTTTTGTTGATTAGGTTCCACTTATAGGTGAGATTAAGTGGTATTTGTCTTTCACCACCTGGCTTATTTCACTTAATGTAATGCTGTCCAGACCGTCCATGATGTTGTGGAGGGTAGGAGCTCCTTCTTTCTTTCTGCTGTGTAGTATTCCATTATGTAAATGTACCACAGTTTTTTTATCCACTCATTTATTGAGGGGCACTTAGGTTTCCAGTACTTGGTTATGATAAATTGTGCTGCTATGAACATTGGGATGCATAGGTTCTTTTGAATTGGTATTTCAGGGTTCTTAGGGTATATTCCAAACAGCAGAATCACAGGGTCAAAATGCAGTTCCATTTTTAGTTTTCTGAGGAAATTCCATACTGTGTGTCCACAGAGGCTCCACCAGTCTGCATTCCCACCAGTAATGCACTATGGTTCCCTTTTCTCCACGACCTCACCAGCACTTGTTTGTTGATTTGTTTATGATGGCCATTCGGACTGATGTGAAGTGGTATTGCAATATCGATAAATTCTTAAAGTTTGTTGTAATCATCAAGGGTCTCTCCTTGGGGGAAATAGTAACTGAGTTGAGTGTTAAACACCAAAAGAATGAGTTAAGCAAGTGAAGAGAAATGGTGTACTTCAAAAAGAGAAAATAGGATGTATAAAGGCAGACTTAGAAGAAAATGACAATGAATTCTGAGCAATTGGGATTTAGGTTCGGGGGAGAGGTGGAGGCTTGTGAGAGATCTGATTAAAGTAATCAGAGAGCAAACCAGGAAGGACCTTGGAGGCCATGACAGGACTGAATTTTATCCAGTGGACAGTCCCTGGGTGATTGTACATACTAATCCAGAAAGGAGAAATAAGGGCTGAACTAAAGCAGTGACCATAGATAAAGCATGCAAAGATGTTGCCCTTGTTGTTGGAGCTTGTGGGGAACTTTCAGCACTTTAGGAATTGTCACCTCCCACAGAGTACATTGTATACCACCCAGTTCTATCCACTTCAGGAAGGGGGTTCAGTAACAGCACTATAACCAGAGTCTGGACAGTAGCCCCTGGGTAGTGATTCCTCATGGGGATGGTTTCCTCTGTTCTCCAAACTTCCCAACACAGTTAAAGAGTCACATTTTCCTAGTAATTTGTTATTGACACTAACTGAAAAGTTCTTTTGAAAATTAAGGACAATTAACTTGAAGCAGGCATTTATGTCATGTGTGTATACATGCTTGCATACATGTTAATTCTATCAGCCTCGGTCATATGCTTGATCTTTCTTGAAATAAATCATGAGTTTGGCAGGAAAAGCTAGGCTATCTTTCTAAGCTAATTGATACTAGAATAGCTTTTAATTATTAGTCAAATATGCAAGAAAAGGCATCGACTGATTGAAAAGGCATTATTTGACTAATAATGTCAGTGTTGTGAAATGTAAAACAGAATATAATTATATCTCTATCCTCAAGTTGCTAAAATGTAATTAGGGAGAGAAAATATTGTTGTTTAAAACCTTGTAGTAAAGGCTATGAAAGCCATGGGAGTTCAGAGAACAGGTCAAAGCAAATATGCTTGACTGGTGGTGGGAAAATATTTAGGAGATTCTGGCTGAGCAAAAAGAAGTTAGTAATCCTGGATATTGAGGGAGGATGGGGCATGCAGTTTAGGTGCAGATAGTCAAGAACATATAACATGAGGCAGGAAATTTTGGTTTTATTGGCTAAGTTGTGAATAGAAGAATATATCAATGAGGGCCTTGTTTGCAGGGATGGGGAGTGATGGACTATTGTTACAGTGGTATGTGGATTGGCAGTTCTCTGCCCCACTGGATTTTGTGACATTAGTAAAACTTTACTGTCTTCTCCTGGTTCTCCTATGAAAACTGAGGCTGAGATAAGGGCTTGCATGAGTGTGGTTTATCTTCTGAAGTCACCCCAGGAATCAGGAGAGAGGGACTGAGATGAGGGAAACTGGGAGGGAGGACAAGCTAATGAAGGGTCAATACTAAGCAGGCCCTGTGAAGGCATCTGGGGCTGATCAGGCTGGGCCTGTCTGAGGAGTAGCTCACAAAATGACCACCCAAGTGATGGAAGAGGGAACAGTTATGCACAAGTGCCCCATAAGGTATTAACTCCCTCATTCTTTCTATGACATTAGCCTGAGTGCTTCCTGCTAAGTCAGGGAAGCCCAAGAACAGACCTGAGAATTCTAGGTGGAGCTGAGAGTAGGTGCTGTCATGATAACATTGTCAAAGGTGGTATACTTGCTGAAAGGGCTGAAGTTGAAGATGAGCTGGGAAGACCTGACCCTGAGAAAGGCACAAGGTGACAGATACATCCATCATTTCAGCCTGATAGGAACAAAGCCTATAAGAATTACAAACTTTTACAAAATAAATGCAGATTTATTATTGGCAAAACAGCATTTTAATAATGGGCTAACAAATTGCTGTCTAGGAATCATTTGTGCATATCTTTTAATGAATAGTTAAAAACAGTTTGTTATTAATGTCATATTTCTCAGAACCTAATGTGGTGCGTGGCACAGAGCAAGTGTTCAGTACTCTGTATGGAAGGATCAAGTGTGTCAACTCATGCAAACGGGCTCTTCAATATGCGTTAGAGGTTATATCCTTCGGTACCATTTGAACAGCAATAGTGTCAAGAAATGGAACAGAGGGCGTCTTATTTTAAAAAAATTAACTCATTTTGCAAACATTTACAGTTAGCACCAGGGAAAATTAAAGCTCACCTTTATTTTATTTATTTAAATTTTAAGTTTTATTGTTGATCAAGTACAGTTTTCTGCCTTTTCTCCCGACTTCTCCCACTGACCCCAGCCATCCCCACCTCCCTCCCCTGATTCCACCCCGCCTTGGTTTTTTCCATGTGTCCTTTACAGCTGTTCTTGAAACTCTTCACCCTTATAGCTTACCTTTAAACCAAATTATTTCAAATTGTAATTGTTTAGTATTTGATGGAATATGTTCTTTTAAAAAAAAATTAAACCTCTTAGCTGTCTCTATCTAAAATGTTCTATAATCTATAGTGACCAGGAATGGCCTCATGTGCAAATCTAGATGGACAAAAATTGCCACAAAAAGTTATATAAATAATTAATTAATAATTATTTTGTAAAGTTTCTAATCTGCAAATAATGTATAAATTATTTGTAAATATTATGGTAATATGTGTATTTTCAAGAAGTGGAATTGTATCTTTTTTTTCTTTCAAATGCTTTTTATACCCTGAATAAATCAGTAAGCAAAAATTTACTGAATACCCACTGTGTCCACATGGATTTGTTTGAAATGTTTCTTTCTTTTTTTATTGTTGTTCAAGTACAGTTGTCTCCACTTTCCCCCCTCCGCTCCCCTCCACACCCCAGCCAGCCCCACCTCCCACCCTCGATACTACCTCCCTTTGGCTTTGTCAGTGTGTCCTTTATACATGTTCCTTGACAACCCTTCCCTTCTCACCCCCCATTATCCCCTCCCACCTCCCCTCTGGTTATTGTCAGTTTATATTAATTTCAATGTCTGGTTATATTTTGCTTGCTTTTAGTTTTGTTGATTTGTTTCCGGATATAGGTGAGATTACATGGTATTTGTTTTTCACCACCTGGCTTACTTCACTTAGCATAATGCTCTCCATATCCATCCATGCTGTCATGAGGGATAGGAGCTCCTTCTTTCTTTCTGCTGCATAGTATTCCATTGTGTAAATGTACTACAGTTTTTTGATCCACTTATTTACTGAGGGGCACTTAGGTGGCTTCCAGTACTTGGCTATTGTAAATTGTGCTGCTATGAACATTGGGGTGCATAGGTTCCTTTGAATTGGTGTTTCAGGGCTCTTAGGGTATAGTCCCAACAATGGAATTGCCTGGTCAAAAGGCAGTTCCATTTTTAGTTTTCTGATGAAATTCCATATGTTTTCTGCAGTGGCTGCACCAGTCTGCAATCCCACAAATAGTGTACTAGGTTTCCCTTTTCTCCATAGCTTCACCAGCACTTGTTTGTTGATTTGGTTACAATGGCCATTCTGACCAATGTAAAGTGGTGTCTCACTGTGGTTTTAATTTGCATCTCTCTGATGGCTAGTGATGCTGAGCATTCTTTCATAAGTCTCTGGGTCCTCTGTTTGTTCTCCTTGGAGAAGTTGCTGTTCAGGTCCTTTGCTGATTTTTTAATTGGCTTGTTTGTCTTTCTGGAGTGGGGTCATATGAGTTCTTTATATATTTTGGAGATCAAACCCTTGTCTCAGATATCATTTGCAAATATATTTTCCCATATGGTTGGCTCCCTTTTTATTTTGCTGATGTTTTCTTTACCAATGCAGAAGCTTTTTATTTTGATGAAATCCCATTTGTTTATTCTTTCCTTTATGTCTCTTACTCTAGGGGACATATCAGTGAACATATTACTGCATGGAGTATCTGAGATTTTCCTGTCTATGTTCTCCTCTAGGACTTTTATGGTGTCATGATTTATATTTAAGACTTTTATCCATTTTGAGTTTGTTTTTGTGTATGGTGTAATTTGGTGGTTGATTTTCATTTTTTTGCATGAGCTGCCCAGATCTTTTAACACCATTTGTTGAAGAGGTTATTTTTACTCCATTTTATGTAGCTGCCCCCTTTGTCAAATATTAATTGACCATAGAGGCATGGGTTTATTTCTGGGCTCTCTATTCTGTTCAATTGATCTATGTGAACATAATAAAGGCCATACATGAGAAACCTACTATCAACATCATACTCAATGAGCAAAAACTAAAAACTTTCTCACTAAGATCAGGAACAAGAGAAGGATGTCCACTTTCACCACTTCTGTTCAACATAGTATTGGAAGTCCTAGCCATGCACTCAGACAAGAAACAGGAATAAAAGGCATCCAAATTGGAAAGGAGGAAGCAAAACTCATTGTTTGCAGATGACATGATAGTGTGCATAGAAAATACTATAGGCTCCACCAAAAAACTGCTCTACCTAATAAGTGAATTTGGTAAAACAGCAGGATGCAAAGTCAATATTGAGAAATTGAAGACAATTTATATATACCAACAGTGAAATATCAGTAGCAGAAATCAGGGGGAAAATACCATTTGCTATAGCAACAAGAAAAGTGACGTACATAGGATTAAACCTAACCAAGGAGGTATAAGACCTGTACTCAGAAAACTACACAACACTAAAGAAAAAAATTAAGGAAGACACAAACAAATGAAAGCATGTACCATGTTCGTGGATTGGAAGAATTAACATCATCAAAATGTCCATACTACCCAAAGCAATTTATAGATTCAGTGTAATTCCTATTAAAATACCAATGACATATTTCACAGATATAGAACAAACATTTCACTTGATCTTAGCCAAAACGCTGTGAAGCAATAGAAGAACAAACATTTCAAAAATTTGTATGGAACCATAAACAACCCTGAATAGCCACAGCAATTTCAAGAAAGAAGAGCAAAGTAGGAGGGATCACAATACCTGATATCAAACTATATTACAAGGCCACCATAATCAAAACAGTCTGGTACTGGCATGAAATAAGTGTCTGCTCTCATCTATATCCATTCATTTTCTTTTCTGAAGGAGATCATTCATTTACTAAGAGTTCCTAGCTGACAAATTTTAATTATGAACCACAGGCATTTGACTGAGAATGTTCCGGTCATGCTCTGGAAAAACCATGCTTTGGAATGTTCCCTACAGATCTCCTGAGGCTTGTGAGCTAGAGAGCCAGCTGTGATTTGGCCATAGAGTAGACTCTGGGCTCTTACTCTTAGACTTCAATAGATTAACATTTCTATCAGCTCTGGAGCTTTAAATCTGAGCTGTCACTTCAGAGATATGTTTGTTGGTTTAAATTCTGCAACATTGTCTGGGCCTTCAAGTTCCCAGGATTTCTCATGCTATAATTATAGGTATAGGAGATTCTACTTTCATCATGGGTGGTTAATTTTCATTTCAAGTCACCTTAATCCTCATAACAATTAATGGTTTAATTTTAATGAACTAATTCATGAAAGACAATATATAACATGGAAACCAGCTGAAGTATGATTCCTTTTTGTTTCAGATTGTATTTTGTCAGAATTCTGAAGAAATTAGGAAAATGGAGTCAGAGCTGGCCAATGATTGCTTATGTCAAATTGTAAAACTCTTGGTCATCCCATCTAACATATTTACCTTAAACCTTATGGACTAATGCTTAATGAAATCCTCTTTTCTAGTGTAATCTTATATTTTGATATCAGCAGTCTTATGTTTAAAAAAATCCTGCTTGAAGTATTAGAAGTTAGCACTTGATTGTGAAGTGTGATATAGCAAACCATGTTTCAATATAGACCCTCCCCTACTTTCTTGCATATGTTCATAAAAAATGGAATGAAAGGTAAAGCAATTAATATATACTAAAGAAAAGAATTTTAAAATATTAAAAATTCGCAATGTCACCTCCCTTTTTTGATAAAATCTTTTTCATCTAAGAATACGTCATCATTACCTACTTATTTGCTGAAACAATTTATATGGATAATCATTCTTAATGCTTCATTTCCCTTTTATTATTGGACATTTGGTCCTGTCCAATATGTCCACAGGGATGTCTGGTCCATGTAAAACAGTCCTTGGAAGTTAGTACTATTCAAAGTGTCCATGGATACATTTGGTCAGGGCCAAAAGTTCTTTATATTTGGTTCTGTCCAAAATGTCCATGCTTATGAAACATCCCTGGGTTCAAAGGGCTTATAATGTTTATTTCTACTTTAGGCTTACAGGATTAATATATTAAAAATGCTATCATGTTTTATCAGTTCAATAATTGCTGTGGTTGTATTGCCCGTAATAACCCTGCATGCTTCAGTAGCCTCGCTGTCAGCGGCACATGGGGTAGGTAGCCGGGTGGTTGTGCACAAATGTTTCTGTGGATATTTTAAATAGGATCAAATGTCCTACACATTTTCCTTCACCACCACCACTCCAACAAGCCTGGTAGATCTTTTTCCAAAATATATCTGTTCACCTGTCTATTTTCAGGGCTACCGTTCTATTCTATATGTCATTTCTGAAGTTGAAAAAGTTTCCTTCCACTCCTAGTTTGCTGAGAATTGTTATTTTGGAAGGTGTTAAATTATTTTCAAATACTTTTCCTGTGTCCACTGAAGTGATCATATGGTTTTATTCTATATTTTATTAAAATGATGATTACATTGATTGATTTCTCAACCTTAAATCCCCAGGATAAACTGCCACATAATTATTATGTATTATTCCTTTGTATATTTATTGGATTTTATTTACTAATATATGCTTAACAAATTTTTATGTCTCTTTATGAGGAATATGGCTCTGTGATTCTCTTTTCCTATGTCTTCATCTATTTTTGATATCAGGGTAAAATTGGCCTCATAAAATGAGTTAGAAATTGCTTCTGACTCTTTCTTTTGAAAGTGTAAGATTAGAGTTACATCTTCCTTGAAAGTTTGAAAGAAAAAATTCTCTGAAGCCATTTGAGCATGGAGAATTTTATCTTTATTTGTTGGGCATGAAGGATGAGGGGTAATTACGTATTCAATTTCTTTAATTTATTTAGAGCAGTACAAATTTTCTACTTTTTCTTAAGTTTGATAATTTGTGTCTCTCAAGGAATGTGTCCTTTCCATATAGGTTGTCATATTTGTTGGCATAAAGATTTTCATAATATATTTCCTTGTTGTCTTTTAAAGTCTGAAAGCTCTGTAATGATGTCACCTCTTTTACTGCTGTTATAAGTTATTGTCCTTGGTCTCTCTCACCTCCCTGCCTCCCTCCTTCCTTCCCCTGCTTCCTTCCTTCCTTTCCTCCTTTCTCCCTTTCTCTTTCTCCTTTTTTTTTTCTTCTTGATTTTTTCTCCTAATTATTTTAATTTTATTGATTTTATATATTGTCCTTTTATTTTATATTTAATGGATTCCTGCTATTATATTTAATTACTAAATTTCTGCATATTTAGGCCTTAATTAATTCTTTTTCTAGTTTCTTAGGGTAGAAGTATAGATTATTCATTTCAGACTTCTCCTTTTTTCTAATATAAATTTTTAGTACTATGTATTTTTCTCTAAGCATTGCTGTAGTTACACTCACAAATTGTGATGTATTTTTACTATCATTGATTTTGTATTTTTTAACCTAATATTTATTTAGAAATATATTGTTTAATTTTCAAACATCTGGGACTTTTCTGGCAATCTTATTGTCACTGGGTTTTAAGTTAATTACATTGAGGTTAGATATCATACTCTGTATGACTTCAAACTTTTAAATTTATTGAGGTTTTTTTACTGCTCAAATATGGTTTATCTTGGTAAATGTACCATTGCATTTATAAAATCTGAACGACATTACCAAATATTTTGATTTAATTGGTATTTTATGGTATAGTGTTTTATAAATACCAATTAAATCAAAATATTTGATAGTGCAGCTCAAATTTTACATTTTACTGATTTTTGCTTGTTATTTAATAAATTTCTTAGAGAAAGTGTGTTAAAATCTTCATGTAAAATTGTGTAATCATACAATTCTCTATAATTCTCTAATTTTGCCCCATTTTTAAAAAACTTCTATTATTAGGTGCTTTCACATTTATGATGGTTATCTTTTCCTGATGAATTGACATTTAAAAAAATTTTATGTGTACAATTTCCTTTTTTATTGATTACTTCTTGCTGTTTCTAGAATTACAGTGGTGGAATTGAAAGAAATATTAAAAATTATGCAACACAGCATTCTCATTTTAAAAATAATTAAATCAGAACTATTTTTACCCATTGTTCCTACTTTTTAAAAAAATTAATTTTTATTCTTCAATTACAGTTGACATACAACATTATACTAGTTTCAGGTATACAACCCCATGAGTAGATCTTATGTACATACTAAATGGTAATCCCAATAATCTAGTATACCATATATGTTATTACTATTATTGACTATATTCTGACATCACACATTGTTATTACTTTGTTGATTATATTCTCTATGTTCTACTTTGTGTCACCATGACTATTCTGTAACTACTAATTTGTATTTATTAATCCCAGCACCTTTTCCCCTGCTCTCCCCCCTCCCCCTCTCAATTTGTAACCATCCAAATGATCTCCTTATTATGATTCTGTTTCTGTTCTGCTCATTTGCTTACTTTGTTTTTTAGATTCAATTGTTGATAGTTGTGAATTTGTTGCCATTTTAATGTTCATAGTTTTGATCTGCTTCTTTTTCTTAAATAAGTTCCTTTAACATTTCACATAATAATGGCTTGGTGTGATGAACTCCTTTAGTTTTACCTCGTCTGTAAAGCAGTTTATCTGCCCTTCAATTGTAAATGATAGTGCTATGTCCCATAAGACTGTCAGCTGATTTCTCAACAGAAACTGCAGATTAGAAGGGACTGGCAAGAATTATTCAAAGTAATGAAAAGCAAGGACCTACAACCTAGATTACTCTATCCAGCAAATATATGATTTATTTTGTTTTATAGATTCAATTGTTGATAGATATGTATTTATTGCCATATAATTGTTCATTTTGAAAATCTTTTTCATCTTTATCTTCTTAAAGAAGGCCCTTTAACATTTCCTGTAATACTGGTTTGGTGATGATGAACTCCTTCAGCATTTTCTTGTCTGGGAAGCTCTTTATCTGTCTTTCAATTCTAAATGATAGCTTTGCTGGGTAGAGTAATTCTGGTTGTGCCTTCTTGCTTTTCATCACTTGGAATATTTCTTGCTAATTTCTTCTGGCCTGCTAAGTTTCTGTTGAGAAATCAGCTGATAATCTTATGGGAGGTCCTTTGTAGGTAACTAAATTTAAGATTTTCTCTTTGTTTCCAACATTTGGAATTTTAATTATGAAGTAGCTTGGTATAGGCTTCTCTGGGTTCATCTTATTTGGGACTCCATGAAGTTCCTGAACTTTTATGTCTATTTCCTATACTATGTTAGGGAAATTTTCTGGCATTATTTTTCAAACAGATTTTTAATTTCTTGCTCTTTCTTTCCTCCTTCCAGCATACTCATAATACAAATGTTGGTACACTAGAAGTTGTCCTAGAGGATCCTTCACTACCCTCAAATTTTTGGATTCATTTTTATTTTTGCTATTCTGGTTGGGTATTTTTTGCTTCCTTATATTCTAAATTGCTGATTTGATACTTGGCTTCATCTACTCTACTGGTGATTCCATGAAAATTATTCTTTATTTCAGTTAGTGTATCCTTATTTCTGACTGGCTCTTTTTTTTATTGTTTCCATGTTCTTTTTTATGCTGTTGAAGTTCTTTCTAAACTCACTACTCCTCCCCTAAATTCATTAAATATCCTTATAACCAAGGCTTTCAACTCTGCATCTAGAATATTGCTTGTGTCCATTTTATATAGTTTTTTCTGTAGTTTTGTTTTTTTTTCTGTCATTTGGAACACATTTCTTTGACTCCTCAGATTGGTAGCTTTTCTGTATTTATTTCTATGCATTATATGGAGCTGCTATATTTCCCAGCTTAGGGGAGTGGCCTAGTGTAGTAGGTGTCCTGTCTGGTCCAGTGGCATAAGCTTCCTGATCACCCAAGCTGGGCACTCAAAGTGCACACCTGGTTTGGGTTGTGTACACCCTCTACCTATATTTGAGCCTTGATTGCTGCTAGCACATCAGTAGGAGAGATTTGCTTCCAGACCTGTTGACTACAAATACTGCTGTGACCACCCTGGAGGATCAGATCTGCAGGGGCTCTCCCCACATAGTAGGACCTACTTCAGCAGGGTTCCAGTGCAGGGTGATGCAGTCCCTTGAGTGTGTCTCTTTTGGAGGTGGTCAGTTAGTGATTTGACATGGTCTGAAGCTCTCCACCAGGTGCTTTGGCTCTGGAGCCTCCTGGGAGGTATAGGCCACGGTCAGCTGATACCCGTGTTCCACCTAAGGCCACCCAGCATGAGCTACAAAGCATTCTCCACTTGGCTGCTACTTGCACTGGGCTTGGAGGTGCCAGGAGAATCCAGGAGAGACCAAATTGCAAACCAAGGTTGGCTGTTGCTGGTGCCAGTCTGGGGGCCACTTTGTGAGAGGTACAGGGAACACTGAGGCCAGATGCTACTTGTTAGAAAAGTCTGAAGCCTGAGCAATACAGGCCATTCATATTAAAAGCCACTAGAAACAGCTTGGGTAGGCTTGCTCGTTGGGTAAGGCAGGATCTCAGGGAATCACCAGTGATAGCCACTTTGGTGAAGACTCATATGGTGCCTACCTGCAGGCTCTATTGGGGGAGGGCTCAGGAAAGGAACAATGGCTTCTGCCCCCCAAAAAGTCACTCCTCCAGCTCTTGCCCTGATGTCAGATACTTCACTTCCTCCCTATATGTCCCTGGTGCCTTGTGAGCTGCTGCCTTACTGCCGAAGCTCAGAGGGAGTGAGTCCAAGTAAGTTCATGCATGGGCCCTTTGAGGGGAACTGCCTGAGCACTCTGTCTCACTCAGTCACAATTCCCATTGATTTTCACAGCCAAAAGTTATGGGGACTTCTTTTCCTGGCACTGGAACCCTGGGCTGGGAGACCTGGTGTGGGGCTGGGGCCTCTGGTTTCTCAGGTAATCCTCTGTAGCTGAGATATCCCTCCCAATTTTTAGCAGCCACACTTGGGTGCAGGGCCAGCCCGTTCCTTGTCTCAACCCCTTTTATTAGTCTCAGTGTGGCTTCTTTATATTGTTAAGTAGTAGGATTTCTTTTCAACTAGATTTCAGGCAGTTCTGAATGATGGTTATTCTGTAGTTTATTTGTAATTTTGATATGGTTGTGGAAGGATGCAAGTAGAGTACCATATTTACCTCCACTGCCATCTTGATCAGAAGCCAAATTGAGACTTTAATTATTACGGTTGTCTTTTCTTTATGAATTGACACTTGTCTTCATATCTACTTTCTCTAATAGATATTTAGTTATTGTAGCTTTCTTAGTGTTTGCATGGTGGATCTTTTCATTCTTTTTTTCCTAGACAATCTAGCATTATGTTTTAAGGTGTGTCTCATTATAGACAGCATAAAAGTGGGGTTTTGTATTATTTTCAGAATTTCTACCTTTTAAGTAAAGCATTTTGTTAATTAACCTTTAATATAATAATTGAAATCTTCTGTATTTGAGTCTATTTTTACTTGTCTGTTTTAGTTTTCATTCTTCTGTTTCTCTTTTCCTAATTAAAAAAATATTTGATCCTAAATAAAATATTTTAAATTTTGTTTTAAATATTTGAATACTTTATAAGGAAACAAAAATGATAAAAAGGGAACATTAAAAATAACTTACATTTATACAGATATTTATCATTTCCATATTTGCCATTTATCCATATGTTTCTCTCTGGAGTCACCTTCCTGCTGCCTACAGAATTTCCTTTAGTATTTCTTGTGGTGCATGTTTGCCTCTGTTGATTCTCCAAAAAAGTTTATATTTTTCTTTTTGTCCAACTTTGTAGAGGTATAATAGAAAAATAAAAATTATATATGTTTAAGGTGTGCAACATGTTTATATATATATATATGTGTGTGTGTGTGTATATATAGTTAAATTATTACTGCAATCAACTTAATTCATATATCCATCACCTCACAAGTTAATGTTTTTTCTGTGTAGTGTGGACACTTAGGATTTACTCACTTAGCAAATTACAAGTGTGAAAAAGTATTATTAAGTAAAATCAGGCTGTTGTACACTTAGTCTCCAGAATTTATTAATTTTATTAAAAAATGTGTACCCTTTGAAGAACAACTCACTATTTTCCACAACATCCAACCCCTGCTAATCATTGTTCTACTCTCTGGTTCTATGAGTTTGGCTTGGATTTCACATAAGTGAGATCATATAGTATTTGTCTTTCTCTGTTTAACTTATTTCACCTAACATGATATCTGTAGGTTCTTTCATATTGTTGCAAACATCAGGATTTTCTTCATTTTTGTGGTTGAATAATATTTTATTATTAATCGATCTAGATCTGTTGATCTATCTTAAAGTCTCCTTAATCTTTCTTTTTGTACTTAAGTTCATCTAGTGAATTTTTATTTCAGAAATTTATCCTAGAACTTTTATTTGATTCTTTTTCATTATTTCTATTTCTTGGCTGATGCTTTCTATTACTTTGATTATATTTTTATTTATTGAAAACACCTTTTGTTTTAGTTCATTGAAAGTAATTATAATAGCTGCTTTATAATCCATTTCTATTAGTTCTAGTATCTGGTTAATTTAGTAGTCAAACTCAATGGATTTTCCTTTCTTTTGAGAAAGTGTTCCATTTTCCTGGTCCTTCAGTTTTCAAGTAATTTTCTGTTATTTTGGACATTATGAGTGTTATTTTGTAAAGATTTTGGATTGTACTATTTTCTCCAATGAGTGTTTCTTTTGTCCTATAAGGACAACATATTTTTTCAGTTGGCTGGGAATAAACTACAAACTCTGCTTCTTGGGCAGATCTCAATTAAGATTTTTTTTTTTGTCTTTAGCTGATTTTCTTTGAGTTTTTTCTATACACACTTGATTCAGGAGTCAGTAGTAGATTTGAGTAAACAGTTTAAGGATTTCCTCCCTGACTCTTACCCTTTGGAATCCCCTGCTCTTTTCAGCATTTACGATTTTCTGGCTTCATTATTCTGGTTCTTCAGGTTAGAAAGACCATGGGTTTGAGTACATGTGTCTTTGTTACCACTGTGCAAAACAGTGTGGATTGAATTTAGTTCAAAGTGAACCACCTTACAGACTTAGTGGTATAACTCCTTTATTCCTGAAGCTCTTGTGTGCTTCTGAGAGAATCTATTTTGGTGTTTTCCAGGACTTTTAAAGATTTGCTTTTTTGCATTATGTTCAAGATTTATGCTAGTTTTCTGCAGTGAGTTAATCCAGTAAGGTCTTAAATTATCAAAGCTGCAAAAAGAAGAGGCTCTCTCTTGCCAATGCATCATCATAATTTTTTAATCTACCTCAAAGTCTTCCACATAAATATTTTGTATCTTGCTAAATAAGTATTTTTAGACAAGGATCATGTAATGCTAGTCCTGTAGCTGGCACACAGTGGAGTTCAATATGTTTCTGCTGGATTTAGTTGAAATTAAACCACAATGACTTAAATACATGAAACAGTGAAAGGATCTACGAGCCATAGGACAGAAAACACAGGAAGCTTTAAAAATGTTAATTGAGGTATCAAATTTATACCGTACTAGTTCAATAATATAAAGCTATATAGGAGTCTCAGAAGTACAAATTCTCCAGAGAAAACCAATTTGTAAATTTTGTATCCCTTACTAACTGACCTTTTTATTTAACCTGATTTTTCATCTTGTTTAAAACTATATTGATAGAGAATGAAACATATTTTTTCCAGGAGCTTAAGAATCTCTGGAGGAGAGCAAATAAAAGATAAATGTATCATAGGAGAATAAAGGGAGAAAGGCCATTTATCCAAAGGCATCGCTTATTTGGAAAGAAAATTACCCTGTTACTTCAGCAATGCGTAACATTTATAATATTGTTGATATGTGGGAAACATGAGCTCAGAATTTTAGGTCATTCCGACAAATTGTAACTGCCTGTCATCAGGGTTATCAATGCATTGTGGAAGAGTTTAGAACTTCATTTTGAGTAGTTACGTATGCTGAGACATTTGAAAACATTTTATTACATTATTTTGTGACATGAAGATATGTGTTCTGGCTTCTCATTTTCTCTTCACTGATTAACTTTATTAAAAAGCATATATCTTCAATGTATTAGAAATTAAATCATGAATCTACCAGTAAAATTGTCCATATCTGTTTTGTGATTAAAGGTAATATTGATTCACTCTTTTTAAAGTTGGAAGGGTTTTGAAAAGTCAGTCTGGGTTTAGCTCCTATTTGCAAATTGAAGGGAAGGGTTAGGGTTAAATAAAAAATGGGAAATGAATGTAAAAGCCTTTTCAGAACACAAATAATAGTATAGATATAAGGCTAAAATTATCCAGGTATTATAACCTGGTGTGTGAGTTTAAATGTACTTTTGAGTAAGTGTAGAAAGACTAAATAAAGTGGGACTATACCCTTTAAAACTGGAGAAAGTTAAAAGGTTAAGACTGGAAGGTTTGCTCTCAACCTGAGGCCCAGATACAACGGACCATTTCATAACCCTTGGTATGAAATTGCCACATGGACCAACTCTGAACTGAGCTCAACTTGTAACATTGACTTACGCCCACCACAGCTATTTCCCCTCTTATAATAACTATATAATTAGTTTAAAAATATTGTGCATTCATTTTGAGTTCTTTTGTGTGGAATAATGCATGTAAAAAGATAGTATAATGTTTGCATTTTCTATTTATGAGCTTTCTCATAGGTATAAAGTCTAATAAATTATTTCATGTGGTGAAATAATATAATTTAAAAAGTAAATAAATCATTTACTTAACAACAACCAAAAGCCTTTAAAATGTGTACATTTCCTTGTCATTGTTAGTTCAGTTCAAACATCTGTCATAATAAATTGGGCCTCTGTTCTATTAGTGAACCTTCAAAATTCACGAGAGGCTGAAATGTCAGCTCTCAAAAACTCATCTTGTCTCTGTTCTTTTGCATTTTTCAAATTTCTTCCATGTTTTATGACACCATTTCACTGATCTCTTGAATTTACTTTTTTTTGGTATACATTTTGAAAAAATATATTTTTAAAATAAGATCCATAGTACTGTTTATATGAATTGAGAAACTTGAGTGTCTTTTTTGTTTGTTTTTCTGATTTTTAATAAGGACTTCAGTTATGATTTTCAATTTTAAAATAAGTAAAATTATTTGATAATTGGGGGGAGGTACTCCTCTCTTGTTTGGTATCTTAGGAATAACTAATACTTTTTTGTACTTTTTGTGATTTCAAACACAGAAGAAAAGCAATGTTACATTTTGATATTTTATTACAGATTTTTTTCTTGTGAACACTAAGCACTGCTCTCATTTAATTATTCAATTTTAAATTAAAAATTATTTCTCAACTTAAGTTAATATGTTTCACTACTTTTCTACTATTGTCCTTTGGAAAAAAAACACAATAAAATCTACTTAGAAGTTGAATTACATCAAATAAAAGGAGATTAAGATATTAAAGATGGAAATATAAATGTATTTCTTCTAAAATAATGATCAACTTCTTTGCCTCTCAATAAGTTAATGTAAAATTTTCTTATTTATAGATATGAATATTTGAAGTTGGAAAATCATCTAAAATTTATGTCTTAAGTTGGTTACACAATTATTTTGTGACTTCTTAGTGAAATTTTAGAAATGCATTTTATCAGTATCATTTGATACTGCAATACACTTTAAAATTCTGAAATTTGATCCTAGTAGCTCAATTTATTTTATGTTTTATTTAGCTCTGCTATACAAAAAAATTAAAATTAATCAAACAAAAGATATTTCTTGACCCTGTTCAGTGTTTAAAACCCCGTCATGAATTTCCGCTGGATTCTCTAAGGCTTTTTGAAAGAATGGAAAACCACGTTTATTTTAATCTTTTTTTTAGGCTAAAATAGTAAAAAGTTTGAGTTAGAACACATAATTACACCTAACAGATATTCCAACAACCTAAGCAAATGTTAATTTTGAGATTTTAAGTTAGCATTCTAAATATTCACTTCAATTAATGATTGTATGTGTAGATGGATAATATATATATATAACTTAACTTACTTTAACTAATACATTTATAATTTCATAAATAAATACAAGTGTCACATTTGGATAAAATGGAGAAGGTCAGGAAAGACCCCAGTTCTCTCTGATGCAACAAAAAGTCAAAGGAGAAACACAGTAATCATACATTTAAAAATTCCACTGAAGATCTTTGAACACAATATATCTAAAATATCTAAACTCCAGAGAGACAAGCTTTTCCTAGATGTGGAAGCAATATAGGAAGCTTTCACGTTTGTATCCAGTTGCTGATGTTGGGGACAGAGCAGCCAGAGAGGTGATCCCGCAGTAGGGGAGTATCTCTGCTTTGTCATATGGGCCTTTCTCAAACAGTCTTTCTCAAATAGTGTGAGGCAAAGGGTGAGACAAGAAGTCAATAAAAAGAATGAGCTTTCAAGATAGAAATCACGCTCTTTTGTAACTCAGTCATGAAAGCACACTCTCATTACTTTCACAAATCCTGTTGGTTAGAAGCAAGTCATGAAGTCTAGCCTACACTCAAGAGAAAGTCATTCCACAGACAATAATGCTAGAAATTATAAATAATTGGAAACCACCTTAGATATTTGCTTACTAGAAACCATTATTATCTTTTTAGGTACACTGCCCAGAATTAAATATAAAAAAATACAAAACAGAAAACTCATGAAAATGTGAATGGAAATAGACTGATAGAAAACCAAGCTATTGAAATGACCAGCCAAGAAATTTAAAATAACTGTCACAAATATGTTAAATAAACTAAGAATCACATACTGTGTGAATTGAGGGGACATTTAGTGAGATATTTAAAATATATTTCTAAAAAATCAAATGTAATAAAAAAATCTAAAAATGCACCATATGAAATTTAAAGTTTACTAAATGACATGAAAAAGAGATTGAACACAGTATTTAAAAAAAAATGAACTTGAAGACTTGAAGTAACATTCAAACTGAGACACATATAGGGGAAAATGATTTAAAAAAGTGAACAGATCTTCACTAACTCAGTGACAGAACAACTTTAAAAGTTTAAAAAATATCTGTAATTTGAGTTTTAGAATAAGAGTAATGCAAGTGAGATACAATTCTTCTAAATTTGACCAAAAACATTAACCCACTTATTGATGAAGTTCAGAGACCTTAAGCAGAACAAATGCAAGGAAAACCACACCTAAGCACATCACAATCAAAATTCTGAGAATATGAGAGGTATAATTTTAAAGGAGCCGACACAGAGGATTATAATGTATGTTACCTAGAGGAAAATAATCATAAGAATACCAGTAGATAATTATTTAATTATATCTTAACATTCTTAGATGCAGATATGTTGGAAACTAAAATAAAACTCAGAAAAGGCAGCTCAATCCTGTCATCTTGTCATAAACAAGATCCCGTGTGGTGGAGAGGGGGTCCCGCAGAGACATGTATAATGATTCTGTGCATGTAATCATACTAATTGACATGGCATACACTGTGTATTTTTTTGTGGTTATACCATTTTTTTCTTCTTTCCCCCATTTCCCCCTTTTGCCCACCTCCACCCAGTCCCCTCCCCTCCTTCCCACTGGCCTTTGCCATACTGTTTGAGTCTATAGGTTATGCATCTATGTTCTTTGGCTAATCCCTTTACCTTCTTTCATCCATGCTTCTTCTTTATGGATATTTTTCTTGATCCCTGCTCGTGGAGGAACAAGTAAATGTAAATCTAAACCTTCACTAAATATGATAGTAAAGATTTGCAGGGTCAAAGCTACCAATGTTAACTTCCTAGATTATCTGAGTGGGTATCTCTTCAGATATTGTCTCCTACTCTTCTTGCCTACTCTCTTGTACTCTCTTCTAGTATTCCTAGCCTTTAACTGTTGTCTTAAAATTGTAATTGTGTCTCTGACAGGTTTCTTTGGGATGGGTTCTCAGTTGTATTGTATATCCTTTTTATCTCTGCTGTGTGGGATTACCACGATGGTCTATTCTACACCCTCTAGTCAGTCCTTGGCTCCTACTTATCCAAGCCAGGAGAATATAGTTCTCAGTGTATGGTTATTCTTCATAAATGAGAAATCTTATATAAGTGATTAATTTTGAACTAGACATAAAAATAAGTTCTGGCAATATTTCCTGGACTCAGCGGAAATGATTCAAGAAGCTTATCTATTCCACTTCCTTTGGATGATTTTTTGTTATTGTTGGTTCATTTTTTGAAGGGGGATGATATTAAACACTTAGACATAATCTTTAACAACTTGTTTATATAATATATATTTTTTTCATTTTCTGTGTACTAGGCTCTGCCTTAAGCACTGAGGATTAAATGGAGAAATGACAGACATGTGTCCATGATTTATAGTTCAGTGGGTGTTGGAGGTTGGATGAGTCTATTTTCCCCCACGTTTCATATTTCCAAGTAGAAAAAAAATATCAACCTTGGATTTTCTATACTGTTTTAATAATCTTCCCCAGAAGAGGTTATCTGGTTTATCTAATAAGGAGTTTAGGATGGGGCACTGGCATTGCCTTACCCTTGTGGAACTACTCAAATTGGAATCTATCGGCTTGCAGAAAACAAGTGTTCAGATCTACTCTGCTGGGTGGTATAAAAGGCATTTTCAGTGCATGCAGAAGCTAATGGTTGTCCATCTGTGACAACTAGTGAGTACTATACAGTATATCAACTCAGTGGTAAATTATTATCATGGCCATTTGCTCATATACCTAAGCCATGTCCTTTATTTTACTCTTTTTTCTTTTATTAAGTCAGTAATAAAACTGGCATTTTAAAATCTACATCTTTTTAAATTCCTGTGCCTATGTATTTTTCTTGGGCAGAGAAGAAGCATTTATTATTGAACCATTAAATCTCAATAGTGGGAATAGAGTCAGGCACATTTAATATAATAGGTGCTAAAATAAATGTAATAGAGAGTAGAATAATAGCCAGAAAAGGGCATCTTATTCAAACTGGAAGAACTGTGGCAGTCAGGAAAGAATTTTTTTAAGTGTACATGTAGAATTCTCTGTTCTCTTTAGCTGGTACCATAGGAAAGCCAGTGGATTCTGGGATATATGGCACTTAATTAATTATGAATTCAGGCCACAAGAAATAATTTTCAAGTTTGGGTCAGTTACATTTCACTACAGAGTTATCTGTTCATTTATTCAACAATTTGTTATTAAACATATGTCATGGAAAGTATTTTTTTTAAAAAATTTGAGGATAAAGAAGTGGGAAAGAAAGTTTAAAAATCCAAAACCCCATGAGACTTACATTCTAGGGTAGACAGTTGAAATTTGTGGTTTGTTTGAAGAATCATCTTTCTCCTTTAAATTTTTTTGCATAAGTAAGCTTTACTCCTAAATTAGGGCATTTGTACTTGCTATATTTTTCTGCCTGCAATAATATATCATGGGTTTTAGTTCTTTCCTGACCCACACAGTGTAATACAATCAGAATTTTTCTGAGAGCACTTTGTTTTCCACATTTCTCTCTTTTATATTCCTGAGCCATTATCACCATCTGACATACTATGCACTGTCTACTCAAAGTACCACAAAGCTTCCCTTTCTCCCACAGTAAAATCCAAAGCTCTCACAAAAGCTTTCAAAGCTATATGGTCTGTGCCCACCTCCATTTCCTCTCTAACTTCATCTCTTTTTCTCACTTCTCCAGGATGATTTTACTCTAAGATCAAAAGTAGCCCAAGCAGAAGAGTTTCATGCCTTGACTTAGGTTTAAAAGTATCTCTCTGTCCACTGGGTTGAGGACAGACTGGGTCAAGGTGGGAGGGGTTCTGGTTAAAGCTTGAAGCAGGGAGACCAGTTAGAAAGCTCCTGAATTAATCCAAGTGAGAGATGACTATAGTCTCGAACTGAGTGGTTACAAACCAGGGACCAGGAGTAGAGAAAAGTAGTCAGTTGTAGACATATTTTGAAACTAGCATCTACATGATTTGCTGAGAGATTTGATTTGAGTTTTGAGAAGGAAAAGAAAAAGCCATGGTTGGCTCTTGTGATCTCACCTGACCAACTGGAATAATGGCTTCATATTTAATAGATGGAGATGACTGCAGGAGGAACAGGTCAGGGCTAGGCACAAGAGATGAAGTTTGTGACATTGTTCCTGAACCAAAGAGGGGTTTGGCTACCACCTGCCTCCAATGGGCAAATTCTAGAGGCAGAGGCTGGTGAGAAAGGAAAGAGGTTTTATTCAAATGCTGCATGATCTGGGAGAATGTCAGATTCTTGTTTCAAAGCCCATTCTCTGGGAAAACCAGAAGAAAGCCCAGACATCCTCAGCCAGAGCAAAACCAAAGGCAGCATCCAGAGCTCCATCTCCCATTTAAAGTGGCATCCTTTGGGAACCACAGGTAGCCACTGAGTGCTGTCCTGTGGCTCAGCTTGCTCCTATAGGCTTCAGGCTCTCTCCTGCAATCTGCATGTGGGGCTGTCACTGTCACTGGCCATGCAGCTTCCAGGGCCAGAGTGTTCCATGAACACACCAGCTAGTACCTTTGTGATGTGAGTCAGAGTGTGTGTGTCCCTTCCTTCCCTTGCTGCCATTCTGACCTCTATGGAACATGTATCTGCCTTCCCCTGGTCTTGCCTTCAATCAGGCACTGGAAGAGAATAGGAGGGATTTTCCTTACCCAATTATGTTACTAGCCTTGCACATGCTCATTGCAACACTTCCTCCTGCCTCCGTCTTGACCAGGGGCATGGAATCTGACACCAGAAGCAGGATACTCTAGACCAGCAGCAGAGCATTCTTAAGTGTGAGGGTGGTTACCAGAGCAATGCGGCCCACCTGCTTCCTGCTCCCAGCAGTCTGGCCAGGCTATCCGTATCAACACATCGCACTTAAGATGCTCATTTGCTAGCCAAACAAAAGTGTTATGTAAGACTGAAGTTTGAGGGAGAATATGGGCTAGAAGTCTAAATTTGAGAGTCTTTGGCATACAAATGATATTTGAGGTTACTAGATGGAATAACATCACAAAATGTGAGTATATAAAGACAAGATAAGTGGACTGACCCCTGGGGCATTTTGACATTTTGTGGACAGATGGATGAGGAAAAGAGAAAGCAAGGGAGCCTCCTGGGGTGTGGAGAGCAGTGAGATATGTGGTGTCCTGGAAGCCAGGGCATGAGAATTTCAATAAATAAGGAGTGATGAACTGTGCCGAATCCTGCCAATAAGTCAGGTAAGAGGCATTAGATAAAATATATTGCCCCATTTCTAGAAATATGTTTCAACAAATGTCAGGAGGATAAATTAAACACTTGCTATCTTTTTGCCATGTGAAATGTCAGAGAGAAAAGTTTAGGTAAATTCTCAGTGAGCACAAAATTTATTTGTCATAGTTTGTCTCAAAAAATATACAAATGCACACATATACATGCATATACTTTCTTATTATGTCATGATTACTGTAGGCTGATACCCAGAACTCTTATTGCTCCACAGTACCATTTAAGGTGGTGTTTTGTGGAAAAAATCTAGGGGTTTTTAATGGAATCCCTGATGAGAGAGGCAGATAAGGCAGCACAAGCATACTTTGTACTTTACCTACACAAAACACTCATTAGGCAATTTTCAGGTTACACTGTACCCATCCCTGCATCACATCTGACCACACTGAGTCTTACTGTAGAATCATTTGATATTTTATCATATGGTACATTTTGGATTCAATTGATCAGCGTGTCTAATTAAGGTATATTTTATCACTGTCAGAATCTGTATATGAAAATTCCTAAATGAAAATGTCAACACATAGATGAAAAGTGCTGTTGAATTTTTTTCATCTTAGTCCACTGATAATTTCTTGAAAACACATTTTCACACACTCTGGCTCTGTTAATGAAAATTACTTTGTCATTTTATTAACATACAATGATGTTTTCTCACCTACTACTTTCTAGACTACTTTTGTAAGTATCACAAGCAATTTTTTTATTTACAGCCAATACAATAATATTTACCATTAATTTTACTACATGAAAAAAATAGGATTGCACCTGTTTGAAGACTATCCTAAGGAAATGAAAAAATACCAATCCAAAAGAACCTATGCACGCCAATATTCACAGCAGCACAATTTATAATAGCCAAGTGTTGGAAGCAACCTAATGCCCATCAGTAAATGAGTGGATCAAAAACTGTGGTACAAACACCTAAGGAGTCCGGCCAAGATGGAGGCGTAGGTAGATACTCTGTGCCTCCTCGCACAACCAAAAGAAGGACAACAACAATTTAAAAACAAAAAAACAACCAGAACTGACAGAAAATCTAACTGGATGGAAGTCCGACAACCAAGGAGATAAAGAGAAGAAACATTCACCCGGACCGGTAGGAGGGGTGGAGACGGGCAGCCAGGGAGGAGAGGACTCACAGCAAGGCAGTGGCTGGGGGATCTAACAAGGTGGCGGATTGTTGAATGGGGCAGGCCAGGCTGCAGCTAGCAGACCCCACAAGGTGGTGGCTGGCAGACCCTGTGGCCCCACATTCACACATAGATAAACTGGGAGGAATGTCAGGGGAGCGAAGCAGACCATGCAACTCAGGGCTCCAGTGCGGGGAAATAAAGCCTCAAACCACTGATTGAAAACACCCATGTGGGTTGAGGCGGCAGCAGGAGAAACTCCCAACCTCACAGGAGAGGTTGTTGGAGAGACCCACAGAGGCCTAGAGCATGCACAGGCCCACCCACTCAGGAATCAGCACCAGAGGGGCCCAATTTGATTGTGAGTAGTGGAGGGAGTGACTGAAATCTGGCAGAGAGTGGAGCAAGCGCCATTGCTCCCTCTCGTCACCTCCACTTTGTACAGTGTCACAGCACAGCGACCAGCATTACCCTGCCCCAGTGAACACCTAAGTCTCCACCCCTTTACATAACAGGCATGCCAAGACAAAAAAAAAAAAAAAAAAAGGTCCAAATGAAAGAACAGATCAAAGCTCCAGGTAAAATACAACTAAGCAGCGAACAGATAGCCAACCTATCACATGCACAGTTCAAAACACTGGTAATTAGGATGCTCACAGAATTGGTTGAATTTGGTTGCAAATTAGATGAAAAAATGAAGGCTATGTTAAGAGAAACAAAGGAAAATGTACGGGGAACCAATAGTGATGCAAAGGAAACTGGGACTCAAATCAACAGTGTGGACCAGAAGAAAGAAAGAAACATCCAACCAGAAAAGAATGAAGAAACAAGAATTCAAAAAAAAATGAGGAGAGACTTAGGAACCTCCAGGACATCTTTAAATGTTCCAACATCTGAATTATAGGGGAAGGAGAAGAGGAAGAACAAAAAATTGAAAACTTATTTGAACAAATAATGAAGGAGAATTTCCCTAGCCTGGCAAAGGAAACAGACTTCTAGGAAGTCCAGGAAGCTCAGAGAGTCCCAAAGAAGTTGGACCCAAGGAGGAACAGACCAAGGCACATCATAATTACATTAGCCAAGATGAAACAGAAGAAGAGAATCTTAGAAGCAGCAAGAGCAAAGGACACAGTTACCTACAAAGGAGTTCCCATAAGACTGGGAAGGAATAGGGAGGGAATGTGGGAGGGAGGGGGTGGGCAAGATGGAGTGGAGTGAAGGGGGGGAAATGGGACAACTGTAATAGCATAATCAATAAATATATTTTAAAATTTTTGAAAAAAAATAACTATGGTACATTTACAAAATGGAATACTAAGCAGCAGAAAGAAAGAAGGAACTTATACCCTTTGTGACAGCATGGATGGAACTGAAGAGCATTATGCTAAGTGAAATAAACCATGCAGTGAAAGACAAATCCCATATGATCTCACCTATATGTGGAATCTAATCAACAAAACAAACAAGCAAGCAAAATATAATCAGAGACATTGAATTTGGGAACAAACTGACAGTAAGCAGAGGGGAGGTAGGAAGGGATAATGGGGGGGGAAGGGGAAGGGTTTTCAGTAACATGTATAAAGGACACGGACAGAGCCAAAGGGGGGGTGAGATAGAGGGTAGGAGGTGAGGATGGCTGTGGTGGGGGGAATGGTGGGAGGAAATGGAGACAGCTGTATTTGAACAACAATAAAAAATAAACTTAAAAAAAAGAAGGAAAAAAGATTCAGAGACTATATATAAAGTATAAAAATAAAAAAATCTAAAATTAAGCACAGGTATAACTTGTGTAAACATTTGTATAGTCATTGAATTTTAGGAAATCAAATCATATAATTTGATTTAATGGCTTTTATTTGTTCTGTTATATCTCTCACTCTATCCTTAAATAGCTCTACCACTAACTATACCTTTTCCAATTTGGCTTAATTATTAAGCTTTTTGATAATAGAATATTTTAAAATATTTGATTAAGATACTTAAAATAAAATAAAATAGAAGACAACAGGAACAAATATGAAATCAATGAACTCCATAAGAGAAGCCATAGGCACAAGTTTGCAGGAATTGCACAGGGCTGCTGAGAACAGGACACTGTGGGCATCACTCATCCATAGAATCTCCAGGAGTTGGAGCTGACTCTGCTGCCCATCAGGCTTTTATAGTATTTTATATTTCCAAAAATACTCTCTTTTTTGGTGAGAATTCTCTTTCAAACATGTTTTATAATAACTTCTCCTGCATTAGTTTGTGTTCTTTATTTGTTTTATTGTATCTATAGTGTGCTGCAAGCTAGTTTCTAAGTTCTTGGAAGTCAGGGTCATAAAACATAGCAACAAGAACTAATTTTCAAAACACACAGGAAACCACATACCTCACAAAAAGTTAACATCCCCTTGAGACTGTTTTAAATTCATTTCAGTGATAGTGCTATTGATTTTTTAAAAAAAGTTTTTTCAAGTATTCTTGAAGTTACCTGTAGAGTCATTTGGGTAAAAAAAAAGTAAATAAATATTTTTATCTTTGAGTCATATTTATTAGATACACTCCTCAAATGGCATTATCCATGCGAATAACTCATCTTTCTGATCCCATTGGATATTTAGGCATTTCTTAAAAGTAACTATATCCTCCAATACCATTCTTTCTAAAAGTTGAACCTGAATCTGCTGAAGCCTCTAGAATTAATTACAATTTACAGGAAATCAAGGGGACAGAGAAAGGTGTTAATGTAGCCATGAGTATATGATCCTCAAAATCCAGCCTGAAATGTCTCAGGACAAAAAAAAAATCTGAATGCTTCAACAAATAATTGGCAAGGAAACAAATAAAAGGTAACAAAATGTATAAATCAGAGGAAATTTTAAAATCTTAGGAAACATATATATTATCTCCAATACATAAATCTTTTACAATCTTGATTCAAATAAACAATCAATAAAAAAATGAGACAATGTAGACATTTTGATCACTGTAAATAGGTAATGATATTAAGGAATTATTGCAATATTTAAGCTATTAAAATGGTTTTGTGGTTCTATTTTTATAGAGTCCTTATCTTTTAGTGATTCAAAATTTAAAAATTATAAATGAAATAATATGATACCTGAGATTGGATTCCAAATAATCTAAGGTTGAAGAAATTGGCCAAGAACACATGAAACAAGATTGGATATGGATTCACAATTGTTGCAACTTATTGATAAGTACATAGTAATTCATTATGCTATTCTCTCCTCTTTTGCATATGTTTGAAATTTTCCATGAAAACTTTAAATAGTAAATATATCTCCTTAAATAAGGAGAGACTGCCGTAATTGATAATAATACGATGCATACCACCTCAGAAGGCAGTTTCCAAAGAGGACTGTAAAAATATTCTATCCATCAAATCATCTTTGGATCTTCTACTACTCCTCCCTGCTTGGAACCTACCTTTCTCTTTATCCTTTCCATTCCTTCAAAAGTCACTAGTTTGGATTGGATTACAGGCATTTGCATATAAAGTTGTAGCACATTTTTAAATTAGAAAAAAATTGATAACTCGTTACTACTTCTCTTCTCATATCCTCAAGAGTGGGCACATGATAGAGACTTAATAAACACAAGCCAACTGCTTAATGATAGAGCAGCAGTACCTGTCCCATCTGACGGCACCGCCCTAATCCTCCAGGGCTTCATTCTAGGAAGGAGTCTTTCAATTTTACCTCTTCTTTTTTTTTAATTTAATTTTTTTTAATTTTTATTCAGTTACAATTGTCTGCATTTTCTCCCCATCCCTCCACCAACCTCAGCCAATCCCACCTCCCTCCCCCACCTCTACCCCCCCCCTTGATTTTGTCCTTGTGTCCTTTATAGTAGCTCCTATAGACCCCTCTCCCCACTATCCCCTCCCAACTCCCCTATGGCTATTGTTACATTGTTCTTAATTTCAATGTCTCTGGTTATATTTTGTTCGCTTTTTTCTTTTGTTGATTATGTTCCAGTTAAAGGTGAGATCATATGGTATTTGTCCCTCACCGCCTGGCTTATTTCACTTAGCATAATGCTCTCCAGTTCCATCCATGCTGTTGCAAAGGGTATAAGCTCCTTCTTTCTCTCTGCTGTGTAGAATTCCATTGTGTAAATGTTCGATAGTTTTTTGATCCACTCATTTGCTGATGGGCACTTAGGTTGCTTCCAGTACTTGGTTATTTTAAAATGTGCTGCTATGAACATTGGGGTGCATAGGTTCTTTTGGTTTGGTGTTTCAGGGTTCTCAATTTTACCTCTTATTCTAAAGTCTCTGTGGCAGGACATATTTAGGTCATTGTCTGAGATAAAATAGCTCTGCTACAAGTATAGAGATCTAGCTGACTATACACTAACAGCCAATTGCTAACTAGAATTAGAGTTATAATGAGTTAACTTGTACCAAATTTGGAGTGGAGTAATTTAATTCAGACCTCCTTGCCTGCTTTTACATCAGGTCTGTCTGCGCATGGGTCTCTTTATGTTCCATGATGTTTGCTGAATTGAATTAATTAGTTTTGTTGCCAGGGACATATTGAGCCAACTTCTTCCAACTCCCACATCCCTTTGTAGGTTAGTAAATAGCAGCTATTTTATAGTTTATACATGCATCTTAAGTTTGCTCTCCTTGGCTTAACTTTTTAGTTGTCCACCTTCCAAACTTTGTTCTCCTTTTTACACAAAAATATCGGGGTCCGTGCCCTGTAACTGAGGCTAGAGATTCAGACGTGAGTGAATCACACAGTCCCTGCCTTCAAAGGCTCTGTCTGCTGTTCTTCAAACCACTTGCAAATATTCTGAGAAATTTCACAACTACCACTATTCTTTATTCACTTGTCAGTTCACTCTGTAAGAGTTTTGTCCATCAAACGGTGAGATTTCACTTTGCATGCCTGCTTTAGATCATTTATAAAAATAATCCTAGAATTATTTTTAAAGACCCAGTCTATTGTTTGTCATATATTGAAGTAATCAATTATCCTTGCCAGTAATATGCTTTTTTAAAATTTTATTTTTTATCCTCATCTAAGTTTTTTCATTGCTTTTGAGGGCAGGAGGGAGGGAGGTGGAGAGAGACAGACAGACAAACAGACAGACACTGATCATTGGCTGCATCCCTAATGGGATAGAATCCACAACCAGGCATGTGCCCTGACAGGGAATCAACCCACAGTGCTTCCTGTAGTAGATGATGCCCCAACCAACCAAGCCACACCAGCCAGGGCAGTCATTTGCTTCTTAAAAGCCACCAAGTGACATTTTCCTTTTCCCATTCTCCTTGTGACTCAAATTTTAAACAATCTTTAATGTAATTTAGTCCAGACCTTTTCAATAATTTATTCACTCTTTTGCACCCAGCCTAATTTTATTATACCACACTCACAACCAAAGCAAAACATTTTGTTTTCAAGTGTAATTATGCAAATTGTGAGATGTTGGAAAAAATAGAGAAAAGTTTAAAATAAGAAAGCATAGTCACTCATAACCTCAATTGGTTATTCTTTTATGCAAAAACCCTCAAAGGACGAAATAAATCACCCCATTGTGATTCTATTAAACTCATATTTGTTTGGTTGCTTTGAGAATGTTTTTATTGGTTATGGCCTCTTCCCGCTTGTCTCATGTGAAAGTAAAAGCAAGAATTATAGTTGCAGAGTTCACAGAAACCCCTCAGGGATTCTTTGCATGTTCAGCAGAAGAAAGTATTCACTCTTAAGGTCAATTCTGAGGGAAGTTTCCACATTTGGGTTTCAGAAATAACCGGCTATGTATTTATATTACAAAGATGGTTTCTAAATGAGAATTTAGGGATTTGACCTTCCTAGCTAGGCAGAGTGGTAAACACAATGCCTTTTGTCTGTACTAAAAGATCATTTCTAATATTTTTGTTATGTTTTATTTACTCTGTTTTTACTATTGTTTTTTAGGATCTCATTAGTATGACCTCATATTCACCTCTGCATTGTATGTTCCTTTCTAACAGCTCTCTATGCTGATTACCTCCTTTGAAGAAGTCTTTGAAATTGGGAGGACAAGCAGAGCTAATGTCAAAGAAGCCCCTTTATGACCTTCGGGCAATAAAATGATTGATACTTATTACACAATGTTGATATGTGAAAAATTATTTAAGAAAGTCATAAAGTCTAGTGTTTGTGAACCAAATAAGTGTTCATAATAAAATTCTAATTTTGCATTATATATTTTTCTCCATATACCATGTAAAATAGGCAGATCTTTAAAATTCTGTTTAAATTAGGAAATGGTCATAAGCACTATTAATGATAATTTCTGCTAGAAAACAATTGCAATATCATAGTATATAATGAATTTTCCAGTTGAGAGCATTAGAATGTGAAGAGAAGCTAAGCTAGGTTACTTTTATAATGCTGATTATTACTATTATCATTTAATTATTTCTGGTCAACATTTATCAGGGATTAGTCGATAGATTTCTTTGCCAAATTTTCCAAAATGATAATACTCAAAAGATTTGTGTTTAATTCTGAAAATACTTTGCTTTAAAATATTTTAATCAAATATAAAAATATTTTATGTGAGTTTATATTATAGGAATGATTTTTGTGATTTTGATTGATTTAATATGAATTCTAAATTGGATTTTATACAGAATAAAAAACATATGAAGAAACATTGGTGAATGAGAACTGAAGTCTAAGAGACTTTGGGCCCCTTCAATAAATTTAAAGCTGCAGGTTCAGTTTGGAATTAGAATGGTCCTTTAGAAGATGGAAAATTACAGAAGGTGGCAACAGGAAGATATGATTGCAATATACACAAAGCACAAGTAGGAAGGTTTCGTAAACTCTAGATTACTAGAGACTTTGATGTCCACCATGGGTAATAAATTAATTCATTCTTTTATTCAGCCATTTAGTAATCACTTATTGAACTCTGATGTTCCAGACATGGTATTAGGAGTTCGGCATACAGAAATAAACAGGAAAACTTCCATAATTTTAAAGAGTTTATAATCCAGTGGAGATTGTGTGCAAGTAAATGGGCAACTAATATAAATAATAAAAAATGAATTCAAAGAAACCTGAAGTGAAAAGATTTAATTTAGAAAAGCCTATTGAGAAATCAAGATGTGAAGGTATGTGGGAAGAAAGGGAGGTCAGGACAAGTTGGGAGAGAAAAACTCAGATGACAGAACTTTCTAAAATGAAAAGATAGCATAGGCTAAGGTCTGAAGGAAAAAAAAAAGCATGGTGTAGCTGAGTTCATTGAATTGATTATTAGGGATCAATATGGTTTTACCAAGAACAGATCAAGTCAAATTACTCAATTCCTCTTCCTCCTTCTCCTTTCTCTTTCTCCTTCTTCTGTTTTCACTTCCTCCTCTTCTTCCTCCTGACATTTCCTAACTATTGCTGTAAATGAATAAGGCCAGTGCAATTGGTAAACCACTTCAGGAGTTCAGCAAGGCATTTAACATTTAATCTCTTTTAACACCTTTGTAAACCATATAATCGATTAACTTTACTAAAATGGTATTTCCTGATAAATAGATTTTTTTGGTTGCTTAAATTAAGATCGTGTCCTTAGTCCTGTGTAGTTGAATCTTTTTATCCAAAAGTTGGTTAAAGTTTATGAGACTTCATTTTTCAGATTTAGAAATAATATAAAATACATCAGATTGTTGAAACAAGATCCATAAGGTTTTAGGTGAAATTATGGAATAAATATGGTAAGATAAATTTTGAAAACAGTTTTCTGATTATAAAAGTAATCAGTATATTCACTGTAAAAATATTAGAGCCGTATAAAAAGTTATGTGCCAGTTATATACATACACACAAAGTTGACACATATTAATTTATTCCAGGAAACTGAAACAACTATCAAACTTGATATACGAGTATATACTTATAATTTTATGTGTATTCCATACACAAAAATGCTCTTTGAAAAGGGAAATCATATTATAATACAGTTTTTATTATATTATTTACTAATTATTGTCATATGTCCATGTTAATACATTAATACCTTATTTATCAGGATGATGGCTACATATGGCATGTATACCATAATTTAATTAACAATTTTCTCCTGCAAACATTTTGTGGCTTGACATTTATTGTGATTATATAGACCCTTTTGATAAACATCTATGTATATTCATCTCTGTGAACTTACCTATACACATATTTAAATTTCTGGAAATGGAAGTGCAAGGTCAAAGGGTAAATTACTTCAAATTGTGATACATATTGCCAAACAAACAAGATAAAATTTAGCACTCCTCTGGGACTCTGTGAACAAGCAGAGCAATTGAGAAGCACTATCTCTAAAAAACATTTTAGAGGATGTTATTCCACTAAAGTGATGTGTCTGCTTTAGTAGCCATCTGTTCGAACTGCATCAGTGAAGGATGTTTTGGTTGCCATGATGACTTGGGACATTGTGTATATTTAATACTGGACAATGCAGAGGACAATCCAGCACAATGAAAAATTGTTCCATGCAAAATACCAATAATGCCATCTTTGTACAACACTGAGCAAGTGAAATCATAGGTTAACTTTATAGAATGAGGTCTAGGTATAAAGGGAATAACACCAACATATTCACTAAAATGCATCTGTAATATTGTTTTTTAATTTTGTCTTGCAGTTTAAGGTAGAGATTGGATGGGGTGAATAAGTTTCATTTTATGTATCATCTTCTATTGATTATTAGCAATAACCTAGAGAGGAAGGAGTGATGAAAGAACTCAACAACCCCTTCTGGGTCTGGAATGTTCTCATCAGTTACTAATGCCAGTCAGGTTTGTGAGACAGGGAGGTGATAGTGCTTACAACAAGCCCAACTGTATTCTGTAGTCAGAAATCAAAACTGCCTCATGATTCTATACATATGCCTCATTTTGTCAAAGTTCCTTTTAAAGAATTTCAACCTTTAAGCACTCAATATGGATTGTGATAATTTTTAGGTCTCTTGTGGGCTGAATTGCATCCCCCCAAATTCGTATGTTGAAGCCCTAACCCCTATCATATTCAAATGTGACTGTGTTTGGAGATAAGGCCTTTAAAGAGGTGATTAAGTTAAAGTGAGCCCTAATCCAATAGTACTAGTGCTTTTATAAGAAGAGGAAATTTGCACACACAGAGATCAGTAAAGCACACACACAGAGAAGAAACATGTGAAAACACAGCACAAACGTGGTCGTCTGCCAGCCAAGAAGGGAGACCTCGAGAGGAAACAAACCTGCTGACACTTTAATCTAGGATTTCCAGCCATCAGAACGATGGGGAAATAAGTTTCTATTTTTTAAGCCACCTAGCCCACGATATTTTGTTATGGCAGCCCTGACAAACTAATACAATACCCTTATTAATATTTTATCATGTAAATTTAAGTGCTACATTTTATCATAATGAAATCAATAGATAAGACGGTTTGAATGATCTGTGTACTTAAGACCATTCTTAGCATACACTGCAGTTAAATAAAGAGCTATCTCATATACAGGTTTGAGGACCAATCTACCCCAAAATATGACTTCTATTGAACTTCTAAATCATTTCTGCACTTTCCCTGTTTTGTCATTTGATATTTCCTCTTAAAGTTACTCCTTCAGACAACTGGAAAGAAATATACACAAAAAAGTTTTTAATGTATGTTATCAGTATCTTTATTCCTTTCTCTCTTTCCATTGGAAACAGAGGCATGGATGCACTTATACAAATAGAGAAGTAAATGAAAATAGGGAGTAGAAGTTGGAAAAAAAAAAGCAAAGCAGCTATAAGGTCTCATTCACTAAGAAACCAAAGGAAGTCTTAAGCCTGCTGAGGAGAAGAGAAATTGTAATTGAACCCTGGTCTAGTCTCTCAGAAGGGTGTAATCTAAGAGAGGCAAAAAAGCCAGACTTTTTCTTCTGATGATTTAGAATAGAATGTGTCCTCCTTACTAATTGTTCAGACTTTTTCCATGATATTGTGAAGCAGGAGCTAACCCTATAGTTATGCTTTTGAAGCCTATATTGTCCTGGAATTGCTTTTACACACTGGGCCTAAATTGGATATTCATTTCCTGATTAGTATCATTCTGTGAGGCCGCTTATAGGAGAAGCTTCAAAACGCATCGCTTCCGGGTGCCCAGGGATATTCAGTACTTACTGCGTTGCCATGAGAAGCTCTAAAGACTGAAAGCCTCCTCCTTGAAGGTGTGGTCGCTGTCTGTGGACAGTAAGGCATTTGTGTTGATACTTCAACAGACAGATGGGAATGCCAGATGTACAATAAAGCAATTCAGAATTTTTGGTATTGTAATTTGAAAACAGGTGATTATGCATTTTATTTTAACTCAATTATCTGAAAACCCGTGATCATAGTTTGATTTTGCAAGTCTTTCTCCAAGATGCGGCATATTTTGAGAGCACTACAAGGTTGAGAAGACAAAGAAAACATGTTCAAAATTGCAGATGATATTTCTAAATTGTTTACAAGTAATAGGAAACTGCAGGATGATATTTAGTAAATACTCTGTAGGTAGTAGGCAATTTGTGTTTTTAATATCAGCATAATGAGTTTAAGATATTCATTGATCCCATTTTAATTACGTGGAATGCAACAAAGCATGTTAATGGGTAACCTAAGCATATAAATAACCTAAGCATATAAATCAGAGAAAATGTAAAATGTTATAAAAAACAGAGCTGTTGTAGTAATTTTGCCTCTTTGAAAAATCCCACCCAAGTTATCCACAATGACTATACAATTAATACCAAATGTAATTACAGTGAATGGAGAAGTGAAGATTTTCTGTTTTCAATTTTTCATGAGATACAGTGGAGGATTTGTTCTGGAGAGATGCCCCACAGTAAAACCTATTATGAATGATAGTACCTTAATTAAAAATAAGAAGCTATTTTACAGTCTTGTTAGTCTTCCTTTCTCAGAAATAGCTAATAGACTTTGTCCATGCTTTCCTTTCTTTGTTTTATAGTTGTTGCTCATTAATTTAATTTTCCAGAGAGTCATAACTCACTTAAATATTCAAAAAATCATTTTGTTCCAGCTAGGCATGTGTATCTTACTCATTTATCTCAATTTTGAGAGAAATACATAACATTATTTCAAATTATTTTTACTCTATGATTTTGTTCTTCTCTGTGGTTGCCAATTATTTTAAGAAGGGCAGAATAAATATATGAGAATTGTGAGGGTCAGTGGTATAATATAAACACAGCAGAGTCAATGTAAACAATTACAGATTATTTTCCATTTATAAATGCTATTGTTGAAGTCAATTCAATTACTTTGAGTCGTCAGGCTATAACCAGGTAGGGACCACTTTTTTTAGTAACTTATTGTTACTTTGCTTACACCCATACCACAACACAACAACAAAAATATATCAAATGTAAAAATAAGGGAACTTTTATAACATACTTGCTCCCTCTAGTAATCAGAGCAGTGCAAATTAAAAGTAATTTTGTACCATTTCTTATATATTCAGTTAGTAAAATTAAGATTCGATAATGTGGTAAGGATATGGGAAAACAGCCTTGCTGGTAGGAGAGTGAATTGCTACAAAATGTTTGAAGAATAAATGTCAGAACTTCGTAGAGCTGAAGGCTCCCTTTGAATCTACTCAACACACAGAGTATATTATCCAGATATCTTCCCTAGAAGCATTCTCCCAAACTTGCAGAAGGATCATTTTAGTATTTTTAAAATAGACAAAAAATGAAAAGACTACCTAATCATATCTGAGTTGGGGAATTAATAATGGTATAGTTCTAATTGGTAAAGTGGAATGCCACATAGCAGTTAAGATGAATCATCAGAGATAAATGTAGCAAAATATATGTATATCTAAAAACTGAGGTTGAATGATAAAAGAATATTTTAGTGTGATGATGGGTATGTAAATTAAAATATGAAAACAATGGTAAACTTACTTAAAACATGAAGTTATTTAAAAGACACACACTGTCAGGATGGTAGTTACCTCTGGGAAAGGGGAGAGAGAATAGGGAGTGCATCATAGCTATATCTGTAATTGTTTTTGTCGTTTTTACAAAGAGAGATCTGGAAGAAATTTAGCAAAATGGCAAATGCTTGATAAATCTGAATTTTCAATATATAAGATATTTATTGTGTTTTTTGTGCCTTTTTGGATGTTTGAAATATTTTATGTTCAAAATTTTAACACTAAACGTGAATTAACATACTATCTCTCATATTTCATAACTGTACCAATGGCATTTACAAGTAATTGGAGTTCACAAGCAAAATGCCATTGCAAGTGCTGTCCTCCTATGTGCATTGACTCCTTTAATCCACAGGTAACTGTTAGGTAAATACTATTACTATTTACATTTTACAGGTGAGGAATTGGAAGCACAGCACAGCATTATGGATTTGGGGTGACCTTGTGTTCTTGACCACAACTCTGTTGGCTCTCAAATTTAATAAATTCTCATATGAAATATGGAATATATGTGATATCCAGGTCATCATAGATTGTTATATACATATACTCATTGGATGCCTATGTCCTTTTATCTGGCAACGCATCCTAAACATTGCTACACATTAATTAGGAATAACAGAGCAGATGGTGACATAATACAAAATCTCTCAATGACGAGGTCCAATTCCTTCTAATCCCAACTCCACCAATACCCTGCAGAATGATTGGTGGCACGTCCTTTCACTATTCTTCACCTTAAAACACAGTTGATCAAATCTGTCTACCTGAAATGACTGTCATAAAGGTAAAACAATGGAATATATTTGGAAACACATTGAATAATATACAATTGTTCAAACTGTGGTAATATAAAGGCAGTTTATTTTGATGTTTTAATATTAAATGTTATTGATTTTCACACAAAATATGAGAAAACATACACACTGTCCTGAATCTGTATAAAAATGTACACTTCTGTGCATGAATCACAATTATTTAATAAACAACAATGTATAAAATTCTATTATGGATTTTTTTTTTTGGTCAGAAACACTGTTCCTTTGGACTTTGCCTCAAACTTTACAGAATTAAGTTTTTTATAGCTTTTATTTTGTGATTTTTGCTAGACCCCATGATTTCTGTCCCAAAGATGCCAGGCCTAGCTCCCTCTGAGCACAGTTAGGGTGGCTCTCAGAAAACACAACACCTAATATATAGCTCTTCCCTGTGAATTAAGCTCAGAATTAACCCAGAGTCAATTGTTGTTAGCATTAAATAGATGTTGAAATCACTGAAGATTGCCAGGCAATTTAAACAAAAGGTGCTAGTAAGTTAAGAAATAGCATATCGGGTTTCAAAAAGGAAATGAGGTAGCTCCATGTGGTAATCCATATGAATCCAGAATACACAAAATCTTATAAAATATGCCAGAAAAACTAAATTAATCGAGATATGGAGTCACTGCCTGGGTCTTGAACATTCTGTTATTTTTTCTTTTTCTTTTATTTTTTAAAGTATTTTATTGTTTATACTATTACAGTTGTCTCACCTTTACCCCCTTGGCCTCCTCCACCCAGCCCACCCACCACTTCCATAACCAATCCCCACACATTTGTCCATGTCCATGGGTCCTTCACATCTGTTGACTAATCCCTTCACCTTCTGTCAGTTTCCATCTTCTCCCTCCCCTCTTACTTTTAACTTCTATCCTATGAATGACTTTAAGTTTTACTCTCTTAATTTTTTTTTTTTTGGCTTCCTCTGACCCTTTGCTTTATCTCCTGACTCTTCAAGACAAACTTAAGATGGAAAGCTCTAGAATCCTTATTCTTTAGTTTTCATTCAGAGCCAATGCCCTGTGATGATGTTTACTATACAACCATTTGCTGTAGAAGCCCAGTGATTTCTTCGCACTTTAAAGAGTTGTAGAAACTACCTCTTCTTACAAAACCAAGCTGGGGTGTCCCTGATTAACAGGGTTCATGTGAGCAAATAAAAATGTAGGCAAATAACTACGATAATGTCAGAGGGAATCATGATCCTGTGGTGGTATGGCTAGACTGAGAATCTATTATAGCAGCATCTACTAGGTGAATAAGAACTACAAAAGGATGTGAATAAAGTTAATGCTATTACAGAAAAAGATATTTAAGAATAGAAGTAAACCCAGGATATGCTCATCAAGATTTAGATTAAAGCAGAGATCTGATTGAATTACAAATTTCAAGTGACTTTGAGGAGGGCAATTTGAACATGAAACCCAGGAGATAAATCAGAGTTTCAAACAGAAGAGTGCCTTTCTCTCTCTGAAAGCGATGGCAGCAAGAGGAAAAGTTCATCCTGAGGCTGGAGAAAGAAGTCTCAAGCATAGAGGTGGGTCTGTTAAAGAGAAGAGAAAGAAGCAGTGACTTTATTAGCAGAAAGAATTTGTGCCAAACTTGATGAATAACACGTGACTGTTTATTTACATCTTACCAAATCTGCATGCAGTTTTCATTCTAAGCTGCCCTAACAAAATTATTACACACTGTGAAATGCATTATACCTTATTCTAAGTGCTGGATTATTTTTGAATATTTGTTTCTAGGTGATATTCCAAGTAGAAACTCTGAACTCTGTACCTGGTCTTTTATGTTCTGTAGTACGGGGATACTCGAAACTGATTACCAGTGTTGCCTAGAGAGTTAAGAAAAGTAGGCGAATGGATAAATAGATTTCTGGATCCCTCTCGAGATTTACCAAATTGGAAGCCTCAGGAGTAGAGTCCTGGAATTGATGTATGTAAAAACTTCTAAGGTGATTTTGACACTTGACCAAGTTAGAGACTCATGCAGCATTGCTGTGGAGATTATGAGGAAAGAACATTATCTACAAACAAAAAGAAAAAAGAGAGAATCAAGATGTCTAGGGGCTTAGTCTCTGGAGAAATGGCCCTTGCTTTGTTTTGCCCAGTGTGGCAGCAGTGAATTCCGAGGAGAGGTTTCCATGGGAATTGCTCTGGTGGAACCTCATGTTGGAGGTTGCTCAAGGGTCCTGGTTCCATCTTTTGGTAGTCAGATGAGCTGAAGGGAAGCAAGGGCCTATGGAGCTAAGTGCGTCATTTTCACTAAGAGGCTATTATCAAATGACCCCTAAAATGTGTTAAGGACAATGTTCTGGAGTCCAAGAAAGGGCTGGCAGAGGAATTATAGGACTGGCCCCATAAAGGCATGATAAGGGTGTAACCAAGGATCACACCTTTGGTAAGGTGTGAACATTATAAGGGTACAAGTCTGAGCATAAGTAGGAGGTGACCTTTCCAAATGTGGTGGGGAGAGATTCATCCCCAAAGCAGTACTCCCTTATCTGGAGACAGGTAAGAGCTATGACTGCACCCTATTGTCCATCAGTCCCACATTTTAATCTTTCTTGCTTCTGATGTCACAAATAAAGCATCTTTCTTGATTGGCCTTAGATGTGCTTACCTGAGTCTTGCCAAATCTCTAGTTTGCTCTATTTACCTCAAAAGTATCCTCACAATGTAAATAATATCCCAGGTGCAACAACATCTCACCGCATCATCTCTCTCCACCCCTTGACAAAAATGTTAGGGATTTAGTTATGCAAAGAAGGCCACCTAAATTCTCAAGCCCAACTATCACAAAGGCAGTCAAAACAAAAATGGTTATTTTCTTTTTTTGAACAGTGTGTTAACATGTTAACTAGGATGGTGTAATAAAAAAATACATGTTTTATACAGACCAGACATACTTCGATTTAAATTCCTCATATTGCTTTCTAATTATATGACATTACTAAACCTTTATAGCCTTAACTATAAATTAAAGATCATTTCTACTTTATAGGGCTATTGTTAGAATTAAATGAGATAAGAATGCAAATAAATATCTTTCCTTCTTCTACCTATAGTTATAGACATCAGAGAAATATTTGTTTTTCTTTTCCCTTTGATGAGCTCCCCAAATATCCAGCATTCTAGACTTGGAATCAGGGATAAACACTGAGGAAGCCATTGGCAAATAGGGGCTCTGTTCATGGACATTAAATGTCAATAATTGTAGGCATGTACATTCTGGGAGTAAAAATTTCGTGGTTCTCTTTAGATTCTAAAATGATCTTTGACTTATATACCCACTTAAAATGTTGGAGAATCACTGTGTTATCTGACTTATAAATCATACTAATTTCCACCCCAAAGTCGAAAATCCTACCTCTGTAAGTGTCCATGATTCTGCCTTCAAATTTTTTATGAGCATATTTCATAAAGTATGAGATTGAATGAGATAATGTATATAAAATATTTTCCTGAGCTATAAAATTCAATGTAAATAAAAAGTATTGTTAATATCTGCAGCAATCTGTATTGTATTCTTGCTTTCGTGACTGTGGGATATCTCCTCCTGATTTGCTATGATAAAAACCATCAAAAGGATTACAACATTAATGACAATTGCACTGCAATCTTATCACAATGCTCACAGTTGAGCAAATTAATTGAAAACTTGATAAACACTAATTGTAGCTATCTATAATTTTTTTTCTTGGGCACCACTTCCTATAAATTTAGAACTATAATTCTTTCACTTTTGAACAAATCTTTGGTGGCATCTAATTTAATCTCTTAGTTTTTAGCTGTGGGAACTGGGCCCTGGTTCCATCCATGGCTGTGAAAAAGTAACTTACCCAGAACCGCATGACTAGTATGTTGAAAGTTAGAATAAGAGAATGTTATTATGCAGCTTCCTTGAGTATTTGATTGGTTTAAATAGTTATTTGAATGATCTTTCCAATTTTTTAAAAGAAGGTTTTGCTGAAAGTATTTGTGGTCAATAAGGAAGAGAATTAATATTGTCGAGGAAAAAACTACATGTAACTTCCATATAGTATCTTCCCCTGACGTGCATTTTAATTGGGATGACCCAGAAATCTGCTTCTATTGTACCATGTGTTTCCCTACTAAGTAACAACTTATAGCTCAGACACTGGTGTTTTAGTCAGGTGCTTTATAATGAAGGCCCCATTTAGGCTAGCTTAAATAGAAAGCTGTATGGAAGCATAAAAATGCAGATCTCAGGCAGGCCCAGGGGAGGCCTTCGATAACATGGAGGCCTTCAGGTCCAGGGCTGTTGGGAACCGCTCTGCCTGGTTTCAGAGGCTGTAACCCCTCCATGGTTAAGGCTGAGTCAGAGTTGGGACCATAAGCCATGAAGGAGACAAAGCTTATCTCCCTGGCAGAAGTGCCACCTCTGCCCACTTCACCCTGCTTGGCCCTGAGATTGACCAGTTAGCCAATGACGGGTGAGAATCCTCAAGGGAGGATCAACCTAAGACAGGCTCTGGTCACCAGGGATAAGCCCCCAAGGAAGGACTTGGGGGGCTGTGGAAAAAGGGGGTGATGGACCCTTGCCCCTCGGCTTTGAAATAGCCTGAGTCCTCATTCTGTCTGCAAGAAGTCTCCTAATCTCTTGGCTGCTTTACTTCCCTTGCCTGACTTAAGCCTGAAACAATGACAGAGGGCAGTGCAGTCCTGTGCTGGGAGGGGCGGATTCCCTGGGGAATCAGGCCTAAGAAAAATACATACATTCCTGTGAAACCTACTTAATCTGTACCCTCAGTTTAAGAGATAAGCGTCCAGACCTGAGATGAGTCTGGCGCCTAAAGTTTTATGGCCCTCTAACTAATTGGCTGTAACTCAGAATAAGCCCTTAAGGTTCTCTGTAAATCATGTATTGTTTAACCCTTACTGGCTGACAATGATTGATGAGCTTTATCTGCATTCCTATGTGAATGAACCTAATAAAAGCCCATGGAGGGAAAGGATCAAAGGCCCTTCTCCTTTGAGAGATTGGCCACCTTTCCTCCCCAAGCAGATCATGTTTTGGTAGTCTTATTCTTCATCCGTGGCAGACAGGGGGGGGGGGGGGAGGGGGGGGCTGCGTTAAAGCTCCCCAACACAGGGCGTTCCTTTGCATGTGTTCCGATCTTCCAATCAAGAGAGACTATCAGCATTCTCTGCTTTCATCATTGTACATGTGGTCAAAATGACACCGTGAACTTCCAGTTCAAGTACCCAGCCTGTTGTACTAGGGTCTCGGTGTCTCTTTATTCATGCTAGAGAGACAGAATCTGATCACTGAGCAGCTTAATGGATTGGCCCCTTAGCTGCAGGACCCAACTCTAGTCTTTTCAGTGGCTAAAGATGAACTATTATTTTGTCCTATCAGTCAGCTAATTTCACATTTTAGTAGAATTAATACAGTGTTCAGTTACCAGAGATGAGAGTTACCTCTAAAAGAAAATTTTAAACTAATTTAAAACATCAGAATAAAAGAATGGCTCTGAAATTTCTAGGGCTCTATGTTTTTTTCAGAATTATGTTTTGGGACATGTATTTTAATACACAGCCTAGCTATGGGAAAGAATTTTTAAAGTAGATATGATATGTCCCACATAATCTACAATATGTGATTGCCATAATTCCAGTACCGGGAAAATATAGAAGATTCTGTTTTCCTGGGTAAAAGCAACGATCTAAAAAGTTTCTAGGGGGACTCTTATTGGCTGTCAGGGAGTTCAGTACATTGTTTTTTTCTGGTTTAGTGTAGAACCAATTGATATAAAACACTCCCATGGTTATTTCAGGTTATCTTTCAGTTTTTGTCACCTCCTCCCATCTCCAAAGCTGCTCTTGAGTTAAGGACATAGTATTTCAATGACTACAAAAAAGGGAGAAGGGATTTGGTTGGGGTTAGTCACATGAAACACTTTCTGAAAAGTTGTATATCTTCTTGTGTTTTATCAGATTTATATGATGCCATTTTTATCAATTCAGTTAACTTTTTCAGAAAGGCTGTTAGTACATATTTTTAAACTATTAGCATATACATATTTATACAAATTCTAAAATATGAGCACAACTCTGCAACTATTTAACATAAACTAAGCATAGAAAAACCATAAAAATCCAGTATGTACTGATAGCCTTTCTGTTATTTTTTTAAAAGTAATGGTTATAATATTCCATATCTCTATCATAATCTTAAAGCTCCAGATTTTATTCTTTCCCCTTTTTCCCTCTGAAGAAAAAAACATAAAACATAAAAATAATTCTAAAAACTAATTAACAAAACAGATTTCTTACTATGTGATTAATATGTATCTTAATGAGAATAAGTAACTATTTAATTCTGTAGCTGAAACTGATGACTAGAAAGCTAAAGTAAGAAATTTCTTTTTCTTAATGCAAGGCTGAGGAGGAAACAATGAGTTGTTTCAATTTGGTGTTGGAGGTTTTTAAGAGAGCAAAGAGAAGATTATTTTGGCTATAGAATCTATTACAAATTTACAGGAAATATTTTTAAGGTTGCCAAGATAGAGCTGGAAGGAACTACTGATTTTATCTTATTAATTAGTGGGAAAGAGTAGAATTTTAAATATATTATTTAAAAAAGAACCATGGAATTTGGTTCAGATGATGTGATAAATAATACAAAGTCAAAGAAGATTCTTCATTCCAGGTGGGGAAGTACATGATACAATATCAATGTTGATTGAAATGTATCATTTCCACAAGTAGTTGTTGAGTGCCTAGAAGGAGCAAGCATTGTGTCAGACACTAGAAGAGACACAAGAGGGAATCAAATGGGAGACTTCCATTAATTTGTCAATACTTTAAAAAGGATGTACAAGACATTTATAGATTTGGAATAAATGACTGAATATGGAAGTACATACAAAATCACAAAATTCTATGGAAATTCAGAAATAGTATTTCAAAAATAGAAAATCAAAGACTTTTTTAATGAATGAGATAACATTAGACTTGAGTCTTGAAGTTGGAGAGGCTTTGAATATGGGAAAGTAGAACTAGTGTGGGAGAACATGCCAGAAAACACGCACAGAGACACAAAGGCGCACACAGGCACATACATGAATGTGTGCGTGAGCATCACACACCCAGAGTTATTTTTATGTATATATTGAAAGGCCAGTCACTGTGTTATTATAGTGAGAAATAAATAGCTTAAGGGTAGATGCTACCTTATTTATCATTTTATCATTTTTTGTGGTACCTAATGTAGGCTCAAAAAATGTTGAATATTGTCAAGATGGGTAGCAATGCCAAAGGCAATGAAGTAATTTGACAAATGATCATTAAACAAAGAAAGAAAAAAAATAGTTTTTATGTACCAAAGTTTATTTATATATTATTTATATATGGCAGAGAATTACATTTATGTTTTAAAAGAAAGCTAACTTACAGTTGCTTCTGAGGAATGATGCAAACCATGCAAGTGGGGGAAAATGTCTTCATCCTCTTCATTTTAGAATGTCACGGGGGACAAAAAAAAGATAGAGTAAAATGTCTAGCTTTGCCTATCTTTCTGGGTTACTTAAGTTTAAGATTCAGAGTAGTTGCATTTGTTTATAAAAGCACATAAATAAATCAATGGAGATAAAAATAGACTTATTAGAAACAGACTTTAAAAAATAGAGAATCAGGAAACATGTTTTGAGCTGGTATTTGATGAACAAAATGCTACTGAATAGATCCATCAGTGGTGACCCCTGAAGGACTTAAAAATAGGTTTAATATTCAATTTTAATTATGTACATTATTGAGCTATAAACTTCCTTCCTGACTCAAACTGTTAACAGTATTCTATACATATAATCATATTGGATGAGTAGAATTGGAGAAATCTAGGAAAAGATCTGTATCACAGCTTAGTCAGGAAAAAGATAGAAAAGAGGTTAACATTGTGTAAAAAACAGATTAAATTAGGAAGTGAAGAGAAGCAGCAACTCAGAGACAGATGTAATTATGAGGAACTAAATCCCTAGAAAGTCACAAAATACCAAAATTGTGGGTTAGTATACTTAAGCAATTTCATTTAAATTTCAAAGAAGACTCTGAGTTCAGTTCCATATACTTATTGTATTTAACACTTGTGATTATATGACAAAGGTGAAGTTATAATTCCAAGATCTCTTAAGTTTCCATTTAACATTCTTTCTGTTGTTAGAATAGCAGAAGGTGGAGCAAAAACACCTGGAAATGTTAGGGATTAGAGAGACTATGGTGGGTATGTAAAGAAAAGCGTCCTGTCTTTAAGCCACCTTGGTCCAACAAATGGAGACACCCAATGTTTTACCAAAAATAAGGGAGGTAGGAAGAAGGAGTAATCCATGCTGGTGCAGGCAATAAGGAGTGCATTGGAGTGCACTGGGGGAGTGGGTAGAGAATTTAAAAGCAACAATAAAATTGACTGAAAGTCAACCTATTGTTGTTGTTTTCATGCACTAGTAAATCTAAACCACATTCAAGATAAAATCCTCCCTGCTGAGGCTAACGCTACTACTGCCAGCTTTGGTGCGCCACTGAAGATATACGTTTGGGAAAGGCATACAATGCACTTGACTGTCTGCAAGAATAACACAAGTCATGAAATAAAATCTACATAAAGCTGGATGGCTCTGATCAGAGCCCAGTGAAGCATCTCTCTCATGAGAGCCGGCAGCATCGCATGGTGGCTACCTCCTTGTTAAATATTTCAGTTGTTCTTTTGAGGTTGACTGTTTGCCTACACTCCATTCCATTCTTTTCTACAGCTATCGTTCTAGATTTTGTCTATTCTCATAATCAAATTTCACTCCTAAATGGAATTAGCCAATTAGAAATAAAATTAGATTAGTCTAAAATGTAAGCTCCATGTGAATAGGAATAGTGCATGTTTTGTTTTTTACCTCTTTTAAAAAATTTTGTACAAAGTACATACAGTGAAATGTTCAGATCTTTTATATACAGTGTGATATTTTGGGTATCATTCAAGTCTTTTCACATTGCTTTCTTTTCCTTTGATTTTATTTATTTTTTCATTTTTCTTATTGTTGTTCAAGTTCAGTGGTCTTCATTTTCACCCACCATGCCCCCTGCCCCACCCATCCCCACCTCCCACCCTAGAACCTACCCCCTTTGGCTTTGTCCATGTGTCCTTTGTACATGTTCCTTGATGACACTTTCCCTATTTTCCCCCATTATCCCCTCTCCCCCCTCCTCTCTGGTCACTGTCAGTTTGTTCTTCATTTCAATGTCACTGGTTGTGTCTGCTTGCTTGTTTGTTTTGTTGATTAGATTCCACTTATAGGTGAGATCATATGGTATTTGTCCCTCACCGCCTGGCTTATTTCACTTAGCTTAATGCTCTCCAGTTCCATCCATGCTGTCACAAAGGGTAGGAGCTCCTTCATTCTTTTTGCTGAGTAGTATTTCATTGTGTAAATGTACCACAGTTTTTTGATCCATTCAGTTACTGATAGGTACTTAGGTTGCTTCCAGCACTTGGCTATTGTAAATTGTGCTGCTGTGACCATTGGGGTGCACAGGTTCTTTTGGATTGGTGTTTCAGGGTTCTTAGGGTATACTCCCAGCAGAGGAATTGCTAGGTCAAAAGGCAGTGTAGCCACTGTGGAAAACTATGAAATTTCCTCCCCGTTGCTTTTTTACTGAGTAAATTACCTTTTGAGCAATAAGTTTTAGGAGTTTTGTATATAGTCTGGACACACACACCTCCTTCCAGGTCACCTCTCCTCACACAAGTTCAAACCACTTTGGCAGCCTTAACTCTGTCCTCCAACAATAAAACCAGTGAGACTTCAGTCTTCATTTACAGTTCTAGGTGTTCTATATCCTCTGCTGACTAAGGAATTTCCTGGGGGTAAAGAGCATGTAAGTATGAATTACTTTCTTTTGGAAAAAAAAAAGATTTTATTCATTTATTTTTAGAGAGGGGGAGGGAGGGAAAGAGGGGGAGTAAAACATCAATATGTGGTTGCCTCTAGAGCACACCACACTGGGGACATGGGCCACAACCCAGGCATGTGCTCTGACTAGGAATTGAACCAGCAACCCTTTGGTTCTCAGGCCCGTGCTCAATCCACTCAGCTACACCATCCAGGGCCAGACTTTGTAATAGTTATCAGTAGGAAGGTTAGTTTAACATGTATTCATCTTTCATTAACTGAAACTGAGACATACCTGCTTTTTTACTGTCCTATTTCCAGATGCTTTAACAATCTTTTTTGTTTGTTTGGAATTAAGTGGAAATTAACAAAAATTTTAGAAGAAGTATAATGCTTTGAAAAGAAGAGTGCTATGGATTAAATTTTGTTCCCTCAAAATTTGTGTGTTAACACCCTAACCCCTGGTGTGAGTGCTTTTGGAGGTAGGGCCTATGAGGAGGAAATTAAAATTAAATGAGGTTAGAAAGGTGGGGTCCTGATTCAATAAGATTAGTGTCCTTCATTTGAGAGACATTAAAGAGCTTTCTTTCATATCGTGGGAGGGCTGGCATCTGCAAGTCAGAGAGAGAGCTCTCACCAGGAACTGAATTGGCCAGCACCATGATTTTGAACTTTTCAGCCTCCAGAACTGTGAATAATAAGTTTTCATTGTTTATTCCATTCAGTTTATGGTATGGCAGCTTGAGAAGACATTTTTTTTTTCATCAAGTACACAGACAGAGTAAAGCCTAGATTAAACGATTAAACAAGACCAAACCAACAAATGGCACAACACCATGTAATTTAGAGTTTATAATTTAGTGTAATTCTTTACTCCCTGTGTTAGTCATCTCTTGTTATATAACAGATTACCCCCACACTTAGAAATTTAAAACAACAAACAGGTATTTTCTCACAATTTCTGTGGGTCAGGAATGCATGCACACTCAGCTGAGAGCCTCTGGTTCAAGGTCTCTCAAGAGGAACTGGGACTGCAGTCTCATTGGAAGCCTCAACAGAGAGAATCTGCTTTCAAGCTCAGTCACATCATGATTATTGGCTGAATTTCAGGTCCTCTTGGGATGCTGGACTAAGGGCCTAATTTACTCTCTACTGACCATTTCCTTACCATATGGGCCTCTCTATACCTGCCTTTCCTCAGAGAAGATAAGGAGAGAGAGCAAGAGAGAGGGACTAAGGTACATGGGCCTCACAGATTTTTGTAAGTTAACCTCAAAAGTGACATCTCTTTGCTTCTGCTACATTGTCTTCACTAAAAGTGAAAATAAATTCAGTCCAAGTGGAGGATTATATGAAAGGAGGTAAAATTTATAGGAAGTCATCTTAGAGCCTGTGTACAACACTCTCCTTACAGACAAAATAAAGAATCATTAAAAATTTAAATTTTAATAATAAATGGACCTCCTGTCTTATTTGAGGCACTGCTATACTGCAAGAGATGGAAAGATAAATACAACACAGTTCCAGGAGCTGGTGGTCTAGTTCAAGAAGTAAGATTGAATAAATGTGATCAGTGCTGTAAAAGCTGTAGAAGTTGTAGGAACAGGAAGTGTTGGCAGCAGCAAGAAGGGCACCAGCTGTTAGACTGGTGGGGTTGGACTGGACTTTGGTTCAGCAACCTCAGTACTTGAGTTCTGGCTAAGAAAGAGACTAAGAAATAATTCAGAGCCAAGCCTCCACTATGAGAGAAAGTTTATTTAAAAAATTGCAGAGATAAAAGAAGGGAGCTGTGGAAGAAATGGGCTGAGGAAACAAATTACAGAGGCAAAAAGAAGGGTCCTTGGAGCTTAGGAGAGAGGAAGGTAAATGTAACATGCCTGGGGAGAAGAAGATGAGGGGGAAGGAGAGCATGCTGGGCCTCCAGCCTAAGGGCTTTTAAGGCTGAAGATTTTAGGGAGGTCCCAGAAGAGGATCTCAATAGAATATTCATCATCTTTCCATGTGTGTCCTTTCAGAGTCGTGGTCTCTACTGACTGGCCTGTTGGTGCAAGAGCAGGGGGTCTTTAGTCAATGCAGCTGGTCCTGGCGTCAGCCATGGCATTGCTTGTCTGATTTTGCTCCTTTTGGGGCCTGGAGCTGAAACACAGCTGAGGCTTAGAGGTTATGTTTAAGGGTGAAGGCTTAAGGGAGTGATCATGCAGGGGCCTGTCTGGAAGTCCCATGAGGACTTGTGCCTCCTGCAAGGGGGTCTACCACATGACCAATGGTATGCTAGGGGAGGAAGAGTTACCCTGGGGATGAGGTCCTTGTTTTCCAAGTTTTGCTCATTGTTAGGCATCTGGGGCTTTCTGCCCTGGTGACCTTCTATACCTGACCCGTCATCCTTGCTCTGCTCACATCTGTCTTACTGCCTACCATAGAAGGACTTTATAGATGTGAAAAATGATGCCTTCACAAAGGAGGTAAGTCTGTGCTGTGTTGAAGGAAAAGGGTCTACCTGATAGAGGGGAGAGAAGGCACCTTCTAGCATGTGCCTGAGAGGACCTTTCAGAAACATAGGCATCCTGAATGGCAAAGCCCAGGGTCCACACTGGGAGGAGTGGTGAGGAATGAGGCTGGAGGGAGGAGCCAGAAGCCATATTGTAAAGGGCACGTTGGGCAAAACTGAGGACTTTGGACTCTGTACAGAAGTGAAGTAGAAATGTAACAAGGTGCTGAGCTAGAGGTCCCCCAAATGGGGAAATACCCCACTAACTTGGCTTGAGGGAGAAAGAAGCAGAGGACAGTCATTGGGAGTTATTTTGCATATCTGAAGAACTTGGCCAGTGTTTTAGTAATGCTAATAGCTGTGCCTGCCACACTGGGAGTCAGGGAGATGGGTGTGACTCTAAACCAGCAAGTAGCCAGGAGACAGACCCCCAGCTCCAGAGCCTGCTTGAGAGCCACATCATAGGTCCATGCCTTCCCAGACTAACAATGGCGCCACAGAGTGGCAGAAGAACCCAGAGAATTGGCAGGTGTAACCCTTTGTGGGAAGAGTCAGAAATGGGGTTAGGGAGGAAGATCCATGCTGGGATTTTAAACTAAGTGCTGGTCAGCCATTGTTCTCTTAGCCATGTGGGGGCTCTTAACCATGGGGCTTGGGAAGGGGAAGAAAAGCAGCATGTAGTAGCCATGCAGGGGTCTTGGCCACATGGTTTGAAAGGATGTAGAAGGACCCCCACCAGCCCACCATAAGAAGGGGCCATGCAGTTTTGGAATAAAAGCGGCAGCCTAGCCAAGCATGGAAGACTGGGAGAATCCAAGCAGGAATATGTATGGGAACCTGCCCAGCTAAACATCAGATTTCTATTTCTTTTTTTGAGAAATGGTACCTCGGACTGGCCTGGGTTGGCAAAGGGAGGCAGGACTGTGTGTTTGTGGATGTTTCTTTTGTTTTTAAGGGAGTGGTATTTAACAGAAAATTTTGTCATTATTTTAACCCTGTATACCTTTCAAATAAATAGTTCCTTTCCTTTTTGTAAGTCTCTGGCACTGGGAATCACAGTTGTTTTCAGCAGTGGCCAATAGAGCCCAGAGGGGTTTCTGTTTCAGAAACACTGTATGATTTGACCAGATATACACAGTATAAAGAACACTCTTTCCTAAGCTCGGTGTGCTCTTCCTCACTGATAAACAGATCCATAAAAAGAGGAATACTATATTCCCTATGCTTTACTTTATACCTCTGTGATGGTGTATGATTCCAACTGGGTACTGGAAATATCAAGGGGAATACTGTGTAAAGTATATGATTGTATAACCACTAAGCTGTACACCTGAAACCAATACAAAGTAAATATGAAAGAAAAAGAAAAACAGGAGTATGTCTGCTTTCCAATTTCACAACCTCTAAGACTCCTGCATCAGAATGACTAGGTCATAATCCAGGTGGAAAGCTATCTGAGAGTTCCTTTACTTTAAATCAAATCACACATTTCAATGACAATGTACCACATCTCAATGACATGTAATTTCTCACAAGCACTGCTTTTTGTAAAGTAACTGGAAGAATATAATTCAAGTTCATTTCCAGAGAAGAATGAAAGAAAATAGTGGTGTTCCTGCATAATGTTAACCATGATGCAGCCCAACCCATAGCTCCTTTATTTAGCTTGCTAAATTCAATGAATCTCTAAACACTTTAATTATTTACCCCATCCCCTTCTTCCTCCATGGTGCAAACTCTATGCCATTCACTTGTTAAGACTCCCTTTGAAACTCATTTCTCATTTTTGCTCAAGGATCCAGAAGCTTTCTATGTAGAAGTAAAAAAGAATCAATGAGGCGTATATTTGGTGATACTTTAAACTGGATGAGTCACTCCCAAAAAATGCCTGGGAGGTGTTGGAGGGTCAGCCCTGTACCAGTCCACAGTCCTGTACAAATCCAGACAGCTCAGATTCTACTGAACTATGTAAGTTCTGCTTGTCTAACATTATTTTATTAGTGCTGTACTGTCGGAATCCTCATAACCCAAGGGATTTACCAATGTTTACTAAACTTACACCGTCATCAGAGGGCAAGGATGACACAGTCCTTACAGCATTACATGATCTCTGGTTGTGTAGCCCTCAACTGAGCAATGAAGACCTAAACAATTTGCATGTGTGAGGGCCCCATAACATTAAGTCTTGCTCCAATGTGCTTCAGAAAAACCCAGCACTGCTGAGTAAAAACTACATAAAGTGAGATTTAGGTGACCCATTCTCATAGAGATTAGAGTCTCTTCTCAAAATAATAACATTTTCTTCATAAAATTTTAACTTCAGAAACAAGTAAGAAAGATGTGGTTATCATAAAAAATGTGTTCTGAATTAGATTAGTATATTTATAATTTTATCTACCAAAAATACTTTTTTCTTTTTAAGTTAGATTAATTTATATGCAGTCCAGCGGGATGTTCAGATATCAGAAGCCAAAAACACTCATTTTATTACCTACATCTTCTTAGCTGGGATTATGTAGGGTTTTTAAATTATCATTTAATTATGACTGAGGGAAGGCAAGCTTTAGGGGAGATTAAAGGATCTGGCATGGCCTTTCAGAGCAGGTGACTGACAGGAAAACTTAGTAAGTATATATTAGGCAAATTTGAGTGATGACAGATGTAGAAACTGAGTAACCCAGAATGAAGTTACAGAACGCAAAATCAGAAAAGACACTCTCTAGTCTACTGTGGCTTATATTGTCATGTTTAGAAATGGTTTTAAGATAAAACATTAGCATGTGTCATCAGATATAAGTTAATGTTGGAACTATGAGGGTTCCAAAGTTACAAACCTAGAAGTAATCAAGAACATAGAGATGAGTTAGAGTATTTATAATATCAATATGATATTTTGCTATTTTGGGAAACTAACACTCAAAACTCACATGGCCATGTTATAGTAGAGAAATGAATATATATATGTGTATATATATATATATATATATATATATACACACACACACACACACACACACACACACACATACATACATACATATAATGTAACAGCCAAGTAAAGCCAGTTCTCACCAAAGAGATACTAGACAGACAGACATGAGAAGAGCAGGGATAATAGGGCAGGTACAGAAAGTCACCAGGGTAGAAAGCCTCAGGGTGCCTAGCAACAGGCTAAACTAGATTGGGACCTCACCCCCAGATGACCCACCCTCCCCTAGCATATTGCTGGTCACGCAGTTTAGGCCCCATGACCTTTCATATTGTTGGCCATGTGGGTTGAACACTTCCCTGACCTCTCCTTCTCTGGCACGTCACTGACCATGTGATAGACCCCCTTAGAGGAGGAACAAGGGGGCTGAAGAAATATCTCACACTGTACAACTCCCATGTAAGCCCTTGCACAACCACTCCCTAAAGCATTAAGCCCTCAAGACAATGGGGTTCTGACCTGCATCAAATAATCTCAGGAATAAAGCCTCAGGTCTGTTGACCACAGAGACAGAGTTTTGGTCAAACTAGAGGTCACATCTAGGCCTCAGCTCTGTTTCAACTCCAGGCCCAAAAAAGCAGCAAGGCCAGGCAGAGTACAGTCCGCTACAATGAAAAATTTTCCACACAAAATGCCAATAATGCCATCTTCAAAAAACACGGAGCGTCAGGACCAGCTGCAATGACTAATGACCCCCTGCCCTGGCGCTGACCAATCTGTGGGGACCATGACCCTGAAAGGACACACCTGGAAAGCTGATGAATGTTCTATTGAGATCCTCCCTGAGACCTCCCCTAATATCCCTGCCTTAAAATTCAGGACCCAGTGTGCACTCTTTCTCTTTCGAGCATGATCCTGCCTTTCTTCCTCTTTTCTTCCCTCAAGGTACATATCTTTGCTGGCTTTCTCCCAAGCTCCAAAGACCCTTATTTTGCCTCTGTAACTTGGTAGGACTGAGGTTTAACATCTGGCTTCACTCACCATTAATATTCAGACATGCTTAATTTAATATGTTATTGTTGGTCATTTTACTATCAAGACATTTTTTCACATGGACATCAATGAGTTTTAGTTTTTATTCTTACCTTACAAGTATGTGATTACTACTTTAAAAACAGGTATAGAATACATAACTGGCTGGAATATAATGTTAAATCCATCTTAAACCAAAATTTAGATTACAATATTTTTTGCTCCCAACAAAATTAAGGAGCAGAAGTAAGATCAATTGGGTCATATTTTTCTCCTATTCATTCATTTTAGTATTTCTTAGGAATACTAAAGGTTTTCCTCTATACTAGAGATACTATGCTGGCTTTGTGTCCACAGAGAAAAGAAAGAACAAAGTTTTCAAAGTTGTCTCTACACAGGTATGTGGTAAAGGTGTGGTGAAAAAGGCTGAGAAATCCCAAGCACAATCTCCTCGTATTCCATAATTTGGCAACTTTTAACGCCAGCCCTAAAGAAAGTAGAAATAAGCTTATTTTCCCAAGTCATTTGTCTTGGAACTTTGGATGTTTCATTTTTACCTTCCTCTTGTTTGCTTTACTTAACTGATTTTTCCCTGCATATGCTCAGTCACCCAGTTAGAGCTACAACCAACAGTTCTGAAAATACTCCTATTCATTACAAATTCCATATTACTTCATTCAAACTCCTTTTTTATGCATTAATTTAGATTTGAATAGTGATTCTGTTCCTGGCATCCAAGGTTCTTGGGAACTCCTGAGATGGAAATCAAGAGATTTCACCACAAATATAGTTAGTACTCAGGGAAGATGTTTATTAAAAAGCTGCTACACCTGAGGGAAATAGCATCCAAAGGGAGAAATAAATGGCTGCTGCTGTCCAAACAAAAGCTGGAGAACAGTTTTAAAGAAGGCAGAAAAGATGACATTGAAGAGTGACGTGTAGGTATGTAGAAGCAGGACTCCTTGGTGCCTGCACAATGGAACTACATGCAGCTTCATGCCTCATTAGCATGTTAAAACTCCACCTAGGGGTGTGTTTTTAGCATTTAAATGAGGGAGTGTCACCAAAGGACAGTATTTCTTGTTAGCCTAAATGTGCGAGGAAAGGGAACAAAATTTAACCCCAAGGAAATAAATCTTGAGACAGTAGCGCCCTTCAGTCCTTGTTGCTAATTGTCTATAAGGGACAGGGAAAGCCTTGGAGCACTTAATGGGTTTCTGGTGTCCTACCAGCTGGACCCAGGGTGTAGCCTGCCTATCTCAGTCCCTAGTTTCACGTCCTTGCTTACCATATAGTTTCCCTCCTTGTCCCTGGCTGAAATAAGAGCTTCTTAGCTCTTAAAGATGGAAGAGCTAAAATTTCTGAACTGTTTTATTTAGATAATCTAACAGGACCTCTATTAACCCATTACTATTCCTGTTGGGTAAATGGAGTCAGTAAGGCTTCCTTAGAGTAAATGGAGGCAGTCTGGCTTCCTCACCTAGGGTCTGGGAAACTAAGGGAACCAGTTTTCCCATGCCTTGAATGGACCTGATAACTAGTGTTCTCATAGCTCTGAGACTGGGTCCAATAAACGGTTCCCATAACATGAAGTATGCTCACATAAGCAAAATCAGGCTATGTCATATAAGTTTTTTGGCTTTTTGCTGGCTTTGTTTGTCTCCAATACTTAAACAGGTAGGGGCTTCTCACTAGGGAGATGCTCAGCTTGCAGCATGAGTGGCCCACCCACCCATGAATAAAGGCATGTCAAGAGTCCCCATGGCTCTGTACATTTTCTTCCCTATCCCTGCACCTAGAGAGGACCCGCCAGGCCTTGACCAGCTGTAACACAGCTCCTCACTCAGATGTCTGGGCACTAAGATAAGCAGCGTTCCCATAGCCTCGAGAATGGGCCCGCATGCTCAGAATTATGCTTTGTTATACAATGTCTTGGCACTCAGCTGGTTTTGCGTGTATTTAGTATGTAAGGGAGTTGGGACTTTCCAAGGAGTGACTCTTTCAGCTTGCGTGGATCACCCCACCTTTGAATGTCAGGTATTCCCACCGCTCCGTGAATTTTCTTCTGACTGTCTGAATCCCTAGCGAACCTGCCTGGCCTTGAAAGGCTGCAAGACAATTCCTCTCTGAGGAATCTCTTTTATATCCAGTCTACCCCACATTCGGTTGATGATTCACTTTACCATCAGCTTCTGCATCCCCTTTCTTCCTGTTTGTATGATTCCTATTCCAGGCCACCTGGCTCAGCTCAGCCTCAGGTAAAAACTCTACAAAGCTTTTCCTTTCTTCTGTGTCACTATCTCTCCCATGGTTCAGCATCTACTTTCATGTCTCTTCTAAAGTTGTTTCTCTTATGAAGTTGTCAGCAGCATCTTTATTTCTCTGCATTCCCCATTCTTCCCATTTGGATATTCTAATCTCTGGGCTAACTCACTCTTTTCCTGCTCCTCAGTTTCTAAATGTCAAGAACCTGTTTCCTGACCTCTAATTCCTCTAGTTTCTTTCTCTATAAAACATGAGCATATTTGTATTTTCATTAGATTTGAACTGGCTCTGGGTTTCTCTCAAATTTCCTTTCTTTTCTGACATAGAAGGGGATATCATGTCAACCCTCCCTTCTTTTCTTTCTTCCTGACCTCCATCCTTTTGGTTTTTGTGTCTCTATAGATATGAATAAAGTCTTGATTTTTTGATTCTAAGAACCAAGATCTCAGCTATGCTTTTTCCACTTTTCCCAACTTCCTCCATCTCATAATCCCATGCAAAATATTTTTACAGGTTTTACAAGAAATTCAGTCACATTCAGAATAAACTTTCCTGATGATTAGAACACATTAGGAGGGAGGAGGCATGTTGTACAACCTATAGTATTCTTTAATTTCCTGAATGTCTTCCCCTATCTCAATTAATTTCTCTCCTCCTTTACCCTTCATCCAGGGTTTCCTTGTTCAGCTGTGATTTCAACAGGTCAGAGTGATGTCATTCTTGACCTTAAGCTACAAATGGGGGCCCAGAGGTTTAACCATTAACCAAAGGGACTTACATTATTAACTAGATTTGGTGGGGGGAAAATACACACTCATAAAAAATACTCAAAACAGTGGAGATACAAAAATGAAAATTAGGTCTTCTTGAACCCCAGGCCCCTCTAGACTTTTTCCTTTTAGTTAAACATTGAACTGGGTATTTTTCTAGGAATATTTCATGGATATATAAACACTGTGGGCAAAAACAGGGCCACATACTAAATCTGGTATGCTCTGGGGAAGCCTGCAGGGTAGCCTTACAAACTCAGAGACCTAATGTAATCACATAGGGTGGCCTGAAATTAAAACTTTGTAACTAAAAGGGGTTCAAGGTGGGTAGTCAGGCCCTAGGGTAGTATTTTTCCCTAACTACCCTAGGGAAATAAGATCAATCTTCACTTTAACTGAGACTGCTTTTTTTTTTCCTTTCATCTAAGATAACATACCTTTGGAACATCAAAAGCAATTTCTTCTCTGGATACCTCAAAGCATAACCACTGCACAGGAGCAGAGAACATGAATCCTTTCATTGTTATTATTATCAGTTTAATTTTTGACTATTAACTATCTAAAATAATTATATGCCTGTTCCTTTTACTTTTTAACTAACCCCAGAGATTTCCCCACTTTGCTTTCTCCTACCTCTCTAATGTATCCCCAGTGGATTTTATGTAACCTGCTTACATCTTCCCCTTTGATTCTGGTGTATAAAATAAATGGTAAAGCTGCCATTTTCTGGAGTATTTTCTCAATCCGTTGAGATTTTCCTTCCTGGCAATGGTCACCAGTTTGGCTCAAATTAACTCATAAAAATTTGTACAGTTTTAGATGTTTCTTACGTTGACCACATAGATGTTTATAGGTCCTTTCTGTAAAACACAGATTGTAGCATATTACCTTGACTGGTCAGCTCAGCAGCGTAGGATTTTTATTCTTGTTGTCATAAACCCCATAAACTCACTACAGTATATCTCTTGTATTTCTCTGGTTGAGAAAAGGGGTCCTATGAAAAGTAACCTCTCAGGGCGAACATAAATTCCTAGGTAGGCAGGTCATGGTGAGTAGTCATGTCCCAGGCTAATAACTTCTTTAGTAAAAGGTTTATCTCTGCTTTAAGGGAATCCCTGTTCATTGTCTTCCTGCATCTAAGTTAATATACTTTTAAAATTCCTCTTTTCAAAAGCATAACCACCCTCAAGAGAGCATATAATCTTGTTAATTATCCTGTAAACCAACCCCTGCCTTGCTTTCTTCCAGGTTCATGTAATCTTCCTTATGTTTCCTCTGTAAATCTGAATGCATAAAAAAGGCTGCAAACTGCCATTCTGGGAATCATTTTTCTCAGTCGGTTGAAATCTTGCTTCTAGGCATACTCTCTATTTGGCTCAAATAAATTTTTATAAAAGTTCTCTACAGGTTTGGACATTCTCACATGGACACTCACTTTAGCTGAGCTGAGTAATCTGCAATAGCAACCATTTTGCAGGAGTTCATCAAATTACAGAATTAAGTTTGTTTGGCACAAGGGACCAGGATAACATAAAACTATACGATGGTACTTTTTTTTAACTCACCACTCCAAGGCAGTCTTTCTTAACCTTTTACCCTGGAAGAGCACTCACTCAAATTGATCAAGTCTAGTGGAAATCTTATATATTGATAAATCTATTTTATCTACATCTCATAGTATATTTGCATGATCAGTAAATTGTAGATTTAAAAATTTAATAATAAATGCCATTTTGATTCATTTCATTGAATCAAAATGACATTTTTAGTTTGGTTATATTTATTATATAACAAAATTTATTTTCCTTTTCCTTTTGTATGGTTTCCCCACTCCACAAAGATGATAAATACTATTGTAAGTCCATATAATAGGTGAAAGAACAAATTTCCTTCTCTTTAATAAAAGTTCTACTTGATTTGTTAAAAAACCTTGTCCACATTAGCCTAAATGGGGTATATAGAAGGACAATTTTTCCTTCATATAAAACTAAAAGAAACTTTAGCCAAAGTTTTTTGAAATAAAAAAAGGAAAAAAGTAGTTATGTTCACTTTCATGAAATTAATCATTTTTTCTCCCATTTCAAAAGGTTAAAACATCCATTAGGTTTACATAATCAATTTTTGTTAGCTGACTCAAGTCAAAATTTTATTGTGTCTTCTAATATAGGCTTTGTAGATTTAATTTAAATTTAGGCTGCAAAATGACTTAAGTAACTATATTTGCAATGTGAAAATCTATTGATAATATGGAATAATAAAACTATGTATCTATAATCCAAAGTACTATGAGTAAAAATATAGCATATAACAAATTTTATACAAATTTTGAAAATAGATTTTTTTCTTTTCTTATTCTCTTTTTTTTTCCTCAATGAAGGACAATAATGTCATTATTTATATCAGCAAAAGAAACAAATAAAGCTTCAAATTAATGTATCTCACATTAATATCATTCCTTAAGGTCTTGAGAACATAGAAAAGATAAAAAAAGAATTACACAAAATATCACTGTCACGTATGACTACTTCTTTATTACAAAAGAAATTAACTTTCACACTGGAGTCTGCAAAAGGAAATTAACTTAACCTTGCAGCTCTGAAACAAACTTCATAATGATGTTACAGAACAGACTGGGGGGATGAAGATATACTATTACAGAATGGACCCACCTGTGTGCTCTGGGGATCCCCCACCCTATACTAGGTTCTCCTTTCCTGCCATCAGGGAAAGACTTGTCTCAAAGCCAGAGATTGGTGAAAAGGAAAGGGATTATTTATTTAAAGAGTTATACAAACTTAAGAGTAATAACTTAATGTCTGTTGAGATCTCAACGTCCTTTAGAATACCCACAAACGCCCAGTCCTTCTGTTACAGAGCAAGAGGCGGGGGTGGTTCATGATAAATTATTACAGAAAGGATTCCCCCTTTCTGTCTCTGGACGTTCCTTCCCCCCACGCCCACCTGCTAGGTTCGCAATGCCCGCCGCCAGAGGAAACACGTCTCTCAATGCCAGAGACTGGTGAAAAGGAAAGGAATTGTTTATTTAAAAGTTACACAAGCTTAGAATAATGACCTAATGTCTTCAATAAGATACTAAAGTCCTCTAGAATACCCACAGATGCACAGTCCTTCCCTCTCCCTGTGCCCAGTCCGGGGTACCGTGTCTCAGGAAAAGAAGTAGAAGTCCGTGATTCAGGCTCCCGGCACCATCAGCTGTGTGGCTGCTGCAATCTCCAGTTAATCCAAAGCCATGTGGCACCTTCTCATGGCCCAGCAGCAAGAGTCCTTTTTCCCCTTTTCTATGGCTGCAAAGTCTCTCCTGCTGCCTAAGTCGCGTGGCAAGAAGAAGCACTCCAAAACCTCGTGGTCCTCTCTACTCTCCTTCAGAACCGCGTGGTCCTTTTCCCCACTTCAGAACCACATGGACCTCTATCTATCTACTTGCTTCAGAACCTCGTGGTTCCCCCATTTACTTCAGAGCCGCATGGTCTCCTCCCCATTTACTTTTGGAGCCGCGTGGTCTCCTCCTTCTTCCCCAAAACCTTGTGGTCCTCCCCACTACTATGGAGCCGAGTGGTCTCTTCTTTACTTCAGAGCCCCATGGTCTCTTCTCCTCTATGGCTGCCGGGCCTAGGTTTAAATCCCAGCACCCATCTTCCTTTGCAGCCCATTTCTGATTCCTCCTACAGTCAGTTACACCTGCCAGCATCCCCATATTCTTTCAGCTTTACTGGGCTGCCATAGTAAGTCTGGGCAGGTGTGGCCCCATGGCGTGGAGCCAATCATCTCCAAGCTCTCACGCAGGCCCTGTAACCAGGGGGAGTTGCTTCCCAGTCCCACCTTGGGTGGAAGTCACTCCCTTCTCCCTGGCTCAAAGCAGGGCCACAGCTATTTAACATATCCATGAAACCAGTTAAAGGTTATAGATATGTTAAATGACCATGCCTGGGGTTAGCTGCAAAGCTCTTGCTACCCAAAACAGCCTCTGAATGGCCCTGTTCCATGTGTCCCATCCCCCTTGGCTCAGGCCTGTGGGGGTGAAGACATCCTACATACATTTTTCTAATATTTCCTGGACACCCCGAGTCCTGGACCCCATTATAAATCCCTTCCTGGGGCCCTCCTCTTGGCTGCACCATGCTTCACTTCCTTCCCCCTTTGTCTAGTCTGGGGTACCAAATCTCAGGAAAAGAAATAGTCCATGGTTCTTCTCGGCCCAAGCCATGTGGTCCCAAAAAGACCCCGAGTGGCTGCCAAGCCTGGGTTTAAATCCCAGCGCCAATCTTCCTCTACTGCACCATTTCCAACTCCTCCCACAATTGGCCACAGCTGCCAGCATTCCCGTATTCTTCCAGCTTTACTAGGCTGTCATAGTAAGTCCCGGCAGACAGGGCCCTGTGGTGTGGAGCCAATCATCTCCAAGCTCTCACGCAGGCTCTGTAACCAGGGGGAGTTGCCTCCCAGTTACATCATGGGTTGAAGTCACTCCCATCCCCCTGGCTCAAAGCATGGCCACAGCTGTTTAACATATCTATGAAACCAGTTAAAGGTTATAGGTATGTTAAATGACCGTTCTAGAGGTTATCTGCAAAACTGTTGCTATTCAAAACAACTCTCAATGGCCCTGCTCCATGCATCCCATTCCCCAGCTCAGACTTGTGGGGGGTGAGGACAACCTATATACATATTTTTTCTAATATTTCCTGCACACTGAGTTCTGGACCCCATTACAAATCCCTATTTTGGCCCTCCCAGCCCCCCGCTGGCTGCACCCTGTTGCAATGAGGTATTCTTAAGTTTTCATAGAGTGGGGTATAAAAGGAGAGAAAATCTTTTAGGACAGTGTTTCTCAAATTAGGCTACTTTCACAAACATATTCTTGGGGATTTGAAGTTTTTATGATAATGTTTTGAATTTATGTTTTACTTTTGTTTGTAATCTAAACGAATTAATACACACTTGTTCAGGAGTACCTGGATGATCATTTACATAACACTGTTGCTACATGATCACAGCTTCTACAATGTACTTGTGATGCCTGTGGCACCAAGTGAAGAATCACTGTGCCCAACTCTTCAGGGGGCATTTTTCAAATTGGGTCCTCAGACCCCTCATAGAACTGTTAAACATTTCCTATGAACTCTGTGAGCTGTCAAGGTGAAGAACACTGATTCAAAGCAGTGGGATGAGGGGTTACCGGGGAGACACATGCAGTTTGGAAAAGCACATTGAACACGCCTATTGATTTCATAATACAAACTCTATAAAGTCAAACTCAAAATAATTTTTGGGAAGCAGCATAAAATTAACTATAGATTCACCCTAGTGGTCCTGGGATAAACTTGGTTAAAAACATTGACTTAGAGGTAGAGGCATCTTGGCACATGAAGAATAATTAGTAAGAACCACATGCAAAGGAGAAAGAACTTTTCTGGAGTCAGTGACAGAATCCTAAACTATAACTTGTCATAGTCCTTTGGAACCAAAGGGCCATTCCATAAGAAACCCAAGGTGTCCTTCAACCATCTCAGGCCTGTGGTTTGTGGCAAGTGAGTAGACTCTTAATACTGACTCAAAAAAAGAAAAGCCTGTTTTTGCCAAGAATCTTCCCCCGACATTTTTTGGTTTAGATATTTCAGAATTTTAAGTAAAAAGCTGCTGCAGCTGGGTAAACATAGCCCTAGATACCTCCACCAGGAAGTGGTGCTATCATTTGCAATGCCATCCAGTTCTCAAGGGAGAATTCAGCGTCTGGTCTGTAATTGCTGTAGAGCTCCAATTTGCTTTAGCTGCAACAGTTCCCCATGTTGATGCATATTTTTTAGATCAGTGCATCCACCTATATACACTCTTTACCAAGGAAGACTCAGGGTATTGTCCTGGCTCTTGTGAGCTATTGCAAATAATCTTGAATCTTGTCTGTGTCACTGGTCACCATGATATCGACATATTCCAAAACCCCTTGTTTGAAGGGGAATTGGCTCTGAAAATACATTTTCTGAGAAGTGACATGAGAAGACTCAGGTATAGGCTTAGAAATATCAAATTATACACATGAGTTGATTACTTGATCTTATTTATGTATCTACATTTTCATGAAAGTATAATAATTGAAAGTAAATTAAAAAATGAAATTTTACTTATTTAATGCACACCCTGCCTTGTCTTTGTTTTTTGTTTTATTTTTGTTTTTTTTTACTGCACAAATAATTTGTGATTGAAAATGATAGGAGGACACACATTATATTTTCAACTAAAATGGGGGGCAATTTCCACCAATGTTTTTAAATGCTTCATCAACAAGAAAAAGTAAGCAAAATGTTCATTGCTTTTTATAATGGCAATGTTCGTTTGTTTTCTCAGAAATCCAGAACTTGTCTAGAAGTCAATTTTCTCTTTAGTATATGATCAGATGTATGAAACAAACTTCTTTTTCTCTCAAATTTATATTCTTAGATTGAGAAGAATATTTAAATGTTCCTTCATACAGTCATACATAAAAACTGTACAGTAGGGCTCTGTTATACTTTCAAGAGTTTCCAAAAGGGCTAATCTTTTTCCTGACTCTCAGGCCCAAGCAGCAAAGGAAACAGTTTACAATTTCTTTTGCAACATGATATATCCAGTAATCATGTCATATGAAGTCAAAATATTTTCTCTAGGACCTTGCAGAGACATACACAAATGGTTCAGGTGATGAAAACAGTCTGCCAAGTTCCACAGATCAATGTTGGGCAGCCATACTTCATTTTCATAGGGTTTCAGCAAATCTGGTGGACAGCACTCCTGCAATTATCCTTCCAGTTTAAACTCCCTTTTGAGATGTGGTCAGGAGCATCATCCAAACTTTCATCATTCCATCTCCAAAAATATTTGATACTAGCACCTTTCTGGTGTGAAAAATAGTAGTGTATTTTGATCACATTCAGAATTGTCTTTTTCCCTAAAAGAGACAAAAGCTTCTAAGGAGCACCATCAGTACAGACACCAAGACAACTCTTCCAAGACATATATTGTGTTTCCAAAAATGAAAAGAAAATGTATTTTGTTTTTGTTTTTGATTTTAGGGGACAGTTTTGTGCAGCAGAAATGAATTATAAATTTCACTATCATTTTCAAATTTTACAAATGCTAAAATATGACATTTACTAAAAAAAATCTGTTGACAACCTATTTAGAGAAGCTATTGGTTTTAAGCTTATTACATAAAACCTTTCCAACATTATGTGGCATGTCATGAATAAATTCACTTATTTTATAAATTTTGATCAGAATGTTTTCAATTTCTTCATTGTAAGCCTTATGAGAAGTACGTTAAAAGTTTAAAATTCTCCTTTTTTTTCTTTATATCTCTTCAAAAATCATAACTTGGATTTTCTGACTGCTTATAAATCAAAAAATATTGATAATATATAGACTTGAAAGACATAAAAATAACTAAATGGGAAAACTTCAAAAAATCAAAATTTACCCCATTACACAAAAACCCTAATCTCTAAAACCCATGTATTGCTATGTGTTCAACAATAGAGGAAAGGCAAGTGCAGCTGAGTGTATTGTAAGTCCTTCTTTACAATGAAATAAAAAAAAAATCCATTACACTAATGCAGCTTGTTTATTCCCATAAGTCAATTGGTGGTGTGTAACAGAATGTTGAGGAAGATAACTTGTAAAGAAGAGGTCACTGTCATCAACCTGCCATCCCCTTCTTACAATGCAGAAAATGCTAATTGCAAGCAGTCTTTTATGCTAACAATGCAGAATAGAATCAACCAAATAAGCACAGATTTACTGTTTGCTTCTATATAGGGTCGATAATAAAATTCATAACACAACTGCATGGTCACTGTCCATCATTGTGACCATAAGCACTGCACAGTTTCCAAAGCTCAAAAATTATGCTTTTCAGAAAAAAAATACTATCTGTTGTAGAACCCTTCCAATATCTCATAGTGCCCTAGAGTTCTATAGAACCTAGTTGAGAAACCTACTATAGGAAACCAGAGTTCTACAAAGTTTTTACACTTTCCCAGTTATCTTTTGCTATGTAATAGATCACTTCAAAATGTAGGGCTCAAAACAACAATTTATTATTATTTCTCACATTTCCTGGATGATTAGGTCAGCTGGGCAATTCTTTTTTGAGATTTCTCATGTTATTGCAGTCATCTGGTAGCTGGTGCCGGAGTCCTCTGAAGTTTTCTTCATTCACACATCCAGCATGTGGCCTGAGATGGCTAGAACATGTGAAAGTTGGCTGCCATCTCTCTCCATGTGACCTCATGGTGAGCTTTGGCTTATTCACTAAGCAAGTCCTTAAGGCCAGCAAACATCCAACTGAAAGGGAATTTGGCTCCAACTATCAATAGGAGGAATAACTGATTTTATAACCATCTTTAATCCATGATATACTATCCTTTAAACTCAGGCCACAGATGTGTAGAATTTACTTATATTTTGGAAAGAGAAAGAGATTTAGCTTGGAGTAGTTAAATGACTTGCTACTAATGTCCTTCAGTAAATTATGACAGAGAAGTGAAAAGAAATATAGGTCTGTCCTGGAAAAAGTCCAGCCATTGTTAATATAAAGAGAATAGTTTATGTGACATCAATGTAACCTGGCAGCCAAGGAGAGTGGACTAGAATGTACATACATGAACAATGATGAGTTCACTGTCCTAGTCAGTGGGTGCAGTAGACACCGTTGAGTGAGCATGTGTAGTGTGTGACCATCACATTCAAAATGACTGAGTGAGTAGAGCAACAAATCTACATTAAATTTTGTGTTAAGCTTGAACATTCCTCCACAGAAACTATTCAGATGATTCAGAAGGCCGCAGCTGTGGGAAACTGGTGATTGGCAGTTTCATCATGACAATGTGCCTCCTTATGCATCACTTCTCATGCAGAGTTTCTGGGAAAACATTGAATCACCCAGGTGATTCAACCCCCATACAGCCCAGCTTTGTTGCCCTGCAACTTCTGGCTTTTTACAAAACTAATATCACCTTTGAAAGGGTAGAGATATCTGATCATCTATAAGATTCAGGAGAACTGTGTGAGGTCCCAAGTTGCCTATTTTGAAGGGGATTGAAGTATCATTGTCCTATTTATAGCATTTCTTGTATCTTATATCTTCTTCAATAAGCGTCTTCATAGTGCATGGCTGGATATTTCCTGGACAGACTTCATATACAAATCTCTTAATTCTTTAAACAACAAATCCTCTATTTGCCAAGTATTTTTAAAGTGAATGATTCATCCTGAATGTTAAAATCTATCAGGGTGATATTTTAAAGATTATTGTTTATGTGCATTAGGAGCTGTTTGCAAATGAAATCTTTTCTCAAACTAATGTTTTCTTTTTTCCATCTCCAAATCTCCTAATATTTCAATCTCTGATGTTATAGAGACATGTTACAAAAAAGCTACTTTACATATAAGTTTTCTCAGTAGTTATTTTATCCTAGTAATTCAATAGCATGGAATTACTGTTTGACCTTATCTTCTGAAAATGGAACTGTACCATGACAAGCAGGTATCACAAAGGTTTGTCTATTTAACATATTTTAGTCATGAAAATCCACTTAAATCTCAATAAGTAGAAGTTGAAATGTTAGCACTTTTGGCTACTTACATTTAGTTTAAACTGTAGTTTGGAAGAAAAAGAGAACAAAGGGTATTTTTTTAGAAGCTCATTTATGTGATCTTTCAGGGAAATAAATGTGCATTCTTTGGACCTCCCTCTACTTTTTAACTCATTTTCCCTTCTTACCCAAATCATTTCTTTTTAAAATTTTTGTTCTTGATATATTCTGCCAATTTTGGGAAGCAGTTCTCCTAAAAGTTTCTTATTTTATTCACTGACAGAAACTTGATGCTTATTTCTGACCATTTGTCAGTATATAGTAGCTTAGAATTGCCCAGTTAGCCCTTGATAATGATGGCACTAGGACAGATAGTATCTTTTCAGTATTTCTGAATTTGTCCCTGTAAAGGCATCCTGTTTCATCTTTCTAAACGTTGGCATGGGCGTTTGATATGTGTGCACATAAGCATGTCAACATGCCTTCCTCTGACAAGTGAAAATGTACAAGACCCTTCCCAGATATTATAATCCAATAGAAAAAACTACAGACTTCCTGTCAAAATGGAGGCATAGGTAGACAAGGCAACAAAATATAGGTTGCTTTCTCATGCAACCACAGAAAGAATTACAGCTGGACCTCAAAACAAGTAACACCCAAAATCATCAGAAAATTGAGCTGTATGGAAGTCCAACAACCAAGGATTAAAGGTGCCACATTCATCCACATGGATAGGATGGGGGGAGACTCGATGTGGTATAGAGAGGTGGTGGCAGTGGTGGCAATGGAACGGATGGTCCCACACTCACATGTGGTGGATAAAAATTGGGAAGAATACCTTGGGAATGATCAATCCCAGCCCCAGACCAGGATTACATAGCCCAGGGTTCCAGCAAGGGAAGATAAATTCCCGTACTTTTGGCTATAAAAACCAGTGAGGATGGAGCATTGGATGAAACTGCTGGGTTTTCAGGAGATTCTGCTTAAAGGACACGCACAGTCTTAGAACATACACAACCCCACCCCCACTCTGGGAATCGGCACCAAGGCAACAGATGGAAGGGCACCAGTTTCATACAGGTAGTGGGTGAAGTGACTGGAAACAGGTGAGTGCTATGCAAACCTCCAGAAGCCAGGCAGTCACATTGTCTCATCTCTGAACCCTCTCCCCACGGAGAGACACAAAACAGTGAAACAGGTTGCCCTGTCCTGGTGATTACCTAAGGCTCCACCCCACAAAATTTACAGATGCCTTTTCTACAATAGGTTGCACTACTAAGAAAGAGAGTCGAAGTAGTTCTGCCTAATACGCAGAAACATACACAGAAGAAGGAAAAAAAAAAAAAAACACAGGAAGGCTTCCAAACTGAGGAGAGAAAAAAACTATGGTCCAAATGAAAGCACAGAACAAAACCCCAGAAAAAGAACTAAATGAGATGGAGATAGCCAACCTATGTGAGGCATAGTACAAAACACTGGTGATCAAGATGCTCAAAGATCTCATTGAGTACAGCAATAAAATAAAGGAAGACGTGAAGGTTACACTAAGTGAAATAAAGGAAAATCTATAGGGAACCAGCAGTGGAGTGTCGGAAGCTAGGATTCAAGTCAGCAATTTGGAACATAAGGAAGAAATAAACATTCAACCAGAACAGAAAGAAGAAACAAGAATTCAAAAATACAAGATAGTATACAGCACCTTTGGGACATCTCCAAATATACCAACATCTGAATTATAGGGATACCAAAAGGAGAAAAGGAAAAGAAAAAATTGAACATTTATTTGAAAAGATAATGAAAGAAAACTCCCCCAATCTGGCAAAGGAAATAGACATACAAGTCCAAGTAGAATCCCAAACAAGATTGACCCAATGAGGACCACACCAAGACACATAATAATTACAATGCCAAAGGTTAAAGATAAAGAGAAAACCTTAAAAACAGCAAGAGAAAAGCAGAGAGTTACCTGCAAAAAAGTTCCTATAAGACTCTCAGCTGATTTCTCAAAAGAAACTTTGCTGGCTAGAAGGGACTGGCAAGAAGTATTCAAAGTGATGAAAAGCAAGGACATACAACCTAGATACTCTATCCAGCAAAGCTGTCATTTAGAATCAAAGGGCAGATAAAGTACTTCCCAGACAAGGTAAGGCTAAAGGAGTTCATCATCCCCATGCCATTATTACATGAAATGTTAAAGGGACTTATTTAAGAAAAAGGAGATCAAAACTATGAACATTAAAATGCAACAAATTCACAATTATCAACCACTGAATCTTAAAAGAAAAAAAAAAAACAATAAAAACTACTCAAGCAACCAGAGCAGGAATAGAATCATAGACATGGAGATCATTTGGAGGGTTATCATCAGGGAGGGAGTAGGGGGAGTGTGGTAGAAAAGGTACAGGGAATTAGAAGCATAACTGGTAGGTATAAAATAGATAGGGGGAGTTTAAGAATAGAATAGGAAATGGAGAAGCCAAAGAATTTATATGCATGACCCTTGAACATAAACTAAGCAGGGGTGGATTGCTGGAGGGAAGGGGGTGTACTGGGCAGAGAGGGCCAAAGAGGAAAATTGGGACAATTGTAATGACATAATTAATAAAATAAATTAAAAAATAAAGTTTATGACAACAAAAAGAAACTACTAAATTCTACAGCAAATTAGAACTTTTTGCTTAAAGAAGCATTATACTTCATATTTCTTTGCTTATAGGAAATTTATAAAAATAATTGAAACTATGCTGTATGATATCACTTTCTTATTTAGAAAGCAAATTCAAATAGGGCATTTATTAAAACATCTCCCACATGGCTGGCCAGGCTCACAAAGCAATTTTCTGTTACAATTTTATAATATTTCATGTTAATTTCCCCATAGGAAAAAATTAACTTGACTAGCTGATTAATCTTTCTATAGTCTATTTAGGTGAATATATTGTCATTATGATCAAGTTTCTTGTGAATTAGATGCCCTGATCCTAATCACCTCTTTGTTTACTGGAAAAATCAACTGTCTAGACTTGCAAAGCTCTGACTAGAATCTAGACTTCCCTTTCTTCAGCTAGTCTAATGGCCATCATTATTAGAATCACCTGTGATGTCTTTCATGATCCATTGAATCAAATTCTCTCCTGGAAGAGGCTAGGAATTTACTTCTTAAGGAAATTTCCCTGGTGATTGTCTTGTACAGAAAAGGCAAGAGTTACCACCACCTATTATGTTAACTCCACACAGGAAAATGAAAAAAATATATAGTAATTTTTTGGTCTGTGTCAGTAATTAGAGTAGATTCCAGGGGCACATGATTGAATAAGACAGAGCTATGTCTTCCAGGAATACATAAAAGTGACAGTCCAATAGTCAACTACCTATATATTTCAATGTCTTTTTTGAATAAAGTTTTATCATGAGATAGAAAAAGTCAGTAATTTTTTGTTTGCCAGAAAAGGACCTTCTGGAGATAATAAAATGAAAAGTTCAGTCAAAGTTTGGAGAAATAGCCTGATTTGAAATATAATAGTTTATGAGATCATATAGCCTCTAATGTAGATAGTAAAATATCAAAAAATATGGAAAACAAACTATATAGAGGTAGTATAGCTTTAAAGAGTTTGAACAACTTTCCTGGAAACAGAATTAGGGACAGAATGGGAAAAAAAAAGAGTCTGGACAGAGTTTTTCATCAGAGGAGTGAAGAATGGGTGTTGGTAATGAAGGATTTTTAGAACTACCTGTGGGATTTTTTAATCACCCATGACCAACATTCTCACTAACCCAATGTGAGAATGGTTTTATATAAAAATGAGATGAAGCTGGGGAATGGATGTTATAGCTTAATAACTTTTCCATAGGATTCTTACACATACCTGATCTTCCATTTGAGATCTACTGATCTTGGAAATAATGTTTGCTTAATATTTAGGCTATCAACATTATAAACAATTAGATGCAATTTTCAGGTATATATGATATATGAGGAATTGCATAATCGTAAGGTAGAAAAGCCTCACTGTGATTAGCAAAGTCAAGGTTTACCTTGTATTTTGGGATTCTGTAGGAGAAAAATCTAGGGAATAATCTTTCTTGCCCTTGTATTTCATATTGACAATACTTAGAAAAATTTAGCTAACCAGATGAGAACCAGCCAATATCCACTATTAATGTGGAAGTACTTCACTGACTTGTGGAGCAGTGCTAGAGATAAATTGATTTTCTCTGAATGTCTTATTTAGTTGCACAGATACATAACATGAAAATAAATGTTACAGCAACAAAATGTTAAAAATATAATAATTTTTTTTAAATGTGACAGGTTGCTAAGGAAATAAAAGGAAAATATTCTATTTAAAATTTTGAGCAGTGAAATGGGTACAATTCATGGAAACTATAACAATACCTAATATTATATAGTACATATATATATATATCAGAAATTGCTCTAAATTCTTTACATGTATTTATTTAATTTTTTCATTAAAAACATTATTATTACCACTACTACTACTATTTTACATTTGAGAAAATCAAGTCATAGTCATTAACTAACTTAGGCAAGATCACTTGGTACCAAACATCCCCACTTCTTCTCAATCAAATCAGTGAAAATGTTGATTCCTCATTCCTGCCCATTGGGCTCACAGCCCATGGCGTCTGAAATAACTGGAAGGTCACTGTAGCCTCAGGCCTAATAGGGCTATGAGGACATCCAAAGAACACCACAGTTATCTTCTACGTTAAAGACAGCATGTTAACTGAAGTGGATGAACTAGAAGTAGTATATTGAAGGCTCAGAAAGATCTCTACCTGGAAGACATGAGACTATTTAGATGCTGCCATTGAGGCCATATATCTCTCATATTTTACATCAATTGGTGATTAATCACCCTTGGACATTCATTTTCTTTTTTAAAATCCTCAGTTTCCCCAACAGCCATCAAATTCCATAGTCCTATAGAAATATTTTTATATGCACGGTTTCTGCCAGATATAATTTTTTAATAAAATAAAACAATTCAATAATATTTTTCTATATGAGAACAAATTCAAATAAGATAACGTATAAGAAAAAAATTATGATGTAAAAATGATGTAGTTCCAATCGCTGAGTTTAGGATAACTAGAAAAAGAAATGTATGGGAAACTAACCAATAATCAATCGCTATGAAAAAGAATAAAAAAACAAAAACAAGGTAGAGAATCCTTGATTTCCTGTTAGGCTAACATTGCCGTCAATCTGCAAAGGCGGTGGTATTTTATGATATATAGTTGACAGGCCGATGCCGGTACTATTAGGCCCACATTAACTCTATTTCTTAATGCTTAAATCCATCCACCCAGATAATACGTTCAGTGACCCTAGGGAATCCCTGTAAGGTTGAAAGAATGACCAAGATCTCAAACAAGTAAATATTAAGTATGTGCTGCTCTCCCCTGTACTGGCCCCAGCTGTGCCTTTCTCAGCTGTCCTAGCCCCTGAAAGGACTCCCTCTGGCAGCCCGAGACACAGAGGAGAGAACACTGCAAAAACTAAGAATAGTGCCTTAAGAATGAAAGGGTCAAACCGATTAATGAGTTTCTGCACATATGGGGGAGGAAATACAGAAGGGAGTGGACAGGATACAGTAAGGTCACAGTGGGTGGTAGGTAGCTGGAAAAAGGAGTTACAAAGCATAAAATCTTAATAGGAAGTAATTTATAATGTATTTCTTCTAAAATGTTTGGGGCTTCTCTGAAGACTAGTTCAATCACACCCACAAAAAGATATTGGTTTTGGTGAATATACCATAGCAGACAGGGTTGAGAAATTTTTAGCTCTCGTGTGTTTACTGAGTTCATATTCTATGCCAGACTGTGTCATATGATAAGCTGGTGAAAGAGAGAGAGAGAGAGATGCTTAAGATTGGATTCTTACTTTCCAGAAATTCTACTTAGCTATTTTTTGTCTTGTAGAAAACAGAGCAAAGAATATCTATTTATTTATTTAGAGTGGATTGCATGGGTGAAGGCTAAAGTCAATACTGGTATTGTTTCAATTTAGAGCCTCTGCTACCAGCTTGTACGTCATGAGATCTTTGCTTATAGCTTGATTCTGCAAGGACCCACCCACATGCCTTACAGTGGTAGCATGAATAACACCGTCTTGTTTGTGTCTGCTCACATATCTCTCTTCTGCCAACTACAAGACAACCTCATTTTACATGTAATGCTTTATATACATATTTTCTGCTGCTTCAGAGTAGAGAAAGACTGTTTTGTGACAGCACAAACACAAAATCTTTCCATCGACTCCCAGATGCTATAAGAATCTTGAAAGGAGAGAAAACAGGAACGGCAGCTGGCTGACTCCATCAAAGGAAAGGGAGAAATTACCTTGAAACTAGTCAGGTAAAGGCTGTAACAGCTTGCTGAATATTTTTGTGATTAATCCCGCCTCCTTTGTACTATTGGAGAGATGCACTCAAACACACTGACTGTGTCATCACTATTTAGATGTGACCTTGGGTGCTTGCTTGGGCAGCACATATGCTATCTGTGACCTGGAGCCTCGAGGGGTCAGCTCTGCAGTGTAAATTTGCAATTTCAAAACCTGCAGCATATTCAAACCTGCTTTATTTGACTCAACTTGGCAAAACAGACCATTACTGGGCAGTATCAGTAGGTGACAGAGTTCAGAACTCCTTCACTTATTTAGGTAGTAACACACTGTTAATTGCTCTACAGTTTGTTACTTGCATTGTTTGCTCTCAACAGTAGTTTTTTTTAGCTACTTAGTTATTGAGATCACTATTCTACTTAAACAGTATCATGAACTATAACACCAACACGAACCAAATGACCAAAGCTTTAAGCAAAACAGTCCTATAAATGGATTTACCTAATAGCAAGACAAATTTAGGTAAAAGCACAGAGCTATTGATATTGTCTATAATTCTTTGGCATATGCTACAAATATCCATTTTTGCAGCTCTCTCATGTATGTTGTGTGATCTGTAAGTCAACATAATATTTATGACAGGGAGATAATATTTAAGTGCCTCCTATCTGTATGTTTCTGAAACATGGTTCTCAAATTAGGCAAAAATAATAGTCTCAAGCTTAGACTTCTTTTACAGAGAAAAGACAAAAAGTCCAGAATGTTTTAGAAGATATCAATGTCTTCCTTGTCAAATGTGCCTAAACATTTATCTATACTCACCGTCACTTTTCTCAGTTGTTTTACCCTAGTCTGGCTTCTGCACTGACACTTGATGAGACTGTTTTCTCAAAGGTCACAAACCCCCGCCTAATTGTACTATCACCTGCCCTGTACAAAACTGTACGAAAACCTTCCATGTACTACTCAACTTCTCTATAGTCTGACCTGGTCGTCAATGTGATTGCTGTGCAACCCTCTCTTTCCCTCTATTCCATTCTTCTGATGGCCCCTCTTCTCTAACTGAAGCAACAGCACATTCATTTTTTTATTATTCCTCATCTTTGCATGTCATGAGTTTAATACGATGATTTAATTACAGAACAGTTATTGGAAAAGTGAGCAGCACAGGGTGCCCAGATAGTGGGGATTCTCCCCGATTCATGTGGAAGTTCCTTATGACACAGACTGCATTCATTTCATGAACTGTTTCTCTCTTTTCTTTTTTTTTTCCTCTCTGTGTGATAACAGCTTTATTCTTAATACTGAGAGATAACTCCTAATTGTAAATATTAAAATTACTGTATTTTAAATATAGAATATAAAATACAAATCAGTGGATTTTTATAAAGTTACTTCACTGTAGAATTAAAATATTTCACAGATTTGGAGCTCTCTCTCTTTTCTTTAACCAGCAGGATTTAAGGATACAGGGATTATCATGATTCATTATCTCTTCTCAAACAGCATGTGCAAATCTCTTCCCTGTGTGAGCAGCAGGCTTTTAGCCTCACCGCCTTCTTTGTTGTTCTGGATGCCACTTCACAGCCATGGAGGAAAATAATGGGTACCTACATAACATTTTTTCTCTTTCTATTTATTTTATTTTTTAAATTACAGTTTATACTAAGCCCTGGCTGGTGTGGCTCAGTGGAATGGGCTCCAGCCTGGGAACCAAAGGGTTGCTGGTTCGATTCCCAGTTAGGGCATGGGCCTGGGTTGTAGGCCAGGTACCCCAGTGGGGTGCATGCAAGAGGCAACCACACGTTGATGTTTCTCTCCCTCTCCCTCTGTCTAAAATAAATAAATAAATCTTAAAAAAATAAATTGCAGTTTACATTCAATATTATTTTGTATTAGTTTCAGCTGTATGGCATAGTGGTTAGACAATCACATACTTCACTGTGTTCCTCCATTTCCAGCACCCACGTGGCACCATACATAGTTATTGCAATATTATTGATTATATTCCCTATGATGTACTTTACATCCCTGTAACTATTTTGTAACTACCAATTTGCACTTACTAATCCCTTCACCATTTTTTACTCAGTCCCCCAACCACTGTCCCCTCTGGCAAACATTAGTCTATTCTCTGGATCCATGAGGCTGTTCCATTTTTGTTTGTTCATTTATTTTGTTCTTTAGATTCCACATATATGTGAAATCATATGGTATCTGTCTTTCTCTGACTGACCTATATAATATTGTCATTGTTCTCGGTATGGGTTCTGGGGTTTTCCCTTGAGATGCACCATCTTCTAGGGACAGATATGCACTGATGGTCTGAACTCTTGAAATCATTCACTCTGGTCTTGCTTTCATACCTATGTTGCTCGCACTACATAGATCTCACACGTTGTAGTTTGGATTATAAATATCTTCCATTTCTCATATGATGGGTCTTATATTTCAGTTACTTGTTTTCTTTCTTTTTGAGAGCTTTTCAGGAGAAAAATGGGACAGGATTCTTTTTCCCCCCCATCGTTTAACAATTGAAAGTCAACATTTAGATCTAATATATGCTAAGAAATACTGACTCAGACAGAAGAGTGGTTTCACCCCTTTTATTAAGATTAAATTTCCAGTCCAATTCAACTGCATGCATTTTTTGTTCAATTAAAAATGCAAAAAGAAAAAATATCATTGCAACAGATAAATGTCAATAATTTGGACAATACAAATGCTGGCATTGAGCACTTTTGAGCATATAATGAGTTTAACATTTAACTGGATTTTAGGCTGTAGGTACTTCAAGGAATTAGAGGACCAGTTCGTTTTTTTTAAGTAGCTATTTAAACAAATTAAATTGTAAGTAAAGAAGTCAATTGGTACTCAAAGGTTTATATATTACTATATACTAGGTGTTTTGCTGAAGTGTCAGCAAAGCAGATGCATAATTTCCTGCAACAGTAAAATAAATTACCTTTTCGTTACACCAAGGTAGGCATTTATAATGTAAAGATCTTATGCAGTTATTTATAATGTAAAGATCAATAGTTTAATGTTATTCTGCAGCCAATAGAAATTCATTTTCACATTCCAATCTCTCAGGGAATTTTCCTTTTTCCTGGCTTCAGTGTGGTAACAATTTCATCTACCTCTGATTGACAAATGGAGAAAAATGATAAATTTAACACAAATACTATGTGTTTTTTATTTTCTTATTTTTAAACCTTTTTTTAATTGTGGTTCAGATACAATTTTCTGCCTTTTCCGCCCACCCCTTCCCACCACCCCAGCCCTCCTCGCCTCCCTCCCCTGTTTCCATCCCCTTTGTTATTGTCCATATGTACTTTATAATAGTTCCTGCAAACCCTTCACCGTTTCCCTTATAATCTCCTCCCCTCTTCCCTCTATTCACTGTCAGCCTGCTCTCATTTTCAGTGTCTTTGGTTATACTTTGCTTGCTAGTTTGTTTTGTTGATTAGGTTCCTGTTAAAGGTGTGATCATATGGTATTTGTCTTTCACCACCTGGCTTATTTCACTTAGCATAATGCTCTCCAGTTCCATCCATGCTGTCACAAAGGGTAGGAGCTCTTTCTTTCTTTCTGCTGCGTAGAATTCCATTGTGTGAATGTACCATAGTTTTTTGATCCAGTCATTTGCTGATGGGCCCTTAGGTTGCTTCAGCACTTGACTATTGTAAATTGTTCTGTTATGAATATTGGGGTGCATAGGTTCTTTTGGATTGGTGTTTCGGGGTTCTTAGGATATAATCCTAGCAGTGGAATTGCTGGGTCAAAAGGCAGTTCCATTTTTAGTTCTTTGAGGAAATTCCATACTGTATTCCATAGTGGTTGCATCAATCTGCAATCCCAAAAACAGTGCACTAGGGTTCCCTTTTCTCCACAATCTCATCAGCACTTGTTGTTTGTTGCTTTATTTATTATGGCCATTCTCAACGCTGTGAGGTGGTATCCCATTGCCATTGTAATTTGCATCTCTCTGATAGCTAGCTATATTGAGCATCTTTTCATGTGTTTCTGGATGCTCTGTATGTCCTCCTTGGAGAAGTGTCTCTTCAAGCCCTTTGCCCATTTTTTAATTGGATTGCTTGTCTTAGAGTGGAGTTGTGTGAGTTCTTTATATATTTTGGAGATCAAACCCTTGTCTGAAGTGTTATTGGCAAATATGTATTCCTATACAGTTAGTTCTCTTTTTTCATTTTAATGCTGTTTTCTTTAGCTGTGCAGAAGCTTTTTATTTTTATGAGATCCCATTTGTTTACTCTTTCCTTTATGTCCCTTGCTCTAGGGGATATATCAGTGAAAATATTACTGCATGGAATATATGAGATTTTCCTGCCTATATTCTCTTGTAGTACTTTAATGGTGTCATGACTTATATTTAAATCTTTTATCCACCTTGAGTTTATTTTTGTGTTGGTGTAAGTTGGTGATTGAGTTTCATTTTTTTGCATGGAGCTGTCCAGCTCTCCCAACACCATTTGTTGAAGAGGCTATTTTTGCTCCATTTTATGCTCCTGCCTCCTTTGTCAAATATTAATTGACTGTAGAGAGTTGGGTTTATTTCTGGGCTCTCTGTTCTGTTCTATTGGTCTATGTGTCTGTTCTTATGCCAGTACCAGGCTGTTTTGATTACAGTGGCCTTGTAATACAGTTTGACATCAGGTATTGTGATCCCTCCTACTTTGCTCTTCTTTCTCAAAGTTGCTGCAGCTATTCAGGGTCATTTATGGTTCCATATAAATTTCTGAAATGTTTGTTCTATATCTGTGAAATATGTCATGGGTACTTTAATAAGGATTGCATTGAATCTATAAATCGCTTTGGGTAGTATAGCCATTTTGATGATGTTAATTCTTCCAGTCTATGAGCATGCTTCTATTTGTTTGTGTCTTCCTTAATTTCTTTCTTCAGTGTTGTGTAGTTTTCTGAGTACAGGTCTTTTACCTCCTTGGTTAGGTTGATTCCTAGGTACTTTATTTTTCTTGTTGCTATATCAAATGGAATTTTTTTTTCCTGATTTCTGCTTCTGATGTTTCATTGTTAGCATACAGGAATGCCTTTGACTTCTGAGTATTGACTTTGTATCCAGCTGTTTTGCAAATTCATTTATTAGGTCCAGTAGTTTTTTGGTGGAGTCTATAGGATTTTCCATGTACACTATCATGTCATCTGCAAACAATGACAGTTTCACTTCCTCCTTTCCAATTTGGATGCCTTTTATTGCTTTTTCTTGTCTGATTGCTGTGGCTAGGACTTCCAATACTATGTTGAATAGAAGTGGTGAGAGAGGGCATCCTTGTCTTGTTCCTGATCTTAGTGGGAAAGCTCTAAGTTTTTGTCCATTGAGTATGATGTTGGCTGTAGATCTCTCATATATGGATTTTATTATTTTGAGGAATGCTACATCCATTCCTACTTTCTGAGTGTTTTTATCAAAATGGGTGCTGTACCTTATCGAATGCTTTTTCCATATCCGTTGACATGATCATGTTATTTTTGTTTTTGCTTGTGTTTATGGGGTGTCTTACATTTACTGATTTGTGAATATTATACCATCCTTGCATCCCTGGGATGAATCCCACTTGATCATGGTGTATGATCTTTTCAATGTATTGCTGGATGAAGTTTGCCAATATTTTGTTGAGGATTTTAGCATTTATGTCATCAGCAATATTAGTCTGAAGTTTTCTTATTTGTGATATCTTTATCTGGTTTGGGGATTAGGATGATGCTGGCTTCATAAAAAGAGTTTGGGAGTCTTCCATCTTCTTGGATTTTTTGGAATAGTCTGTGATGGATAGGGCTTAGCTATTCCTTAAAAGCTTCGTAGAATTCTCCTGTGAAACTGTCCAGTCCAGGGCTTTTGTTTGTTGGGAGTTTTGTGATTACTGCTTCAATTTCATCAGGTGTTATTGGTCTGTTCAGGCTTTCTGCTTCTTCTTCATTGAGTTTTGGAAGATTATATTTTTCTAGAAATGTGTCCATTTCACCTAGATTTTAAAATTTCTTGGCCTATAGTTCTTCATAATAACTTTGTAGTAATTTGGTATGATTTCAATTTTCTTGAATTTTTTGAGGCTTGTTTTGTGTCCTATCATGTGGTCTATCTTTGAAAATGTTCCATGTATACTTGAAAAGACTGTGTATTTTGTTTCTTTGGGATGAAAGGCTCTATACATCAGTTAAGTTCATTTGACCTAGGACATTGTTCCATGCCGCAGTATCTTTGTTGATATTTTGTTTGGAAGATATATCCATTCCTGACAGTGGGGTGTTGAAATCCCCTACTATAATTGTGTTGCTGTCAATATCTTTCTTGAAGTCCTCCAAGATTTTCTTCATGTATTTGGGTGCTCCTATGTTGGGTGCATATATATTTACAATGTTTACATCTTCCTGATGGATTCTTCCTTTGAGTATTATGAAGTGACCTTCTGGGTCTCATTTTATGGCCTTTGTTTTGAAGTCTATTTTGTCCAATATAAGTATTGCTATCCCAGCTTCTTTTTTCCTTTCCATTTGCTTAGAAAATTTGATTCCAGCCCTTCACTGTCAGTCTGTGTAGGTCTTTTGTTCTGAGGTGAGTCTCTTGTAGGCAGCATAAGTGTGGGTCATGCTTTCTTATCCATTCAGGTATTCTGTGTCTTTTGATTGGAGCATTTAATCCATTTACATTTAAGGTTATTATTGATAGGTTCTTATTCATTGCCATTTTTTCATACCTGTGTTCATGTCTCACTCTTTTCCTTCCTTTTCTTAAAGCAGTCTCTTTATTACCTCTTGCAGAGTTGGTTTGGTGGAAGTGTATTCTTTTAGACTTCTTTTGTCTGGGAAGTGCCTTTCCATCTTAGTTGAGAGCTTTGCTGGGTAAAGTAGATTTGGTTGCAGGCCTCTGGTTCTCATTACATGGAATATTTCTTGCCATTCTCTTCTGGCTTGGAGCATTTCCATTGAGAAATCAGCTGCTAGCCTTATCAGGGCTCCCTTTTATGTTACTTCCTGTTTCTTCCTTGCTGCCTTTAAGAGTCTCTCTTTGTCTTAGAATTTTGCCATTTTAATTATGATGTGTCTTGCAGTGGGCCTCTTTGGGTTCCTCTTGATCAGGACTCTCTGTGTTTCCTGGATTTGTGTGACCTTTTTCTCTCATGAAATTAGGGAAATTTTCCATCATTACTTTTTCAAACAGGTTTTCTATCCCTTGCTCTTCTTCTTCTCCTTCTGGTATCCCTATTATACAGATATTATTACATTTCATGTTGTCCTGCATTTCCCTTAGCCCCTCTTCATTCTTCCTGAGCCTCTTTTCCTTTTCTTGCTCTCTCCAAGTGTTTTTTTTTTCTACCTTGTCCTCCAGCTCGCTTATCTGATTCTCTGCTTCATTTAACCTGCTTCTGATTCCTTCAACTGTGTTCTTCAGTTCAAAAATTGTGTTCTTCATTTCCTCTTCACCCTTATTGATAGTTTCTATTTCCTTTTTCATGTTGATATAGTTTGCAGTGATTTCATTGTAGTTTCCCTGTAGTTTTTGATAATTCTTTGTGAGCTCATTTAGCTTCCTCATAACCACTGCTTTGAACTCCATATCTGATCGTTGACTTGCCTCTATTTCATTTAGCATTCTTTCTGAGGCTTCCTCGATCCCTTTCATTTTGGGATTTTTTTTTTTTGCCTTCCCATTGTTTGTGAGAGTCTTCTTGTTAGCCTCTACTTCTTAAATTGATTTGTTCTTCCTCCCTCGGTTTATGGTGTGAACTTCTATGGTAGAAGACCAGTGAGATTCAGTGGTGTAGTCTCCTTGATCTCCTTAGCTCACTGGTCTCTAGCTGTCTTTTATGTTGGCTCTGTGTACATTTTTTGGTTTTGAATGTTGTTGTGTCTTTCTGTGGTGGGTCCTTCCCTCCAGCTGGTTAACTGAGGGTCACTCTGACCACCACATCTTATATTCTATTGTGCAGGTGTGGACAGGTTGTGTTGAAGCTGATTCTTCTTTGTGTACAAGGTTTTGATGCTTCTCTTTCACTCTTGTTCTGTTGTTTGTTCTGGGTAATTTCTCCACCATTTAGTTGTTTCCAGATCAGTCTTGGATTGAGGTTAGTGTGGCTTCTACTGCCTCCTTCCCTTTCTTTCATTGTTATCTGTTGGTGGTTCCTTTGTTGGTGGGTTTCCTCCTTCAGAAGGTATACTGATGTTCATGGCTTCTACCTACTCTTTTTTGTGATCAGCTGGAGGGGGAAGGCAAAATGGTTTAAGACAGCAGGAGTGTATTCTATGGTATTTAAAGTATCAACCCATAGAGAAGAGATAAGAGATCCTTTGTATATGTATAGTGTTAACCATGATATTTCACCCAACTAGCCACTTTTTAGAAAGAGTAGAAAAAAGATAAGACTTTTGTTAGGGATGGGGAAGGATTGTGAGTTGGATCAAGAAATCAGTGAGCTTGTGGGAGGTCAGAATATGAGTTAAAGTGAGAGTAAAGGATAGAAAATAGGTGTATTGTCCAAGAAAATAGAGTTAACCACCACAGTAAAAAGTTCAGGAGACAGTGAAGTGAGCTAAGATTCAGGAGGGGTGCTGTGTAGTATTTACAATTGTATGGAACAACAATTATTTACAATAGCAATGGAACAACAATCATATGACAGAATCTATGTGATCTGGATAACAAGAATAGGAAGTACAGAACCTAGAGTGGTGTGCTTATGGAACACAAGTGAAGTGAAAGACAGAAAATGAAAAATACACCATGAAAGAGAGAACAAGGGAAACCAGTCAAACAATGCAATTTAACAAACCAAGAAGACTAAACATAAAGAAGAGAAATACAAAAATACTAATAAAATAAAAGGTGTAATAATGTGAAAAAATAATAGTACAAATATACAATAACTTGCAAGTTCTCTGGAGTAGCAAAGTGAAATTTGTCTCACTGTCTCAGTTGTTGGGATGACCCCTTTTTGGATCCAACTCTGGTCTTTTCACAACTCCAGGTTTTATTGTCTCATTTGTGGGAATAAAAAAAAAAGGAAGAAAGGAAGAGGAGTAAAAAAGGAAGGGAAGGAAAGAAAGGAAGAAGGAATTAAAAAAAAAATTTTTTTAAGCCTTCTGCTGGCTTTAAACTGGCCAAGCCTGTTCTACTGTTCTTCCTGGCTCCAGCAGGCTGAGGAGGGATTGGTTTTGCTTTTCTCCCTTCTTTGAAGTTGCCCAGCCTCCAACCTAGTTCCTCAGTTCACTGCCAGGACCCCCAGTGCCCTTCTGCGTCTAGCCTACCCTTCAATCCACCAGTTGTGCTGTCCTTGAGGTGCACCAATTAGGGGCAACTAACACACCACCTTCTTGCTCTTTGCTGTCCTAGATGCTAGGGACTCTCAGCGCCCCTTCAGGGTAGTTCAGCCCCACCACTGAGTTAAGTCTTTCTGGGGATTGCTGACTCCCTGAGCCCTGCAGCTCCCCTCTGTGGGGGCCTCTCCACCTTTCTCTTAGGGAGCCAGTTGGCCCTTCAGGGACCTGGGCACAGGGCAGAGTGGAAGATGCCTCTGGACAGAGGGGTCAGGTGCGCTCCCTCCTGGGGCTGTGGGCGGTGCCTGAGCACTTGGCCTCGCTGCTGGGGTGAGATGGTCAGCAGCTAGACGGAGGAATTGGGTTCGCACCATCCCCGGAGCTTCCGGTGTGAGCTCCGACTTGCAGCTGCCAGGCAGGGGATTGGTGTGAACTATCCTCTGTGCTTGGGTGAGAACAAGGATGGTCAGGGGTAAGGGCGCAGGAGGTGGAGGCTGCTGCTGTGGAAAACTCCCCAAATAGCTTCTGAGTGCCTCTTTTTCTTTTTGAAAAATTCCTCCTATTCAAGCCTGCCACTCCATACAAGCACCTGGCCTCTCACACAGCCCAACTCGCCAGCCAGAGCGGGGACTGACCAGGTCAGGGTCCATCACCGCCCAACTCTTCCCAACTGGCATCCACAGTCTTAGGGGGTGGACATCACCCCTGTGCATTTGCCACTTTGTCCTTATTCCCCGCCTGTGACTTCAAGAATCCAGGTTCATCCTGGTGCTGCTCAAACCTTGTTTGGCAGGGAAGGGAGCCGTTGACCTGGCTCTCTCCCAAGAATCCTGCAGCAGACCCGGCGGGCACTGGGTCTGGGGCTGCAACTGCCCTGGTCCCTGGGGCCAGCCCCAGGGACCTTATTGTCCTGAAGTATTCTCCTTACCATCTGATTTTTCAATGTCCTCTACAAGTTTTGGTCTCCAATCTTCATATATACTGAGATACCAATGGCTGTTCGCAATGTTCCTCAGAAGATCAGCTAGGTGTTTCATCTGTGTGCAGGGGGAAGTTGACTCCACTCCCCCACCCCCATCTCACCGCCATCTTCCATCCCCCGTTTTTTTTATTTTCTATATTTATGTATGAGCTTGGAAGTGAGTGACTCTTTGACTGTGTTGTGATGGGATCAAGTCTTCTATGCAGGTCCACAAGAGAGAGTGAAGCAAACAAAACAGAAAGGAAGGAAATAACTAATTGATCATTTATAAAAACAGACAATGCTACTTGGGAAATAATGGATTTCTATTTTGGAGAGCTTTTGCTTGGTGAGCTGCTTATGGGTTTGGTACTGTTCTTATCTGACCTATTTTCCTTTAGCAATGGCAAGGGGACATTTTTTGGTAGGACAGTTCATACCAACCATGAAATTTCTACAAGAAGATCAAAGTTCACAAGTGTATTTGGAGAAGCATGGTATGGTTTTTCAAGGATCAGCTTTCATCATTCTCAGACTGATAGATTCTTAGTGGGTTATTGTGAGAAGGGACTTACACACAAAAAAACACACCCAAAAGAAACATTGTCTGGGAACAAGCTGTCTCAGGAGATTAGTAACAAGCAACATGAAAACTTTAACCTCAAGGTCAAAAAGCTCCTATCTACCCTTTCTCCATAGTGGTTAGGCAGTCACTATTTTTATAGGGGAAAGAAGGAAGGTGCTCCAACCATGCAGTTTGAATATGTTTGTATTGCAGTTCTAGTTTGAATATAAAAGAAGGGATTTATACACACACAAAAGCACACATAAATACACAAAAGACACACATATAGGAATAGAATTCAAAGAATGTTCAAAGTTATATAAAAAGTGTTCCTGAGCAATACAATTATGGGTGATTTTAAATTTCTTTTTTTCCAATTCTTAGTTTCTACATATTACAAAATAATGTATATTCATTTTTATTATGAGAAAAAAATAAAGCATTTTTTTCTCAGAATTTTGTAAAATAAAAAGATAACCTCATCATTTTCTCAACCTGTATATCTCTTGGCAAGTAACTCTTCTCTGAGGCATTCAGTTTTGTCTTCAATAGCTGGTCCAATTTTCCAACTTCCTCATCATTTAGTAATTATGCATCCAAATTAGGTATTAAAATAGGTCAAATTGCCATAACTACAAAAACCTCTAAGGCACTATACAAGTATTTTTCAGACTCAATATCATTTTAGAAATTTTGCTTAATTTGACCTAGTTCATTCATTTATATATATACTTTTCAGTGAGAGCTAGTACATACCCTTTTTTTAAAAGCCATAGTACAAGGTTTTTAATAATAATAAAAAAAGACTCCTGGACAAGATGGAAGTATAGGTAGATACACTGTGTCCTCACACAAACAGAAGAAAGACAACAAGCAATTTAAAAACAAAAAACAACCAGAACTGCAAGAAAACCAAAGTGTATAGAAGTCCAACAACCAAGGAGTTAAAGAAGAAACATTCATCCAGACTGATAGGAGGGGTGGAGATAGGAGGGCAGAGAGGATGCACAATAAGATGGTGGCTGGTGGACCAGGAAGGTGGGGCAGCGGCTTACAAATCAGGTGGTCCCACATTTGCATATGGATAAACTAGGAGGAACAACTGGAGAGTGAGACAGACTGTGCAACCTAGGGTACCAACAAGGGGAAATAAGGCCTCAAAATCTCTGGTGGTAAAAACCTGTGGGGGTTGTGGTGATGGGGGAAACTCCCAGTCTCACAGGAGAGTCCACTGGAGAGACCCATAGGGTCTTAGAGCATACACAAACCCACCTACCTGGAAATCAGCACCAGAAAGGCTCAATTCAGTGGGTAGCCAGGGAAGTGACTGAAAGTGGGGTGAGAGTACAGCAAGCAGCATTGTTCCCTGTCTCACCCCTCCCCGACATACAGCGCCACAACATGGAGAAATGGGTTGCCCTGCCCTGGCAAATACCTAAGGTTCTGCCTCTTGCAATGTAACAGGTGCACCAAGACAAAGAAATATGGTCCAAATGAAAGAGCAGATCAAAATTCTAAAAAAAGAACTAAGCAAGGAGAAGATAGCCAACCTATCAGATGCAGAGTTCAAAACACTGATAAACCAAGATACAGAAATTACTGAGTACAGATGCAAAATCACCCATTATAAAATGGGCAAACATGTTGAAAGAATCTTCATAAGAATTAACTGAAGTGGAATGCAGCCTCTCACAACAATGCCAGCTGGTACACTGGTACAGATGTGTTTCTAGAACACCTAATGGGGGAAGCCTGTACTATAAGAGACTTGCCATCCAGAAGATAATCCCATGTTTTTGCGGTCCTCCCTCATATATCATCTATCGAATAGTGGTAAGTACTCAGAAAAAATAATTCATCAGTGAAGAAAATATGAAATATTCAAAAGGGGTGAAATATTAGATTGTCAGGGGAAGGCTTGAATGAAGGGTGACTTTTATTTCCTTAGGGAAGTCAGTGAATTAGTCAAGCTATTTAAAGTCAGAGGTATCTGGGCAACAAATAAAATAGTCCTGAGGCACATGTGTGCCTGGTGATTTAAAATATCCTTAATTATTTATGCTTCTTCTAGTATTTTTCCACATAGCTAATCAATAGAATTTATAAATATTAGACACATTCTAATGTATCCCACCAATATGAGTCATTGTCTCTTTGCTACACTACTTCCCATTCTACTTATCCTCCTTTGTTCTCTAACCTGGTAATATTAGAATATTTGGTTAATTTGATTGCCAGCTTTTATATTATTTGACAATACATATTGTATTTATAATTACTATGAAATTTTACATAAGTTTTTTTTTTAATTAATGAGTACCTTATTCTTCATGTGTCTGGTTTACAGTGCAACTGGATTATTTTTCAAAATACTTCAAGATCCCCATTTAATGTCCTTAAACATTGTTTATCATTTATTGTCCTAGTATTTTTAGTCTTTCTTATTCAGTGAGAATCTTGCTCCTTAGGTCTTCTTGCATTCAGCAGACACGTGTTCGTGTCATTCCAGGATTTATTTGATAATTGACTGTGTTAAATCTCTTGTTACCTAAATCTCATTACTTCTTTAATTGCTATTTCATGTTTCTTATTGGACAATCCAAATCAATTTCTTGTCTTCATTGGTGGCTGATTGCATTTATCTGTGCAATTACCTTTTATTATATTTTTTTACTTTTAAGTTTATCATGTTTTTTTTACATGAAACCCAAGATACTGAATGGGATACAAAATTTAAAAGATTACATAAAATCTCATGTAATAACAAGTCCTGCAGTTTGATACCATGTCTAGTTAATCCAGTTGCTCAACAACATCATCATGAACCCCTATTTTAGACCGAGTCAGACCACTTCCAATTTTTGTGTCGGCCAACGTGGTCAGAGCTGACTGTGGCACTAGGCATCGTCAGCATCCCGAGGAAAAGAAAGACATATTTTTATTGTCAGTATCTAAGTTAACTTAAGGGGTTAACTTAGATAACTAGTTCTCTAGAATTAATTAGTCCTGAGAAAAATCTCTTAATCTTCACCTGTGATGGGGAGTGGTTTCCTTTTTTGAACATTCTATTTCTGTTTGAAGAACTCCCTTTAGACATTATTTTAGGATAGGCTTACTGATGTCAAATTATCTTAGATTTTGTTCATCTGAAAATGTCTTAATTTTACCTTCATTTCTGAAGGACATTTTTATTGGTTATAGAATTCATGGTTGACAGTTATTTTTCTTAAGTGATGAAAATATGTTGTTTTCTTCTGGCTCCCATCTGGTGAGAAATTTGCTGTCATTCAAAGAATTGTTCCTCCTTAGATAATGCATCATTTCTTTCTAGTGCTTTCAAGATATTTTATCTCTGATTTTTTGAGGTTTGGCTATTTATTTGTTTGGGTTATCTAGTTTGGAGTTTGCTCAGCTTCTTGAATTTTTAGATGTATGCATTTTTTTTTGCCAAAATTTGAACTCATTAACCATTATTTCTTTGAATCCTTTTTAAATGATTTTTAAAAGAGTTTTAGAACTCAGTAAAAGTGAAAAAAATTGAATGTTTGTTAAGTCCCACATTCTTTCTTTTTCTTCTAAGATTGATTTAAAAATTTTTCAGTTTACCATACCTCAGTTGTTCAGACTGTATACTTTCTATTGTTCTATCTTTGAATTTATGAATTGTTTTTTCTGTCCCTTCCATTGTGCTGTTGAACTCGAGTCAGGAAACTTAGAATAGAGAATTAAAGCTTCAGGCTCTACTGTTTCTTTTTTTCATCTTGGCTGCAACACTGCAGATGTGACCTTTACTGACTATCATTTCTCCCTCCTCTTCCTCTATAATTTCCTGTAATTGGGAGCATCAAAATAATAATAATAATAATAATAATAATAATAATAATAATAATAATGGAGAAGGAGGAGGAGGATGAGGAAGGAAGGAAGGAAAGAAGGAATGAAGGAATGAAGGAAGGAAGGAAGGAGCAGGAGGAAGAGGAGGAGGAGAAGAAGAAAAAGAAGAAGAAGAAGAAGAAGAAGAAGAAGAAGAAGACAAGAAGAAAAGAAGAAGAAGAAGGAGGAGGAGGGGGAGGAGGAGGAGGAGAAGAGGAAGAAGAAGAAAATAAATTGCTACCTGGAGAGGAGGGATAAGAATGAGTTGCATCCAGTAGTCACCCTACCAGCTTCATAAGCTGAGGACCACCCTATCCACTCTCCTTGGTCATGTTTAGTAAAAATCTTCCACTTAGACCCCACTGGAGTGTCTCATTCTCAGATGTCACCTACTCTCACTTCTCAAGTGCGTACTATTGCTTTAATAAATTGACTGTGCTCTGCTGAATCTTTCTGTCATGCTGTTAAATCCTTTCCTGGGCTGTGACAAGAACCTGAACCCTTGTATTGACCTCCCTCCATGTCATGTGGCATCAGACTCATCATTAAGTTCTTTATTTTGATTATTTTTAATTTCTAAAACTTTCATTTGGTTTTCCTTTACATCTTCTATTATTTGATGATTTTCTATTTTTTTTCATTTGTTTCAAGTACTTTTGAAATGGCTTTATAAACCATTAAGTCTTTGTCAGATGTATTAATGTCAATATTGTGTGCATGTTGGTATCTCCTGATTGACTTTCCTCATGCAAGCTGATAATTTCTTGGTTCTTGGTGTGATGAGAAATTTTTTATTCTGATTCTGGGAATTTTGGGTTTTGTTCTGTGGGACCTTGAATTTCATTTAATTTTTCTTCTTCTGTTTTTCCTCCTCCTCCTCTTCCTCCTTTTCTTCCACCTTTTCTTGGTACTTTTTTGTCTTTGTTGGTAGTCACTCTGCTGATGTGTAGAATGAAAGTCTGATGGTACAATATTCACAAATCAATAAATGTAATACATCACATAAACAAAAACAAAGACAAAAATAACATGATCATATCAATAAATGTGGAAAAGCATTTGATAAGGTACAGCAACCATTTGTGATAAAAAACACTCAGCAAAGTGGGAATAGAGGATGCATTCCTCAACAGAATAAAGGCCATGAATAGTGTCTTTCATTCATCTATCCATCCACTTATATTTCCTTCACACCATTCTTTTTATTCATAATACATTTGGTGTGTGTTGAGTAGGTGTGAGGTACTGTTCTGGAGACACCTGAAGCATGAGATGAGAAACATGGCTGCCAAGACTAATGAGCTCTTGGTCAAGTCTACGCATTATTGTAGAAGTCATCATTGAAAAAACAAACTATGTTACATACAGGAGAACAAACAACAAATCATTATTATGTTTGTGTATATGTATCATATCTATTTATAATAAGCAATACACATTTTCTGTATGTGGCACAAGGATTGATGTGAAAGATTCAAAGGCCTCCATACCCACCCACTGATTTTGGTGATAGTGGTTATGTAGATGCGTTTAAGTTATCTCCTGGTAAGAGGCTGCCACCTGAGTCAACTCCACTCCCTCCTTGCCTCTTGCCCTGTGAGTGTATTTTCAGTTCTCTAAAAGCTCTGAGATGCCTGAGCACTCTTACAATATATAAACAGTGTTCTCAAAATTATCTCTTTACAATTGGTCTTGGCTAATAATGTTTCATTTTCTTCACTAGCAGATTTTCCATTGCAGCTGTGGTATCTCTGGTCATAGAGAGATCACCTTGCTTACTATACTACAGTGACAGCTGCCACCAGTCAGATGATTACAAACTCTCAGGTCAGATATACTAAGTCAACCAGTGTCTCCTAAATTATATGTGTGAATTGCCCAGGGGCCCTTGTCTAAGTCTGCAACAGAGCTGAAAATAAAACTCCTGGCTCTTCCCATACAACTGCCTTGCCTCTCTGAATGTCTCAGTAACCATGTTTTTCTTCTGTCTTGGGTATTTCCCTTTGCTAGTTTATTCACCTGTCTCCTTTAATCATTGCAGGCTCAGTAACAATTGCCATTTTTTCCTGATCTTATTAACAGATGGTACCAAAGATATATGTGTCATTATGCCATGGAAATAAATGTCTTCTCAATTTGGTCTCTCTCCTATTACTATGCTCTAACACACATATACACACACACTTTTTTTTGTATTTTCGTATGTATTATAATATCTTACCCTTATGTTGTGTTATAAGAAAGCTTAGTCTTTAAAATGTTCTATGGCAAAAAAAAAAAAAAAGTCCTGACTATAGCTCTTAGAGATTAAAAGTACACATTAGTACCATTAAAGAAATAGAACTATCAAATAAATTTTTCTTTGTTTACCCTACATTTTTCAAACTTATTGCCAAAAACAAATTTATATAATGTTTTCACAACTTGCTTTTATAAAAGTATTATTTTTACACAGTGCAGTGCACCAATCTCAAGCTTACAGTTTGTCTAGTTTTGACACATGCAAACATCTGTGTAATCCACACCTCCCTATCAAGATGTAAAATATTTCAGCACTGCAGAAATTTCCCTCTCATTCTCAGACTATTTTTGCATGTCCTGATGAATCCATGAATCTATGCTCTGCTACTGTATGTTATTCTTGACTTTTTTCATATAAATAGAATCATATATATATATACACTCTTCCATGTCTAGCTTCTTTAAGTCTTCATGGTGTTTTTGAGATCCATTATTTTGTATATTTCAGTACTTCAATCACTTCTATTTTTTAATAGTATTTCATTGCATATTTCAGTTTATTTCCTAATTCTCCTGTTGACAAACACAGAGAGTGTTGCTACTTTTTGTCTATTTTGACTAAATGTTATGAGTGTATTCATGTACAAGCTTTCTGTGGACATAGGATTTCCTTTCTTTTAGATAATCCATAGGGGTGGATTTGATGGGCCATAGGGTAAATGTATGTTTAACTTTTTACAAAACTGAAAATTTGTTATCCAAATTTGAAGTAACATTTTACACTCCACAAAAGGGTATGAGGATTTCTGACCATAAAGATTTTATGTAATTTTAGTCCATAAGGGGGACAAGAAGGTAGCAGACTGGAAGGATTTGTCTCACATCACCTTCTAGAACCAAAATGAAAATAAAAATGAAGAAGGAACTATCCACTCAAAATAAACTGAAGACTACCTGAAGAGGAGACATTTAACCCAGGATGGGCAGAAAACACACTTTGAGTCTGCTAGAAGGGGCAAGGAGGTGAAAGGGACACCATTTTTGCAGCGGTGGGCCAAGGTTGTGGCATGGCTGTGGATGGTTCTCCCTGAGAGTAGGGAAACCTGGATCCCAAACCAGGCTCCCCAGCACAGATCACCAGTGCTGGGACCATGTGCCTACACAGCATCCAGTGGTGAAAGGCTGTGGGGGGTTTGCTCACTCGAGAGAGTCAGAGCCTGTTGCAGGCAAAACCACTTTTTTCTTTTTTACTTCCTTCCAATTTTCTAAGGGAACAACACAGAGGTTGTACATTCACAGCCACTCACCTTGGGCTTGGGGAAGGGAGGGGAGCATGGTCTCAAGTAGCAGGAGGAGAGTCTGGAGTGGGAGGCAGGGAGAATAAGCCTGGGGAAACAGCTGCTGGTTTTCTTGTTCTAGGCCAACCTCCACACCACAACAGCCATTTTTCTTGAGAAGAGAAAATGCCTCTCAGGGGAAAAATAATTACCTCAACTTGTGGGAAACCACTCACCCTACCCTTTGGAATCTGTCTTGCCCCACCCTGCATCCCTTTAAATTTTTCTTTTTTTTAATTTCTCAATATCCACCAACATGCATCTTATCTTCTGCTCAGGAGAAAACAACATAGGCAGATTCAGGGGTGTTAGAGACTGGCTTTAGGGCACCGTCTTCCATACACTTTCCTGGGAACCAGACTGACAATTCCCCTTCATGAGAGAGCCTAGGAACACCTCCTTGGTTTGGGGCAGACCCAAAATCTAGGCTCTGGAGGCCCCACTCACTTTCCAACTGGAGGCTTTGCCTTGCTGAGTTCAGCAACAATCTGGGACAAACTCAGATGTGTAGCACAGGGATGGGGAAAACACACCTACCATCTTCCCTGAAGTCTGAATAATACCTCCCAGTGTACCTCCCAGGGGAGATCCAGGGATCCCATCCTCCCAATTCCACCAGAAACCCTCTCAGAAACAGATGGGTCAGCAACTAGACTAAGACTAATGTCAGGTCCACAGGCAAAGGCAGGTGGAGGTAATCCCTACAGCAACTTTAGTCATTAGTTGACCCATGCTCAGGCCCCATGCTGATGAAAAGCCAAGCCTGCAGACCAATGAGGCCCATCCTGGATGCAGCCAAGCTCAAACGAGACAGCCACAAACTGGATCCCTTGTAGCTTTGAATAGGCTGCCTAGAGCTAGATGTGGACACCATCTGACATTCGTTTACATCAGCTTCATACAACATCAAAGTCCTATCCAGAGGGAGAACCCAGTAGACAAGCTCTAAACACTGATGAGACAAATTCCACTTCATTCTTTTTCATTATTTTTTATTTTGCATGGCTTTTTATCATTTTTTCTTTTTCCTCATTTTTTCTCTATTTTTTCTTTCAAATCTCATTTTACTCATATCTTTTCTTACTCCATCTTACCTTCAACCTTCCTTTTCTTATTTTTTCCTTTTCTTATTGTTTTTAAATTGTATTTTTTTCCTTTCATTGATCTTTTATGGAAATTCCCTATTTCTATTCCTTACTCTTAATGTTTCTTTGCCTTCTATCTTCTTATAATCATTTTTCTTTCCTTTGGACATATCATATTCTTTTATTTTTTATAATATTCTTATTCTCTTCCCAACTTTATCATTCTTTGTCTTTTGTCATTGATTTTGCTGTTGTTGTTGGGTGGTAGCCTTGCTTATGTGGGCTTTCAGTGTTGTTTTATCTTGTTCTGTCAGCACCTGTACAACAGCATACAAGTTGTGATGTGGGTTGAGCCTCTCACTCAGTCAGCTGGAGGGGAGGACCCACCAATCATGGGCAACAACAATCAAGACCTAAATACAACAGGAGAGCCCACATAAACTGCATCAGAGGCATTCTTAGAACATCCACCTTGGGAGATCAAGGAGATTGCTCCACTGAGTCCCACAACACCTACCACATAAGGCCACCCCATGAAGACAGTGCGTCAAAGCAGTTCTGTCTAATGCATAGAAACAAACAAAGAGAGTAAGCTAAAATGGGGAGACAAAGAAACAACCCATAAATGAAAGAAAAGGAGGAATCCCCAGAAAAAGAGCTAAATGAAACAGAGGCAAGCAATTTATAAGACATAGAGGTCAATGTAATGGTTATAAGGACACTCAAGGAACTTAGAACTACAAGAACTTAGTGATAACTATATCAGCATGAAAAGGGATTTAGAAACCATGAATAAGAACCAGTTGGAAATGAAGAATGTAGTATCTGAAATGAAGAGTATACTAGAAGGAGTTCAAGTAGGCTAGGTTAAGCAGAGGATCAAATCAGTGATTGGAAGACAAGGTTGAAAAAAATAATAATCAGAGCAACAAAAAGAAAAAAGACTTAAAAAGAATGAAGGTGGTTTAAGGGTACTTTGGGAAAACATGAAATGAACAACATCTGGATTATTGGGGTTAAAATAATATATTATTTTAATATATAATATATAGGAGGAGAGGAAGGTGAGCAAAGGATGGAAAACCTGTTTAAAGAAATAAGGATAGAAAACTTCTCTAACCTGGTGCAGGAAAAAGTTCCACAACTTCAGGCAACAGAGAGAGTTCCAATCAAGAGGAACTCAAATATATTTATGACAAGACACATCATAATTAAAATGACAAAGTTTAAGGACAATAAAAGAAAATTTTAAAGACAGCAAGAAAGAAACAATCAGTTACCTACAAGTGAGCTCCAAAAAGACTGTCATCTGATTTTTCATCAGAAACACTCAGGCCAGAAGGGTTTGGCAAGAAGTATTCAAAGTCATGAAGAGCAAGGATCTGTGTCCAAGACTGCTCTATCCAGTAAGCCTATCAGTTAAAACTGAAAACAAAATAAAGAGCTTCCCAGACCACCCCCCTGGAAAAAAAGGTTAAAGTTCATTAACTCCAAACCAGCATTGCAAGATATTTTAAAGGGACTGCTTTAAGAAGAAGGAATACAGAGAGACAGAGGAACATACGTATAAAGGAATACAATAGCAACGACCAAGTACTTATCAATAATAATCTTGAATGGATTAAATGCTCCAATCAAAAGACATAGGGTAGCTAAATGGATAAGAAAACATAACCCATATATATGCTGTCTACAAGAAACCCACCTCAGAACAAAAGATTTACACATGCTGAAAGTGAAGGAATGGGGAAAAAATATTCCATGCAAATAGAGATGAAAAAGAAGTTGGGGTAGCAATACTTACATATGACAAAATACATTTCAAAACAAAGGCCATAAAAAGAAACAGAGAAGGTCACTACATAATGCTAAAGGGATCAATCCAACTAAACAGTATAACCTTTAGCAAGAAGAAACCAAGATGGAGGTGTAGGTAGACAAACTGCATCTCTTCGCACAACCAAAAGAAGGATGACAACAATTTAAAAACAAAAAACAACCAGAACTGACAGAAAATCGAAAAACATGGAAGTCCAACAACCAAGGAGATAAAGAAGAAACATTCATCCAGACTGGTAGGAGGGGCGGAGATGGTCAGCAGAGGCGGAGGCATCGCATCCAGACCCAGAGTCGTGGCAGATTGTGGAACGAAGGGGGCAGGCAGTGCAACAGCTAGCAGACCCTGCGGCCCCACATTCATGCATAGATAAACCAGGAGGAACGGCATGGGAGCTAAACAGACAGCGCAACCCAGGGCTCCAGCTTGGGGAAATAAAGCCTCAAACCACTGATTGAAAACACCCATGTGGGTTGAGGCAGCAGCAGTAGAAACTCCCAGCCTCATAGGAGAGGTCGTTGGAGAGACCCACAAGGGCCTAGAGCATGCACAAGCCCATCCACTTGGGAATCAGCACCAGAGGGGCCCAGTTTGATTGTGGGTAGCAGAGGGAGTGACTCAAATCTGGCAGAGAGTGGAGCAAGTGCCACTGCTCCCTCTCAGCACCTCCACTTTGTACAGCGTCACAGCACAGCGACCACCATTACCCTGCCCCAGTGAACACCTAGGGCTCTGCCCCTTTATGAAACAGGCATGCCAAGACAAAAAAAAAAAAAAAGGTCCAAATGAGAGAACAGATCAAAGCTCCAGGTAAAATACAACTAAGCAGTGAACAGATAGCCAACCTATCACACGCACAGTTCAAAACACTGGTAATTAGGATGCTCACAGAATTGGTTGAATTTGGTCGCAAATTAGATGAAAAAGTGAAGGCTATGTTAAGAGAAACAAAGGAAAATGTACAGGGATCCAATAGTGATGAGAAGGAAACCGGGACTCAAATCAACAGTGTGGACCAGAAGGAAGAAAGAAACATCCAACCAGAAAAGAATGAGACAACAAGAATTCAGAAAAATGAGGAGAGACTTAGGAACCTCCAGGACATCTTTAAACGTTCCAACATCCGAATTATAGGGGTGCCAGAAGGAGAAGAGGAAGAACAAAAAATTGAAAACTTATTTGAACAAATAATGAAGGAGAACTTCCCCAACCTGGCAAAGGAAATAGACTTCCAGGAAGTCCAGGAAGCTCAGAGAGTCCCAAAGAAGCTGGACCCAAGGAGGAACACACCAAGGCACATCATAATTACATTAGCCAAGATGAAACAGAAGGAGAGAATCTTAGAAGCAGCAAGAGCAAAGGACACAGTTACCTACAAAGGAGTTCCCATAAGACTGTCAGCTGATTTCTCCAAAGAGACCTTACAGGCAAGAAGGGGCTGGCAAGAAGTATTCCAAGTTATGAAAGGGAAGGACCTACATCCAAGATTACTATATCCAGCAAAGCTATCATTTAGAATGGAAGGACAGATAAAGTGCTTCTCAGATAAGGTCAAGTTAAAGAAGTTCATCATCACCAAGCCATTATTATATGAAATGTTAAAGGGACTTATTTAAGAAAAAGAAGTAAAAAATATGAACAGTAAAAATGACAGCAAACTCAGTTTTTAACAACCCCACCTAAAACAAAAACAAAAGCAAACTAAACAAACAACTAAAACAGGAACAGAACCACAGCAATGGAGATCACATGGAGGGTTGTCAATAGGGGAGTGGGAGGGGGAGAGACAGGGGAAAGGTACAGAGAATAAGTAGCATAAATGGTAGGTAGAAAATAGACAGGGGGGGGGTAAGAATAGTGTAGGAAATGTAGAAGCCAAAGAACGTATAAGTATGACCCATGGACATGAACTATAGGGGGGGAAAGTGGGAGGTAGTGGGTGGGCAGGATGGAGTGGAGCGAAGGGGGGGAAATGGGACAACTGTAATAGCATAATCAATAAATATATTTTAAAAAAGAGTATAACTTTTATAAACATATATGCACCCAATATAAGAGCACTTAAGCATATAAAGAAAATCTTGGTGAATTTTAAGGAAGAGATCGATAACAATATAGTCAACATCTGGGATTTTAACACCTCACTGTCAACATTGGATAGATCTTCTGGACAAAACATCAACAAGGAAACAATGACCTTAAAAGACATACTATATTGAATGGATTTAATTGGTATTTACAGAACATTTCATCCTAAAGCATCAGAATGCACATTCTTCTCACGTGCATGTGGGTCTTTCCAAAAAATAGACCACATGGTAAGACACAAAATAAGTCCTAACAAATTCAAGAAAACTGAGATCATATCAAGCATTTTCTTGGATGATAACTTCAGAAAAAAAATCAAAATTATTCAAGTACATTAGAGGCTAAATAGTATGTTATTAAATAATGAATATACCATCAGTGAGATAAGGAAAAAAATCAAAAAGTACCTAGAAACAAATGAAAATCAACACACAATAACCCCAAACCTATGGGACACAGCATAGGCAGTCCTCAGTGGGAAGTTCATAGTATTTCAGGCCTACCTCAAGAAGACAGAAAAATTTCAAATAAACAATCTAACCTTACATGTAAAGGACCCAGAAAAACAACAACAAACGAAGCCCAAAGGGAGTAGAAGAAAGGAAATAATCAAGACCAGGCAAGAAATAAATGACATAAAGACTTTTAAAAAATTATAAAAGATCAATGAATCTAGGAGCTGCTTCTTTGAAAAGATAAACAAAATTGGCAAACCTTTAACCAGACTCATCAAGGAAAAAAGAGAGAGGATCCAAATTGATAAAATCAGAAATGAAAGAGGGGAAATAACAATGGATACCACAGAAATACAAAGGCTTGTAAGAAATTATTATGAGCAACTATATGTCAAGAAATTGGACTCCTAGGTGAAAGGGATAAATTTCTAGAGTAATACTTGTACAATCCCTCAAAATGGAACCAAAAAGAAGCAGTAAATCTGAATAGACTGGTAACAACTAATGAAATTAAAGCAGTATCAAAAAAAAATCCCAGCAAACAAAAGCCCTGGGCCAGGTGATCTCAGAGGCAAATTTTTATCAATCATTCAAAAAAGAAGTAACACCTATCCTTCTCAAACTATTTGAAAATATTCAAGAAGATGAAGTCTTCCAAGCTCTTTTTATGAGTCCAGTATTACCCTAATTTTAAAACCAGGTAAAGACAAAACAAAGAAAGAAAACTATAGGCCAATATCCCTGATAAACATTGATGCTAAAATCCTCAACAAAATATTAGCAATACGTTAAAAAGATCATACACCATGATCAAATGGGATTTATGCTGGGAGCGCAGTTGGTACAGTATTCGCAAATCAATAAATGTGGTACATCACATAAACAAAATATAAAAATCACATGATTAAATCAGTAGACGTAGAAAAAGCATTTTATAAAATCCAGCGCCCACCTGTGGTAAAAACTCTCAGAAGAGTAGGAATGGAGGAATCTTACCACAACATAATAAAGGCTATAATATGAAAAACTACAGCCAACATCATACTCAATGGACAAAACCTAAAAGATATTGTCAAAGATCAGAACCAAGACAGGGATGTCAGCTTTCACCAATCTTATTCAACATAATACTAAAAGTCCTAGCCACAGTGATCAGACCAGAAGAAGAAATAAAAAGCATCCAGATTGGAAAAGAGGAAGTAAACCTGTCATTATTCACAGCCAACATGAAATTGTACAGAGAAAACCCTATAGGCTCTATGAAAAATCTACTAATCTTAATACATGAATTCAGCAAAGTAGCAGGGTTCAATTCAATACTTAGGAATCGATAACATTTCTATACATCAATAATGAACTCGCAGAAAGAGAAAGTAAGAAAACCTGTTTACTATTGCAGCAACAAAAAATTAGGTACCTAGGAATAAATTTAACCAAGGAGGTAAAAGACCTGTATTTGGAAAACTACAGGGCACTGAAGAAAGAAACTGAGGAAGATACAAATAAATAGAAGCATGTACTGTGGTCATGGGTTGGAAGAATTAACATCATTAAAATGTCCATACTACCCAAAGCAATGTATTGATTTAACACAATTCCTATTAAAATAGCAATGGCATATTTCACAGATCTGTAACAAATATACTAAAAATTTAAATGGAACCAAGAAAGACCCCAAATAGCCTCAACATTATTGAGGAAGAACAAAAGTGGAAGGATCATAATACCTAATATCAAACTATTCTATAAGTCCACTCTAATAAAAACAGTCTGGTACTGGCATAAGAACAGGCATATAGGTGAATGGAACAGAAAAGATGACCACAACTCTATGGTCAACTAATATTTGACAATAGAGGGAAGAGCGTACAATGTGTTAAAGACAGTTTTTTCAAAAAATGATGTTGGGAGAACTGGACTAGTATTTACAAACTAATGAAACTAGACCACCAACTTACATCATACACTGGAATAAACTTAAAATGGATTAGATACTTAAATATAAGTTCAATACAACAAAAATTGTAGAGGAAAACATAGACAGAAAAATTTCAGTTATCTCATGTAGAAATATTTTTGCTGATACATCTCCTAGGGCAAGGGAAAAAAAGGAAAAAAAATGGGACTACAACACCTCAAATTAAAAAAAAAAACCACTTCTGCATAGTTAAAGAAACCATCAATGAAATGAAAAGTGAAACTACTGTATGGAAGAACATATTTGCCAACGATAATCAGACAAGAGTTTAATCTCCAAGTATGTAAAGAATTAATAAGACTCAACACTAGGAAGACAAACTATCCAATTAAAAAATAGACAAAGGAACTGAATAAACACTTCTCCAAGGAGGACATACATATGGCCCACAGACATATGAAAAAATGCTCAGCGTCACTAGCCATCAGAAAGACTCAAATTAAAACCACAGTGAGATGTCACCTCACACTTGCCAAAATGACTATCATTAATAAATCAACAAACAACAAATGCTGTTAAGGACGTGGAGAAAAGCAAACTCTAGTACACTGTTGGTGGGAATGCAGACTTGTGCAGCCACTGTGGAAAATGGTATGGAGATTCTTCAAAAAATTAAAAATTGAAATGTTTTTTGACCCAGCATTTCCACTTTTAGGCATATATCCAAAGAATCCAGAAACACTGACTCAAAAGAATATATGCACCCCATATGTTCATAGCAGTGTTATTTACCATAGCCAAGATTTGGAAACAGCCTAAGTGGCCATCAGTAGAAGAGTGGATAAAAAGCTGTGGTACATTTATGTAATGGAATAACACATAGCAGTAAAAAAGAAGGAACTCTTATATTTTGTGACAGCATGGGTAGAACTGGGGATTATTATGCTAAATGAAATGATCCAGTTGGTGAAAGACAAATACCATATGATCTCATTTATAACTAATCTAATGAACAAAATGAACTAATGAGCAAAATAGAATTAGAGGCACAGAAACATGGAATAGACTGACAGCTGTAAGAGAGGAGGGCTGAGGTGGGGACTGGTTGAAAGAAGATGAAGGGATTATACAAAGAGCATATATGCATGACCCATGGGTACGGATAACAGTATGGGAATTGACTATGGGAGTTGGGTATAAACTGGAGGGAGGGGGGCAAAAGGGGAAAAATTTGGAGCACTGTAACAGCATAAACAATAAAAAAGTGTTTTTTTTAAAAAGAAAGATTTTATACTTACCTGTCAAGGGAAATACCATGGTCATAAAAAGAAATGATTTTATGTAACTTTTTCTGGTCAAATACCTAGTAGCATGTGGGTCAGGGTCAATTAGCTAAAGGGCTATACAACTTTGGGAAACAAACTCATTTCATGCTAGGACCCTTATCAGAAAACTGAGGGCATTCTTAGCAAAGTAGGTTTCACAGGATTTTATGTATTCTTTCTTAAGCCCTATCGCCCCAGGGAACCAGCTCTTTCCAGCACAAGGCTGCACTGCCCTCTGTCATTGTTTCAGGCTTAGTCAGGCAGGGGAAGTAAGGCAGCCAAGAGATTAGGAGACTTCTTGCAGACAGAATGAGGACTTAGGCAATGTCAAAGCCGAGGGGCAAGGGTCCATCACCCCCTTTTTCTATAGACCCCCAAATCCTTTCCTGAGGGCCCCTTCATGACTGTGCCTGTCTTAGATCATCCCTCCCATGAGGAATCATTGGCTAACTTGTCAGGCTCGGGGCCAAGCAGGGTGAAGTAAAGCAGGCAGAGGTGGTGTCCATGCCAGGGAGATAAGCTTTGTCTCCTTAGTGGCTTATGGTCCCAAGGTCTCTCACTCAGCCTTAGCCATGGTGGGGGTTTACAGCTTCTGAAACCAGGCAGGGTGATTCCCAACAGTAACAGACTACAGTATGAAGTGTGAAATGATAATGTAAATATTATAGAAATGGGTCAGAGGAGGTAAGAAAGATAGAAGTTTATTTTTTCAAGGTCTAATTCAGAGAAATTCAGCTATATGTCTTGAGCTTGTTTCATTCATGATTCAAAGTTTTCTTAATATGTAATTAATCTCTGGTGAATGAGAGATTTTAGGTATTTCTTCATATTTTTATAGAGTGTCCAGATAATTTCACTGCAAAATGTTTTAAAATTTAATTACAATAGCCTGTGCAAAGTTTTTATTTAATTTATTTCCATGTAGCAAAATTTGTAGTTATTCTGGAAATTCATATTTCATTTCCATATTAAAGTGACAGGTATTGAATGACAATAAGCTATTAGATATTGAATGTAGGGAAATTTTCTGTTCAGCTGAAACTTTATGGTATTCTTACAATGGAGCCTGAGTTTTGTAAACCTTATTTAAATCTGGATTATTTGTAATGTTGCTTAATTAATAACATTTCAGGACGTTCTATTAAAGCATTTTAAAAACATGTGTGCTGTGGAAGGTCATTCATTCATAATAAATAATCACATGTTTAAGTTTTGTATGAGAGGATGTCTGTTTACCCAGGGAATAAGACATGGGTAGGTCGAAGAAGGGTTCACTGATTTTTTTTTTTTGATATAGCAGAAATAATGAGACTACGATGACACACAACTACTGAGTCACTCATATGCACTTTACTTGACTTCTAAAATTTTCTAAACATTTTATGATATATTTTCTATTTATAGGTGCATATAATGGTAGAGTAGGAAAGGGCCTTAAAAACTTTCATTAGATGTTTACATTCCCTCTAAACCATCTTCTCCAGTTGTTTACTTTCAGTAATGAGTGCACATGCTTCATTAAGCATAAAGGTCTATACAACATATATTTATGAGACAGAAACAAATTTTGTTATTATTTTATCATTCATATCTGTCATGCTTCTTTTTTTTATTTCAAGACAAAAAGGGACATGGAGAAAGTGCGTTATGACAAAAGGTACACTTCTTATCTAGTACTAAGTCTTTTAAAGAAAAGGAAGCAACCTAATGCCCTTCCAAGTAGAAAGCAGAAATTAATACATCTGGAAAGCACCATGGTGTCTGCACTTGAAGACCACAATGCCATAGCCACCAAAATGCCTTCTTTTCTGAGATTCCTTCGTGTGTAGTCATCAGCACAGTGTCACTGACACCACACTGCACTTATTGCTCATTGGTCACAGACCCCTCTCCAGCTCTCAGATACTGTGTCAGAATATTATTGTTATAATTTTTCTAATTTGTTACTATTTTAATTTTTTGAAATATAACTTTTTTTTAAAGATTTTACTTTATTTTTTAGACAGAAGGGAAAGGAGGGAGAAATTGAGGGAGAGAAACATCAATGTGTGGTTGCCTCTTGCATGCCCCCTACTGGGGACCTGGCCTGCAACGCAGGCATGTGCCCTGACTGGAAATTGAACCAGCAACCCTGTGATTCACAGGCCAGTGCTCAATTCACTGAGCCACACCAGCCAGGAGAATTTAATTTTTATTGTGAAGTATTTTCTCCTTGGAGAGAACAAATGATTATTTTAGGAATCACTATTTTAATCTACTCTCACCAAACCTAACTAATAATACTCCAAATAAATGCATTTCCTTTTTTAACTGTCTTATTTAAAAAAAAATGATATGAATGTCAGAATGTAAGAGGTTGTCTGACTCAGAATATATCCTAAAATGATTTTTGTTAATAACATCAGAATCTCTTCTTCTCCAGATGCAACAACCACTCACTACTAGTATTATCACAAGCCTCTTATTATTCTGTAAACATTTAGATTGCTTTGGAAGGAACAGAAGGAGAAGGGATGAAAGCAAAAGCTAGAGGTTACAGGTAGCCATTTAATTCTACCTGAGCTTTGCTTATGTAATGTGTACTGGGGTACACTGGAGTCCCTCGTGAGCATTTATCTGCCTTTCATGTCATTGTGGCAGGCAGAAATCTAAGATGCTTCCTAAGATTCTGAGCCTCTGATTCACATGCCTTATGTAGTTCCAGGGAACGTGACTGTAATTCGTTTCACTCTGGTAATTAGATTATGCAATAGTCTCCCTTAAAAAAAGGGAGACTATCCAGGTGGGGCTAACTGAATCACAAGGGCCCTTTAAAAGCAGAAAATTTTCTTCAGCTTGTCACAGAAGAGAAAGTCAGAGAAACACTCTGGCTGAAGAGGAGAGCAATCAAACATCATTGTTATGAACTACCTATGGAGGCCACATGGCAGAGAGCTGCAGCCTGACTCTAGAAGCTGAGAATAGTCCCCAGCTGATATTCAACAGGAAGATGGAGATCTTTGTCTTAGAATTGAATAAGGACATAAATTCTGCCAACAACCAGTGAGGTTGGAAGAGACTGAGCCCCAGATGGTAGCCCCACGTGTTTGATACCTTGATTTCAGGTCCATGAGACCCTGAACAGAGAATCCATACACACTATGGCCAGACTTCTGATTTACAGAAACTGAAATAATAGTTTAGTGTTGTTTAAAATCACTAATAGAAAACTACTGCAATTGGCAATCAAGATGAATTGATTTATTAATTAAAACCTTTATTTAAAGCAGAAAATCATGGCAACTGTACAGACATTTCCATTAAAAAAATAAATACCTAAGTGTTTTTTGAGTTCCTAATGTTTGTTGTAGGACAAATGAGTTCTGCAATTAAAGCTTCAATTGTCTTTTTATATAGATTGTCTTTAATTGTCTTTTTATCATACTTACAATGGTTCCTCCATATTTTCAAGTTTTGTATTCTTTAAAAAATCTTAAAACCAGTTGTGCAATGTCTGATTACTGAAGCATTCGAAATACTGTGCTTCTTCCCATCTCTGCTCCCAATCTTTTCAGCTGTGTGTATCACACCTATTTCCACAGCAGTCATTCAAAGAGTTACTTTACTAAATCTTTGGAAAGCATTTAACTTAATTTCCATCAATTCAACAACATTTTTCTCTATTGTTATTTTATCATTTTATATCATATCTAACTAAATTATTTCTTTTTAGTAACACATAAAGTAGGCATAAACAGATTTGGGAACAATACAGATGACTAATATACATTTAACTTGATAGAAATATGTATGTACAGGTACAGTGGTCTGATGGCCACAGCGTTCATTGTGTTTGTCTCTCAGTAAGAAGATATTATAGCCCTGGCCAGGTAGCTTAGTTTGTTTGAGCATCACGCAGATACCCTAAGATTATGGGTTCAATCCCCAATCAGGGCACATACAAGAATCAATCAATGAATGTATATATGAGTAGAACAAATTGATGTTTTTTCTCTCCTTTCTTCCCTTTCTTAGAAAAAAAGAGAAATTATAGAGGGAATGGAGAATATAACTTAGTAAGTAAACTTCTACTTATAATTGGCAAATAAATAAAGTGGAGTTAGGATAGTTTCAGGAACCATGAGGCAAGCTAATGTCTTTTTCCTCACCAAATGGCATGTGGACAGAAGGAGAAACAATAGTGGACATATTCTATAACTTGGGAAATTGGCACTTTTCAGGGAGGTAGAAAAGATGATGTGTGTAAAATGTAAAATAATTGGGAAGTCAAGGAAAAAAGGGGGAAATAGATTAAAATAGGTAACTGAAAAGTAACAGAATCTCAAAACCAGTTTCTAATCCTTACTTCTTATTAGTGTGATGATTTAGTGGAAGTTCCAAATGGAGGATGGGGTACTGGGTCACACCTGTTGCTTTGAGTGAGGTTCATATTTTATGTATGTGACCTTTGAGGGCATGTAGCAGAGACACCAGTTCTACAGAAATAAAACATAAATGTACTCGCCTTCCTTCACACACACACACACACACACCACCCCAAAATCTTTTATCTGTGAGCTTCAAACATTTGTGTTGTCACCTGTTGGGACAGCTGTAATGTCCTTACAATAATGCCTTTTATAATAAAAGATGAACAAAACCAAGTGCAAACTCAGCTGTTTCACCATTGAAGTCTTACTATACTATTATCTATCACCATTTCTTCACTCATTAAAAATATGTTTTGAGCATCAACTACATGCTATTTTCTCTTCTTAGAAAAACAGTAGAGAACACAGCAGATAAAATTGCATGGAGTTCAACTTTTAGTTGGGAAAAATAGACAATAAAATTTTCAAATGTGAATATATGTCTGGGAGCTATTGAGCACCAAGGTGGAAAGAAGTTGCTACTTTTTTTTACTATTTTTATTTATTTTATTTATTTTTTATTTTTATTTTTTTATTGTTATTCAGTTACAATTGTCTGTATTTTCTCCCCACCCCCCTACCCCAGCCCAGCCAATTCCACCTCCCTCCCCCACCTCTACCCTCCCCCTTGATTTGTCCTTGTGTCCTTTACAGTAGCTCCAGTAAACACTTCTCCCCATTATCCCCTCCCCACTCCCTTCTGGCTATTGTTACATTGTTCTTAATTTCAATGTCTCTGGTTATATTTTGTTCGCTTTTTTCTTTTGTTGATTATGTTCCAGTTAAAGGTGAGATCATATGGTATTTGTCCCTCACCACCTGCCTTATTTCACTTTGCATAATGCTCTCCAGTTCCATCCATGCTGTTGCAAAGGGTATAAGCTCCTTCTTTCTCTCTGCTGTGCAGAATTCCATTGTGTAAATGTATGATAGTTTTTTTATCCACTCATTTGCTGATGGGCACTTAGGCTGCTTCCAGTACTTGGCTATTGTAAATTTTGCTGCTATGAACGTTGGGGTGCATAGGTTTTTTGGATTGGTGTTTCAGGGTTCTTAGGGTAATCCCAGCAGCAGAATTGCTGGGTCAAAGGGCAGTTCCATTTTTAGTTTTCTGAGGAAATTCCATACTGTTTTCCACAGTGGCCGCACCAGTCTGCATTCCCACCAACAATGTACTAGTCTTCCCTTTTCTCTGCATCCTCTACAACACTTGTTTGTTGATTTGTTTATGTTGGCCACTCTGACCAGTGTGAGATGTACCTCATTGTGGTTTTAATTTGCATCTGAAGTTGCTATTTTATATAGCATAGTTAAGAAGAGTCCTACATGATGAACATGACATTTAAAAAGGTAACTGAAAGAAGTAAAATGTGAAAGATTTATATTGTCTGAAGAGAAACCAGAGTATGTAAATTAAAACCACAGTGAGATACCACTTCTACCAGGTCAGAATGGTCATCATAAACAAATCCACAAACAAGTGCTGGTGAGATTGTGGAGAAAAGGGAACCTTAGAGCACTGTTGGTGGGAATGCAGACTGGTGAAGCCGCTGTGGAAAACAGTGTGGAATTTCCTCAAAAAACTAAAAATAGAACTGCCTTTTGACCCGGCAATTCCACTTCTGGGATTATACCCTAAGAACCCTGAAACACCAATCCAAAAAACCTATGCACCCCAATGTTCATAGCAGTGCAATTTACAATAGCCAAGTGTTGGAAACAGCCTAAGTGCCCATCAGCAAATGAGTGGATAAAAAAACTGTGGTACATTTACACAATGGAACACTACACAGCTGAAAGAAAGAAGGAGCTCCTACCCTTCACGACAGCATGGATGGAACTGGAGAGCATTATACTAAGTGAAATAAGTCAGGTGGTAAAAGACAAATACCATATGATCTCACCTATAAGTGGAACCTAATCAACAAAACAAACAAGTAAGTAAAATATAAGCAGAGACATGGAAATAAAGGACAAACCGACTGTGCCCAGAGGGGCCAGGAGAGGGGGATAATGGGGAAAAGAAGGGGAAGGGTAATCAAAAGAACATGTATAAAGGACACATGGACAAAGACAACAGGGAGTCGGGGCAGGATTGAATGTGGAGGTGGAAGTGGGTAGAGCAGAGGAGAGTGATGGGGGAAAATAGGGACAACTGTTATTGAACAACAACAACAACAACAATAATAATAATAATAAAGTGAGAGGGCAAGCCATGGGAATAGCTCTGGAAAGAGCATTTCAGGCCAAGGCTCATTGAGTGCAAAGGCCTTGTGCTGGGTGTGTGCTTTATGTGTTTAAGGAACATTAAGAAAGCCAACATAGCTGGGGAGGTGAGGGACAGAAGAGAATAGAAGATGAAATTAGTTAAGTAGTATATAATCTAAAATCTTAAAAATAGTCTTTGGATTTTTTTTTTCTGAGTGAGATTAAAAGTCATTGAAGTGTCTGGAAAAGTAATATGAGCTGTCTTATGTTTTCACAGGTCATTTGAGCTGCATGTTGAGAATTGAAGTTGAATTGTGCTAGTATCAGATGATCTGTATGTAAGTGAGAAAGACAAGCATCCAGGCATCTTTTACTGCAGGGGCCCCCAACTTCCAGGCCAGATCTGGTACCAGCCAGGTCTGTTAGGGGCCCCAGGCCACACAGCAGGAGGTGAGCTTGAATGTAATGCACTTGAATCATCTTGGAACCATCCTCCCAACCCCAGTCCCTGGAAAAATTGTCTTCAATGAAACTGGTCCCTAATGCCAAAAAGGTTGGGGAGCACTGTCTTACAGAATTTGAGAAGAATAGATAGATTTTAAATTGTTGGAAGGAGATCATTTTCACAGCCCTTCCAATTAAAAATATTAATGGTGTATTCTTCAACAATGAAAGGGAAAGGTATTCTAGAAATTAACCTTGAAAAGTATATTACTATAAAAAGACAAACTTTCTTTTAGTTTTGACATATAATTTTCTCAAATTCATAAAAGATTGTGCAAGCAGTTTCTGGAATTAGCAGAAACTTGTGAAAAAATGTAGGTAATGATATAACAGTAAGGTTTATAACCAGCATCTTTTCTTGATTCACTTAAATGAAACAGTTTATTCTTCTTTCTTTTGTAGCCTGGTTTCTCAAAAGTAAGAAGTCTGTTTTGACCTGCCTTGTAAAAGTCTCAAAAGCTGTTTTTAATCCTTTAGCCTGAACTATTTTGAAAATATTAAATTCCTAAAAATTTTTAACTCTGAGAACTCATTATGTAAATGGCTATTGATGGATAGAAAACTGAAGAAATATACAACAAATGGTGTTTTTTGCTACAATGGTAGAATAATTAAGAAATGAGGGGTATCCCTGGATGGCATGGCTCAGTGGATTGAGTGCTGGCCTGCAAACCAAAGGGTTGCCTGCCTGTGGTAAGTGACCAAAGGCATGTGACCTTTGGTTGCCAGCCTGCATGCAAAGGTCACATGCCTGGGTTGCAAGCCAGGTCTCTGGTGCAGGGCACATGAGAAGCAAACAAATATTGATGTTTCTTTCTCTCTCTTCCTCCCTCTCATCCCCTCTATCTAAAAATAAATAAATAAAGTCTTTTAAACAAGAAAAAAAAATAAGAGGGAAATGTTTTATGAGTTCTTTTATGCAAAGTGTGTAATGTACTATGGATATCACTAAAGTAAATGTTTTTTTAAATTGTATGCTTTTATTATTTTTAGGTTTAGAAATGAAAATGTAAGAATTGCATCCTTATGACAAATGGAAAATAAATCAGATTTGCTTGATTTGCCCAATGATTTTTAATTTTTAGAATATTTATTTTATTTTATTTTTAATTTTATTGTTGTTGTTCAAGTATAGTTGTCTGCCTTTTCCCCCCACCACTCCTGTCCCACCCCAGCCATCCCCATCTCCCTTCCCTGTAAATGTGTTTTCTCACAAATATTGGGTATTTTTTGAAGTGATGAAAGGACATGCTAGATATTCAGTTTTTGACTTAATTTTAATGATAAAGAATTACCAGGATTTAGTGTTTATATAACCTCCAATGCTGAGACACTCAGTCAAAATATAATGGGTTAGTCCTGGTTCAGAGGAGCACATTCCAGAGAACCTCTTTGGAAACGATTGTATGTGTGTATGTGTAACTTACACGTGCACATGTACACACATGTAAATATACATAGATATTTTCACATAGAAAATTGCAAAAATCTTTAGACTCCTACAATAAATTGGGCTTCTTCACTGACTTGCTTCAGTCATTTCCTTGTAGGATACTCAAGAACCTAATGAGAAATGGAGTCCAAGCTCAAACAGAAAGCTTATTCTGTAAGTTCCCAATTATATTACTTAAAAATAATGACCTCTGTTTGACAAATTAATTTGTGTGGTTTTAATGGTACCTCATGAATGTCCTACTCTCTAAGTTTCCTTAGCCTGGGTCTAGCACCATGCCAAATAATGGGTCAAGTCTGAGAAACACCTATATTCACAGACCATGACCGGAACTTCCTGTATTTACTGTTTGGCAAAGATAATGTCTAGAGCTGTATTGAAAAAGCCACTCACAACCTCTGTAATGAAGGTTTTCCCTGGTGCCTTGACCAGGGAAAAGAGGGCATAGGATGTAATCCTGCCTATTCAAGGTTGGTATTTTTTCCTGGAACACATGAGACGAGAGTGAGGTGCTCAGCCTTATCCAGGTTGACTTTTAATAGGAAATGGCGGCAGATTACAGGCTACAACATGGGAAGTAGTGAGGGGGACCTAGAGAGGATGCCAGGCATGTGAGAAAGGGGTTCCACAGCCTTGTAGTCTACTTTGTTCCCATCATCTCTCCATACCTCTACATCCCTCCTCTATGAGTAAAATAGGATTTTCCAAAGCTTCACCTATTTGCGTTGCCTTCACTGTTTTTTCCTAGTAGTGTTCTTATTTTGGTTACAAACTGTTCTGATCAACTACAGAATACTTTAAAGATGTGAGTGAAAGATTTTTAAATGGTCTAGTTCATAAAAATCACTGGAAAACTACCCAAATATTCATCATTCAGCTATAAAATAATTAAAACAGAATATGCTATTCATACACTCAACAACATGGATGTCTCTAAAATATACAATGTGAAAGAAGTCTGTCAGTTACAAAAAATATATTCCATTTTTATGAAGTTTGAGAAAAGGCAGCATAGTGATATTTTTTCCTCTGGGCATGTTGTTACCTAAAAAGGGGGCATGAAATATCCTAAAATGATAAAAACTTGCTATGCCTTGACTCTGAATTGCAGTTACATGGGTATATTCATATGTAAATATTCATACAGACAGACTCTTGAGATACCTTTACTGTGATACCTCAACTTCAAAAATCACTTGGGGTACTTGCTAAAACAGAGATTCCTGATCTCTGGCATAGGTACTTGATTTAGTAGCTTCTTAGTCCCAGGAAACTATGGTTTTTTTAAGTCCTTCAGGGTATCATGTTGTAAATAGTCTATAGACCACAATTTCAAAAAACACTGGACTAAAAGGGGGACTCTATACCTGCAGTGAGAACTCAAGAACAGTATGGATTATTGGATCCTTCTAATTTGATAGTTTGTACAGTATTATATTTTATAACCTTATGAAATACAACTAAATTCTTTCTTGTGAATCAAATCATAATTCTATAACTAAATTATTTTTTTATTCAAGTCAACAAGAGGAAAGAATTGGAAGTTGGTATGGAATTATTTAGACTATTTCTTGACAGTTACCACAAACCATGTTATAAGCCTTTATATCTTCTGCATCTTCCATCCCCATGCTCACCTGTAATTTCCATTCACTGCTGAACATTAAGTTTGAACTCAAAGTCAAGGGATACATAATATAATGAATGACTTTTGAGACTACCTATTTAAAATAATTGGCTTTTATTAATGGTAAATAAATTTGTGTTTCAATATGCAACTATATTCTAAAACTTTTAAAATAACTTTCTTTTGTTTAGAGATCAAATATCCATTCCACCTCTCAATTCACCCAGTGATTTTCACAGGGATGCAATTGTTAAGTTAAGCAAGAATTTAAATTTAGATACAATTATTGCAAGATTTATATTGACATCTATACAGTCCATGAATTAAATTTTCTTCATTTTTGATTTGGTTACAAGTAATTCAACTCAAGATAATATAATCACTTTGCTGAAATTCTTTTCCAAGTGTCAAAGGTGTTTAAAGATGGCTGTTGTGCTAAAAAGTTTAAATTTACAAATATGATGGCTAATTTTATTTCCTTAAATCTGTTGAATTAAATAAATAATGTAGGTGAAAATTCTTTTAAAGTATTTTGGTAAGACTTCACTAAAAGCACATTCATTTATCTTTTAACTTTATTTTTATTGTTGACACTGTTACTATCCCTGGTTTACCCCTCTATGCTCACCTCCACCCAGTCTCTGACCCTCTTCCTCTAGCCATTGCCACATTGTTGTCTGTGTCTATGGCTTATGCACGTATGTCCTTTGCCTAAACCCTTCACCTTCTTTCATCCAGATCACCCTCCCTCTCCTTTCTGACAGCTGTCAGTCTGTTCCATGTTGATTTAATAAAAATGCATTAAATTAAAAATATAATGCAAACATTTTTTGGGACTATTGAGTGTACTGATAAGTTTAATGGACCTGTTATTCTCTCTCTCGCACACACACACACAAATAAACAAGAGAAAGTGAAAGGGAAAGGAAAAGATAGAAAGCACAAGAAATAAAGATTTTAAATATTTTAAATTTAGTGATGAGACTACTTTTTCTATAATATATTTAGTAGGATAAGAATAAAGTACTGTCTGACTTAATAGCTAAGACTGATAACTTTCTGGTCAAATAGCCCAAGTGGAAGGCCTAGCTTTATGTCTTTCATTAACTATGAAACTTTGGTCAAGTTACTTAATTTCTTGTAATAAAAGTACTTATATTAAGTTAGCTGTAAGTACTACATCAGATAATACTTTTAAAATACTAAACCATGCTTGATACATAGTAATTGCTAAAAAAAAAAGTGTTACCTGCTAACCTGGTGATCAGGAATACACTTCCAAGTGACGGTGGAGGTAGGGTGCCAGCTAAGGCGGGAGAACCCTGGTTTAGAGTCACAAGAACAACACCTAATTTGAGGTGATGCTTCTGAATTTTACTATTTAAGCTCTAAAACATCCCATAAAATCTACTTTGAATGTAAAAGGTGCATTTATTTCTGTCAAGACCTATTTTACATACCACAGCAAACATAAAATTTTACCTTTAATATATTAGTATGTGCACAGGTTCATAAATATATTAAATGTCTTGAATGGCAATTTATTTTTCTAACCAATAGACTTTAATCACAAGGTCCAATAGAAAAATTGAACAGGAACAAAACAATCTACCCAAACTAAACCAGATTGAAGTAATTCAAAACAAACTACACCAAGGGAGTCCACTCACACAAGAAATAGCATAAAATTGAACACAATGGCAAAAAATGTTTACCATATTTTAAAACTACCTATATTATATTATAATTTTGACTCAAATTATTTCTACCTGGTAAATCTTGGAGAATTAAAATTAAAGGTGCTCCTAAAGGAGATTTCAAAAAACAATGTAAAAATACTTATACATTATATTGGTTTATTTCTACATTTACCATTTTAGTATCAATTGCTTGTTTCTGGAAAGTAACTTGAAATCATTAATTACAATATAATTTATGTGTTAGTTACTATCACATAGCAATGTGTTAATATTGCCTCACAAATGACTTTAAGATAGAAATTGAAAAGCCAAAAACTAGAATTTTACTCATCCTCTCTTGCCCCACCCCTCATTCCTGATAATTCATATCATCAGTCAACAAGTTTTAAAAAGTTCTTTACATATGCCTAAAACTTATAAAACTTATTTTCAGGAGCTAGACATCCTGATAGTTATAAAATATTTAAAGAAGACAATTAGTGGTGACATAATTTTCATGAAGTTAATGGGTTATGGAAGAGTTTCTTTATACCAAGCTCCTCAGTCTGGGTAATATCTGTTATCACAAGGATGAACCTGCTTGAGTATGGTTAGGTCAGGGGTGTCAAACTCATTTTCAGCAGGGGTCACATCAGCCTCGAAGTTGCTTTCAAAGGGCGGAATGTAATTTTAGGACTGTATAAATGTAACTACTCCTTAACAGTTAAGCCAGAGCTCGGTGCTGCCACCGGGTAGAAACAAGGTGCTGGGCCAGATAAAACAAGGTGGAGGGCTGGATTTGGCCCGCAGGCCTTGTGTTTGCCACCTGTGGGTTAGGTGCGTGCAACCTCCTTATCTCACTGCTCCAACCACATCCTTCCCAAAGTCCTGTGCTTGCTGAAGCACTCTCATTTAGAAAAATGTTGTCTTAAATAGAAAATGAATTACATATTTTAATAGTGCTTAGTACTATATTATATCACTTTTATAGAAAAAGTGACAGACACAGAAAGGTTAAATAAACTTCCAAAAGCCAGGCAATAAGTACCAGAGCAAGGGTACATAGCCAGGGAACTCTTTTTTATTTTCTTTAACTTAAAAACAAATTGATTCTAGAGGGAGAGAGAAGGGAGAAAGAGAGTGAAAGAAAAAACATCGCTTCATTGTTCCACTTATGTATGTCCACAACCTTGACATAAGGGGATGGTGCTGTAACCAACTATGCTACCTGGCCAGGGCCCAGGCAACTCTTAATCACTTCATCTAACAAACCTTAAGGATTTTACTCCAATTATCAGTATGGCTCCTTTCAAATCAAGAGAATTTGACCAGGTGAGCCCTAATTTTTACTTTAAGGATAGGGACTGCAAGACATAGCCATTTAGCTCAGGGAACATTCAGATGTGTGAGGTTGGTGCCAGCAGCCCTTTGACAGACGTAGTTTGGTTTTCCATTGATGAATTCTCCAAGTAAAACAGAGATAGATGCTCCTAAATCCATGTGCCTTCCTGAATACTGAGTAGTTATTCAGAAACGAAAACCAGAGGTTTACAGTCTTGAAGGAGAAATGAGATACCCACGAAAAGGTGACCAATAAGACAAGGTAGCATAGAGTAAATTTAACTGGGTAGCAGAGATTAGAAATGCCATTGAGGATCAGATTGGGGAGCACACAGTTCAAAATAGTTGTCAGAGTTGGGGTTCAGACTAAATTTTGAAAAAAATGTTTGAGGGAGATGGAGGAGAGCAAAGCAGAAGGTGAAAGCAATGAAAATTAAATAAATATGGCAAATACTAAATGGTTGTCCCAACCTAATCCCTTGTCTTAATAAAAATCCAGAAACATTAAAACTTAGAACCAGATTAGTATAGTAATTTTTAGCAAAATTTTATTATTCACAATAGAACAGTGTGAACTGGGAGCTTTCAAATCAAAAACTGATTAAGACTCAGAAGCAAGACGTAACAGGATGACTTCAGAGTGGGGAAGCTGCTCAACCTTTCCAGTGGTCAGTTATTACAATAAGGGCTTCTAAACAATAGGGAATTGGTTGAAAGTTTAGAAAGGTGACTTCAGTTTCTTTTAAGATGATCACTTATGAGAGAGGACAACCCCCAAAATGGAATTTATTTATAAAAATAAATTATTTACTCAGTCACCTTCAAAATACTCTTCATCTGATGCAATACACCTATTAAGGCATTTTTTTCCCACTGCTCAAAACAGTTTTTGAACTTATTGATTTTGACACTTTTTAGTGTTTCTGCTGTTTTTTTGTTTCACCTCTTCCACATTGGCAAAACGTTTCCCTTTGAGGACTTTTTTTCATCCGAGGGAACAAAGAAAGTTTCTTGGGACAAGATCGGGTGAATAGGGAGGGTGGGGCATGAGGGTCATGCCGTTTTTGCTCAAAACCGCTGAACACTCAGCAGAGTGTGGGCAGGTGCACTTATAAATCACCCATCATGAAATGGGCAAACACATTGAAAGAGTCTTCAAAAAAATTCACTGAAGTCAAACACAACCTCTCACAGTAATGCCAGCTGATACACTGATATAGATGGGTTCCTAGAAGACTCACCCAGTGAGGGAAACCTGTACTACAAGGGGCCTGCCCTCTGGAAGAGAATTCTGTTTTTTGTGTGTGTGTGCCGCCCCCCTGCCCCCACCCAGGTATGGTCATGAAATACACTAGGTTTAGTTTTGCTTATGCAGCTTAAACAGTTTTGTCTGCTTGGGGGATTTTCAAGACTGATTTACAGTTTAATTTTAACAGTTTCTAAGCCACAGTAGCCTGTGGATAAAATTTGGATCATAATAACAGTTTTTTATTCTGTTTTCATGGTTCTAGCCCTCCATCAGAGAAATTGTTGGGATTTCAGCCTCGTACAAATTGTACACACCGCCTCTCACCCTCAGTATTTCTGAGACTCCTAAGAGGATATTACTCGTGTGCTTGTTAACTCCTCTTTGCTTCCTCAGAGTGCCTATTACTTCTTGTTCCCTTTAGGAATGATGATGAAGCCTCCGCAGCTGCTTTCACTTAAGGAAGATCTGATCACTGTCTCAGGTACTGCTGTCTTTCCCAAGAGAGCTGGAAGCCTTCCCAGTATGCCTATCTCCAATTCACATGACTCCCAACCCCATTTCACTGCTGCAAAGATGCTGAATGTCTCAAATACCAGGTGCATGCCATAGTCTCTCTGGTTTGTTCTGCACGAGGTCACAGATGGAATGGGAAAGAATTTCTTTTTTTCAGCATTGTCCTGTGCACTCTGCTACATGAGACAAGATTGTGCTCCAATGTCCTTCCTACAGGGCTCCTAGTAAAAACAACTCATTCCTTCTGTTTCTTAGCAGAATTTTTCACCTCGGCCCCACCCATGGATTGATGAAAGTGGGGCAAGAGGGCAAATCAAAATCATAAAACCCTCAGGGGCTCACTGTGAAGAATAATACTATTCCACAGACACGCTGCCGGAAGAACATTTTCTGAATGCAGTAGTTGCCAGAAAAATTTGCCCTAAATGAAGGAAAAGGTTTCCTCCTCTCAGTTTATTGCTTTTTGAAGTAAGGCCAGACAGGCTTGGTGCTTTTTGAGCATAATGTGGACAGGTAAGTGGTGCAGTGCTGTGTTCCTGGAGATGTGAGTTCCAGCCCCTCCCCACCACTCAACTCATGTGGTCTTAAAGGTCATTTTGTGACTTTTGATTTCAGGAATGTTTTATCTGAAAAAAATAATCACACACAAAAAAACGAGGTTGGCTTAAATGCTCTTCTGTTTGTTACCCTTCCTAAAATTCTATCAGTGTATAAATACATTATAGATCTTTATATTTCCCTCTATTTGAATACACCAACTCAGTCTAAACAAGAACAGTATCTTTATATGGGATCCTTTAAATTCTGTGTCAAATTAGCCCTGTATAGAAAGCATTATTATTAAGCACATTTGTGTATGAATATTAATCTGCAAACTATGTACTGTGAGAAACAAAGATACATTAATTAATTTATTTTAGAGAGAGAGGGAGATACATCAGTTTGGTGCTCCACACACTTATGCATTAATTGGTTGATTCTTGTATGTGCCCTGACTGGGGATCAAACCTACAACTTTGTCATATTGGGATGACCCTCTAACCAATTGAGCTACCTGGCCAGGGTTGAACAAACTTTTAAAATTCTCTTTAAACCAACTTAAAATGCCTTTAGACCCCTTTCTTATTTACTCTTCTACTCTCTAGAAGGAAACTATATTTTAATAATCATCTTGGCCCCTTCTTTCAACAAGATGGTCCTGGAAACTGGGAAGATTATGTAACGTCTGAAACATGGGCCGGTCTCTTGTCTCCGCTGCGTTATGAAGGGTCCTGCTATCCCTGTTTTCTGTTACTGGCAAATCTCCACTTCTGAGTTACTCACAGATCATGGACATCTTTGCAGAGGCCACTGGCTCTGGGGTCCAGCTTTCCCATGTGCAACGCTTTTCTACCCCTCTGAGGTCTGGCCCTTCCCCCAGGGTGTTACCACAGAGGGATCCCAGTGCAGACTGGCAGGATCCACTGACAACTGTTTCGTCCTCGTTTCTAGGACTCCTCTCGCTTTCATTTTCTATCAGGTCTCTTCAATATTTTAGGCATTTACTGAAAAGAAAGGAAGGGCTGTTATCTGATTTCTCTCCTGTGATATTTTCTGAGGTAAAGAATATGCAGGTTTGACTATATGCTTGAATGGGAGGAGAGGAAGTTAAAAAAAATACATACGTTAATATCCCAGTAAATTGCCCTGCTTGTAACTGCTGGCTTTAGGGATCAAGGTAAGTAATTCATTTAACCAGCATAAAAATGATTAAAATTAATACTAGCTTTAGGTAAATCAAATATAGTTAAAGGGTGCTTATTTTGTGGGGTGGTTAAAATTGACTCTAGATCAAATAAATAATCTCCTATCTAGTTCATATTGCAAAAAACAGAAGACAAAACAAAATAAAACCTCCAAGTCTAAACAAAGACAATTACACCAAGTTCTTAATTCAAAATCACAAGTGTAAATTTCTGAACAGTCATTATAAACTGCCTAGATTTGCCTCTACCCTATCCAACTACATTTTTCTCTGCAATCAGCTGATGCTCCCTGCCTGCTCCTATGGTTGAGTTTTGGATCATCTTGATGAGAACAGAGTACTGCCTTTGCTGGAGATGCATTAAGAAAGCTATTGCTAGAGGTTGCCCCAACTATCATTTACTTGGTGCCAATGCCTTGTAACTGTTCTCTTGCCTTCCTTTCCAACTTCCTTGGCCCTCTGAGTTCCCTCATTCTGCACTACCCAGAGTACCCTTGACCATTTGTGAGATTGGGTTTTAGGCCTATCCGAAAGGTTCTGCCTTTGACTCCTCTGTGCTGCTGAGCTCTGCCCCCAAGCTCTTGCTGCTAACAGGGCCTGATTCCCTATCCCAGATTTCTACCTACATACATGATGCAAAGTGGATTTGTGCACTCACTTTGACAAAGTTACATTATCTCAGACACCCCGAATTCATGAGGTTTCACAGAAAGGTTTTAATGCAGCATGTTCAGCAAACACACTAAAAATTAATAATAAAAGAAGTACAGCTTGCAAAGTGAATGATTATTTAGATAAATTAATAACTCAGATTTTTCTCTAAGAAATAGTTTCCATTTGCCTGGGCACTTGAAAACACATACTCAAAAAACAGGAGAAAAAAGCAGTCTAGCTCCTCACAGAAACATAATTTGATGAACTATTTTTTTAGTGTTCATATTCATTCATTCATTCATTCATTCATTTTTTGTATTGTTGTTCAAGTAAAGTTGTCTCCATTTTCACCCCACCATGCCCCCCACCCCACCCATCATCATCTCCCACCCTTGAACCTACCCCCTTTGGCCTTGTCCATGTGTCCTTTATACATGTTCCTTGATGGCCCTTCCCCTATTTCTCCCACTATCCCTCTCCGACCCCACCCTATTCCTCTGGTTACTGTCATTTTGTTCTGTATTTCAGTGTCTCTGGCTGTATTTTGCTTGCTTGTTTGTTTTGTTGATTAGATTCCACTTATAGGTAATATCATATGGTATTTGTCTTTCACCACCTGGCTTATTTTACTTAGCATATTGATGAACTTTTTGAGGATTATACATTTGATGGCTCTGAAACATTGTCAGAAATATAGAAAGAAAGCACCTATAATTTTGTGGCTCTAGATATACTACTGCAACCTGCCCAGAAAATTCCTGGGAAGGCAAGGAATTTCCTCAAGTCCTGGATTTCTGTTAAGCAACATGCTCTCATCAAGGCCATTTGTCTTATATGACACACAGTTGGTTAGCTTAGGAGGGAAGAGAACAACAAAGAAATAGCAATGAAAATACCTCATCTGCTTCCACATCCTTCACCCACAAATCATAAGAATGCTGATTAATAATAAATAAGTGCCTTACAATAGAGTGATGGAGATTATAGAAACGATGAATCAGACATTTACCTAGCTAGCCTCTCCAAGCTTCAGTTTCTTGCTCTCTATAAATGATAAATATCTCTACGATAACTTGTAGGGTTGAAAACCCAATGGCATGATGGATAAAAAATGCATAATGTTGTACTTGATGAAAAGAGGATATCAACATTTTTAGTTTCTCTTATCCCAATTTTTTTGCTTTGGAATATATATGTAATATATCAACTATCGTAAGGTTCCTGTTTAGGAACCAGAAATAAAATAATTTTATGTCAACATTTACACAAAGGCTGAGACAGAAAAGCTGAGTAAATATATTTCACACATGCATTTTATACTTTAGTTTTTTCATTGGCAAACAGTGGATTTAGTCTTTTTGATTTACCATTTTATGCATTTTGACAGTTACGTATCTACCAACATTGCCATGACACAGGACAGTTTCTTCACACCAAAATCCCCCTTGTGCTGACCCTTTGTAGTCAGTCCTTGCCCCGATTTCAACCTCTACAACCACTAATCTGTACTCTGTCCCATTGGTCATTTCTGTCTTATACATGAAATCATACAGAATCAAATTTTTGTTCTGACAACTTTTACTCACCAAAAGCAACTGAGATTTATTCATGCTACATGCATCAATAGTTGATTCCTTTTTATTGCATTGTATGACTTTACCACTCTTTAATCTTCCATTCACTGGTTGAAGAATACTTGAATTATTTCCAGCTTCTGCTGATTTTTAACAAAGCTGCTATAAACATTTTACATACAGGTTTTTATGTAAATTTAACTTTTTATGCCTTTGGGATAGAAACCTAGGAATCAAATTCCTGGGTGATATAATAAGTGTACAGTTAGCTATATAGGAAACTGCCATATTGTTTTCCAAAGTGGTTGCAATGTTTTAAATTTTTACCAGCAATGTACAAGAGTTCAGGTAGTTCCATATCTTTAGCAGCATTTGGTATTGCTATATTTTCCCCCCACAACATTCTAATAGTTATGCATGGTATCTGTTTTAGCACTAACTTAAATTTCCCTCATGAATAGCAATGCTGTGCATCTTTTCATGTGCTTAGTTGCCATTTGTTTGTGTCCTTTGATAAAATATCTATTCAAATCTTTTGCCCACTTGAAAAATTATGTTATTTTATTGTTGAGTTTTGAGAACTATTTACATATTTTTGATAAAACCTCTGCAAGATATATAATTTTCAAACATCCTTCCAGTCTGTGATTTCTCTTTTCATTCTCCTGAGAGTATCTATTACAGAGAAAAATGTGAAACTAATTATAAAGAAGTGTTATGAAAGTCATAAACCTGAGCACTTTCCTTAAAGTCTGAGCTTTTCTCTTTTACAAAATTATACTGATCTTGGAGACACAGTTTCTCAGGCTATAAAAATGCCTTAATTTACTAAACACTAGATTATTACAAACATATATTTTTAATAGTAACAAAATTCCAAACAAAAAAATCTAACAAAAATATATATGATTTTATGATAAAAATGATAACACTACATTGAAAGCCATTTAACAAGACCTAAATAAATATGAGACCTAAATAAAAAAGACCTAAATAAATAAATATTTATCATAAAAATAGTTGACATAGTAAAAGTATGAATTCTCCATAAATTAATCTAAGCAACTCTTCAAAATCTACACAGGCTTTTATGTTTATTTATTTGTTTGCTTTTTTATGGAACTTAAGAAGTCAGTTCTATAATTTACATTGAAATATAGAGAAAGCAGACTAGCTAACGTTACTATGCATAAACACCTATCTTGATGAAAATACTTATGTTAATGCTTTATTAAGATAATCTAATATTAATTCAGAAATGAACAAGTTAGCAAATGGAACAAATAGAAAGTGCTGAAATGTAATTCTTTAAATATAGATATGACAAAATGACATTAAAACTAGTGGGAAAGAATGAATTATTAATATTTAATATATGGTTCCAGAGCAACTGTCTAGCCCAATGAAATAAAACGAAATTACTTAAATTACTTACTTAAATTGCTTAAGTACATGTCAATTCTGTAAAAATTAAAAACTAAGTCTAGGAAGTAAAATTTAAAAGTTTTTGAGAATTAAGGACATATCAATGATTTCAAACTAGAAATAAACTTCTTAAATAAATTCTTAAATAATTTGCAAAGTAGTACATACTTTAAAGGGAAACACTAAGGAGTTATACCATATTTAGGGCGTGCTGTCAGGGTACATACACACACGGACACACAAACACATATGTATTCTATTCGTTCTCTTTATTATCTGGAGAACTCTAACACAGAAATATGTGTAATAAAATTATAAAGAGATCGTAGGAATGGTAAGAAACAAGATCATGATATCCTCTGGGGAGAAGGGAGGAACATATAATAGGAAGGAATGCTCTATGGGTTTCAAATATATTGATAATTTATTCTTCAGGCACATGGTAGGTATGAGACATTTATTATATTATTCTATTCACCCATTTTTATGTTTAAGTTAACAGAAGACACAGAATAATTGTGGGAAAAACCTATGGGTATTTAAAAATAAAATTTCCTAAGTGAATTTTAAGATGAGTTTAGATGCACCATAGAGATTTAATAAAAGCATTTAGTGCCGATAGTATTAACCTAAAATATCAAATATTTCATTTTACCATGATGAGGCAAGGTGAGCCAGTAGGATAATCTTCTCTGATGCTTGCTCTGTCACTATATTCACTCAGGTAATGACACCATTTCCATACATGTCACATCTGCTTAAACTGCTTACGGCCAACAGCCTATGATTCTGCTGACCACCTAATGATCAGCTTTCTATTACTTTATCCAGTGGTTCTTGGGGTCACACAACTGTGCTTTTCTCACGTGCCTAAAACCCAGACTATCTCTAACTCTGCTGTGAGCCAGAACTGCTTTAAATTCCAAATCAATTATCCTTTCTCACTATTGATTCTGTGATTGATGTGAATGCCTTCTATACTGGTCCGAAAGGTATGGAGTTTTCAAATCCATATCAGTTTGTTTGGAATATACTCACTACAGGTACAGAATTTATAATGAAAAATGAAGTTGCTAGTTCATAATTTTTTATATACTTTTTATGTCCTTCCACTATCTCCTTTACTCTCCAGGCAAATAAACTAATACAGGTAGGCTGGAAGGGTGGAAGCTGTTTACATTTGGGACATCCACGTCAAAATTTGCTTGAATGGTATTTCCAGGAGTAAATAGTGTTTATTGTCTATTTCTTTAGATTCCCAATTACTGATTCCCAACTAGCAGTATATGATTTTGTGTTGGACATCTCAAAAATTGAGGAGTTGTTTAGGATAAATTTGATATTTGAGTTCTTGTTTTGATCTTCAACATAAAATATTAATATAAATATATTCATTGAACACTGTGCATATAAGTACTGTCCCACAATTTCTATGACTATATTTGGACTTGCTTATGGTTTTGAAATCACCCTATCAGCACCATTTGGGTGTATGAGCTCACAACACACTGTAAAAATCAAATATTTCAAGGTAGTTTTAAGAGAGAAAAGTGTGCTAAAAAAGGTTTGCTATTATACAACAAGGATAGTACCAAGATGGCAAATTAAAAAGTTAAACCTATGCTAGAGGAAAACATGCTGTGCTTATTTGCAGTTAGTAAACTTGTTAATAGAAAACAAATAATTTTTGTTCCAAATTACATTAGTAATTGACTATTGACTATGCTTACTTGTAGTTAGTGAAGTTGTAGTATGGAACAAATAATTTTTATGTTCCAAGTTGCATGAGTAATTGACTGAAATGTATTTTTGATGCACATTTCAAAAATACAGCAATGCTAACCTTATTTTACATGAACAAGTTAGGTTTAAAAACTTATCAATTGACACATAAACATTGGCATTCTGCAACTTACTGGTAGATTTCGAAGTAAAGATGAATCCTGGTTGAGGTCATTCATACCATATTGTAAGAACACATTTATGAATAACCATTCTCAAATGTACCAGTACTTTTTTTCTTTTTTTTTTATTCCCTTAACATGGTTACTCCTGGTTTCTCAATTAGTTGCTAGGTAGTGTTCTACCAGTTCCATTCAGTGAAAGAGCAATATGAGTCTTAGCAAATTTAAGTGATCATTTCTCTTCAGATGATTTAATTTTCTTTTTCTAGAGGCAGATCTCTTTAGTAAAAATGTATATTGATAACACTAGACTATATATGCATAATAGTACTTATAGTTTGCAAATCAGGTATGTCCACTTTTACCTGCCTACACCACTCCACCCCAAGGAGTCATCAAGGCCTGATTCACACCTTTCCTAACTAGCCCATAGCATCACAAGCGAATTTTAAGCACCTACACATTGCTCAATGATCTTTGACAAATGTTGTGTCTTGCCCCAAAAGTTATAGTCTTCCTAAGGTTAGGTATTATGTAGAATTATTCTTTAAGTTCCCAGGGCTTACTGTTGTATCTGGAATTTGTTATGTTTAATTAATACTTAATTAGTTAATTTAATGGGGAAAATCTACAAAAGTTTGTATGAATTTCAAACCTTACATTTGTCAGCTAGGTTCCAGTTATACTAAACATTTTAAATAATGACACTGGCTTTGTGAGTATCATTTAAAACTGTCATTATTTAAAAGAAATACTAAGTTTATTAAAATAAATTAAATTATTTAAAATTAAAAGATCATTGAAAAATTAACCTCTATATTAGACCTACATATGCTAATGCACATCTTACATTTTAGTTTTCCCTAGAAATGACCTTAGCCCAATATTGGTTATAGCAGATATTTAGATAGATGGATAGACAGATCATATAAATAATTTTTATTACTCAACTCAGTTCAATAAACATTTGTATAGCATGTTATGAAATAGAAATTATCAACATGTCAAAGATGTATACAGAATTCTCTTACAAGCAGCTTAAAATTTAATAGAGAAATGTAGTATATGACATGATAAACAAAAGTAAGGATTAAATGAAATGTAATAGGAAAAACTGGGAGAAATAAAATAATCTGAATTGGGTGGTGGATGGAAGTGGTAATAATGGGGAACTGGGTGAAAAAGGCAAAGGGACTAAGAAGTACAAATTGGTAGTTACAAAATAGTCATGGGGATGTAATCAATAATCGAGTAATAACTATGTATGGTGCCAGGTGGGTACTTGAAATATTAGGGGGAACATTTTGTAAAGCATATGATTGTCTATATGATGCTGTATGCCTGAAAATAATACAAAATTATATTGAATGTAAGCTAAAATTGAAAATTTAAAAAATGGCCTCAGAGAGGACTATCTTAAATATTTTTGCATTATTATAAAATAATTTTACATTAATATTAATATAAGATATGAGGCTTTTATACCTTAGTGTTTAATAATATTAACCTAAGATATGGTTTAACATAAGCATTATTGTTTTTGTTCTTTCCAATTACAATATCTTCAGGTTGCATAATGTTTAAATGCACTTCTGTACTTTGCAATGCAATTCTGGAATAGAAACATATTTGCATTTATTGCCCCAATAGGAGAGGCACATACAGAAACTGGGAATTATTTTAAAATTTAAAACAAATTGAACAATTTCTCCTAAAGTCACAGAGAAAAGATTTAGATTTTGGATAATGATGTTCTTGACTACAGTTCTAACTATAGAAAATTATTTTTTATTGTTGTTCAAGTACAGTTGTCATATAGAAAGTTATTTTGATTAGAAGTTTTCATTAGTGTATCCAGTCCTCTAGGTATCTTACAGCAATACTTAACTATTTTTTTCTTTTATTTTTTAAATTATATTTTGTTGATTATGCTATTACAGTTTTCCCAAGTTTTCTTCCTCCCCCCGCCAACCCAATACCCCCACTCCCTCAGGCAATCCCCACACCATTGTTAATGTCCCTGGGTCATGTGTATACTTTGGCTACTCTATTTTCTATACTGTACCTTACATCCCCTGGCTATTCTGTAACTATCTATTTGTACTTGTTAATCCTCTCACCTCTTGGCCCATTCCCTCACACCCTACCATTTGACAACCATCAAAACCCTCTCCATATCCATGATTCTGACTTTGTTTTAGTTTGCTTAGTTTGTTTTTTAGATTCAATTGTTGATGAATGTAGATTTATTGCCATTTTATTTTTCATAGTTTTCATCTCCTTTTTCTTAAATAAGTCCCTTTAACACTTCATATATATTGGTTTGGTGATGATGGACTTCTTTAGTTTTCTCTTGCCTGGGAAGCTCTTTCTCTGCCCTCTGATACTAAATAATATCTTTGCTGGGTAAAGCACTCCTGGCTGTAGGTCCCTGATTTTCATGACTTTGAATATTTCTTGCCAATCCCTTTTAGCTTGCAAAGTTTCTTTTGAGAAAATAGGTGACAGTCTTATGGGAACTCCTTTGTAGGTAACTAACTACTTTTCTCTTGCTGCTTTTAAGATTCTTTATCTTTAACTTTGGTGTTTTAATTATGATGATGTGTTTTGGAGGGGGCCTCTTTGTATCCATATTTTTAGTGACTCTTTGTCCTTCTTGGACTTGTATGCATATTCCCTTCACTAAATTAGGGAGGTTTTCTTTCATTATTTTTTAAAATAGATTTCTAATTTCTTGCTCTTTCTCTTCTCCTTCTGGTACCCCTGTGATGCAAATGTTGGAATGATTAAAGTTGTCCTATAGGCTGCTTACACTACCCTCATTTTAGCGGGGGGAGGATTCTTTTTTCTTCTTGTTGTTCTGATTGGTTATTTTTTGGCTTCCTTATGTTCCAAATTATTGATTTGATTCTTTATTTCACTTAGTGGATCCTTTGTTTCTGACTGGATATTTCTTACGCTGTTGAGGTCCTCACTAAGTTCCTTGAGCATCCTTATGACCAGTGTTTTGCACTCTGCATCTGACAGATTGTTTATCTTCATTTTATTTAGTTATGTTTCTGGAGTTTTTATCTGTTTTTTACATTTGGGTCATGTTTCTTTGTCTCTTCATTCTGACAGCCTCCCTGTGTATGTTTCTATGTTTTAGGTAGAGCTGTTATGACTCCCTGTCTTGGTAGCATGGCCTAATATAGTAGGTATTCTTTAGGGTCCATTGACAAAGCCTCCCCTGTCACCCAAGCTGAGTACTTGAGGTGCAACCTTTGGGTGGGCTAAGTACACCCTCCTCTTGTAGTTGAGCCTTTGCTGCTGTTGGGAGATCAATTGGTGGGATTTACCCAGGCCAGTCAGCAGTAAGGGCTGGTTGTGATGAATGACCATAGAGGATCAGCTGTGCAGGAGCAGGTTGGTGGCACTCTAGTGTGGTCTGTAGATGTCCACTGACCAGGCTCTGGGGTTTCCCAGGTGGTGCTGGCCAAGGTCACCCCCACCTGTGTTTTGCCTGGTGCCACCTTGTCTGGGCTATAAAGCAATCTGAGATGGTTACTGTTTGTGCTGAGCTTGGGGGTTCCCAGGCAAAGTCAAATTGAATGTAGGCTGGCTGCTGCTAGTGCTGTGTCTGAGGCCACTTAGCAAGAGTTATGGGGGCAGGGGGCTCACTGAGGTTGACTGTTACTTGTTTGAGAGGACTTTGGAAGTTGTGAAGCATGAGCCAAGTTCAGCCATTCTTATGGAAAAGTCTGTTAACAATTTGGATGGCCCATAAGTTAGGTGGGTCAAAGTCTCAGGGGATCTCCAGGGTGAGGCAAACAGTGTTAGCTAGATTGAAGGAGACTCAGGTATGGCATCTGCCTGTCGGCTCTGTGGGGGGAGGGTTCAGGAAAGGGACAGTGGCCTTTTTGTCTAGGAGAAAGCTGTTCCCCAGTTCTCACCTTGATGCCATATCCTGCACTTCCTTCCTTTATGCCACTGATGCCTTTCAATTGCTACCCTGGTGCTGGAGCTCAGAGGGAGTGAGTCTGAGTAGGTGAGTCCATGTAGGTGGACTCACCAGTAGGTGAGTTCTTGAAGATGTACTGCTTGGGACTGCAGTGTTTCTTCTACCAACTGAGTCCCTGCTGTTTCTGCAGCCAGAAGTTATGGGGACTCAACTTCATGTCACTGGAACCCTGGGCTGGTGCGCTTAGTATGGGACTGGCACACCTCACTCTCAAGACATCCATTTGAACTTTTATCCACCACACGTGGTAGTGGGACCAGTCTGTTCTGCATCTCCATCTCTCCTACCAGACTGGAGGAATGTGGTTTCTTTAATTCCACAGTTGTCAGACTTCCTTTAAATTTGATTTCTGATGGTTCTGAGTGATGGTTGTTCTATAATTTAGTTGCAATTTTGATGTGGTTGTGAGAGGATGTGAGCCATGTTTACCTGTGCCATCATCTTCAACTCTTTTTTGTAATGTGTTTACAAAAATAGATTTTACCTTTGCTTTCATGTATAAGTCAATCAAAACTATAAATTATAGATCTATTTCTTAAGTAACCAAGTGGTATTTATTCTCAAGAATTATATATATAATCATTGTATAAGACTTAGATTCTACAAAAAGGAAATAAAAACTACCCATAATTTTACTGTCCCAAGATAATAACTGCTAACATTTTGTCAAATAGACATCCAGTCACTTTTTATTGAAATGTGTAGCCACACAAATTTATCACTATTGAGACATGTCCACATATACAAGTGGAATACTATTAATATATACACTGCTCTGTTCAATGACTTTCATCTAAAATGTATATATGATGGATATTTTAGTGGGCTCAGATTGCTTATTAGAGGTTTTTACTCTTAGTATAATTTATTTTAGCAATTGTTTCTTTGATAATTTACAACTTTCTGGAGATCTTTTAATAATCATTTTCTTCCACAATACTGTAGAAATAATCAACTAAGTTTTTTTCTAGTAGTTACATGGATTTATTTTTATATTTAATTAGTTAATTTTATCTGGATATTTATAACAATGCAAATTGTGTACTTTTTAGCCCACTATTCTACATGAGACAATATACTGAATAACCACTATTTCAAAATATAAATATTTATAATTTATAATTAATATTTATAATATATTTATATTTTGAAATAGTGGTTGTTCAGTATGTTATTTCATTATCTCAGTATATTCTTATAAATATTTAAATATTTATAGAATATTTATTCTATTGCATTAAAATATTTGTTTCTTCAGTATCACAAATATTTTATGCATTGTAAATTTATATATTAATATCTGAAAGAATAAAACATTTTGTAATAATTTTAAAATTTCAACTTTTTATTAACTGTTAAAAATTCATAATTCTAGATATTCTTTAGGATTGTTTTATTATTACTAAGTTAAAAAAAATGTTTTCCAAATGTATTTGTAATTGTTTTCTAAATTGTTTAAGACCTAATAGGATGGCTTTGAATTTAGCAATGTTAACAAACTAACATGTTAATATGAAAAATTATGAATAGAATTTTAAATTTTAAACTATCTTTATATTCAAGGAAAAAAGCTCTATTTGGTCATGATATATTGCTACTTTAAAATGTCATACTGGGTCCTGCTACTAACATTTTATTTAGGATTTTGCTCTATATTCATAAGTGAAATTGTTCTGTTTTTGTTTAGTACTATCTTGGTAGAAAGAATTGGAAAGTTCTCTTTTATTTTATTTTAAACCCTCACTGGAAGACAATTTTTTCATTGCTTTTATTTTTTTAAGATTTTATTTATTTATTTTTAGAGAGAGGGGAAGGGAGAGAGAAAAAGAGGAAGAGAAACATCAATATGTGGTTGCTACTCAACGTGGCCCCCACTGAGGACCTGGTCCACAACTCAGGCATGTGCCCTGACTACTGGGAATCAAATGAGCAACCCTTTGGTTAGCAGCTTGCGCTCAATCCGGTGAGCTACACCAGCCAGGGCTTTTTTCAATGCTTTTAGAGAGAGATGAAGGGAGAGAGGAGAGAAGAGAGAGAAACATCGAAGTAGGAGAAAAATATTGATTGGTTGCCTCCCTAACGCACCTGGACTGGGGATCAGACCTGCAACCTAGGTATGTGCCTGGACCAGGAATCAAACCTGCAACCCTTTGGTTTCTGGACAGTGCTCCAACCAACTGAGCCACATAGGCCAGGGCAAGGAAAGTTATCTCTATTTTAATGTGTGCTCTCAAACTCACTGCTAAATTTTCTGATCCTCTTGCAGACTTGCCATAAGCCCAAGCTCATGAAAAAAATATTCTAAAGCAGTAAATTGTGGAAGTGTAGTGGATCCAGTCAGTTGGCTTACCTAGTTCCAAATTATCGAGTCTAACTTCTTGTGCTGCTGAAACTGTAAAGCTAAAAATACTAAGATAGCTCAGAATCACTATAAAGTAAAAGAAAAATAAAGCTTTCATTTTGTCTTTTAGAAGAAAGGCTTTCCAAAAGAGGAAACACATCTGTATTATTTTCACTGGGGTTGATATTTTGTGAAAGTTACATTAAATGAGCAGGACAAAATAGGTCTGGATTTTAAATGGTACTTAAAGAAATGATCCTCTGTTGTAGGTGTTATAAACTCTGCTTTTCTTTCTCTCTCTCTCTTTTCTTTTAGAGCATTTTCATTTACATGAGACCCAGATTGAATGGAAAAATATGATTCACACTGTGAGAGATGTTTTAAAATTTAAACAGTGTTACTTGACAAATAATAAAAGTTAAAAGTGTGCTTCTCTAGAGCTTTAAACAGAGCCAGCCTCAGGGCTTACAGCTCTTTTCAAAATATCATTTCAGAAACAGAAAGACACAACGTGACTGAGAAGAAAAGTGTGGATTTTGCAGACAGACCTGGATATGAATCCTAGTTCTGCTACTTAGTTCCTTTGTAACATTTGGTAAATTGTTTAATCTTCCTCATACACAGTTTCTCTCTCTCTATTTCTTATATTATTAATACATTATTATATTATCTATATTATTAATATAATAATTTATTATATTATATTATATAAAATTGTTATATATTATGTTATGTTACAACATATTATTGTTTGTATATTATATATTATTCTCTATATATTATATATTATTATATATTATTTTGGCCCTTTAAAGGCAACACCAAGGCTGATGTGGCCCTCGGGCAAATGAGTTTGACACCCCTGGATTAAAGGTTTGTCCACATTGTGTATCTTTTCAAAGAACCAGCTCCTGGCTTCACTGATCTTTTGTATTGCTTTGTAGTCTCCATGTAATTTATTTCTGCTATAATCTTTATTATTTCCCTCCTTCTACTCACTTTGGGCTTCACTTATTTTTCTTATTCTAGATCCTTTACCTGTAAGATTAGATTATTTATTTACAATTTTTCTTGCTTCTTGAGATTAGGCTTGTATTGCCAGGAATTTCTCTCTTAGGACTGCCTTTCCTGTGTTCCATAGATTTTGGGTTGTTGTATTCTAATTTTCATTTATTTCAAGGTAACTTTTGATTTTTTTCTTGATTTCAATTTTGACCAATTCATTGTTTAGTGACATGTTATTTAGCCTCCATGTGTTTATGTGTTTTTCAGCTTTTTCCTTATAACGGAATTCTAGTTTCATTACACTGTGGTCAGAGAACATGCTTGATATAATTTTAGCTTTCTTAAATTTATTGAGACTTGTTTTTTGTCTTAACATGTGGTATATCCTAGAAAATGTTCTATGTGCCCTGAAAAGAATGTATATTCTTCTGCTTTGGAGTGAAATGCTCTGAAAATATAAATTAAATTTATCTGATCTAGTGCATCATTTAAGACTGCTGTTTCCTTGTTGTCACTTTTGTCTGAAAGATCTCTTCATTCATGTCAATAGGATGTTAAAAATCCCTTACTGTGAATGCATTAGTGCCAATATCTTCCTTTATGTCCATATCAAGATTTGCTTTATAAAATTAGGTGAACTCTTTTTTTTTCATTTTTTTATTGTTGTTCAATTATAGTTGTCCCCATTTTCCCCCATTACTCTCCCCTATCCTACCCAACCCCTCACCTTCCACATTCAGTCCTCACCCCCACTATCTTTGTCCATGGGACCTTTATACCTGTTCCTTGACTTGATCCTTCTCCTTTTCCCTGTTATCCCTTTCCTCTCCCCTCTGGTCAATGTCAGCTTGTTATTTATTTCCATGTCTCTGGTTCTATTTTGCTCACTTTTCTTTTATTATTTAGGTTCCACTTATAGGTGAGATCATATGGTATTTGTCTTTCACCATCTGGCTTATTTCACTTAGCATAATGCTCTCCAGTTCCATCTATGCTGTTGTGAAGGGTAGGAGTTCCTTCTTTCTTTCTGCTGCATAATATTCCATTGTATAAATGTACCACAGTTTTTTAATCCATTATATCCAAAATTTATGAGGAAAGTATGAAACAATGCCAAAAAGCAAACCATCCAATTAAAAAATGGGAAAAGAACTTGAATAGATACTTCTTCAAAGAAAGCAGAGAGACATGTGAAAAGATGCTCAATGTCACTAATCATCAGAAATATGCAAATTAAAATCACAATGAAATAATCACCTCACACCTGTCAAAATGAATATTATCAATAAATCCACAAGTAACAATGTTGTCAAGGATATGAAGAAAAGGGACCCCTCATGCACTGCTGGTGGGAATACAGATTGCTTTCACTACTATGGAAAACAGTATAAAGTTTCTTAAAAAAATTAAAAATAAAGCCCAGGACTAGACAGTTTCACAAGAGAATTCTATAAAGCATTTAAGAGAAAGCTAGCCCCTATCCTCCACAGATTATTTCAAAAAATTCAAGAACATGGAAGACTCTCAAACTCATTTTATGAAGCCAATGTCATCCTAATCCCAAAACCATATAAAGACATAACAAAGAAAGAAAACTTCAGGCCAATATTGCTGATGAACATAGATGCTAAAATCCTCAACAAAATATTGGCAAACCTCATCCAGCAATACATTAAAAAGATCATACACCATGACCTAGTGGGATTCATCCCAGGGATGCAAGGATGGTACAATATTCGCAAATCAATAAACATAATATACCACATAAACAAAAGCAAAGACAAAAACCACATGATCATATCAATAGATGTGGAAAAAGCATTTGATAAGGTACAGCACCCATTTTGATAAAAACACTCAGCAAAGTGGGAATAAAGGGAGCATTCCTCAACATAATAAAAGCCATATATGAGACACCTACAGCCAACATCATACTCAATGGACAAAAACTTAGAGCTTTCCCACTAAGATCAGGAACAAGACAAGGATGCCCTCTCTCACCACTTCTATTCAACATAGTATTGGAAGTCCTAGCCACAGCAATCAGACAAGAAAAAGAAATAAAAGGCATCCAAATTGGAAAGGAGGAAGTGAAAATGTCATTGTTTGCAGATGACATGATAGTGTACATGGAAAATCCTATAGACTCCACCAAAAAACTACTGGACCTAATAAATGAATTTGGCAAAACAGCTGGATACAAAGTCAATACTCAGAAGTCAAAGGCATTCCTGTATGCTAGCAATGAAACATCAGAAGCAGAAATCAGGAAAAAAAATTCCATTTGATATAGCAACAAGAAAAATAAAGTACCTAGGAATCAACCTAACCAAAGAGGTAAAAGACCTGTACTCAGAAAACTACACAACACTGAAGAAAGAAATTAAGGAAGACACAAACAAATAGAAGCATGCTCATAGACTGGAAGAATTAACATCATCAAAATGGCTATACTACCCAAAGCGATTTATAGATTCAATGCAATCCTTATTAAAGTACCCATGACATATTTCACAGATATAGAAAAAACATTTCAGAAATTTATATGGAACCATAAACGACCCTGAATAGCTGCAGCAACTTTGAGAAAGAAGAACAAAGCAGGCAGGATCACAATACCTGATATCAAACTGTATTACAAGGCCACTGTAATCAAAACTGCCTGGTACTGGCATAAAAACAGGCACATAGACCAATGGAATAGAACAGAGAGCCCAGAAACAAACCCAAGTCTCTACAGTAAATTAATATTTGACAAAGGAGGCAGGAGCATAAAATGGAGCAAAAACAGCCTCTTCAACAGATGGTGTTGGGAGATCTGGACAGCTACGTGCAAAAAAATGAAACTTGATCACCAACTTACGCCATACACGAAAATAAACTCAAGATGGATAAAAGACTTAAATATAAGTTGTAACACCATAAAAGTCCTTGAGGAAAACATTGGCAGGAAAATCTCAGACATTCCACGCAGCAACATCCTCACAGACATGTCCCTTAAAGCAAGGGACATAAAGGAAAGAATAAACAAATGGGACCTCATCAAAATAAAAAGCTTCTGCAGGGCTAAAGAAAACAGCACCAAATTACAAAGAGAACCAACAGTATGGGAAAACATATTTGCCAATGATACCTCAGACAAGGGCCTGATCTCCAAAATATATAAAGAACTCACACGACTCCACTCCAGGAAGACAAACAACCCAATTAAAAAATGGGCAAAGGACTTGAACAGACACTTCTCCAAGGAAGACATACAGAGGGCCCAGAGACATATGAAAAGATGCTCAGCATCACTAGCCATCAGAGAGATGCAAATTAAAACCACAATGAGGTATCATCTCACACCAGTCAGAATGGCCAACATAAACAAATCCACAAACAAATGTTGGAGAGGATGTGGAGAAAAGGGAACCCTCGTGCACTGTTGGTGGGAATGCAGACTGGTGAGGCCACTGTGGAAAACAGTATGGAATTTCCTCAGAAAACTAAAAATGGAACTGCCCTTTGACCCAGCAATTCCGCTGCTGGGATTATACCCTAAGAACACTGAAACACCAATCCAAAAGAATCTGTGCACCCCAATGTTCATAGCAGCACAATTTACAATAGCCAAGTACTGGAAGCAACCTAAGTGCCCATCAGCAAATGAGTGGATCCAAAAACTATGGTATATTTACACAATGGAATACTATGCAGCAGAGAGAAAGAAGGAGCTTATACCCTTTGCAACAGCATGGATAGAACTGGAGAACATTATGCTAAGTGAAATAAGCCAGGCAGTGAGGGACAAATACCATATGATCTCACCTTTAACTGGAACATAATCAACAAAAGAAAAAAGCAAACAAAATATAACCAGAGACATTGAAGTTAGAACAATGTAACAATAGCCAGAGGTGAGTGGGGAGGAGATAGTGGGGAGAGGGGTTTACAAGAACTACTATAAAGGACACATGGACAAAATCAAGGAGGAGGAGGCAGGTGGGATTGGCTGGGGTGCGGTGGAAGGGGGAGAAAATGCAGACAACTGCAATTGAATAATAAAAATAAAAATATTTTTTAAATTAAAAATAGATATGTCTGATGACCCAGTAATCCCACATCTGGGAATTTATCTGAAGGAAACCAAAGCACTAATATAAAAGAATATATGCACCCCTATGTTTATTGCAGAATTATTTGCAATAAGCAAGCTATGGAAATAAACTAAGTCCTCATCCATAGACAAGTGGATAAAAAAGTGGTGGTAGATATATACAATGAAATATTACTTGGTCATAAAAAAGAATGAAATCTTACCATTTGTGACAGCATGAATGGACCTAGAGGGTATTATGCTCAATGAAATCAGAGAAACACAAATGCTATATGAGTTTACTTATATGTGAAATAATATAAAAAACAAAATAAACAGACAAAGTTGAAATAGACTCATAGACGCAAAGAGTAATACAGAAATTGCCAGATGGGTGGAGGTTTGGGAAACTGGGTAAAAGAGGTGAAGGGCCTAACAAGCACACATTGGTAGTTAGATAATAGTCACAGGAATAAAGTTACAGCACAAAAAATATAATCAATAGTATTGTGGTAACAGTTGTGATACTAGAAATATCAAAGGGAACACAATGTAAAGTATATGGTTGTCTAAACACTAGGCTGTACACCTGAAGCTAAAACAAAATAAAATTGAAAGAGAAGTAAAGAGCATTGGGAGGGAACAAGTTTGATTGAATATCAACAGTAGATGGAAGAAGACTAAGAGTCAAGGTAGAGAATTTGAGAAAAAAGAAGATGGATTTTACCTACTTCATAATTTTTTTCTAGGGAAACTGCTGATGGAAAGTCACTTATTTTATGAAATGATTCCTTCATTTGACCATTATACAGTAAGTAGAGGATAGAATAACTCAGAAAAATTAATTTTTCTATATCCTCCAAATGAAAGAAAATGTTGAGCATTTAAGAGATTTTCAATGAAACTCATGCGGTAATTATTATTATTCAAATAGCTCTAAGCAAAGAGAATGTGAACAAGTACTTTAATATTTTTTTCTCAGAACTCCTATAATGATTTCTTACAGTAGGCCAATATTCTTTGGTCAGTTTTATAAAAAACTGAGGAATATAGAAACTAATTTACTTTCACAGTTTGAGGAAGGAAGTTGATAATGAAGGGAGAATAAATCTGGGTCTTTATACTGCACTTCACCTCATGGCCCTTGAAAATAACCTTTAAAATTGAGCTCAAACAGTGAAATATTTCAAGTGGTTTTACAAAAAGACACTATGACTTAAAATAATCTTTGTGTCCATTTAAAGCATATCTTGAGTCTTCTAATCCAACTCTTTAAATTATAACAATGAATCTTTAAAACCACATTAAGTATAATAATAATCTTTGACGGCTCTTCAAGTGGGGAGTAAAACTTTTCCACTGCTGAGATATCATTTAGTGGTTTCAACATAAAATTATAAAATTTTAAACCATAAGGGTTATTAGGATTTATTAATTCTGGCACCTTTATTTCATAGATGAGGAAGCTGGGACCCACAAATAGTAGTTGAGTGGGTCAAAGACATAGAACTAGCATGTTCACAGCCAAAACCTATCCATTTGTTTTCTGACTCTCAGACCCTTGTTCTCTCTATAATAATACCTCAGCTGTCCTAAGCTTCATCCATTTTGTGGATTGAAGAATATAAGTCCTTAATACTATTCACTGTGCTCTAAGAGAAAGATTTTGAAATCAAATCAGGAGAAAAATAAATCAAGATTTTATTGTCCTTTTTGCTAAGATTATATGTATATAGTATATATTTTATATATTATATATGTAGCTTGTTTTATATATATACACACATACATACACTAATGGTGAAATAAGGATGTCTCTCTTTTGGTATCTAGGTGCATGGAGAAGAATATTTAACCTCAATCAGTTTCCTTACTGATTAAAGAGTGATAATTCTCCATTTGGTATTATGATGAATATCATAGTAGATGATATATATATGAGTATCGTATATATGAATATTATTTATAAATTATTAAGTGAATTTAAAGGATTATTACATCCTCATATAGTGACTACTAGAGTAATGAGAAGAGTAACCTGTGGTTTGCATTTCTAACTGAGGTGGAGGATACCTTCTTTGGGCTCATTTTACCCTGCTCACTGGAGGAATAGGTTGCCTACTTTAGTAGACAAAGTAATTAATACTAAGCAACTGCAATTTTTTAAAAGTCTTTTAGAGCCCTGGTGGGGTGGCTCAGTAGATTGGAACATCATCCCATACATTAAAAAGTTTGTGGGTTCAATCCCTGGTCTGGGCACACACAAGAGGTAACCAATTGATGTCTCTCTCTCTCAATCTCTCTCTCTCTCTCTCTCTCTCTCTCTCTCTCGCCCTTCCTTTCTCTCTAAAGTCAATAAACATATCTTTGGGTGAAGATTTAAACAAGTAAATTTTTTAAAAAGCCTTTAGAAATCTTTGTGGCCCAGCACAAAGTTTACTTCTTCTTACAAAATATTATGCATGTTGGTGGGAGCGTTTTGACTTAGAAAATAGAATTTACCCAGCTGCAACACAGCTATCTCAACACAAGACCTCCTAGCCAGAGAGATAAAGAGAGAGAGAGAGAGAGAGAGAGAGAACAGAGGAGACCCATTGGATCATAACTTCCCTGGCCCAGAAATAATACTCATAATTATTATGTATCATTCATTGTCCAGAACCAATTTCATGACTTCAAATTTATTGCAAAAGAAGCCAGAAAATGTAGGATAGCATGTGGAGAATTTGGTGAGTGCCACTTGTCTCCAGCACATCTATAAATCATATTAGATTATCAGTCTCCACTCACTTTTGGTGTTCAAGCCTCGTGAGTTGGAGTCCTATCTACATCCTATATCCAAGACTTTACAAAAGTAAGGGATAAATGAGTAGAATCACAGAACAACTATACTAGGGGAAACCCAAAGAAGAAAACTATTTATAATGCTGGATTCTGTGTCTGTAGCCACAAAAAAAGAATCTTTAATTTTTGGTAATTATTAGTAGTCACAAAATTTTAAATAACTGTTAATAGTTAAACAATTAACAAATTAATTATTTACTTTTATAATTAGTTGTGTATATAATACTATATATATTTATAATACTATATAGATACATACATATATATATATATAATATAACAGAATCATAGAATGTAAAATGTGCAAATCATAGGCTGTAACTCCCTTGCTTAAAAACATCTGCAGGCTTTCCAGTGAATAGATATCTCGTGGTTTGCCTCTGTGTGCCTTCTGATCTTGCCTCACCCTACAATCCCCTTAACTTACTATACTCTAGCAACTTTGGACTTAATTCTACTCCTCAAATATAGCAAGCTTATTTCTGTCTCAGGGAGTTTGTACTTTCTGATCATTCTGTTTTCAATGCCCTTCTTCAAGATCTTTTCTTGGCAATTTTTCTCATTCATTAAATCTCAGTGCAGATATCCTAGCCTCCTTCCCAAAGTTGATACTCCACCTTGTATCACCTTACTTTGTTTTATTATCAGTACAATTTGTTCAAATTACTAAGGATTTTTTGCTTTGTTATGCAATTATTTATTTGTCTTAAAATTGCCAAGTCATTTTTAGAATAAGCAATATAATTTATGAATATTTGCATTTTTCCATAATGTCTAGCACATAATAAGAACTCAAAAACACTTATTGCACTGAACTTGTCAGCTACAAGACCATTTAATAGTTTAGGCACTTGATTCTGACCTCATAGTAAAAAGGCTATAAGAATATGCACCAAGTTATGAGAAATAGAAAAGGGGACTTGATAATTTTAAGTGAAGCTGCATCACTTGTACCTGTTGGTCGATTTTGGTGACTGTTCTCCTTTTTAAATCTCTGGGTAAAAAGTAATGGTCATATAGTATAGTGTAAGCTTATAGAGTCAAACTTACATTGGAATTTAGAATTCCAAAAAACTCCTAGAATTTAGGAGTTTTTCTAAATTTAGCAAAGTGAAAGGTAAAAACTATTAAAGGTTCTCCACTCGGAAAAAAAAATTGCTCAATAAGTTCAATTGAATAAAGAGAGTCAGGTTGGTATTGTATAGACAGCTAATGTGAATCAATGTTAATGACAGCTAATGTGAATCAGTGTTAATTATTGAGCTATTTAGGCCACTTAGACTAAACATTTTCAGTTAGAATTGGCATATGAAGACAACAAGGAAGAGAAGTAAGGGTATGAGTGTCTTTCTAGAAAGGGGAAGCACTGCCTAAAGCTCCTAAAGCTTACCAGAAAATATCTAGGGCATGTGAGAATTTGGGTAACAAAATAATTTCAATATAGTTTTGTAGAAATCACATCTTAACATAGAGGAGATAATAGGCAATCAAAATGTAGACAAAGTTGTACAAAGCTAGGAGAACTACAGCTTGAGGTCAAAGTGGGACACAGTCCCTAACCCAAGGGGATGATCCAATTTCTGAATATTTCACCCATTGCGATTAGAAAAAAATGTCCCAGTAGAGAACACTCTTGCCAGTCAGGTCTTTAAAAGATATGGGGTGCCTTTCTCTGCCCATCTTAGAGACTCAGGCTGGGGTGGGGGGTCTATAAATTAGATCAGCAAAAGACAAATTAATAAGAGAAAAAGCAAGAAATTGCTTGACATGTGCATATTCGTATACTTGGAGCCACACACTGAGTAATACAAAGAGATGGCGAGAACTTGGGTTTATATACCATCTTAGGCTGAAAAAAGGAAAAGGAATTTTGGGCTTCTGGGTAGGTGAGGCAAGTTTTAGGAAAATGACCAGGGAAGGTGTGGTAAATAGCATTGTTTAGTAAAGTTTATTACTTTACATGGGTACCTTCTCCAAGGATAAGATTTGTTAAGGGTCCTCCTCTTCCAGGTATGGGAGAAAGGAGATAGGTTTATATATGAAATTTCCTTCATAAACATAAATTTCCTTTACCAAAGGAAAACTGGAACTGCTTTTAAAATTTTTCCTGCACCTGCTGGTTCTTGGTGGCCTTTAGTTCAAAATATTCCATATGTTAAAAATATATTTTAATATTTTAATGTGATAAGGTCTGATACCCTTCAGAAGGGAGCAGTGTCTGCAAGGACACTGAAATTGGCTGTTGATTATTAAGGTGTACTATTGTCAGGCAGTGGGATAATGAGACACTGAAAGCTGTCAACAAATATCCAAAGGTAAGGACTTTTTTGGGTGACAAGAAGTTCATTTCCTCTAGCAAAAGAGCAGGACACAGCTGCGAATCTCAGAATGAGATAGTTGTGTTGCAGAGCTTTAGTTAGTGCTTAGCTAAGCAGGATTATCATGCCAAAGCAGATATGGGTACATCTGGGTGTATGTGCTGAGTTTTGGGGGGTTCCACAGGCTCCAATGAGCTCTTAAATCTTGCAGAGGGCCCACCACTCATCGTACAAGCTAGATTATGAGAAAACATATAATGACCTTCCTGTCTCTTTCAATACAGCAGGTTTCTGCTATAGGACTGTTTCATTTGTTTTTCTTGTTTCCAGGCCAATATGTAGGGTTAAATCCCAGTATAAGTAGGAACACACAGAACCTAATAGTGGAGAAGAGATTATACCCTGAAACAGCTACAAGATTAGCTGGCATGTTCCTGCAGCAGCTCTGGCGATATCACTGGAATTTGACTTTGTGGCACTAGTTCAAAAGTCTTGAACCTAAAACTGGACAAGTAAGGATTCATTGATTTGGGAGACATATTTTTGGGATATAGGATTTGATAATCTAGCGGGAACCCCAGGGCATTGAGTGATATACTATTAACGTGGCTCTTAAAAGCCTGGAGAAAGCAGGGCTCATGCTGTGAGAAATAGAAAGCCTGAGTGTCTCTGGCATACAGAAGAGAAAGGAATCAAAGGATTAAAGAAAGTGGTCATGCTGGCTTGAATATATTAAGTGAAACCAGAAAACCCACCACAAGTTGTTTCATAGGAAGGCCCACCAGAACACACCATTCACCAATGCCACAAAGAATGTGCTCATGGGAAGGCGCCAGCATCACTCAGCTGCTCTTTTGTGCCTTTCTTCTTCAGACTGGGCTGACAGTAGGTGATCAGAGACTTAGCTTGTTAATTTCCATGGGGATCTGGCCCCGAAGCAACAGAGGTCAAATGACTGAGCTTAATTGACAGAAGCTAGGGACCACATTATCATAGGAAATAGAAAAGTCAGAGGGAGGCCAAGGGAAGTTGACCTGCCAGGAGATGTGGAGATGGTTAATGGAACATGTCCCCAGGTACATGCCATTAAGCTGCCACTGAGGATGCTTTTTTTTTTTTTTCAAGATTGCTTTTTATCTATTTCTTTTTTTTAGTATTTATTTTATTTTATTTCTTTTCTTTTTATGATTGCTGTTCATCAATTTATTTTTTATGAGGCTGCTATTTAACATCAACAGTCAGAAGAAAGCAAGAAAGGAGATGCAGGAGACTGAGGGCAATTGCCCTAATAAAAGCTTGCTCAGGTCCAGGTTCTGAGCCAATGTTAATATCTGAAAACTACTAACTGAAGAGATGGCTGAGCCCGAAAGGGGAAGGACCCTACAACACCATGGAAAATACATTCTCTACTGATTCCATTAATGTTCAACCAAAGGGGCCTAGAGAATTTTACTCAGGTAATTGTGCACTGGGGAAAGTGGAATATCCAGACATTTCAAGGGCTGTTGGACAAAGCACTGAGATGCAATTGATACTCCCAGATACAAAATGTCATCATGCTTTCCTTGAAAAAGTAGAGGTAACCAGAAATGGGATAATGAATGGAGTTAAAATATACTAGTGAAAGTTAGTATCTTGGTCCACTGGGTCTGTGAACCCATCCCACAGTCATTGTCAGGTCCCAAGTGTACAATCAGATTGACATGCTTGCTAGTTGAAGTAATTCCCACATTAGGTCTTTGACCTGTGAGTAAAAGCTAACATATTGGAGAAGACCACATGGAAGCTTCTGAAACTGCTCCCTACCAAGGATAGGAAATCAAAAGCAGTACCACAACTCCATGAGCTTGGTGGAAATTACTGCCTCTATTAAGGACCTAAAGGATGAAAGAGTGGTGATCTTTATCATATCATACTTCAATTTCCTTTGCCCCTCAGACCTCTGCAGAAAATGAATACATCCTTGAGAATGACTGTGTACTGTCATTAGTTCATTCAATCTTTTTTTGTTGGTTGCAGTATTATTGCTGGTACAGTTTAACAAGGTCTTGGAAATACATTTTGCTGCTATCGATTTGGCAGATGAATTATTTTTTATTCTGATCAGAAAGAGGATGAGAAATAGTTTGTGTTCACATGGAGCAGACAACAATATTCATTACGAGTTTGTTCTTAGGGCTGTGTTTATGTTCCTGCCTTCTATTATAATATTGTTCAAAGAGCTCTGGACTACCTAAACACCCCACAGAAAACCACATTCATGCAGTACATGAAAGACAGCATGCAGATGAGGCAGGATGAGCAAGAGGTGGCTAGTACACCTAGGGGCTAGTTTGACACATGTGCTCCTAAAGGTGGTAGATAGACACAGCCAAGTTTCTAAGAGTCCAGTGATCAGAGATGTGCTAGGAGGTCCCCTTCAAAGCACACTTTAAATCTCTGAATTGTGCATCCATGTCTCCAAAGAATGAAACCCAGTTGGCCTCTGGCTTCAGAAGGTAACACACTGTACACTTAAAAATTGTGATCGGACCCATATACCACCTGACACAAAATGCTCCTGATCTGAGTGAAAGGGGACTGAAAAGGGCTCTGAAGCAGGCCCGTGCTGTAGTGCAAGCAGCCCTGTCACTGAGGCCTCCTGGTAAATACTTGCTGTCGGAAGTGGCAGTGGTGGGAAGACATGCAGTGTGGAGTTTACAGCAGTCTCCCGTGAAAGAGTTTCAACCTAGGCCCCTGAATTTCAGGACCAACGACCTGCCATTTGTTATAGAATTACATGATATTTGAGAACCAGTACTGGGCCCTGATAGAAATGGAACAGTTGATTGTGGGGTACTAAGTGATTGTGCATCTGGAATGCCCAGCAGAAAGCCCATTTTGAACTTGTCTTGCTTTGTCATAATGAGAGTCCATCATAAGCTGGAAATGGTACATCTGCTATTATACTCACACAGGTCTGAGGGTATAGGTAAATTGTAGAAATAGCACAGGCCTCCAGATGACCTATCAGAATAGAAAGTCTACCTCTCCCATAGCTATATGAAGAGAGGGTCTCACAGAATCGGCTGGAGGAGGAAATAGTCCCACCTTTCATTTAAAAATGCACTGGCCCATGCTGTGACTATAAGCTAAAAATGGGTAATGGCTGCATTAGGAAAAAAGCTAGGCAAAATTTCTCAATAAATGAAGGTACATGGAGGTGGGAATATGTATGGAGTCCTGCACGGGGATCAATGGCCTAGTTAGCTATTCAGGGGCCTGAAAGGAAATGGACTGGAAGACTGATGATGAAGAGGAATTGGGCAGAGGAGTGTGGATAGATATTGGGAGTAGACACAAACTGTATTTGTGTTAAGCATAATGCTGATGAGAAAGCATTCACAATGGAGGAGGCACTGAAGAGCTAGCTAACTAGACAACATGACTTGACCCGCTGAGGTTAACCAGTTTTCATCAATGAATGCCTTCTCTCTTTTTTCTTCTAAAGAAGGAATGATGCTTATGATAGGTGAGTTTGGGGAAAGGATTAGTTTGCCTGAAGAGAACATATGTACCTTTTTTGCTCAAAACCAAGAAGAAGTAAATTTTGCAGGATCAAACAATTTTGTAGGGTGAGACAGTGGGGGACAGAGTTGTTCCTAGCTGCCACTGACTGAAAATGAATGTATAATTTAGGTATTAAGTCTTAGGAGGGCCATTTGGCTAATAAGCCTAAAGATACATTTTTTAAAAAATTTGTATTGTTATTCAATTACAGTTGTGTGCCTTTTCTCCCCCTCCCTCCACCCCACCACAGCTGAACCCCCCTCCCTCCCCCACCTCCACCCTTCCCCTTGATTTTGTCCATGTGTCCTTTATAGTAGTTCCTATAATCCCCTCTCTTCACTGTCTCCTCCCCACTCCCCCCTGGCTATTGTTAGATTGTTCTTGACATATTTCACAGATATAGAACAAACATTCATATGGAAATTCCAGAAATTCATATGGAACCATAAACAACCCTGAATAGCTGCAGCAATTTTGAGAAAGAAGAACAAAGCAGGAGGAATCACAATACCTGATATCAAACTGTATTACAGTAAAGATACATTTTAACAACTTTATCAGTTACAAACTGATAGTTTATCCCCATGCATCTGCCTCCTATGCCCATCTCACTTTTGTGAGGTGTTATTAATTAGCCTCTCCAATCCAAATAACTCACAAAATAGAAAGTAAAGATTATTTAAGAGTGCTCTATGTTTTTTCATAAAGATTGTTACATGAGAAAAATTATCTAATAGTTCATTTTGTTTCTCTCATTATCATGTAGGTGGTTGAGTGGATCTTTCCTTTCCCTTCTCTATTTAAAATTTTATTTTTAATAAGATGAAGATTTAAATTATGCAAAAACCATACTTGATGTCTACATTTATTAAGTTTTAAATATCAGAACATTGGGCTCTAACGATCTTCAGAGCAAGGAAAGTCCAGAGTGTGTGCTTTGCTAGCAGTGCAGCTAGAGAAGCTCCCGGGTTCTCCAGAACAGGCAGCAGCACCTCTGCTGTGCCAGACAGGGCTCTTGTGGAGCGAGGAGGCTTCTTTCCCAGCCATTGTGCAGATTTATCTGATAATTAGTCATCTACTGCCTTTAAGAACCTTTCATGTTTGACTTCAGCAACCATATGTTATATACACACCTATTTATTCTTATTACAAATGAAGGGTCTTTTAGACATCACTAAGTTTCAAATCTGCTTTTCTTAAAATAGTGAAATAATTGTTTTTTTCAGCAGGAAGGCCATAAGGAAGCAAATCAAAGATGAGTTATATTCTGTTTAAAATCTGGGGATACCACAACTGCACACTGTTTTCCCTGAAACAACCCCCAAAACCTCACAGAATTCAGGAGGTAGGGGACACTGATAGAGCACTTCCTCACACTCTAAAGGTCAGTAGTGGGGGTAAAGGGGGAAGGGTTTTCAGGAACTACTATAAAGGACACATGGACAAACCAAGGGGGAGGGTAGAATCAGGGGAGGGAGGTGGGGATGTCTGGGATGGGGGGGAAATGCAAACAACTGTACTTGAACAATAAAATAAAATAAATAGTACAAAGGATTAGTTAAAAAAAAAGAAATTTAGAAGTGTCATGTTTCTACCACAATGTTGAGTGGTAAACAAGTTTGTTGAATAGATTAAATGTAACTACTACTTAATACAGTTCTCCTGAGCTTATAATGACATATATCGTCTTTGAAAATGGCATAAATAACATAAACTTTAGTCCAACAGATGAGGGTCCATATTTGTTAACTCCTTTTTTTCTCCATTTTTAAATAAGAGTATTGACCTTATCATAATACTTGTTCTAGGAATTAAATTAGAAAAAAAGTAATACCACCTGTTGCAGGCTCTGGTCATAATAAAAATTTGAAAACAGTTAGCTTATTTCTCTCAGTTAGTTTTAATTTTGCCTTAAGTAATGTCATTGTAAACTTAGATTGGAACATAGGAAGTTCTAAATGTTCAATGTTGATAAAGGGCCTTGGGCCACCCAGATTCTTATTTCATTTTTTGTCCGTTTCTTTATTATTATAATGACAATAGCATGGAATTAAATGCATTATGACATGTTCTATTTTAAAAAATTTGGTGACCTGTTAATCATTTATCTAGATGGCAAAATGTTGATTTTTGTCCACTTCATGGCAAGTCTTAAAATGGGAACTGTAGGAAGAATGGAGCTGTGGCTTTGAAGAAGAGAGTGAATCAGGTTGATACACAACCCTTGAATAGTGTTCCTGGATATTAATTTCATTATAAAAGTATGTATGGACAGTCTTTTAATTCTTTGCTAGAGAAAAAAAAAACAGGGAAAAGAAAAGCACAGCACTCTAAAGTAACTAAACTTTTTGGGAAGGTTTTTGAAGGTCATTAGTCCTTCTTGTGTATCCTGCAGATGTTTCACAAACACCAAAACTGCAAACATTTTTCATTTATAAAAGGAGCTAATTTATCTTGTGTATAAAATTTTTAAAATTACAAGCAAATATATTCTTTTAAGAATGTGAACATATTTTAATTATCAAATTATGATGTGTGCTATTTTAAATATTACAGTGTTTACTTTTTGATACTGTCTTTTCATCTCTTTCTTTTTCTTGTCGTCTCCTTGTATTAGTTTGCTAGGGTTTCCATAACAAAATACTGTGGAGTGGGTGTTTTAACAACAGAAATGAATTTTCCTGTAGTTATGGAGGCTGAAAATCCAAGATGAAGACAGTTTTGTTAGTTCTCCTGAGGTCTCTCTCCTTGGCTTGAAGATAGCAACCTTCTTACACGATTTGCTCGTGGTTTTTCCTCAGTGAGTGTGTATTTGTGTTGTCTCTTTCTTGTGTACCCATGGTGCCTTTTTCTCTTCTTATAAGAACTCCAGTCATTAGGGACCCACCCTAATCACCTCATTTTAACTTAATCACCTCTTTAAAGGCCCTCTCTACAAATGCAGTCACATGGGTCAGGGACTACTCTTTTAGTCTTAGTAAAGTGCCAATTCTTTGTTGACTAAGTGTTGATGAGATATTGGAAAATAGAGTTGCAATAAAGACTTAAAGAACCTGCTTATTCTTTTGAAAACTTTGTATTCTTTTGAAAAATTAATATGTTAAAATGAATGTAGCCCAAGATGGCATTTGGAGAACTAAGCTCCACCTGCTATGTGAAACTGTGCCTGTGCCTCTCTAGCTATGTAACATTTTATAAAATACTGTATTTCATTGTCCAAAATTTCCTTACCCATAGAGTGAGTCTTCGGTAACCTCAATGGTGCTTTCCAGCCTCAACATTTGATGTTTTAAATACTTATGAAATTCTACCTCTGAGCTCTTCTTATAGGCATATCAGAACATTTATTCTCTTAGTAACCTTGTATATTATTACATTCTTAAGAGACTAGAGAGTGGTACAGCAAGGCAAATTGACTCATTCAAGGTTACACAATCTTCAAAAGGACTAAGACTAGAATCTATTCTGTTGCATTCACCCTGCTATTTTTTTTCCCAATAGATAAGGATGTATCCTACTTTGTATGAACTGGAATACATTGTTCTCAAAATATTACTCATATTCCATAAATATGCCTTAGAAATAGAAAAGTCTTTTCAAACCTACCAGTGCATATTAAAAACATCGGCCTTGTCAAGGTAATAGAAGAACAATGCAGTATATGAAGGGAAAAAGCAATGATGTGAATAACTCTTTGATATCCTGTAAGCCAAGGCCAATCTATAGGCAATAAAGCTTTTCAAGTTACATTGAGGGTCTGGGCTTAGCTGTGCATTTCCTTATTTCCTTGTAGTATTTGGCATGAGCTACTGAGGGTTCCTGATTAATTTGGGCAACAGTCTCTAAACACTGTAATGTAGCTTTACTGAAAGACCAAAGAAGCATGGAGAAAATTTTGGTCTCTAACTTTTATTCAAATCTGCAAAGTTCAGAAGCCTCCCTGATTTGGGGGACCAGCAGAAATCCTAGCATTGGGGCTCACCAGAGCAACCAAATCCAGATTGCTGACATACTCTATTAGTGTCCTATTGCTATTGTAACAAATTACCACAAACTTAGTGGCTGAAAATTAATTTGTTCTCTTACAGTCCATTCCCCTTCTTTCTTACTTCTGGCAGCCAGAAGGTCTAAAATCAAAGTTCATTCTGGAGGCTCTTAAGAGGAATCCATTTGCTTACCTTCTTCAAATTCTAGATCTTGCCTGAATTTTTCTGGTTCGTGTCCTCTTCCTTTATCTTCAAACCCAGCAAGGTGCTTTAATGTGCTTTTCAAATATCTGTGTTTTTTTTTTTTTTAATTCTGACCCTTCACAACCCTCTTAGTAGGATGCTTGTGGTTACATTGGGCCCACCTGGATAATTCAGGATAATCTTTCCCATCTCAAGAACCTTAACTTGATCACATCTGCAAAGCCCCTCTTCTTTTGTGAGGTAACACATTCAGAGAGCCTGGAGATGAGAATGTGCACTTGTTTGGAGGCTCTTATTCTGTCTATCACACATACTAACTGAATGGGTCCATCTGGATCTACTCTACTCTCAGACATGATGTTTGGTGAAGTTTTATTAGACCTTCAATTGAATGAAAGCAGATGCCCAGCTGTCTACCAGGAATGATTGAATCTGAGCTATGCAATGGGACAGATACTGCAAAAGTTCTAGGGGGCTAATGGATATAACACAGATGACTGAAGTTAAGCACTTTGGGCATCCACTCAGAAATTAGAGGAGTCAGAAAGCTTTAATAATGCTCATATACTCTTTTTTTATTACAGATATTTATTTAGAAAAAAGAGAATACATGGATGAAAAATAAAATAGAATAAAAAATCCCTATAACTTTACCCACTCAGAAATCATCCTGAAGCCAATTCAGCCCAAAAGCTCATCAAGTTTCCTGTGGTTAAGGCATACTTCCACCACTGGCCATGCGCTGGCCACTCCTTCTGCCTGGGATATTATTTCCTCACATTGTCACATGCTAATCGGCTTACCTTCTTCAAATCTTTGTTTAAATGTCATTTTCTTAATGAAGTTTACTCTGAAGAACTAAAAATTGCAACCGTCTCCCTCCTCATATGTCTAATCCACATTACCCTGTTTCAGTTTAGATTTTTTCACTACATTATCATTTTCTTGTAATTATATAATTTACTTACTTATTATATTCACAGGGCATTATCTACTCCTAGCCCTAAATCTAGAAGTTAGGTTCTAAGGAACCAGAGATTATTATCTGTTTTTTTTTCTTCCACCAAGGTTATCCCAAGAACCTGGCATATAGCAGGTGCTCCATGGTGATTTTGAATGAGTTGAATGACTAAAGGTAAATTTCAGGTACTTTTATCTAAGTACATTCTGACTCATTTTCAAATGTACCCTAGTTTTAATTGGTTAACTCTTCCAATTTTATTTGCTCTCTAACTTTAGTATGTTAACTGTCTTGCTCTTCTTGTATTTTTGACTTAGAGATCAATAGTTGACCCTCATAAGAAATCAGGTTCAGATATGTTCCTTGACTAGTCCATTCCCCTTCTTTCTTGTATGAATGATCCATGGGCATGGACAATAGTGTGGGAGTAGGGGGTGGGATGGGCAGAGGAGGACAAAGGGGGGGAAATTGGGACAAGTGTAATAGAATAACAATGAAAAAAATTTAAAAAATAAAAATAAATTCAGATATAGATTCTGTTCTAGATGTAGAACTGAATTTAAATGGCCAGAGCCATTACCTTTAATACTGTAGCATTTGGCAGTGACTTTCTTCCTTAGAATCATGGAAATGAGTAAAAAATCTATTTCTTGGGAAAGTATGTTTTCTTATTTAAAATAGATTTCTCCCAATTCTCAACCCCTACTTACAAAAAAACCCCAACCATATTATGAGACAGCACACTTTGTGTTTCTCACATCCAGAAAAGCCACCAAATCTGGTATTAATAGGAAATATTCAAAACAATGTTTTAAAACAAATAGTCACTTAGAATTACCTTCTGTTAATCAGAGAACAGGAGTGGGATCTACCATAAATTTTTCAAATGAGCTAGCAGATATGTCAGAGTAGAATGCTATTTGGCTCCGGTGTGAACAATTCTTCATTAGAAATGAAAAAGTAGACTTTTGGTAGACTTTCATGCTGCAGTTCAAGAATTTTTCCTGCCCAAGTGGTAAAATTTAAAAGAATTTCTAATACACCAAAAATAATATTGTCTAAAATAAGATGTCACTTAATGTAAGATGCACTATTATTTTATCCACAGCATATTGTATATTCCATCCTATCTATATAAGTTGGGACTCAATTTCAGGAATGAAAAAATGTGAAAAATGTGGCCATTAAAATAAATGAAGTAACAGTATTAAAAAAAAAGAAGAAAGAAATTAGGCTCAGATTCACCTCTCCAGTTATTCAAACCCTGGCTGGCTCCCGAAGGAAAATTGACTCAAGCTCTGGCTTTGAGACACAAGACTGGCACCAGTTTACTTGGCAGATGCCTCAACTGCACTCAATCAGCCTGAGATCAGAATTAGTCAGATATTTCTATACCAAATGCTTCTCTAAAATACTCTCATACTGGTTCCACAAAACTGTAGGAGTACAAAAGGAAAGAATTTGTTGTCCAAAAGTAATAAAATCTGGCTTTATAAACATAAAAGATATAACTTTTTCTTTTCACTATTTCCTAAGCATCCTAGCTTTGTTTCTGTTCTTGGATAAGAACTGAAAATATTCTTCATAGTTCAAAAGTGATTCATTTCCTCTGAGTCAATTCTGCAGAATAGTAGAATCTCATGGGTTTGCCAGCATCACTCTGAGGCCCATGATAAATTTATATGAAACAAATCATGAGAAGGATCAGTCTTAGAGGTAGCATTATAACGCTAATTTTTGAAATATGCTAGTAACAAATATTGATGTTTGCTAAATTTGATGACCTAACAGTAATTGGTCATAACTATTAGACCAAACAATCTGTGCTACATGTACTATGTTTTCAAAATATGACCAATATAAATGCATAGCTGTCTTGACATCTATGATGTCATAAGCTACTTATGGCATGGTTGTTATGGTTGTTATGAAGAGTCACTAAAATGTTCATAACCAAGGAGATGAAAATATTTAATTTACACATCATGTGGATCCTCAGGAAGAAATAGTTTTCAGGAAATATTTTGCAAAAGTATCAGAAGCCCTCTACACTCATTCATCAATTCATTTACATATAAAATCATTTTGCCACTTAAAAAATACTTATGGAAGAAGACTCAGCTACAGCTCTCTAGACAGTTTATTTCATCAAAGAACCCAAATATTCATTTAGATGAAAACATATATGAAGATATCATATTTATGTTCTAAACCTTTATTATCTATGTGGTAGATAAGTTAACAATGTCTAATGCCAAATTTAAGACTAACTTTTGTTCTAAGACTTTCCGTGTTTCACTCATATCATGAAATTTGTGATAACTCTAATTTTGCTGGCAACAACTATAAAAATGGATTAAGCTTAAAGAAAAATAGGAATTTCCATGGCTGTAGAGTGACCATAGGTGTTGACAGTAGGATGCAATGCATTATATGCTCTCAAATTTAATAATCTTTCTAACAGCCTTTCTAATCTTTTTTCTGCTCTTTACCATATGTGTGTGGGTGTGTATATGTGTGTATATATATATATCCAGAAAGTATTCAGCCATGTAATCTGAAAAATAGAGACATTTATTGAAGAAGATACAAGATCCCAGAAGCATTGTACATAAGACATTGACCCCTCAGGCCCCTTCAAAGTGGGCACATTGGTCTGCTGCGTAGAATTCCATTGTGTAAATATACCATAGTTTTTGGATCCACTCGTTTGCTGATGGGCACTTCGGTTGCTTCCAGTACTTGGCTATTGTAAATTGTGCTGCTATGAACATTTGCAACAGCATGGATGAAACTGGAGAACATTATGCTAAGTGAAATAAGCCAGGCGGTGAGGGACAAATACCATATGATCTCACCTTTAACTGGAACATAATCAATAGAAGAAAAAACCAAACAAAATATAACCAGAGACATTGAAGTTAAGAACGATCTAAGAATAGCCAGGGCGGGAGGGGCGGGGGGGACAGTGGGAAGAGGGGATTACAGGAACTACTATAAAGGACACATGGACAAAACCAAGGGGGAGGGTGGAGGTGGGGGAGGGATGGGGAGAAAAGTCATACAACTGTAATTGAATAACAATAAAAATTTAAAAAAAAAAAGTAGGCACATTGGGACGTCACACAGTTCCATCAGTCACCATCAGCTCCCCCATCATATTTTTCTGAATCTCACTGACGGTCTGAAATCTCTTCTCTTTCAAAGTTTTGGGAAAAGCCAGAAGTCACAGGGCCCAAAATCTGGGTTATAGAGGGGCTGAGTCACCTGGGTGATTTGATGTTTCACCAAAAATTTCTGCACAAGATGTGACGCATGAGCAGGCGTGTTGGCACAATGAAGCTGCCAATCACCAGTTGCCCATATCTATGGCCTTCTTAATCATCTGAATAACTTCCATGGAGGAATGTTCAAGCTTAATGCAAAATTTGATGCAGATTCATTACTCTACTCGTTCAGGCATTTTGAATGTGACAGCCACACACTACACATGCTCACTCAATGGTGTGTACCATCCCACTAACTAGTACAGTGAAGTCATCATAGTTCATGCATGTGCATTCCAGTCTACTCTCTTTGGCTGTCAGGTTACATCTGTGTCACACAAACCATTCTCATCATATTAATAATAACTGGACTTTTTCCAGACAAACCTTTTATGTATACATTATATCTGTCTACATATGTAGATAGATAGATAGGTGATATATGATTTACATTATGCTTTATATAGTTCACCTCATATATAATATATAACATGTTATATAGATAATATAATAATCTGTTACCTAGCCATATCCTTCTTCTTATCAAAAATTTTTTTATACCTCTTAATTTCCATTCATAGATTTTCAGTCCTAATTGAAGGTAATACACAAGGTTCTGATTTTGGACCCCTACCTAATCTCCTTGCCCTTCCTCCAACCTCCTCCAATCTTCCTATATACCATTTTTCTTATATGGAATCTCAGAAATTTTGTACATTATTAATTATTTCCTTTTGTGGAAAGTACTCTTTTCCTTTGGATTTGATTAACCTTGTAGTTTTTTCATTTACTTTCCTTTCTGCACTTTATCAGCATATTTTTCTGACTCATCTTTCTCTGTTGAACTTCAAATGTTGTACCTTTTAAAGTCTGCCCCTTGGCTCTTCTCTTCAGACTCAATGCACCCTACTTAGTAATGTTGTCCATGCCCATGACTCAAATTATGACTGCTACATGGCCTTTCTCAAGTTTATTTCTGTAGTTAGTTCTTTTTCTTATCCCCACAGTGGCTACTCAGAACTGCTGTTGAATTCAAATACCTCAAAATTAGCATGGCCTAATGTAAATTATCTCCCATCCCTAACCTGGTCCTTCTTCACAGTTTCTTATAATAAATAGTATCACCAACATATAATTAATCAAATTGAAATTCTAAGTTTCATGCTTGCTTTCAGTCACCCTCTTTTCTTCTGATCCAGTCTTCTCCTACCTCTTAAATTTCTTTTCAATGGTTCCAGTTCTCTCACGTTCTCTACAACCAACATTCTTGCTGAGATTACTGAAATGACCTCCAAACTGGTTTTCCCATGTCTATTATTTTCCATACTTTCCTGCTTGCCACAGAGCATTTTTTAAGAAAATAATTCCAGTCATTTCTTTTATGAACATCTTTCATTAGTTCTTTATTATTCTGTAATAAAGGCTTATTCACTTAACATGGCCTTACAAGGCTTTGCATTATATATTATTGCTATTAACTATTTTTTACTCACACCGTACCTACTGTTCTCTCCACACCATCTGCATTGAACTTCATTTACTCCTCAAACATTCTCTGCTCTTTCCTATAATAAGAACTTTTGCCTATGCTTCTTCATTTACCTGGAACACTGTCTTATATTCACCTTGTTTTATGTATTCTCATTCATCCCTGAATTCTTATCATAAATGTTACTTCAAGGCAGCCTCCCCCAAATCACATAGCCTTCCCTGCACCACATGCACATAAGCTCTAATACCACTCTGTATCTCTCTTCAGCACTTTTACAACCAATAATTGCATATTTAATTGTATTTATGGGTATATTCATAAAGAAAAATAAATATGCAATCATTTATACAAAATATATGTAATATTTATGATATATAACATATGCTATTCCATGACAGAAACATGTTTAATCATTTGAATATTTTTTTCTTTCTTTATTGTTGTTCAAGTACAGTTGTCTCCATTTTTCTGACACCAACTCCCCACTCAACCCATCCCCACCTCCTACCCTCAATCCTACCCACTTTGGCTTTGTCCATGTGTCCTTTATACATGTTCCTTGACAACCCTTCCCTTTTTCCCCCTGTTATCTCCCTCCCACATCCACTTTGGATACTGTAAGTTTGTTCTTTTTTTCAATGTCTCTGGTTATATTTTGCTTGCTTGTTTGTTTTGTTGATTAGGTTCCACTTATAGGTGAGATCATATGGTATTTGTCTTTCACCACCTGGGTTATTTCACTTAGTGTTAATGCTGTCCAGTTCCATCCATGCTTTCAGGAAGGGTAGGAGCTTTTCTTTTTTTCTGCTGTATAGTATTCCATTGTGTAAATGTACCATAGTTTTTTGATCCACACATTTACAGATGGGGAGTTAGGCTGTTTCCAACACTTGACTATTGCAAATTGTGCTGCTATGAACATTTGGAAGCATAGGTTCTTCTGAATTGGTGTTTCAGGATTCTTAAGAGTATAATCCCAACAGTGGGATTACCGGGTCAAAAGTCAGTTCTATTTTTACTTTTCTGAGGAAATTCCATACTTTTTCCATAGTGGCTGCACCAGTCTGCATTCCCACCACCAAGGCACTAGGGTCCCCTTTTCTCTACAACACTGCCAACGACTTGTTTGTTGATTTGGTTATGATGGCCATTCTGACCAGTGTGAAGTGGTATCTCATTGTGGTTTTTATTTGCATCTCTCTGATGCTTAGTGATGCTGAGCATCCCTTCATATGTCTCTTGGCCTTCTGTATGTCCTCCTTGGAGAAGGGAGGACATACAGAGGGCCTTTGTTCAGGTCCTTTGCCTATTTTTTAATTTTTTTTTTGTCTTCCTGGAATGAGTCATGTGAGTTCTTTATATATTCTGAAGGTCAAACCCTTGTCTGAAGTATTATTAGCAAATATATTTTCCTGTACAGTTGGTTCCCTTTTCATTTTGCTGATGTTTCCTTACCTTCACAGAAGCTTTTAATTTTGATGAATTTCCATTTGTTTATTCTTACCTTTATGTCCCTTGCTCTAGGGGACATCTCTGAAATTTTCCTGCCTATGTTCTCCTCTAGGATTTTCATGGTATCACAACTTACATTTAAGTCTTTTATTCATCTTGAGTTTATTTTTGTGTATGGTATAAATTAGTGGCTGTTTCATTTTTTTGCATGTAGTTGTCCAGGTCTCCCAATTTGTTTAAAAGGCTATTTTTACTAATGAATGACACATAGAAGAATTTAAAAGCAAGCAATAGGAAGGCCATTTAGCTCAGTTTTTTTTTTCTTTTTTCTTTTCTTTTTTTTTTGAGTAAAATGATTGAAAGGACAGTGGATTGAAAAGATATTATTTAATGACATATAATTAGTAGCTGTAAGGGAGGATGTACAAGACATAGAAGTATTTCAACAAATTTGTTAAATAAATAAGAGCCAGGTAAATCTGCTGTCCTTTCATTGTTTTCATTTAAAAAAAGAAAAAAAGTTTTAAAAAATGAGCTAAATTACCTTCCTATTGCTTGCTTTTAAACTCTTCTGTGTCATTCCATGCCACATACACATGCTGTCTTATATTTTACAAAACTTGACCTCAGTAAGTACTGTGGGTACAAACGTGTTCCTAAAGCAGAGCCTGGAAAATGCTGTGGAATAAGTTGCATATAAATGATTGGTCCCAAAGATGTATTAACTGCAGTTCTGTAAGGAAATGTAATTCACAATTGGGGAAGTGAATGAAATGATACAGAGCAGAATACATTTAGGTACTTTAGTACCATTTGAGTATGAGCTCTGTAAGTGAAAATCTAATTTATTTTTAGTAATTCTGAAACAAATAACTGTGAGAAGTAATGATGTGCAATGGTGTGTGTGGGAGTACTTTAGATTATGACTATGAAACAGAAAATATAATACCATGTAGAAACTGAGTTGAACAAATACAAGTTCTTGAAGCAAGAGAATTTTGTAGGAGATCAACATCTTCAGAAAAATAAGGAAGGTTTGCTAGAGCCATTACACTGTAGTATATTTTGGTCACATCACACCACTTACTCAATGATTTTGAAACAGCTCATAAAAAAGGACATACAGAAAAGTTAATAAAAACCAGAATCTTGAACAGGAGGAGAAAGCAAGTAGATGGAAGGTTAAATCATTCAGAATTCTTGGTTGCAACCAGGAGATACAGAACCTAACTGATTTAAGCAGAATGAGCTCAAAATAATGGTGGAAATCATGTGGACCAAACCCCTCAATTTTTAACTGACAAAATTAAGGATACTTTAAGCTACTTTCCTAAGATCTATGGCTCAATTATATTAATACCATGGAATATGATTTCTCTTTATACTATCTTTTCTTTTAATATGTTTTATTTTACTCCTTGAAGAGTTTCTTGTGGTTCTTGGGTGTGAGCACATAAGTGAATTTACTTTCACTTTTTCCTATTTTTCTGACTCATAAGAATATAGGATGGATAAATGAAAAGAGATTAGAAAACAAAAGAAAAAAGCAAACAAAATATAACCAGAGACATTGAAATTAAGAACATTGTAACGGATAGCCACAGGGGAGTGGGGAGGGGATAGTGGGGAGAGGGGTCTATAGGAGCTACTATAAAGGACACAAGGACAAAATCAAGGGGGAGGGTAGAGGTGGGGGAGGGAGGTGGGATTGGCTGGGGTGGGGTGGAGGGATGGGGAGAAAATGCAGACAATTGTAACTGAATAAAAATAAATTAATTAATTTAAAAAAAGAAAAATGCATTATACTCTAGAATAAAATGTGTAAGTACAAATTAGGCATATATTTTGAGGTAAAAAGATGTTAGAGGTCATTCCTCTAAATTTAAAAAGCTTATGAGAGAGATACAAATATTCTACTGGCAGTTACTTGACCTTATCTGCTTTTATTTGCCAAAGCTTTATCATTTATGAGTAATACTGACAGCATAACTTCTGCCAATGAAACTTTGATATTTTAGAAATGTATTTATAGTTATACATCTAAATCAATGTTTACAAAGAAATACCTTCCATGCTATAAATATTTTTTTTACCACCGACCTCCAGCCTCCATGTTTTCTGGATAATAACAAGAGGGCCCCATTGACCCAAGCATTCCTTCTTTAAGTCTTTCTCTACATTGAAGCTAGCATATTTTTTTAAATGTAAATTACATCATGTTAATATTGCCTAAAACATTAGGGTTAATCTGCTGCTTTTAGGATAAGATTCAAAACCTTTTGGTTTACAAGGCCCTCCATTGTCTGGTGCCTGCCTACATTTCCAACCTCATCCCTCTCTATTCCCCACTGCTTTTCCCTCTAAGATCTAGCTATATTGAACTTCCTTTAATGCAAGTTGCTCTTCTTTACTTTAAGCCTTTCTACATACTCTTTTTTTTTTCCTTCTAAAAGTCTTCTGTCCTCTTTACTCTTGGTTTCATCTTAGGCATCAATTCTTATAAAAATACATTCCAGCTTTCAAAGCTGGTGTTTGATGCCCTTCTAGTGGTTTTCCAGCCAATCCTGCATTTCTTTGTCATAGCACTTATCACACTGCATTTAATTACTTCTTCATTTGTTTGTGTTTCCCATTAGACTGTAAACCCATTTACTGCTCAAGATTCCATACATCATTTTTAAAATTTTTTATTATTGTTGTTCAATTATATTTTCCCCATTTCCCCCGCATTACCCTCCTCTACTCTACCCAACCTCACCTCCCACCTTCAATCCTTACCACCCCGCTGTGTTGTCTTTGTCTTTATACATGTTTCCCTTCTTTTCCCCATTATCCCTCTACCCCTGCCCCTCTGGTTACTGTGAGTTTGTTCCTATTTCCATATCACTGGTTATATTTTGCTTGCTTGTTTGTTTTGTTGATTAGATTCCACTTATAGGTGAGATCACATGGTATTTGTCTTTCACCACCTGGCTTATTTCACTTAGCATAATGCTCTCCAGTTCCATCCATGCTGTTGCAAGGTATAGGAGCTCCTTCTTTCTTTCTGCTCTGTAATATTCTGTTGTGTAAATGTACCATAGTTTTTTGATCCACTCATTTACTGATGGGCACTTAGGTTGCTTCCAGCACTTGGCTATTGTAAACTGCTATGAACATTGGGGTGCATAGGTTGTTATGAATTGGTGTTTCAGGATTCTTAAGAGTATAATCCCAGCAGTGTGATTGCTGGGTCAAAAGATAGTTCCTTTTTACTTTTCTGAGGAAATTCCATATTGTTTTTCACAGTGGCTGCACCAGTCTGCATTCCCACCAACAGTGTACTAGGGTTCCCTTTTCTCCACAATCTTGCCATCACTTGTTGTTTGTTGATTCATTTAGGATGTCCATTCTGACCAGTGTGAAGTGGTATTTCATTGTGGTTTTCATTTTCAACTCTCTAATGCCTAGTGATGCTGAGCATCTCTTCATGTATCTCTTGGCCCTTCATATGTCCATTGAAGAAGTGTCTGTTCAGATCCTTTGTCCATTTTTTAATTGGGTTGTTTGTCTTCCTGGAGTGGAGTCATGTGAGTTCTTCATATATTTCGGCAATAAGACCCTTGCTGAGGTATCATTGGCAAATATATTTTCTCATACATTTATAGCCACTTACCCTGGGCTCCAGCAAAGGCAGGGGCAGAGTGGGCTAGAGATGCCTGAGGAGAGATGGGATGGAAGCTTTGGGGAGAGAACTGAGAGAGTAGACACTGGAATCCCAGTGCTGAGTCATTCCCCATGGGGCAGTTGGCACAGTGCTCGAGCAGAAAACTCCCCTTTCAGCAGCAGCAGCCTGAGGGAAAACAATGGCCCTGACTCCCAGAGGGACTATGACCTGGCTTGTGGTGCTTAAGCCTGACTGCTGAGTGCAGAGTGATTACATTAACAACCTAAGGAGTCAGCCACAGACAGTAAACCCCTAGCAGAGTGGGGGCAGAGAGGACCGGAGACTCTTGAGGAGAGACTGGGGACAAAGGCTTTGAGGAAAGAACTGAGAGAGTAGCTACCGGGATCCCAGTGCTGAGTCATCCCCCATACAGCAGCAGCCAGGACCAATGTTTAAATCCCTGAATGAATAAATCATGCTATACACAAGTAACAAATTCCAAATGTACTAAATATTTAAATTTACAAACAAATTTGCTAAAAAATAATGAAGAATAAATATCCATTTGGTTTCATCAAGAGAAAGCTTTTCAACACTTACAATAAAAGTATATGTTGTCAATAAAGCAATTGATTGATAGATCAATCAGCATTAAAAATAAAATAAATACGTCACAGTAATACAACACCATAAACAACACTGTAAGCCAGATGACAAGCTTGAGGAATATATCTGCAAGATGTATAAAACAAATGGTAAATATCCATAAAATTTAAAAGCTCTAAATATCAACATGATAAAAAATCCACTAGAAAAGTACATTACAGCATAAAGATACATATTACAGACGAAGAAACACATATGGCAGATAAATGTATGCAGCCCATGTCAGCAAATGCTTATTGAGTGTGTATAATTATGTCAGGCATATTGTAAGCACTTTATAGTGCTAACTTATTAATCCTCAAAACAGACTAGTGAGTTACATTTTACTATTATGCTCTTGCTTTATAGATGAGGACTTTCTAAGAATTCTATGTTGACAATGATTTCTTCAGTCAAAATATTAATATGATAAAGTTTGAAAATGATGAAATCAATAGCATAAAATTAATGAGATAAAATTTAAGATTTGATTTCTGGTTTTGGCTTTGATAGCTTTTAATGTATCCTTACTGGGTTTTCAGTTCCTCTTCTATAAAGTTAGGCTGCTGAAACATACTTCACAAAACTATTGTGAGAATTAAAACTAAGTATTGAATAAAGCACCAAGTGCATAAAATATGAACAAAAAATGTAAGTTCCCACTTACTTGGTGCTTGAGAAGTCTTGGCATAATACCTAAATTTGTTCAACCCATTTCTAAAATTCCCATACTAGTAAAATTAGGATATAAGCCAGTGACTATTGTGATGCTGAGGATACAAAATACTGAAGCTGTTGGGAATCTGGACTAGGCCCGCTCCCAGTAAAGGCAACCAGTAATTCAAAGTATTCTGCATAACATACGGTTTACACATGGGGGCTTGATCCACATGAATTTCATTTTCAAAGGAGTCCAACCTGGAGGGTGCTGAAAGGTAGCATGAATTTTTAGTGAGAAGAACTAGTCAGAAAAAAAACAGGTGACTTTTTTTTTTGTTCTAAGTGATGAGTTTAACTTGGTGCATGTTTTCAATAAGTGCCTTAAGCCATGTGTGAAGATGGTCATTCTCAGAAGGAGATGCTTGCAGAAGGTCTGCCAGAACATCTGGAGTTCAAGACATTGCTCCAGCCCCAATAGATTAGAGTGTTAATCAGAAATCTAACATAGTTTTAGGGTAAACAAACATGGCAGGGTTACAAGTAGTTCCAGTGAGCCATGTACCTTGGGTACCAGCTCTAGAGCGCACTGATGGAAAAACAGATTCTTGGCTTGGAATCTAGCACAGTTAAATCTGTCAACTCACATATTGGTGGCCTGTGGTCTACATTGCATCTAATAGATACATTTGTTACCTCTGACAGATATATTGTGCTTGGTTTACACAGTTTAACAAAAATTATCCACTATTCAAACAGTGGGAAATTTCATGGTGAAATTTGGATTGGCTCTTTAGGAAACATGAAAGAACTGATAACACTGGGGCTATCTTTCTATATAACAAAGGCTAGCTGGAGCTGAGTAGCTGCTACTGGTTTTAGAGGTATAAATTCTCCAGTTGTCCACACTCCTTGCATTCCCTACCTAGCCTGCTTTACTCACAATCATTACCTGCCTGGCCCAGTCAGTGATTCATTTATAATCTCTGCTAGTTCATAGTGCTTCCTGCTTCCTAAGGGAAGTCAAAGGCTGTTAAGACAGATGTATGTGTATATCAGGCTGATAATGTAGTACTCTTTGGGGTAATCACACAGTTTCAAAACCAAAATGCAGATACAGTTTGCAGAGATGGAGACTGCTCCAGCTTCCTGCTCTCCCATGTGTTTAAAAAGCTGTGGACTATATCAACCTGAAATTAACAGTTCATTAAAAGTGAGAACTGCAAAAAAAAGTACTCTGCTCTCCCACAATCAGGTATGGTTCAGTAAAAATAATAATTTAATAGGGAAAGTAACTTACATGTAAGATGTATACATTTGTACATAACATTTGAACTCACTAGACCTCAATTTTCCAATGTGTAAATAAAGGCATTCAAAATGGAGACATTCTAAGATCCCTTTCACCTCTCCCATTCTACTATTCCATGCAAAGGCTTACTATCCTTAATTATGAGCTATCATATTCTCAACAGTGTCTTGCCTCCTGGCTCTTAAAGGAGGATGTATGGAGATGATTCTATGTCAAACTAATACAGTAGCTTCCTGATCTATTTTTCTGTTAAAAGACTACAACATTACCAAAGCAAGCTATCTACCTGGGAATCTGAGTCTGTAGGTTTCAATCAAGAAACCCATGAAATTCAGTAGATATTTTTGAGCATTAGTTTCTAATATCAAGTAGCAAGAACTGCTTCAGCACTTATGTAATATGTTCCATAAATCAAGTTTTCTAACCAGATAGTTTCTATCAAAAACATCTTTTGTTAGCATTTTCCTTTTTTGGTACTCAAAATTATCCTTTACCATGGCAAAGGGAAGAAAACGTTGCTTAGGTTGTGTTTATTGTTTATCATAAATTTGCTGACAGCTGTGATTTCTGGTTTGTCTCTTCTAAGACACCACTTTTGTTACAGCAACAAATATACATTTACATGCTGTCTAGATGAAACTTTTGGTCCAAATCTACACCAGAAGTAATCTAAGATACATTGTCCAAGGCCTAATATTATATAAGACTTCTCCAGTAGGCAATATAGGAGGACTTACACATCAGGCAACTTCCAGCATTTAAATCTAGTTCTACCCTTTCCTGGAGGTATAAAATTATACACATTACTCAATAACTCTGACACTTTTTCCCTATTGTGAAATAGACTCATGTAAAATGTATCAGCTGATTCATGGGTTTTTGTGAGTATTAAATGAGATAATATAATGAAGTGTTGAACTCAGAATTCATGCTGGTAGTTAATAATAATATTGCAAATATTGTTACTAATATAAAATTATACACAGTTATCACTAAAAATGCATTTTATTTCTGATAATTGTCATCAATAGATGTACCCAATATATAAATCAACCTCTTCTACTACTCTTTAGTCCCCTTGGGGAACTAAATGGTGAAATGGATCTGCCTCAACTTACCTTAGACAAGTCCATGACAATTGGCTTCTTGCTATTCAGAACTCTCCAGCAGTCTTGTCTAAATTTCAAATTACATTAATCAGGTCATCTTGGATAGTAAATGAACTAATGACATGCATAAAGAAAGATGATGGTTATTATTGACCAAATACTATCGACTCTGAATGAAACTGGAAAAAAAAAAACCCAGACAAATATGGGAGGAAAAAGTTTAGTATAGTTTCAGTAAATTTACCTTAGAGAATTTGAGGCAATAATCCTTTGTAATTTATCTAATATAATTTGCTTCTGTACTTTCAAAAGAATTTTTTAATTATATAACTCTGTGTGTGTGTGTGTGTGTGTGTGTGTGTCCTGACTTTAACAAACTTTCATCTGAAATTTTTGTTGTTGTTGTTGTTCAACTATGTAGTCCCCATTTCCCCCCACCACTGTCCCCTGCCCCACCTCCCATAGCTCTTACATGGACAACAGTGTGGGAATTGACTGTGGGAGCAAGGGTGGCATGGGTAGGGGTGGGCAAAGGGGGAAAAATTGGGACAACTGTAATAGAACAACAATAAAAATGATTTAATGAAAATTATATAGTTCTGAATGCAACAATAGTCAATACAAAGTAATTATTAAAGTTTTAAAAATAAAACTTTCATATTACTCTTCCAAATTATGCTACTCATCTAAATACATAGCCAGTTCACGTCACCCTTGATTTGTTTAAAAATACACAAACTGGCTTTTCTTAATCAGACAGAAATGTTAGTGTCCTTTACCTTCTTGAACTCATATTTCCATTCCATGTCCAAAACAATGTCATCTCTAAGTAATGTTCTTGATCATTACTCTGCAGGACAATTTTGCATATCAATTAACCTTAACCTTTAGAAGTTTGGTAATTATGTTTTCATTTTTTTTTCTTTTGGATTGAGCTATGTTACAATTATTATTAGTATAGAATTTATCAAAATAGCATCACATAACTCAGATTTTAGTTAATCACATATATTAAAGTATATATTAAAATGCAAGTATACAAGTATACATATATAAAATATTATTGAAATTATATTTTCTAATATAATTTACTTACATGTGGATTAATAACTAATTTTCACCATATTAAAAGAGTTTAATATCAAATTAATTCAAATATTTCTATGCATACATATACAAAAACTTAATATAAATGAATGAGTTAACATAGACAAAAATATGGTGATCAAAGCAGGGGAGAACAGTGGAGCAAAGTAGAAGAGGGTAAGAATAATTAATTGTTGGTAAAAAAAAGACTTCACTTTGGACGGTGAACACAATAATATATTCAGATAATGTATAATAATATTCTACATTTGTAATCTATATAAAATTATTACTGAATATCAACCATACACATTCAATATTAAATAAATAAATAAATAAATAAAATTTGAAGGTGTTCTTATTCAAAAAGTGTCCCTTTATTCTTAGAACCCCTTTTATGGTATATGTTAAAATTCACATATGATCTAGCATTAAAAATAAATTTTAGTAATCTACCATCTATACATCAAGTAAGTCTTCCTGCAATTTTTTTAGACAGCAAAGAATCATAAACAGTGTAGCTACCATAATGATTTATTACCCAGTAATTAGATTTCTTAAAAACAAACTAAAAATGTGATCAAAGTTGACAAATGACTGTTTAGTGCCTTATATTCTTTCACTTAGAGGTATGTTGTTTAATATAATAAATACAAATTTTTGCAAAATTTTAAATAATAAATTTGAATATACCTTTGCCAATAGATTTTTTTTAAATAACATTGTTCTATCCCAATGTGCACTTTAAGTACATCCTGGATCTTCAGACACAGCTGAGAGAAGGGGGGATGTGAGTACTTACTCAGCTCTTCCTCATTTCCCAGAACTGTGCAAATTGAGAATGGGGAAAAATTGATATTACATTACTTCTGGTGTTTTGTATGTATAGTCTCTTTGCTTTGCATGTTCTTGTTTCCTTAATTCTTTACCAGAAATCCAAGGTTGTGAAATAAAAATTACTCATGCTGTCTACTCTATAGTTTGTCTTAATTTATAACACCCCAACATAGACAACAATACACAGTTCCTATTAACACACTTCCACACTAACATAAATATTTATAAGACTTCAAAAGACATGAAACCCCATAGTGCCTTAATTAAAAAATGTTTGACTGCCAATAATAATTTTAATGATTAATTCATGGAGTATCTAGAGACTTGTATACCCTCGAGTAATCATAATAAAACATGGAATGACTGAAAAGCATACTTTTCTTTTATACAATAGAAAGAGAGTGATTATTAAAGAAGACGAGATAGAAAAGAAAATACTTTAATGTCTATGAATGCAAGGTAAAAAAAACCCCAGAAAATTCATAAATTGAAAATGTGTTCTATTAAAACTATTTGGAAGTCTTCTGGTTTCCCATTTATGCCAACCTGAAAAGAGGTTAGAAGTTGCTACCCTATCACAACAAGTAAAAAACTGAACAACTGAAAAAGATCAACAACTATTCTTAGATCCATCAAAAAAGTGGGGTCAAGGGGCCAACTGCTGTCCCCAAACTTGGAACAATAGACAGGTGGACACAAAGAAAAAAGTATAATTTACCAGAGCAGAAACATCCATGAAAACAGTGTCAGAATAGGAAAACCTCAACTGTCTGATGAACTGCTGGAGGTTCAGTGTGGACAACTCTGAAAGTGAAAAACTTTCAGGGGGGCTAGCTATGTGAGGGGGTGCACACATTTGTGAATTTTACCATCAAGAGTTCTACTAAATCTTCTCACTGAATAACAAAGGAAATCTTCTAGTGTTCCCACCAAAGGGGGGCAAAAAACATTTTTTAAAAATTATGCCAGAATATTCTGTTCTCTGTAAAAGATATAGCCTCAGACAAAAACTATTTTACCAGAGGTGAACCTCCTGGGGTTTTATTAGAGTCTAACCTACTGGGGGGAAGGGAAATAACTAACTCAGCCGACTTCAGTTTTTCAAGTGGGGAAAGAGAAATACACAACTCTTGCACCTTCTACTTGTCCTGCCTCACTTAAGGGAAAGGGGAAATGAGAAACACAAGTAAAGTTCACAGTTCAGGGACCCAGGCTCACCAGAAGACGGAGACCTAATCACAGAACTATATAGAGCACTTCCCCTTCCTCCACACTTTATTTACTATTACATTACGAAAGGCCCATTTACCAGAGTCCTTGTTACCCACTATGTTATGTGCACCTTGCAACAAAAATTACAAGGCAAGTTAAAAGAAAAAAAGTGTTCAAAGAGGTTGAACAAGCATCAGAACCAGAGCCCTATATGGCAGAAATAATTAGAATTATTAGACCAGGGGGTTTTAAAAATTAAACTATAGTTAATATGCTCAGAGCTTTAATGTGTAAAACAGACAACGTGCACAAACTAGGCAAGTAACATAAGCAAAAACAAAAATTCTAAGAAATATCAAAAAGAAATACTAGAGACTGAAAACACTGTAAAACAGAAATGAAGAATGCCTTTGACAGGCTTTTTATTGGATGTGAAACAGCAGAAGAAAATATTTCTGAGCTAGAAGATAACAGAAATTTCCAAAATTAAAAAATAAAGAGACCAAACCCTTCACCCTTCCAAACATAAAAGAATATACAAGAACTGTGGGGCAAGTACAAAAGATATAAATATTCTTAACATACCAGAAAGAGAGAAAAGAGAGAAAGGAATGGAAGCAAAATTTGAAGGAATAATGATTGAGAATTTCCCCAAAATTGTCAGACACTAACCCACAGATCCAGGAAGCTCAGACAACAAGAAGCAGAATAAGTGCGAATAACAACTAAATCTAGGCATGTTTAATTCAAACTTTAAAAAATCAAAGGCAAAGAAAAATCTTGACAGAAGCAAGAGTGAATATTGCCTTTCCTATAGAGTATCAAAGGATTGTATCTGACTTCTCAAAAACCATACAAGCAAGCCATCAGCAAGCCATAGACTGGAGGAAACCAGTTGCTAAAGATACATTTGAAAAGGACTTATCCAAAACATACAAAGAACTCTTAAAACTGAACAATAAGAATATGAACAAGCTGATTTTTAAATGGCCAGAAGACCTGAATAGAAATTTTATCAAAAAAGATATATAAGTAGCCCTGGCTGGTGTGTCTCAGTTGATTGGAACATCATGTCATAACCAAAAGGCTGTGGGTTCACTTCCTGGTTAGGGCGCACATACCTAGGTTGTGTGTTTGATCTCTGGTCTGGGCATGTACAGGAGATAATCAACTGATGTTTCTCTGATGTATCAATGTCTTTCCCCCTCCCTTCCTCTTTCTCTCTAAAGACAATGAAAAAATGACCTCAGATGAGGATTAAAAACAGGAAGAAGATACACAAATAACCTGTTAGCATATAAAAGATGCCTGTCCTGACGGGTGTAGCTCAGTGGGTTGTGTCCTGCCACAAACCCCATGGTCACCAGTTCAATTCCAATCAGGGCACATGCCTGGTTGCAGGCCTGGTCCCTCATTGGGGGTGTGCAAAAGATAACCGATTGATGTTTCTCTCTCACACTATGTTTCTCTCCTTCTCCCTCTCTTCCCTCTCTAAAAATAAAAAAATAAAATCTTTTTAAAGAAGATGTCATTAGGGAATTGAAAATTAAATCAATGACATAGCATCACACATTCATGGTAATTGACAAAATCTAGAACCCTGACAACACCGAATGTTGTAGAGACGTAGAGCAGAAAGAACTCACATTTATTGCTCATGGGAATGCAGAATGTAATAGTCACTTTGGAAGACAGTTTGCCAGTTTCTTCCAAAACTAAACATACTCTTACTATATAATCATGCTCCTTGGAATTTACCCATACGAATTAAAAAAGTTATGTGCACACAGGATCTGCACATGAATATTTATAACAGTTTTATTCATAATTGCCAAAACTTGGAAGTAACCAAGATGTCCTTCAGTGAGTGAGTAAGTAAATACACTGTCACACATTCAAAAAAATGGAATATTATTCAACACTAAAGTAAAATATGCTATGAAGCCGTAAAAAGACAGAGAAGAATATTAAATGCATATTGCTAAGTAAAAGAAGTCAATCTGAAAAGGCTACATACAGTATAATTATTTGACATTCTGGTTAAGGCAAAACAATGGAGACTGTAAAAAGATTAGTAATATCCAGTAATGAGGTGGAATAGATAGATGAATAGGTAGAAAAAAGAGGATTTTTAGGGCAGTAAAACTATTCTCCATGATACCACAATAATGGATATTTGTCATTATACATATGTGGAACCCATCGAATGCACAATATGAAGAGTGAACTCTAATATAAACAATTAACAGGCTGATAATGATGTATTAATGCAAATATATCAATTGTAAGAAATGTATTCCTGTGTTGCCAGATATTGTTGAGATTGTTTATGTGTGTGAACAGGGGGTGTATCCTAGATTTCCCTCACAGTATTATGCATTGCCCATGTTAAAGACTGCCAAACTACGTTACAGAATGTAGGTGAAATTCTGCCTGGGCAGTCAAGGGCACATCTCCTTTGTGCCTGCTGAGGAATATGATGTAGTAGACACCTCAGAAATCAGACTCAGTCTCTGCCTCAGCTGAAAACCAATAGAGCTGAAAACTTCCCTGCACATTGCAGTTGCTTTCTCACTCACCAGAATGGCTGTAGAATTCCAGCAAAGACATCTCCTGGAATATTATGAAAATGGTTACTACAATTTTATAGCAGAGTAAAATTTTAAAGACTGAGTAGAGCCAGGGAAATAATGTTTTGTACTTATTGTGTTCTTTTTTAATTCTTACCAAAGAAAACATAAATTATATTTACCTAGGACACCAACTAATAGTGAAATTTGAGGAAAATTTTAATTCAGTTTCTGAATTTTAGGCAAAAACATAATATCAGTCAGCTTAAACCAAGGATGCAATTCAGGTATTTTAATTTAGAGTGAGATGAAAAAATATAAAATATTTATTTTTATTTAAAGAACATGTCTTAGGAAGTATAATGATATCAGTAAAGATTGCAGAGTAAAAATCTCAGAAAATTATTTCCTCTATAAAAACAAGAGAACATTGGCAGAAACTGTAGGAATCACTTTTTCGTAACTCTGGAAGTTGAGGACTTATAGCAATCTGGAGAGCATTTGTTCAAGAAAACTGAACTTCGTGTTATTTTAAATTGCCCTATTACCATTCCCCCTCCTCAGCTCCACAAGTAGCCTTGAAAACAATAAGGGTGAAACCAACTACTGCTAGCCAGTGCAGGAAACTTGTAGGGTTGAAATGCCTTTAAAGACCCACTCCCAGAAAACTGTCATTATTTTACCCATCTCGTGGTTCCACGAAGACCCCACTAACAAGACTCTAGTTGATCAGATGTGGAGCTCTCCAAGCCTAAAATAGCCTTTTTATTAAAAACCGGTGACAATATTTAAACATTGTAACTTGCCAAGGTGATGGAAAACAGATGGATCAAAGAATAGACCAACCCCAAAGGAAAAGCTTGGGAATGAGTTGTTCATAGTAGACTTTGAAATGTTCTGACTTATTCTTGGTAATCTAGAAAGCTACATTCATGTGTAGGGTTGTATGCATGCTCAGGGTTCTAAACATTCTTAAGAAAGACATAAGAAGGCCCTAACCTCTCATTTGGCTGATGTACAGGCAGTGGGCAAGCAGGAAGTGAAAGCTGTCTGACAGAGTATCAAGGATGTGCTTCAACACATGCATACACCTCCTTAGCAAAGACTTACAGACTTACTGGTCCCAGGCACCTAAGGAAATCTCTGACTAACCATCAGATGACCACTAAACTAACTAAGCAGAGATTTTAGTGACTATACATAAAAAAATACAGAGTTCAGAGAATTAGTTCAGAAAATTTGCTAAATAAAGAATAACAGGATCTGCAGAAGATGGAGGTGAGGTAGGTGGGAGCGGAGCCGAGTTCGCCCTGTGCTCAGCTGGAACACCCAGCTGAGCTTCTGAGGAACAGAGAGAACTGCCAACAGAATCCCAGTTTATATGAAGTTTGGAGGCAAAAATTTGCAGAGGACATTGAAAAACAGAAAGTGAGGAGATTGCCCTGGGACAGTAAGGTCCCTGGGATCAGTGTGGGGACCAAGGCTGCCATGGCCCCCAGCCTGGCACCTCCTGCAGGATAAGGGGAGGAGAGTTAGAGCACCAGCTCCCTCCCCTACCAGAGCAGGGAGGGCAGTTGGCACCAGGAGGGACCTGAGTGCTGGAAGTCTCTGTGGGGGTGGGGAATAGAGAGGAGGTGAAAGACACACAGAGGCAGTACACATCCTCTGGGACTGTGGATGCCAGCACCAGGGAAATTGGGGTGCCAGGCGACACCTGGAGAAGGGAGTAGTTAGGCCCTGTCAGACCCTGACTTGGATAGTCTCAGGACTAGTTGGGTAGTTGAGCTGTCTGAAAAGCAGTGTGCTTGTTAAGAACTGCAGGCAGTTGCTTTGTACGGAACTCTGGAGCAGTGGCTGACTTGCCCGGAGGGTGATTTCAGCTGTGTGCACACAACGACTTTGTAACTGAGCAGAGCTGCTCTCCAGGCTTGTCTTGGTCTCAGGGCAGAGATTGCCTCAAGCTGTGAGCAGCTGAGTGGCTAATTTAAGCCTGGCAGCTCGTGGAGGACCAGGACCGGGTAGTGCAACCCAGGCCTGGTCCCCATCCTCTCAAAACCATAGGAAGGGAGAAAAGTGAAGCCCAGCCCCCACCCCCACCCCCCCTGTGGCATCTAGGAAGACCAGCAGAACTCGCTGAACAGGTTTAAAGTCAGCAGGATGCTTATTATTTATTTATTTTTCTTTTTGGATCCTCTCTCTTTTGTTTTTCCTTTTTTTTCTTCCCCCAAGTTAGATAATAAGACTTGGAGTTATGAAGGGTCCAGAGACAAATAGAAAAGGGGGGACAAGCATAAACCCCAAAACTGAGAAACTGAGACAAATGTCACTTTTCTTTCCCATAGACCTGGCATTTTATTGTTTATGTGTCTTATTATTATCTTGTCATTATTTTTACCACTTTTATTTTATTAGTTTTTTTAATTTCTCTTCCTTATGTTTATTTTTCCTCATTTTATTTCTCTGTTTAATTGCATTGTTTGACTGGTTTTCCTTATTCTCTCTTCATTGTATTTTAATTTTCCCTCTTTCACTTCACTCATGTTCCAATAACACACTACTCTTGATCGGGTACTTTGTATTCTGGTTATCCAAATCATAGATTTCTTGTCACATTATTGTTGTTCCAGTACTATTGTAAATAATTGTTGTTCCATACAATTGTACATACTACGCAGTAGCCTTCCCTGATCTTAGCCCACTTCACTTTAATCCTGAGCATTATTATTATTGTGATTAACTCTATTCTCTCTCATACTACACCTACTTTCTATCCTTTAATCTCACAATATCTCATCATCTAACCTTGCACAAGTGCTCTGTTTTCTGGATTCAGCTCACAAACATTCTCCCCTCTAACAAGAGTCTTATCTCTCTTTCACCTTTTATAAAAAGTGTCTAAATGGGGGAAATATCACAGTTAACACTATACTTATGCAAAGAATCTCCTATCTCTTCTCTATTTGCTGGTACTTTACATCCCATAAAATATTCTCCCACTGTCTTAATCCATTTTAAGCCTGCCCCCTTCCATTGATCATATACAAGAATAGGTGGGAGCTACAAACATCAGTATACCTGCTACAGGAGAAAAACCACCAACAAAGGAACCATCAAAGGGTAAAAACCCAAGTAAAACAAGAGAGCCTACACAAACAGAAGAAAGGGCAAACCTAGAGCATCCAGACAAGGAGATCAAAGAGACCACACCACTGAATCTCATAGAATTCCTACCATAGAAGTTCACCCTACAAAGACAGCTAGCAAACTGAAACATCAGGAATCACAGAAACAAACAAACAGTCGCCTAAAATGGGGAGACAAAAAAAGAACACACAATCAAAAGGAATGGAAGACTCCCCACTAAAAGAGCTAAGCGAAATGGAGGTAACCAAACTATTAGATATAGAATTCAAAATAATGGTTATAAAGATGTTCAAGGAACTCACAGACAACTAACTACAAGGAATTGAGTGAGAACTACATCAGCATGAAAAAGGAGATAGAAATTGTAAACAAAAACCAGGAAGAAATGAACAATAAAATCACAGAAATAAAAAACAAATTAGAAGGAATTACAAGCAGGCTGGATGAAGCAGAAGATTGAGTTGGAGGACAAGGTAGAAAAAAACACCCGATAGAGCAAGAAAGGGAAAAGAAGCTCAGAAAGAATGAACAGATGGTAAGGGAGCTGCAAGACAAAATGAAACATAACAATATCTGTATAGTAGGGATACCAGAAGGAAAAGAAGAAGAGCAAAGGTTAGAAAACCTGTTTGAAAAAATAATGATGGAAAACCTCCCCAATTTGATGAGAGAAAAAGTCATACAAATCCAGGAAACACAGAGAGTCCCAATAAAGAGGAACCCAAAGAGGCCCACTTCAAGACACATCATAATTAAAAGGGCAAAATTCCAAGACAAAGAGAGAATCCTAAAGGCAGCAAGGGAGAAACAGAAAGTAACATACAAGGGAGCCACGATAAGGCTAGCAGCTGACTTCTCAATGGAAATGCTCCAAGCCAGAAGAGAATGGCAAGAAATATTCCAAGTAATGAGAACCAGAGGCCTACAACCAAGGCTACTTTACCCAGCAAGGCTCTCAATCAATGTAGAAGACCAAATAAGGAACTTTGCAGAAAAAGAAGTCTAAAAGAATACACCTCCACCAAACTAGCTCTGCACGGGATGCTAAAGGGATTGCTTTAATAAAAGGAAGGAAAAGAGTGAGATTCAGAGGAAAACAGGTATGAAAAAATGGCAATGAATAAATACCTATCAATAATAACCTTAAATATCTAAGTGGATTAAATGCTGCAATCAAAAGAAACAGAATACCTGAATGGATAAGAAAGCATGACTCACACTTATGCAGCCTACAAGAGACCCACCTCAGAACAAAAGACCTTCACAGACTGAAAGCGAAGGGCTGGAAACAAGTTTTCCAAGCAAATGAACAGGGGGGAAAAAGCTGGGATACCAATACTAATATCAGACAATATAGACTTCAAAACAAGGGCCATAAAATGAGACCCAGAAGGTCACTTCAAAATACTCAAGGGAAGAATCTGGCAAGAAGACATAAACATTGTAAATATATATGCTCCCAACATAGGAGCACCCAAATACATGAAGAAAATCTTGGAAGACTTCAAGAAAGATATTGACAGCAACACAATTATAGTAGGGGGTTTCAACACCACACTCTCAGAAATGGACAGATCTTCCAAACAAAATATCAAGAAGGATATTGTGTCACTTAACAATACCCTAGATGAAATGGACTAAACTAATATATATAGAGAGCCTTTCATCCCAAAGAAGCAAAATACATATTCTTTTCAAATGCACATGGAACATTTTCAAAGATAGACCACATGATAGGACACAAAACAATCCTCAACAAATTCAAGAAAATTGAAATCATATCAAGCATTTTCTCTGACCACAAGGGACTGAAACTAGAAACCAACCTCAAGGAAAAAACTCAAAAAAACACTCAAACTAACAGAGATTCAATAGCATGCTATTAAACAATGAATGGATCAAAAATAAGATCAAGGAAGACATCAAAAACTTTCTGGAAACAAATGAAAATGAACTCACAACAACCCAAACTGTATGGACAACAGCCAAGGCAGTCCTGAGAGGGAAGTTCATAGTGATACAGGCCTACCTAAAAAATAGAACATTGCAAATAAACAACCTAACCCTACACCTACAAGAACATGAAGAAAAACAACAAAAACAGCCCAGAACAAGTAGAAGGAAGGAAATAACCACAATGAGAGCACAATTAAATGACATAGAGACTCAAAGCACAATTCTAAGGATCAATAAATCCAGGAGCTGGTTCTTTGAAAAGATAAACAAAATTAACAAGCCTTTAAGCAGACTCATCAAGGAAAAAAAAGAAAAGACCCAAAAAAACAATCAGAAATGAAAGAGAGACTACAAATGATAACACAGAAATACAAAGGATTGTAAGAAATTACTACAAACAACTATAGGCCAAGAAATTTGTAAACCTAGGTGAAATGGACAAATTTCTAGAAAAATATAATCTTCCAAAACTGAATGAAGAAGTTGCAAAAAGCCTGAACAGACCAACAACAGCAGACAAAATTGAAGCAGTAGTGGAAAAGCTTCCAACACACAAAAGGACCAGATGGTTTCATAGGAGAATTCTATAAAGCATTTAAGGAAGAGCTAACCCCTATCTTTCAAAGATTATTCCAAAAAATTCAAGTAGATGAAGACTCCCAGACTCATTTTGTGAAGCCAGCATCATCCTAATCCCAAATGCAGATAAAGACACAACAACCTTATTATATGAAATGTTAAAGGGAGTTACCTAAGAAAAAGAAGATAAAAAATATGAACAGTAAAAATGAAAGCAAACTCACAGTTATTAACGACCACACCTAAAACAAAAACAAGAGCAAACTAGGCAAACAACTAGAACAGGAACAGAACCATAGAGATGGAGGTCACATGGAGGGCTGTCAATAGGGGAATGGGAGGGGGAGATGGGGGGAAAGGTACAGAGAATAAATAGCATAGATGATAGGTGGAAAACAGACAGGGGGAGGATAAGAATAGTGTAGGAAATGTAGAAGCCAAAGAACTTATAAGTATGACGCATGGACATGAACTATAGGGGGGGAATGTGGGAGGGAGGGGGTGGGGAGGATGGAGTGGAGTGAGGGAGGGGCAATGGGACAACTGTAATAGCATAATCAATAAATATATTTAAAAAAAAGACACAACAAAGAAAGAAAACTTCAGGCCAATATTGTTGATGAACATAGACGCTAAAATCCTCAACAAATCATTGATAAACCACATCCAGCAATACATTAAAAGATTGTACACCATGACCAAGTGGGATTCATCCCAGGGATGCAAGGATGGTATAATATTCACAAATCAGTAAATGTAAGACACCCCATAAACACAAGCAAAGACAAAAATAACATGATCATGTCAATAGGTGATGAAAAAGCATTTGATAAGGTACAGCGCCCATTTCTTATAAAAACACTCAGCAAAGTGGGAACAGAGGGAGCATTCCTCAACATAATAAAGGCCTTATATGAGAGACCTACAACCAACATCATACTCAATGGACAAAAACTTAGAGCTTTCCCACTAAGATCAGGAACAAGACAAGGATGCCCTCTCTCACCACTCCTATTCAACATAGTATTGGAAGTCCTAGCCACAGCAATCAGACAGGAAAAGGAAATAAAAGGCATCCAATATGGAAAACAGGAAACAAAAGTGTCATTGTTTGCAGATGACGTGAGAGTGTATATAGAAAGTCCTATAGACTCCACCAAAAAACTACTGGACCTAATAAATGAATTTGGCAAAACAGCTGGATACAAACTCAATATTTAGAAATCAAAGGCATTTTTGTATATCAACAATGAAACATCAGAAGCAGAAATCAGGAAAAAAAAATCCCATCTGACAGAGCAATAAGAAAAATAAAATACTTAGGAATAAACCTAACACAGGATGTAAAAGAACTGTACTCAGCAAACTACACAACACTAAAGAAAGAAATTAAGGAAGACACAAACAAATGGAAACATATACCGTGTTCATGGATTGGAAGAATTAACATTCTCAAAATGTCCATACTACCCAAAGCAATTTATAGATTCAATGCAATCCCTATTAAAGTACCAATGGCATATTTGACAGATATAGAACAAACACTTCAACAATTTATATGGAACCATAAACAAACCTGAATAGCTGCAGCAATTTTGAGAAAGAAGAGCAAAGTAGGAGGAATCACAATACCTGATATCAAACTATATTACAAAGCCACTGTAATCAAAATGGCCCTGTACTGGCATAAGAACAGACACATGGAACAATGGAAGAGAATAGAGAGCCCAGAAATAAACCCAAGTCTCTATTGTCAATTAATATTTGACAAAGGGGACAGCAGCTTAAAATGAGGCAAAAATAGCCTCTTCAACAAATGGTGTTGGGAGAGCTGGACAGCTCCATGAAAAAAAAAATGAAACTCAATCACCATTTTATACCAACACAAAAATAATTTCAAAGTGGATAAAAGATTTAAATATAAGTCATGACACCATTAAAGCAATAGAGGAGAACATAGGCAGAAAAATCTCAGATATTCCATGCAGCAATATTTTCACTGATATATCCTCCAGAGCAAGGGACATAAAGGAAAGAATAAACAGATGGGATCTCATCAAAATAAAAACCTTCTCCATGGCTAAACAAAACTGCATTAAAATGAAAAGAGAATCAAACATTTGAGAGAACATATTTGCCAATGATACTCTGGACAAGGGTTTGATGTCCAAAATATATAAGGAACCCACCTGACTCCACTCTAAGAAGACAAGCAACCCAATTTAAAAAATGGGCAAAGCACTTGAACAGACACTTCTCTAAGCAGGACATATAGAGCATCCAGAGACATATGAAAAGATGCTCAGTATCACTAGCCATCAGAGAGATGCAAATGAAAACCACAATGAGATACCACTTCACACTAGTCAGAATGTCCATCATAAACAAAGCAACAAACAACAAGTGTTGGAGAGGATGAGAAGAAAAGGAACCCTAGTGCACTATTTGTGGGACTGCAGACTGGTGCAACCACTAAGAAAACAGTATGGAATTTCCTCAGAAAACTAAAAATGGAACTGCTTTTTGAGCCAGCAATTCCACTGACAGGATTATATCCTAAGAACCCTGAAACACTAATTCAAAAGAACCTATGCACCCCAATGTTCATAGCAACACAATTTACAATAGCCAAGTGCTGGAGGCGACCTAAATGCCCATCAGTAAATGAATGGATCCAAAAACTATGGTATGTTTACAGAATGGATTTCTACGAAGCAGAAAGAAAGAAGGATCTCCTACCCTTTGTGACAGCATGGATGGAACTGGAGAGCATTATGCTAAGTGAAATAAGCCATGCACTGAAAGACAAATACCATATGATCTCACGTTTAACAGGAACCTAATCAACAAAATGAACAAACAAGCAAAGTATAGCCAAAGACATTGAAATTGAGAATAGGCTGACAGTGACAAGAGGGGAGGCAGGGGGGATAATGGGGATAAAGGGTGAATGGCTTACAGGAATAACTATAAAGGACACATGGACAATAACAAAGGAGGGTGGAAACATGGGAGGGAGGTGGAGAGGGCTGGGGTGGTGGGGAGGGGTGGGGGGGAAAGGCAGAAAACTGTACTTGAACAACAATTAAAAAAAGAAGAACAAACTAGGGAAATAGGGGTATAATTTGATTTCCACAGTTACCACATTATATTACTTGAAATTCCAGTTTTTAACAAAATTGTGAGGCATGTAAAGAAACAAGACAGTATGGCCTCTAAAAAAAGAAGAAAGCATAATAGAAACTGTCCCTGCTGGAGCTTGGATGTTGGACTTACTAGACAAAGACTTTAAATCAGCTATCTAAAATATGATAAAAGATCCAAAGGAAACCACATCTGAAAAACTAACTGAAAGTAGGAGAATGATTTTTCATTAGATATAGAATATCAATAAAATATATAAATTATATAAAAGGACCAAATGGAAATTATAAATTTGAAAAGTACAGGGACTAAAATAATTTACTAGAGCACTCTTCATTCTTAGAAAAGCTCAACAGCAGATTTCAGCAGGCAACAAAATTAGTGAACTTTAAAATGGGTCAATTAAGATTATCCACTTAGACAATGGAAATAAATAAATAAAGAAAAATGAGTCTTAGAGATCTGTGGACATCATTAAATATATCATTTTACTCATGGATATCTCAAAAGGAGTAGAGAGACAAAAGAGCAGAAAAAAGTGTTAGAAAAACCTAAAAACATTGATTTATACATACAAGAAGTTCATGAATTCACAGCAGGATAAACTTAGAGATCCATACCTAGACACATCATAAAAAGTATCTCTAAGTGAAAAACTATAAAGATATATTTTTAAGTTTTAAAAATATTAATATATAAAGTTATTTTTTGTGATGAAAGGTCTAAACACATGTAATAAGTAAGGCAAAATGGTGCTGATGGTTGTAGTAGAGTATCCGAGCCAGAATTTAATTTTAAAAGTAATAATGGAACAGATATGATTTATTTTATGTTGTTTAATTTCATCATTTTTTCTTCTTCTTGTTCTCATCTGCTAAAGTAGGGATTAAAGTGACTTAATGGGTCTGATAGAAAATAGGAAAAGGTCACCAGAATAGCAGTCTCTTGCTCATAAAATTTCAGATGGGATTTTGTCACCAAGAAATTCTAATTCAAATACTGATGTTAAACAAGAAAATTTGGCATTCTTCTCTCATGACACACTGTGATATTTACCATTACTTAATAAGTTTGGAAATGTAAGGTCAGCCTTTGAGAGAATGTTTATGTCCTCTTTGGTACTCTTCTTAAATATAAGCAATGTTAGATGAATATTAATTCCTTGGGCTGAACTGTTTATTCTCAAACATATGGCTTTATTCAGATATGAACAGTGAGGCCAGATACAACATTCAAGAAACACTTTGAGCATGTGCTGATTACTCTGATGTGCAAGATAGACAAAATCTCTGTTCTCATAGAGATTACATTCTGCTGGGGAAGACAAAGGATAAATGTGTAGTTAAATGTTTATGAGTAAATAAGATAATTCAGGTGGAGACAAGTAGAACCAGATACATGATTTGTGGAACTCAATGAAAAATAAAAATGCAAGATAATTGATCAAATATTATTAATAATTTCAAGGTAGCAACAGCTGAAGAATGAACCAAGTGAGATGCCTTTTTATTCATAGGGCCTGTGCGACTGTATAGATTGTGGGCCCATAAAGCCAGGAGATAATGTTAAAAATTTCTTTAGACAGATGAGTTAGTTAAAAAAAAAAACAACTGTTAAAATTTAAAGGGTTTTAATTATCTAAAAAATACAACTCTATCCAAATAACTGTGCATGCTGTGTGTTTTATAAAGTAGATTATGGTATATGCAGATAGCATGACATAAATGCATGGTCTCATTAAATTAATGAGATGTGTTTTTATGAAGGAATAAACTGAGCCTCTGGATTTAGTAAGCTCTGAGTACAACATTTGAAGCTGTTTTGAGGATAAAATAAGATGATCTTAATACCTAGTTCTTACACAGTGTCAAGAATATAATAAAAACTCAAAAATGCTAATTATTAGTAAAGCAAGTGTCATCATTGCTGTTTAATTTCTTATAGATTCCTTTTTTATCCACACCCAAGGCAATTTTTCATTGCTTTTAGAAAGAGAGGAAGGAAGAGAGAGAGAGAGAGTGAGAGAGAGAGAAATCTTTATGTGAGAGAGACGTATTGACTATTGACTGCCTTCTGTATGTGCCCCAACCAGGGATAGGACCCTCAGCCTAGATATGTGCCTGACAGAGAATCAAACCCATAGCCTTGTTGTTTACAGGATGACGCTCCAACCGAGCCACACCAGCTAGGACTAATTTCTTATAGATCTTTCATTCTCAGGAAAATGTTTACTTTCTTCTACTAGTTTTTCTATAAATATTTATTCAAGTATTTAAATATTCATGGTCAGTCATCAGCTCTTTCCTGGCATTTAAAAAACTGACAAAACAAACAAACAAACAAACATACAAACAAATTTTTACTGCATTATTTTTGTTTGTTTTTGGTAACTGAAGATCACTGATATAGTTAGTTCTGTTACTTCTTCTCTGAAAAAATTTACCTGTTCACCTAAAAGTTGTGTGAAATATGTTGATACATCTCTTCTAATGTGAAGAATTAGTTGTTACAGTCTAACCCCTTGTTCAACCACAAAGCAATACTCAACACCAAGTGGATCTCTTTGGAATTTGGAAGCAGCACATTCCTCATTTGGGTGTGCTACTCTAGCCTGTTTACTGAGTGACCCTAAAAACTGCTAGTTTTGAGTGGGTTCAGAAAAGAAGGATCAGCCACAAGATGCCATGCAAGCTGCTATGCCACTTGGGCCAATGGAGCAAAAAGATCTAATGGCTCTTGAAACGTCACTAGCACATCAAGATGCTGTTTGGAGCCTTGGACAGGCCCCCGAAGGTGAATTGCAGCTCAGACCCTTAGAGTTTTGGAGAAAAGCCATGCCATCTTTAATCGGTAACTACTCTCTTTTTAAGACACAGCTTTTGATTTGCTACCGAATGCTTAATCATGGGCCACCAAGTCATCATGTGACTTGAACTTTCCTTAATGAACTGGGTGTTGTTCCCTAACCATAACGTTGGGTGTACATAGCACCACTTTATTACACAAGATTAGGCTTGAGCAGGCACTGAAAGCATGAGTAGATTACATGAGGAAATGGCCCAAATGTCATCGCACTTACTTCTGCTACATTACATTTTCTGTCTCTACCCCCTTCTCCAGCTCCAGGGGGAGTTACCTTCTACCAGTCCCAAGAAGACAACACTTGGCCTAGTTTATAGATGGTTCTGTAAAACATGCAGGCACCACCTGAAATTGATTAGCTGTAACACTACAGCTTCTTTCCAGGACACCCCTGAAGGACAGTGGCAAGGTGAAATCCCTCCAGCAGGCAGAATGTTGAGCAGTGTGCCTTGTTGTTCATTGGAAGAAAAAATGGCCAGAGTAGAAGTCTTTACTGTTTTTGTGGGCTGTTATCAATGGTTTGGCTGGATAGTAAAGGACTTAGAAGATTAGAAAATTTGCAACACAGATGTCTCTGGTGAGTTATGTGGATAGACCTCTCTGTAAAAGCAAAAAGAAATAATATGTCCCATGTGAAGGTTCAACACAGGGGAAGCTTACCAGGAAAGACTTTAACAAACAAGTGGGTAAGATAGCCTATTCTGTAGATATGAGTCAGGATCTTTCCCTGGCCACTGTTGTCATCATCCCATTGGCTCATGAATAAAGTGGCCGTGGTAGCTGGAACGAAGTTCTGCATGGGCTCTGCAACACAGGCTTAGTCTCACCAAGGCAGACCTGGCTATGCCCACTTTTGAGTGCTCAGTCTGCCAATAGCAGAGACCAACAATGAGCCCCTGAAATGGCACTATTACCTGGAGTGATCAGTCTTCCAGTTACAGGCAGGTGGATTAAATTGTGCCTCTTTATCATGGAAGAAAAAAGCATTTTGTTCATACTGGAATGGACACACTCTCTAGATATAAATTTTCTGTAACTGAATGCAATGCTTTTGTGAAATTATCACCAGTGCACTTACAAAATGCCTTACCCACCGTCATGGTATCCCACACAGCACTGCTTTTGATCAAGGAACTCACATCACAGGAAATGAAGAGTGGCAGTGGGCCCAGGCTCATGGACTTCGGTGGCCTTACTTATCTTGTTCCCCAAACACACTGAAGCACATGGCTTGGTAAATGATGTTATGGCCATTTTAAAACTCAGTTTCAGTACCATCTATGTGGAAATACCTTGCAGATCTAGAACAATATTTTCTCAGAGACTGAATATACTCTGAATCAGTGTCTAATATATTATATCCTTTCCGCCATTGACAAGGTTCACAGGATCAGGAATCCGGCAGTAGATGGAGTGGTACTGCTCACTATTACCCTCACTGATCCACAAGCAAAACCTTTGTTTCTTTTCCTTATGACCTATGCTCTGCTGGTCTAGAGGTCTTAACTTCAAAGGGAGGAATTCTTCCACCAGGAAACACAAGAATGATGTCACTGAATTTGAAATAAAACTGCCAGGTTATTTTAAGCTCTTCATAACTCTGAATCAACAGGCAAAGAAGGGAGTTATTGTACTGGCTGGTATAATTAATCCTGTGTGCCAAGAGAAAATGGACGGCTGCTGCACCGTGATAGTAAGGGAGAGTATGTCTGATACACTGGAAAATCCAGGGTGGATTTTAGTACTATCACATCCTGTGATAGAGTTAGTTGGAATCTATAATCCAAATCAGGAAGATTGCTAGTGACCCAGACACTTCAGGCATGAAGTTTTGGGTTATACCACCAGCCAAAGGACCATGCTGAGGGCAAAGGGAATATGGAATGGGTAGTGAAAGTATGTAGCTATAACCTATGACCATGTGATATGTCACAGAAAAGAGGGCTGACTTATTGTTAGCATTTCTTATTTTGTTATGAACATTCTTGTGTGTGAGTATACAGTTTATGCAGTAGCCAAATTACTTATTCAATCTACAAGTTCTTTCTAGTTCTTCCAGCTAAATAATTCTACTTTTCATAGCAGACAACATCCTTTTTCACTCTCTTTTTTAAAGCAAATGACAAGCTGGTTAAAAAATTATTTTGTTTGGGGGAGGGAGTAAATATTTTTAAAAATTACAATAAAATGTAGGAAAAATTCTATTTTTTCTTTCATCCCAACTACTGCTTCTGGTGTGTGTGTGTGCATTTCACCTGACAGAGCATGGACTGGAAACTGGGCTGACATGAGCCTTTTAAGGACAATAACTTCTGGATTAATAATTCATGGTTAAGGAATGGGCAAAATATTCACATTTTCCTGCTGAGGATCTTAGATTTTCAAAAATTAGGGGGGATATTTACACTTCACAAATCTTGACATAAGAGGTATTAATATCACATTAGAAAATCTGCCCATTTTAAGCTGAGTCTCTGGGGCCTGAAACCACAGCTCAGGGACTAGGAGGTAAGGATGTGGGATGAGGGCAGAGATAAGTACTGCTGCCCCTTGGATCCTGCAGAGCAGGAATTCCCTGCACACAGAGGTTGACAACAGTAGCTGAGTGTCCCTTTCCATGGCAAGTTCTAATGAGGTCCAAGAAGCAAGCTTCTATAGATGCAGCTTGCTTTTGGCCCTCATCACTGTTTAGAAGGTCCAGAAAGCCACCTCTGGCATGCTTTCTTGACGTGATTTTTTAAATATAACTATGGTACTAATGCAGCATGGGTAATCCCTTAATAAGAGCTAGTCTGAGACTATACCCCGGGCCTGTGGGAGCTGCTCCTGATATGCTAGCAATGCTTGCTTTGGAAACAGTTCTCTTTTCATCCCCAATCCCCTTGATCTAGAAGAATCACTATGCACTGACAGCCTCAGGGCTTGCAGGGCTGAAATGATCATGCTTTTTAATTTTCAACAATCAAAATCACCAGGGCTCATTGTGACCACATGCTCACAACTGCACCTTGGTATTCATGCCTTTATTTGTAGATGGGTGAGTCAGGGCATATGAAAATGTGCTTTAGTTACTCAGTAGGAAATCTCTGGGGTCTCTAGTGATTGGAGAAACTGACATGATATGTCACAAGTAAAAACACTTGGACTAAATATGTAAATGATTAAGAACCTACCTCTGTGACACAATTTCCAATTCTATTTCTCCTTTCTAGCACTTGGAAAAGTGGCATATTCTACTAGTCCAACAGTATTTGACATTTGTCACTAGATTTTAAAAGAATTGCCATGGGCAAAAGTTTTTCTTTTCCTTAATATATTTTTCTCACATGGTTTTTCCTAATAGTAACATGAACTATTGTCTCCAGAAGCTTGCATTGCTTCCAAGTGAATGTGACCTTTCTATAAACCCTCAGGAAAACCTGAATAAAAACATTTTATCTTTGTACCTTGCTGTTCTGTGTTTTATTCTAAAAAAACCCACAAAAGTGGAGAACTTTCATTCCACACCGACTGTGTAATCCCTGTCCCAGATGAAGCCGAGAAGCAGAGAAGCAAACTATGTGAGTGTGTCCTGGTGTCATTAACATTTGAATTCCCAGGAAAAAAATAATAATTGCTGCTTGTTGTGTGTATATACCAACTGCTTTGGTGAAAGCATAAGTCTATAAACCTTCCTTCACAATCTAATCATCAGTCTTCATGTATTTTTCACTTGCAAATATTCACTGAATACTGTACGGCCTGTACCAGGGCAAGCGCTAGTGATGGGTGGCAGCTCTCTGAGTTCATTCACAAGATTTAGAAAATAAATCTGCAAGAGTAGTCCAGCTTACATTCTCTTTAACCAGGGGGAACTATTCTGTCCCTATTTTTCACCTCCTATGCCTTTAACTATAACATTGAGATATGTTCCACCTAGCCTATGGTTATAAAGCGTTATTCTCACATTTTTAAAATAAATATGAGGTACATAATGAAAGGCACTAGATAAACAATAAGCACTTAGAGTGGTGCCTGACACGTGGTAAGCCTGCAAGTGATGTTCTCTGTTGTGTCTTCAGAGTCTTCCAGTCACTTAGTTGTGACTTGTCTGTGGTAGTAACTAGAGGAACTAATTACAAAAAAACACAGATAATGGTCGTCCTGCTCATTGAGTGTAAAAAGGTGGCATGAAATGCCATATTCTTTTGCCAATCTTCTCTCATGAAACATGTGGCATGAGAGAAGAAATTGTATGGGAAAGAACGTGTTCTCAGAAGAATGAGATGATTGGTTCCTTTACATGAAATTCCAGTGAGAAGCATGGTATGGTCTGTTATGATTTGCCTATATTTACAATTACTCAACAATATATAAGTATTTATTTATTTTTTACTTTAAATTTAATTTCATTAATTGTTGGGAACCGCCCTGCCTGATTTCAGAAGCTATAACCCCCATGGCTAAAGCTGAGTCAGAGACCTTGGGACCATAAGCCACTAAGGAGACAAAGCTTATCTCCCTGGCAGGGGCGCTGCCTCTGTCCACTTTACTTTACCCTGCTTGGCCCCAAGCCTGACCAGTTAGCTAATGACAGGTAAGATTCCTCAAGGGAGGGACAACCTAAGACAGGCATGGTCACGAAAAAGGCCTACAGGGAAGGACTCGGGGGGCTATAGAAAAAGGGTGTGATGGACCCTCACCCCTCGGCTTTGACAGAGCCTGAGTCCTCATTCTGTCTGCAAGAAGTCCCCTAATCTCCTGGCCACCTTACTTCCCCTGCCTGACTTAAGCCTGAAACAATGACAGAGGGCGATTCAGCCCTGTGCTGGAAAGGGCAGATAGATTCCCTAGGGAGATCAGGCCTAAGAAAGAATACATAAAACTCTGTGAAACCTGCTTTGCTAATACCCTCAATTTAAATGATAAGGGTCCAAGCCTGAAATGAGTTTGTTTCCCAAAGTCTTATAGCCCTTTAGCTAACTGACTCTGACTCAGAATAAGCCCTCAGAGTTCTTTGTATGTTATCTATTGTTTGATCCTTACTGCCTGACAATGACTGATAAGCTTTACCTGTATTCCTGTGCAAAATGAACCCAATAAAAGCCCATTGAGGAAAAGGCTCTTGGTCCTCCTTTGAGAGATCGGCCACCTTTCCTCCCCAAGAAGATCATGTCTTGGTAGATTTATTCTCATCCGTGGCAGCCGGAGGGGTCCCTGTGGGTGGAGACCCCCCACAATTAATAAATTAGGTAGATTTATTGCATATTATCTAGGATCTCTTTTTGTTTTACAATAGCCTTTTCAGATAAGTTTAGTATTTTCATGTGAGGAAACCAAGACTCAAAAAGATTCTTGCATCTGCCCTGGCTGGTGTGACTCAGTGGATTAAGTGCAGGCCTGCAAATCAATGGGTTGCCGGTTTGATTCCCAGTCTAGGACACATGTCTGGGTTGTGGGCCAGGTCCCCAGTAGGGGGCATATGAGAGGCAACCACACACTGATGTTTCTCTCCCTCTCTTTCTCCCTCCCTTCCCCTCTCTAAAATAAATAAATGAAATTTAAAAAAAAAAGATTCTTGCATGAGATGGCACAGCCTTTACTTAGTGTGGCTGTCTGGCTCAGACCCTCATGGTACTATACTGTGTTAACTGGTCAAAGTTAGAAATTAATTTTGACTTGCGTTATTATTCTGGTCAAAGTTAGAAATTAATTTTGACTTGCATTATTATTCTTATCCTTAGCACAGATTTGAGGATAATGTTTATAAGCTTCCATTTTTCTTTTAAAATTACATATAAGTTTCAAATCATTGCCAACAATAACTAGCTCAGAATAAAGGGCTTCAATGAGTGGCTTCTGTTGTTATTATTACTAATTCACAGTGACAGTTGGAGATTCTTTCTGTCCAATGTGTTGATCTATTTATATCCTGCATTTACACCCTGTATTATGCTATCCATGCTTTTAAAATAAACATAACTGACAGGTATTTTTTGTTTGTTTTCAATGTTGGCAGGAAGACCTTGAAGGAAGTAGAGGAGGAAAAATATAGAAGTGACGCTGAAAAGAAATCATGAAGATTTTTTTTCTGGCTCAGACAGTGTATGTAGTATTACATACTTTCTTCAAGGGGCTCAATAATGAAATCATCAGCAATGAGAGGACTCTAAAATGGTAGGTAAGCTTGGAAGGAGTCAAGCCTTTAAGTCCAAACGTACAGCAAATAAAGACATAGAATCTAGCTTATAAAATGGTGCAAGAAGTCGTATTAGATCTGGTCAGATACTTTCCTACGTTCTTTATTATTACCTCTGAGAGAATTAAGGCCCAATATTCTTGTTGCAAATACTCAAGAGAAATGGAATTAAAGTTTGTTGTATTATTTTCTTGCAATTAAATTTCTTTCATTCCTTGATGATAAGAATGGTGGCAGATTTTTGGCTGTATATTATGGTCTATTTTCCAAATGTGCCTGATGAAGGTTTTTAAAATAAAGAGAGACCATAGAGTAACTCAGGCTTTTGGTGACTTCTCCAATCACAGGAATTATATAGTGTCACAACCTTACATGTGCCTGTGAGATCTCTAAGTGTGTAGCCATTTCCTGCCTCTTCTCTACAGATTCACCTATGTTGGGGAGACATGTTTGATACAGAAAATTCAACTCAATCCATACAATTTAATTAAACATTAATTGGGTTATTGTGGTTGTATATCAAGCTTTTGGTGAAGAGAAAAAGCTTTTGGCTCAGAAATAATCTAACTTAAGGTGGGAAAGTAAAATTTACACCAAAATTATAGACTTTAATCTCTAGGAAGGTACAGGGTAGTTACAAAAATGGTGACATCCTTAATGGGTCATTTTTCATTGGCTGTCGTTAGCTTCCAAACTAAAATGGCAGCAGTTTTAAAAGGTTTTATTCTATGAGCCTCAGCAAGCAACAAGGTCAGGCCTTCAAAGCAGAGTCCATTTGTTTTTGGCTCCAGTGTACTTAACGAGATAGTAGGAATCATAGGCGATACTGGACTAAACTGGGAAACTGAAAGACCTGTCGTGTTGAATCTCACATGAAGGTCTCCAGGCAGAGAGATAATTTGAAATAAGTTGGCTCCAATTTAGAATCAATCCACAAAAACACATTGAATGCTTATTACTTACTGGATTAGAGTAAATCATCTGAATGGGATATTTCCAAGTGTGCTAGGCCACCAACTTTAACTTAGACTGTGGGAGGTCCAGGTGTCACACGTGGAGCATGCAGACAGCAAAGGCAGTCTTTCTGCCTTGCTCAGTGCTCTGATATAAGAGGTGTACTCAGATCTACCCAGAGAGACATGACAGCTGTAATCAACTTCAACAGCCAGATATCAGATCTTATTTCTATTGCTTTACAATTCAACCTGACTTGTAAATAAGACAGGATTTATTGAAAAATGATTGGAAAGAACTATTTACTTATTGTAATTCTACTTCATCATATAACTCACTCATGTATGCATATAAACTCTGATATAAACATCTATCCCTGATTATTCTTTCATTCAATAAATGTATATTAAGCATCTGTCATATACTAGCTATTATTCTGAGTACTAGGAATTCAGTAAACAAAGTAGAAAAATATCTTTGCCCTGTTAACCTTACACTTTGTGGGACATAGAGATAGCTAAACAGTGGTCATAGTCAATAAACACCTGGTATAAAATGGGATGATGCATGATGTCATGATGAGGACACATCTAGTGGGAAAGGAATGTAGGCCTTTTTAGGCTGGGGTGTGTGTTTCACTATTCAGTTTTGGTCAAGGCTGGAAAGATGAACAATGATGGTTGCAGCCACAGTGTTATGGCTATTGCCTTTTGGGGACATTGTACAGGCCTGGATAGAACACTTTACGATAACTGGGTAACTGACTGACTACGTTTACTAAAGCAGTGAAATTAAGGTTGAATGCTTGTAGAATAACATAGCGAATGTGAGTACAGATTTTAGACTCAAGATTTCCATGGTTTGAACTCTACCTTCATTATTTTATGACTGTATGACTTTGTCCAGTTATATAATCTCTTTATGCTTTTGTCCTTTCATCTATAAAATTGTGCTTGCAATTTCTTCCTCAGAGAAGTGATCTATAATGATTTAATAAAATATTGAAGGTAAAACATTTAGTGTCATTCTAGATAGAAAGTATTTTGTGAATAGCTGATGTCATCACTTTGTGTCCAGACACTGAAGAAATTTTTGAAATCAAAGCACTTGAGACATCACTTAAAGCAATCTAATCATTTCATAAAAGGAAGAAACTGAGGGACAGAGAAATGCAATGAGTTGTCCAAACCACAGAGCTAATCACAGAGGTAGATTCTATCCATTACCAAACTCTGGAATAATGTGACCATATTTGTTCTTTGGACATTTACTAGTTTCTTCTTTATATTTAAGAAAAAAAGAAGGGTAGTCACAGTTTGAGCACATACAAGGCCTTCAAGAGCTCAACGTCCAATTTCCAAGTATTCCTCTAATTTCAATTCCTAATCCTTAGGTTATCAATAAGTTGTGGACCTACACTTGTTTTGTGGTCATCTTATCTGCTGAAGAAATGTGCTGTGCTATAATTTGATTAAAATAGGGATATAATTATTCCATTAATATCTGAAGTAACAAATATATCACAGGTTAAAAATAAATTACTTTTAGCAATGTGGAATGTTGACTTAATGTACTTACAACATATTCACTGCAATGACAATTAATTAAAACAATGATTTCTGTGTCCATCAAATATAATAACTTAACAGGAGTTTACCAGTTCTGATGATCATAGAACTTTGCAATTCTTTCTCATCAGGGGAAGCAGAGTCAGAGTCAGAGTTAGAGTCAGAGTCAGGTGAGGGGGGGGGCGGGAAACATTCAACAAAGTACAGAAGGGAAGCAAAACAGCAGGGCGGGGAGGCAAGACAGAGTCTGCTCTGTCCCTCAGGATTCTTAGGTATTCTAGTGCTACAGAGGAATTTGAGAAATGGCGGCCTGGATCCACAACTCATTAGAAAGAATGATGAATTGTGACTATTGTGACATCTTTTTCCCACTGAATGCAAAAATGGACAGGTTGGGGATTTTTTTTCTCTGATTTGTGTTACTTTCCTGGATTAGTTAGGATTCTCAGTAACAAAATTTAATAGAAATAGCGACAGCAGGCATTCTTGTCTTTTCCTCACTTTACTAATGAAGTCTCTAAATTTCACCAATAAGACTGATGAATGAAATTGATGTTTCCTACAGACTTTTCTTAAAACAAACAAAAAAATTACTCTTTCAGTCTGGAAGTCAGAAGTCCAAAATCAAACTTCCCTCAAAGGCTTGAGGGGAGATCCTGTTCCTGATCCTTTCCAGTTCCTGGTGGCTCCAGGCATAACAAGGCTTGTGGCAGCAGCACTCCAATCTCTGCCTCCCTGCTTGCTTTTTCCTTCTCGCTCTGTCAGATCTCCTCTGTGTCTCTCTTATAAGGACCCTTGTCATTGCATTTAGCATTACTGGGTAGTGTAGGATAATTTCTTTCATTGCAAAATCCTTAATTTGATTATATCTGTACAGACATTTTTTCCAAAAAAAAAATAAATAAATTCACTGATTCCAGGAATTAGAATGTAGACACTTTTGTTTCAGTTATCTTTTTTTTTTCAATTTTATTTTTAGGCCAGTGAGATTTAATGAATGTAAGCTCAGGAGGCACTAGAACAAAAGTGCTGTGAACATCAATTTCAGAGTCCATTGGACCTAGGTTTAAATGGCAGCATCATCACGTTCTAGCTGGGTGGCATTAGGCAAATAATTGCAATACCTTTAACCCTAGGCACTTCAACTATAAAATACAAATTATAAATTCTAGCTCATGATTGTTGTAAAAAATTAAATGAGATAATATGAAGTTCTTGGAACCATTTCTAGAAAGTAAAAGTGGCTATTAAAACACATTTATAGCGTTATTATAGGGCTTAAACATTATAGTATTAATAACTGAACTTTTATTGAATGACTCAAAATAGCTTAATAAATAATTTGAGTATATGCTACTTATGTGACATAATTAAATATACCCCTTTAAACTTACACTTTAATAAAATTATGTATATTTTATTGTGCTAAAATATACAAAATGTGAAAAGTACCATTTTAATCATTTTAAGTATACAATTTAGTGGCATTAAATGCATTAACATTGTTATGAAACACTAAAGGTTTAAGTGGTATTATGATGTTTTTATTCTGACTTTGCTATATTTTTCAAAAATCAAGAATTTATATATGTTATTATCAGAAGATTTTTTTCATCTACTGAGATAGTCATACAATTTATGTTTTATATAAATCACATATTTTTACCTATTTTTATTAAAATGATTTTACATTTGTAGAATAATTAAATTTATCATGGGGAAATCTATCAAGCACACAATTTACAGAGTTGCCAAATAGAGAAAGAATTTAGACTAAAAGTGTAGATTAAAAGGAGGAGCTAATTTTAACAACACATACATTAAAAAATAAAAGAACATAAACTGCATCTCCAAGTTATTTGAAAGTTCTTGTGGAAACATACTATTTTGTTCAATTTCAATAAAAAGCCTGTTAGTAGGTGCTTATCATTTCCTACAAGTTTTACAGTTCTCAAAAAACCCCACAAAATAACAAATAAACAATAACAACAACAACAAAAAAAAACCCTCTGTAACTACCAGGATTTATCCTACAAATATTTTATTGCCAAAACATTCCCAGACCTAATAAAAACATCCTTTTGCTTACTGTTATCCTTATTATACCTTAATGTGTCTGTTCCACCACTAGCCCATAGTACCTCTATAAAAGCTGAGATAGTTTTCAGCTTTTGGTTCTTCCATCTTGATTGACATTTTGGGTCTTTCTCATACTGTTTATCTGAAAGTATGTATAGGATACTGAGTTATTTTAGGGGAAAGTCATACCAGTTATCTTACAGCACATGAAAGCAAAGCAAGCTTTTTTTAAGTTAAATTTTACCTAAAAATGCACAGCCATAATTTATTCCAAGGGAGAGAATCATTCAAATATCAGCCTGACCCTACTATTACACTCTCAGCAGGAACAGAGAAAATCGGGTCTCAGGGTCTTCCTGGCCACTGAGTGACAGGCAAAATAGACTCTCAGTCATTACACACATTGAAAGTTTCAAATTCTAATTGGAGCTTTTAAGAATATTTGAGGAAGGAAAAAAAGTAAAGACGGACCAAATTTGGCCTTCTTTCCTTAAGAAAGGATTAACTGCTACAGAACTGTTTGACTTAAACAACATAAAAATAATTTTGGACTGAGTAAGTGGGTGCCTGCAGCTGATTTTCAGTGGAATCAAATCCCCATGAAACATTAGGGTTGAAATGGAAATGTTGACAGGCTGTGTACCAGACAGGCCCTAGTAAGTTCAGGGACAAGAGACATAATCCATTTTGTTAACATGATGAAGTTATCATAATTAAGCAGTTCATAAAGAAATAAATCTATTAAGAGATTATATTTTCATCCCCTTAATGAAATCTGATGTTCAAATAAGTGGGTGTCATGTGGTTCTGCCACTGTGTGCATTAAAAGAACCTAGCCAGAAAATCCTTATTGTAGTTCTAGCCAGATCTTTTTAACAAGCAGGTACTTTATCCATTCCTGGCAATTCTAAACTTGCTGTTTTATGCCGTCCTTGTTCAGTAATATTTTCCCATTGAAATTACATTTAGGCAGCAAGTTGATGTGTTGTTGCCCTATTTCAAGCCAATATACAGGTTAACTCTTTGTTGCCCTTTTATAAAAGGTAGCAAATCGTTAACGGGGGCCTATGTTGGAGGAGAGAAGATACCCCAAGAAAGGAGCAAGCAGCCCTGAACTGATTTACTTGGATTCTGGATTTCCAAATTGATGGATTACATTCTGAAATCTCCTGCAGTTAAAGAGCTTGCAATAGCCAAATCATATTCCTTCCTCAATCGTGGTAAAAATTCAACCAAATAGATTCAGAAAAAAATAAAGTGTGGTCATTCCTTAGTCATACACTCCTGCTGTGCTGGAGATAAAGGGTTGCTTTATAAAAAATGAGATTCATAGAATATTAGAATTCTGTGTTTTGCATTCATCTCTTTTTGATACTTTTACTTTCTATCACTAAATGAATTTTACCATTAAAAAATACTCATTAATAAGATCATATAAACTAAAACCACATTTATGTTATACTTGACTTTTTTTTCACTCAGTAATTCTTTCCATGTCCTCCATGTTATTTGGGTCTCTGTGAAAACATATGTTCAGATATTCTAAATAATATAATGATTCCAGTGGGTAAAACTAGGTTTTAATATTGATTTTTGATCACTATATTAATATATCACCTATTATTGGATTTATAAAGTTGTTTCTTTCACATCATTAATAATATAATGATTGCAATTATAGCAAAATCTTTATATATATCTACAGTTATTTTCTTGGATTATTCCTACACAACTGTTGTATTGAGTACATATTTAAGGCAAATGGCATATATACCAAGTGATGTGTGCAACTTCTGGGCCATGTCACCAAAACAAAGGTACTTGCCCTCTGCTTCCGCTGTCCCCCTCTCCCCTCCCCAGGGCTGGACTTAGTTTTGGGGATCCAGTTTGGACTAAGCAGAATTGGGTTTGTGAAATGGTAAAATGAAAGTATCCCGCATCTTAGGATCACATCATGGAACAGGGCTCACCTCTTTCTCAGGCATTTATATGAATGAAATAAACATTCTCTCTTGGTGTAAACCACCATTAAATCAGCCTAACTAGTACTCCAAATACTATTGCTTCCTAAGTGGATAGACACAACTGAAATTTTTGGAAGTTTGAAGCAGGGTGGAAATGAGACTGGGAGAGTAATGATCTATCTTGGAAAGCTGCTTATTTTCCTGAAACCCATATTTGTGCCATCAGCTTTGTAATTGTTCTCCAGCAGGATGTGCTTTATGCCTGTGGTTATGAGTGACACAGCAGATGCTAAAGCCCTGATCTTCAAAAAATGAGGATATGATGAAAATCTTCCCTGCGCCTGAGGTTGGGGAAAATTGTATTCCAGCTTCAAGTTCCTCTCCTATTATCTTAGTTATGAAGTCTTTGTTTGATAAAGTTTTTAGATCTAAGGTTGAATTATCCTGACTACATGTTATTTTGATCGTTCCACATTCCCATTTCTGGCACATACTAATAAGATAAACCATAAAAGAAGTGAAATAAGAATAGAGAGGTCTCTCACCATCTCCAGTGATTCTCAAGGAGCCCTCCACTTTGATTTCAGCATAGCTGTCATAAAAAGTATCTAGATGGAACTTTTTGTATCTCTTTTAATTGTATTTTTTCCATCACCATTTATTCCCCTTATAGTCTCTTTCACCACCACCCACTACCCCAACCCAGAACAACCACACCGTTGTCCATACCCATGAGTTCTTTTCATTTTTACTCCATCCCTCCACCTCCTGATAACTGATTTATTAAAATGCAATGGGCCACACTTATAATATCCAGATGAAATATGTGAAAAAGGAGAGACAAATTTAAAAGGAGAGATAAGAAATTTAAAAATTTAGTAATAGAAGGGCTCAACACTAAGATATTGTAAGTGACGTGAGAGCGCAGATATGGTGCACAAACCGATCCACACACAACAGCATTCACTCTTTGTGGAAAGATAAATAGTGATCGCTTGGACATTGATGGGAGTCACTATATTCTTTGAAAAGGACGTATAAAACAAATAGCCTAGACTCAAGACAATTATTTCAAAGCATTTAAAATTAAACTATTACAATCAATAACATTGTGAAGGAGAGGGAACTGTTTGATGAAAATTTTGCAAAGTCACTATTAGAGCTATTTTTTAAGGAAAAAAATCTAATACTTTATGTTGGTGCAACAAACTATTTGCAAAGACGGCTGTGACAATTTTTCTCATCTCTATTATATATCCTTTTTTTCCAGTAGGACTTTGCAATTCCTCTCATGGAGGTGTGGAGTCTATTTCCCTTCTCTTTTCTAGGGGCTGGCCTTGTGACTTGCTGTAACCAACAGTGTAGGAAACCTGGAAGGACTTCCAAACCCAGACTGAAGAGAATGTCCAGCCCCTGTTCTTGTCTTCTTAGAAATTGAAGGCTCTAAAAGAAAGTTCAGGGTAGCCTGCAGGAGGTGTCATATGGAAAGAAGTGACCTGCACTGGCTCACAGCCCCAGCCAGTTGCCAATAATGGAGGTGAAGCCATCCAGGGCCAATTAGCTGAACTGCCAACTGACCATTACAGCACCAATGAGTCCAGCTGATACCACAAGAAGTAGGGATGAAACATGCCAGCTGAATCCTGCCCATGTTGCCAATCTCCAGTATTGTGACCAAGTAAATGGTCACTTTAAACCACTGTTTTTGGGTGTGCTAAAACACTAATAAATAAATAATTAATATTGTTGATAAATGTTTAAAGTAATATATAATTCCTCTTCTTATACCTCTTACCAAATAAATCAGTTGAGATATGAGTATGGATTTACTTGAATGAAGATGTTTCACTGTTGGTTAAGAAAAAATGATTCTAGCTTGCTGAATATTTTTACCACCAACAAACTACACTGTTACTGCATAGGTAGCCTGCTTCCTTGTAGCATCCACTGGCAAGCTCTAACTTCAGGGTCTGATCGATCTTTGCATGAGTGACACTGTAGAAAAGGCAGATTGATTGGTCACAAAGTACTTCTTAAGAAATGGAAGCGTATATACGCTCATGAAGGAAAACTTATTCTGGTGATGGATAGAGCTGGTGTACATATTTTTAAAAAATGTAGTTGAGTTTATCTGAAAATAACTGAAGCTTGCTTTGCTCTACTGACTGATTAAACTTTTTGTTTAGTGATCCTTTGGACCTAAAATTGTTTAGATATGGCATTTGGATGTATTGATATTTTCACAGGATGATTTATGATATTTACCAAGAGATTCATTTGTAACATCAAAGCTTAAATTAGAGTCAGTTTGGCAGCTTTCCAATTTAAACCTTGCTATATACAATGAAAAACTCCGTAAGGGTGGAAAATCATTAAACAAAAATAGCATATGGTGGTTCATACCGTATCTATAAGACAAGAGGGAAAATTCTCCTTATAACAGACTCATAAATACAATCTATCAGGCAACTCCATTTATAGAAACAAAAATGGCTCAAATCAATGTTCTTCAGTGTCGTAGCTCTTTAAAATGATATAATTGTATTTACCTGCATACATTGTTATGTTCACAGCTCCACAGAGCTGTGAGAGGTAACAAGTCAGATGATTTTGTATGGGTTAAGTAAAATAAAGTTTGGAAACAATTAATTTAAAAAAACCTTAATTCATATTTATCCATGTTCTATTGATTGGAACAAAAGAAAAAAATTTTGAAGAGATGCTTGTCACTTTCTTAGCTAATTGTGTTTGAGTACGGTACCTATAAAGTAAACAACTGAGGTCCCATTTCCCGTTTATGCTCAAATTATGCTGGCAAGCTTCTATTTAAATCATGCTTTAAATTATTTGTCAAGAATAACGTCATGATCTAAGTAATCAATCAGGACATCTCTAGTTTATGTTAAATTTATATTCTTTCTTGACATAGTCTTTTTTCTGATTTATTTTGGCATAATTTTAGATAACAGAATAATTGTAGAAATAGTACAAATATCTCTTTGTCAATCTTCCTTATATTGCCTATATTATTAATATTACCTACATTTCTATTAATTTCTGTTTAAATATAAGTAGGTAGTCAGGTAGGTAGGTAGGTAGGTTTGGCATATTTTATTGAACTAGTTCAAAGAAAGTTGCAAGTATATAGTGTGATCTCTTTCCCCATAAATACTTTAACATTTATTTTCTAAAAAGAGTGATCCTTTTCATAAAGGCAATTGTTATTTAAGTTAGGAAATTTATCTCTTTTGATATGTTCATAATTCTTTTCTTTATTCCAATGGTATCTTTCTTCTAGGAGTAGTTGTCTGTTGCCCACTTTAAATTCATAATTCACACAGACCTCAGAATCCATCAAAGCAAAAACTACTCTATTTGAAGCAATTTATTTTAGCATTTAAAGATTAATTTATACCCTCATCAAAAAATTAAATAACTAAAAGGATAAATTAATTACTTTATTTACAAAACTAATGAATTATAATAGCACAAAATTATTGAAAGCTTGTGAGGCACCATGTGTTTTACATGTCTTTATTATTTAACCAAAATAGTTTGTAATACCTCATAAGTGCTTACCATGTTTTAAGCACTAGGTTAATCATATAATAAGGATTATCAAATCAAATAATAAAATGGCCAATGCTTATAAACCTTTTCCTATGTTTCAGGTACAAGTGTAAGGGCTTTATATATAACTCTCATTTGCTCTTTGTGATATATTTTTATTCTACACATGAGAAAATTCAGACAACAATAACAAAAAATTAAGACCTCAAGGGGAATTAATATGCCTATTTGAAAAAGGAGAAAACCTGAAACTTGAATAAATGTTATTTACCTGTATTAGTGGTTTTCTAGGGCTGCTGGGTGATTTAAAACAGAAAATTTATCTTCTCACAGTTCTCAAGGCTAGAAGTCTGAAACCAAGGCATGTGAAGGATGCCAATCACATTGAATCAGGGACACCTGAAGGGGCAATTTACATCTGCAAAGGCCCTATTTCCAAATGAGATGCATAGGTACCAGAGGTTAGGACTTTAAGAACTTTTTTTAGAAGACACATTTCAATCCACAGGATTACTCAAAGCCATTCAGCTCATTAAGGGGACTTCAGGGATGTGAAGACAGGTGCATATCTGACTCCAAAGCCCACATTTTTAGCCATTCTGTTTCATACATCATGCAAGCCTTGAATCCCCTTTAATTCTTTTAACTTAAATAATTAATTACCATAACAATCATCAAAACAATAAAATCTAAGTTTTTAAAATAATAAATACATGATTTAAATACTAATTGAAAAACACACAGAAATACCTGTTTTAATAGAGGTAATTTTTTAAATAGAGGTAATTTTTAATTGAACTCTTTTGAATTATATCTGTGAGATTTATTTTTTAAATCAAATAGACTTCTATACATAAAAGTTTGTTTGTTTATTCTGCCACCAACACAAATATATCATTCTTAAAGAAAATATCTAACAAAAAACTTTGGTTGTCTCTGCTTATTAAAATCACTTTTATGAAAAAAATCATTTTTATGTCTGTTAGTAAAATGTTGAGCTTTTATTTATATACTTTCTTTTAAAATGTATTGTATTATAAAATTTGTTTTATCAATTTTAAACTTAATATTTTCTTATGTTTTGTTTATATTTTACAAATGTAAAATTTTTTAGTGTATTTGGCCACCTAATATCTTACAAATAGTCATTATTATGACATAGAAAAAATCTCTAATATTTATTTTTCATTTGTATATCTAACTGTGCTCAGTTATTATATCTAATAATTTTAAGCACAATTTAAATTGCTTTATAATGCAAAACAGTTAATGCTATTTAATTAATCAATTTCCCTAATTTGGGGAATTAAGTTTATTTTTATAGGACCATTAGAAATATCTATAGTATGGAAGAAAGCTTTAATATTAACTAGTTAAATCTACAGCATTTGTCTCATTTCAGCTTCATTGCATGCACTACTGACGTCCATGTTTTTATTATCTTTTGCCTAACTGATTTTCAGTGTAATACATTCTACATACTAAGGGTAGAATGATCCCGGTATAGCTCAAATGGGGTTAAGAATCTTCTTTGTTCAACATCTTCCTTCATTTGTCATTGCTGCTTGTGAATTGCCTTAAACTAAAGAATAGCAAACCAGCATAACCATACCAAAATAATACTTAGAAGCAAGGAGTAGGCAAGAAGAATGTTTTAAGTCATATTAAAATGGTAAGAATGACTCAAGCACCATGATAAAGAGGCACTAATTCAAATGTGAATATATAATCACTTATTTTGCTAATGGTATCTTCATTTTGTTAAAATTGTTGCATCTTACGAGCACAAATTATCTATCAAATTTTTAATTAAAAATAAAAATAAATAAAATTCAAAAAAGTAAAAAAAAAAGAATTGTTGCATCTGTTTTAACAGGTGACATTGGTCGGTCATTTCCTTTTCTTGCCCTGAGCCAATTTTCCTTTCCAAGTTTATGTTAGCTCAGATAGATAAGTAAGATAATGATAGATAGATGATAAAAATACAAGATAGAAATATAGATATTTATTGTCCATATTATTACCTTATTAAGTCTTGCTGGACAATTATCAATTTCATTAGTTTTTCCAAAGAATCAACTTTTAATTTATTTTTTCTGTTTGGTTCTGTTTCCTATTTCTTATGCTTAAACTATCTTCAAGGTTTCTCATGTCAGCTTTTGTGATACTATTGACAATAATCTTTTCTTTTAAAGATTGATTTGTTTATTTTTAGAGAGTGGGGAAGGCAGGGAGAAAGAGAAACATCAATGTGTGGTTGCCTCTTGTGCACTCCCTACTAGGGGCATGGCCCACAAACCAGACATGTGCCCTGACTGGGAATTGAACAAATAACCCTTTGGTTCACAGGCCAGCACTCTATCCACTGAGCCACACAAGCCAGGGCTATTGGCAATAATCTTAATTCTTCTTTTAAAGCCAAGATTAAGTCACCATTATTATTATTAGGTTTTATAGAGACATATTTCATGCCCATTACTTTTATCTGTGTGAATTTAGGCAACTTTCTTACAGTCTCTGAGCTTGGAGCTCCTCATCTAAAGATAAATAATTCTAGGCTCTATTTTACGGAGTGGCTATAATAATTAAGATTATAATTTAAAGTGCTTAGCTGAGTGCTGACATTGATTAAGGCTCCTCATAGATAATGGTAATTACAATGATATTGATGTGAATAATATGATCTTGTACCTATTTAATTCAGGGATATACTTGGGGTCTTTTCCTTATTGAATTACCTGGATTTATATTCAGTGATCAATTCTATGTGGTTTCCATGAATATTTATGTGTAAAAGCTTATAAAAAATGAGACTTTATCTACAGATAAATTTATTTTATTTAGTTTAAATGTTCCACTTGAACTATTTTAGGCAATTAATTCTTCACATGTGCTTCCAAATAAATTTTAATGTTTATAGTTTATGCACTTAAAGCTTACCTTAGGATTAATGAGGTAATGTCTAAAAAGAACTGTGAATTCATCGGAGAACATATAAGGTCAGAGTACAAATTGTGCCAGGACTTATGTTTGTGTTTATATACTAGAAAATTGCCTTTCCTACCTCATAGGACATGAGTTGCTAAGCACTCAATTTTTCCTAGTGTCACTTTTAAAACTGAATGCAGTGCTCCGAAGCACGACTCAGACTTCCCATTTTGTAGGGTGCTGTGCTTCTCTCCAGACTCCTTCGTATCTTACTAGCTCTTTTGGCAGCTACGAGAGACATTTACTCTGATTGAAAACTGCTTTATCATTGTTATAATTAAAACATAAAAACAATGTGCTATTTAATTAATTGATATGGACAATCTTATTATTTTTTCCTTGTCCTCCAGACAATTCTGAGAGTGAAATATTATTTTATACCATTTGTAAAAGGGAAATAAGCACAAATAGAAATGAGGAACAAAACATGAAGAGAAGTAAAGAGGAGGTAAGAATATGCTCTCGAGTGATAAGTGAAATAATCTATAAGAACCCAGTTATTATACTTGTTAAATAATTTTTTATTTCTTAAAATTAATTTTCTGAGAAAAAATATTATCAAATATTATAGGAGAGGAAATGAGTAAAGAAAGTCAAGAAACTAAACTTTGGTTATCTTACACAAATGGTTTTGTGGCTAATAGTTATATGATTATAGTTGAAATTTATAATATTTAAACTTCAGGATTACAAAATTAACTCAAATCATGATATTAAGAACAAGATGTGTTTCTTCTTTTAAAAGATCCAATAATACTTCTTTACCTTCCCACTATTTATTTCTGCAAAGAACCCCATTTTATATCTTCCTGAGACCCAGAAGCTTTTAAGACAACTCTGTATAACATCTCGGTCAGTTGCCATAAATGTTTAGTGATATTAAACCTGTTGTTCTTAAAAGAAAAAATGGGTCATGACTTAAATTTATTACCTGGTTTAATAGACAAATTTAATTGTTCTTCTCTCACATATTTTCCCACTATCTCAACAAATATACACAATGTTGAAAAGAAATGCCAGGACAGCCAAGTTTGTTGTTGTAAAAAGTTACAATTTACAAAAGAATGGCAAATCTTGCAGGGCCTAGCAAGCAGAACTGTTTAACAGACACCAGCAGAAGTTAATAAATGCTACTCTTCCCTAGGAATGGTAGAATCTGTGTGACAGTAATTTAAGATTATGGACTGGGGGACTTAAATTATTTATCAAGAAGATTTTACTAGAAAATGCTGAGAAGGGGCAGAAAGGAATGCGTAGGGAGAAAAATCCTGATTTAAGACCTTCTTGGCAGCAGCATCACCATGAAACTGCTGTTTTGTTTTTATTGTTATTTAATGCTCAGTTATTTAAAATACTTAAATGAGAGTTCAAATACTGCCATAATATACCAGTGAGACATTAATTGTATGTTTTAAATGACTAAAATTAGAATTTATGTTTTAAGCATGTGGCCATATTTATGGAGTCCCCTGTAATCACTGCAACACAAAGTTTCTCAGTTGAACTTCAGCTGTCAATAACAGATTATTTTACAGATGCGATTAAATCTACAAGCAGTGACTGACAGATAATAACATCCAAACTTTGAATTATAAATGATGATTCGTGGGGTTGATTTTGTGTTCTGCAAACATATTTTAGTCAATTCATGGAAGTCTCAAGTAGTGGACAGAATGGCTACCATGCACAGATCTAGAGAAACCAAGGACTGGAGTTTTTTCTTGACTGTGAGTAGAACTGGAGTCTCAGGCCACTCACAACTAAAATGTTTCTTATAGGATTTAAGTAATTAAGCACAGTACAGCTGCAGTAGCAAGATCTAGGTTCTAGTTTCATGCTATCACCTATTAGATAGTCATAGATTAAATTTTAAATTAAATTATTATAGTTTCAGTATATATCAAAGTACATGCAGAAGATTTGTCTTCTAGACATAAGAATTTCCAATTTAATAGAACCTAAATGGGAGAACCAAGATGGTGGCGTAGGTAGACACACTGTGCCTCCTCGCACAACCAGAACTGACAGAAAATCGAATGTCAGGGAAGTCCGACACCAAGTAGATAAAAAAGAAACATACATCCAGACCAGTAGGAGGGGCAGAGACGGCACCGGGTGGAGAGGACTCACGTGGCCGTGGCGGACCGAGACTGGCGGAGTGTGGGACGAACGAGGCAGGCAGTCTGACCACTAGCAGACCCTGCGGCCCCACATTTGCACAGATAAACCGAGAGGGCCGGACTCAGAGCAGCAGAGAACGGGGCAGGCAGATCATCGGGTAGCACCCCGCAGCCCCGACATTCGCGCACAGATAAACCCTGGACAAACAGCAGAGAGCAAAGCAGACCATGCAGCCCAGGGCTCCAGCGTGGGGAAATAAAGCCTCAAACCCCTGATTGAAAATGCCCGTGGGGGTTGGGGCGGCAGCAGGAGAGACTCCCAGACTCACGGGAGAGGTCGTTGGAGAGACGCACGGGGGCCTGGAGTGTGCACAAGCCCACCCACTCGGGAACCAGCACCAGAGGGGCCCAATTTGATTGTGGGTAGTGGAGGCAGTGACTGAAATAAGGTGGAGAGTGGAGTGGGCACCATTGCTCCCTCTCGGCCCCTCCCCCACGTACCAACAACAAACCTGCCCTGGGCTTAATGGATTGAGTGCCAGCCTGAGAAAGAAAGGGTCGCTGGTTTGATTCCCAGTCAGGGCACATGCCTGGGTTGCAGGCCAGGTCCCCAGTAAGGGGCACATGAGAGGCAACCACACGTTGTTTCTCTCCCTCTCTTTCTCCTTTCCCCTCTCTCTAAAAAAAAATAAATAAAATCGTTAAAAAAGAGACATTGTTGAAAAAAAGGCTATTGAGATTATAAGAAGAAGCGACAGGGAGAAAATATTCTCAAGAAATACATCTAATAAAAAACTATTAACCCAAAGTAAACAAAGAACTTTTAAAACTCAACCATAAGAAAATGAACAATGAATTAAATAGTGAGACAAAGACCTTAATAGACATTTCACAAAAGAATATCTATAGTTGACAAATAACATATGAATAGATGCTCCATGTCATATCTAATCAGGGAAATGTAAATTAAAACATTAATGAGATACCACTACACCTATTAGAACAGTAACAACACAAAGTGCTAATGAGAATGTGGAGCAACAGTAATGCTCACTCATTACTAGTAAAAATACAAAATGATGTAACTACTTTGGAAGGCAGTTTGGTGATTTCTTACAAGACAAAACATACTCTTATGATACGGTCCAGCAATTGTGCTGTTTTGGTATTTAACCAAATATGTTGAAGTACTGTGTTCACATAAAAACCTGCATATGGTGTTAATAGCAGCTTTATTCATGATTGCCAAAACTTGAAAGCAACCAATATGTCCTTCAAGAGGTGAAAAGATAAATAAATTGTGGCATATCCAGATAATGAAAAAACAGTGATTTATCAAGCCAGGAAATAAAAAAAAACCACAAGGGAATCCTGAGTGCATATTACTAAGTGAAAAAGCTGATCTAAAGTAACATACTGTATGATTTCAACTGTATGAAATTATGGATGAGGCAAAACTATGGAGATAATAAAAAGATCAGTGCTTGAGAGGGGTTAGGGTATGGGGTGGGATGAATAGACAAAGCAAAGAGGATTTTTAAGATAGTGAAATACTCTGTATAATACTGTAATAATGAATACACGTCATTATGCATTTGTGCAAACTCATAGAGTGTACAACACCAAGAATAAACAAATATGTAACTATGGACTTTGGGTGCTAATGATGTGTCAATGTAGGTTCATTAATTGTAAAAATATATATGTACCATTTTAGTGAGGGAGGTTGATAGTGCAGGAAGCTATACATGTGTGAGAACAGGAGGTGTATGAAAAACCTGTGTACCTTCCCCTCAATTCTGATGTGAACCTTAAACTGCTTTCGAAAGTATCTTGAAGAAAAAAAAGTTCAACTACAAAAAATTAAATAAAAACCAATCCAGAACTGACAGATGCTAGAATTACCAGCAAGAACATTAAAAAAAGTTGTTAAAGCTGTGTACTGTGTATGTAAGAAGTCAGATGAAAGACTGATGTTAGAGACATGAAAAATTTAAAAAAAATTATTAATATTTCTATATATGAAAAGTTCAACATTGGAAATAAAAAATACACTATTTGGGATTAACATTGGAATTGGCATTACAGAAGATGGAATTAGTGACTCTGAAGATGTAATAAAAGCTATCCAAAAAGAGATAGAAATAAAAAAAGACTAAAAGGAACAAACATATACACAAAGCATCCACAGTTTTGAGACAACTTTAAATGGCAAAATACATAAGTTACTGGAGTCTCCACATGAGAGGGAAGAGGAAGGGGGGCAGCAAACAAAAGTGTAATAAGTAATGGCCAAAATTTTATCAAAATCAGGTGAAAACTTTATACTCACAAACCAAGAAGCTCTACAAAATCAGAGCACAAGAGTGATGAAGGATATCACTACAAAGTACATCACAATTAAATTGCTTTAAAACCAATGATAAAAGCAATAAGGAGAGAATCTTAGAAGCAGCTAGAGAAAAAGGGGTTCCCATAAGACTGTCAGCTGATTTCTCCAAAGAGACCTTACAGGCAAGAAGGGACTGGCAAGAAGTATTCCAAGTCATGAAAGGCAAGGGCCTACATCCAAGATTACTGTATCCACCAAAGCTATCATTTAGAATGGAAGGGCAGATAAAGTGCTTCTCAGATAAGGTCAAGTTAAAGGAGTTCATCATCATCACCAAGCCCTTATTATATGAAATGTTAAAGGGACTTATCTAAGAAAAAGAAGATAAAAATATGAACAGTAAAAATGACAGCAAACTCACAGTTATTAACAACCACACCTAAAACCAAAACAAAAGAAAACTAAGCAAACAACTAGAACAGAAACAGAGCCACAGAAATGGAGATCACATGGAGGGTTATCAATAGGAGAGTGGGAGGGGGAGAGGGGGGGGAAGGTACAGAGAATAAGTAGCATAAATGATAGGTGGAAAATAGACAGGGGGAGGGTAAGAATAGTGTAGGAAATGTAGAAGCCAAAGAACTTATAAGTATGACCCATGGACATGAACTATAGGGGGGGAATGTGGGAGGAAGGGGGTGGGCAGGATAGAGTTGAGTGAAGGGGCAGAAAAGGGACAACTGTATAGCATAATCAATAAAAAAAAAAAAAGCAACCAGAGTAAAAGAGCACATTACTAGTGGGAAATGATTCCGAGTGAATCTCCCACATTTCTTCACATCTTATAAACAAGTCATTAGCTGCCTTTTATTCTGGAGTATTTCTTTCAAAAGTGATCATATAATGAACAACTTTTCTCCTTCCAGAGTGAAGAGCAGCCATGCCTCATAACCATTAGATCCGGATTCCCTAAGCTCGAGGCTACTCTGCTGTCGCACAATCCACTGCGTGTGCAGCTGCCACTTCTCTCCTCACACCGCCTTCTGCCAATTGAGGCTCAGAGGCTGGCACAAGTGTGCTAATATTTTGACTACTGATTTTACTGTGAGTAATAAATTGTCCTTTTTGTCTGATCCATTAATCTCATGTTTTCTAATAGTATCCAAGAAAATATAGCAGGTTGACATGTTAGCTTAAAAAATTAGTAAAATCTCAGACCCTTCGTAGTTCTTGACAACTTCGTGCTGCGGCTAGGATGTGTCAGAGACACGGTTTTCTGTAAAGGCAAGATTGACAGATTTACGGGCCAGTTATCAGGATTTAATGGAAGACCGTGAAATCAATAACAAACATTTGACCAAATTACTTTTGTAATTGGGCAGTAAATGCTCCTCCATGTTATTGCCTGCCTATGAAGGGGCAATTGAGGATGTGGTTGAAAGCTGAGCACCAGGAATTAATTCAAAAACAGCTGCTACAATGGTGCCCTAACTCTCTTCTAAATTCCTTGTTAACCCAGCAGTCAATCTCAGCTGTGCACACTGTAACAACTAGTATAAAGATTCATTCAGGGGAGACAGAAGGTTTGGTCCTTTTTAAATGAATTACAGAGGTGTGCAGCTAAAGTGAAAGTGAAAAGAAAGAAATTAATGGTCATATGGGTCAACCAAGTAAAAAGTTAGCAGTTTGTGACATGAGGGGGTGGTGCCCAAAACATTTGTCAAAGATGAATGGCAACAAGCATGTCATTTTTTAGTTCAGCCTGTCCTACACTCAGTGTGCCAACTTCAGGTCCATTTAGGGATGGCAGGGGAAGTCTCAGAATTTTTGTTTTCCCCAGTGGGTCCTGGCTGCTATATGGGCACTCTGGCCCTCTTGGGAAGATTTTCCTCATACAACTACAAGCATACCAATACTTGTGTGATGTGGGTGCCAGAAGCAGAAGGGAGAGCAAGGACTTGAAAACCTATATGAAAAAATAATAACAAAAAAACTCTGCCCTAATGTGGCAAAGAAAATAGATATTCAAGTCCAGGAAGTACAGGGAGTCCCAAACAAAATGAAGCCAAAGAGGCCTACACTAAGATACATCATAATTAGAATGGAAAATGTTAAAGACAGAGAGAACATCTTAAAAGAGAAAAGTGGTTAGTTACCTGCAAGGGATCGCCCACAAGACTGTCAGCTAATTTCCCGATAGAAACTTTGCAGGCCAGAAGGGAGTGGCAAGAAATATTCAAAGTCATGAAAAACAGGGACCTACTATCAAGATTACTCTACCCGGCAAAGCTATCATTTAGACTGGAAGGAAAGATAAAGAGCTTCCTGGACAAGGAAAAGCTAAAGGAGTTCATCCCCACCAAGCCAGTATTACATGAAATGTTAGAATCTTATTTCAGAAAAAGCAGAAAGAAGAGATTTAAAAAAATAACAATATAAATGAACAAGCAGAACAGAAACAGACCAACAGAGATTGAGAACATTTTGACAGTTGTCATGTCAAAGCAGGGTTTGGGGGATTGGTGAAAAAGATGAAGGGATTAAGTTCAAATTTGTTGTTACATAATAGCCATGGAAATATAAAGTACCAATAGGGAATATAGTCAATAATATTATAATAACTATGTATGATGTTAGATGAATACGAGATTTATCAGGATGGTTACTTAGTATGTTATACAATATCTAATCACTAAGTTGTGCAGTTAAAACTAATATAATAGTGTATGTCAACTATAATTGAAAAATAAAAAAATATTTAAAGTAAAATAAAATAAGGAAACATTGTCTCTAATCCAATCAAGTTGACTCACAAAAGGGAACAAAACCCTCGGTTCCATATTAAACTCCTTGTGGTTGTGCAAAGTCAAAATAAATGGTACCTATAATAGGACCTTTGTACTTTTATATACAGCTTTGGATGGAATGAAATATTATACATTAAGTTGGTTGAGCTTCACCACAAAAATCCCAAAGTAAATGTGCTTTGTTTCCTGGTGTGGAGCTTCTGTCTCCATCTCTATCTCCCTCTCTGTCTTTCTCTCTATCATCTCTATCTCTATGATCTCTATCTCTGTCTCTATCTCTATCTCTACCGCTATTTTTACTTATCTCCAGGTTTAGATCTAGTTCTTGCTCTAGGATGACTCCACCGGTCTATCTTGCTATCTCTAGCTCTCTTTTTCTCTGTAGCACATAATCTCTTTCTCCCTCTTTATTAAAAGAACAGTTGTTTTAAAGTAAAAGATGATTAGGGATGGGACCAAGGTCTTCTTGTCCCAAGAGGAGTGAAGGCCTCATGCACCCATCCAGTTATGATGCAGAACTTTAAGAAAAAGGCTCAAACTTTTATAGCTTTGTTGGATTAAATTCTAAGTCATCATTTTACCCAGTCCCATAGAAAAAGATTTTGGATTTAACTGGTGAGGTTTAGACAAGCTTCTTAGTAGAACATAGAAGTTAAAGTAACCTTGCAATTGTGATGATTCAAGGTACTTTTTTTGTGGTTTCCAATGCTTATTATATATATCATTTGCATTGATGGTATTTATACTTCCTAATCTGGTAAATATTAGTGGGGATTGTGAAACTGTAAAATTTATAGAAAATAATACAGAAGAAAACTATAACCTAGAGTTAGACAAGTATATTTTTTTATATTTCATTCCAAAGTAAGATTCATGAGAGAAAAAATAAATAGACTTTAACAAAATTAAGACTCTCTGCTCTTCAAAAGATACCATGAAAACAATGAAAAGAGAAGCCAGGAGTAGGGAAAAGATATTTTCAGATCACATAATGAAGGGTTTTTATCCAGTACATGTAAAGCACTCTCAAAATTCAACAATATGAAAACAAACAACCCAATTGTTTCAAATGGGGAGAAGATTTTAACTCTACCAAAAACATACATTGGTAGCAGACAAACATAAAAAGAATGCTCACCTTCACTAGTCATCAGGGACATGAAAATTAAAATCACTTGTGGAAACCATTTCACATCTATTAAAATGTTTGAAATGAAAATGCTGAGAATTTCAAATATTGGTGAGGAATGTAGAATAATGGAAACTCTTATACACTGCTGGTGAGGAAACAGTTCAACAGTCTCTGAAAAAGTTAAACATACATCTACCATAGGACCCATCTATTTCACTTCTAGGTCGTGATCCAAGAGAAATGAAAGCATATACTCATACGAAGCCTTGAAAACAAGTGTTTAGTGGCCCCAAGCTGGAAACAACTCAGATCTCTGGTGAACGGATCATCTCAGGTAAATGGGTAAACACTGGTGTACTACTCAGTAATACTACTCATTAATAATTTAAAAAACAAAATGAAAGTATCAACCCATACAACATTAAAAACTCACAAATAATTACACTGAATAAAAGAAGTTAGACAAAGAAGAATGCCTACTAAGTAATTATAGTTATGTAGCAATCTACTAAATGCAAACTTATATTGACAGAATCCAAGATTCCCTTGAGATGGGGGTAGACAGGAACAAAAGAGAGAGTTTACATAGGGGCATAAAGATTCTTTTAGTGGTGATACTTGTGTTCACTACCTTAATTGAATGTGGTGGTAGTTGTATAAGTATGTGTATATGTGTATACATAATTTATTAAGTTGTACACTTTTACATAAGTAAAATTTATTGCATGTTAATTATACCTCAGTGATATTAATAAAGAATTTAGAAGTTCATTTACCCCTTTCTTTCTGTTTTTGTTAATTTTCTCTAATCTTTTTTTCTAATAATCCAAAGGCTGGAGCTACAAAATGTGTAGGTAATAAAGTTATCATTTTAGAACACCTGTTATAGCTCAGACACTGTGTCCAAGGACTTTACATAGTTGATCCTATTTTATCCTCATAAGAACTATATTTAAATCAATTTTACAGATTTGAGTCTGAAGTATAATGAATAACCATTGTACATTTGCTTTCTTAATCTCAAGATAACTATACAATACTTTTCTATTCTCTTATTTTCTCTCTCATCAAACTTTCAACATTTGCACCTAAACACAAACACACAGCGAGTAGTTACACCCATTACTTCCTTGTCATTGACTATTTACACTGGAACCCATCTTGCCTCCAAATTTCCTAACTTACATCTATATCTGTACCTATACCATCATCTACCATATTTTTTGGACTATAAGACACACTTCCCCCCACCACCAAATCTGGGAGGAAAATGGGGTGCATCTTATAGTCTGAATGTAGCTTACCTGGCTCACTGGAGGGGGGTGGTGGAGCAGGGGGTTTTTTCCTATTTTCATCCTCTAAAACCTAGGTGTGTCTTATGGTCCGGTGCATCTTACAGTCTGAAAAATGTGGTATATCTGTATCTATATCTATATCTGTATCTATATCTATATCTAGGTCTATATCTATGTCTACATCTGTCTATATCATCATCTATCTGTTCACATTCTATGTCTGCTCTTGCCAATTGAAAAGCCTAATTTATACTGAAGGCCAACTCTCTCCACTTTTCTCCTATATCTCATTCACTGTCCTTTTTTTTTCAAGGGCTTGCCTTTTATAGTTTCTGCCTCTACCAACTACATCTTAATCCCCCCTAATTCCTTTTTGTAGATCATTCTTGCAACTTGAAAAGAAAAATGGTTCAACATATTAAAGAAACAAACTCCCTTTGATTCCACATCCACCTCACTTCTGCAAACACATTTCTATTTGTTTATCATCAAATTTTTGAAAATAGTTGTCTCTATTATCTACACTATATATCCATCTCTCACTTTTTTCACTACTTGACTTGTTCACCTTCTAGTCATTCCTACATTCTCTCCCATCTGGCTTTCTTCTCCGCCATACCTCTGCAACTGCTCTTGTCTCGGTTACCAAAGTTCTCCATGTTACTAATTTCATTGATCACTATTCTGTCTTCATTTTACTCATTCTCTTGGTAACATTTTCCAGACCATACAAACTACACTCCCTCCCTTTGAAACACTTGACTCAGCTTTTATAGCATGAGGTCCTGTGTTCCTCTATCCTAGTCCCCAATCCCCTTCCCCACTGACAGCTGTCCATGTCTTATCTGTATCTATGAGTCTGTTTCTATTTTGTTTTTTAGTTTATTTTGTTCACTAGAATATACAAATAAGTGAAATAGTATGGTACTTGTCTTTCTCTGACTGGTTTATTTTACTTAGCATAATACTCTCCAGGTCCATTCATGCAAAAGGTAAGATTTCCTTCTTTTCTAAGTCTAAATAGTATTCATGCAGATTGGTGTAGCCCTGTGAAAAGCAGTATGGATGTACCTCAAAAAATTAAAAATTAAAATGCCTTATGACCCAGCAATTTCGCCCCTCAGAATATATTCAAAGAAACCCAAAATATTGAATGGAAAGGATATATGCACCCTTGTGTTTATTGCAATGTTATTTTTAATAGTCAAGATTGAGGAGTAGCCCAAGTGCCCATCAGTCGGTGAGTAAATAATGGTCTCTTTTGTAAGAAAGGATAATTCAGAGAATGTGTGCATTTTTCCTGATTCTACTCTTTGCCTCTTCAAACTGCACTCTCCCCCTTACATTCTTATTAGGGTAGGTGAAGGGACAGCACTGGTGGGTCAAAATAGAGGGGAAAACACCTGTTTTTCTGAAGATTGTTTGGTGATCTCAGAAATCAATGGACAGGCTCTCAAATTCCTAAATGTCTTCTTCTATTATACAAGTCATCTAAGGTTACCAGTCATAAAGGAAGAATTTTACACTTGCTTCTATTATACTCTTTGATTAACTCTTTCATGACTGAATGTTGCATTATAGTTCTTTCTTAACATACCTAACATTCCCACTCAACAGTGAACTCTTCAAGGCCAAGGAGCTATAACTTAGAACAGAAGTGGCAAACACAAACCCATGGGCTGAATCCAGCCCTCCACCTTGTTTTATCCAGCCCGGCACCTTGTTTCTACATGGCAGCAGCATCGAGCTCCTTGCTCCCAGTGAAGGAGTAGTTACATTTATACAGTCCTAAAACTACATTCGGCCCTTTTAAGGCAACCTTGAGGCTGATGTGGCCCCCAGTGCAAATGAGTTTGACACCCCTGACTTAGAACATCCAAAAGTACTCAGTATCTATCACATATATGATAAATGAATTTTAATTTAAAATATAATAGAATTTTTGCATCTTACATTGTTACTCTCAAGTAAGAGATTGGCACTTACTTGAGGGTAACAATATGGAATGTTTGGGTTCCTGATCATCATTATTTTTAATTCTGAAGACTGGATAATTGGGTTGAGTTGTTAGTAAAACCAATAGGATCATATTTATGTCATCAGTTCCTGACATTATTACAATATGATCTCAACTTTAATTGTTAAATTTCAACAAAGGGAAAAGTCTTATGAAATATTTCTTCATGTGAATATATATTGAGACATTTTCAGGATCAAAAATGAATTCTAGAAATGAAGTTATATTTTAAAGAAGTAGGTTATTTCTGATCTTAGTTTTATAATGACACTTTGGTATCTGTGAAATATGCAACCACTTTTGTCATGAAAAAAGAACATTTTAGGTCAAATTTCTGGGGAGAAAAGAAGAGGAGGCTATAGTTATGAGTTTCCTTCTTGCAGGCAGCTCTGAAGTTACAAAGGGAGAAAGGGAATCATTAATGTAGGTACATTTTAATCATGGTTGTATAAGAAGTGATATCTTAACACAAGTTTTATACACTTTTTTTATCATCTTACTTGTGTTTTCTATTCATTTTTTTTGTTTTTGCTTTTTACTTTTTTTCCAAAAAGGAAAATCACAAGCAGGGGAATTCGTATGACATCATCCAGATAGTAGGGGAAAGAGGAAGGTCAGAGGTGTGGGTTCTGAATCACATGGAACAGTCCACAGAGTCGTGTCTGGTGCCTCATGAGATGACTGGTCACTTTGGCAGATGTGTCTGGTACCTGTCTCCTGATCTGCCCTGCAGACACCCAAGGTCAGTGAAAGCTGGCCACTCCCTGCATGTCTGCCAAAGACAAACGAGGACTTGACAGAAAGACAAGACAATGTAGCTCCTTGGCTTTGTGCAAAGGAATCACACAGCAGTCTTTCTTGCCTAACAGACAAGTCTGGAGGTGTGAGAGTCACGATGGCATCACAGTGAATTCTAAGCAGCCACTCATTCATGAGCAGGCATGGTCTTCACTACCCACACCGCTGTCTCTCCAGACATCCCCAGGCACTCTGCCAATGGATGAGGTGCATGACAGTGCCTTTCTAGCCACACTTCAGCAGTGGTGTCCATTCTCCAGTCTTGCTCTGTCACCTGTGGGAAGAGACTGGAGTCCATTTGCTTTTCAGCTCAACTCTGGACACTGATCCTAAAGAAGCTTGGCCATCTGGATCCCCATTGAAGGTTTCTCTAGTTTTTCCCTCTTTTATGCTGATCTCAAGGCAGAAAATTCAGCCAGACCCTGAGCCATGTGTGGCAAACAAGAAGGCAGAGTGATGGCTGAGCAAGAAAGACCCAGGAAGTAGCACACTGCAAGACCAGAGTACATTCAAGCAGGGGAAGGCCATGCAGCAAACTGTTGCCCCCAGTCACAGTGGGACCCAGCCAGGTCTGACATCTCAGTGTCCAAGGGCTATTAGGCACTCTTATGCTGGAAAAGAAGTTAGTAGATATAACAATGAAATAGAATTTGTTACTGTCTGTATATATGTATATTGAGATGTGTCCAAAAAGTATCCATCCAGGTACTATGAAAAATAGAGACATTTATTGAAGAAGATACAAGATACAAGAAACATTGTACATAGGACAGTGACACCTCAGTCCCCTTCAAAGTAGGCACCTTGGGACCTCACATAGTTCTCCCAAATGCAGCACATTGTTTCTTCTGCTCTGGTAGCAAAAGCCCCAGAATGAATTTTGCCACGACACCTTTCATGCCAAGATCCTGTGTCAAAATCTCGGACACAGTAGTTTTGGGAATCCCCAAATCAGCTTCTAGTTCTCTCACTGTCAGTCACCAATGTTTTTTGATTGCATCCCATAAACGTTCAACATTCTAAGGTAATCTGCTTGTTGCAGGTCTTCCAGAATGTGGATCACTGTCAACAGTCTCAACCATCTTCGAAGCATTTGTGCCACACTTTTATTTGTGCTGCAACCATTGCATCCTCCCTGAAAGCCTTCTGAACCATCTAAATAGTTTCCGTGGAGGAATGTTCAAGCTTAACACAAAATTTCATGCAGATTTTTTCCTCTTCTCTCTCATTTTGAATGTGATGGCCACACAGTGCACATGCTCACTCAACAGCACCTACCATCCCCACTGAATAGTACAGTGAAGTCATCATTGTTCACACATGTGCATTCTAGTCACCTCTCCTTGGCTGCCAGGTTACATGGATGTCACACAAACCATTCTCATTATATTAACAATGGCTGGACTTTTTCTGGACAGACCTTGTGTGTGTGTGTGTGTGTGTGTGTGAATTCAGTGTATACATATGAATAATGACATTTATAAAGAGATTTTTGTGTACTAAATAGAATTATAATGTTACTTTAGAAAATTAGGGCTGCAAATGAGGATATATACAAATACCCACATTTATTTCAAATAGGTAAAATCTGCTTTCAAATAAAGAAATACTTTAAAAGTTAATAATAGATTTTGGGGGGTAGAAGGGGCTGATGAAATTGTGGAAAACTTTTGGTTTCATTATATTTTCCTATATTTTTCATGTATAATTTAAATGAAAAAAAGCATTTATTGTAAACAGATAGTGGTATGCCTCCAAATTAATTATATTATAAATGATTTACCATAACAAATTAGTCATGATATATGAACATAGTTAAATTCATTTAAATAAATTTCATTGTATGGCTCTTGTGTGCTAACATGGAAGAAGTTGTAATTATAGACACATGGCTACATTTATCCATATCCAGTGAGTGATATGTCTCACAGAGCTCACAGTTCAGTAAGGAATAACATAAAAAAATATATCTATTATTTTATACTTATACTACATAATCAATACTAGTACTTTTAAATACCCATAAGTGAGATATATATTAAGAGCCCTCAGTACTGTTGAATGCCATGGTCCAGTTAACAGTTATTAAAGGGCTACAGCTGAATGACCACCTGAAATTCTGTACCTTCAGTTCCCAGGGTCATCTTCAGGCCATCCACAACGGCCTTCTTTCTTTGTGTAGGGATAACTCAAGAAGCATATTTTTGTGAGAATTGGGGAGAGTTGCCTCTATTTAATCCAAGGCACTTCAGTTATTCTTTGTTCTCATAAGCAAATACGGACAGGTAGAAACCGAGGGTTTTGAGTTCTCTTTATCTCAGTGCCTACTGATGCTTTGCGTCTAAATAGAATGTCTACCCAGTGGAAGCAGGTGTGTAGGTAGAGGGAGTAAACTGGAGGGAGTTTTCCAGCGTGGTATGTTTAGTAGGATGTAACCATTTTCCTTGGCCATCTGAGGTTTTCAATCAAGGGTACAGAAAGGAACATATCTGCTCTAATCTATGGATTAGCTTTGGGTTAAAGGTTCTGAATTTCACCGACCTGTGTTTCTTTTTTTTTTTTTTAAGAAAAGTTAGCAATTAATTTGTTTCCTTCTACTGTGTAGATACATTTTACATTTAGGAATAGAAGGGAAGTCTGTGGAAGTTTCCAATATTGTAGACATCAAAAAGAACATAACCATGAGATTGCAATGAGAATTTCTTCTAGCATAAACAGCCAGAATAGATTTTATATGGGCCTAAATGTATACCAGGGAATTTTCCTTTAAAATTTCTAAGTAACGGTTATGTTAGTCCATAACTTTTATATATGATAATAAGCCAGTTAATTTTTGATCCTTTGAAAAATATGCTTAAGGTTGCAAATTATTTGTGAAATTGAACTAAATTTTTTTCTTTTTTTTATTGTTATTGTTTACAGTTGTTTCCATTTTCCTCCCACCAGTCCCCCCACCCCACCCATCCCCACCTCCCATCCTCAATCCTACCTCCCTTTGGCTTTGTCCATGTGTCCTTAACTCACTTCACTCTTTTACTTTATATTCCACTAAAAACTGCAATCTAGTGTATTGATGATATCAGATTTTTGGAGTGGAAATATCAACCTTGTGAGATATGTGTGTGTATATACATTATATATGTATATGTATTACATATGTAAATATATGCATGCATTACATATGTACACAATAGGTTATATACATGTAACACATGCACATAGTATACATATATGTATATAATATATCTACACTATATTGTGTGTGCACATATATGTATATATTACATATAATATATACATATATATTGCTAATTATAGTAATAGTGAAAATATAGGCTATTTAATATTTTTTGCCTGAAGCAATGACTAAATGATTGTAGGTTTTAAATTAATGGCACTTCTTATTTATATTTTGGTTTTGAAAGGAATATGTATACCTCAAGTACAAAATGAAAATATGACACATTCTGCCACACAGAAAAAGCCTTTAACAGCATTTGATTAATATCTTTCCTATATATACCCACATATACATACTTAAATCTATAATTTTTAATGAAATTTTGATCTCCAGTATGTATTGTTCATTAAATTACCTTTTGAATTATCAACATATTATGTTACTAAATGTTAATTTACAAAAGGTTTTTTGCTGGCATAGAATTCTGTTTTATACATGTACCATAATTTATTTAACTAAATGTCTCTTTGGGGGCATTTATACCATTGTTGTAATTGTTTTCTTTTTTACTAAAAGTGCTGTCATTAATATCCTAGGAAATTTTTGCTTTATTTCAAATTTTTCCCAAAAATCTATTGAGTTATGTTATAAGCAAACAATTTATGTCCAAATTTCCTTCCATAAAATTCAAAGTAACATATTTCCACTTGCCTCCCCTCCTTTATTACCAGATCTTGATAACAAAGAATCTTTAAAAGTTTTAAGTATGTTTTCCAAATTGCTAAATTAAAGTAGCATACTATTCTAATTTACATTTTTATTATAAGAGCTGCTAAGCATTCTTCCTTGTATTTAATGGCTATTTGTTTTTCTTCCTCTGGAAATTACTTATGTATATTAGTTCACTATGCATTGTTAAGGGCTTACTCAGCCAAAGACAACTAGGCACAAATTTGTAGTCTGACAGGATCAGATTTACGGAAGATGAGGCAAGAGAGAGCACTCTAGAGCACTGATTTTTAAACTTTTTCACCTCATGGCTCACATAAACTGATTACTAAAGTTCATGGTGCACCAAAAAATATTTTTTCTTGCTCTGACAGAAAGAAAATATGTATAATTTGATTGGTTTATAAATAATAATCATAATAGTAATTACCTACCTACCCTTTTTGCTCCAAAGTGACTTTCAAAAACATCAAGTGTTTATACCTGTACATAAGGATTTCCAGTACCAAGAATTAACCAATCAGACACAACCTGACTCTGTGACTTGACAATAAGATTCAACTCTATGATATGACCTGTATGTTTATGGTGCAAGACGGGGCATTCACACCAGATAGCTACTGTTGTGTTGGCTGTTGACATTTTTTATTTGACGATTTAAGGGAAAAGAGGTCAGTGCCCCTGACTAAATTGTCAGTTATTGCATGTTTAAAAAAATCTTGTGGCACACCAGTTGAAAATCACTGCTTTAAAGGAACTATAGAATGACACATGAGAAAAGGGAGCAAGGAAGTATCTTTTGCAATGTTTCCGTTACTATGAATGATTCTGAGGGTATTAGAATCATACCCTCAGAAGAGGGTATTAATTCTAAGAGAAGAGGGTATTAATTCTGTTTGCTGTTGCTGTTGCTGTTTCTAGATGGGATTAAGAGAGGTGACGATTTACTAGGTTGGGTGTTGTCATGAGGTGACAACATTTTATCAATTAGAAGTCCCAGGAACAGATAACAAGAACAAACAGCTTCTGGAAGCATGCCTGGTAAGTAAGCAGCAGCCATGCAAAGAAAGGTTTATTATGGCATTCTACTGAGTGGCCTGGGAGAAATAATGTTTTCTCTTAAACTGGCAGCTAACTTTGTCTGTGTCCATCTTGCTACCTAGACTGATGGAAAAGCTGCCTTTTTCTTTTTCAGTCCTAGCTGATATTCATTCTTACAGTCCCAGAGAGATTTTTACACTTTTAGAATAGAGTTTAGCAATCTCAGGCCATGTACTTTATTGCTTAATGGTGCAGAATTTTCAATTACACATGCTTAAATTGAAGGCTTGGCCTGTCTCTTTAATGATTGCGTAATTTTAGATAAGATACGTAATCACTTTACTCTCAGGTTTTATAGCTTTAAAAAGGGACTGAGTCATCGTCATCATCATCTACCTCATAGGACTATTGAGGAAATGAAACACGATTATTTTTATAAAGTATTTATCAAAGGGTCTGGCATGATGTAACTGCTCAAAAACTAATAAAAGCCTATGTTTAGTAGCAGTTTTACATGAACTAATTGATTTAAAAAACTAATGAGCACGATTGCATACATGTGTACAGAGGGGAATTAAAGGATATCAGACTCTGTGGAAGTTGCTAATGACTATTCAATAAATTGGCAATTTTAAAAATAATTCTAGGTATTTAGAGAGGAAAGAGGAGCAAAATGTTGCATTATAGATTTAGATAATCACATAACTCTTCTTTTTACTTAACATGGAAATGCTGAAGAGATTAGTGAGAAATAGTCCCAGATACTGAAATGTAGTAGGTTGTGGTTTTTATTATAGAAAAAGGACACACCCATTTCCAGAATGTTCCTCTGGAAGAGGAGTGAGGCTCTAGCTACATGGCTTTAGACAAAACTTAATGAATTTGAAGAGCACACACACAATAAAAAGAAAAGAAACATTTTAGAGAATAGATTAATAAACCAAGAAATGAAGACAGCATTGACTGGGCAGGTTTTAAAATGCTAATCACCAGGTCAGAGGAGAGAAAAATCTCAGAGAGAGGAATATCAACCCTCCCGTGAAAGGGAACAGGAATGAGAAACAAAGTAGGTGTGGCCTCAAGGCAAAACAGTGCAAGGCAGATGGGTTAGAAATCAGTCTGGTGAAATAGATGACGTGAAGCACGGATGCACTTTAGTTGCTCTGCAAATGCCAGTACGTTAGTCTGCTGCCTGGGCTGTGATCTACACTGGTCTGGGTTGGTGAAGAAATTGTGCAATTTGTAAAAGAAAAAAAAAACCCATTAATGAACCCAGTCAATAAAAGAACTGAAATGTCACCTAGGTGGTCCTAGAAAATATCTTTTGTAGTAGTTAATAAAGACCCGCTAATGGCCTGCCACTCCAGCCAATGACCATGGGGAGAGAGTGTCCTTAGTGACCTAAACTCTGCAAACCTCTGAGGAAACCAAGTTGATGAAAGCAACAACCTGTATTGCCATGTGTCCAGGACACAGAGTCTCGTTGCCAACAGAACAGAGCTAGAAAATGTTAGAGAAGTTATGAATAAAGGAGAGTCGATAGGTACAATTTAGATGTATTTGCTGCTTTTTTTCAATAATTGGGCAAGTCACAGAGAAAAATACTTGTATGAAAACTATGTCATTATTATCTGATATTTAGTCAACTTTGTTCTGGACCAGTTTATTGAAAAAACACGAATTTAAAAATTGAATAGGTGAACCTTTCTCACAGTGAGTCATTGGCAAAACCAATTTTAGCTAAATTCAGGCCACTGAACTTCTGGTCTCACAATGCCTCTCTCACAAATGCTGTATTCTTGTTTTTAACCCCAATTTTATCTTTTTTCATTTTATTTGACTTTTTTGGTAAAGGTAAGAATATTTTGGAATGAAAAAAACTATCTTAAGCATGTTAGTAGAGCCATAGCATTACAAATCAGTCTTGTAAAAATCTGAAGCTGCCCTTTTGTCAAATTGTAACAACCTCATACTATTTGCAGCACTCCCCTTTGCCCTGCCTGACATTTTAGATACTAACACAAGTCTTATTTGCCTTGAGCAGCCAGGGAACAGCTGTTCAAACCCTCCTCACAGATTTCCGAAAGTTTTCACCATGCTATTTTCAACTTATTTGCAGACCAGTGCTAAGCAAATGTATATCCCCAAGAAATATATATGTAAAAATGTATCTATAACATACATACACATATTTATTATACATAGACACAAAAAAGTTTAGAATAAATTTGGAAGACATAAACTTCATTAAATATAAGATTTTCATTGGCAGAATGAAATTTTCAATGCCAAGCTAACTGAAATTTTATCAGAAAATTTATTATTCTGGAAAAACTATAATTTTACTTTAAAAATATTATATATAATCTTACAAAATCATTTTGTAGGTTTTAGCATCTTGCTGTGTGGCCAAAAATTGCTGGGTTTATAAAATAAAATCAAAATATTTACTTAGGACATTTGGAGAACCAAGACGGAGGCGTAGGTAGACACACTGTGCCTCCACACACAACCAGAACAGACAGAAAATCCAATGGCAAGGAAGTCCGACACCAAGGAAATAAAAAATAAACATTCATCCAGACCTGTAGGAGGGGCAGAGATGGGCAACCGGGGTGGAGAGGACTTGGGTTACCTTTGCGGGACCGAGACTAGGGGAGTGTGGGACGAACGGGGTGGGCAGTTTGACCACTGGCAGACCCTGCGGCCCCACATTCGCGCAGATAAACCGAGAGGGCCAGACTCAGAGTGGCGGAGAATGGGGAAGGCAGAGCAGTGGGTAGCACCCCACGGTCCCACATTTGCGCACAGATAAACTGGGATGAACGGTGGGGAGCAAAGCAGACTGCGCAACCCAGGGCTCCAGCTCGGGGAAATAAAGCCTCAAACCTCTGATTGAAAACGCCCGTGAGGGTTGGGGCGGCAGCAGGAGAGACTCCCAGCCTCACAGGAGAGGTCGTTTGAGAGACCCACAGGGGCCTAGGGCATGCACAAGCCCACCCACTTGGGAACCAGCACCAGAGGGGCCCAGCTTGATTGTGGATAGTGGAGTGAAAGATTGAGGTCCGGTGGAGAGTGGAGCGGGAGCCATTGCTCCCTCTCAGCCCCTCCCCCACATACAGCTTCACAGCACAGCGAACCAACGTCACCCCGACCCACCCCGGAACACCTAAGGCTCCGCCCCTTTAAATAACAGAGGCGCCAAGACCAAAAAAAAAAAAAAAAAAGGCCCAAATGACAACACTTCAAAGCTCCAGAAAAAATACAACTAAGCGAGGAAGAGATAGCCAACCTATCGGATACACAGTTCAAAACACTGCTTATTAAGACGCTCACAGAATTGGTTGAATTTGTTCGAAAACCAGATCAAAAAATGAAGCCTATGCTAAGAGAAACAAAGGAAAATGTACAGGGAACCAATAGTGATGCGAAGGAAACTGGGACTCAAATCAATGGTGTGGACCAGAAGGAAGAAAGAAATATCCAAGCAGAAAAGAATGAAGAAACAAGAATTTGGAAAAATGAGGAGAGGCTTAGGAACCTCCAGGACATCTTGAAACGTTCCAACATCCGAATTATAGGGGTGCCAGAAGGAGAAGAGGAAGAACAAAAAATTGAAAACTTATTTGAACAAATAATGAAGGAGAACTTCCCCAGTCTGGCAAAGGAAATAGACTTCCAGGAAGTCCAGGAAGCTCAGAGAGTCCCAAAGAAGCTGGAGCCAAGGAGGAACACACCAAGGCACATCATAATTACATTACCTAAGATTAAGCAGAAAGAGAGAATCTTAGAAGCAGCAAGAGAAAAGGACACAGTTAGCTACAAAGGTCTTCCCATAAGACTGTTAGCTGATTTCTCCAAAGAGACCTTAGAGGCAAGAAGGGGCTGGCAAGAAGTATTCCATGCCATGAACGGCAAGGACCTACATCCAAGATTACTGTATCCAGCAAAGCTATCATTTAGAATGGAAGGGAAGAAAAAGTGCTTCTCAGATAAGGTCAAGTTAAAGAAGTTCATCATCACCAAGCCCTTATTATATGAAATGTTAAAGGGAGTTACCTAAGAAAAAGAAGATAAAAAATATGAACAGTAAAAAGGACAGCAAACTCACAGTTATTAATGACCACACCTAAAACAAAAACAAGAGCAAACTAGGCAAACAACTAGAACAGGAACAGAACCATAGAGATGGAGATCACATGGAGGGTTATCAATAGGGGAGTGGGAGGGGGAGAGGGGGAGAAAGGTACAGAGAATAAGTAGCATAAATGATAGGTAGAAAATAGACAGGGGGAGGGTAAGAATAGTATAGGAAATGTAGAAGCCAATGAACTTATAAGTATGACCCATGAACATGAACTAAAGGGGGGGAATGTGGGAGGGAGGGAGTGGGTAAGATGGAGTGGAGTGAGGGGGGCAGGAAATGAGACAACTGTAATAGCATAATCAATAAATATATTAAATATGTTAAATATGTTTTAATATGTTAGATATGTTACTATCTATTTACTTAGGTGTGAAACATCTGATTTCGTTTTGAAAGCTTTGTAACTTAAACAAACAAATAAAAAAGATATTCAAATAATAAACTTCTTCTCAGATCAAAAAATATGACCTGAATTTTTTTTCTTAAATTTGTGGTAAAATGAATCTGTTTATTTATCAATTCTATGGGACAAATATATGGAATGGAAAGAAAAATAGCCCTGGCTGTTGTAGCTCAGTGGATTTAGCGCGGGCCTGCAAACCAAAGGGGTTGTGGTTTCAATTCCCAGTCAGGGCACATGCCCGGGTTGCAGGCCAGGACCCCAGTAAGGGGTGAGTGAGAGGCAACCACACATTGATGTTTCTCTCCCTCTGTTTCTCTTTCCTTCCCTGTCTCTCTAAAAATAAAAAAAAAATTAAAAAAAAAGAAAAACAAAAATAAAGTATAATAAATGAAAGGTAAAAGCATATGTTGACTCCATCTTCTAACTAAATAAGGTAATAAACCTCTATCCATTGGCTTGTATTCAGGTTATATATAAAGTTTTTTCTTACTTCCAGTATAATGTATATTATAAGAAGATAATGCTTCGTGGATACCTAACACTTTCAAGCCTATAATAATTAATCACCATTTTATTTTTCTTCATTCAATAAACTAAGAAAAACATAATACAATGGAGAAAATTCAGAGAAGGCAACTAATAACTCAGAATTGTAAATAGAAACTTTTTCATAAAAAATTAATACAAAATTATTTTAATATAAGATATAACAATAAGCCATAGAGAAGTATAAAAATCTAGTCCTTAGCCTAATGTGTCTTAATTTTTGTCAAATATAAATTTAGCTATATGTCTTTCATGCTCTGAAACAAATTATTTTTTCAGCTTCAACATTAGTGCCTATATCCTTTACAGAGACTAAAGGTAATCATTCACATTTCCAAAGTACATTGAGAATAAATATTGATAACCAGGAGTTAATCAATACATGAAGAGACTGTGAGGCCAATAATTAATTAATTTTCTCAATATATTCTCCTACCAAATGACAGAAATAGAATTCAAGTTTAGCTTTCTCTAATTCTATAAAGTTTTTCCTCTCAGTCAATAGTTCTCACCATTTTTAATATGTGTATTCCTGTTTAATCCGTTTAAGAATTGCAGATACCCATATATTTTAGCGATAAAGAGGTTGGCACTGGCATGAGGTTCTCTGGATTTGACCCTCAACAATTACAGTCAAATTTGCATAGCTTTAGGTAAATGATTTACACTCTGTATGGCTCTGTTTCTAATCTCAATAAAGGGTACAATAATACCTTCCAAATATTCTTATAAATAGGGACCTGGTGTGATCATTCATGCCTAAATGATTGGTGGCCCATGCTTACAGTGGGAGCCACTATACTACATCACACCTGCTATATCATAATACACTTCTGTCACTATACCATTTTTACAGAAGGTGAAAATTATCCTTTTTGTTGCCATAATAAGAAATGATCTTGTAGCTAAAATTTATTCTTTATCAGTACTTTTTCTTGAATAGTCTCCTAATGAAAATTAATTCTATTGTTTGTCAGAGTTAACTTTACCCAAAATGGTTCTTTCTCCCAAAATAGCAAACTCCTCCCCGTGGTGGACGACCTTACTTTCTTCACTTGGTATCAAGAATGGGAACAGGAACCTTCTGTCTTGAGTAGAGAAAAAAAAATTATGGCAAATACACTGACTACTAGAACACTCCCTGTTAACTGGTAATGCTTGGGTTATATCATTTTGCAGAAGTTGAATATCTGCTCAAGATGAGCACACTGATCATAACAATGACGTTTTATCAGAGATTGAGCTCCATTTTAGTTAAACCTTAATAGGACCTATTTTTTGTTCAATCTCTTGGCATAACTCCCATTTTATTTGTAACTGTTTGAGTGCATCGTTAAAGAAACACATGTATATTTATTACTTAGAAGTAAAATTTCAGAAGAAAAAGAACTATTTTGGGTCTGCAATATTTGCCCATTTGGAAAAGAAATGACTCTTTTCAATGACTGCTATAAACCACTCAGACTATTGAAGCTTACGAAACACGTTAACACTGATGAGTGTTTATAAATGAGGTGGAGAGTCATAATTTCAACTGAATTCACACTGTCTTTAGCCATAAGAGACTTGCTTGGCTAATGCATGTGTCATAAGAATCTCTTCATTACATTGAGTTTTGTTTGCATATCTTGAACATACATGAAACAATGATTCTCAGGTACACCTATGAAATATAACATACAGAGAATTATATTAGAACAATTATGAAGTTGGAAAAAACACATGGTTCAGATATTTAGTTACAGAGGACAATTAAATCTTTATTGTCAACACATAGAGACCAGAAATTATATACATATTTTAATAACTGAATGTTTAAACATAATCTCACCTTAAATTCTTTTTGAAACAGTAATATCAAAATCATGAGACAGTTTTCAAAATCATGAACATTATCACAAAAGCATAAAAGCTTTTGTTCACTGAATATGCTTGCATTTCATTTTTCAGTATCACTGAAAATAGTACATAGAAGAAATTAAAACAATGTGTTCACAGTTTCCTTCTTTAAATGATCACAATTTTTCCATTTAATTTGATAACTTATTTTAAACTTTGTTGCTAGAAAGTATGATGTGACCAAAAAAATTTTTGATCAGTATAATAGTTCCCATTTATTCCTAGGGATACGTTCCAAGACTCTCAGTGGATGCCTAAAACCTTGGATAGTACCAAACCCTATATATAGTATGTTTAACATATAAATTAGGCACAGTAAGCAACAGTAATTAATAATAAAATGAAACAATTATAATAATATACTCTAATAAAAATAACATATAAATGTGATCTTTTTTTGTCTACCTTGTACGGTACTCACCTTTTCACTTAAAGAAATAATTTTATAGCTTTTTAAATTTTTTTGGCATATCCAAATTGCTAGTGCCACTGCTCTTGTGTGTTGGGGCCATTATTAAATAAAATAAGGGCTGCCTGAATACTAGCACCATAATACCAGGGTAGGCGATCTGATAACTTATATGGCTACTAAAGTGACTAACAGGCAGGCAGTGTTTACAACATGAACACTCTGGCCAAAGGGATGATTTGCCTTCCAGGCAGGGCAGAGTGGGATGGTGTGAGATTTCATCACTCTACACAAAAAGACATGCAATTCAACATTTATGAATTGGTTATTTCTGGAATTTTCTATTTAATGTTTTGGACCAAGTTTGAGCACAGGTACCTGAAACCATGGAAAGTAAAATGTAAGAGGGACTACTGCATTTGTAGAACTGGAAGAGTTTGGGAGACCTACCTTCTTCTATTCTTACTTCTTCCACAGGGCTATAAATGTCCTAAGTGAGCTGAACTTCCCAAACCTCTGGTCTTTTGTTTGAAAATAAGAGATTTGGACCAGATATTGTATAAACATAGTTTCTGTATTAACAGTTTAAATTTAAACCCCTGTCAAATATTTACTCAACAATGATTAGAATGAAAAAAAAATCCTCATATCAAACATTTTACTTGAAATTGATTTGGTTATGATTCAAGATTATTAATAATTAAATGGCCCTGACTGAGATTTTGGATGTATAGGACAAAAGTAGATTATAATCCAAGTAGGTTATTGTTGCCTGGTGAAGACTAAGTACGGTCAGTAGGCTTGTTACACTAGGATAATGCCTGGTAATAATACATGGTCAAAGTGCTCGACCATGGGGCCCTGTCTGAGTATAGCATGCAAACAGTCCTGAGTTCCAATAGGCTAGTCTTCAGAAGTTGGCTCTGGAAAATCAATGAGGTAATGCTGGTTTAGGTAGTGCTTTACCTAAATAATTTGGTTTCTTTGTTCTACTGACTCACCTCCAAGTTCAAAACAGGAAATGCAAAGTATCCCTAAATAATTGCCAAGAGAAAGATTCTTGGTGCAAAATTGTTCTTTGATATTATTATAGTTAATCAAATTTTCTAAGTTCATTCAATCCTGGGTAATTACATAGTTTACTAATGTCAATTTCTTTCTCTCTGTGTCTCTTATATTTTTCTTAATAATCATCTATGCACAGAAATGAGCATTCAAGGAGAAAGAAGATATAGTCCTCATCTTGACACATTCCAATCTATTTGACAAGATAATTGACAAACTTGTTTGTAATAAAGAATCATGCATAAGACACATTTTAAGCAAATCACCAATACACAGAAAATGCTCATATGAGTGATTTTTTAATCCAAGCATTTTAAATTTACATGCACAATCAGTCCACAGTTACTATAATTTGGCGTCCACATTGCCACAAGGAACTATTATTTCTGGGGGAAAAAAGAAGCCATCTTAAATTTATCTTTGACAGAACATGCTCAGTAAATTTACATTTTCAAGAAGTTTTTGAAGAAGCAATTGGGGTTAATTATTTTGTTTAATAAATGTCTATTGAGTAGAGAGCATATAGTTAGGACGTTACCCTAAGAACTGGATATCCAACACAGTTCTTCCTCATACACATTGATACCGTATGCTGCCTCTCTATTTTACAGCCTGCTAGTCTTACAGGTTAGTTGCCCATACTGATGAGATCCACAGTCCCAATGCTTGAACTCAATCTGTTAAATGAAGCTAGCCTCTTATTCACTCACTCATTCCCCTGTTACTTCAGGGTGTCTTGTCAAATGATGTATGCCATAGCGTAGATGGAATAATTGGCATCTGGGTCCATCAGTGACCTTGTTAAAAGCTCTTCAGGAAGTTCAAATTGTTAGAGCCGATAATGGAAAACATGAAAGTGAATAGAACTTTATGAGGACTGTGAAGGAGAGACTTCAATGATTGAAGAAATGGAGAAGAGGTATGCCAAGGAGGCAGTACTGCTTAAACCCCCAAGGCAGTACAGATGTGCTGGGAATATGAGGTAACTAGGAAGATGTGTAGAAAAAGTCTCAATAGTGAGAAACATATCAGAGTTTCAGGGTTGTGGGATGTTTTGTTGTCCTTTACTTCTCTCTCAAACCTTGTATTAAGCAGATGTTCACTAAGAGAAGATTTATAATGCTGGGTTCATTCAGATAAAGTATGTCTCGGGTGAATCATAACTTTTCTTAAGGAGCTTCACCAATATAATTTAGCATACAATGGCTATTTCTCAAACTACTCTACTTGGTGAATTTGTCAAATTATAGAGAAATTACAAAGCTCTAACACATGGTTTTCTGTTTCTTGGAAAGTTCTCAAAATTACACTTAAAAAATGAAATGATGATTTTGATACACACTAACAGGCTGACATTTCTGACTTAGCTTATTTGTTAAACTCTGTAAATTATCAGAATTAAATCATTAAAATCTGATGAGAGATTTAGGCAAGTGCTGTATTTTTTCAATGAAACTGAGCTTTACCTCACTATGTTTAAAATTTATTACACCCAAATATACCAACACCCAAACTTAAACTTGTTCCATTATCCAATATTGTGATTTATGAGATATTGTTTTCATCAACAGCTCCTGGCTCACAGCATCCCCAAACCTTGGAATTTCCTAAGTATAGAGAGTACTGAAGGTGTCTTTTATTATGTTAATGAAGGTCAGTTTGGACACCCCCACCCCAAGGGTGGGATGTGGTTGTCAAGATAACCAACCATGCAATTAGATGTTTGGAAATTTCAGTCACCTCCACCACCCGACACTCCACACCCCACTCTTTGGGAGGGGAGAAGGGCTGGAGATATAATTCCATTGCCAATGGCCAATGGCCAATGACTTAGTTGACCATGATTATTTAGTGGTGCTCCCATTAAAAATCAGGAAGACTGCTCCTTGACCTCTGTTTAAAAACTCCCATGCTGGGGAATCAGAACACTTCCGTGTGCCCCCATGCCAGCCTCATAGCTCTATGAGGGCATAGTCTTTGTTCAGGAACTAATCCTATGTACCTTTTCATCTGGATGTTGATTCATATCATTTAACATCTTATATAAAACATCAATAATCTAGTGAGTAAACTGGTTTTCCTGAGTCCTGGAGCTGTTCTAGCAAATTAGTCAAACCCGAGGATGAGGTTGTGGGAACATCCAATTTATAAGCAGTTTGTCAGAAGCACAGTAAAAACCTGGGCTTGTGACTAGAGTCTGAAGTGCGTGTATTTGCGGTGGGGGGGGGGGGATTTGAACCCTTAACCTGTGGAATCTGAGTGCTATCCCCAGGTAGATAAAGTCAGAAAGGAGTTTAATTCTTGGACAACCCCCTGGTGCCTAAAACTCATTTGTTGGTATGGGGGAACTGCCCCTCCCTACAAATTTATTGGAATTGGGTCCAAGTGTTACAGTAGGTAGTCAGTCAATTATTAACAAAGGAAGAGAACAAATAAAATCAGACATTAAGCCTGATTAACTAGGAAGGGGCAGCTTCACAAACACCCCAGGGGACAGCTGTGTCCTCCACCAAAGTAGTGTTAATCCCTGAGCAGGCAAAAAAGCCAGTTTCTCAATTTCCTCAGGGAACAACCAACTCATTTGCCCAGATTATGGGGGGAAGGGGATAAACAGAAAGGTGGAAATTTCTTTGCTGGGCACATGTGCTGTAGAAGACAAGATGGCACAGAGGTCTTTCTACTAAGCGAATGTGCAGTAGAAGCCAGATGATGAAGCAGAACTTTGAGGCAAAGTAAGAGCCAGAATGATGACAGTAAAGGGGAACAGTCCAGCCTGGGAAAATATGGGGGAAAAGATCAGGTAGGATAAAGGCACAAAATCCTGGATTGGAGAGAGGGAAGACCCAGCACAGCCTCAAGGAAAACCCAGAAAATAAGGTGGACAGTTTGAAAGACAGTCTGCTTATTTCTGAAACCCAGAAAATATATGGAGGATCAGCAAAACCTTGGGGCAGCTGCTACTAGAGCCTGCCCACTCTCTACATTCCTGAGTGCATATTATTTCTTTTCATCCCATTAAGTCTTTTTTAAGTACATTTTATTGAGTATGCTATTACAGTTTTCCAAATTTCTCCCCCTTTATCCCCCCTCCACCCTGACCCCCCCACCCTCCAGCATTCCCCCCCTTTCTTCATGTCCATGGATTGTACATATAGGTTCTTTGAGTCCTCTGTTTCCTATACCATTTTTGACCTCTCCCCATTTATTTTATGCCTACCAACTATGCTTCTTCTTTCCTGTACATGTTCCCCCCTATTCTTCCCTCCCCCCTCTCCACTGAAATCTCTCCATGTGATGTTTATTTCTCTGATTCTGTTCCTGTTCTAGTTGTTTGCTTAGTTTTCATTATTTGTCTTTTAGGTACATTTGTTGATAGTTGTGAGTTTGTTGTCATTTTACTGTTCATATTTTTTATCTTCTTTTTCTTAGGTAAGTCCCTTTAACATTTCATGTAATAATGGCTTGGTGATGATGAACTCCTGTAACTTGGCCTTGTCTGGGAAGCACTTTATCTGCCCTTACATTCTAAATGATAGCTTTGCTGGATAGAGTAATCTTGGATGTAGGTCCTTGCTTTTCATGACTTCAAATACTTCTTTCCAGCCCCTTCTTGCCTGCAAGATTTCTTTTGAGAAATCAGCTGACAGTCTTATGGGCACTTCTTTGTAGGCAACTCTCTCCTTTCCTCTTGCTGCTTTTAGGATTCTCTCTTCATCTTTACTCTTGGGTAACTTAATGATGATGGGCCTTGGTGTGCTCCTCTTTGGGTCCAACTTCTTTGGGACTCTCTGGGCTTCCTGGGCTTCCCAGAAGTCTATTTCCTTTGCCAGACTGGGGAAGTTTTCCTTCATTATTTGTTCAAGTAAGTTTTTAGTTTCTTGCTGTTCTTCTCCTTCTGGCACCCCTATAATTCAGATATTAGAACATTTCACGTTGCTCCAGAGATTCCTCAGCCTCTCTTCATTTTTTTTGTTTCTTGTTTCTTCATTCTGTTCTGGTTGGATGTTTATTTTTTCCTCTTGTTCCTAATCAGTGCTTTGAGTCCTGGTTTCCTTCTTGTCACTGTTGGTTCCCTGAATATTTTGCTTTATTTTAGTTTGGGTATCTTTCATTTGTTTCTTTTTTTTTCATTTTTGACCAAGCTCAATCAGTTCTGTGAGCATTTTGATTAACAGGGCTTTAAATTCTCCATCAGACAGGTTGGTTATCTCCTCATTGCTTAGCTCTCTTTCTGAAGCTTTGCTCTGTTCTTTCATTTGGGCCCTATTTCTTTGTCTTGGGGCACCTGTTAAGCTGTAATGGGGTGGGGCGGTAGGTTTTCACCAGGGCAGGGCAAACCTCCTTGCTGCACTGCCTGTGGGGGAGGGGCCAGAGAGACAACAGTGAGGCTCATCTGCTCATCTCTAGCCCACTTTCCAACGAATTCTGTTGTGAGACTGGGAGTTTCTCCCACAGTGGCAACCCCTGCCATAGTCCATAGTCAGTTCTGAGTCTCAGTTTCCCCTCAGCCAGCCCTGCCCTCATAGTGTGTAGCCTGGTCATGGGTTCTTACCCATCTGGTTGTTCTGTTTGACTGTTTCTTTAATTCCTTGGTTGTCGGAGGTCCATGAAGTTTGATTTTCTGGCACTTGTGGTTGTTTATTGATTTTAGATTAGTTGTTACCTTCCTTTTAGCTGTGCAAGGAAGTGAAGGGTTTCTACCTATGCCTCCATCTTGGCCCGAACTCCCATTAAGTCTTGCCACTATGCTTAAACTTCTCCGATGCATGTGCCCCTGAAATTCCTTTCCTGTGACTCCACAATAACCCATTTTTCTCTGGAAACATGGGGACCTCATTCATATTACTGGGTCTTTACTATAAGTTTACTTTAATTTTAATTAAGTAGTAATTTTTTAACGTCTACTACTACTTTTTAAGGTTTTTTACTATGTAAGATATTAATGAGGTTAAAATTCTATATATGTAGTATGTATACTAAAATCTACATATTCACATATGTGTATATATATGTGTGCATATTTGCTAAAAATATTCTTTTTTCTTCCAATTCCCTTTGCCATCCTTCAAGTTTCCACTCCACAGTGTCCCCTACTGACAACAAATAAACACTGTTATTGCATTTTTTGCATTCTTCCAAATATGTTATACATATACAAGTAAACAGCAATACATGTAAGATTTCATTTTTTAACTCAGTGGTTACTCAATACCTTGCCCTGCACCTTGCTTTTTTTCATTCCAGATATATGTTGAAGATGTTTTAATGCCATTACCTAAGGATCTCTTTAGCCTTCATGCATTATTTTTAACATTAAATAAAGGTTATCTGTTGTTTTTCTTGTTTTAAATCATTCTTCCAATTTGAAATCTTTAGAAGAGATTGTTACAATAAATCATCATCTGTTTTTCAAGTTTATATAAACCAGAAGCTGAAGCTCTCTCATACGATGTTCACAAAGTCTATCACACTCTTATAGACTGGTTCATCTCAGAAGTTAAAAAGTCACCCAGCTGGAATTTAATGAATCCCCTTAAATAGAATAGTTTTCAAGTACAACTCTCAGATGTACTATACATCTGCTGTGCAAGTTTTGGCCCCTGAGGATTTCTCTGTCAGGGTGCTCTAAGATGACTTTGAAATTCATGATTCATTAACACTGAATGGTAAGTGGATGCAGAAGCTCTTGAATCCTAAACCATCTCTCAACTCAAGCAAAATCACTCTATGTACAATATCCAGAGTTCCTATCTCTCTTTTTACTTCACTGATGTGAAAGGAAAGCTCACCTATATTTCAGAGAGCACTCTTATTCTAGTTTTTAAACCAATGTTTCCTGGTAAACCTATTGCAACAATACTCCAGATTTGACATTGAAAAGTGTTAACTTGTAATTAACAGAGTGAAATGAATAAAAATTAGCATTTTCTTAATGTGAAGATCTCCTGTAAACTTCAGTTGTTAGGACCACGAGTTAGTAAATTGCAAGCAAATACTAACTTCTCAATCTATTGAGGCATGGAGGGTTTGGCCTATGACCCTTCAGGTTTCTGTACTTTCTCTACTAGTGGCTACTGCTAATCTTTGGTGTCACTTCCTTTCTGTCCGTACAGATGCTTCACAGCTCTACACCTCTTGTTTTCAGTCTTCCTCGCCACTTTAGCAGCTCACTGCCCTATTTCTCTTTCTGAGTACTGGACTTTTTTTTTACGTTGTCTCTTTGTACTGTGCTACCTGGTTTTGCACAAGTAGGGCTTGGTGCCAACTTATGTTGGCCATGGTAAATTTTTAGTGCTATTTGACAAAAATTTGCCATTCTCCCCATTCAAACATTTAGGGTTAGGTGGGCTCATACTAATTCTGGTCAATGAGTTGTGGACAAAAATATGTATGTCATTTCCTGGCTGAACAATACGATAACTTATCTGTGTAAGCCATGAAGGAATATTCTCTTTCCCTTCTGTCACAGGGGTTAGGAAAGTTCAAGTTTATGGCTTCTCTGAGAAACTCAGGTGCAGAATTACTACAGTAAGTAAATTCCTCTTTACCAACCCCAAGTAGGTAAATGGTGTGAACAAAAAAGTCTTTCTTTTTCTGTTTGTTTGTTTGTTTTGTTTTAAACCACTGAGATTTGGATGTATTTGTTAACCAGGGCACAAACATTTTTTTTCTTTTTGTTGGTGAATGCACAACACATTAGAGTTTCTGGGTTTTGTACATTTCATGTAGTCATGGTAGCAGGGTAAGGAGAGGCTACAATTCTAGCACTGGTATATTTGTGTACTTTTCTTTTACATCCAAGCTCAATACTCTTTTATAAGCTGAGGACACCATAGATCTGACAGTTGAATCACTGACAAAACAAAGAAATACCCAATAAGAGACTCAGAAGGTGGTGTGATACAGAGCATGGCCACTGTTAGAACATGAGCCAGGTGAGGCCGATGGGAAGAAAGGTTCTACAGCAGACTTCCCAACATAAAAAGTATAATATAAAGTAAGAGCTTACTAAAGGCACCAACCAGTATCAGAATAAACATCAACTGATTTGACAGGTGCCTTCTGACTGACAAGCAGAGCACAGCCAAGAGATCCAGAATGCCTTAGAAAGCAGGAAAAGCCAGAGCCAGTCACATATCCAGCTTTTAAGTTTAGGTCTGTGATTATTGGCAAGGACAAAGTAGTTTTCCAGACTTGGGAATGCTGTAGTATACCAGTAATCAAAAGAGGTCCCTGGACTAACCAGTCCAAAGCACAAGCCCATTGTAGACACAGGTATAACATCAAGAGTCCTGCAGAAGCAAAGCAGAGACCTAGTTGCTGGGTCTGTGGCCCATGGTCTGGATCAGACCAACCATATTAAAGGACAAAAATCCCCCTTTTCAGGCCCTCTTTGTCAGAGCTATCTGTACCCCATAAAGCATAACTGACTCGTTTCATGAGCCTTTATCCTCGGCACTAGAAAATTACTGGAAGCTCCCTGAAGGCACAGAAGCCCTGGGAATGTACGAATCAGGACATGCCAGACCACAGTGACTGGACCCTGCACCCAAAGATGACAGCAAAACAAGCTGCACCCTATACAAGACCAACTGCAACGTCCTGTTCTACAACCACCCCAGCTGCCCGATAACAGCTCAAAGACCCCACCTCTCAGTGCTGGTGCATCTCTCCACACCAAGCCCCTCTCCCCTCTTGGAGAGTGAATAAAATACTTTACTTTTTGCACTTTCTTCTCTTTGTCAATTCTTTAACAGCCCACATCATTGACCACCCTAATACACACCAGTGAAAATATTGAGTGATGGTATCAAATTTCTTAGATTTCTTCTGTTTGTATTTAGGTTTGGGTCTTGATATTGAGGTGGGCTTGATCTTAAAAATAAAAGTAAAGTGGTCCCAACCTTCTAATATGAGGCCATGTTAGGAGGAAGGGCCTGGAACAACCTTTTTCTTTGAGTAGCTACTGTTTTCTTCTATTTGTTTTTTCCTTTGCTTTGCCCTTATTTTTGTTATATAAATAATCAGGACTGCTGTAACTGGCTAGCAGAGTAATGGAAGAATACAATAGATTAATAGCCTGACTAAATCCTCAGTTGTTCATGCTCCATGTGTGGTTCCCTCCAACCCTGTGTAGGTCTCTTTTTTTATTTTTATTTTAGGAACATTGGCTGATTGCTTTATTGCTTTAGGGAAAGGGAGGTGCTCAGGAGCTCTTGGTGGGGCAGCTCACTTCCTCTTCAACATCACAAGCTTCTGGCTCTGTGGATGACAAACATGTGCAGATCCTGGGTACTCGTTCTTGCGGATGAGGTGCTGGATGCACATGGTTGACGGTGCTCCATACATAGGAGGTGGCTGCTCTTGTTGGCTGAAACCCTACTTCATGACTACCATACTTTTGCTTTCTTGGCTCCATGCCCACCATCGTGTAGTGAATCAGCACATTTTAGCAAAAGGAGTTGAGGGCCTTCAGATTATTGGATTAGGTGCTATACGTCTGCTTGTTCCTCTCAATCAAGAAGCTGGAGCAGTTTCATAGGACCATCTACTGCAGGTGGCAGGCATGCTGGGAGCTCCCCTCACTACAGTAGGGGAGAGAGAAGGAGAGCTGAAATAGGTCTTTTTGACACCTATTACTGAGTGGACCCAACACTGCAGTTTTTCCCAGATATGACCTTGGTTGTTTCTCAGTTAAATTTAGTATACCACCCCTTGCCCCACACCCAAATTCATGGCTTCAGGTTACCTCAGAGTTTGCCTGGGCTCACACAACTTTAGTTCAATGCTAGTCCAATATGGCCCACTGGTGTGACCCACCTGTTTAAACCATATTCTCGTGGGTTTTGTGTCAATAAATGTGTATATGCCAGCTTTAAGAGTGAATCCAATGTTTCCTGGAATCTGAAGGGGTTTCATGGGTATAATCTTTCTACTCAGACACAGAAATATTTTCTGTATGATACAAGTAAATTGAGTTAAGGTATATCCATTTACACCAAAATAGGGAAATACAAATTTACTTTAAAGACTAGAAAGAGGAAAAGAAGAAAAAATATTAACAAAATGCCAATTTTATAAGGTCAAACAAATATACCATGTTTCAAAATAATTCTTGAGTGAAAGTCTGGATGTTTATACAATACAAATGGTTTTGCCTCTGACTTGTTTTTTCACATAGACATAAATTATACAATATTTCTGTTCTCAGTAAAATAAAAGGAAAAGAGCTAGACTAAATTAACTCCAAGGTCACTTTTAATATATAATCATAATTATTTCAAGAGAGCATTTTCTCAGGTTGCAGTCTCGTATTTGTTTTAAGAATTGATAAAAAATTACAGTTGCAGTTTTTAGGATTCATCATACAGAGAAATCTGTAGCTAATCATGAAAATTACCATATTTTAAAAACAACAATGACAAATACCATTTACTAAGTTTATTTTTTACCAGGCGCTTACTAAAATTTTACTCATTTGGTCTCAATTAATACACCCTATAATCCTGCATTAGTTTGTTATGAAAATGGGCTGCCATGAAAATGTACCACACACTGGGTGACTTAAACAACATGTTTCTTTTCTCACAGTTCTGGAGGCTAGAAGTCTGCTATTAAGCTATCAGCTAGGTTGGTTCTTTCTGAGAGCCGTGATGGAAGCATCTGTTCCAGGCTTCCTTCTCCATGGCTTGTAATGGCTGTCCTCTCCCTGTGTCTCTTCATATTGCATTCCCTCTGTAGCTGTGTTCAAAATTCCTCTTGGTATAAATTAGATTGGATTAGGGCCCACCCTCATGATCTCATTTGAATATAATTGCTTCTGTAAAAACCATATCTCCAAATATGGTCACATTTTGAGGTACCAAGAATTAGATTTTCAACATACAAACTAAGGAGGAAGACAATTCAGCCCATAACAAACCCTTTGAAATAATAGTATTTTCCTCATTTGAAAAAAAAAAAAGAAAAGAAACTGAAAAATGAGGTGATATGTCTTGGATAGCTAGTAAGTATGTTTGAACCCAATTTCTCTAGTCTTAATTATTAGCCTTTCTTGCTTTCAGACAATTACAATTGCTATAAGGAACTGAAAGCTGCACTGCCTAGGACTATAATCCTAGAAGCCAGTTATTTTAAGAGTTAAAGCAGTCTTCAGTGAAACTCAAGTACATGTTAATTATCCGAGGAAATGGAAAGAGACTACATGTTAACTTTGAAGAGATAGCTATTTGGCTTTAAACTATGTAATTACTTAACAAATATATTCAACATGTTTTTTCTGATGATAAAAATAATGCATACTTACTGTAGTATTTGGATAACATGGAAATGTACAGAGAAGAAAAGTTACAATCACATATAATCCCAATCTTAAGAGCTAAATAAATATTATTAATATTTTCTTCCTTTCTAGCATTTTAAGTACATATGTGATGATACATATACCTTGCTCTTTTTTTACTAAATATAGTGAAATTCACTATTCTTTGGCATCATGATATTTTTCTGTAATTTTATATGTTAGAATTATTTCAGACCTATAAGAAAGTTACAAAAAGTCCTACAGAGAAATCTGTTTATTCACCTAGATTTCCCAATTGTATATATTAAACCATACTTGTCTTGTTGCTGCTTTTCTGTGTGGGCATATGTATTCTCTAAAAACAAGAACATTGATTTACATAACCACAGTATAATTATGGACATTTAAAAACTATATTGATATAAGACTATTATCTAACACACAGCTTATATTCAAATTTTGCCCATTGTCCTAATAATGTCATTTATAGCTAAAGAAGAAATTCAGCTCCAAGATTTCATCCAAGTACACACATTCTCCTTAGTCTTTAACCCTTTAATCTTGAACAGCTCTTTAGGCTGTCTTGGTTTTTAATGCCTCTGACGTTACTAATGTGTTCAGGCCAGTTATCTTGTAGATTGCAACCCTCCCCATTTTGGTTTTATTATGTTTCCTCATGATTATATTTGGTTTCTGCATTTTAGGTGGGAATACTACCCTTTGTACAACATGGATGGGCTTGCAAGACATTGAGGACTTGGAACATAAGTTAAGTGAAATTTCAGTCCCCGTAGGACAAGTACTGCATGATTACTTTTGTATGAGACTCCAGGAGGGTATGGGGAGTAGTGGTTGCCCAAAGGATGTAAAGGTACCATTATGAAGTCAAATAAGTTCTAGAGATGTGCTGTACAACATAGCAGCTCTATAGTTAACAAGGTATGTCTCACTTTAAAATTTGTTTTAAATATAGATCACATGTTGTTTTCTTACCTCACACACAAAAAGCACCAAAAAGAAGCAAAGTAGCACAAGGAAACATTGGAACTTGGGTATGGTTATTACCTTGATTGTGGTGATGGTAACACAAGTTTAAAAAAGATCTGTCTGGAAAAAGTCCAACCATTGTCAACATAACAAGAACAGTTTGCACAACATCTATGTAACCTGGCAGCCAAGGAGGTGGACTGGAATGCCCATGTGTGAATAAGGACAACTTCACTGTGCTAATTAGTGGGGCAGTAGATGCTGTTGAGTGAGCATGTGTACCGTGTGGCCATTGCATTCACAATGACTGAGTGAGTAGAGCAATGAGTCTGTGTCAAATTTTGCATTTAGCTTGAACATTCCTCTGTGGAAACTATTCAGATGATTCAAAAGGCTGCAGCTATGGGCAACTGGTGATTTACAACTTCATCTTGACAATGTGCCCACTCATGCATCACCTCTCATGCAGAGGTTTTTGGCAAAACATCAAATCACCCAGGTGACTCAGCTCCCCAACAGCCCAGATTTGGTGCCCTGCAACTTCTGGCTTTTTCAAAAACTAAAATTACCATTGAAAGGTAAGAGATTTCAGACCACCGATGAAATTCAGGACAATACAACAGGGCAGCTGATGGAGGTTGGGAAAATTGTGTGAGGTCCCAAGGTGCCTACTTTGAAGGGGACTGAGGCATCATTGTCCTATGTACAATGTTTCTCGTATCTTGTATCTTCTTCAACAAATGTCTCTATTTTTCATATTACATGGCTGGATACATTCTGGACAGAGCTTGTATATGTCCAAAACCACCAACTGTATATATTTAACTTTATGCAGTTCTTTTTATACCAATTATACTTCAATAAAACTGGGTGAAAAAACTTGGAAACTGTCATAGCAACTCTCTTTTTAATAGTCACAAACTGGAAACAGTCCATGTGTCTATCAGCATATAAATGGATGGACAAATTTTAGTATATCCATACAATGGGACATCACTCAGCAACAAATGAATGAACTTTTGTTACATGCAACAAAGGCAAAGAGTCACACATCTCTCCATAAATGTACATACTGCAAAATTCCATGTGTATAAAACTCTAAAACACGTAATTATAATCTATAATTAGAGAGAGCAGAACATTGGTTCACTGAGGATGAGGATGATAAGGGCAAGAGGAGAAAGAAAAGGATTATAGAGGGACACAAGGAGATTTTTGGAAGTGATGGATGTGTGTATTATGTTGAGCTAGTGGTGGTTTCAAGAGTGAATGCATGTGTCAAACTCTTCATGGTGGTCACTTTAAATATGTGTGGTTTACTGTATCTCAATTATCCTTTAATAGTGCCTAGAGAATCTAAAATAACAAGATAATATTTTTAAAAGATTTTAACTTATATTAAGTTTAAACTTTAATAATTCCAACAAATAAGTGTATATACATGAAAATATTTTAAAAGAAAAAATAATTAATGGCAGAAGAGAAAGGAGAAGGGATCCCAAAGTAGAGAAAAGAACAAATATAAGGCCCTGGGGAGGGAAAGGGCTTTTCAGTAACCAAAAGAAGACTAATGTGGCTAAAATGCTCTGAGAGGTTGTAGTGGGCACTGAGGCTGAATGTGATTAGAAGGCCAGCGATATCAGTTTGTTGTGGAGTCCCTCCCACATACACTTTCTTTTGTTTTCTTTTCTTTCTTTTTTCTTTTTTATTTTTTTTTACAATTTTGCATATTCTGTTAAAGTAAAGGGACACTGTGAAGAGAATTAAGTAGAAAGTTGCTCTCTGGACTATGAAAGATTACTCTGGTTTGTAAGTTGAAAGTAACTTTGAGGAGGACAATAGCAGAAGTCAGGTGACCAGTAGGGAAGCTCTCTTAGTAACATGGGTGAGAAGTGATGGTGGCATACACTCGGGTAGTGGCAGTGGAGATGGAAAGAAAGAGACAACACCAACCTATGTTTTGGAGACAGAAATGACAATACTTAGGTCAGATGTGGGGAATTAGGATGAGAGAGGTAAAAGGAATGTTTCCATTTTACTATTTTGAGAAAATGAAAACTTGAAGGGCCAAATAGTAAGGTAAAAATGTTAAAGAAGAAATTTGTAGGGGAAATATAAAAAGACAAGTTTTAAACATAACTTGAAAGAAAGAACTTTTCATTAACCAAAACACTAAGTGAAATTGACATCAAAGTGAAACTGATGCAAAGGTAAGTGGATTTATGAAACTAAGTGTCACAAAGCATGATACATAGTGAAGATATAAATGTGTACATAAGTGTTTGACCTAATCTCTGATTATTTCCTTGGTCTAAACATTTTAAAAATAGAAATTCTCTGTGAATACTTTTAGAAATATTAATATTTTAAAAATACTTTACATATGGAATGTACTTTTGAGAAAGTTTACACTCCTGTATATTTCCTAGCAGTATAAAGTGACTCCCTACCTGTGTAAAACAATGTCATGCAAGACCCTCGTCAGGAAATCCATGCATATTTTAATCATACATATATTTTTTTACTTAAAAGTATAATCATACTACAAGTATCTTTAGTTTTTTTCTCAGTTGGTAATGGAGCAAACATGTCTTCCCCATTCTTTACCTTATAGGCATCTATTTCTACAAGTGCAACTGAGGAGATATCTTTTTGGTAAACAGAGATTGGAATTAATTGATGTGACACTAAAAACAATCTCCTTTCTTGGTTGCTACAGCAATTCAAATGAGGGAACCTGAAAATGACTGAACACTGTTTATTTTTCCTATGTAATTGTACTTTGTTGTCAAGCTCAGGTTCAATGGATAGGACTACACCTGAACAGATTTTAATGCAGTGTGGTAAACTACTCTATGTTGTGATTGGCTTTCTGTAAGAATTACATTGAGAAAAAAGGTTTATAATGGAGAGTGGTTTGGAAATTTATTCAGAGTAGATGAGTTTCACTCTGTGTTAAAAGGTTGTCAGTCATCATGTTGGGTAATTACTGAAATAAACTCATAGAGGCCCACAGGGGTTATTTACTGGCCACTAGTTCCATGAGCAAATACAAAGTTCTAATATGCTTTTGTCTTAGATAAAATATCCTCCTTTTTTTTTTTTCAAATGAAGAACTTAAAACCTAAAGTGGCAAAATGAGTCTCCCATTTAATAAAGCAAATTGGTACTGGTGCTGGGATTAGTGTCCAGAATTAGGTCTCTGTCAATTGTCATTTCTAACAATTGTCTCACTATAAAATTAAAAACAAAAACAAAAAACAAACAAACTCCTCTCTGGATAATAATGAAATAATCTATTGTGAACACATAGATTACATCATGTGATAAGTGATATATAAATATACGTATATGTATTTCCCAAAGTTCATTCTTTATATCCAAAGCCTTCACTGTGAGTTTGATGGTTGCAATAAAAATACCATTTATGTGGATACAAAAGGAAGAGAGAAGTAAAAAAGAAATTACTATTTCCTTCCATGTAAACAATGCCTTGGGACAAATCCTTTATTTTCAGTAGTATTAAGATATCCAGCTATAGGCTAACACTGCAAGAGAACAAATAGATCTTAATTTCTATTTCCACAAGCTGCTTCTGTATTGTTCTTGCATCCATAATACAAGTATACTTCCAAACCAAATGCCCTTTTTATGCATAAGATAGATCAGCCAAGTTCAAGAAGTCTGCTGAATATGTTTTCCAACTTTTTGTAGTTTTCTCTGTAAAAGGAGCTGACTGAATTTACAAAATAACTCACTCCTGATTTTTCATGGAAACAAGGTCGTTGTCCCCATAACTTTGCTAAAATAACATTTTTGATGTGATAGATGGGCAAATCATCATGCTTAATTTTCCTTTTAAAATTCAGACAGATCCTCTCTTCTCAATCAGTTTTATTTTGTAATCTCTGTGATGCCTTAAAAAAGAGACCTTTAATTTTAAAACGGTTGCATCAAAAAAGTCTTTCTCTGTTTCTGAATGCGGTTTAGTTCTCAATTAGTGGACTGTGTCCTGATAAACCCAGTGACCCATCTTCAAATGAGCGAGACAGTTCTTTTTTCTTTTAATATGTATGTTTCTTTTTCAAATCCACTTGAAAACATTGCCAATAATTGTTGAGCTGCTTCCAACTGTCAAAGGCAGTTTTGCCCTATAAGAACATAAACTAGAGACACCACTAAGCTGTAGTAAAGTTCAATATTTCGGATCCAAATGACTTTTGCAAATTTAAGAGGGGGTTATCAAACTCAGAATTACTTCTGTACTTGTACAGTGCATGAAGTTTCTGCATGTTTTCTTTTTGGTCAATACTTTAAATTCTTGTTAAATTTTTCAAATGCATTCAATCAGTTTTTCTTTGCAGATAGAAACTTCAAATGATTGGTATGAATAGGGAGTTCATGACACTTTTAAATTCTTACAAGTCACTGGAGTATTAGTAGTAATTTAGAATTTCATTATGCTTTTGAAACAAAAGTAAAGTGTCTTTTTCAAGTTCCCTGTTGTACAGCTTCTGTAGGGTAAAAACAGCCAGAGAACTGGATGGAGTGTGCTTCCCTGGGTTCTGACAACTCTGGTTCTTGGAGATGAAACGATACAATTCTCTATTGCCATTGAGTGTATGGCTGACTGTAGAGAAATCAGATACAATCAACTCCTTTCAGAATTTTTAATGTATTTATGTTTGAGTATTTAAAAAATAATAAAATGAATCAATATTATATAGAAATTATTCCAGTGTAAAATATTTCAGTAACTAAGAAATATACACATATGTAAGTTTAAGAATTTAAAACATTAATATCATAAATATTTGTTTTATTGGTGAAAAATGACATTTTAAATTTATATATAATAAACCATATAAACATTATTAAAATATTTCTCTTCTTCCTTGTTCTTCATGACATATGTAGGTGTTAATAATATAAATAACTTACAATTATAGTGCTTTTAACATTTCAAAATATTGATGTTCCTAGATATCTTTCTATATATTCTAAAATATTTTTTGGCCTCCCTTCTTAAGATGTATAGAAGACCTATAAGCTGCAAAAGAATATAAGTCTGTAAGATTTTGAAAACTAATTCTTTTTAAAAGTTGCATTGAATTTATTGGGGTGACAGTGATTAATAAAATTATACAGGGTTTCAGGTGTACAATCTATAACACATCATCTGTGTACTGGATTGTGTGTTCACCGCCCCAGGTCTCCTTTCATCACCATTTATCCCCCTTTACCCTCTTCTACCTCCCAAGCCCCCTTTCCCTCTGCTAATCCGTGTATATGAGCTTTCCGTGTATATGAGTTTTTTCTCTGCTTAATACTTTACTTTTTCACCCAGAACCCCCAGCCCCCCTCCCCTCTGACATCTCCTAGTCTATTCTTTATATCTCTGTGTCTGTTTCTACTCTGTTAACTTACTTTGTTCATTAGATTCCACATGTAAGTGAAATTGTGGTATTTGCCTTTTTCTGACTGGCTTATTTCACTTATCAAAATACTCTCCTGTACTTGCATTCTGTCAAAAAGGTGAGATTGCCTCTCTTTTTTATGGGTTAGTAACATTGCCTTGTGTAAATATACCGTGGCTTTTTTATCCACTCATCTACTGAATGGCACTTCAGCTGCCTCCAAATCTTGATTATTGTAAATAACACTGAAATGAACATAAGAGTGCCTATATTTTTTCAAATCAGTGTTTTGGGTTGCTTCGCATAGAATCCCAAAATTAAAATCTCTGGGTCATATGGCTGTTCTGTTTTTAAGTTTTTGAGGAAAGTTCATGCTGATTTCCATAACAGCTGCACCAATCAGTATTCCCACCAGCAGTGCACTAGAGTTCCCCTTTACTCCACATCCTCGCCAACACTCATTTGTTAATTTATTGATGATGGCTATTCTGACAGGTGTGAGGTGATATCACATTGTGGTTTTAATTTACAGTTCTCTGATGATTAGTGACATTGAGCATTTTTTCATATGTCTATTGGACAGCTATATGTCATCTTTGGAGAAGTGACTATTAAAGTCCTTTGCCCATTTTTTAATTGGATTGTTTGGGTTTTTGGTGTTGACATTTAAAAGTTTAAGGCTGCTGTCTCCTTGTTGATTTTCTCTCTGGAAGATCTATCCATCGAATTCACTGGGATGTTACAATACCACAGTCTGACTCTAGTACTGTCAGTCTCTCTTTTTATGTCCACCCAGATTGGTTTTAAATATTTAGGTCCCTCTATTTTGAGTGTCTAAGTGTTTACAAAGGTTATGTCCTCTCATTGGATTGCTCCCTTTATCATAATGTGGTGCCTTTCTCTTACTATAGCCTTTTTTCTAAGTCTATTTTGTCAAATATAAATATTACTACCCCAGTTTTTTTATATCTATTTGCATTAAATATCTTTCCACATCCCTTTACATTTTGTATGTTCATCTTTTGTTCTGAGATGGGTCTTTTGTAGACAGCACATATATGCACATTGTTTTCTTATCCATTCAGCTACCTTATGTCATTTGATTGGAATGTTTAAGCAATTTACATTTAAAGTAATTATTAAAAAAACATTTTATTATTTTTGAAAGATTTTAATTTATTTTTTAGACAGAAGGGAAGGCAGGGAGAAAGGGAGAGAAACATCAATGTGTGCTTGCCTCTTGTGCGCCCCCTACTGGGGTCTGGCCTGCAACCCAGGCATTTGCCCTGATTGGGAATCGAACCAGTGACCCTTTGGTTTGCTGGTCAGCACTCAATCCACTGAGCCACACCAGTCAGGGCCATTTAAAGTAATTATTGATAGATGAGTATTTTTTTTGTCATTTTTAAATCATGTTCTTTTCTTCTTCTTCTTCTTCTTCTTCTTCTTCTTCTTCTTCTTCTTCTTCTTCTTCTTCTTCTTCTTCTTCTTCTTCTTCTCCTCCTCCTCCTCCTCTTCTTCTTCCTCTTCCTCCTTCTTTTTTGAAGATCCTTTAGCACTTTTTGTAATGCTGTTTTAGTTGTAATCAACCCCTTTAACATTTTTCTTGTCTGGTAAGCTCTTTATTTCTTCTTCAAAATTAAATGGCAGCCTTGCTGGGTAAAGCAGTCTTAGCTGTAGTCCCTTGTGTTTCCTTACTTTGAATATTTCATGCTAATCCTTTCTGTCCTAAAATATTTCTGTTGAGAAAACAGCTGACAGTTTTATGGTAGATTCCTTATAGGTAACTATCTTTCCCTTGCTGCTTTTAAGATTCTGTCTTTGTTTTTAACCTTTGGTATTTTAATTATGATATGTCCTGGTGTGGGTCTCTTCAGATTCATCTTATTGGTTCTCTGTGCTTTTTGCACTTGTGTGTCTTTTTCTTTCAGCAAGTAAGGGAAGTTTTCAGTCATTATTTCTTCAAACAGGTTATTTATCTCTAGTTCTCTCTCTTCATATTCTTGAGACCCTATGAGGTGCACATTGTTATGCTTCATGTTGTCTCAAATGTCCCTTAAAGTATATTCATTTATTATTATTATTATTATTATTATTATTATTATTAATCATTAGCTTCTTTGATTGGGTGTTTTTTACCTTGTCTTCCAAATGATTTATTCAATCCTCTGTTTCATCTAACCAAATTTTTATCTCTTCTAGTGCATTCTTCATTTCAGATACTTTTAACTATTTTATTTATTTTTAGGGAGGGGGGAAGACAGGGAGAGAGAAGAGAGATACATCAATGCAAGAAAGAAACATTGATTGGTGCCTCTTGTAAGCACACTATCTGGGAATTAAACCACAACCCAGGCATGTGCCCTGACCAGGGATCAAACTGGCGGCCTTTCACTGTGTGGGACTACACCCAACCAACTGTGCCACGCCAATCAGAGTCCATTACAGATCCTTTATTCTTCATTTCTGATTGATTTTTTAATGGTTTCTATCTTTCCCCCCTGCTGTTGTAGTTCTCACTGTTGTAAGTTCTTTGAGCATCTTTATATCCATGTTTCAGAACTCTGTATCTGATAAATTGGTTGCTTCCATTTCATTTAGTTGTTTTTCTGGATATTTGTCCTATCCTTTCATTTGAGGCTTGTTTCTTTTTCTCTCTCTTTTGGCCACCTCTTTGCATTTGTTTCTACTTATTAAGTAGATCTGCTATGACTCCTAGTCTTGGTAGGATGGCTTTATATGTAGTAGGTGTCCTGCGGGACCCAGTGGCGCAGTCTCCTGGATCACCTGAGCTGGGTGCTCAGGAATGCTCTTTTTTGTGGGTTATATAGACCCTCCTGTTGTTAATTGCTATTTGTCCAATTGTGTGTGGGTTTGACCCTCAGGCTGGCTTACTGTGAGGATTAATCCTGATCACCATGTGTGAATTGCTGTGCAGGTGCTGACTGCATGAAGTGAAGTTTGTCTCAGCATGGTCTGGGCCCTGCTGAAATATCCCTTTGAATATGATGTTGTGAAGCTAATTGAATCTTGTTCTGATTTCTATGAAGCTGGCCACTGTGCGTCTTTGTTCTGGGGCCTCTTGGGAGAGACTTTGGTGTAGACCAGCATCAGATCTGCTCGTGACTATCCCTGGGCAATCTGTTTGGAGTTAGAAAGCAATCCATAGTTCGTAGCTGCCTCTCCTCTGCTGTGCCTGGCTGGGTATGTATGGAAAAAACAATGCTGGCTTTTACCAGCACAAGGTCAGGGGCTGGTTTGCTGAAGTCTTAAGAAACCCTGAGATCCCCCTCCACTTACCTCTGTCTTCCTGCAGCTTGTGAGTCTCAGTTACTGAAAGAGCCTCTAATGGTACTCAATTTGCATGAGGTACGTTTTTAGTGAATCACCAGGTAAGGGCAAGTTTTGTTCATGAGATTGATATAGGTTCAAACTCAGAGGCATTGCTGGGTCTGTGGCCACTCATGAATTATCCCAAGATTTACCATGTTTAGCTACCACCCACTGGGTTCTTGCACATCTTTTTCGTAGGGCGAGGTCTCAGGGAGTCATCAGGGTGAGGCCATCTGAGTTTATCAGACCCAAACAGACCAAGATTTGGCCTTATAAAGGGAGGGCATTGCACTGGTCCTACATCAAGAGGAAAGTGGCCTTTATCCTAGAGCCACACAACTCAGTTTGTCTCAGATTCTGCCAGGAGTTTGATCTCAGTAGGGCTGGTCCATCCGGAGTCAGCCGGATGGGGCTAGTGGATCTCCAGTAAGTGCTAGGTGTTAGTCAGGTTTGGGGGAAGGTGGGGTGAGTAGCCCCACTCCAGAACCACACAGTTCAGTGTGTTCCAGATACTGCTCAGAGTTTTGCACGATCAGAAGTCAGGAAAGTGAGGCCACTAGGAGACCAGGGAGTGGGACTGGAGGGTCTCCTATGGGGGGGAGGCACAAGTCAGATTCAATGATATGTGGGGGTGATAGCCCCCATCCCCAAACCACACAACTCAGTCACTGACACCCCTGACTCTGCTCAGACTTCTATACCACAACCCAGGGAACTATTTATTCAGCAGGACACAAGCTCTGCAGGGACACGTGACAGGGAGTCTAGATGCTATTGTTTTCCCCCAGGCTGGTGCTGTATGGAAGGGAGCTTCACTCAGTGAAGATGGCCTCTGGGGTATGGGAGGATGACTTAGCACAGGAACCCTGGCAGCTGTCCCTTCAACTCTCTCCCTGGAGCCACAAACCTTAGCCTATCCTCACACAACTCTAGTCTGCTCTAGCCTTCCTCTGCCAAAACCCCCAGGTGAGTGGCTGCAAACAAGATTTCATGTGTTGGCCCTTTAAGAAGGGCCGGTGTCTCTAGCCAACTCCCATCTCTCCCTGGCGGGCAGAATTCCCACCAATTTGCACAGCCAAATGTTATGTGGGCACCTCTTCCTAACCCTGGGTTGAGAGCCTGGCTTGGGGTTTAGGATACCACACTTCTCAGGGGGAACCCTCAGCAGCTGAGATATCCCTCCAGACCTGAGCTGTTGCCCATGGGAGCAGCCCTTTTTGTGTCCCCACCCTTCCTACCAGACTTGATGTGGCTTCTTCCATAAATCCTTGGCTGTAAAACTTCTCTTCAGCTAGTCTTTAGTTGGATATTCAGGTTTATTGCTCTGTATTTTAAGTGTAATTCCAGTTTGGTCCTGGGAGTAGGTGAGTTTAGTTTCCACTTATCCTGTCACCTTATTGGATCTCCAAAGACTGTAATCTTTTAATAAAAATTACAGACATTATACTTTGTGAAGCAAGAATAAAATCATGCCCTTTATTCATTGTCAATGGGCCTACTCTTCCAGAATATGGTACTATCTCTTATCTAATAGCCTATTACAGACTGCAGACCATGTAAAAGCAGTGATATTGCTCAGGGTCCAAAGATTTCAATTTTTATTTCAATGCCATTATTAAATAACCCCTCAGATGGAAATTCAATACTGGCACACTACATGATAAGCTATGTTAATAGCTCATGTTATGCAAGAATTGAGGAATTACTTGAAACTTAATAGTCATGCTGTGAAAATGTGTAATTGGCCAGATTTTCATCCACAGTAATGTTATGTAGTTACCTTAGTGTTAGCAGATTAGAGTGTGGTCCTTTGAAAAGAGCTCAGGAAGCACAGCCAGATTACTAAAGAGGGGATTTCTTTTATATGCGTCTATTGAAATGAGAGAGATAAAAACACTTGAAGGTGTGGTTGGTTTGGACAGAAGTTGAAGTGCTAGAATGAGATTTGAGTAGTGGATTTTTTTTTTTTTGGTCTTATACATATACATGTCTCCTTGAAAGCAGGGCTTTGGCAAAGTGAAGACTATCATATGTTTTAAACATACCACAGATAGGGAGGTTAATTAAACCAGAAAAAATATAAAAAGTTAATAATGAAGAAGGAAAAATAATCACTGGCTGGCAGATTACGTATAATTATAATTAATGATGATGATGTTATTATGTTCAGAAAGCAACGATACAGGGAAACCGCACTGGAAAAGGGAGCAATTACATTTGAAATGTTGGCTCATCAGTGGGAGACATATAGTCCTGTACTCATTGAGTTGATATAGATGATTCTCATGGCATTTCGTAATTCAGAAATAATATCTTTTGTTCTATACCAGTGAAACAAATGTACCCTTAGAAAAAATCACTGAGTTAATAATAAATGAGATGTAGTATTTAAAAAAGGGTTTTAATTTGAAATTCTCCCCAAAGCTTTATGCATCCAGTAACAAGAAACAGCCTAGTGGCTGCGTGAAAGCTGGAGGGGATCATTTTGTACAAACACTGATATTTACAATGAAGATAGTCATAGCTAAAGTGGTTATACATCCAAAATCACAATAGCTAATTAGTGAAAGAGTTAGGGACAAATCCTAAGATCCCTTTTGCACATATTAGGAATCATTAAAACCAACTTTTAATGTACAAATTTTTAAGAAACTTTAGGTGAAATAAAAGGAACACTTTTCCTTTAGAACTCCCACTGAAGAAAACAATACTTTTTTTTTTTTTTAACAGTAGTGGTTCTCTAATTTGTTATCTAAGGATTACCCTTTCCTTAGATTTGATAGGACTACTTATATATAAAGATGGGAATGAGTGTATTCTAAGTAACTTAAGATGTTTAGGAATCATGTCTATTACTAAAATAGTTACAGCTTACATACAAAGACCTAGAAAATTATAGGATATGAAGTCATGAGGTAGAAATCTGAGGCATAAGACAGTCTGTGTGATATAATCTGTAAGACACCCAAACAGGTAGCTTCAGAGAGTTAAACTCATAAATAACCTCAGTATTAGTGTCTTTTCCATTAAATAAACTAACACATGTAATGCACTTAGAATAGCACCTGGCACACAGAGGGTACCATTTAAGAGAGTGCTATTGTTATTACATTTATGATCATCACGTCCTTCCTGATTTCTGATGTTCTCCTTGGTGTCTGAGCCAGACAGGCTCTAGGAGATGGAGGACTCCTAATATTTGCATTGTGTGTCTCTAATACTGAGCACTTTGTCTGGTATACAAAGATGATCAAAAGTTGCCCATTATGCAACTAAATTAAATCGCGCTGTACAGGCCAAGATTGTCTTGGTGGTTCTCTGTTATATCTCCTTAAAATACTTCATTTTTCTTCCTACCTAGTAACTTCTAAGTTATTAAAACTGCATGTATCCCAATGGAAGCTTTTGCCTTTTCTTCAATTGTGTGTGGTTCTTTGTGTAGCACAACTTATATTTATTTATATTGTTAATTTATATTTATATTATATTTATCCAAATAAATAAGAAAAAATAGATATTTTAATAGTTGCTTTTTAATTGGATTCTGTTGAATGATCTCACAAAGAGCCAGTTTAACATATCTTTTTCTCTGTAAGATAAATCCAAATATAACAACTTTGAACTTAGTCAAATTGCTCTAAGGAGCCCAAATATGTAAGGCAAAGTAGGAGGATACATGAACAAGAAAGATTTTACTGTGGGGAAGAGACCAAAAAAAAAGGGAATAGACGGAATTTGTTTTGAAGTATAAATTCAAGGCTCTTACACATGCACATGACGGGCTGAATAATGAGCCCACAGATGTTCGTTCATGCCCTGATCCCCAGAACCTGTGAATAGGTTAGTTTACAGCATTAAGGAAATTTGCAGATGTGGTGAAGAGTCTTGAGATGGAAAGCTTATCCTAGATGATCCATATGACCAACTTAATCACAAGGGTCCTCATAAGAAGGAGGCAAGAGGATCAAAATTAGAGAGGGAAGATGTAAACATGGAAGCAGTGGTCACAGAGGAGAGAAGGTGCTATTGTGTTTGAATATGAAGGAAGGGACCACAAGCCGACAAATGTAGGCAAGTTCTAGAAGCTGAAAAGGCAATGGAATAGATTCTGTGCTAGGGCTTCAACAAGGATCCAGATCTTCCAGCACCTTGATTTTCATCCTAAAGAAACTGATTTTGTACATCTGACTTCCAGATCTATTGTATAATCATTTGTGTTGCTTTAAGAAGTTTCAGTTTGGGAACATAATCAACAAAAGAAAAAAGCAAACAAAATATAACCAGAGACATTGAAATTAAGAACAATGTAACAATAGCCAGAGGGGAGTGGGGAGGGGATAGTGGGGAGAGGGGTCTACAGGAGCTACTATAAAGGACACAAGGACAAAATCGAGGGGGAGGGTAGAGGTGGGAGAGGGAGGTGGGATTGGCTGGGCTGGGGTGGAGGGATGGGGAGAAAATACAGACAATTGTAACTGAATAAAAAATAAAAATAAATTTTAAAAAAGTTTCAGTTTGTAGTGACGTTTTAGAGCAGCAATAGAAAACTAAGATAATGTAGCATCTCTGTATAGTAGATGTATAGTGCATACTAGATAGCAATATGACGTGACTAAGCTTTGTGCCTTTGTGGTTGCAATGCTTGCACCTGTTAGCTATGTCTATCCACCCCATTCTGAGAAAACACCTTTCTTCTTTCTCCCTCAGCTTCATCTTAAATGTACATTTGTTCACGAAGCCTGATTCTCCCCAGGTCTAAACAGTCCGTGAACACTTCTACAATTACAGCAAGGGTAATTCAGAATTCACTAGCCCTTGTCTCCCCCTTGCAAAGGCTCCATTTCCAAACTGTTCTTGGGAGTCTCTAGAGGTTGCTTCATGTTTGCTCACAAAATAATCCCCCTTGGCTGGGGGACACACTGAACTCTGGGCACTGCAGTACTGCAGAAGGCATCCCGACCAGGCACATTGGTGGTATAAGCATATACTGTGCTCCCCCCTGGGTGCCACTGAACCCCTGCTGGATGCACCTGCAAAACACTGAATGTTCTTAGTGTCATTGTCTGTAGGCTAGTTTTTGAGACAAAGGAAATAAATAATAATAATAAAAAGCTCTCTGTCCTTAGTATTCAACTGTGCTAAATGAGTCCCGAGACAATGCTCACAATATTTGGCAGGGTTATTAGTGAGACAGCAGTTTTATATTTTATTTAAGTCTCCTCTGTTATTCATGGGATCCAAAAGTGAATCCAAGCTGGGGATAGTAGGAAGATAACATGCATGGAGACTCCATGCTGTGATCACAGTGGCCCCTTCCCTTGAGAACCATGGCACTTGTACTGCATGTGACTCCTTTGACTTTGATTCTTACTCCTATAGGAAGCTTTTCTACCAGAAGTTAACTCACTCTTTTTCCAAATTAATTTGTGTTCTATCTAGGAAGTCATAGCTAGCTTGGAATATGGCTTGAAGTCTCTCAGACCTCATACAAATTGTAACTGAATAACAATAAAAAAAAAACCCAAACTATGGTACATTTACACAATGGAATACTATACAGCAAAAAGAAAGAAGGAGCTCCTTCATCTGGGTTTTGTTGTCACAATAGAAAGAATTCAGCCCTGGCTGGTGTGGCTCAGTGGATTGAGTGCCGACCTGCAAACCAAAGGGTTTCCAGTTCGATTCCCAGTCAGGACACATGCCTGGGTTACAGGCCAGGTCCACACTTGGGGGCACATGAGAGACAATGACACATTGATGTTTCCCTCCCTCTTTCTCCTTCCCTTTGCCCCTCTCTAAAATGAATAAATAAAATCTTTAAAAAGGATTCCAATCCACTTGTGCATACTGTTTGCAAGAATTGTCATACCTGCTGCATTGGTAAGAAACGTTTATCCACCCTAAAGAGGAGAGGTGCATTTGAGGTCAGGCCTAATTAGGTTGAGCCTGAGTAAATACTAATTGTGGCCAAGGATTGTTGCTAAATAAGCTATAAGTGCTTTCTATTCCTTAAACTGAATAATAAGCCCATTTGAAATAATCTTTTCAATTTAGAGCTGATTTGAACTCATAGTTGAATTGTTAAAGTAATAATTTCAAATTTATGTTATTGCTCAGACCTATTGTGAAAACTTAGGGACAAACAATAGTTAGTCCTCTCTTAGAAAAATTGCTGTCTGCTAAGCAGCAACTCTGTCCCATTATTTATGTAATTTGATGCATAACAAATTTACCCAAATTAGCAGGTCAAAAGAACAATAAAGTATTATTTCATAGTTCCTGGGGCTAGGGATCTAGAAGCAGCTTAGTTGGATGGTTCTGACACAGTCTCTTACGAGGTTGTGGTCAAGCTCATGCTCAGGGCACCATTCATCAGAAGACTTGACTGGCCTGGAAGTGCTACCTTCAGACTCACTCACATGGCTGTTGGAAGAAAGTTTCACTTCCTTGCTGACTAAGTCTATCCATTTGGCTGCTCATGACTTGGAAGCAGCTTTTAACAGAGTGAATGAAGAGGTGGATAGTGAGAGAGGAAGAGAGGAAGGGAGGGGGAAAGAGATTCATTAGAAGCAAATCACCAAGTCCAGCCCATACAATATGTAAGGGCATGGAATACCACAAAGAAGGGATCTTTGGGGACCTTTTGGGTGGTGTCAACCTCAGTCTCTAACTTGCTGACTGAATGTGAGAAAAGCACTATGCGTCTTGAAGCCTTTGTTTTCTCTTTTTACAGGTTGAGGGATTTCACTAGATCATCTCTTCTACATCTGTTTGGGCTCTCACAGGAGATAATATGCTGGAAAATAATTACATCTTGGAGGACTAGGATGAAAATATATTTAGTGAATGGGAGAATTTGGCTTTAGAACCTTTTCCCAATTTCCCAAAGTGACTGCTGAATTGGTGTTGCTTTTCCCCATGTAAAACATCTTCCAAAAATGCCTCTCAATGATCAAAACAATTATAATTAAGGATCATATATTATCTTACTACTGTTTAAGGACCATTTCTCAAATTTCTTCATCTTACCATTAAGGAAATGGGATCCACAATTGTTTCATATGCTGCCACCAGTCACTAGGCCAATAATCACCATTTATCTTTATATAATATTACACATAATAGGACTATTTTTGCTAAGGAAATAAAATAAATATTATGTATTGAAAGTTATTATTTGCCTTGCACTCTTCCAAGTCCTCTTTAATCTTCCCAGTAATTCTAGCAAGGTAAAACCAAAATGATTTGCTTTGGTCACACATGTTTGTCATAAAACAGTCAAGATTTAATACCAAATAGTAGCCCCAACACTCAGGCTCTCAGCAACCATGCTCTACTCTTTATAAAGAGGATAAAGAAGTTGGACATGATCATAATGCAAATTCAAAGGGAAGATTGAGTCAGGAAATGTAGCTGATTTATGCAGTCACCCACCCAGGGAATTCACATTCATGACAGAGGTCGTGCTGATTCTGGAGTGATTCAATTCTTTACGTGTATTGAGACCGAACACTCCAGGAAAGTAAAAATAAAGTGGCTGGCTGCATCAATCTAAATTAGGATTTTGAGTACATCAGACATTCTTACATTTTAGGAAGTCAGTATGAACCCCAGTTTCTCTTTTTCTTTTTTTAAAAAATGTGTTTATTGATTTTATAGAGGAAGAGTGGGGGAGCAGAGAGAGAGAGAGAGAGAGAGAGAGAGAGAGAGAGAGAGAAACATTATTGTGAGAGAGAAACATTGGTTGGCTGCCTCCCATATATGCCCCAACAGGGGACTGAACCTGTAACCTAGGTGTGTGCCCTGATGGAGAATTGAATCCCCAACCTTTTCAACAGGGGACTGAACCTGTAACCTAGGTGTGTGCCCTGATGGAGAATTGAATCCCCAACCTTTTCAAGTACAGGATGATGCTCCAACCAACGCCCCCTGGGCAGGGTGAATCACAGCTTCTTAGTTACATGTCAGACTTATCAATTTAACATTCCAAAAGCATAAAGTTTCCCTATTGCTATACTGTCTGTTAGATGCACGATTTCATCTTTTGTCTAGACTGTTAAGAAGGAGCTGGGTTCAGTGTGAGATAAAGTAATGTTGGTAGCTGGGTACGAATTGACAAACACTGGTCTCAGTAAAACCAATTATTTCTCTTGTTTTTGTTTTCAGAGTGAATAACATGCTAGAGAATGCTCAGAAAGGCTTAGAATGAGTAGACACGAAAAGTAAAGCTTCTGTGAAGGCTTTTTTCAGTATGTGTTCTGTTTTGTAGATCTTCTCAATAATTCAGAGAAAATTCTGAACATATTTTTGAGTTGATTTTAGTGAAAACAGCTTAGAGCACATAGCTAGTATCTAATGCTTTGAGGAAATGGTCATATGCACGGGACTATTGACTCTAAATTTTCTGCATTTTTAATGTGCTTAATACAAATAAATACTGGGAATACCACAATTTATTGTATTGGGTATGGTTGGCCAGATAGAAAAAGCACACCTGGATAAATTTGCCTTTTGGATAAATTTGCCTTTCGGATAAATAACAAATAAATGGTTAGTATAAAATATTTGGTACATACAATATTTACACTAAAATTTCATTCCTATCTGAAATTCAAATTTAATCGGGCATCTGTATTTTTATTTGATAAACCTTGCAGACTTAATTTGGTGGCTTTGGTAAGAATTGAAAGTGTTCTCTTTGCAAGTTGTGCGGACAGATGGTCTCATTTTTTTGGACCCACTACTAGACAAACTTACACCATACACCAAAATAAACTCAAGATGTATAAAAGACTTAAATATAAGTCACAATATCATAAAAGTTTTAGAAGAGGACATAGGCAGGAAATTTTCAAATATCCCACACAGCAATATTTTTACTGATACATTCCCTAGGGCAAGGGACATAAAGGAAAAAAAATAAACAAATGGAGTACATCAAACTAAAAAGCTTCTGCACAGCTAAAGAAAACATCAACAAAATGGAAAGGGAACTAACCATATGGGAAAATGCATTTGCTAAGAATACCTTGGACAGAGTTTGCTCTCCAAAATATATAAAGAGCTCACACAGCTCCACATCAGGAAGATAAACAATCCAATTAAAAATAATGGGCAAAGGACCTGAACAGACACTTCTCCAAGGAGGACCTACAGAAGACCCACAGACACATGAAAAAGTACTCAAAATCACTAGTTATTAGAGAGATGCAAATTAAAACCACAATGAGACATCACCTCACACCTGTCAGAATGGGAATCATAAACAAATCAACAAACAAGTGCTGGAGAGGTTGTGGAGAAAAGGGAACCCTAGTACACTATTGGTGGGAATGCAGACTGGTGCAGCCACTGTGGAAAACAGTATGGAATTTCCTCCAAAAAAAAAAAAACAAACCTAAAGATGGAACTGCCTTTCGATCCAGTGATCCCACTGTTGGGATTCTACCTAGGAAACCTGAATCATCAATTCAAAAGAACCTATGCACCCCAATTTTCATCGCAGCATTATTTACAATAGCTAAGTGCTAGACACAGCCTAAGTGGCCATCAGTAAATGAGTGGATCAAAAAACTGTGGTACATTACACAATGGAATACTATGCAGCAGAATGAAAGAAGAAACACTTATTCTTCACAACAGCATGGATGGAACTGGAGAGAATTATGCTAAGTGAAATAAGCCAGGCAGTGAAAGACAAATGCCATATGATCTCACCTATAAGTGGAACCTAATCGACAAAACAAACAAGCAAGCTAAATATACCCAGGGGCTTGGAAATAAAGAATAACTGATAATGACCAGAGGGAGCTGGGAGTGGGTAACAAGGGAAAAAATGGGAAGGAGCAAACCAAAGAACACGAATAGAGGACTCATGGGCACAGAGAACTGGGGGTGGGATTGTCTGTAGGGGACAGGGCAGGGGAGAGCAATGGGGAAAAATGGGAGAATGGTAACTAAACACCAATATAAAAAATTACATAAAGTGTAAACTAAATAATATCTAAGCCTCCATATCTTATTTTAAAAAGCAGAAGCTTTAAGGTAAGATAATCTAAGTTCCAGTTTAGCTTTGCTATTTACTTTCTGTATGGTAAGGGCAAAGTTCTTAATGTGTCTGTGCCTCATTCTTTCAATTGAATCATAGGAAGGATAATACTCTCTTCAAGTATTCTTCTCAAGATCAGATGTATCTGAAATCCTTGTTGTTCTCCCACATAATAACCGTACAATATGTTTTAATCATTATTTTCATTTTTCTTGTTGTATAAAAAGATGTGGCCTGGGTTTCTTAAAGCCTTGCCTGCTTATGGGTATAAGTGATATTATATTCATAATTAGAATTTTATCAATTTTTCCTCTACAACTAGTGTAATACAGCCAACCCATTCTCTGGAATTTTTCCCATTTATTTTTGAAAATATCAGGGGGTATCTCACATGTTTTTGTCAACAATTCCCTTATACTTTTCATCTCCAACCTATTTTTTTATTTTATATTTTTAGAGTAGTTTTAGGTTTACCACAAAATTGATAAGGAGGTACAGAGACTTCCCATATGCCCTCTGCCTCCACAAATACATAACCTCTCCCATTACCAACATCACTCACCAGAGTGGCACATTTCTTACCAAGGATGAACCTACACTGACGCATTATTACCATCCAAAGTCCATAGTTTACCTCAGCATTCACCGTTGACATTGTATGTTCTATGGGTTTGGGCAAATGTACATGTTATACATATATCATTATAATATCATACAGTGTATTTTCACCACCCTATGTTCTCTGGGCTCTGCCTATTCATCTCTTCCCAGCCTCCCACAACCAGTGATCTTTTTGTTGCCTCTGTAGTTTTGCCTTTTCCAGAATGTCATATAGCTGGAATCATACAGTTTGTGCCTTTTTAGATTGTTTTCTTTCCCTTAGTAATATTCACTTAAGTTTCCTCCATGATATTGCATGGCTTGGTGGCTCATTTCTTTTTAGCACTACATAATATTCCATTGTCTGGATATAAATACCACAGTCCATTTAGGCATTTGCCTGCTGAAAGATAGCGTGATTGCTGCCAATCAATTTTTTTTCTGTTGCCCATGAGTGATTTCAACAATGTTTTTATCATTCCTATTATTGCACCCTCTGACATCTTTGAGGCTATTGATCTTCATTCTCAGGGCACTGACTCCTTGTGCTTCCAAAGTCAGGAAACTTAGGGGTCACCAAATTATACTAATTTACTTTAGTACTCAATATTCCCAGGGTCAAAATATGTTCTGAGCATCAGTGGGGACAATTCTCCTTTCCCTTTTGTTATTTAGGGTATCTGAAGCATTAATGCTTTGGTTCCCATATTTCAGTTTTCCTTGTAAAACAGATCTTTGTCTTTATGGGACCCAAATTTCCTCATCTGATTCTATTCTGATTCTCTTTCTTCTCTCCATTCCCACCTTCCTTTCTTCTTTCTTCTCTTTCTATAAAAGAGGAGTTCAGGTCCTACTGATGTTGCCCTAAAGATAAGAAGATTAACATATAGAGTAAAGAACCTCTGCAAACTGCTTTCCCCATCCAGAATACCCTACTCCTTTGCCCACAACCACCTGACACATTCAGTATTCAGTGGGAAAATTCAATGTAGAACTCAATGTAGATGCAGACTGAGAGAGAGGGAAAAGAAGCTTATTTAAAAATCAAAATATCATGGTACTTTGCAGAGAGAAGCGGAACAAACGGCTGTTCAAGTTTAAAGCTTCAGTAAATGACTTGGGGGAATATTGTGCAACAGTGGTGTGTGTTTTGGGGTGAATATTAGATTTTGTTTATACTCTGTTTTATGTAGACCCTTCAGATGTGAAAGAACAGGACTGATGAAGTCATATTCTCAGAAAATGCCAGAACCAGGAATGAAAAGAATCATTAAGTTAAAAGAATTAATTAGGTCAAAATCCAAAAGTATGATGATAGCAAAAACAACAAGCTATGTCCCAGCCAAGCAGAACATCCGAGACCCCTGTTTCCTACCACTGTTAATTTGCACAGGCTATCTTGTAATTTACAAAGACCCTTTGCCCTTATCTTTTCAAAATTGTCTTATTCTTCCCATGAACCATCTTCCTTTTGACCAAATGCACCTTGTCCTTCTCACACAGACAGCCATTTAATAGGCTTATGTACCCTGTAAATATTTCTTCGACTGTGGATGCCAGTGGCAATTTAAATCATTTCTTTGCATGTTTCTCTCATCTCCTTGAAGGTAAGGACCTTCTGTTATGCATCCCTGTGTTCCCAACTGCCCCTTTGGCACAGAGCTTAGTGCATAGTATTCCTTCATAAAAGAGTGGTGAATTAACCTAGTAAAATCATGAGTCACAGAATGAGAAACACACGTGTGGATTATTTCCTTCTATCACATATATTAATCTCAGTTATCAAGCACATCTGAAGCTTTAAGGAATTATTTTAAAAACCAGTAGAGATGTGATTAATTTTATATGTCAGGAGTTGAAAGATATTAATCTTTCGGTACCCGTGTGCTTATTCCAACATTGATATGCATCTTTTATTTTTCATCATGCTTAGAGTCCAGGTTGATTTATATTAGTTCATCAAACAATGTAGCAGACTTGACTCGTATTGAAATCAGCATAATCAGTACAATCTTAGGATAAACAAATAAAATTGCTAAATGGGTCCGGATGTTTAGTTATGGCTTCTTTAGTGCTTAATAAATTTAAATGAGATAAAGGAGCGATTTACCTTCCTACAATACGATGCATAATTTTTGATAGCACCAGCTAATGTTACTATACACACTGCCTACACTTTTGGGTTCTAGCACCTTTACTTGATCCAGATGAGGTTTCATTTACAGAAAAACTGAATGGATTTTGTCCTGAAGCAAAATCATTGTTTGTTTCCAGATCCAAACCCAGCTTGTCATGAGTTTCAGTTGATCTGCAATTTTCTGTTCTTTTGATGAGGAGGATCTAGTCCAGAGGGTTTCCTGAGAAGGAACTATTTTACAAACTGGGACTAAGAGTGAGATAATGTTAATAGGGAACATTTGTTAAGCATTTACACATACAATGCTATGCTAGGTTCTTCACATTTAACCCGCACAGTGTTCTATGAATAGGTGTGATTGCTTTCTATGACTATGAGTAGAGTATGCTTCTAGAGCCTGTCCTTATACAGGCTATTCTAATTAGCTGTGGAATGGGCACACATTATTTTTAAAAGTTGTGTCTCAAATTTGCCTATTGAGTACATTAAACTTTCCCTTCACTAAGGTTACCATGCATGGTGGAACCCATGATTAATTAGATGCGAGTATTGCTACTGAACCCTAAGCAAGCTTTTATCAACCAGAACTCAAGGTCCATGTGGTCATTCATGCTCTGGCCACAAGGGGGCGTTTACTAAGGATGGTGGCATCTGCTCCTGACTTGTTTCACCAGGAGTGTCTTTGAAATGTGTTCCTTGATTTAGAGTGATACCTGGGCTTAGAGTCTAACCTTGCTACAACTTTTCCAGTGTGTTACAAAGGTCTTCTGACAGTCTTCTGCTTGTTATGCCTAACTGCATCACTGTTTGGCACATTCCACAAAAATGTTATGGCATTACAAAGGCCAGTTTCCAGGGTAGGTACTAAAAAACAGCATAATCATCTAACACCACAATTCAACTACTTTTAAATGAGACTTTCTTTTCAGTAGCTTTTTACTAGAGTCTGCTGGCAAGTTCTGTAGAGGTAGAAGAAAAGATCAAGAACTTTAGCTCACAGCAAAGGGAATTTGATCATCAACATGAAGTTGAATAAAGAATGCAGTCTTGATCCAAATGGCTGAAAATATAGCTTTCATATACTCCAGATAATTATGTTAAGTTCACTCATTTAATTTAATAACTCTGTTATTATAACTATGGATTAAAAATATATGCCACAATAAAAGTTTGGGAGCAAGCATTATAAAAAATAGGAAATCGACTCATCATTTAATAAACTTCTAAGAGGAGAATTATTCATTTTAGGCAGCTGTAGAAATTCAAGGGTTTAATGAAATCCCTTTCTTCATTTTTTTTTATTTGAAGTACTTATGTAGAAGATCATTTCACATGAGTCTACTGAGGTTTCATCTCTTCAAGCATAGTTTTATAAACTGGATAGGGAGAAGCAACTAAAAAATAATTTTCACACAAATCTAGATGTATGTTTTTATGTATGTATGTGTACTCAACATTTCATCTTCAGAGTTTTAATATATATAATAGCACTTGAATATAGTCCTCCACACTCACAGGTGGACATAATGTATTTATTCATCCAATGCATATCTATTAAAAGCCTAACATATGTTAGGCATTCATTCCAGGCACTTGAGATCCATTAGTCGACACAATAGCCCCAAATCTCCATCACTGTGAAGCATACATTCTAGTGATAGAAGAGAGGCAACAAACAACATAATGAATAAGTAAAATACGTGGTGCATGAATATATAAATACTAACAAAAATTAGATCAGGTTAAAGAAGATCAGCGTTTTGGGGAGGATTGTCATGGAATCAGAGTAGATCTCACTGAGAAAGTGAAATCTGAACAAGGACTTGAAGCAGAGGTTGTGCACCTTGCAGATACATGAAACAGAAGGACAAACACTCCAGATGAAGGAACGGCTTATGCAAAGGCTACCGTAGGCAAAAGAATGCAGAATATAACTTAAAATTTTAAAAGATTTATCATGATTTTTATATTGCAAATAGATTGTATGTGTATGTTTCTGGGTTTCCTAGAAGAGATTATAGTAGTTACTATCAGAGTGATAAACAGTGGATTGTGGTTTTATTTTGAAAGTTGAGTCAACTGAATGTCCTGAGAGATTTGATGCAAGGGGTGATAGGAAGAGATGCCTCTGAGGTCTTTGGCCTGAGCAACTAACTGGAAGGATGAGGCTGCCTTCAACTGGTGTAGGGAAGACTGTGGGAGTCAGAGTGAGGCTGGGGAGGGGATTGAACTTCTCAGTTCGGTTATGACAGGTGAGTTTGAGATGTTTATTCCACATCTGAGTGCTAGTTGGATATACTGTTCCCTTCCCATTAGGAAAGACAGTCCCTGGCAAATGACCACCCTTCCTTTCTCCCATTAATGATAGACATCCCTGATTAAAAGTCCTTTATTCATGCTTGATGGAGCTCAGACTCTCTTAACACAGAGACCTAGATAATCAATACTTCTTGATGAAGTTTGAGAATAAAATTAACCTATTGGTTTTCTTGCTAAGCTACATCTAAAGACAGCCAGATTCTCAAGGTCATCTCATTAAAGCTAACGATCTTTTTTAAATACAATCATGTACTGCATAATAACATTTTGGTCAAAGATGGGTAGCATATATGACTATGGTCGCTAAAGGTTATGATGTAGCTGAAATGTTCCTATGGCCTAATGACACCATAGCCGTGGTAACATTGTAGTGGAATGCATTGCTCATGTGTTTGCGGTGCTGCTGGTCTAAACAAACCTACTGCACTGCCAGTCACATAACAATATAGCATATACATTACGTATAGCACATAATACTTGATAATGATAAGAAACAACTATGTTACTGGCTGATGTGTTTACTATACTATATTTTATTATTATTTTAGAATTAACTTCCTATTCATTAAAAAGTGTGTGCTGTAAAGAGTGTGCCGTGTTATGCTGGCAGCAGCTGCGTATATTTCATGTTTACTGTGGCTTTTGATTGCATCACTTTATCTTGTGCTTGATTTAATCTTGTGTTGCTTTGCACACTGACGTGTTGTACAGGTTTTTAACCTGGAAACAATAGGCTATGCCTTGGAGCCTAGGTGTGTGTAGTAGGCTATACCATCTACATTTGTGCAAGTGCACTCTGTGATGCTTGCACCAGGATAAAATCACTTCATGACACATTTCTCAGAAGCTATCCCCATCGTTAAGTGGTGCACGACTGTTAGTACTTTACCAATACCTACATGGGGACAGGCTTAGCTCAAATTCTAGTTTATCCCAGGTGATAACTTAGCATTTCCTTGTGGCTTTCTGCTTTTTCCTAGCATGGAAAGGAGCAATATAGTGTCCTAGAAATCTGTCTCAGGCTTGCCTGGCAGCTGACTTTTCCCGAACTGCTTTGTAGCTGTCATCCTATTCTCTTTAGCAATTTTTTTTTTTAGAGTAAAAGTAGAACAGACATCCTGGATTTTGTCAGTGATAAAGGCGTGTCTGGTGTGAGAGGAGGTTACCCTTCTCATTTCCTGACAAAATATTTTGCTGGAATGAGGAAGACAAAGATCTGATTCTTTTACCAGTTAAGTCTCTGCATTGTGCATATTCTTTCCCTCCCACAGAGCAAACATGTTCTCTTTACCGTCTACGTCTACCGGAACTTAACAAAGGGTAAAGGGAGGGTTCACAGCAAATTACTTCCCCAGCACCTACACACCTGAGTAGGATTTTTAAAAAAGAGATAATTGAAATAAAGTCTAAAAGACATGTCATTAAAACCTATCACTTTTTTATTTCAGAAGGAGTTCATTCAGTGTGTCCAGACTTTGTTCAGTTAAAGAAAAATGTTTTACACTTCTTTGAGGGTGACAATAATCTATTTGGTAATGACAGGAAATGTGTGTACAGTTAGTGCTGGTTAGTAGATTGTCTTTGTTTGTCTTGTTGTGGCACATAAACACAGATGTCGGGAGAGAGTCCCCTGGTCCTTTAATCTGAGCTTGGAAAACTGCTGACTCAGCGGCCAAGAGATCTGCATCATCTGGCTGCAGGCTTGTTCTCCACCAGCGTCTACAGGAGGGGTTTTTTGTTTGTCTGTTTCTCTGTTTGTTTTTTTGTCTGGATATGAATCAATATAAAAAGAGCTTTAGAACAATTCAGAATTAGAACCACTTGTGTTAAGACGAAAACTTTTTCAATTATGTAGTCTTGCTATGAATTCACTTATTTACGAAAACCAAAACTGTCTTCCTTTCTATTATTCTGAATTTGTGTCTTGTGAAAGAGGAGTAATATACCTAAAAGTGGACTTTCAAATAAGTCAGTTGTTTCTTTTAAAAAATCAGTCATTGTGCGATTAAGAAATGCATCTGAGATTCTTCACTACCAAAATAACTTTTTAATAGGAATGGCCAGCGAGGGTCTCAAGAGCTAGCACGGCTCCTCTGCAAGCACTGCAGCCTGCTGTGCTTCCCACTGGGGTTACATGCGCTGGGCGGATAAAATGCCGCCCTGCCAACTTGGGGGTTTGTGCCTGTTAGGTTCTGTGGTTAGCAACGTTATTAAGGAGGCCGAACGATATGGGAAAGGGGATAAAAATGTGTTTAGGATCAATGATGAAGTGTGAAATAAAACATTTCTGCTGCTGAACATGCTTCCAGTTTCATGGCTTGTTTTCTGCACATATTATGGAGAAAAGACAAAATAATTCAGAAGAGAAATATGAATTCATTTGCATTAAATTTGTATCATAAGACTACCGATTTTACTATGAGCATACTGTAAGACTGAGGGAGTATAAATTTATCTAAACCAATGTTATCTCCTTCTAAATCACCTCCTTCTGCTGGCTCCTGTTTGTTTGTTTTTTTAATTACCTGTATTCCACAGCATTTTTCCTTGGATAATCTCAAAGGTAGGAACATTTCACTTCCTGAGGGTGGTTTTCTGGAAACTCCTCAGTCAGACAGCCAGCCTCAGAATCACCGGAGGACTGAGGCGGCCCTCACCCTTGGAGGTTCTGGTTCAGGGGTCTGGGGTGAGATCTGAAAATCAACATTTCTAACAAGTTTCCAGGTGATGCTGATGCTGCTGGTCTAGGGGCGACCTTTGGAGAACCTCTGAAATTATACATGATCTTGAAATCATTATCTTGGCGTTATTAGAAAAAAGCACTTGTTTATAAACAAAGAGCCCCAGGACATCAGGCTGCCCTGGGATGCTGACCCAAACTAGTCTGGCAGGGGCCTGGGTTCTGGCATGTAAGCACCTCCCACAGGGTCACTGCCACATCTCATTTGTGAGTCACAAAAACAGGAAGAGCTGATTTGGGATTCAGCTTTCTAACAACCAGGCATTTTAGGAGAAGCTTATCACGTATCTTCACTTCTACATCCAAGATGGAAAAAAACCAAAACAAAACCCAAGCTAAATTAGACTTCGAGAACTGATTCTTAGGAAATTAGAATAAAACTGATTCTGTTACTTACCTACGCAAAACTTTTCAAATGCCTTGGAAATCATCATGTGCCTTGTCTGTGAGACACCAAGTTCTATGAGAGCAGGGATCATTCTGTCATGTTAACTCTTGTATGAGGCCTGTCTGGTGAAAGTCCAGCCATTGTTAATATAACGAGAATAGTTAGTGTGACGTCAACGTAACCTAGCAGCCAAGGAGAGTGGACTGGAATGCGAATGGGTGAACAATGATGACTTCACTGTACTACTCAGTGGGGGCAGTAGATGCTATTGAATGAGAATGTGTACTGTGTGGCCTTCACATGCAAAATGAGCAAGTAGAGCAACAAATCTGCAACAAATTTTGTGTTAAGTTTGAACATTCCTCTGCAGAATCTATTCAGATGATTTGGAAGGCTTTCAGGAATGACACTTTGAGTGCAGCACAAATAAGTCTAGCACAAACGCTTCAAAGATGGTCAAGAGTCTGCTGAAAGTGGTCCACATTCTGGAAGGCCTGCAACAAGCAGACCACCTGAGAACGTTGAACATTACAGGCTGCAATCAACACAGACTGGTGGCTGACAGTGGGAGAACTAGAAGCCGATCTGGGGATTCCAAAAACTAGTGTGTCTGAGATGTTGATGCAGGATCTTGGCATGAAACGTGTTGTGGCAAAATTCATTCCACAGCTTCTGCTACCAGAGCAGAAGGAACATTGTGCTGCAGTTGGTGATGACTCGATTCAAACTGCTACCAATGAACCAGATTTCCTCAAGAAGGTCACAACTGGAGATGAATCGTGTTTCTTGTATCTTCTTCAGTAAGTGTCTCTATTTTTCATACTACATGGATGGATACTTTCTGGACAGACCTCATATAGCCCAATGTTCAAATGGTGCCCAAGACACTCTGTATATTTATGGTGAATAAAAGTCCAAAATCATTGGTACATAAACCCCTTCACAACCTGTACCTTTGTTACCTCTCTCTCTCTCTCTCCCTACATAATACCTTGGACCATCTAGCAAAAACTGATTTTACTTAGTTTCCTAAAAGTGTCCTATGGCAGTATGACTATGCTCTTTGTCATACTGCCATAGAACCAAATGATGGTCTTATTTTTACTATTTGTTGACAAATGTGACCTTTGGGAAAATAAATTAGAATTGGTTGGGCCTAATCTAGTAATTTGCACTTGGATCCTGAAGACAGTTGTTTAGTGTTTTGCCTATGTACTTAAGATTAATTATTGGCTAGAAGAAATGATAATTGTTTTATATAGGCGTATATTCACAATTTTCAGAATATCTCAAGTGGCTGCAGTGGAAATTGTGACAGAAAGGCAATTGCCTCTGTTTTTATCAAATCAAACATGGGGAATAAGAGGAGAGGAGAGCCCAAGAGCACTGAGCTCCTGGTGACAAACAGTGTATGGGCAGATGGATTACTTCAAAAGAGAAGGGCAAAAAGCAAAGACTACTGCTTCAATCCTTGCTGTGATACTCACGTCTTACCCAGCTCTGCTCATACTGAAGACACCCAGGATCAGCAGGGCCACCCCTTTCTTTTAGTCCTATGGCACAAATTACTGGCCATGATTTTGGATGCTGAGTATTTGGCAACTTAGGAAAAACATACAATATTAAAATTAGAAGTAACTGGAGGTTTTTGTGGTTGGTAACAGGAGGCTACAGGAGAAGCATGAGGGCTACAGAACTGAAACTACTCAACAAGGCCTGTTTCTATATGTTCCTAAAACTTTTCTTCTTCTGTATTTAATTTCTTAAATCTTTTTTTTCCTAACTTCTAAATCTCCCTTCTCTGTAGAATGTTTCAGGTTTCCCATTTCTATTTCTCTGTTTCTTCCATCATAGTTACATTTGTATGTTGCCTGGGAATTCCCTACTTCATGCTCCCTGCTTGACTCAGTTGATCAGGTCCTTTCTGTACCATATGCTACACTGTGCTAAGACAACTTCAGATTAGAGGGTAAGGGAATACCATTTCTTGTGTTACACATATACCTTCTAAACACTCAATGCTGTGAACAGATGGACTTGCTGTGTAAGCAGCACAACCTGAAGACAAAACACAGAAGTATGGAATTTTCTACTAAAGTACTACAAGACTTACAAAAAAGATAATCAAACTCATACTTCATAACATGCACAATTATAGTACTGAGTGGTAATCTGTTACAAGCAGAAAGAATTTGCATACCTAATTATCAATGTTTTACACAACAAATACAAGTTCTATTTCTCCATGTATTGCTTGGTTAATTTTTAGTCTGTGCCCATTGACAGTCCTCCTGATGCCATGAGCTATGGAATTATCCCTCCCCAGGAAAGGTTCTGAATCTCAGTCTAGAACAGTTGGGCATTCTTGTCCATGACTTCATGACATACCTCAATAAAAGGTTTTCTGGGCTCCACCCATGTGTGCCATCTCTCAAACTACTCCTCTTTCTTTGAGAAAAACTTCTAGCTGATCATGCCTTGAGGGTCCTAGATGAAGCAGTAGAAAGTCTAAATCTTCCTTTTATGAGAAAGTATAGTCAGCTTATGGGTAACAGGGGTGTAATACACTGAGAATGAACTCTTCTTTGGCATCTTAAAAGAGATATATATGAGAGGAGGATTTATATATAAAGGATAAAGAAGAGAAAGTATGGCTCTTAGTTACCTCCATAAAAGTCATTTCCCCTCTATCTTTTGATTGAAGAACCTTTGTTGTTCTTGTTAAACACCAGATGCCCTGCTAAGGAGCTGAATCATGATCGAGCTAAGCCATTTATGATACTCTATTCTTCTCCATCAAATACTGAATGGGCATGAGTGAGAATACTGCAGGGATGCAAATGGAAAACATTTTTCTCTCTGATTTAAAAAAATGGCTGCTAAGGTAAAACCATTCTTCTCTTGCCTTTGGTTTTAAAGATACTTGCATATGCTTGTACCTACTGTTGCTCCCTTCTTTGGGAAATGTCCCAAACATTCTCAAAATGATGGAGGAATATAGAAGGAATCTCAGCCCCTGTTGGCATCACTGAAATGCTGTACCAATTTAGAATCGCCTACTCAGTGATATATTAAAATTGACCTCACCTATACATATTAACCCTTTCTCTTAATCTCCACCTATACAAATTTGCTCTTCTTTCAGAACCTAGATTAAATTCTACCTTATCTAGGATCATTTTCAACCACTTCAGAATAAATTGATACCTTTCCTTTTATGAATGCCTGGAGGTTTGTTGTGTGGGCATCCAATACTATATTTATATGACCTATTGCATTTTCAATGGAATTGTTTAATTCCAAGGTGACAAGGTTTGCAACCTAACTCACCTCTCTTTTTTATTTATTAGAGTTTTCATCCTGTCAAAACTACCCATTAGGACCTTCATAAACATTAACAGCAAACAATTGCTGAATCCTTATTTTGTGCCAGGTCATCTTGATAAGTGCTTTGTAACAGCTAATCCTCATTAATCCTCATGTATTGAAACAGTTAACCCTCATAACTATATTGCACAAAGTACTGTTACATTCCACAATGCCCTCCTAGGCTAGGTTGAGTGTTCATTAAATACTGTGATAAGATTCTATGTTTTTCCTTCATAGCACTCATAGTTTTAATTAAAAAACAAAGAAGCTAAGCATGCATTTGGTTTTATATTGTCCCTTTCTCTCCAAGTAAAGTCCATGAGGACAGGCATAATTTCTACCATATATCTCCAGGGCATGAAATAGGACTTTTGCATAGTAGTCTCAAATATTTGGTGAATTAATAGAGAAATGTTCATTTTTTTAAGAATGAGAGACAGAGATTTGGGGCATGATTCATCTGTCTCCAGTTCATACCACTAGGGCTAGAGTTTACATTCATGCCCAGATATCTCTCATCGGGAGTTTGCCCATAATTCTTGTACCATGTATTTTGTTTTGGGTTTTTTTTCCCCAACTGATTTAGTTGGTTCGAACTCCAACTGAAGCTCTGAATTTATCATCAGTGGACTATGTGGAAAACTAAGAAAACACATTCTTAACAGCCAGTGCAAAGATTTCAGGCTTCTGAAGCGAGTAGGTAAGAATGATGATGGTAATGATAGCACCATGATTTACAGAGCACTCCATTTTGGCTGGGGATATTATGGCCTGAATCTAGAGGCCTGTCAGTCTAACTAAGGGGTGTGGACACATCCAAATCTTGTGAAGGTTTGGAAAGTCTATTTGCCATTTTGAGTAAGTACCTGGTCTGTCCCAAACCCAAGCTCCTGGTTATAAACACAGAGGAAAAAAGAAGCTCTCTCTCTTGCTCATATTCTGCACTTGCATAGCATACTTACCTGTTCCCTCAATAGCCACATGGCCTTTGCAGTCATGTGGCCTATGGTCTCAAGGAGGGATCCTCAATGACCTAAGCACAGCAATGGACTACAGCTGGGAACACACGCTAAGCTAGCAGGATGCTGGATTGGGCTGTACTTTAATATGGAGCATAAACTCTGGGAAGTGGCTTTCAACCTGGGCCTACTGAAGACAACATTGAACTTTTTCCATGGCCAGACAGATGTAGATGGGACATTGGGAAGTAAGGAGGGGAAACCCCTTAATTGTACATCATCAATAAACCATACCACAGAGCCACATTTTCCCATATGGGTCTCAGTAAATTCTTTTCCTTTAGATACCACAAAAGCCCACCTCCACCGATAATAATTTGACCCTTTAAAGGAAAACATATAATTCTATAAGAGCTGATATGGGGGAAATTGAATCTTCACATCTGGTGTCATAAAAACAAAAGAGTTGAAGTAGAAAGTCAGATGAAGATTAGCTGCTTTCTTTTAAGCTACAACATCTAACCCAGTGTCTTTGGCCATAGTCATGTTATCACTTTCCAACCCCTTCTCAACAGACATCTGCTGTTGGAGATTTAATTGTATCTGTCACTTCTGTAATCACTTGCATGTGTATTTTCCAGAAAGATGACTGTAGACTTCCAATTTAGCTTTGGATAGAATGATGTACAGCTGCTGTAATGCTAACAAGAACATTTCATCTCTCGCCTCTAACCACTCTGCTAGTGATAGCCTAATGGCCACTGCCAGACACACTTCTCTCTCTAAATGCTCTGTAATGAAACCAGGAAAGGAAACACTCAGAAAATTAGCAGATGCTGAAAGAGACTGAAAAAGTCATTCCTCCAATAGGAAATCTTGATGGCCGAATCCCTAGGAAACAGAGAAAAGAAAAGGAAAAAAAGCAAAGTTGACTATTTCCAACAGAATTCTTGCTTTTTTACTTTATTTTATACTTTAACATTTTATCCTTGTTAAATAATGCTTTGAATTAGTACTGATTGTAAAATCTAATTGTTGAAAAGGACTTATTTAGCCAATTTAGCCTGAAAAGGAAAACAAAACAAAACAAAAAACAACCCTTGCACTTGTAAATAACATAATTTTGAGGTAAGCCAGTCTTTTAACCTGTCATATTTTCAGGGTCTTTTTTTTTTTTTCAGGGTCTTTTCCCACTAGCATAAAAGGCAATGTTTATTAGATAATCACTTAAGTCCCTCCTATTAAATAACTTCACATCAACTTACTTCAGCATTTTTAAGCAACTCACATAGATGTATACATCCTAAAATAACATACCCAAATTACATTTAACATACAGAATTATTTTGACCATCGTTCTAAACGCCATGGTCTGGAAGCAGTGTATTATTAGGTCTCTCTGTGAGATGAAGAACCACAGAGGCCTTTCTCCTTTCAGCTGCTTGGAGGGAGGGTGGAGTGTGTCAGCAGAGCTTCAAGGTTCTGCTCCAGAAACAGAGCACAGATTAGTTGTTTTACAGCTGCTATTTATTTTTAAATTAGATCATTGACTAACTGCCAGGTGATATACTAAATTGGGGAATTCTGATAGAGACTCCAAACATTAAGATCGTCCTCATTCAAAGGTAAATGGTTCAAGAAATACTACAGAATAATCCTAGAAGTGAAGAAAAAGAGACATACTGATATTTTTTTTCTGCCATTTCTTCCAGCATGCCCAATGTCATACCCCTGGCATAGTAAACAAGATGCTTATTATTGATTGGAGCCCAGGGTTACATACACACACACAAGAGGAAATAAAAGATGCCTCCCATAAGTTTCCTTGTTATAGGAATTTATAGCATCCTGCTTTTCTCCTCCATATCATTTTTACAAAATTGCAAATGCATAATTTATTTTGAAACTGTTTGTTCAGTGTCTACCCTCCTGTCAAGTTCACACAGATATGGACAACATCTATCATTATGCTTTGTATTTTACAAATGGTCAAAATAATGACTGAAGAATTAAATGAGTGAATGAATGAATACCTTCTCTTTATTCATGGACCTCACTGATCATATGTACATAGTGTTTTTTAATAAACCATTCTTGAAATATGATTAAGCATACTGAATAAAGTTATTTTTGTTTGGATAGCTTAATAAAATAATCAGTTTCATTCTAGAAGGCAAAAATTGCCTTTAGGATGCAAGGCTTGTGATTCTTAACTATGGCTGCATTGAAACCAATTACTATTCTCATTTTCTGTCTCTATTCTCATCACACATTCGTCCTACACAACTGGGTCTTTGTAGTACTAGAGAGTCCTCTGTAGTCCCCAAACTCCACTTTTTGGAAGAAACAGGAACCCCATTCTGAAACAGCAGTTGGTAACCTTGTGAAAGTGGCTTAAGGATGGAGATTTTCATTCTGACTAGTGTTATGCTAAATAGCACAATGAGGCAAACTCTATCTTTTCTTTTCTAAGAAACCTGTACTTGAATGTGAATGAGTAGATTAATAGCCATTAAGTAACATAACTTGGTGATAAAGATCAGTGCCCTTGAACATGACAAAATATTAACAGATGGAGAATACTGTGTTAACTATGCCTCTGGCAGAAATAGGGAACTCTGAATTATTTTCCTTTTCCAGGACTCAACTTGTTGTGTTAGTTACATTTCATCTTTTCTTCATTTTTTAGATGAAAGCTTAAAACATTTGAGCCTTCAAATTATATTTTATTGATTATGCTATTACAGTTGTCTCAAAATTATTTTGTGTATGTTCTTAAGTACTATGTAAATAGTATAGGTAGAGTTTTCTCAGAATTTAAAACACTACCTTTCTTTGAGCATTTAATATACATTCTCACTAAAAAAAATGGGGTTAAATAATACACACCTCATGGTGGTGTTGTGAAGAGTAATTAAGTCAGTATATAAGAGCGTATCGCAGAATCTAGGCAATAGCAGGTGCTCCATATATGGCATTTAAATGTGCATTTAAGTATATTGCTTTTATGTGATATATGTGATGTGAAAAATGATAAAAATGGAGTCCTAAGACAATTCTCCTCCTGGGATTTTGAAACCACTTTATGAATTAATTAATAAATTAAAAGCAGCATCATACAATTATCAATAGTTAATGTAGTTTAAAAAAAGATGGTAAAAAAAAGAAAATAGGGGGAGGGTAAGAATAGTATAGGAAATGGAGAAAAAAATAAATAAATAAAAAATAAATATCTTTATGTCCTTGCTTTTGGTTGTAGACTTTATTGGTAATATGAAACCACTGTGCTATTGAAATATTTTACTAAAGAAATTATTTTCCTAGACATATTTAATATAATACTCTTTAACAACATAGAAATTATAAACTTTTCAATGACAACAATAATAATAAAAACATAAAATAATAAGAAACAGAAATATCAACACTGAAACTGTGAGAGACACACCAAAGAGGGACCAAAACTGTTTTAAGTAGAAACAACAAAAAATACAAACAGACCAATTCTTCCCAAATTTAATGATAAATTAAATATATTTCAAGGAAAATCTCAATGAGCTATTTTTCTGGAACTTAATAAATCTTTGAAACACGATATAAAAAGTACATGCAAAAATAGTTATGTGCACATAGGTAAGAAAAATATACAATGGAATAAGACTAGAAATTAAACATATATTATACAGTCATAATCTAAATGAGAGAAAATGGAATTTGAAGTTGGAGTAGATTTTATTTTTTAATGCCATTGTTAATTGGAAAAAGTCTATTTACATTTACTATTAGTACATTTTGCAGTTGATATTTTCTATTATAAAATTTATTATTTAAAATTAGTTATGTGGTGAAAGTTGTTCAGTTATTACTGATTTCAGTGCCAAAGAATCAAACTATTTGCATAACAACTTTCTTGCATATTTTTTTATCAATTCTTATTTGCAAAGAACTTACAACCTATATTTTTTTCTAACTCCTGCAGTTACTACTTTTATGATTTTAATCACATAATGTGATCTTTCTAAACTTCAATTTTCTCAACTATTAATTGCAGATAAAAATATCAACATCAGAGATTTTTTTAATATTTTATTATTCTGCTATTACATTTGTCCCATTTCCCCCCATTTAGTCCCCTCTGCCCTGCACTCCCCTCCCACCAGCATTCCCCCCAGTTAGTTCGTGTCCATGGGTCATATATATAAGTTCATTGGCTTCTATGTTTCCTATACTATTCTTAACCTCCCCCCTGTCTATTTTCTACCTACCACTTATGCTTCTTATTCCCTGTACCTTTTCCTCCATTCTCCCCCTCCTTCTTCCCCCTTATAACCCTCTCTGTGATCTCCATTTCTGTGATTCTGTTCCTGCTCTAGTTGTTTGCTTAATTTGTTTTTGTATTTTTTTAGATTCAGTTGTTGATAGTTGTGAGTTTGTTATTTCACTATTTATATTTTTGATCATCTTTTTCTTAGATAAGTCCCTTTAACATTTCATATAATAAGGGCTTGCTGATGATGAACTCCTTTAACTTGACCTTATCTGGGAAGCACTTTATCTGCCCTTCCATTCTAAATGATAGCTTTGTTGGGTAGAGTAATCTTGGATGTAGGTCCTTACCTTTCAGGACTTCAAATACTTCTTTCTAGCCCCTTCTTGCCTTCAAGGTTTCTTTAGAGAAATCGGCTGATAGTCTTATGAGATCAGTTGATAGTCTTACGGGAACTCCTTTGTAGGTAACTGTCTCCTTTTCTCTTGCTGCTTTTAAGATTCTTTATTTATCTTTAATTTTGGGTAAATTAATTATGATGTGCCTTGGTGTGTGTTCCTCCTTGGGTCCAACTTCTTTGGGACTCTCTGAGCTTCCTGGACTTCCTGGAAGTACAATTCCTTTGCCACATTGGGGAAGTTCTCCTTCACTATTTTTTCAAATAAGTTTTCAATTTCTTGCTCTTCCTCCTCTCCTTCTGGCACCCCTATGATTCAGATGTTGGAACATTTAAAGTTGTCCCAGAGGTTCCTAAGCCTTTCCTCATTTCTTTGAATTCTTGTTTCTTCATTCTGTTTTGGTTGAATGTTTATTTCCTCCTTCTGGTCCAAACCATTAATTTGAGTCCCAGTTTCCTTCCCATCACTGTTGGTTCCCTGTACATTTTCCTTTATTTCACTCTTCATAGCCTTCACTTTTTACTCTATTTTTGCAACCATACTCAACCCTTTCTGTAAGCATCCTGATTACCACTGTTTTGAACTGTGCATCTGATAGGTTGGCTATCTCTTCATTGCTTAGTTGTATTTTTTCTGGAGCTTTGATCTGTTCTTTCATTTGGGCCATAATTTTTTGTCTTGGTGTGCCTGTTATGTAGTATGGGGTGAAGCCTTTGGTATTCGCCATGGTGTCACAACTTATGTTGCTGCTTTGTTAAGGAGGGGTCCAAGAGGGAACCATACCACTTGCTCAGCTCTAGGCTGGCTTTCAGTCATTTCCCCCACTACCCACAAGGAAATTGGGCCCTTCTGCTGCTGATTACTGGGTTGGTGGGTTTGTGTACATTATAGGACCCTGTGGATCTCTCCAGCGAACTCTCTTGTGAGGCTGGGAGTTTCTCCTGCTGCTACAACCCCCACAGATTTTTTCAGCCAGAGGTTTTGAGGCTTTATCTCCCCAAGCTAGCACCCTGGGTTGCACAGTCTGTCTCACTCCCCAGTTTTTCCTCCAGGTTTATTCTCATGCAAATGTGGGACTGCCTGCTCTACTAGCTGCTGCTCACCTGCCCAGGTGTTCTAGCTGCTAACTTGCCAGGAGTCCTCTCCACCCCAACTGCCCATTTCCACCCCTCGTACTGGCCTGGATGAATGTGTCTTTGGTTGCCGGGCTTCCATACAGTTTGATTTTCTGGCAGTTCTGGTTGTTTTTTATTTTTAAGTTTGTTGTCCTTCTTTTGGATATGCAGGGTGGCACAGTGTATCTACCTACACCTCTATCTTGGCCAGAAGTCTCAAACATCAGAGAATTATTAAAAGTAAGTGAAATAACGCATGTAAATGGTTTATCATAATGCAAATCAACAATCAATAAATGTTAGTCAATTATACTGACAGTGGTACTGAAAGTAACAGTTTAGAGATAGAGACTGTCCTGTCTCCATTGAATTTATTGTGAACCTTTGTTGAGAATTAACTAACCCTATCAGCACAGATTTATTTCTGAACTCTCTATTCTATTCCAATCTATGTATCTAACCTTTTGCCTATACCACACTGTCTTGATGAATATGGCTTTAAGGTACACTTTTATATCAAATAGATTGAAAGCTCCGTTTTTGTCCTTTCAAAGTTCTGGCTATACTATTTTTCTTTCTATATAAATTTTATAATTCTGTCACTCACCTAGGTTTTTCCCTCTTCCTTTCCCCAGCCACAGTGGCTTTCCTCCTGTTCCTCAGGAATGACAGGACTTGCTCTTGGTTAGAGAAAATGAATCCAGGTAATGTTTCTGCCCTTCCTGTAGCAGTAACCATCCCGCCCCACCAGGTCTACACCCCTGAAAGAAGATTTCTCCACTCTTCACTACAACTCCAGTCCTTCTTGTGCCTACCTTGTGAAGGTCTATACAGTATAGTCCATGAACAAGTACAAACTCACCTGTGTCTGTAGCTCCTAATGGTTTCAAATGCTTATGATCATGCATTCTCAGTCTTTCAGATATAGTTAAAAATTTTGGCTGAATTCTTATTCACTTTTATGGTGGCTTTATCTTTTTCCAGACTCTGTACTCTCTGTCCTTGAAAACACAAGTCTTTACACAGATTTCAGGGTATTGGGTTCCCTTATGACATCAATTCTCAAAGAAATTTATAATTTTGTATATTATCCAGCTTTTTTGTGCTGTTAGGATAAGAATGATGCTTTTTTCAGATCTCTACATCTTAAACAGAAGCTGGCAGCTCCCAGTGATATTCTTTCTTATTTAGGCTACCATCATTTTTAATACATCCAGTTTCTTATTATTTACTTGTCTTTCAGCTTAGTCTTTTCTCTCCACATGGATTCCTGCATTAACATTCAGTGGCCTCACCTCATTGAATTCTACTGAGGTGGTCAAATAATGTTACGAATCGTGCATTAGAGGTTATTTTCAGCAGTATTTTCTTTATTCATTTCTTCTGATGCTCTCATCTTTTTTCGTTCTACTCAACTTTTTTTTAATGACCCTTGCTTGACCTTGGGTAAAATGAAATTTCATTAGCTCAGCATTTGTACCTTACAGGATGTACAGCTTGACCCTGACCCAGCTTTCTGTTCAGTTGTGTCACAGCCAAAATCTATCAGTGGAAGTAGGGGTTGCGCAGAGCAGCCCATTCAATTCGAGTGTCTAACATGCTCCTGTTGTAATGAGATAACATCTCCTCCTATTCCTAAGGCTTGGCTCTCTGATATGCTGAAATACAAAAAATAAACTCTTTGCACATATTTGTATTTCACATAATATAATTTCCATCATACAAAATTATCAGAGCTCTTATTTACACACTACCTGCTTCCATTCTCAGGGAGCATTATTTTCACCCTAAATTGTCTTATTCTACTCAGTTATTTTATACAGTTCATTCTCTCTCTCTCTGTCTCTCTCTCTCTCTCTCTCTCTCTCTCTCTCTGTCTCTCTGGGAAAAAAAGGTAAAAGACAGAAAATAACTTTATGGGTCAGAAGGATGAAAATGTTACTTTATTTTTCTCAGAGAGAAATTTCTTGAGACTCAATTTCTAACAACGTTTTGAATCTTCTTATTGCCTTTACTTTCAGGAGGAAAAGCCTGTATATGCCATAAATAAAAAATATGCATTTTCTCACAATTCAACTTGAATTACTAATTGGTAAGTAAAAATTCTCCCTTTTTTTTGTGTGTGACTGGAAACCAGAAACTATTTTAAGCCATAAGCCTAATTTGTGATTGAAAAAGAAAGTTAAAATTGTCAGCTGGATTGAAATAAGATTATTATATTTGGAAAGACCTATGATCTTAGACTCCTCATGATCTGAGGCCTCGAAGGGTTACCTAGTGGAAGTTTTCTAATAGGAGTAGGAAGAGCAGATGCTCTGGGAAAATTTATAATCTTCATTAGTGAAATTGTAAATGGAGTATGATCTTGATTTGTCTTTCTGATTGTTGTCAGTAAACAAAAATGCAAATGATTTTTGTATATTAATTTTGCATCTTGCAACTTTACTGAATTCTTTTTAGTTCTAATGTTTTTTGATGGAGTCTTTAGTGTTTTCTATATATAGTATCATTTCCTCTGCAAATGGAGACGGTTTTACTTCTTTCTTTCCAATTTAGACACCTTTTCTTTCTTTTCCTTGCCTAATTGCTGTGTCTAGGACTTCCTAAACTATGTTGATTAAGAGTAGTGAGAATAGGTATCTTTGTCTTGGCCCTGATCTTAGAAGGAAAACTTCCATCTTCTCACCATTAAGTATGATGTTAGCTATAAGTTCATCATAGATGGCTTATTATGTTAAAGTAGGTTCTTTCTACACCCACTTTTTAAAATATTTTTATCATGAATGAATGTTGAATTTTATCAAATGCTTTTTTTCATCTATTGAAATGATCATATGATTTTATCTTTCATTTTATTAATGTGGTATATCACATTGATTGATCTGCAGTGTTGAACAATCCTTGCACCTCAGGAATAAATACCACTTGATCAAGCTGTATATAATGTTTTTAATTATTAATGTGTATTCCTTGCATACTTACTTGGATTATGGGAAACTACTAACATTTCTTTTATTTGTATGAGACAGACCCAATATTTTGAACCCAAAACCTAAAAGCCGCCTTGTTCTCCTTTGTCTCTAATTCTGGGAATGATCTTCCTCCACCAGTGGGTACTTGGCAACATCTGGAGACATTCTTACTTATCACAACTGGGGAGTGCTTAGTGTTTAGTGGGTAGAGGTAATGGATGCTGCTAAACATCCTATAAAGCACAGGACAGCTCCCCATAGCAAAAAATCATCTGGTTCAAATAATAGTGAGTCTGAGAAACTCTTTTCTAAGTCCACATTAAAATACTAGCTCTTCTAAAGTGCATGGGACAAATAGGACAAGAAAAGGCGGCGGGGGGGGGGGGGGGGCGGACATTTTTCCCTCCCTAAGCTACAGAGGAAGAGGTCTAAACTTCCTCTACTAGGTTACCTTCATTTGTCTTATAGTATCAGCTTCATGGAACAAAGAACCAAAGAGAAGACTATAATACAGAATATTAAACAATAAGATAAAGGAAGAGAGTTTACTCTTATGAAGACTTAGAAATTCTTCTGCCTCTTTCCTAAAAATGTAGAAATATTTATTACTCTAAGACCTCAAGATGTAGCAGATAGAAACTTACCTCTCCCAAGAGGTCAATATATATGTTTACTTACTTATTTTCTCTTATTACCTATTAGAAAGAACTTTGACGACTGAAATATGTTTTATTACTGTGTGAAAACTCTTTCTTGATTCATATTTTCCTATAGCATATTCTCAAAAACCCTTAACAAGTATGAGAAATACTCTACAAACAAGCCATCTTATTTCTCTAAGCTCATTGACTGTTACTTATTTCTGCCTATTCCATGGCTCATTCATACTAAACTTATGGCCTTTACCTGGATATATAAAAATACAGCTTTCTTAAGGTTGCATTGACCTGAGATCATTTTGAAGCCAGGAAATGCCAGATCATCATTCAAGGCTCAAATTAAAGGGCATCATGTTGAACGTTTTCAGCTCTTGTCAGTCAGACTGGCCTCTTTTCTTTCTGTTGTCCCACAGCACAATATGACTACCTTGACTTCATACTGATTTCATTTGGCTTTGTATTATTCTCAGTGGTTCATGTGAACTCCTATAGGAAAAAAGCCCTAACTGTTAATTTCTATATGCCCACAGCATCTAGCAAAGTATGCACTCTATAATGCTGATTAAATATTAAATGAATGTGACAGAATGAAGGGGAGGATACAAAAACCTGATGACTTCAATTAAGTTTTCCATCAGCTTGAAACTTTTAAAAAATAATTTGTCCTAATGAGAAGGAGGAAGGCAGTAGCTCTTTGCCAATGTTGTACTAACATGCATTTTGCACAACATTTGTTTTAGTTAAGTAAATTACCTGTGCTTAACAACTACTGGGAGTTAATGACTGCAACAACCACATGGGATAAAGACTGGAAGATTCCCTCATGACAAATTGCTTATGGATTCTTTTCCCTTTTTAAAGTTTTAAAAACTTTTATTTATTTACTTATTTATTTATTTAGAGAGAGAAAGAGAGAAACATCAACTTGTTGTTCCACTTATTTCTGCATTCATTGGTTGATTCTTGTATGTGCCCTGACTAGGGCCCGAACCCACAACCTTGGTGTATCTAACCAACTGAGCTACTCGGGCAGGGTGAATTCCTTTCTCCTTTAATGAACAGGTGCTTGTGAGGGGACAGTTAACTTAGATATCAACCTGATGGCATATTTAGCAACTTTGGGGATAGTATGAAAATATAGCACCTGTTCACCCAAGTGTAGGAGTTCATGAATTGAGGATTTGGGTGGCAACATTTAATAAGATGTTCCTATAGTTAAGTTTTAATTTATATCGTTACAAAAAAAATACATAAAACACTTCCAAAAATGGTTTTAGGTAAAAATCCTATTATTTGGAAAATATTGAAATACTACAGTTTCTTAATGTGTTTTACAGAAGGATTATTATAGAACCAAATCAAAAATTTCTGTTTTTTATCTTACAATTAATTAATTAAAAAAAATTAGAACAATATATTTTGGTTAATTATGCCAAATGTGAAAAACTGTTCTTTTCTCTTATTTGCAGTATTTTTAGTTACAAAGTATTATTAGGTACATTTTATTTTGGCTGTGTTTATTTATAATAATTTTAGCTGAAATATGAGAAATAAATGTTAGCTTCTGTTGTCAGTACTACATGTGTTAAATATTTTAATCTTCGCAATTCCATAGGGCAGGAGTTATCAAACTGTTTATATAAAGGGCCAGACAATAAGTTTTTTAAGCTTTGCAAGGAATATAATCTGTCTCAACAATTTGATTTGCCATTATAGTTCAAATGTAGCAATAACATGTATAAATAATTGAGTATGACCAAATTCTAATAAAACTTTATGTATAAAAATATACAGTGTGTTAGGATTGGCCAGTGAGCCATTGTTTGACAATCAGACTACAACGTAAAATTCATCCTGAGTTTATATTTTAAAAATAAGAAAATTTAAAGAAAACAAGAACAGCAAAGGTATCTAGCCTATAAATGGTAGAACAGTCATTAACCCATGTAGTCTTTTTCTAGAACTGTGCACTCAAATATGATAAGCACTAGTTATATGTGGCTATTGAGTACTTGAAATATGGCTAGTATGAATTGAATTACAAGTTAAAATACATAAAATGCATAAAATTTCAAAAAGTAAGCCCCGGCTGGTGTGGCTCAGTTGGGCATTGTTCCACAAAGTGAAAGATTGTGGGTTTGATTACTGGTTAGAGAACATGCCCAGTTTGTGGGATTGGCCCCTGGTAAGGGTGCATACAAGAGGCAACCTATTGCCATTTCTCTCTCATATCTATGTTTCTCTCTCTTTCTTCCTCCCTTCCCCTCTCTAAAAATAATAAATAATGTATTTTTAAAAATGTCAAAGATTTAGTAGGAAAAATAATATATAATATCTCAATAACTTTTATAATGATTGTATGTTGAGCTGATAATAATTTGGATCTACAAGGTTAAATGTTTTATTTAAATTGAGCTCACCTGTTTCTTATTACTTATTTTAATATAACTACTAAATATTTAAATAAATGTGTGTGTTTACATTTGTTACTCCCATTGTATTTCTATTAAAAACTAGACTATTGGTAACAACTGCCTTTATATATGAATAAGATGAAGTTATATTAAAGTATTTCCCTTCAAATGTTTGTAGTAGTAGGATTTCCAGAAAAACAGAGTGAGGCCATCTATAAATCTGCTCATCTAACAAAGCAGCAAAAATAATAACAAAAATATGTCAAAATCAACTTACTCAGAACTCTGTAAATTAGGAAAATGCTTGCAAAAATCAGAGGAGCATTTATTCAAGGAAGATTGTGGTGCCAGGACCCTGTAGCTGACCTGAGCATCCTCCTTGTCCCTACTGACACCTGGGGCTTTGACTTTTTCTTTTTTATTCTACCTTTGCTAAATGCATTTAATAATTTTTTAAAAGGGACAAACTGCAAACATACGTCCTTCACCTCTTGGGCTTTTATGATGTCATCACCTCCAATTTATATACCCTGGGTGGAGCAAAAGTGGGTTTACAGTTGTGGGTACATGAAACAGTTTATTCCCATATAATTGTTTATTAATTATTATATTATTTTCCATATGAGCAACTGTAAACCTGCTTTTACCTTATCCTGTATATATAAATGATATATGTATCAATAAAAAGACAAAAGAGGGTGAAGAAAATAAATGTATTTTGATATAAATTTTCTATATACTATTGAAATTAAATTAGTACTAATCCAAATTCAACTAGACTGTTTTAATTAAGATGCTTATTCTAATCTCCAGCATAACCACTAGGAAAAAACCCTAAAAATATATAGATAAAGAAACAAGATGATTGAAATGGTACACTGGAAAAGATCTATTTAACATAAAATAAGAAAAACATCTGTTTAACATAAAATAGGACATAAGACATAAGAAAATAATAGGAAAATAGCAGATGTAAATCCTACCTTATCAGCAATTGCATTAAATGTAAGTGGATTAAACACACTAATCTACTAATCAAAAAGCAGAGATCCGCAGAACAATGTTGAAAAGGATGTAACCATATGCTATCTATAAGAACCACACTTTAGATCTGAAGAAACAAATCTGGTGAAAGTGACAGGTTGAAAGATATAGTATGCAAACAATCTCAAAAAGGCTCTGATCTGGATTGGCATGATTAATGTAAAGCAAAATGGGTTTTAAATAAAAAATTCTATTAGAGACAAAGAAAGATATTTTATGATGATAGAGGAATCATTTCATAAAAAATACATAGCAATTATAAGCATAAAGGCACCTAATAACATAATACCAAATAACATGAAGCAAAAACTAAGAGTATTCAGGGGAGAAACAGACAATATGTAATCATTCTAGATTTCACTATCCCATTTTCAATAACCTATAGAACAACTAGGCAGAAGAGTAACAAATGAATAGAAGACTAGAACAATGACATAAACCCACTATAGCTACAATTACAGTTCTATAAACTATACATTTATGAAACCCTATACCCATCAACAGAATATGCATCTCCTCAAGGGCACATGAAAAAATATTCAATATATACCATATATTAGAACATAAAATGAGCTTTAATGAATTTAAAGGAATTAAAATAATATAAAATACATTTCTGACTACAATTCAATTATATTAGAAATAGTGAAGGAAATTTGAGGAATTTATAACTATGTGAAAATTTAAAGATACTGTCTTGAATAATGAATGGGCCAAAGAAAAATCAGAAGGAAATCAGAAAATGCTGTAAGATGAAAAACAAACCAGCCAACCAGACCTTGCAGGATGTAGCCAATGCAGTCCTTATGGAGACATTTTTAGCTGTTAGAGCCATAGATAAAGTAACATTCTACTATAAGAAACTAGAAAAGAAAGAACATAGAAAACTTGAACAAAAGAAGGAATAATAAAAATTACAACTAAATTAATATAGAGAAAATCTGATACTAAAAGGTAGTTATGTGGATGAAAACAGGGCTCCATAATCTTACAAGTCCAGTGACCCTGAGTAACCTCACAGGGTGACTGAATCATAAGCTCCTAATTGGACAGTCATGCTGAGTATCCACACCCAAGCCATATATATAACTTATTTAGTAAAAGATTTATCATTGCCTCAAGCAACACCTTTCCACTTATTAATTAATTAATTTACTTATTTATTTGTTTATTTATTTATTTTCATGCATTTAGGTTAACACATCTTTGAAATGCCTCTTTTCCAGACCCCTTGGAAACATATCCACCCTTAAGAGGATATAATCTTGTTAATTGTCCTATAATCTAATCCCCATCTTATTCTCTCCTACCCTTATGCAAATACTTTCTTACATTCTTTCCTTAATTCCAAATGCATAAAAGAAACTACAACTCTCATTTTTGGAAACAATTTTCTCAGTCTTTTGAAATCTTGTTTCCAAGCATGTCCTCTGTTTGGCTCAAATAAATTCTAATAAACTCTTATAAAAAATCTCCATAGGTTTGTACATTCTTACATCAATAGCTTATTTAATAGGTCAGCCAAATTGACAAAGCTTTAGCTAAAATGATCAGTGAGAATAGACACAATAACTAAAGTCAGGAATGAAAGAGGGAGTATTACTACCACCCTCATGGCCAAAACAATCTTGAAAAAGAATTACAAATTTAGAGGATGCAAATGTCCTTGTTTCAAAACTCATTATAAAGCTATACTAATCAAGTGTATCAAGTCAGCTAAATAGGAGTAAGAATAGTATTTTCAATAAATGGTCCTAGGACAACTGGATATCCACATTAAAAAAATAAGGTTTGATTTCTAGCTCACACCATATAAAATGTTTACTCAAAAGGACACACAGGTATAAAAGTAAGAATGTAAACTACAAAAATCTTAGAAAAAAATGGAAGTATATCTTGTAGACCTTGGCTTAATTGATGGTTCCTTAGACACGACGGGCAAAGCACAAGAGACCAAATAAATAAATAAATAAACTTACTTTCATCAAAATTAACTTGTATGCTAGAAATGATATTATCAAGAAAGTGACAAGGCAAGACAGCTGGTATCACCACCTAACTGAAAGAACAAAGGGAGGGGCAGTGTGAACAGATGATCAGATATAGTTGGGTTCCCAGTAGAGCTGGGGACCACACAGGAGGGACAACTGAAGCTAGGCAGGAGAACAAAGCCATTACCCATGGCCTGAGTCAGAGAGAGAGAAGAGGACACATATGTAGTTTTTCTTTCTCCTGTCCTTCAGTGTCGTGCCAATCTCTCCCATTAGCTGAACTCAGACAGAAGCAAGTGAACCTAGAAATACAGTTTGAAAGAGCTGGGGGCCCTTCTGTAGAGTGCAACATATGAAGTGTGAGTAGATGCATCCAAGAAAAAATAGGAAAATAAATACATCACCTCCTGGATTTAGGCATATATGGTATAATTCAATTGTCATGGTTTTACAGAAAATACGATATGATAAAAGGGAAAATTCACACTGTAAAATATCTTTTTCCTGGATTTATGTGAGCAGCATGAATTCTGTGGGTACATGAGTGTGTCTGTGTGTGTGTGTTTTATATATTTACATGCAAAGGAGCTTGGGGAGGTGAAGATGGAGTTGTTAGTTGCTTGGCTTCCTGAACAGAAATAATATCCCTCCGCCTTATCTGTTAAATAACAGTAGTAGTACCCATTCATTATTGAGAGGGTTGAATGAAATAATATCTGTAAAATATCTAGTACAAGGTCTGGCACAGACTAAGTGATAAACTGATACTTTCTCATTTCTGCCTTAGGATCACATTATAGCAGTCTAAGGGGTGATCTCTTTTTGGTAATTTGTGGTCTGAAACCACAAGAAAACAAAGTTGGGGTCAAGTTAAGAAGCTCTCAAAAATATCTGTCTTATAGTGATGCTGGGTATTCTACGTGAGGGCTGTCATTTTATTTGGCAATGTCAAGACTAGTGCCTTGGCAAAGAGAAGTGGATGCTGGGCTGTGTGATTTACATTACATGGATCTCTGCTCAATTATGATTTGCAATCTGGCTAATCTGTCACCCATTCACTACAAATCAAATACATGTGTGCAAAATTAGTCCAAGGCAGGGAAGCCACGACTAATGAACAAAAGTAAAACTGATGTTGGGGAGCATAAAAGAGCTGTTCCAGGTAGAAACAAGGAATATTAAGCTCCTTATGAATGATCTCCACTCTGTCATTAAAATACTAAATTCCTCTACAGAAATTCATTAAGCAGTTTTGCAGTTTTCTACTAGCAGCCAAACAGCACCGTTACTATCCTGTAAAATCAGTCATGTAATTGAACCGAATAATTTTTGCAGGGTCCTTGTTATCCCTGTTCACAGACCTCTTAATCCTTGGTTCTGCATCAGTGCCCCACAGTACGGGTCGAGGGAGGGTGGCAATGCCCAGCATTGTGGTTAAGACGTTCTTTTTGTGGATGGAGCATAAAACTCAAGGTCATGACCATTTGCATTCATTAAAAATCCCACAGAATTTTGAGATGGGATAGGGATACTCACTCTCGCTGGTGTTCTGGATAACTTCCAACTAGATAATTACTTTCCGCCTATAAAAATGATCGCCCTGCCATTGGAATTGGCTAGGGTCTTTATTTATTTTTCTCACTTTTACTTGCATCTGTTTTGAGATGGTGATGATTTCTCTGGAAATTTATTATACCTGCTCTTTCTGGGATGAGATTTTGCAAATGTCTCTGCTACCCTGAGAATCTTCCTTGGGCTCCAGAAGTTTGCAGTTTTTATGTTGTATAATCACAATCTCTGTCTCTTATTAGTAAATTTTCAAGAATTGGAGGGGACATATCTACTGGTTTCTTATTAATAGTTAACTGGTGGGACGTATCAACTATTTTATTGAATTTATTCCTATTTTGGATTTTATTGTATTACATGCATATACATATCTTCACTATCCTACTCCTTTCTTCTCACCTTTGTTATACAGATGTAGGAATTCCAGGATCGATGCATACACAAGCATTACATCTCAATAGGTTGTTCTTGGCTTTTCCATTTGTTTTATATTTCTGTAAGTTATATTTGCCTGTCTTTACACATACAATCCTTCACCACAGCTTATATATTGCCTATTAATGTCTGGTTTTGATCTGAATATCTTATAAACTTTATACCATCAACTATCTCTGAAAATCAGAAATCTAAAGAGGATAATGTTGTTGCCATATGTCCTCTCTTACAGTTTTTTAATCAGTGGATTTTTCCTCCCCGCCCCCGCCCCCAGCTTCTTTTACATACTTGTGGGAACCAAGGAGGAAGACTATTGGAGATTCAGCTGAAGGTTGACTATTATTTACTGAAAAAGTAAACTGAAGGTTGATTTCAAAGTGGGAAAAGGTTTAATTCTCTCTTTTTCAAGTACTTTTTTCCTTTATTTATTTATTGTGTCCCTTTCTTGCACTCTATTTGATGGGGTCTCAAAAGTTGGAAAAATTTTGGTTTCAGGTAACAGCTAATAAGCTTAGTAATCAATGCATGTAAACGCTTTTGTTCCAGGAACTGAAGGTATGACCCGCCCTGACTCCAGGAGACCCGTAAGCCGTTCCACCTTTGTGCCTCAGGAGAACTGCAACAATCAAGATGGTATCTGAGCCACTGTGCTCCAGGGTGAGACATCCACCGCCCAGGGCACAGGAGAAAGAATGCTGAGGCTTTGTATCTGAATAACTTTTCCCCTGAATTCCAACCCCCTTACCTATACTTTTCTTCTCCTTATAAACAGGATCGGTTTAAAATGGAATTTAAGATGGTCTGTTAGGGTACAAACCCTCTGTCTTATCAGATCACTAGCCATCTGAATAAAGCGCCCTTAAAGATTCAAATCCTGTTTCTGCTTATTGGCTCTGGTAGGTGACAGGCAGCACGAATGCCAGGTTTTCCGGTTTTATGTTCTTAGAGAACAACATCTATTCTAAGAAGTCTGGGTTCACGGATTAGTAAACCTTAAGAAATCATTTCTCCTAATGACTGAGAGCTTTCGAGACCAAAAAAGGTGCCACAAATACATTGTCAGATCCAAAGTGTAGAGTAGGTAGTTGCTTTTTGAATGGAACTCTTTCCATCTACCTCAAATCACAGTAGTTAGGTTTATTCACTCAAACATCTACTCCTGTCGATGTCTGGTATCAATGTTGAGAATAACCAGTTAAACATTGAAAGGCTATTAAGGGTACTTGGCACCAGTCTGTAATTGATATAGACAGAGAAATTAAATAGAAATTTGTGGGCCAATGTCACAAAATAAAGAGCTGAGCCTAGAATCTAAGTATCATTGTGGCTCTTTCTACTACCCCCCAAAATTTTTTAGGACCTCAAAAGTTCAAAATTTTTACATGGTACTATCACACTTTTTTATATGGTACTATCACAAAAGTACCATTTATATGGTACTTTTACCTTTTCCTCAATGAGTTTTCTAGAATTATTGAAAAAAATATTTCTGCTATTCTTCCTAACGTGATGTCTTTTTGGAACTTCATTACACTAGTTTGTTCCCAGCCAAGACTCTTCTATATATACATGATCATGTAAAAGATGGGACTTTACCTTTCCTGTGGCATGACACAACATTCTACATTGAATCTTGTCTGCTCAGAAAGCCTATAATCTGTGGTACAGAAGGGAAACATGGAGGTACAAAAGCTGTCAGACATGACATTTATACAATGGTTCATGTCATCCAATTAATCAGTACAGGCATGTAAAACTGGATGCTGCAGTAAAGGAAGAAGTGTGGTTTGTGAAGGTTATTTTGAAGAGTGAGCTAAGGTGGTGAATACAGCTTGTGACCCAGTGTTCCACATGGGAATATGAACACAGTACAAGGGAAATTAAGTTAATTCCATGGGAGTTGCCAGTCTAGATTAGATTACTGATTCATAAATTTTGGACATCTTCTCATAGCAACAGCAGTTCATTCCAAGAGTTTATTAGGAAATCAGAATTCTTTCATCAGAGTCCAATCCAAATGAACAATGCAAATAGAAGTGGATTGCAAAAGACTTGAGAGGGGATAACTGAGAAATAGAAAGCTGAAACAATGAAAGTTTAGTTTTCTGAATAATCAATTATACCCCTTCTATGGAAAATGTGCATTACATATAATATGCATTAATAATCATATAATTTCATTAAATTATGTTTCATTGTCTATAAGGGAAAATCTTACAGCCCTTGTGGCTATTATAAACATATATGCCTTTTAAGAAAATTGACTTTAAAATATTTTTGACATATTTTATAGTGGCATATAAATTGATAACTCAATGTCAATATAAGAACATACCTTAAGTCCCTGGTTGGTGTAGCTCAATGGATTGAGCATAAGCCTGCAAACCAAAGGGTTGCCGGTTCAATTTCCAGTCAGGGCACATGCCTTGGTTGAGGGCCAGGTCCCCAGTAGGTGACACATGAGAGGCAACCACACATTTATGTTTCTCTCCCTGTCTTTCTTCCTCCCTTCCCTTCTCTCTAAAAATAAATGAATAAATGAATATAATTAAGGTATTATACTTAATACCTTAGGTATAAATAAAGAACACATCTTTAATATAAATATAAGAAAATGTCCAGTTAATAGCACAGAAAAAGATATGCATATCATGCAAGTACTAAGTGAAGTAAAACTAGTTAAGCCAAACCAACACCAGACAATGTAGACTGTAAGTTCAGAAGACCTACAAGAAACAAAGAAACATATTTCATCATAATGAAAGGGCCAACCCACAAGAAAGATATCACAATGTATAATCCATGTTCCTAGTATCAGAGCTTCAAAATACATGAAGCAGAAATGGACAGAACTCAAAAAAGAAATGGAAAGTCTATGAGACATAAGAGAGATTTTAAAACAAACCTTTCTTCATAGCTGATGGTACATACAGAAAAAAAATTAGAAAACACATAGATCTAAACAAGATTAATGAAATTAACCTTATTGTCATATAAAGAACACTAAACCCAAAATGAGGGAGAACCAAGATGGCGGCGTAGGTAGACACACTGCACCTCCTTGCACAACCAGAACTGACAGAGAATCGAACAGCAAGGGGGACCAACACCAAGAAAATAGAAAATAAACATTCATCCAGACTGGTAGGAGGGGCGGAGACAGGCACCGGGGTGGAGAGGACTCGCGTGGCTGTGGCGGGACTGAGACTGGCAGAGTGTGGGACAAATGGAGCAGGCAGTCTGAGCACTAGCAGACCCAGCGGCCCCACATTTGCACAGATAAACCCAGAGGGCCAGACTCAAGAGTGGCGGAGAACGGGGCAGGCAGAGCAGCGGGTAGCACCCCACGGCACCACATTTGCCCACAGATAAACCAGACGAACGGTGGGGAGCGAAGCAGACCGCGTAACCCAGGGCTCCAGCTCAGGGAAATAAAGCCTCAAACCTCTGATTGAAAACGCCCATGGGGGTTGGAGCGGCAACAGGAGAGACTCCCAGCCTCACAGGAGAGGTTGTTGGAGAGACCCACAGGGGCCTAGAGTGTGCACAGGCCCATTTACTCGGGAACCAGCACAAGAGTGGCCCAGTTTGATTGTGGGTAGCGGAGTGAAAGATTGAAAGCCAGAGGAGAGTGAGGCGGGCGCCATTGCTCCCACTCGGCCCCTCCCCCACGTACAGCGTCACAGCGCTGCGACCAGCATTACCCCGCCCTGGTGAACACCTAAGGCTCCGCCCCTTAAAGTAACAGTCACGCCAAGACCAAAAAAGAAAAAAAAAAATGGCCCAAATGCCAGAACACTTCAAAGCTCCAGAAAAAATACAACTAAGCGAGGAAGAGATAGCCAACCTATCGGATGCACAGTTCAAAGCACTGGTTATCAATATGCTCACAGACTTGGTTGAATCTATTCGAAAAACAGATGAAAAAATGAAGTCTATGCTAAGAGAAACAAAGGAAAATGTACAGAGAACCAATAGCGATGAGAAGGAAACTGGGACTCAAATCAATGGTGTGGACCAGAAGGAAGAAACAAACATCCAACCAGAAGAGAATGAAGAAACAAGAACTTGGAAAAATGAGGAGAGGCTTAGGAACCTCCCGGATGCCTTGAAACATTCCAACATCCGAATTATAGGGGTGCCAGAAGGAGAAGAGGAAGAACAAAAAATTGAAAACTTATTTGAACAAATAATGAAGGAGAACTTCCCCAGTCTGGCAAAGGAAATAGACTTCCAGGAAGTCCAGGAAGCTCAGAGAGTCCCAAAGAAGCTGGACCCAAGGAGGAACAGGTCAAGGCACATCATAATTACATTACCCAAGATTAAATGCAAGGACCTACATCCAAGATTACTGTACCCAGCAAAGCTATCACTTAGAATGGAAGGGAAGATAAAGTGCTTCTCAGATAAGGTCAAGTTAAAGAAGTTCGTCATCACCAAGCCCTTATTATATGAAATGTTAAAGGGAGTTACCTAAGAAAAAGAAGATCAAAAATAGGAACAGTAAAAATGACAGCAAACTCACAGTTATTAACGGCCACACATAAAACAAAAACGAGAGCAAACTAAGCAAACAACTAGAACATGAGGGTTGTCATTAAGGGAGTGGGAGGGGGAGGGGGGGAAGGTACAGAGAATAAGTAGCATAGATGATAGGTGGAAAATAGACAGGGGGAGGGTAAAAATAGTGTAGGAAATGTAGAAGCCAAAGAACTTATAAGTATGACCTATGGACATGAACTATAGGGGGTGAATGTGGGAGGGAGAGGGGTGGGCAGGATGGAGTGAAGTGGAGGGGGGAAATGGGACAACTGTAATAGCATAATCAATAAATATATTAAAAAAAAAACCAAAATGACTGGATAAATGTTTTTTCAACTATACATACAATATTTATCAAAATAATTGTATGTTTAGTCTTAAAATATGGCCCCAGAATTTTCAAAGCTCTAAAATCATTTCAAAGCATTTTATTTCAGCAGATAGGAATTATGCCATAAATCAATTAAATGAAAAAAAACTAATATACCCAACTTTTGGAAATAAAGGAATAGATTCTAAAATATATAATGAGTAAAAGAAGATAATACTAATGAATTTAGAAATTAAATTGAATTGGAAGATAATAAAAATGAAATATGTGAAAACTAATGCAATACAGTAAAACATACACTTAAAGAGAAATCTATAATATCAACTGCATAGATTAGAAAAGAAAACAAAAAACCCAAAACCTAATGATCTAAAATTCCATCTTAAGGAATTAACAACAACAACAACAGAAAGAGAAAATAACCCCAAAGACAGTGAAGTACAGAAAATAAAAAGTAGATATGAATTAAGTAGAAAACAAACAAAAAACAACAACATAATAATTGTGTACTTGGACAATAATAATAAACATGATATGCTTCTTTTAAGACTTATCAAGGAAAAATAAAAAAGAAAGAATATATTCCTGATTTCAGCAATTAAAAGGGGAATATCAGTTAGAGATCCTAAACACAATAAAATAATAAACAATAGATATTATAAACAATTTTTGTGCATGTTGGAACATAAAGATGAAATGAAAGCAAATACAACTTAGCAAAACTCAATCCTTTAGAGATGTAAATAATCATATTTATTAAAGTAATTTGAACTTTAATTACAGATCTTTCCACAAAGAGAATTTTAGGCCTAGATAATTTCCTTAATGTTTACTTCCAAAGTATTAGTGAAAAACAATATTACAAAAAACAACCCAAAAGACAGAGAAAGAAGGAAAACATTCTGATTCATTTTATGAGGCCAGCATAAACTCTATATCAAAATATGAAAAGGGATGGAGAACCAAGATGGCAGCGTAGGTAGACACACTGCGCCTCCTCACACAACCAGAACTGACAGAAAATCGAATGGCAAGGAAGTCTGACACCAAGGAAATAAAAAATAAACATTCATCCAGACCGGTAGGAGGGGCGTAGACGGGCAGCCGGGGAGAAGAGGACTCGAGTTGCCGTGGCGGGACTGAGACTGGTGGAGTGTGGGACCAACGGGGCAGGCAGTCTGACCACTAGCAGACCCTGAGGCCCCACATTCGCGCAGATAAACTGAGAGGGCCAGACTCAGAGTGGCAGAGAACGGGGCAGGCAGAGCGGCGGGTAGCACCCCATGGCCACACATTTGCGCACAGATAAACCGGACAAACGGCGGGGAGCAAAGCAGACCACGCAACCCAGGGCTACAGTGCAGGGGGAAAAAAGCCTCAAACCTCTGATTGAAAGCCCCCGTGGGGGTTGGGGCGGCAGCAGGAGAGACTCCCAGCCTCACAGGAGAGGTCATTGGAGAGACCCACGGGGGCCTTGGACGTGCACAAGCCCACCCACTCGGGAACCAGCACCAGAGGGGCCCAGTTTGATTGTGGGTAGCGGAGGGGGTGACCAGGTCTGGTGGAGACGGGAGCAGGCGCCATTGCTCCCTCTCGGCCCCTCCCTATGTATAGCGTCACAGCTCAGCGACCAGCGTTACCCCGCCCCGGGGAACAAGTAAAGCTCCTCCCCTTTAAGTAACAGAAGCACCAAGACCAAAAAAAAAAAAAATGGCCCAAATGATAGAACACTTCAAAGCTCCAGAAAAAATACAACTAAGCGAGGAAGAGATAGTCAACCTATCGGATGCACAGTTCAAAACACTGGTTATTAAGACGCTCACAGAATTGGTTGAATTTGTTCGAAAACCAGATGAAAAAATGAAGCCTATGCTAAGAGAAACAAAGGAAAATGTACAGGGAACCAATAGTGATGCGAAAGAAACTGGGACTCAAATCAATGGTGTGGACCAGAAGGAAGAAAGAAACATTCAACCAGAAAAGAATCAAGAAACAAGAATTCGGAAAAATGAGGAGAGGCTTAGGAACCTCCAGGACATCTTGAAACGTTCCAACATCTGAATTATAGGAGGAAGGAGAAGAGGAAGAACAAAAAATTGAAAACTTATTTGAACAAATAATGAAGGAGAACTTCCCCAGTCTGGCAAAGGAAATAGACTTCCAGGAAGTCCAGGAAGCTCAGAGAGTCCCAAAGAAGCTGGACCCAAGGAAGCACACATCAAGGTACCTCATAATTACATTACCCAAGATTAAAGAGGAGATACTCTTAAAAGCAGCAAGAGAAAAGGAGACAGTTACTACAAAGGAGTTCCCATAAGACTATCAGCTGATTTCTCAAAAGAGACCTTACAGGCAAGAAGGGGCTAGCAAGAAGTATTCCAAGTCATGAACGGCAAGGACCTACATCCAAGATTACTGTATCCAGCAAAGCTATCATTTAGAATGGAAGGGCAGATAAAGTGCTTCCCAGATAAGGTCAAGTTAAAGGAGTTCATCATCACCAAGCCCTTATTATAGGAAATGTTAAAGGGAGTTACCTAAGAAAAAGAAGATCAAAAATAGGAACAGTAAAAATGACAGCAAACTCACAGTTATTAATGACCACACCTAAAACAAAAACAAGAGCAAACTAGGCAAACAACTAGAACAGGAGCAGAACCATAGAGACGGAGATCACATGGAAGGTTGTCAATAGGGGAGTGGGAGGGGGAGAGGGGGGGAAAGGTACAGAGAATAAGTAGCATAGATGATAGGTGGAAAATAGACAGGGGGAGGGTAAGACTAGTGTAGGAAATGTAGAAGCCAAAGAACTTATAAGTATGACCCATGGACATGAACTATAGGGGGGGAATGTGGGAGGGAGGGGGTGGGCAGGATGGAGTGGAGTGGGGGGGGGAAATGGGACAACTGTAATAGCATAATCAATAAATATATTTTAAAAATTTATATTGCCAAGTAAAAAAAAAAAGATGAAAAGGTGATGGCCAATAGACATATGAAAAAATGCTCAGGCCCTAATCAACAGAGAGACGCAAACTAAAACCACAATGAGATCTGAATCAGAGACATTCTGGCGACCTCACTCTCGCCAGAATGTCTCTCATCCACAAATCAACAAACACACAAGTGCTGGTGAGGATGTGGAGAAAGGGGAACCGTAGTGAACCGGTAGTGGGAATGTAGACTGGTACAGCCGCTGTGGAAAACAGTATGGAATTTCCTCAAAAAATTAAAAATGAAACCAGCGATCCCACTTGAGGGAATACAGCCGAAGAACCCTTAAACACCAATTTGAACGAATCTAGGGACCCGTCTGTTCATTGCAGTATTATTTACAATGGTCAAGATCTGGAAACAGACCAAGTTCCCAACAGTAGATGAGTGGATAAAAAAGGCGTGCACATTTATACAATGGAATACTACTCAGTTGTAAAAAAGCAAGAAATCTTGCTTGTGGTGACAGAATGCATGGACCTGAAGAGTATTATGCTCATTGAAATAAGCCAGTCGAGAAAGACAAATGCTATGTGATCTCTCTTATATGTGGAATCTAATGAACAAAATAAAAGTGACGAACAAAATAAAAACAAAGGCATGGACACATGGAACAGACTGACAGGGAAGAGGGGACTAGATGAAAGAAAGTGAAGGGATTAGCCAAGAAACATATATGCATGCCCCCTAGACACAGACAGCAGTGTGGGGATGGCTAGAGGGGATGGAGGGCAGGGGCTGGGTGGAGGTGAACTAAGGGTGGGGCAAGTGCAGACATCTGTAATAGTGTCAATAAAGAAACAAATTGAAGTGTAAGAAAAAAGCATTACTAGACAATCTGTATTATAAACATAGATGTAAAAATGTTTTAAAAGAGTATTAACAAATCACATTCTTTAATATGTAAAATAGTTATACCTTGATCAAGTTCAGCTATTTGAAGAATGTTAAATATGTCTAACATTGGAAAACCAATGCTACTCACCTCATTAATGAAAGAAAAAAGTTATTATTGAGCATGTCTATAATCTATTCATGATAAAAGTAGGAAAAGAAAAAAAAACTTTAATCTGATAAAGAACATCTATAAAAATCCGAAAACACACATGAAACTTGTTAGTGACTTTGAGAGCTTTCTTACTGAGATTGAGGATAGGGTTAAAAGGCCAGTATCATCACTGTTACTCATCCTCATACTGAACCTTCTAGCCAGTGCAATAAAGCAATAAATAGCTAAATAAATGGTATATAGCTTTGAAAGAAAAAAATAAAATTATTACTTATAAAATAGAAAATTTAAAAGCACCTGCAGGTAAATATTAAAATTAATAAATGTATTTTGCAAAGTCACAATTTACAAAGTTATTACCCAGATATCAATTGTATTTCTATCTAATCAAAAGACAAAATAAATGTTGAAAATCGTGCTTTTTATAAATAAATCAAATAACCAAAATAGTAGGAGTAAACTAATGAATGAGGTTAGATTTGTTCAGAGGAAATTTCTGCTAGAATACTTTGAAACATTATTCAGAGAAATTAAGTGAATTGAGGAATATACTTTGTTCTCATTTAGAAGACTCACTAGTACAAAGATATCTGTCTCTCTTTTTTTTTTTAACTGCATATAGTTTCAGTGTAATTCTAATCAGAAGATTGGCCATCTTTTGGTTGGAATTTAACAAGTATATTCTAAAATATATGTGAAAATCAAAGGGCCAAGCCAAAGTAAACAAGAAAAAAATTTCTAGAGGACTGACTTACACATTAGATATAAACCTGTAGTAATCAAAATACTCTAGAATTGATGCAGACCCATATACATATAATCACCTAATGTATGACAAAGGTACTACTGCATTGTGAAGAATAGTCTTTTCGGTAGGTGGTGCTGGGACAATTAGATGTTCATATAAAACAAAGTGAAACGTGGCTCCTACCTCTCACATTATACACACACAAAGGGGAACACACAAAAACCCCAAGAATTATCTTCTGGAGGGCAGACCCCTTGTAGTACAGGCTCCCCCTATTAGGTGAGTGTTCTAGGAACCCATCTGTGTCAGTGTACCAGCTGGTGTTGTGGTGAGAGGCTCTGTTTGACTTCAGTGAATTTTTTTTGAAAAGTCTTTCAAGTGTTTGCCCATTTCATGATGGTTGATTTAGGAGTGCACCTGCCCACACCACGCTAAGTGTTCAGTAGGTTTTGACCAAAAATGGCATAACCCCCATGCACCACCCTCCCTATTCACCGTATCTCACCCCGTGACTTTTTTTTTGTTTCCCCAAGTGAAAAAAGTCCTCAAAGGGAACCGTTTTACCGATGTGGAAGAGGTGAAACAAAAAAGGGCAGAAGCATTAGAAGGCATCAACATTGACAAGTTCAAAAACTGTTTCAAGCAGTGGAAAAAAAATCTTGATAGGTGTATTGTACCAAATGGAGAGTACTTTTTAAGATGACTAAAGTTTAAACATGCAAGAATAAATACACAATTTTTTATAAATGAATTCCAGGTTTTGGGGGGGTTCCCCCTCATATAAATTACAGTTAGAATGAAGATAAATCTGAAAGTTAAAAACTACCACAGACTATGTAGCTTATAAACAATAGAAATTTACAATAAAATATTAAAAATACCTTTGATTATCAAAATTAAAAAATAAAATAAACAATAGAAATTTATTTCTCAAAAAGTTCTGTAGTTGGAAAGCCCAAATCAGTGTGCCAGCATGGTTAGGTCCTGGTAATGGCCCTCTTTCGGGTTGCAGATTGCTGACTTCTCCCTGTGTCTTCACAGAGTGGAAGTGGTGTGGAGCTCTGGGGGGAACCACTGAGAGTTCCACCCTAATGACCTAAGCACCTCCCAAAGGCCTCAGCTTCTAATTTCATATTGGGCATTAGGATTTCAACATATGAATTTTGAGAGAACATAAACATTCAGACCTTAACAACATGTACAATAACATACCCATGACCTTGGTGTATGCAAAACTTTCTTCTGCTTGACAGAAAAGTTACTGACTATAGAAAGGACAAAAATTGATTAAGCTGGACTACAACAAAAATGAGAAATTTCATTCATCAAAATACACCATAAAGAAAATCAAAAGACATAGTTAGATTGGGAGAAGATATTGTTTAAATATACACATAAACAAATAAAAGCCAAGGACTCATATAGAGCATATAAAATGCATTCCTATAAATCAATACTAAAAAAACTCAATAGAAAATCAATTGGAAAAATACATATTTATCTAGGCATGCTTATAAAAGCACATCCAATTTGCCACCTTAGAAATGCAACTCATGCCCTGGCTGGGTGGCTCAGTTGGTTGGAGTGTTGTCCTATACACCGAAACGTTGTGGTAAAATTACTGGTGAGGGCATATGCCTAGGTTGAGGGTTCCATCCCTGGTCAGGAAGCATATGGGTGGCAACAGATTGATGTTTCTCCTTCACATCAATATTTCTCTCTCTCTCTCTGTCTCTCTCCCTCCATTCCTCCTTACCTGCCTCCTCCCTTCCCCTCTCTCTAAATAGAATCAATAAACAGATCCTCAAGTAAGGATATAAAAAATTGGAAATAAATGTGATTCACCTATAAATATATATAGATGAAATGACATGATGTCTGGGATATGTTTCAAAATAATCCAGTGAGATAAGGGTCAGAAGGGTTCAAATAGAAATTTTTAAAAAAAGAGTAGCAATGAGCTGATGACTAACAGCTGCGTAATGAGGATATGGGGGCCATTAAACTAGTTTTTGTGTATAAAAATTTTCCCTGATAAATAGTAAAGAAAAAAAAAACTTTAGTTCAGAAAAATCAGGACATAGTTTGGTTCTAAGTGGTTCTAAGATAATGATGTAATGCTCCTTGGAAAAGTTATTATATTCAGGGTTATTATATTCAGTTATATTATATTCTAGGAGCACTAGAACCCAGAGTAGCCATATTGTTAAAAGACGAAATTACTTTCTATTCCTAAATTCCCATATACCTGTCAATAAACTCTAATATTGAATGTTATCTGAGGCTGTCTCCCTTCTTTGCAAAATTAAAGACCTCCATATGTGGAATAACTTCACTGAAGAGAACTGTTTTCTCAATCATTTTAGTATAAAATTATTAGTATTTGTATGCCAGGGCAAAATATGAAATATGTGCACAACGTGGCTTTATTCTCTTGGTTCTTTTACTTTAAGCCATGATCCATCGAAGTGAGAAGTTGCATGTGTCTGTGGGTGTGTATGTGTCTGTCTACAGCAAACACGTACTGACTCTTTGGTGCTTTAATTTTTTACTAACTTTGGATCACTGTGAGAGTGTGTATACAGAAGCTAAGAGGACAAATCAGCTATGTTCATTCAACTAAAACAATTGAGACAAAAGCAGAGTTTTCCCCCTACCTGTCACATTCTCTCAGAAAAAGAACTAAAATAAGACCCTAGTGCAACTAACTAAATGACATCAGTTCACAACTGCAGCTTTAACTTTTTAAGTACTTTTTATTAACTGCATTAAAATAAAATGTGAGGTGATGTAAAGTTAATATTTTATAATTTTTAAACACAATTTTTCTCCTTTAGTAGATATGTAAATTCTTAGAGTCTATATTCTATAAAATTTTGTATCCTTCAAATGTTGCCTATAATAAACATTTAGTAAATATCTTACTTAAATTTATGGTATATGTTTGTACATTATTTGAAGAAGAGTATATTACTATTTCCAGTAACTTATGTTTAAGCATTTTTTAAGATCATTAAAGTAATATTACAGTGTTTTTATGTTCACTCTGTATAAAACACACTTGATATATTATTTGTAAAACTCATATTGTGCATTTACAGCAATAGAAACAATTTTATATTTCTAAATTCATTATTAAATGTGGGCATTTCTCTGCTTTTACTCACTTCCTAAAATTTTTCACAGTTTGAAATTGGAATATATTGAATCTTAATTTTGTATTCATTGTATTCCCTATCCTAAAGTTTATGTTTCTCTTTATTAAACTGTTTGAAAATTTGCAAGTATCAGCTGACTAAATGTTTGCTAAAGAGAATTGGAAGACAATTGAATTGTGTACTGTTGATTAAATGCACTTTAATTTACATCCGTAATTTGATTTGAGTATTTTTCAATCTTAAAAGGTCCATTTTTAGGAAGTGAAAAATTAAAATGCGTCAGAGAAGAGTAGTATTTAGGTCAAATCCAGTTTCAAAATTTAATGATTTGATTTCCTTGTCCTTTACCTTGTTAAATTACAGGTACAAGAAGTTGGGTTCTGAGATAATGATATCACTATAGTGGTGGGTGGGGAAGACAAAGAATGGTCCTCTAAAAAGGCCTACGTTCTGATTCCCAGAAGGTGTTCTGTTGCATGGCAGGGGGATTAGGGTTGCCGATAAAATTATCCTTTCTCACCAGATGATGTGAAACTGGGAGATGTTCCTCAGCTGTCTGGTTTGGTCCAGTATAATCTCCAGAACAATAAAAGAAGGAAAAGGGAGGGAAAAGAGTCATTTCAGAGAGAAAATGTGAAAAAGTCTTGTTGGATGTTGCTGGCTATGTTTAGAAAAGGCCAATTTGGATTTTGTTCTGCTTAACAAAAGAGACTACACTCTTGATAGCCCAGTTAAGGATTTCACCAGTGTGTTCACATATACACATGTTGTAGGAGAATGTAGAAAAAATCTCTATTCAGGAAACTGCTGTGGACTTCACTGTGCCCTAGTTTCCTCTCACTGCGTTTGTGCGTTGAAACTCTTAACCCCCAAAGTGAGTGTACTTGGAGTAAGGAACAATTAAGATTAGATAAGGTCACAGGGTGGGGCCTTCATAAGATCAGTGCCCTGTTAAAAGAGCCACCAGAGGGCTCACTCTCGCTCTCTAGGTTATAAGGACTCAGGGAGAAAGAGGCTGCCTGCACCTCAGGAGACGGCACTCTCTAGAACCCAACTACCTGGGCCCCTGGTGGTAGACTTCTGGCCTCCACAGCTCTGGGAAAATGAATGTCCTGCTGTTTAAGCCACCCAGTTCATGGTATTTTGTTAAGTCAGCCCAAACAGACTGATAGAGGAACATAATGAGTTGGATGAGCACAACACAATTTTTTTAGGGCAAAATTCTCAAAGCTCTGCATCTGAAATTTTAAAATAACAGTGACTTTAGTTCTCATGCTCCTTGAAGGCTTGATCAACTTCAGGTCTTAGTTTCTCCCAGCCCCAGCTTGAGTAAGGGTGAGTGAATATTCCCCTGCCACAGGTTGCCATGATGGCCTTCATGTCAGTTCCCACCTTCTCACTGTCCTTACACTAGGTTTCCTGGAAGTTGCTGCAACACTCTGGCTTGCGTGGTACACATTCTCTTTGCTTCTTTTCGGAGATCCATGACTACTATTTGCATGTCATTCATGAGTCAAACCTACTGATATTATCAAGAAGACAAAATAAATAGTGAAAGAGTTTACAGCAAAATAAACAGAAATCATTGCATCCCACACTCTAGCATGTGACTTTCTAAGTGGCTGAAAATGTTTTCAGGATTCAAAGTTCACCATTGTCTGTGGCTGTGAAATTTTTTGTGTATATAATATATATATGAAAAAATATATGTAGTCTACCCAGAAGGTATCCAGCCATGTAATGTGAAAAACAGAGACATTTTTCAAAGAAGATACAAGAAACAATGTACGTAGGGCAATGATACCTCAGTCCCCTTCAGAGTGGCACATTGGGACCTCGCATACACCTTTGTTGATTGCAGCATGTCCACGTTCAACACTGTCAGGTGTTCTGTTTGTTGCAGCCTTCCAGAGCATGGGTCACCTTCAAGAGATTCTCAACCACGTTTGAAGCATTTGTACCACACTTTTATTTGTGCTGTACTCATTGCATCATCCACAAAAGCTTACTGAATCATCTGAACAGTTTCACAGAGGAATGTTCAAGCTTAACATGAAATTTGAAGCAGACTCGTTGCTCTGCTCCCTCAGTCATTTTGAATGTGATGGCCAAACAGTGCATATGCTCACTCAATGGTGCCTACCACCCCCACTGACTAGTACAGTGAAGTCATCGTTTTTCACACATGCGCATTGCAGTCCACTTTCCTTGGCTGCCAGGTTCCATAGATGCAAACCATCCTCATTATATTAACAACAGCTGGACATTTTCTATACAGAACTTTTATGTGTGTATGTGCATGCATATATATCACATCTAAATGTATATATATGTATGTGCAGATACTGGTATATGTACATAAGTATACACATATTTGTATATGTATATGTGTTTATGCATGTACATGTGTATATATTCATATAGGGAAAAGAGAGATTCATCTTTATTTAACATACAATAATATATTACTCCATGTGGAAGTTTATTAAATGGAGTGTGACTATAGCACCTAGATGTGCGTTTGAATTTTTCCTGTTTTTTTTTTTTTGGATTCCATTAGTATTTCTTTTTACAATAAACTAGATCCACTAAGAATTGTCTTTAGTTAAGATCCCATGAAAAGAAAAAAATGTTGCCTTTTTTATGACTCAAATTTTAGTTTTTTTCTTAACCCATTGGTTACCTCTTTTATAGTTTTGATTGGTTCATTCACATTCATAGGCAATGCAGCCTGGGTGTGGTGTGTGGCATGGCCCAAATGGTGTGCTGTGTTGAGAGTACTTGCTCTTGCTCTAGTCACTCACAGCAAATGCAGGGAACTCCAGTTTTTGTCCATAGTCTACAAATATTGCTAAGACACAATGGACTAAGGGTATGTTTGGTATACTATATGCCTTATTTTGTCTCCTGTTCTAGTTTTAACCTCACAGATTAACACTTCTGTGTTACTTCTCTATAACAGCATAGTGTTAGAAAGATGAGGACTTATTGCACAAATGCTAGAGAGGAAAAATCTTTGAAATGGAGTAAGACAAAATTGTGTGCTCTCCTGGAAGATGTATAGAAGACTGTGGGTATTGAGACCTCTGATTATTTTTTATAATCTTTATGGTGTTAATTATCTCTTTAAAAGGTTTTATTAGGTAAAAGACAGGATCCATTAGCCTTTGCTGAAGATTATTAGTCACACACAGAAATCAAATTAGAAATTTGGTTTTCTTAGATCTGGAGATCATTCCTGTGTGTGATGAGTGTTTAGAATTCATTTACTATCTAAGGAATTGCTGCTATTCAGTAGTGGGCGTGGTTTTTTGGTGGGGGGTGGAGTGAAATGAACAACATAGAGATGACAGTTTGTTCCATCCCTTTACCATACTAAAATGCTTAACAACTTCATACTCAGATATACTGATTTATACCAAAAAAAATCTGAAGAAAGATCTGGCTTGATCTTATCCAGTCAGGACCACTGCCGTTTATTTGTAGATACCTCAGCAAGTTAGAAGAAATGGCAATTAAGACAAATGCTTTTACTACTCCACTTGTTATAGTCATACAACTGTTCTAGTCATACAACTGTTCAGGATCTATCACGGGGATCCCTGCCTCCTGGGATGTCTGGAGAGATGCTGGTCAGGTAACAACTATAACTGCAACATCAGACTCAATCTCTCTCTCTCTCTCTCTCTCTCTCGTTCTTGCTCAGGAAGCATCAGAGGAAGTGACTTCGAAGAGATGTCTCAGTGCATGTCCCACGTTTACTTGGACATCGAATTCCTGGCACTCTGCAGACAACAGGTTGAATTTGTCATGCAGATTCTCACCAATAAACTCTAACAAGATTTGTTTGCTTCACTTCTTTTTTCAGACAGTAAAATAAATTTTCATTCCATTCAACATGTGCTGATACTTAATTGTTTTTTTAATGTTCTTTATATTTCAAGCTTCAAGTTTTTATGGAAACGTTAGTAATTATGCATGTTTATGAGTATATCAAGCTCTATAACTCCCTTCTCTAGAGTTACTTATTTGCTAATACTACCTATAAACACAAGAAATGAACAAAATGATCCTTGAAAATAAAAATAGTTCCTTAAGGACAATGCACTAAAATGTATGCTTACTTTATGTCATAAAAATGTACCTTAGATTGTCTCCCAGAACCTATTTAATTCTATTTCACACACAGCCTTAATAATTTCAATTATCTGATAGACAGTCTCATGGATACTATAACCAGTAATTTAGAAGTTGAAGGCTTCTGGAGAATTACATAGATAGTAGGAAGAAGTAATAATTGAAAATCTAAAAAAAGGATAGAAGTAGAAATTTATGAAAATTATACACAGGATATGAAAAATATGAATTTTCTGAGTTTAATATATAAAACATACTTATCAATTAGTTAGATTGTTCATTTATGCAGCAAATATGTATCTGTAAGGTGAAAAATAAATGTGAACATCTTTGGGAATAGATGTAATAATAGCTAACACATTGTGCTCACTCTCTGCCAGACATCTTAAGCTTTTCTCTGTATTAATTTATGTAATTCTCAATGTAGGAAGTGGATATTATTGTTATACTTGTTTTATAGATAGGAAACAGAAACATCCAAAAGTTATGCACGTTGTGAGACACACACCCAGTGATGACTAGAGCTTGTTTTGAATTGGCTCTGGAACCCATACCCAGAGACATTGCACTATATTTGCTCCTGAAAATCCAATTGACTTTAAAAATAAATGTACTTTTGACTGTAAAAGTATTTTCAAGAATAGGTACTTGAGTCAGACTGTTATTTGTCTTCTAAAATCGGTTCCCTCTTTCTTACATAACTTTACTTGCGGGGCACATGCTACCCATCTTTAGACTATATTTTGTTTTTAGTTTCCTTGGTAGTTAGATGTCTTTCCATTAGAATGTGAGCTGAGGTGATATATATAACTCCCATTTCACAAAATCAAAAGATATCTTCTATCCTACATACTCTGTTGGCCTTTCCCTGGGCTGTCACATGTTGCTTGTGGCAACCCAGCTTTAACCATGTAGTCAAGAGCGATGGGAGAAACAACATAGAAGTTATTTGGGTGTCTGAATGACTTCATGGAACAGAATTATTTTGCAGATGTGGCATAATAGAAAATATGTTTGGTCTTTGTTCTTGGTTTCCGGCACAAAGATCTTAACACACTTGGAATTTTCTGAGCAATAAGAGTGAGAGAAGTGCCTTTTGTCCTAATAAGGTAACTCTCATCAGGCCCTTAGATGGTTGCAGGCTGGGGACAAACCACCAGAAAGACCAAGCTTCGACTAAAAGCTTAGAACTTCAGTCCCATTCTCACCATCCAAAGAGAGGAGAGGGCCTAGAGATTGAGTTAATGATCAACAGTCAATGATTTAATTGATCACACATAGATAATAAAATCTCCATAAAATCCCCTAAAAGATAGAGTTTGGAGAACTCCCAGGCTTGTGGACACATCCATGTGCCAGGAGGGTAGCACACCCCAAGCCCACAGGAGGGAGGGTCCTACACTCTGGATGCTTACAAACCTTGCCTTATGTACAGCTTCATCTGGCTGTCCTTTTGTATCCTTTACAGCAAACTGTAATAGTAAATATAGCATTTTTCTGACTTCTGGTAGTCTTTCTAGCAAATTATTGAACCTGGGGAAGAGGTTATGAGAACTCCTGACTTTGTAGGTGAGTCAGACAGAAGTGTGGGTAACGTTGGGGCCTGACACTTGCAACTGGCGTCTGAAGTGATGGCTCTCTTATGAGACTGAGGTCTTAACCTGTGAAGTTTGACACTAACTCCAGTTAGTGTCAGAACTGAATCAAAATGTAAGACACCTGATTGGAGTGAGGTAATGGGAGCATTTGTTGGTGTGGGAAAAATAACTAACAGCAGCCTAGGCCACTTTTCTCTAAAGTGTTTTGTGTGAGAGACATAAACTTTAATTTTACTTGATCTTCCATATTTTAGATGTCTTTCTTACAGGATCTTAATGTGTTTCCTATCTAATACAGAAGTAAGGATGTCGTGATGGCTCCATTGAAATATGTGCTCTATCTTGGATAGAATTATTTTCATGAAAAGTGTCATGATGTAATGTAAATTATTTAGAAAAGCAAAACAGAGATTAGCTTTAGACTGATCTAGGACTTAGTTCTAGACTTATTGTAGTCTCCTTTCTGCAATATTTATTGAGCATCCACCATATGTCTTATTATGAATTGAGGATACAAAGATAATATTTCCTTTCTCTGAACAGGAAGACAATGAAAGCAGAGGTATAATATAAAGATAAAAGAATCATATGGAGAAAAAGTTTCTAAGATACGCTAAAGGAGAGGGAGCCTAAGATTGCAAGAAAGGAAAAGAAGAGAAAGCACAGTGACTTCCCAAGAGAGCTGATGCTTGAATTAAATGTTTAAGAATGAATAAAATTTCACTGTGCAGAAAAATGAGGGGGAAGATATTCTGGAATAAACAACATCATTTAAAAAAGCATGAGACATAAATTAACATGAGATAATGACTGACCAGAGGTCTTTGTTGTTAGAACACAAAAATAGAAGAAGGGTACTGGAAAGATGATGTAGGAGAGGTGCTGAAGAGTCTGCACTTTATGCTGAAAATAGTGTGAGGTCATTGGTATTTTTAACTGGGCACATGGTAATATGTATTTATTACATTTAATACATACCTCATTCTCTGTTCTCTGCTAGATGTAGGGATACAGAAAACTGAAACATGGTGTCTGCCTTCAAAAAGTTCACAATATTCTGGGAAACCACATAAATAAACAACAGCAGTGCCTTGTGATAAATGCTACTAGGAAGACAAATATAGTATGGATGCATTATGGATAAGAACAGATTGTGAGAAATTATGAAGAGGAGAAAGAGGACAATTCATCTGAGGAACAGCAAGTAGTTTAATTGTCATGCGGTGTGGGAAATAGCATCGACCACAGAGAATGAGACTGGAGAATAGTTAGGGGCCAGATCAGAAAAGTCTGTTTGCAATGGTGACGAGATTGGATTTTATTCAGAAATCAGTCAGAAACTGTGAAAAGAGAAATCTAGGCAGTAAAGAGAATAGGAGTGATGAGGAGGGAGAGGAAGGAGTATGAACCCTCTCAAGTATCTCACTAAATAACTGGATGATGGGGTCTTTACCTGAGGTAGAGAATAACAGAGACAGAGTCAGGAGCATGAAAAGAGTAAACCATTGAATAGATGTCCATTCAAGGGCTTGCCCTGTCCTCAGCCCTTTATGAGAAAGGCAGCCTATTTGATTACCCAATACTCTGCTCATAGCTGGGGTAACTGGATTAAGGATCTGACTGAAGAGTAGCCAACTCATAGCCAAGGCCAGCCAGCAGTGATATGTCTTGGCATGAAAGAACTGTCCAGATAATAAAGTACTTAGCAATGTGAATGGACTTGTAAGGTCCCAACAAAGAAACAGAAGACTGTGATGGACCATGGTGAGCCGTAGGCAAATCAAAGTTGGAGTAAGTTACTGTGCAGAAAGTGACAGAGATGCCCCGGGGACACCATGCCAGCTCCCAACAGGGATGGGGAGAGAAATGCTCGTGCAAAGTTCTGCTGTTGATGGCTTTCCATATCTATACCTTATGACACACTCACTTTCCCTTCAGGTAATGCCAGTAATTCTCTGTTGCTTGTAAACAACAACGGAAAAAATCTAATTGTGCCAACCAGCTGTGTGCCCTCTCTCATTTCTGGAAGAGCCTTTAAACCTGAGGGTTGAAAATTCCTTTAGAAGCATTTTTTTTTTCTTTCAGCAAATTTCCTTTAACTAACGAATAAGACCTTTAGCCCTATTGTTATACAAGTAATGATGAGGGTCGAGAGAAGGCTGGCTATTGCTCTGCCCACTGCAAAATAAAAATTTATGGACCTTATCAGGGGTGGTGAAGCTCCTTTCCTCTTCCACAGCCTGGATGAGTTGTGCAAGTGACATGTCCTGGCATGGCACCAGGGAGCTGGGGGGGTGGTGGTAGAAAACCTTTTTAGGGAGATGGAGAGGTGATGCAAAGCACATGCTTCTCTGCCTCATTGGACCTTGTTTACAAAACTTAAATTTGAAGATAACCTTGTTAAGATGTTCAACACAGAAACTTGAAAGCATTACACCCCAAGCAGGAGCCCTGCCTCCTTTGGGGCCTAAGAAACTGTACAGTTCACGTGCCCACAGGGCCAGGTCTAGGCTGACGGAGTCCGATAGAGAAGGGAGGATATTAGCGAGTAACATGAATATTTGTTTAAACGTTCTGATTTGTTTTTCAACACAAGGAAATCTTATTTATTGTTTATGTTTTGAAATGAACACATCTAATGCATTATTTTCCCTAAAGATCATTTCTTTTCTTTACTGAACCCCAGGAAATTACCTCTATTGCTAAAAACCAAACCAAACCAACCAAAATAAAACAAAAATAGTAACAGAAGTATTATAAAAGTCACATTGTAAAACAGAAGTGTGTATAAATTCACATAATGTACAAGGTAACTCTGAGAATTAACCATCTTGATGTTAAATGACTCAATTTCTTAATGTCTCTACCTTTATGAATTTGTTCTTTACCAGTGTGAGAACAGAGAACTGTAACTTATAAGCACATATAATTACATCCTATAGACCAAATCCCATTACAACACACGAAAACTTGAAACCTGGGAATGAAGATACTGCCTAAAACTTTGGCTTTTGAACCCCAAACATACCCAGGCCTTGAAAAATAGTCTCACATTTTGTGCTTGCTTCTTTCTTATCAAGCAGCTATTTTTCAAGAAACAGCAAAAAAGTTTGTTTTGTTTTGTTCTCTTTTCTAAAGGAAATAGGGGAGTTCTAAGCAGTATGTCAATATTCTTAATCATGCAGAGAAGTCTTTTTTTTTTTATTGTTGTTCAAACACAGTTGTCTCTATTTTCCCACCACCACTTCCCCCCATCCCACCCACCCCCACCTCCCACCCTCAATCCTCCCCTTCTTAGGCTTTGCCTGTGGGTCCTTTATACCTGTTCCTTGATGACCCTTCCCCTTCTCTCCCCGTTACCTCCCTCACTCCTCCCCTCTGGTTATTGTTAGTTTGTTTTTTATTTCAATCTTGGAAAAGGTAGTTGCTAGACCAACCAATTGTTTTGTTTTTAGAAGTGTTCAAGAAAATGCACTTTTATTCATAACACTGAAGCAGCAACTTGCTCAAACAAAGCTCCTGTTTAACAGAAGGAGGTGAGTAGGGAAAGGAGAAAGTTCAAGTATGGGAAGGTGAGGGTAACTTCAAAATCATAGGAGTCCATGAGAGCGACACAGTGGCCAAAGGGGAAAAAAGACCACATAGTGAGCTTTTGACACCATTAGAATAGCTCAGAAGTTCTTTATTATTCAAGCAAAAAATAATAATCATTTGTTCCTGGCAATGATTAGTGCAGTCCATTGAGCAAGAAGGAGCTTTTGGGACAACAATGCGCCATGTCTTGGTTCTCACCAAAGTTTTCTCCCCTCTAATGAATAACCAGTGTAACAATTCGCCTACTATTCTGCAGAGTCGTGCTGTAATCCCCATGAGTGGCACTCAGGACCGCACCAGTCTGTTGTCATCGATCTGCTCTCTCTTGTGTTAGCAGCAGGGAGGCCCTCAAAGTTGGTGATTTGCAATGCAGAGGAAAAGATAGAGTTTATTATTCAGCTGAGATGTTGCCCTTATGTCCACGTGTGATAATAGTGTTCTTTTTCTCTATATGTGTCTTCAAAAGGAAAAGCTAATTGCTACAGCACTAAGGTAGTGCAGGGCACGCGAATCTCTCTTGAAGTTTAATTGCAGGGGAAGTGTCCTCTGGAAATGAGCCAGGGCTTTTCTGTGAATCCAAAACAGACTTCATTTAGTGCTGTCTCTGCCTCACTGGCACTGGGGTGCTATGATCTTATTCACTGCACCAGACCCAAAAGCTGTGTGTAATTTTCTGCTCTGCCTGGTAAGGATGATTTAGTCATTGTCATGTGTAGCTCACTGTTAATTTAATTGCTACTAATGTTAATGCATTGTAATACATATGTTAATACTCACAGCACCCAGCTTAAGGGACCTTTGGGTTTTTTAGCATCAGTCCATTTCACTGGTACACACCCGGCTTCGGAAGTTTTGCCCTTTCGCAGAGCACTCAGCAGTCATGAATTCTTACAATGCTCTTAAATGGGAGGAGGATTATAGTCATAGCTGCAGCAGCAGTATTAGAAGAACAGTATTTCCCAGCACCTCTCTACAGGTGTAGCCTTCCTTAACATTCTTTCCTAAACAAAAAATCCAGTTACTGGCTAGGCATCAAATTTCTACTATTTCAAGTCCACAGTGGGTTGAAGTCCTTGCATCAGTCACCTGCTGCACTAGGCGCTTCACTGCTCAGAAGACATTTTTCTTCCTTGAAACACTAGCAAGCATGACCATCACAGCATCGTTGTATCTAGAAGGCTCTCAATCCCCCAGACATTACCTCTGACCACAGCATTGCCTATTTTAGCTTATTTAAAAAGTTACCCTAGAGAGAATCTATTTCAAATATCCATACACGTGGTCTGGAAGAAGTTGTGCTCCTAAAAAAAATCATCTCCTCTTTTGTTGAGCAGAATTAGAAGGCAGAAGGTAAAGACCATTTTCAATGAGGATAAAACATAAAAGCATGAGTTAATCACTTTAGAATATAGTCTACAAAATAGATAAGTATGTAGATGCAATTACAACATTAGCAATTATTTTTTAAAAATAATGAAATTAAAGTCCAAGTGTCTTTTTTTTTTATTAGCTGTAAATCGGGAGGTACGTGCATTTAGTAGGTATAGAATAGATGAAAAGCACAACGAACGTGACATATTGGAATTAATATTTTCTTCTCTAATTTATTAGAACTGCTTCCTGCAGGAGATGAGATTTCAAGACCTGTTTGAGTAATGAAGAAAGGGGAATTTGTCAGGGAGGATCAGAAGTTTTGTGAGAGAAAGCAATTTGCCCAAGGTCACTTAACTAGCCAGTGTCAGAGTAGGAAATTAAACACACTGAAAAGAAACGAATGTTTCTATAGTGAGTCTCTCATAAGAGCATCTTCAATCTGATGTCAAGAATTTTCTCCAGGAGGTAGACAATCACGGTGACCTTCATGAAATTACACATTGTGACTCAGAGAAAAGGGTCTCAGAGATTTTTTGGCTAAGAAAACTAGGACAAATCTAAACCTCCTTGCTCTATTATCCATAAAAATTCTTTTCATATCTCTATTGAACTTAGAGCAAGACAAAAATACCCCTGTGAAAAAGACGCAATCTTACTTTACTTAACCCTGCATCCGAGGAGTATAACCTTCATCGTCCTCTTGAAAATAGGAGTAATACGTGAATGTAAACATCCATGGCTGAATGTTTGTCAGGAATCTCTCCAACATAACTAACCTGAGCAATAATGAAGTAAAACAAGAAGCTTGCCTGATCACATGAATGCTGAGTAAGAGAGAAATTTCTTTCAATTAGTCACGTCACCTGGACCTGCGAATTTCCTTTCCTTATGATCAGGTCTGCCCTCCCCAGTCCCGGGCTGTTCTCTTACCTGCTTGTCTTTCTTCATGGCAAGCATCCCTATTTGAAGTTATGTTACTTTTTCTTCCATTTTCTCTTCTTCCACTGGAGTGAAAGCTCTATGTGGCATAAACTTTATCTAGCTCACTGCTGCAACCATAGCATTTAGAATAAGACCTAGCACATAAGTAACATTAAAAAAATATTTGCCAAACAAGTAAATATATAAAATGCCATGAAATAATCAAAGCATTTTTTTCTCCAATTGACAACAAAACACTCAAAAAGTATGAATTGATGAACAAAAACTTTACACTTGAGGGTAAACAAGTGTCATTTTAAATGATACAGTGTTTCACATTACTAAATATTGCATGCTACATATAGTGAACAGTATTTTCTGATTAAGTGATATGCAGGATTCAATATGAACAATGTATGTGGAGGCTTCACCTGAGACACCAAAAATCTGGAGATCATGCATTAGAATCACCGACAGAAGATACTTAACAATCCATTTTTTAAATGTATGTGTTATTTTAGAATCAAAGATGTCCACATGAGAAATAAAAGAGTTTCTGAAAAGACAGTGTGACTATTTTGTAAAATATAATATAAACAGAGACACTTTAAAATGGAGTCAGAGCTGCTATTCCAGAACTGCCTTGCATTTCTCACTGCTCAAATCTTTGGAATGTTAAAAAGGGGGAGAATATCATGTGTAAAAAGCCTAAAGCCACCTTGTTTTCCAAACAACTGTTTGCAAAGATAACAGCAAAACAGTTATTATGACTCCTGGACTGAAAATTACAAACATATTTTAGAATTAGCGTCATTATGTTAGTTTATCTGCACCTATGGAAATTCCTTCTTTCTATCCTGGCTGGTGTGGTGAAGTGGTTGAGTGCTGGTCTGTGAATCAAACATTCGCCAGTTCAACTCCCAGTCAGGGCAAATGCCTGGGTTGCCGGCCAGGTCCCAAGTAAGGGGAGCATGAACCATACTTTGATGTTTTCTCTCCTTCGCTTTCTCCCTCCCTTCCTCTCTCTAAAAAAATAAAATCTTTCAAAAAAAGAAAAGAAATTCCCTCTTTCTATTCATACAATTGTTCCTTTTCCCTTTCTCATAAATCCCCCCTTGCCTTTGTCTCCTAACAGGAACACTATTTGGGCTTCCTCTTCAATCTGTGCTTCTTGAATAGCTGTTCTTTCGGATCTCAAATGAGTGCTTGTTGCCTCTTTAGCCTTTTATTTCTAGGTTAACAACAAGATTGGCCACAGGATTTCTATCTTAATCTGCTACTCACTGAGCCAGGGAACTTGGATAACTTATCTACACTGAGATTCCATTTCCTCTTCAGTGAACTGGATAAAATGATATCTACCTTACAGAAATACTGTGAATATTATAATAAAAATCATCAGAAAATACTTATGTATTACTAACATGTTATATATCATCATCATCTCAATAAGGTAGTGAAAACCTACAGTTAACCAATTCTTGCTCCTCCTCAGTCCACCTGACATAACCTGTCTACTTCTTCCAAAGTCCTCAGCTACCCAACCTGCACTGCCCAAGTTCCCACATTTTCACATGAAAATGTGGTGCCTCTTAATCAGAAATTATTAAGAATTTCAAGACGGTGAGAACAGAGCACTGAACCAAGCACTTCTAAACACACAGAACTCATTCCCATGGATCCAATTCCACTGCCTGGTCACATCCCTGTGGTAAGAGCTACGTGCCACTGATTCATTGCTTGTTGTCTCTTCTTCAAGGAGTGTGATGCCTTCCTTTCCTGGAGGTTCCAGGCAACTCCATTGCCATGGCCAGGTCTGTGGTTCTCTTCTACAGTTCTATGCTTTCTCTATCTCACATATTGTGTTCTCAGAGTTCTAACTAGGGCCTCACAGTGCCTGGGATAGTTCAGTCATCAGATCTGCCAGGTTCCTATCTCTTGACAGTAAAATTGTTGGCACATTCTAAAAAGTATTTTGCCTCATAACTTTGTATATAGTACAACCAGCAGAGAGACAATACTAAAACAACTTGGACAACAGAAAAAAAAAAAAAAGAAGATAGTGTATACTAGATGTTAAGAGCCTAGAATATGTAAGGCAGAGTTGGATTCAAATCTCAGCTCTATTAATTTGTAGCTACAAGTTATTTAACCTTTCTGAGCCTCAGTTTTCTCTTCTGAAAATGGAAATAATAATATTGTTCACCTCACAGTTTTCTGTGTGGATTAAATAATAACACCAGCTAGTAAAGCACTTAGCACAGTAAATAATAAACTATCAGAAATGTTTACTATAGTTATTGAATTGTGAAATTGTCATATACAGGCAAAATGCTTTCGGAAGACCGCAGGGGGAAGACAGCGAGTGCTTAAGCAATAAGGGGAGGATTCCTGAGGTAAGACACCTGCCAGGTCTTCTCTCCATCTGAGCCTTTACGTCCTTTTAAATAGACATCAGTGTTCCCTCAAACTGTCAAAATACAGTTCCTGCTCTTGGCCCTCTAGAATTCATTCCTCACATATTAACCAGTGTGGTATTTTTTAAAAAGCACATATATTGTTTCACATCCTTTCACTCTTTGTAAGCACCCAGTGGTATTCTACATTGTCTGCAGTCCCAAACCCTCACCATGGCTCAGAAGCCCTGCCACAATCTGCCCCTGCCTACCTCTCAGATTCTGTCTGCTACCATCTTCCATTTTGCTTAATGCACTCCTAAGTTTTAAGTTCCACTGGCCATCTTTCTGTTTCTCAGATACTCCAGTTGGTTCCTCACTCAGGTCTTTGTCCTCATCAGTCTTTCTGCCTGGAGAGTTTTTGTCCCAGATCTCCACATAGCCAGCTCCTTCTCCAAGTCTAGGCTTTGACCAAAATGTCACCTTCCTGAGGACCTCCCTTGGTGATTTTGTCTAACTTATGTCATTTCAGTTACTCTCTATTATATCTTTTAAAAAGTTATAGCACTATCTGAAATTATTATTCATTTGTTCATTATGTCTCTGCCTATTAGAACAAAAGTTCCATAAGAGGAAAGCCATGCTTATTTTGTTCAGCTCTGCACTCCCTGGGTTTAGTTCTAAGATCTAATAAATAGATACTGAATAAATTAATAAATCCCAAGGTTTGAATAGGTGGAAAGGATGGGGACAGTCAGAAGCCTTCCTGAGTATGATATACAGGACAGTGGAAGTGAGTGTAGCATGAAAAAAGAGAGTGATAAGACTTTAGCAAGCTGTTTCTAGAATCTCAGTGTTGAAGCTGTCACTTTCCCAGTTATATAATGAAATCCTCAAGGTCAAGGACCTGGGTCTCTATCATCTTTGTGATCATATCCTGGCACAATTTGTACCTTAGGTTTTTAATAAGTGATTATTAAAATGAATTAGCTGATTTCTCTTAAATAATATGAAAATTTATATTACTGCCTCTAATCCTAAGCCCAGAGGAGATTTCCTTCCTTCTTTCCCTTATTAGAGGAAAGCCCCTTTCCAGGAATTGTCAGCAAGAATTGTGTCCAAAATAGGTCATGTGGGTGCTGTAGTGTGAACATGCCCTGTTTTTATTTAGTCACTGATGTGGTGCCTAATAAATGTATCAACTGAGGTTTATGACAGTGATTGGAGTGAAGATTCTCTAAACTTTGTATGTCTGAAGGTGACCTTTGAATTTATTTTTCATAAAAGCTTAAAAGAATGTCTATCTGGGCCCTGGTCAAGTGGCTCAGTTGGCTGGAGCACCATCCTGTTCACTGAAAGGTTGTAGGTTCCACCCCCCAGTCAGGGCACATACCCAGGTTGTAGTTTTGATCCCTGATGGGGCGTGTACAGGAGGGAACTGATAGATGTTTCTTTGTTTCTTGCTCATATCAATGTCTCTCTGTCGCTTTCTGTCTCTCTCTTTCTTCCTCCTTCTCTCTCTAAAATCAATAAACATATTATTGGGTGAAGATTTAAAAAAATGCCTATCTGGGCATGTTGTTCAGGTGACAAAGGGACCTCAGCCTCAGCTATACATGTCAACAATACAGCTGAAAATTCAGTGCTACCACCCTCAGCAAGTGAGGCACTCCTTGCAATCTCAGTCCTAAAAGTTCAAAAAGTGCCCAAAGACTTCCTTGGTATTTCAAATTACAGAAACCCTTTATATCAATGCATTTATGTCACACACACAATGCTTTAGTAGCTGAAGTTACTCTCACTTTCTCTAATGGAATATAAAGGGTATGGATTGAGAATTGGAAGTAAAAGGGGAAATGACTTATTGGTTGCCAAAAAAGAGTGCAACAGGTGTCAGCATATTAAGTAGAAGTTAACTACAGGTCACAACAGCATTCATGGAGGAGTAGGTGCTATAAATTTGGCTGCTCGTATAAGATTGAATTTCATTGAAAAAGTTGACAGAGTCACTTTTTTCCTTTCAAAATTCATAGCAGATGTTTTTTCCCATGTGAGTTTGTATTCAGTGTGTTATTTGGCAAATCTCAACTCATAGTTTAAATAAATCAAGACATATGCATGAGTGTGTCTGTGTTTGTGTGTTTGTGTTTTACAGCCATCTTCTTTTGAGCTTGAGCTTAAATGTGGTCATGGGGAGAGGAGGCATGGAGGGACAGCCTTTTTCCTTTCTCATCGACTTAATAGGAGAGGGAGCAGGCTGAAGAGGGTCAACTGGATGCAAAATGAGAGTCTGGATATTTGGCCACAAACATAGTCCTGCTACTTGGGCCTGTTCCAGTGTCTACAATGCACAAAATAGAAAAAAAAAAGAAAAGAAAAACAAAACAGAAAAGTGCTGATACCTTCCAACAATGATACTTAAGATTCAGGTCAAGGATAACTCGGTCAAGGTCAGGCTATGTCATAATGTGAAGTCCAGTCAATCCCCAAACCCTCTCTGGGACTTAGTTTGATCATTATTTTAAAATGGGAGAAAGATTGATGAATCTGTCCCTGAGCTACCTTCCCACAGTGTCCTGGGTACTAATATGATTCTAGAAGTGGGGTCACTGATAACCAGGGGTGACGGTTGAACCAGGATGGTAGACTGGCCCATGCCAATAACACGACCCAGAGAAAGTTCTGGGTGTGAAAAGATATTACTTTAAAAGTACTCATTCCTGGAGCTAAGTTTATTTTTACTAATTTATAAAGATGTGCCTGGTCCAGATACCAAAAATTAGGAGATTGACACCTGAACCCTGGGGGAGGGTCAAGATGACCCCTGATTGAATCAGATTCAGAAGCAAAGAATGATGTAAGTTCAAAACACCCAACGTCACTCTTTTTTTATTGGGGTATAATTGACATTTAACATTATATTAGTTTCAAGTGTGCAACAAAATGATTCAATGCTTACATATATTATAAAATGATCTTCATAATAACTCAGTTAACATCCATCACTATATTTAGTTTTAATTTGTTCTTATGATGAGAACTTTTAATTTTACTCTTAGCAACTTTAAAATATGCAATACTGTATCGTTAACTGCAGTCACCATACTGTACATCACACCCCCATGCCTTACTTTATAACTGGAAATTTGTACTTGCTGACCCCCTCATTCATTTCGCCCACCCCAAAGCAGATGAAAGTGGGTGCCAACAGCTGGTCAGTTCAGAAGACTCCGTCATGGGTTAATTCTGTACTCACTTGCTGATATCTATTACTAACCTTTATTCTCATGTTAACAAAGATTAATTGAACATGCCTATGTCCAAGATACAATGTTAAATCTGGATCTCAAAAGCTTTAATATACGGTAGAGAAACCCTCATAAGTATTGCAGCAATTACAATACACATGAAGGATAAGGGTCATAGAAGAAGCAAGGACAGACTTAGGCCTCCTGCGTAGTATCACTAAGTAAAATCCTACAGCTTTAGAGGTTAGAGAGTTGAGTTCTAAGAGAAGTGAACAATGAGAAAATCTGAGTAAGAAATCCTTCTTGTAGATCTTGGGATTAAGAAACATTTTAAATTGGGGAGATGAAAAAAAAAAAAGTAATGAGGAAAAGCGAGCACAACTACAGATAACAAGACAGGAAGGGGATGATAAAACATCGAGATGGCTGCCTTCTAGGGCAGAGGTGAATGATCCACTTGGAGCCCACAAATCATTATTTAATAAAGCTAGCTGACTTCAAAGACAATATTTGCAGCTAAAACTGGGTTTGAATTCTTATACAACACTTTTTAAGTCTTTGATCTTGGAGGAAGTTATGCAAACATTTTATTCATTAAAAATAGGAATTATTTAATTTCTTCTAAGAATAAATGTGATAGTGTAAGAAAATAATCCATCACAGAAGGGTAGTTATTAGCATATATTGTGCACTTACTTGGCTATGCATACATACTCTCATCACGTAAGGAAAGCAAAACAAAACTTGCTCCCCTTGATATTTAAAAAAAATTAAAAATCTAAGAGACCTGAAAACAGCATAGTAGCTAAACCTACAAGAAAAAGAAAAAGCCAGGAGTAGTAAGGAATAAATAGCAACAGAAGCAAGGTCAAATAGAGGAGTGAAAAGAAGTTTTATTAGGCAGGTATATAACTAGCTTCATATTTGTGTGGCTAATTACCATGCTTGTGGATAAATGAGATACACAGGAAATAATTTCCAAATATTCTTTCTTTGTTTAAGTAATGAAAAATTAAACTATTTGATTGGCTACTTTAAAAGTCAGGGGGAATCCTGAGAAGCAAAATGTCTATTTTCATTCTGGATTAATGATTCAGCATCCAAGTGTGAAATTAGATAAATACACACTCCTTCATGCAGAGCTAAAATTTGAGATGCCCAGGGATTTTTGACAATGTCACACAGTGCCTCTGTTTTCCCTTTCTGTTCACTTCCCATAGCTGAAGGAATAGTGTCAAAATGTTTGCCACTATGACAAAGAAAAAAAGAGAAAATAGAGAGATTTCATCATTCACCAAAAGGATACAGCAAATAACTTCCAAAACTCTTTGCTTCTCTGAAAGCAGATAAAAAACAAAAATATGCTATTGTATAATGCAACACAACCTTCTGTTTTAGTGATTCTTGGAAAGGTCTCACATAAGCCTCTATTAAGAGAAAGAGGGAATAGCAACTTATTCTTTATTCCCTGACTCATCTTCTTCACCTTTCTAGCATTATTCAGTGTGAATTACAGCAACTGATTTAAACATATATATATGCATATATCTTAGAAATATGACAAGGACTAGGTTCTCAAGAAACTTTTAAATAAAAACTATATTTGCTCCCAACAAATTATTTGTAATAGAGAAAACAGTTACAATTACATGTCTGATTTTATGTACATTTGCTATAATTTGTTTTTTTCAAAGAACTTTTTATTAACTTCAGGAACTAATGATAACTGCTGGACATTTTCCTGCCTTTTGAGAGTGAAAAAAATGTAACACTCCCAGAATATGTAGTAAATTTCATCAGGGAAAAAAACTACAACTGTGTATCAAGGGGCCACAACTTGATGTGGCATTCATAGCCACCTTCTGGTTCATATTACGCCCTGACATAAAATCCTACATGCTTAATCTAAGCAACGATGGTAAGGTATCTCTCCCCTGGATACAGAATCAAATCCTGTGAGATCTGTTGGAATTCAGTAATAAATATTTACAGATCCTATTGATTCAATGTTCAGTTTGACACATTTGTATAAAACCAGCATTGACCAGCTGTTTTCCAACAAGCCTGCAAAGTAATATTGGAGAAGCCCCCACAAAGAGCTGACATTTCAGCATATTTGAGGGGTCACATTAGATGACCTAGAAAATGCCATTCCAGCAAATGCAAGAATAGGCGTCTCCAGGTTGGAAGGAGTGTTCTGGCATCTGGGGAGCACACAGGCACTATCAGCCACGCCTGCCCTTCCAGCAGGGCAGACACACTGGGAAGCAGCCCAACTTGGTTGAAAAGGTTGCAACTTGGTTGAAAAGGTTGGTAGAAAAATCAAGGTTTTATAGCTCACTAATTTAAAGAGTCAAAATGCATTGCTTATTAAATTTTCAACTTCCAAAAGGAATTTTTCTCAAGAGAAAACTGTCAGCTCATGCATTGTATTTCCAAGTTCTCAGAAAATACATGTTTGTCTTGACCTCAGTTCTCAACAGGACTGGTGTGAATGCCATAATTTTCATTTTTTCTTAAGGGAAATAAGGAAGGTGAGGAATAACAAGTAAAGTGACATTGAGTATTTTCTGAGTTGCTATCAGATTATATTCCTGTTTCAGCCTGTTATTACTGACCCAATACACCCCCATACAGAAGTGTACAGACATTACATAGTAATTATCTTCAGAACATTATTTAGATTTCATATTTTAAAGCCCCCTTCTCACTCTCTGGATCTAATACACTTAGATAAAAAAGTCAGTAGTTCATTCAAAAGTCAACCAGTAAAAAATAGACTTACTTAACAACCCTAGAAGCAAACACTCAGATAAAGAAAATATCAGATGGCATTTCTGGTGATTCTTCCTCTTTCTTTTCTTGTTTCTCTCATGGCTGAGTGACACTATCAGTTCTCTGCTCAAAATAGGGTAGTTCACAACATTTAGTGCTCGTGTCCTGGAGCAGAGAGAGTAGTGAAGAGAAGCTGACAAAGACATCTCACCCTCAGTTACGAACCCTAGGCATAATGTTACGCCAGACAGAAATCTTTATAGCTTCTGGGTTCCTAAGATAACTATTATTTCCATTCTGGGGGAAAGAGCTAGAAGAAGAGTTCAGTTATGCAATCAAATAATTGTATGTATTTCAAACACTGGCTAACGTCAGTTCAGCAATCAATATCTTAGCTTTGTGTTTTTGGTGAGTCAAAATTTTATTGAAGATGATCCTGCTCTCTGTAGATTTTATTTTAGTACCAACAAGTAAACATCATATGCTGAAATTATACACTTTACTATTTATCAGCATGCATCATGTACAGTGTCAGCTCAGCCTAGAGAGGAAAATTAGGACATATGTCGCATTGCAGAACTGTTCAACTTAGAAAACATCTACCTGAAGTCTTTTAGCAATTTTTTTAAAATCTCTTTTGAATGATAGCTTTAATGTCACATTTAAATAAAGTGCTGCATTCATTCGATATACTGCAGTCAAATCCTGTTGCAAGTACATATCTCCAGATAGTTCACTGGCATCATTTTAAATTAATGGATTAAATGACTAGTCAACTGGCCATTCTCCCAAAACTGATGTGGACAGCTGTTAAAACTCTACTCACGGCTGTTCTATACTGTGTAAATAAATAACAGCAATGGTAATTTCAGGATTCTTTCATTTGGGTCAACCCTCTTAATATCACTTGGCTTTTTGGCCCTTGACCAACTGTCTACTATTGGCAAACCCCTGAATATTAAAATACATCATATTCACCTGCTAACTGCTTCTGTCTTAAAAAAAAAAAAGAAGTAATTGTTGGTTATATACTCACTAAAATATATAGTCTCAATCTTCTGCAAATCATCTCACTTACTTGATTGATGTTTTTGGTCCCCAGCCCTACCCTCTGTTGATGCTATTGTGGTTCATTTTTTCCCCTCTTGTCTCCAGAGTGAAAAATCTCAGTTTTGATCCATTTGCACTCCTCTCTAGCCCCAAATGGGAGGGTTTTGGTCTCCAAGTGTGTGTGTGTGTATGTGTTGAGGTGCATTCTACTGAAGATAAAAGATAAGGATGTAAAAAAAAAAAGAATGTCTCTCTTTCTTCAGAGTAAGGCATATTATATAAACTGATTTGGCTGATGTAAACTAAGGAAACACTTTTGCTTCTTACATACTGAAGTCTCACTGGAAAATAATAGCCTGGGATTGTAGAAGAGTGTCTCAAGTTGAACAGACAAGGGAATCAATTGCCTTGGGAATTTTTCAGTTCTGGCCCTGAAACCAGATTTTGAGCAACAAGGTAACAGACTCTACATGGTCCTTTAAAAATATGAAATTATTCTTATATTTAAAAATTATGCAATCATCCTATTTTAGAGAGTCTCTAAGAGGATTCTCTGAAATACCAGTTGGTTAAATCTGCTTTAATAAAAAAAGGATTTGGTGGTCACAGAATTTCAGGAAGTAGTCACTATTTTCTTCTCTTGATGATTTCAAATGCAATATTACCATACCAAAAGATATAAGAAATTCTACCATAGTCCTGGTTGGTGTATCTCAGTGGATTGAGCTCAGGCCTGTGAACCAAAGGGTTGCTGGTTCAATTTCCTATCAGAGCACACACCTGGGTTGAGGGCCAGGTCCCCAGTAGGGAGCGCATCAACCTCACATTGATGTTTCTCTTCCTCCTTCTTTCCCTTCCCCTCTCTGTAAAAATAAATAACTAAAATCTTTAAAAAATTATTTAGAAAAAGAAATTCTATTATTAAATGTGTCTTTACATTTGTTTACTCCAACATTTCCTGCACTTATTTGGTAAGTAAAACATTTTAAACTGTAACATTTATAAAGGTAATAAGGTAGTTTTCAACATCCTCTAGAAATGTTGTTTAGACACTGTTACTCATTTTGTTTTGTTTTCAAATTCCCTAGATCATAAGGGGTCAGCAGGTGCATAGCATGCTATAGGGAATATTGTACAGGATTTAGAGAGACAGACCTGTATTTGAACTACACTTTGGGAATCAAGGCAATGGTCCCTGTTGCCGAGCTTAGCATGGAGTGTTCAAAAACAGTCAGCAGAACCCATTATGGTGTAGAATGTTTTAATCTAGACCTGGAAAATAAGCATTTTAGCTAAGAATGTGATACACTAATGACCACAGGCCTTGTCTCCGTATTCTGGCACTGAGCTGGAAAGACCTCCATTAAAAAATATCTGTCTTATTTCACTTAGCATAATGCTCTCCAGTTCCATTCATGCTGTTGCAAAGGGTATACTGTGAGGGACAAATACCATATGATCTCACCTTTAACTGGAACATAATAAATAGAAGAAAAAAGGAAACAAAATATAACCAGAGACATTGAAGTTAAGAACAATCTAACAATGGTCAGGGGGCAGTGGGGAGGGGACAGTGAGGAGAGGGGATTACAGGAACTACTATAAAGGACACATGGACAAAATCAAGGGGGAGGATGGAGGTGGGGGAGGGAGGTGGGTTCAGCTGGGGTGGGGTGGAGGGATGGGGAGAAAAGGCACACAACTGTAATTGAATAACAATAAAAAATTAAAATTATTAAAAAAGAAAAAAATATCTGTCCACACTTCCTGATGACACTGGCCAGTCCGTCTCAAAGCTGGATGTTGTATGATTTAGAGAAAATAAAAATTAAAATATAAAAACAAAAGCCTGAAATGTAATAATTTTGGTGCATTAAATCTCTTAGAAGACTTCATGCTTGTTATATCTAAAATACAAGTATAGAGCAAAATCTTTATTAAGTGCAATAACAAAACATCCCTAATTAAAGTAAGAGCCAGAAGGACCTTGAAGTTACCCTGAAGAGAGAGTAAACAATGGAGGGCAGACATGGAGCTGGGACACACACATACAATTAGAAACTGGCTGAGATTCAGAAAGGTGAGAAGCTAATAAGGGGTCCTGATGCCAGCTAGAAATGTGACCCACAAAACCACACCTTCCTGCTCCTTTCATGCTCCTCACTATTTTCCTATGAAATTTAATCTTCAGGCAATTTCTGAAAATTGGAGTTAAATCAGAGGTACCAACTCCCAAAATACAAATCCTGCCTCTGTGTTATTCTAGATGGTTTCTTCTGTGTTATGAAACAGTTATACTAGAAATGTATCATTAAACTTTAGTATAAATATAATTAATGAAACTACACTGGAATTCTCAAAGTTATACTCAGTATTGACATTTCACCTAGGAATGTATTCATTACTATTGTTACCCCACAGAAACTACTTTTGCCGTTAAGGAAAATGCTATTAAGGAAAATAATAGCATTTTGGAAATGCTGTTAAAGGAAAATAAAATTGAGTTTAATGCCTAGATAACACACTTAGAATCCCAATTAGTTTCCACATTTATTATTGCTTTCTAATAATTGAAACAAGTGTGAAACAAAAGGAAAAGAAACACATTCTTACGTTAATATGAACACTAATGCCATGAAGCTTATTAAACTTGTACTATTTACATCTGCATTTGATACAAATTGAAAACGAATATTCAATGTGATGGTAACCACTTAATCTGACACTCTGAGAAATATCATTGTCATTTTTGGCAAATAATAGCTTTACTTAGAATTATTAACTCTAATGGATAATAATGCAGTCATTGCAACATTATTCAATGGATTTGCACACTCCATTTTCACTACTTAATAGTGTGATCTATTGTCTATTATTTATCTATTTTCATATATTACATGAAACCAGCAATGGGAGCCATTCATCGGAATTAAATGTAGTTACTTCGAGAGAGACTCATCCAGGCCTCATGGTAAATTGTTCCAAAGTTGCTTCCTTTCATACATGTGTTTTTACATATAACTTAGGTTGATCTTTGGGAATGTTAACATTTGCATTCATTTAAGAAATATTTATTAAACATGGGAATAATTGGTGAATATTTAAAAAGGCAAAATTCCTATTCTCAATTTTCTCACTGAATTTACATTCTGGTGTGAGTTGGGAGTGAAAGAGATGGTGAGAGAGATGATATAAACTAAAACAAATAAATATACGTCTCTGCACCCTCTGTGTGTCTTCCTTGGAGAAGTGTCTGTTCAAGTCCTTTGCCCATTTTTTCATTGGGTTGTTTGTCTTCCTGGAGTGCAGTCGTGTGAGTTCTTTATATATTTTGGAAATAAGACCCTTGTCTGAGGTATCATTGGCAAATATATTTTCCTATAGTGTTGGTTCTCTTTTCATTTTAATGCTGTTTTCTTTAGCCATGCAGAAGCTTTTTCTTTTGACGAGATCCCATTTGTTCATTCTTTCCTTTATGTCCCTTGCTTTAGGGGATGTGTCTGTGAGGATGTTGCTGCATGGAATGTCTGAGATTTTCCTGCCAATGTTTTCCTCTAGGACTTTTCTGGTGTTATGATTTATATTTAAGTCTTTTATCCACCTTGAATTTATTTTTGTGTATGGTATAAGTTGGTGATACAGCTTCATACATACAGAGGGCCCAGAGACATATGAAAAGATGCTCAGCATCACTAGCCATCAGAGAGATGCAAATTAAAACCACAATGAGGTACCATCTCACACCAGTCAGAGTGGCCAACATAAACAAATCAACAAGCAAACGTTGCAGAGGATGTGGAGAAAAGGGAACCTTAGTGCACTGTTGGTCAGAATGCACACTGGTGAAGCCACTGTGGAAAACAGTATGGAATTTCCTCAGAAAACCAGAAAAAGAACTGCCTTTGACCGAGCAATTCCACTGCTGGGATTATACCCTAAGAGCCCTGAAACACCAATCCAAAAGAACCTATGCACCCCAATGTTCATAGCAGCACAATTTACAATAGCCAAGTGCTGGAAGCCACCTAAGTGTCCATCAGCCAAAGAGTGGATCCAAAAACTATGGTACATTTACACAATGGAATTCTATGCAGCAGAGAGAAAGAAAGAGCTCCTACCCTTTGCAACAGCAAGGATGGAACTGGAGAGCATTATGCTAAGTGAAATAAGCCAGGAAGTGAGGGACAAATACCATATGATCTCACCTTTAACTGGGATATAATCAACAGAAGAAAAAAGAGAACAAAATATAACCAGAGACATTGAAGTTAAGAACAATCTAACAATAGCCAGAGAGGAGGAGGGAAGGGACAGTGGGGAGAAGGGTCTACAGGAACTACTATAAAGGACACATGGACAAAACCAAGGGGGAGGGTGGGGGGGAGGGAGGTGGGTTTGTCTGGGGTGGAGTAGAGGGGTGGGGAGAAAATGCAGAGAACTGTAATTGAACAATAAAATAATTTAAAAATTGAAAAAAATGGGATGATAATAGAACGTATTTCACTGAGTAATGAGAGCTAAGTGAGTTAATAATAAGTGTTGAAGTGCCTTGTATGATTCTTAGCACTGGCAAGCACTCAATAAATCTAAGCTGTTATTATTACTATTATTTAAAAAAATAAACAAATGAAAGAACTGTGATAATGTAAACTATGGCACAATAAAACTGAGCGCCCTGAAAGAGCAAGACTGAGAGAGCTCCTGTTAGGTTCAGGAACTAACAGTAAGACTGTTAACTGTGAAGAAAATCACTTTAAGCTGGAATCTGAAAAATGAGGATAAGTCAGTAATTTGAAGAGATAAAAGAAAAACATTCTAATTGCAATGTTACGGCAATGAAAATGTCCCTGTGAAAGAAGAGGTTTGGTTTCTCTGAGGAACAGAAGGCTTCAAGCCTTGAGCATTATGCGTGAGGGGCAGCGGCCAGAGCTACGGGGCAGCAGCACAGCAAGGCAGAAATATGAGGGACTGGTTTGCCCTAGAGGACACTGTTGATAATTGCTGGTTCATAACAATAAAAAGCAAATCAACTCTTAGTTGATTCCATTGTTAAATTCTCAACAGACAACACAGGCCCTCATCACTTGCACTTAATGGGGGTAGGGTAGACTGAAGTGCCCCCCCCAAAACTCATAAACACATAAACCATTGATAAACTACTACTGAGCAGGGTGCCACCCAAAGCATATATAGGGCAGTGGTGCTAAGTTTTAGCTTAAAGGTTGGAGATGGGTCCACGCATTTGTTTCATAGACTTTTTAATATTCAAAAATCAAAAGATTTTACATAAAACTACATTTCAATTTCCTCTTGAAAAATCAAATCTGGCAACACTGACAGCACAAAAATCGTGCCATTTAGATGGAGTAGTCATTTCTCATTGTTGACCTTAAAAATAAATGTACCCATTAAGAAGGGTTCCTGGTAGTCAACTGGGCTCAAATTTGAAAACAGAGCCTAGCAGCCATTGCTAAAAGGGGCCTCCCATGCAAGCTGCACCGCAGGGAGAAGCCTGCATTGAGCTGACGGCTGCGCTGCACCGAATGCCTGCTACACTGAACTGTCTGCCTGCCCTGCGTTCCTGCCTTCTGGGCCGACCCTTTTAAAGGAGTTCCTTGAATCATGTTTCAATTAATAGGACTGAGACATTCCCTGTCCAGTCAGATCTGCAGAGCTGTGTCCCCAATTAATATCTTCACTCACCAATCACAGCAACTCCATTCTGACCAACCGAGTACTTTTTGGACCAAACTGTGAGAATTTCGAGTCCTCACTTGCATAAGAAGGGACCAATCAGGGACCAGGGCAAGGACCTCTCTCTCTGTGACAGCTCTCCTCTGGCTCAGAGGGCACACTTTCATTTTCCACCAAAGACTATGTTTCCCTGGCTAGAGGGGTAACACAAACCGTTTTGCCAGAGCAGGGCACACATGCAGTGCAGAAGCAGAGCAGAGCTGCAGCAGGAATAGAGCGAGGTGGAGTGGACCTGAGCGAGCTAAGTACTGCAATACCACAGCTGTAACACTGGGACCACCTTGCCGGGCCTCCCCACAGCCTTGCTGTATCTTAATGGAGCTGTGTCACTACTGAACTGCCTCAGAGTCAGGTGGTCTTTCAGCCAAGCTGTATGAAGATTGAAATGTTCCACGGCTATGCTGTATCACAACTGAGCTGTTTTCACTGAATAAAATCTCTCCACTCACAAATTGAGTTCTCCTATTGGCATTGAATTGATAGACCAACTATCAGTTGATACCATTTTGCTACTTTTATACTTACTACTACGTATTTTACACTGTTTCAATTCCATTGTACTTCACTTATTCATATTACCTTCTTGACCCCCTAGAGCAGGGGTGTCAAACTCATTTTCACCAGGGGCCACATCAGCCTCACAGATGCCTTCAAAAGGCCTAATGTAATTTTAGGACTGTATAAATGTAACTACTCCTTAATTAGGGGCTAGGAGCTCGGTGCTGCCACCCAGTAGAAACAAGGTGCCGGGCCGGATCAAACAAAGTGGAGGGCTGGATTCAGCCCACAGGCTTTGTGTTTGCCACTTGTGCCCTAGACTCCTGGTTTTTCATACAACTGAGAAAGCATAAGACAAGCTTGTTCAATGTATGTGTTAAACAGAGGTATATTATCTGATTTTTAAAAATCAGTGGTTGTTGTGAGGAGGATAAATTATTTACAGATGGGCAAAAGTGGGTCCAGAGAAACTACTTAAGAAGACAATATAATATCCAGAGGATATTATAGAATGGTAGCTTGGGGGAGGGTAGAGGCAATGGAGATGAGAAGAAGTGGACGGGACAATAAATATGATTTCCTGGTGGACTTGATGGTGTTGAGATATAACTAAGAGATTTTTGGCATGATAATATTGGTTAATATGGGCAGGAATACAAGAGGCTTAAGAGTCAGTTAAAGATAATATAGTTCTTGCTTGATTTCTTGGAAATAGTCATGAAGAGTTAAGAATTTGTTTAATGTTATTAATTGAAAAGACTCAACCTACAAATCTAACATTTTTCTTTTCCTTTCAACACTGCCTCTTAATAGCATAACTGATTATGTACCTTTTCTGACATTGATTCTTCTCTTTTCTTTATAACCCAAAGACCTAGCTTCTCATGATGTAGCTGCCCTTTTATGTTTATGGGTAGGAACATGTCTTTCGGGCACAGTGTATAGTTATACTGTTAATTAGTTAATGAGGCTGGATGTGGGATATACATTATCAAATTATTATACATTATTAAATTATTTTTCTTTACTTCTATGAATAACCATTGTGCTGGACTATATTTACTTGATGTAATTATCTCAGGAGAGCTGCTGATAAAATTTGTTCCCACATAATACTATTTAATTTTGTTAACTAGCTACTTAATTAAGCATCTAAGTAAATGAAGCACACTGAGATACTAAGGAATTTTTTTTGGAGAATCTCATGTCCTGCTATCATTTGGAAAGGTTGTGGGCTCCAGAAAGATGTTCTTCAGGATTGAAGCTAAATGCCCTGAGGAAAGTTATGTATGTGCCACTAAGAGGCAGAGACAAGTGGGGTGACTACCTCAAGGAGCCAAGAACATGAACTTCTTCTCCTCCTAGATGTGGAATTTGGAGGGCAACAGTGGTTACCCTTGTATTAAAGGTCACATGAATCAGTGGGGAGTTTATAGAACTTTCTGTGTTATTTTTCTAGGGCTGTCATAACAAACTACCATAAACCATCCCTCAAAAATTAAATAACCCATTGACAAGGCAAAGAACATCTATGCTTTGGAATGATGTCAGTTATTTATAAATCCATTCCAGTATATAATTGTTGCATATTTTGCTAATTAAATTATTATTCAGGTAGCCTTTTAATAAAAATGCTGACATGCCTGTCTCACATTTCACTCATTATTGAGTGATGATAAAATGAGGAATGTGCCTACAATAGCATTTTGAATTGAAAGGGTGATATTTTCTGACCTGAATTAGCTTCCCATTGTCGCTATACCAAATTGCCACTGACTCAAGACAACACAAATCTGTTCTCTTACAGGTCTGTAAGTCAAAGGTCCAAGACTGGCTAAAATCTGGTGTCAGAGAGGCTGTGCTCCTGTCCGACAAGCAGCTCTAGAGAGGAATTCACTTCCTGTCCTTCCACCATCTCTAGAGGCTGACCACACTCCTTTGCTCATGGCCTCCTTCCTCCATTTGCAAAGCCAGCAACACTGCATCCCTCTGATTATTGTTTTTAGTCACATTTCTCTCTGACCACACCTGGACAGTTTCTCTGTTTTAATGACCAATGTGATTAAATTGCTCCCATATAGATAACCCAGTACCCTCCTCCCACCTCAAGGTGTGTGACCTTAATTACAGTTGCAAAGTCTCTTGTGCCATGTAAGGTAACATATTCACAGACTCTAGAATATGTGGAAATTTTTAGGTTATTATTCTTCCTGCCTCAAGACCATTTGCTCCTATTTAGGGGTTACATTCAATCCGGAAATAATAGCTATCTATCAATACATTAACTGCAGTGGTTACTTGTTTAAATATTTGTTGATCAATTTAAGAGCATATATGAATGCATAACTCTTACAAAAATAATCCAGAAGTACTTAACTAGTTGCATATCATGCCAAGTATAGTGTGTCAATTCTTAAGCCACACAGGTGTGCTTCAGCAAATGAAAAACACCCGTGTTCACTGAGATGGCTTATAAAGTATGCCTTATAAGCCAAATCAAAATTATTTGTTCCTTATAGTAAAGCAAAGGGCAAAATAAATGAATGAGGTAAATACAAACTAGGAGTGGGGGAAGAAGAGAGGAATAAATGGAGCACAGAGGGGGTTTAGAGCAGTGAAATTATTCTGTAGGATACTATAGTGCTGGATAGTTGTCATTGTACATTTATCAAGACCTATGGAGTATACAAAACCAATGGAGCCTGGGGTCAGCTATGGACTTGGGATGCGAGTGGTCTGCCAGTGCAGGTTCCGAGACTGTAACAAATGCTACACTCACTGGGGGATGTTGATTGTGCAAGGAGCTATCTACATGTGGAGCAAGGAGTATGTGGGAACTCAGGACCTTCCATCTAATTCTTCTGTCAACCTAAAACTTCTCTAAAAATTAATTCTATTAAAAATTAATAATGACTACACACAAAGAACCAAATCAGACATGTGTTGAAGCATAAAAATACATAATCATTTAGAATATGACTTATGCACTAACTATCAACTAATGCATTATTGTATTGATCCATCTAAAGCACAATATACAAACTTATCTTTGATTTGGGGTGAAAATAGAAATGTCAAGAATAGTAAGTAGTCTGTATGTATCGAGGTGGCTGAAATAATCAGAGGAAAAGCAATGAGCAGGAAGTGAGTAGACGAGTTCTGGTTTTGACACCATCACTAATCTTCATCATCGCCACAGTGCTTGTTTCTTAACCTTTCTGGATCGCAGCATTCTTGTCTACAAATAAGTACAGAAAGTAATTTTTAAGATCTCTTATCTCTTACAAAGATATGGAATTAAAATTCACAAATGAAAGTCCACAGGTTTAAATAATTACCATTACCAGTACTAGTGGAAATTTCTGGATGTGGTGGAGAAGCAATATGTTCCCAACTTGATGTTGGGGAAAAAAAATTGAGCCAGAAAGAAATGGATTTTTGTCTTCACTCCCCGCCTTAAAATTTGTGTAATCTTTGGGTAAGTTACTGATTCTCTGTTTTTCATCTATATAGTATAGATAGTAAAATTTACCTCATTAACTTGCTATTAAAGACACATGGGCAAATATATGGGCAACAGATTTCAAATAATAATTAATAATAATCATATACTTGCCAAGTGACAGGTGCTGCTTTAAATGTATTTTATTTGTAAAGTTTCTTATCCTGCATATCAACCCAGTAAAATTGGGGCTATTTTTATCCCATTGAATAGATGAGGAAGCTGAAGCAAAAAGGTGATGTAACTTGCCTGGGGCCACAAAGCTGGTTAAGTAGAAGAATCAGGGCTGGGACTGAACTCTGAGGGTCCCATGTGAGGTTTTTAACCAGGCTGTCATAATTCCTCTTCCCCAGAGTTCCCTTCTTTTCTTCTACCCAATCCTTCCCAAAACAATGGTCCAGGGATTAAACAGATCTTGTACGTTGCCAGTCCATAACTATTTTACTATTGCAGCTAATTTTATCATATAGGATCCACTCTACATACCTTCCATTTTGTGAAAAATAAAATACTTCAGTGTATATGGTATTATTTTGTTAATTATTACTTCATCGGCATGACATATCTGTGAAGTCCTTTATAAATTACATTATTTTATGTAATGTTAACTTACTGGCTTATAGCTTTTATGAGTTGGGAAAAAAAAAAAAAACCAACCTGGCAATCAGCTAAATCTAATCTCCATTGGTAGATGAGCAAACCAAGATAGAAAACTGTAAAATGGCTTGTCTAGGTTCAAAAAACTAATAGAAAAAAATATTTACTCCCTAAAATCCATGCTTTTATTCTTAACAGTTTCAATACATTAAGCACTTGTCAAGACTGACACATTCTCAAATTGTGTTATATCTGCAAAGGAATCAGTAAGTCAAGATCATGCACCTTTGGGATGTGAAAAAAGAGGTTTTAACATCCTCTGGCTGGCAAAATAACCCATTCTTTCCACATTTGCCATAGTTTAATGATGATGAATCAATACAATGTTCATTTTGTAGCTTAAAATCATGAAGAACTACTATTGTAATTATGTTTCAATTCATACTTCACCTTTATTTCATTTTATTATGATTGTTATTAACTCAGTCTCCCTCTGGGTTGTGCAAAAGTGAATTTTTATTAAGAACTTAAATTCAGGGCAATTACTGGTTGTATTTCTGTTATCTTATTTATTCTTAAGTTATTCTAATATTGCATGTTTTTATTTTCTCAGTAATCTGCCCCTTTATGAATTCTTTAAACATAAACTCATGAAAATATACTTTTCCAAGGCTGATCTGAACAGTTCCAAACATAACTGAATGTGCACAATTCCAAAGGTTTTTTTCTTGCACTGTATTTACTGAGGAGGCTGCATAGCTGTCTCTCCAGCAAACAATATAATCTTTACCAGCATGACACAAGAGAATTACACTCTTTTAAAGAGAACTTTACCTAAACACACTGCAAACCCCTTAAAAATTCAACATCAACTAAAATAACCAGGAAACCTAATCTTAAGATTTTCTTATGCCTCTTAAAGTAAAATCACTGACAACTCTTCCTAGCATAGCTGCCAGAAAACTGCCAGAAAAGTTAACCTGGCATTTCTAAGATCTCTTGAGTTTAAGCATTCCCTTAAGAATCCTTTCTAAATGAGTTCCTTTCTGAATATGAACCTATTTCCTCCCCCATACAATTAAAATAACTGTAAGCCATGGCACTGGCCACCCTATCCATCCAGGCATTGATTTGGGCTGGTTGCTGCATGTCAGCTTTCAAACGTGCTTTTCTCTACTATGCATTGTTCTCAGCCATTTCAATTGCATTCTCTCCTGGTGTGAGAAACCACAACACGTTATTGGCAGACATACATTCTAAAAAGATGAAATTGATTCTTAGGATAACAGTGCCTCTATCCAACACATTTTCGCATAAGCAGGAATCATGAGCCACATTCCTTAGGGCAGATGAAACCAATGAAAGCACAGATTTGGAGGTACATCTCAATGCTGCAGTGATAGTTTCCCATAAATATGCAAAGAAAATAAAAATGCACATAAATACAGCATTTAGGACTGCCATTACAAAGGGAGGTATGGGAAGATAGCCAAGTTTTTCTTAACTCAAGTTTTGTACATTGTTTCCCTTAGTCAATTGAACCTTCTTTGATAGGCATCATGTACATGGTGAGCGGGTATTCAACCAGGGAAGGCACTTAACCATTCATGCCCTGCAGGCTTTCTGACAGTCTTTGAAAAACAATCTCTGAAGACCCGGAGGTACCTTTAATTGTGAACAAGTAAACATTAGTCTGAACCATGTGAACAATTCAACAGATGAAATGAGAGAGAAGTTTATTCTGCAGGTGGGTTAACAGCTGCTACCAAACACCACTCTGTCCCCACATCTTGGAGCAGGCTGAGTGCAGATAGGCGAAATCATTCTCTCTGCCATGAAACCTCTAGAGCTGAAAAGTTCTGTTTCTCATGAAAAATGTGATTAATGCCATAGCCTAGGTCCTTTGATTCTCTAAGAGACAAAGCTTTTGATCCTTCAAAACAATGCTCTTTCACTTTATAAGATGTATTTAAATTATTTCTCATTTTATTTTTTTAAAGTTGAAATCACTGGAAAAATTAAGCCCTCTAAATTTAATTGCTTATAATTTTGCTATCAAGACAGCCCATCAAGTACTCTGCAAACAGAGGAGTGATTGAAAATGAGAAGCAAGTGTGTAGCTATCTGCAAAACTATGTTGAACACTAAATTGCTTTGCCTGATCTCCTTCATTTGCATCTTGTGCACACGCCACCCCTGACATGCATATCCTTTCCCACATCTCTCTAACATTATGTCAAATGATGATACCAGAATGCATCTCTAGGGCTGATCTTGCAATCAGTTTGATTTTCAAGAATCAAATCCCAAATGTAGAAAGTGAACACAGTTCAGGGATGTTGTTGATTTAAAAATCTATAAATATGTAGTTGAGAGAAAGAAGAAACAGAAAACATGGGAATAAAAGAGGAAACCTACAATTAATATGTGGGTATTTAAGGACATCTTTGTGACTTTCAGAGTCCAATAAAGTGGATAAGTGATTCTCTTATTTGTCCTATTTTCAGCCATAATTGGTCTTGTGCTATCTTTCTAGTGCAGTATAATCACTTGCTCAATTTTTATCTGGTTTTGAAAAACATTGCTCTTCCCATTGCAATAGATATAACTTCAAATACTGTAACATAGATGGTTTAGAAATAGTATGTTACGATGTGCTGTCCTGTAACCCGTGAGCCTCTTCTCGGGAATTTATGTCAGCACTGGCCCAGGTCGGTGAGACCACTGCAATGCTTGATGTGTGGTCTTCCTAGGGCTGTACTCCTACTGCAGTGAGTGATGAGGCAAGAAGTGAAAGTGAACACACTGTAGCAGTTTTCCAAGCAGGGGAAGACTCTGAGGTTATAGTTTCATAAGGTTGTTGGGCTTGGCTGATTTGTGAGCACATGTCTCACTGGACAACTTTAACTGTTTTTGTATTATAGGAATCTGTTTAAAAAATATATTCAGAGAATGAAAACCAAAGGAATAATAGTGTAGTTCTATTGTGATGTTACTAAAACCAAAAAAAAAGGAAGTCCGCTGTATCCTTTTCTGTTTACTCAAATTTTACACTCAAAGAATGTGAAAGTAGCATGGATAATGTAAAACTCTAGATGATTCACAGGAACTTTATTAGACTTTTCCTCGCTATACCACTGTGCAACAGTAGAAAAAATTCACATGAAAAGGACAATTCCTAAAATTCAGATACACAACATTTTTCTGTATGTGCTTATATATAAAATCATGTAGTGGGGTGGAAAGTCATGTAGGGGGGGGGGAAGTATCACCATCGCAAAAGATGGTGAGATACTCCAACCTACCCAAGCTATTTTATACCCATGCTTTTTTTACTCTGCTTGCCCTGCCCGGACAGAGTGTACTTGTTACAGTTTCAGTCCTCTAAAGGCAGATTCCGACATGCAATCAGTATGCAGGATTCTTATTAGGGAGTGCTCTTTGTCTTAAAACCTATGGGAAGGAGGATTAGCCACAAAAAGAACTAAGTTTGTGATTCAGTGGCAACAAAGCTGTCAGCCAACCCCACAGGGAGCTTTTCTGTTGGAATGGATCATCGGAGTTGTCCTGAGTTAAGGGTGAGAGGTCTAAGCTTTTAATCCTCACGTTGATCAGTCATCAGCTATGGGTTACCCCTGGAAGGAGGCACAACCTTAAGCAAGGAACTTTGTTTCTGTTTATGTTTTTAATTAGTGGCCATTCCAAGGAGTGCTGTCAGCTGAGGGTCATCTTGAAGAACTCCTAGCAGTGGGGGGAATAAGTCCTGCCTTACTCAAGTGGGAATTAGGAAAGGAGGTGATTCACTGCATTCACCAAGTACTTTGTTTTCAACAACAAATTCTTACAGATTTTCTAAAATTCATGTATAATATTACATATATGAAGATGTTCCTGGTTTCTCACGTAGAGTTAATCATCCCTTTTTTATGTAACTACTGAATCTTTGTACAGACATGTATCATGAACTTCCAAAATTTTTATTACTGTGTTTCTTTGCATATTAGTCCTTCCTACTATACTCGAAGCAGTTTGAAGACAAGGGCCGTGTCTTTTGTATTTTTGTCTTTTTCTCACCTAGCACAGGACCAAGCACATAGAATATGCTCAATAAAAAGAAAGAAGATTCTCTGGCTGGTGTGGCTCAGTGGATTGAATGCTGGCCTGTAAACCAAAGGGTCTCCAATTTGATTCCCAGTCAGGGCACATGCCTGGGTTGCAGGCCAGGTCCCCAGTAGGAGGCGTTCAAGAAACACCCACACATTGATGTTTCTCTTCCTCTCTTTCTCCCTTCCTTCTCCTCTCTAAAAATAAGTAAATAAAATCTTTAAAAAAAAAGAAAGATGAATGGAAAAATTGCAAAAAATAAGGAAGGAAGTAGAAAGAGAGAGAGAGGAAGAAAGAAAGGAAAGAAAGAAAGAAAGAAAGAAAGAAAGAAAGAAAGAAAGAAAGAAAGAAAGAAAGAAAGAAAGAAAGAAAGAAAGAAAGAAAGAAAGAAAAAGAAAAAGAGAGAGAGAGAAGGATCCTAAATCTGCTAATCCTATTGAAAAGAAATTTAGGTGGAAGACTAAGAGGATACTACAGAAATAATAAAGAGAGGGAAGTTTGCCTTTTGTGCAAGAAAGAAAACCAGTAGGCCAAAATACTTTCTAGGGGCTGTAAGTGTCCTAGAAAGAAAGATAACAATTCTTTTGATTGAATTGAGCAAAGTTGATGAGCACCTGCTACATGCCAGGTAGTGTAGTGAGTGATGTAGAAGACTAAATGTTTTTAAAAGTAGCATAACAATGTGTATCTTCTAATTAGAGAAGTGAAACAAGGAACACATTAAAATAAGACAGATTTTTTAAAACTCTCATAAAAATAAAAGCAAACTCTGTCTTGCATGAGAGAGTTCAAGGAATAAGACATTGTAATGAGCTATAAGGATTAGAAGAGTCGTAATGAAAGCAGTGGCATGAGAGTTTGGCCTTGATTTTTCATAAGTGAATGCGATCAGTTTTGGGAGTGTGTACCACCAGTTCAAGTACTCGGTGAAGCAGCAGCAAGAAGAAATTAAATGTGGGAGAGATTTATTGGGCAAAATGTGTGTGGAGACTGAACGGAAAGCTGTCAGGAGTAGGTAGAGAGAGACTTCAGAAAATGAAGGTCAGATACCTATGAAAAAAGACAGGGTAAGTCAGAGAATTGAGTGGAAAGAGCCTCAAATTGAAGGGAAACCCTGAGAAAGTCTGAGTCAGGCTGGTGGGGAAGCCTCAGAGCAAAGAGTCTTCATTATAGGAGAGCCGCGGCCAGTCATTGGCTGGGAGCAGCCCAGGAAGAGCGTGACCCTGGTGTGAACATCCTGCTGGATCCCAAGGAAGTGACAGCTGGAGGCTGTCAGCACTCACCTCAAGTTCTCTCTTCAAGGGTATCTGAGAAGTGCATGTGCATGGATGTTATAGGTGGAGAGAAATATTTCAGGAGCAGGAAACGTGACTCAGCATTTGGGGACACGTAGCTAAAATCTTTGGTTGCAAATATTACTATGACCCATGAGCCAGCATTAGCCTCTATAATAAGCAATAATGGCAAGAAACTTTCTAAGTCTCATTGCTATTTTACTGATTTCTTTGTTCTATTTTTTCAGTTTATTTGTACTTTCATTTTTTCCCTTACACCAAAAAACAGGTCCATGTGCCCAAAAGCCACTGTAACTTTCTAACCGTGGTTAGAGGAAAGATAAACAAAAGGCCAAGGGTAACTTTTTTTTTAATCTCACAAATGGTACTCAGCCATAGAGTCTTATCACTTTCTTCCTCCCGTAACTCATAGGCTGTGACCCTCTCACCAAAAAATCTGAGGCTTTCAGCCACTTTCATTGCATGCTCTTTCCAACATGAAACAGTTTTAGCACTGAAAAAGAATAATGCCAAAATAGTTCACATATGGATATATTGGTAAAATATTTGTTGCTGCATCTGCATTCCAGTGTTTATCAACCTTCTACAGAATATCAGGTTTTGACAGGTGATTTATGGGTTCAGTTGGAAATAGCTGCTTTCCCTGAAAGACAACGAGAAGCACATGGAAGGATGTCCTAAATAATCTTTGTAAAACTGCCTGGGCAATAATTTACCTGGATAAGTTTAAAGTAGTCTTGGTGATGCCTTGGCTGGGGCAACCTGACCAAGATTACATACTGTGTCTCAATTTTTTGGCATTTCTTTCAGCATCTTTTGAAATGTGCTTTGCACTCTAAAAGCTGTGAAAATTCCTTTTAAAGGTGCAATGATTACCAAATGTATTGATGGAATGAGAGACTTTCCTCCAATAACAGCCTCTTGCAACTTCAAAAACTAACTTCTGAACTTGGCCCTCCTGTTATCTGTCAGTACCAGGATGTGCTTTGGGAGGGCAGGCATACATTCTCTTAACATTCTTATTTAATGAATCAGAGATGACTATACCTCACATCACTAAAATAAAATCAGCAGGAAACCCAAATGAGGCAAGGGATTTCTGACATGGCATCTCATGGTATCATGAGATGGCCCAGAACATAGAATGGGGGGAATGAAGACAGGTTATAAGTTCCCTCAAAGGAAAGAAAGTTGCTGGAGTAGAGAGATCCGAATCGCTATGTATAATCAGTAACCACCAGGTTTAAGATCTAAGCCCTCACTGAGCATTTCAGCGTGTCTCCTGAGCTTTCCTGACTGGGCAGTCAGGCAGAAATGATCTTTTGGTAGACTGGAGATGGTAAAGTAGGAAAGAGGGTGTGAATGGGCCAAGGTGGTTACCTGCATAAAAATATGCTTCCTACATTGACATGTTAGATATACAGAACAATTTATCCCAACAGGTATATGGGGATAGAGGTAGAAAATAAACGGAGTAGATGACCCCCTAAACAAAATCTACATATTCTATATGTTTATGTCAAGAAGGTTTGTCTCATTTTTGGTTTTCTTTGTTTTAAATTTTGTTTTTAGCTATGCTTTTGTGCTGTTCTTCATAATATCTTATAATAGTTGTTAATTCTACTGCCATTGACTAGAATTATACTTGATAGGGGAAAACAGTGAAACTATTTAGATAGCCCCTACTTTGTAATGTTGGATTGAGAATTTTGCTCTTTTCTAGGAACACTTTTCATTAAGATGAAACAGATTTCCCTCTGCTTCATAAAATCCCAACAGTTTAGTTGGAATAAATTAATTTCTGATAGACATAATTTATATTAAAAACATTGTGAGTGTGTTCTGGAATTTTAAGAGAAGGATGAATTCACTGTCTGTCACAAAGGCTGCATTTTTTAGGCCCTCGCCCTCAGAGCAAGACCTCTGCTCACTGAAGGATAAAGTCCTGATGATTGTGTGGTGCCCTGTAGGATCTGGGTGAAAATGAACACTATTTTCCAGACTTTTCATGGAGTTGTTATGATCCTATTTTCACAATTCTTCACAAAAATAACATTGACAGAGCAAAGAACTAAAACTAAATGGACTAAAGTTTGTGAGAAGTTCCTATGAAATAGTCATATTTCCTTTTTTATTTTTCCTCTTAAGATTTCTATGTATTAATTTATTTGCCTTGCTAGTTTAACATCTGCTTTTCTGAAGGGTTCTCTGCCTTTACGAAAATCTATTTATTGACTCTAGAATATAAGTCCTATACAATAAAAGTTTCAGCTTTGATATATTTTGAATATTCAGTCCTTCTCTTATTAATCACACATTTACTATTCCATGAATGTATTTACTCTCTTTGTTGAATGACCTACTATCTACCATCACCACCTTCTCCATCATTACCACCACCTCCCAAATTTCTCTCTGTTTATCCTTTGTTTAGATCTTTCTTTATGTGATTTTTATCTTGTTCATACTTCTATATTCTTGAAGCTTTTGCAATAAACTGACAAATTCACTTCCCATTGAAGAGCAAACTCATATCCCTATCCTTTACAATTTGTTGTTCCTGGCTCTTTATAAATAGCTCTAAAAACAGATCCAGAATTAAATATTCTTCACTAGTAAAATATTTTCACTTGTAACTCTGATACATCCAGTTAGATATCATGATGGGTACATTTCTTCGGAAGTAGTGTTCTTCAAATGTTGAACTTAAAAGGTACGTAAAGAAAATGGCAGTGGACTCAGTCAACACCTTAGTAGAGGAACCAAGCCCCAGCAGGATTTGATAAAGGAGAGGTCAGATCCAACTGGGGAGATCAAGAAACATTTCCTAATGGAGCTATATTTTTTGGTTTGGTCATTGATAAATGGGTACAGTTCAGGTGTGGGGCACTGTAGCTCCAGATTTCTTGAAGCTGCTGACAGGAATGGTACTCTCAGAGAGAAATGAGCACAAGAACAAACCAGGGTAACAAAGCACCAGGGTGAGGAATGTTAACCAACGTGCCCAGAAAAATAAATAAATCATGGTTGTTGTAATGTACCAGTAACGTTTTATGACTGCAGTCAACTCATCTTAATTTAGGTTTAAAATAAAATAAAATTGCATAGTCTTGGAAACTCATGAATTCCTCTTTCTTTGTTTTGGGGTTTTTCTTCTTTTCCCTTTTAAAAATATTTTATAATACCATTAATTATTCTGAACCTTGAATATTATAATGTAATTCCATTCATTCATTCATTTTTAGCATGTATAAATTGAGTACCTGATATACTTCTGATACATTTTAATAGAGACATAGCTAGAGAAATGCTTGAAAAGGAAATAACTGTAATTTAAACTAAGGTACTTCAGTGTATTGTTTATAAACTAAATGATGGTCTTATACTTTTTATATGACAAAATACATTAAGTATGTTGTCTATGACAAATGTTTTATAAAGTTGAAATTATAGTCTTTGGTATTTAATAAATCTATTTCATGTTATATCCAATAAACTTGGAAGTATTTAGGCAAATTGTTTCATCTTTCTTTGTTCTTTATCATGGCATATTGTGCATTTGTTTTATCTTGGGAAAAAATAAAATGAAAGGAAAATGAGATCTTGAATTTTGGGCGAAAAACACTTAGGAATTTCTTCTCCTATAACTATGGAAACATAGTACTTTTGTATATTGGAAAACAGTGTTTAAATTGTAACTAGAAGAAATAAACTTTAATCTACTTGAACACAGATCTGCGTATTGGCTGTGGCACCATGTAAATGAAGTGAAAACATTTAGATTGCTTCTGTTTTCTGAGTGAATAGCTTTCTTACTCCAGAAGATTGATCTCAACAGCGGCACTATTACCTTCTCTTGGTTACACTACAAATTGTTGGATTCCTGTCTAACATTTATTACCTGAGATAATTGGAGATAAAATACCTATTTTTTAGAATTGCTGTGAGGATTATAAAAGTTAATGCATCAGCAAGATGGTCAGTAAAATATAAATGAAATAATTCTTTACCTACCCCATCATCGCCTGCAACTCTAGGACTCTTACACATTCTGCTTACAAGAAAACGCATGACTCAACCAAATGAGTGAGTAAATTAAAAAGTCAGGAGGGGTCCTCACTGTACCCACAAAAAAGAAGTCATAAAAGACATAGAGGAGCTTTGAAAATGTGCCATATTAAAGGAGACTAAAGAGACATGACTCCTAGGTGCAATGCCTGTCACTAGAAAAAATCTTTTGTGAGAGGGAGAAAAAAATGTCTATGGATTATATAATTTGTTCAACTGGAAGATTCAAAAACATATGGTAGATTTGCTTAAAGTATTGAATCATTATGTAGGGCATTAGAGTTGACAACTGTAGTGTTTGTTTGAAGGAATATAATTATTCTTAGCAAAAACACATTGAAGTGTTTAGGATTAAACAACTATAATGCATGTAATGAAAAAAATAGCTTGTGTGTATGTGTGTGTATGTAAAAAAGAGAGAGCAGATGATAACAAATAAAAATGGAAAGAATAAATAATAGTAAGTGAATATGGATAAAGGATACAACATTTTTCTATCCTCATTCATGCAACTTTTCTGTAACTTTGAAATTATGTACAAATAAAAAATTAAAGAACAGAAATTAATTTCCAGGAGACATGCATACACTCAAAAGAAACACCAAAGGAATCCATTCAAAAGAAGAAAATTATTTGAGATGAAACCGCACACACACACACATTCAAAACCTTCCCACTTCCACTTGAGACTATAAAAATGCAGGAAAGAATGAAAAGCAACAGAAGTATAAACATGTGGGTAAATATAAAACTATAAATGACTGTACCAAACAAAATAAGATTGGTCAGAGTATTTCAAGATAGAATTTTATTTTTTTTTTATTTTTGTTCTACTACAGTCATCCCAATTTTCCCCCATTGCTCTCTCCTGCCTTGCCCACCTCACCTTCTGATCCCACAGTCAATCCCCACCCTGTTGTCCATGTCCATCTGTCATTCATACCTGCTTGTTCACTAGACCCCTCCCCTTCTTTCTGCTTTTACCCCCTTTGACCCTCCTTTTCAAGGTAGAATTTTTAAAGTAGTGTTTTTAATGTAGAATTAAAATACATGAGAATAATAACATAAAAGGTAAAAATGAGTACATTGTTTTACTTTGATACATGAAATGGTAAAGATAATGCTTTATATAGAATCCATTATGTCAAGAATAAATATTATAACAAGTTTTTCAACAAATAGAAGAGAAAATATTATATAATTATCAAGTTAATAGAAGAAGTAAAGAGGTTGATAAAGCTACTTTCTTAATATGCAACAAGCCAAAAAAATAAAACAGTTAAGTCAAAGATAAAATAAATAGTAATGTGGTAGATGTAAATGCCTAATATCAGTAATTACACTAAATAGAGATAAACATACATTATTTTTTCTTAGACCTATTAATATGGTGGAACTATTCATAGATTTTTCCAATGTTGAAACATCCCTGCCTTCTTGGTATAAACTTTACTAGGTCATGATGTACTACTTCCTTACTTTCCTGGCATATTAGTGTGTTTTTATTAATATTTTACATAAGAATTTTATCAATTAAAATTGCAATGTGTATTTTTCTATAAATGTTTTTATTTTACCTTTATTTTTGAAGGATATTTTTTCTGGGTGTAGAATGCTATGCTTTCAGCTTATTGGTGATCTCAAACCACTGCCTTCTCACTTTTCTAGTCTTGGTTGAGAAATTATTTTCATTATGTCTCTTGTGGTAGTACCAGGTTTCTCATCTAATAGGTCACCCTGAATCTTATACCCTCACTGATTTTTACAGTTTATTCTCTGTCTTTGATTTCAATCAGCTATCCAATAATATACTTGTGATTTTCTTTGTATATATTGTGCTTATGTTTTATAAAGCTTCTTTGATCTGTGGCTTGAAGTCTTATATCTCTCATTTAAATACTTCTTGGTGGATATTATTGCAAATATTGTTTTGTCCCAATTTTTATTCTCTTATTTTTGGATCATACATTAATTTGCTTACTTTACTATTTGTTTCTTGTGGCCTTTCATATGTATTGGAACATTTTATATAGACCTTTTTCTATTTTACTAACACCCTTCTCTGCTATGTCTAACATACTGGAAAAGCCATCTATTGACTTTCTACTTTCAATTACTACATTTGCAGTTAGGAATTTTCACTTGATTATTTTTAATGAACCAAATTCTTTGGTGTGAATTTTCATCTTGTCCTTTTTGGAAAGTATTAACCAAGGCTTTAGAAAAACCAATTCCTGATCCTTTTAATTTGATTGAGCTTTGGATCTGTTTCTATTGTTATGTCACCTTTTGTTTTTTGGTCATATTTTTCCTACCTTCTTTCTTTCCTATTAAATTTAACTTAATGTTTGATATTCTCTATAAGGAATTAAAGAGACTCTGTTTAATGTTATATTCTTCCAAAGAGGATATACTTTTCTTTCTGACAGATAATTAAAACAGAAAAAAATCACAGTAATTTCCATCTGAAATTGAGCTAATTTAAAACTTAAGGACTTTTCTATTTCCTATTCCTCTTACTTTTATGCTATACATCTGAGAGTTTGGTGCATTTCCCACAGTACGTCTCCATTATGGATCGTAAGTGCCATTTATTGGATCTCTCAATAGTCTCACTTGACTTCTAACAACTATGGTGTTCCTTTTTCTCTCCTTCTCTTGTTCCATTTAAAAATCTCCAAATGCCTTGAAAAAAAGCCCTAGGTAATAATCAGTTTTTTTTTTCTCTCCTAAACTTTGGTCCTTCAAATTTGGCTTTTTAAAAAGATCTGAACATCAGATTTTTGTCTCCCTAGTCACATGACTCTTCCAAAAATTTGGTTCAATCTCTTACGTACTATTTTCTGCTCAGCTTTTTGACTTTACACCATTTATTTCTTAGAGAATGATTTGAGGCAAAACATGGCACCTTGATGTTCTTCCCTACTTGTATTAGTTTGTTGGGCTGCTGAAACAAAGATCCACAAACTGCGTGGCTGAAGCAACAGAAATGCATTTTCTTACAATTCTGGAGTCTAATACTCCAATATCAAGGTCTTGGCAGAATTGGTTCCTTCTGAGGGTTGTGAGGGAAGGATTTGTTCCAAACATCTTCCCTACTTCTGGTGGTTTTCTGGCAATCTTTGGTGTTCTTTGGCTTGTAGATGCATCACCCCAATCTCTGACTTCATTTCACATGGCATTCTACTTGTGTGCATCTGTTTCCAAATTTCCTCTTCTTATAAGGGCACCAGCCATATTGAATTAAGGGTGCCCCCTACTCCAATATGAGTTCATCCTGACTTAATTATATCTGTAATTACCCCATTTCCAAATAAGGGCACGTTCTGAGGTATTAAGCATTAGGACTTTTATATATTAATTTGGGTTTGGGCACAATTCAACTCCATAACACTATACTCAGAGCTCTGGACTCATCAAGGTCTGTTTACTCGGGTAAGTCCTCAATGTCTTCAAACAGATATTTTGCATTTTTACACAACTTTCCTAATTGTTTTTGGCAGAATAATTAGCCTGATACCAGCTAGTCAATAATGTTAATAAACGGGAGTCTCAGCTTTAAATTATAATCAGTAACTAGTCATACCTACATCCTCAAGCTTCTCTATAAGAGTTTTCCCAATTGAAGGTAGGCAAAGTTTTGAGAACATCTGTCCAATGTCTCATTAGTTTCCATTTTACTTGGTAATACTTTCACCATTTTAAAAATGTTACTTACTTAAGTTAGTTTGAGGGCCACACATGAGGGTTTTGCAACACGATCACAAGAAAGGAAGATGGCCAAATGACACCAAGATACATTTTCTAGATATGAGTGTAGTCCAAATGTTAAGGGTGTAGAGTGAGTAACAGTTGGAAAGCTTTCCAAAATTCACCTAAGATTATGGGTGGCAAAAGATTTTTAAATAGTTTGCAATATTTATCATGATAGCTATAAAAAGTAATCACTGTGATTTGAAGAAGATGCACCAAAGATGACAAAGAAGGTCCACTGCATAGCAAAAGACTCCATTTTTACATCCTAAATGAGCAATACCATGGCTGTCACACATAAGTGACAGAAGCACTGGATCCATCAGGTCCTTAGTTTCATATTTTATTTGGTTTGATCAATACAAGCCTTTTTGATTTGTTGTATTCAAAGGAAGTCATTGTAATACTGCTTTATTGTACTTGCTCATAACAAAGTGGTCTCTTTTTTGAATAGATCCAGATGTTTTTCAAGAAGGTAGTCAAACATACATAATATCAATGCTTGGTATATTTTATTTCTTTCCCATTTTCTGTTTTCAGACTTTTAAATTGGCCTTTTTAAAGATTTCATGTTCACTTGATTTATTGTTGCTTCACATTGAACAAAGCAGCATATCAAAGTGCTTAAGAAGTCAGTTTTTGATCAGTCTACCTTCAAAACTTAACTGTAACATTTAATGCTTAGTGAGATCACAGGTAAGAGTCTTAGTACTCTATGTTCTAATATACAGGGATAATACATATCCTGTAGATTTGTTATAAAGATTGAGGAAGGTAATGTAAGTCAAGTTCTTGGTAGAGTGCCTCCCACATATTAATTGACCAAATCATGAAGGTAATGAGTTAGAACCACAATAATTTCTTGTCTGTGATAATTACTTATAAACAAAGATATTACAGTTATATACTCACTCATCACTGATATACTTTAAATTCTCCTGGATTTCTGACTTAAAATTTTGGTTTCAAACAGTTCCTGTGTGGTGTTCTCAGTTACCTGGAGAGGCATAGCGAGGCAACATTATCACCCAAAGATATTTCATTGATCAGTGATCAAACTAAATTTAGCTTCCCAGGTCCTACTCCAGGAACTTCTTGACATATATTAACATTTATCTTTCAGTCCTGCCTGATAATACTAGTAATAGCAATGATAACTCTTTTAGGAAAGGTATAAAAGGATTTAATGCAGTCATACATTCCCAAGATTTGTTTAACTATGGACATTTCAAAACACATATACCTCTCTCATTTTTGTTCTCAATTTATTTATCCTGCTGGTCTCTATGACATCCACACTTTCTTTTCCTTCCTCTACTATTGAGCACAAGAGAGGTTCACAAGTGTGGCACAAAATATACCACTTTTCTTTTGTCTCTCCTTTTCTTCTAACACTTATTCTACTTGGAAATTACCTCCTTATGCTGAAGTTCCTTTTATTACTGAAGTTTGTACCAACAGTTGTAAGCAATAAATAATTAAGGTTTATTATTTATTCCTTATTATAGTTTACTGACTAGATCTGGCAAAATGTAATGTACAGAAATCTCTATGAAATTTAGTGTCCATAGCATCATCAAAAGCAGGCACTATTTGACAAAACAGCCCCATCACTGGTTCCAGACCAGACTTTTAGCTGGGAGTATTGAAAAATAAGGAACAGATTCATCTCAGGGCCAGTGGGTCAAAATGGAGAAAAAAGAAGCAACAAGAAGTTTGTTCCACAAACTAGAGCACTAATAGCGAATACTATGTTAATAGCAAAATTCAATTGAGTTCTATCACTTCTGACAAGTGAAAACAGCTGATTGACAACAAAGACCTCTTTTGATGTACCAGTTTTCTCTTCTTTTGACTTAATATTATGAAACATGCATGTTTCCCTCTACTACACACTTCTTCTCTTCCCTGTTCTCTCAATATAGCTGTTTAAAACAATAATCTCTCTCTATATGTATATATATAATTATAACTTAAAACCAAGTAATGTCTTTGATCATACTTTTTACTTGTGTGCCTGTCTATTTTCCCTAAATTAAAAATTGCTCAGATTTTTCTTTGTTATATCCAAGTCCTTCAATAGTCACATCAGTTTGACAGGAACAAACCGTGTAAATATGTTGATTCTATTTGTTTCATAGAGACTTCTTTCCTGGAAAATTTTATCTTCATACACCAATCAGGATCTTTACTCTCTAGACAACTCTCATATTAGGGGTTCTTTCCTCTCCTGTTGTGTTTAATACACATTACCATAGATCCTATTTCTCCTTCTTTATTGTTCTACATGTTTGCTTTGGCTGAGTCCATCCTCTAGTAGATTTCTTTTTTTATTTTAATTGAATTTACTGGGGTGACATTGGTTAATAAAATTATACAGTTTTCAGGGGGTACAATTCTATAATACCTCATCCATATATTGTATTGTGTGTTCACCACCCCCAGTCTCCTTTCATACCATTTATCCCCCGTTTACTCTCTCCTACCTCCCCCTACCCCACTTTTCCTCTGGTAATTACCATCTTGTTGTCTATGAATTTTTCTTTTGCTTAATCCCTTCACTGTTTTCACCCACACCCCAAACCCCTTCCCTCTGACAACTATCAGTCTGTTCTCTGTACCTATGAGTTCTTTTCAATTTTGTTTGTTAGTTTATTTTGTTTATTAGATTCCATATATAAGTGAAATCATATGGTATTTTCCTTTCTCTGATTTACTTATTTTACTTAGCATAATACTTTCCAGGTCCATCCATGCTGTCATAAAGGTTAAGATTTCCTTTTTTCATGGCTAAGTAGTATTCCATCATGTAAATGTACCACTGTTGTTTTATCCACACACATAATGATGAATACTTGGGCTGCTTTCAAATCTTGGCTATTGTAAATAACACTGCAATGAACATAGGGTGCTAAAATTCTTTCAAATTAGTGTTTCAGGTTTCTTCAGATAAATTTCCAGAAGTGGAATCCCTGGGTCAAAAGACAGATCCATTTTTCATCTTTTGAGGTAACTTCATACTGATTTCCATAGTGGCTGAACCAGCCCGCATTCTCACCAACAGTGCATGAGGGTTCCCTTTTCTACACATCCTCACCAATACATGTCATTTGTTGATTTACTGAGGATAGTTATTTTGACAGGTGTAAGGTAATATATCATTGTGGTTTTAATTTGCATGTCTTTGATGATTAGTGACATTGAGCATCTTTTCATATGTCTTTTAGCTATCTGTATGTCCTTTTTGGAGGAGTATGTATTTAGGTCCTTTGCCAACTTTTAAATTGGACTATTTGTTTTTTGATATTGTTTTGTAAGTTTTTTAATTAATTAACCAAAGTAATCTATATATTCAAAGCAATTATTATCAAGATACAAATGACCACAGAACTGTTCACAGAACCAGAACAAATATTCCAAAAATTTATATGGAACCACAAAAAGACCTCAAATGGCCATTTCTCAGCAATCTTGAGAAATAAAATCAAAGTTGGAGGAATTCCACTACCTGCTATCAAACTATATTCCTTCCATAGTAATCAAAACAACATGGTACTGGCATAAAATAGACATAATGTTCTTCATCCATGCCATCACAAAGGGTAAAATTATCTGCTTTTTGTATCAACAAGTAGTATTCCATAGTGTAAACGTGCCATAGTTGTTTTATCCACTTATCTACTGATGGACACTTGAGCTGATTTCAAATCTCATTATGCTCCGTGAAATAATCCAGTAAGAGAAAGACAAATATCATATGATTTCATTTGTATGTGGAATCTAATGAACAAACTGAACTAACAAGCAAAACAGAGACAGACTCACAGATAGATAGCAGGATGACAGCTTTGGGAGGTGGGGATGGGATTTAGGGGTGGAGACATTGAGCAAAAAAGAAAAAGTACTCATGGATATGAACAACAGTGTGGTGATTGCAGAGGATAGGGGAGTGGGTGGAAGTGGAAGAGGGTATAAGATGGATGAATGAAAATGGAAAATACAATAAAAATAAAACAGACACATAGATCAATGGAACAGAATAGAGAGCTCAGAAATAAACTCATGTCATTATAATCAATTAATATTTGACAAAGGAGGCAAAAATATACAATGAGGTAGAGATAGTCTGATCAATAAATGGTGTTTTTAAAATTGGACAGATACACACAAAAATATGAAACTAGACTACCTTCTTCTACCATACACAAGAATAAATACATGTTAGGCTCAAAATCATAAAAATCCTAAAAGAAAACATAGGTAGTAAAATCTCAGAAATTTCTTGCAGCAATATTTTTCTGATATATCTCCTTGGGCAAAGGAAACAAATAAACAAACAACAACAAAAAAAAACAGATGGAACTAAAAAGGTTTTGCACAACAAAAGAAACCATCAAAAAAATGAAAAAGACAATCCACCAAATGGGAGAACATAGCCTCTGACACAACTGAACAGGATTAATATCTACAGTTTACTTAGTAGATTTCTGAAAAGATATGCAAGATATAGGAATTTTTTCAGTCCTTTCTTCTCCTAAAATAGCATTATTATACTCTCCCATAGGATGGTGGGTTGGGCAATTATCAAATTCTCTTTGGAAAACTTCAAGGTATCATTTCACTCTCCTCTAGTATCTCATACTGCTATTGAGAAGTCTAATTCCATTATAATTCTTATTTTTTATATGCTTCTTTTTTTTCCCATAGTTTTTTTAGGATGCTTGTTTTATCCTGTATATTCTGAAATTTACCACAATATCTATTAAAAATGTTTACTCACTGTGCTCTCATTAAGACCTTTCAAACGGAACCTTGTATCTCATACTTTGTGATGCTGTCATAATACCTTTGGTCATTTTTCTCCTCCCTTTTTTTTTCTTCTCTCTTTGTGAAAGTCTTATTTGTCAGATATTAGACCCACTGGATGATCCACAATTTTATCTTTTTGTTTGTTTGTTCATCTCCTTTTTTCCTGTGAAATTTCTTTCATTGTGTATCCCAATCCTTTTATTAATTTTTTTAGCTGTCACATATTTGATTTCCAAAAGTTTTCATTTTTCCATGACTGTTCCTTTATTTTAACATCATGTTTTCATTGCAACATTGAGAAACATTCTTTTATCTCACTGAGAATGTGTGTTATGTTTCCTATGTAGATTTTTTATATTGTCTCTCTTTCATTTAAGTTTCCATTATAAACTTAATTAATTTTGCTCTCTAACCTGCTGTTGAGGTTTTCTATAAATATCTGTTGATCCTTGACTACGTATTTTTACTGAAAAGAGAGGCATTGAAGGTCTTTTTGAATAGGCATAGCCCATTCTCTGCTAGGGTTCATTGTAGGGTAATCAATCTGGCAGTGAAATATATTTTGTGCCTCAAAGTTTATTATGTTCTTCTGTTTTAGTTTCCACAGAAATAAAAATGTTCTCCTTTCTGCATGGTTACAAACTTGTTTTCTGGCTTTTTGAATAATGGGAGGGGGATAAAGAGAAAAGGATCCCTCTAATCGATAGGCAGAACTTCTACGAAAATCCCTGCATGAGCTGGTGTTCCCCACTGCTCTTCCTTTTTCCTACTGTCTCCAAGTCTGGACACATTCCAGTTCAGTTGCCATCTTTTTGCAGGTACCAGTCAGATTGGAATTGTAGTGGGAGTGTGTAATTATTCCTTATGTAGATTTCCAACTAGTAGACCCAGTTTTAGTGTACCACATTCTTTGATATGGAAGTCTCCATTTACCAAGCTTTTCCATGGTCCTATGGCAAATGATTAATGTCTTTTGCTATCTCCTTCATTATGCATTAGATTTATTCTTCATTTCTTCTGCTAAATCAAGAACCATTCTTTTTGTTTACCCTCTGGATATTAAAACTAAGGGCTTTTACTATGACAATAACTTGTGCAGCTTACAAGTAAAAAGCAGTATGTTGGAGTAAGTATGGCTCATTAGATTAAAATAACTTGGCTTTCCTAGAAGAGCTGCAAAAGCGGAGTCAGCTTAAGTCATTGTCATAGAAAGTACACTTTAATCAAAATGTCAATTAGATTGTTTAGTTTGTGCTTATGAAATGCATTTCTTTCCTAAAATACCTTGAGATAATTTGTCTTTTTAAGATGAATTGTATAACAGAGTGGTTAAGAGCATGAGGTGTAAAGCTGGGTTCCTGGTTTTGTACATCTTGCACATCTGTTTAACAACTAAATCAAGTATTTATTTTCCCTGTGCCTCAAGTTCATCTGTAAAATGGGAATGTCACAGAAAACTACCCTACTGAGAGGTTATGAAAATTTGATTGAACAATAAAATACTTAGGACAATATGCAACAAATATTAAAGATTCTTTTGTACAGGAAAACTAATAATGTTTTCCAAGTTGGAAATTTTGTCCATAAATTCTTCTACAATTTTTAAGAGCTACTGACTTTGGTTTCATAGATTTATCTAACTTATAATCTCATAAAGATATCTTAAACTTTAAATAAATATTTAGCATGATATTGCCACAAATAGCATAGCTACAAATAAAATGACAATTAATGACATTGGTTGAGTAGGAATCAAGAAAACAATGTACTCCTAAGGATAATGCATATCACCTTGAATTGTGAGAGAGGAGAAAGGAGGGAGAGAGAAAGGGAAGGGGCCTAGGACATGAGTCTGTCGATAACTGCCATCAGCTCAAAAAGGTTGCTGCAGGATCTAGAAGAAAGTTTGCTGTAGAACAGAGCAAGTGATGTTAATACATTATTGATGATGTAGGTGTTGTTGGGATGAAGAAGGAACTGGTAAATTGTCCACTGTCTTTTAAAAACATAATTTAACATTTTCACTCTCTAAATAGCAGAATTCCATGGCAGCCCCATTCCTACACAATTAATTGCTCTTCTGGGCACATGCATTTTCTGAATTTTTGTATTTAATCAGATGCCAAACAATCTACTAATTAGTCAGTTCAGGTGTTACTCATCAAAACCCAGGTGAGATAAACATTTGCTGAAATTTTTTAACTGCTAAATTGACAAATAGATAATTGGTCAAATTCCAATTAGGGTATTAGTAAATATTTCACATAAGCATAAGGATCTTGGATCATTATTTTTCTGCTTATTCATATTTTGTTCTTATATAGATACAATTAATGTTTCTTGTTTGAAAGTAAAATTACTTTGTAGGTACCAGAATATCAATAAAATTCATATGAAGTAGTTTTCTTTTTAAATTCTTAAAACATATAAAATATATGTTAATCAAAACAATTTTATCTTGTACTGATTTCCTAATAAAAACCACCCCTTAGACTAAGAGAATAGTCAAGATTTGTTTCTAGAGAAAATGCCATGTTTCCAAGTACAAGATTTCTATGACAATGATTATTTTTTAATAGAAAATATTTAGAAAATAAAATTTATATCCAATTCTTCTGCCAGAAGTCATATTAATTTCCCTAATAGTTTGAGACAAAGGAATAGAACAATTGTTACTGACTTTTTTCAAAAAGAAGGCTCTTTTTAATAATGTTTTAATCAAAATGGCTAGAGTATTGCATGAAATAACAATAATCAGTACTATCTATCAATCATAAAATATAATCTAAAAATTCACATATATGCTGATTTTCCCAAGTAAACTGCAAATGTTATTCAGTGATATTATAGAAACTGTGGTTTCCATGACCAATCCATGTGCTGATCAATATTCAGTAAAAGGTGAACGATTTATACGATCTGAAGAGAAACCAGAGTACTGCTGATCAATATTTAGCAACGGGCTTCACAAGGAAGCAAAAACCCTGATTTGTAGTACTTTTACCAATGTGTGGGTGTAAATACTCCCACCACAGCTCATTTCAAGCTCCTAAAGTAATGTTTATCAGCTTACAGAAATATTTAAAATGTTAATAATTGACTAACTGCATCATACCTCTGTACCCACTCTATAGATTAAATATGTAGTATGAATTTCTGCTGTTGATTCCATTTATAAGTTCTAGTTCAAATTTCTATTAGGAAACATTTGAAAGTAAAAAAAAATAAACATAATATATAATAAAGAAACTTTGACAAGATCTCTTACATTTGTTCTAAAAAAGTTACAGTTTTGTTTCTAACATTATTATACATGGTGTGTACACTTTACTATGTGTTTTATAATTCAGTATCTGTCCTATGAACTGAGTCATTATACCACGTGTTATAATTTTGCTACTTCATTTGTCATGAGTGTGCTTCATTTTGGCACATATTAATTATAAGTATGACTGTGTATGCATGCATGTAGAAGGCACTCTGGGTAATTCTGCTTTTCACAGGTGATTATGGTGAAAAGTGAGATTAAACTTCCAAAAATGCTTCAAAGTAATGCCCATGCAATGAAATTTAATTTTAAAGCAATTCAAAAGCAGCTTGGAATTAACAGCCAATTCCAAAGTTACTCAGAATGATATTTAAATTCACATTTCATTTAATAGATATTGAACTAGCTAATTAGCTACAACATGATATGTTTTTGTCAAAGATGAGTCCAAATGTTTAATTCAGTAAAAATCACAAACTTACTATATTTTCATTAAAAATATGTTTGCTCAAGAATGTCTTTCTTTTTCTAACCAAAACTTATTCTTATTTCTTTTTAATCTTATTTCTCCTTTTTCTACATTGTATGACATCTTTCCTGCTGATTTGTTCATTGCTTTTGCACCTATTTAATTCTAACACTCCTGAAGATGGAGGTGTAGGTAGATACACTTTGCCTGCTTGAACAACCAAAGCAAGGACAACAACAAATTTAAAAACAAAAAACAACCAGAACTGCCAGAAAATTGAACTGTATGAAAGTCTGACAACCAAGGAGTTAAAGAAAAAACATTCATCCAGACTGCACCACAATACAGTGACGTGTGTTCTTGCCCCACCCCAGTGAATACCTAAGGCATAGCCCCTTACAATGTAACTGGTGTGCCAAGACAAATAAATATGTCCCAAATGAAATAACAGATGAAAACTCCAGAAAAAGAGCTAAGCAACAAAGAGATAGCCAATCTATCAGATGCAGAGCTCAATACACTGGTAATCAGGATGCTCAAAGAAACGGTTGAGTATGATTGCAAAATAGAGGAAGAAGTGAAGGCTATGCAAAGTGAAATAAAGGAAAATGTACAGGGAGGCGGGAAAATGGAAGCAAGGTAGGTGGGAGCTTAACCCACTTGCTTGTGTACCCAACAGGGATGCCTAGCAGACCTTCCAAAGAACAAGTGAACAGGAAATGGAATCCCAGCTTATATGAAGTTTGGAAGTCAAAGATCACAGAGGAAATTAACAAAAGGATGGTAAGGAAACTGGGCCCTACACCTGGGACTGCGGTGCGGCAGCTTCGGTCCTGGTTCCTGCTGCTGCAGGAGCTTAGGAGGAGAGCCAGGTCAGTGATTCTAACTTTGTACCTCCCTCCCCTCCTTGAGCAGGGAAGCCAGTCTCACCTAGGAGAGACCTGGATGCTTGAAGTTGCTGGAGGGGATAAAGGCTCAGTGGCAGACACATACCAGGGAGCATTCCCCACCTTGGACTATGGTGTTTGGCTGAGATAGTACCAGAGAAATCGAGAAGCACCGAGACACCTGGAGATGGGAGAAGAGTTGGGCCATGACTGACCTTTACCCAAAGGGTCCCGGGACAGATCAGATATTTGGGCTGTGTGAAAAGCCAGATGCTTGTTAAGAATGGCAGCCCACAACCAAGGGAAATTCTTTAAAAAAAAAAAAAAGGCATGCAGCTGCTGTGCAAGGACCTCTCCTGAACAGTAGCCTGGTTGGCCAGCAAAGACAGAGGAGGAGGAGTGCTGCTGGGACTGATCACAGGAGGGCAGCAGGGCAGCAAGGGCTCAGAGAATTAACAGTCCCCACAGACACTTAATTTAATAGAACTAAACTGCCCCGAAGGGACTTTGAGAGTGCGCAGCACCCAAGCCAGCAAACAGGGAGGAGGAGGATTACCAGTTGCTCCTAATTAGTGCACCTCACTGGTGGCAGAATGCGGTGGATCAAAGGCCCTGGCCTGGCTCAGATGGACAATTGGAGCAGCACTGAGCTTTCAGGGCTTGGACTGGAGGCTTCACATCTATGATTATGGCAGCCCAGACGTAGCCCCTGTCCTCACAAAACTACTGGAAAGGAAAAAAGTGAATTCCAGCCCAAGCCTGCCTGCAGCATCCAGGAAGACTAGCAGAACTTCCTTGTCAAGTTTAAAATCATCAAGAGGCTTTTTCTTTTCTTTTCTTTTCTTTTCTTTTTCTCCACATGTGAGACAATAAGACCTGGAGCTGTGAAAGGACCAAAGACTGATCCAGAGAGACATCAGAAGGCTGACAAAAACAACTGAGAAGCTGAGACAAAATTCACTTTGCTATTCTACAGAACTTGCCTTTATTTTTTATTTTTATTATTTCTTTTATTTTTATTTATTTTATTTTATTATTATTATTTTATTTCTCTTCTCTCCAGTTTTCTTCTTTTTGTTTGTTTAACTGCATTGTTTGACTGGTTTTCTTTGTTCTCCCTTTCACATTGCATTTTAATTTTTTTTCCTTAACTTCACTCATATTCCAATAACACACTACTCTTGCTCTTTTACTTTCTATTGTTTTTATTCAGATCATATATTTCTTTTCATATTATTGTTGTTCCTATACTAACGTAAATAATTGTTGTTCCATATTATTGTAAATCCTACACAGCATGCCTCCCTGGTCTTGGCCCATTTCAATACCTTCCTGAACTTTATTATTGCTGTGGTTAACTTTATTCTCTCACACACTACATCTAATTTCTACCTCCTACTCTCACTATATCTCACCATCTAACCTCACACAAGCGCTCTGTTTTTGGATTCAGCTCACATTCTTTTTCTCCTCTAGTAAGTCTTATCTCTTTTTCACCTTTTATAAAAGTGGCTATTTGGGTGAAATATCATGGTTATTGATGTACTTCTCCAAAGGATCTCCTATCTGTTCTCCACTTGTCTAGAAATTACTACGAAGAACTATATGCCAAGAAATATGAAAACATGGATGAAATGGACAAATTTCTAGAAAAATATGATCTCCCAAAACTGAATGAAAAAGAAGCAGAAAGCCTGAACAGATCAATAACAGCTGGTGAAATTGAAGCAATAACTAAAAAAGTCCTGTCACATAAAAGCCCTGGACCAGATGGTTTCACAGGAGAATTTTATAAAACATTTAAGGAAGAGCTAATCCCCATCCTTCTCAGATTATTCCAAAAAATTCAAGGAAAGGGAAGACTCCCAAACTATTTTGATGAAGCCAGCATCATCCTAATTCCAAATCCAGATAAAGACACAAAAAAGAAAGAAAACTAAAGGCGAATATCGCTGATGAACATAGATGCAAAAAACCTGAACAAAATATAGGCAAGCCAATCCAACAGTACATTAAAATGATCATACACCATGATCAAGTGGAATTCATCCCAGGAATTCAAGGAATATGTGTAATACATCACATAAACAAAAGGAAATAAAAAAATCACATGATTATATAAAGAGATGTGGAAAATGCATTTGATAAGGTACAGCATCCATTTATGATAAAAACACTCAGCAAAGTGGAAGAGAGGGAGCACTCCTCAACATGATAAAGGCCAGATACAAGAAACCTAAAGCCGACAGCATACTCAATAGGCAAAAACTAAAATCAAGAACTAAGATAAGGATGTCCACTTTCATCACTTCTATTCAACATAGTTTTGGAAGTCCTACCCACAGTGATCAGAGAAGAAAGAGAAATAAAAGGCATCCAAATTGGAAAGGAGGAAGTAAATTTGTCACTGTTTGTAGATGATATGAGAGTGTACACAAAAAACCCTATAGACTCCACAAAAAAACTACTCACCCTAATAAGCAAATTTGGCAGAACAGCAATGTTCAAAGTCAATATTCATATATCAAAGGCATTTTTATACACCAACAACAAAAGATCAGAATCAGAAATTCAGAAAAAAATCCCATTTGCTATAGAAACAAGAAAAATAAAGTACTTAGGAATAAACATTGCCTAGGAATAAACATTTTCTGAGCTGTACTCAGAAAATGACACAACACTGAAGAAAGAAATTAAGGAAGACAAAAATAAATGGAAGCTTATCCTACATGATTGGTAGAATTAACATCATCAAAAGGTCCATATTACCCAAAGCAATCCACAGATTCAACACAATCCTTGTTAAAATACCAATGACATATTTCACAAATACAGAACAAACATTTCAAAAATTTATATGGAACCATAATAAACCCCAAATAGCTGCAACAATTTTGAGAAAGGACAAAGTAGGATCACAATACCTGATATAAAACTATATTACAAGGCCATGACAATCAAAACAGTATGATACTGGCATAAGGACAGACACATAGATCAATGAAAAAGAATACAGAGCCCAGAAATAAACTCCAGTCTCTATGGTCAATTAATATTCTACAAAAGACATAGGAGCATAAAATGGAATAAAAATAGTATATTCAACAAGTGGCGTTGGGAGATCTGGACAGCTACATACAAAAAAATGAAACTAGACCAACAACTTATACCATACACAAAAATAAATTCAAGGTGGATAAAGGACTTAAATATAAGTCATGACACCATTAAAGTCCTAGAGGAGAACATAGGCAGGAAAATCATAGATAGTCCACACAGCAATATTTTCACCAATATGTGCCCTAGAACAAGGGACATAAAGGAAAGAATAAACAAATGGGATCTCATCAAAATAAAAAGCTTCTGCACAGCTAAAGAACGCAACATTAAAATGAAAAGAGAACCACTGTATGGGAAAACATATTTGGAAATGATACCTCAGACAAGGGTTGGATCTCCAAAATATATAAGGAACTCACATGACTCCACTCCAGGAAGACAAACAACCCAATTAAAAAATGGGCAAAGAACCTGAACAGACAATTCTCCAAGGAGGACATTCAGAGGGCCCAGAGACATTTGAAGAGATGCTCAGCATCACTAGTCATCAGAGAGATGCAAATTAAAACCATAATGAGATACCATTTCACACTGGTGAGAATGGCCATCATAAACAAACCAACAAGTGTCAATTGCTGGAGAGGTTGTGGAGAAAAGAGAACCCTAGTACACCAGTGGTGGGATGCAGACTGGTACATCCACTGTGGAAAACAGTATGGAATTTCCTCAGGAAACTAAAAATGGAACTGCCTTTTGGCCCGGCAATTCAACTGCTGGGATTACATCCTAAAAATCCTGAAACACCAATTCAAAACAACCTTTGCTCCCTGGTGCTCATAACAGAACCATTTACAATAGCCAAGTGCTAGAAGCAACCTAAATGCCCATCAGTAAATGAGTGGATCCAAAAACTGTGGTACATTTACATAGTTTTGTACCACTGGAATACTATGCAGCAGAAAGAAAGAAGAAGCTCCTACCCTTTATAACAGCATAGGTGGATCTAGAGAGCATTACGCCAGGCTGTGAAAGAAAAATACCATATTATCGCACCTGTAAGTGGAACCTAATCAACAGAACAAATAAGCAGGCAACATACAACCAGAAACATTCAAATAAAGAACAAACTGAAAGTAACCAGAAATGATGGGGGAGAGGGATAATAGGGGATAATAGAGGAGGGTTATCAATTAACATGCATAAAGGATATATGGAGAAATCCAAAGGAAGATAGGTTCAAGAGTGAGAGATGAGGATGGGTGGGGTGGGGCAATGTGGTGTGGTGAAAATGGAGACAACTGTACTTGAACAACAATTTAAAAAAAAAGGAAGATGTTCAAGGTACCAACAGTGAAGGGAAGGAAACTGGAACCCATACCACTGATTTGGAGCAGAAGGAAGAAATAAACATTCAATGGAAAAAGTATAAAGAAACAAGAATTTTAAAAAATGAGGAGAGGCTTAGGAATTTCCAGGACAACTTTAAATGTTCCAGTATCTGAATCATAGGGGTGCCACAAGGAAAAGAGCAAGGAATTGAAAACTTATTTGAACAAATAATGAAGGAGAACTTCCCCAATCTAGCAAAGGAAATGCACTTCCAGGAAGTTCCAGGAAGCTCAGAGAGTCCCTAAGAAGTTGGACCCGAGGAAGCACACACCAAGGCACATCAAAATTACATTAGCCAAGATTAAAGAGGAGGAGAGAATCTTAGAAGCAGCAAGAGAAAAGGAGACAGTTACCTACAAAGGAGTGCCCATAAGACTATCAGCTGATTTCTCAAAAGAAATCATACAGGCAAGAAAGGGCTGGAAAGAAGTATTTGAAATCATGAAAGGCAAGGACCTACACCCAAGATTGCTCTATGCAGCAAAGCTATCATGCAGAATGCAAGGGCAGATAAAGTGCTTCCCAGATATGGTCAAATTAAAGGAGTTCATCATCACCAAGTCCTTATTATATGAGATGTTAAAGGGACTTATCTAAGAAAAAGAAGATCAAAACTACGAACAGTAAAATGACAATAAACTCACAACTATCAACAACCAAACCTAAAAAAACAAAAACAAACAAAGCAAACAACTAGAAGAGGAACAGAATCACAGAAATGGAGATCACATGGAGGGTTATCAGCAGGAAGGGGAAGGGAGGAGAACGGAGGAAAAGGTACAGGGAAAAAGAAGCATAAATTATAGGTACAGAATAGACAGTGGGCGGTTAAGAATAGTATAGGAAATGGAGAAGCCAAAGAACTTATATACACAACCCATGGACATGAAGTAAGTGGTGGGGGATGCTGGTGGGAGGAGGGATGCAGCACAGAGGGGAATAAAGGGGAGGGAAACAAGGGGACAACTGTAATAGCATAATTAATAAAATATACTTTAAAAAATCACTCTAACACTCTTCAAGATAATTTCTTAAATGCACCCTGCATTATCTCTTGTATTCCTCCTTTTAGATCACACAAATTTAACCTTTATGTCAGTAATTTTTTAAATCATTACTTTTATACAAACCTATTGGAGTCCAAAATTAACTTATAATAAATTGAAATAAGAAGTTCCTGGATCTTTGTCACTCTACCCATACGTCAAACATCTCTTAACATTTTGTGCTGAAATTAATCACCATTTATCTTGAATATGTATGATGCTGTACCTAACTTGCCATATCAACCTGTTTCAGCTTTGTCAAATAGTGACAGTATTATTGTGGTAATTAAAATGCCAACTGACTTAAAAATTCTACTTGAAGCTTTAGATACATTACCTTAATTGTTTTCAGTTGTCTGACAAAGTGAGTATGTTACTCATAATTTACAAGTAAAGAAATTAAGATATAGACAAATCCAGAAACAACACAGCTTGTAAATGGGGAAGCTGGAATTAAATGATGTTTTATCTAAATCAGACCTATTTTCTTTCCATAATATCATACTACCTTTTAAATTAATAATACAGTAATGACAGTACCATAACCATGCTGCCTTCGTGTAAAGTGTTTCTTTATAAGAAAATTAAAACCGTCAAAAAATATTGCCCTCTCTCAAAGACAAATTTTTAGATGTTATAATAGTAGTAATTATAAAATTGAGACATGGGACTTTGATCTGCCAATAATTGTACTCAGTGGAATTTTTGACAGCTTGGGTTTTTGGTTAACCAAGCCAAGGTCGAGCTGTTTCCTCAGAAAAAGAAAAGGAATAAAATGAAAAAGGGAAGCATTTACATTGGGTTATGGAGAAACAGAATAACAAGCATGTGGTAGTGCCTTAGAAGACACTAAGAATAAAAAAAAACCCATAATTTAATCAAGGCTTAAATACTAATAAGGAAAAGCACAAAGAAAGACATTTTTAGTAAGTGCTGCTCATCCAGGAAAGAAAGAAATGCAAGGAATTATCCTGACTAGAGGGTAGGGGATCACAGGAGACAGCTCAGGGCAGTGTGCAGCCTCAAATGAAAGGATGATTAAGGTTAAAATAAATGAAAGAAACCATTTGATTTTTTGGTGACAAGGATACTAGAGGAAGGTATACTAGGGATACTTGGGCAGCTGAAATGGGGCTGAGGGATCCACTTCCAAGACAGCTCAGTTACAAGGCTTGAAAATTATTGCTGTCAATCCCTCTCTATGTGGGGCTTCCCACAGAGAGCTTCAGCTTCTGCACAGTGGCAAAAGCCCACACCCCAAGAGATAAAAAGTAGAAGCTGCCAGCTTTTCAAAGCCAGGCCTGAAAACTGTCACAGCATCACTCTCTCCGTAACCTACTGGGCAAGCTGTCACAAAGCCCAGCACCAAGAAGAAAGGCCATGAACCACCTCTCAGTAGATTTTGGGGCTATGTTTTAAAATAACTAATATTTCCCAGTCTGTATTTGAAGACTTCCAGTGGGGACTATAATTTCCAATGAAAATCATTCACCTTGATAATTGTTCTGTAATCTGTATTTTTGTGTTCTTATTATCAATACTTCCTCCCACTGTCTCTAGTTCTAGCTTTGAGACTACATAGGAATGATTTCTATGATATCAAAATAATGATTTTAAATGCTTTCCAAATAAATATTATGCCTCTGTTCATTTTTTACTTTTTTTCTTTTTATTGATTCTTGAAAGATGGGCAGGGAGGGAGGGAAAGAGAAAAATCCATGTGAGAGAGAAACATTGATTGGTTGCTTTTTGCATGTGCCTGACTGGGGATGGAAACTGCAACCCTGGCATGTACCCTGACTGGGAATCGAACCCACCACCTTTCAGTTTGTGGGATGCCACCCAACCAACTGGGCACACTGGTCAGGGCTCCCTCTGTTCTTCCTCTGACTCAAATCCTAACTCCAACCTGAAGTTTTCCTGGAGTGTAAGATTACACATTACTGGCTCCTACAATTGTTCCTTCACCATCTCCATCAAACAGCACATACAACACTTGATTTCTATATGTCCACTCAAAACCTTAGCTTAAGGAACTGCCTTCAACATTCCAGGTGTTGTGTGACCAGTACAAAAATAGAGCAGGAATTTCATCATCTTTCTTAGCTATATTTTAAATTTCCATAAATGCAACTGTGCTATCCTGTAAATACGTATCAAATATTTTTCATTCATTCACTTGCTCTTGCATATATTTATGAACTCTCATTAATCTTAAAAGTACATTGTTTTTTCCCCTGGGCAATAATTATTTTCCCAATAAAAATACCTCCATTTTTGTCTATATCTACTTCAATAAATCTTACAAAATATTTTATAAAGCAAAATATTATGTGACTATATTTAATTTCAGGCTTTCTTGATTATTAAATAAAGTATAAATACAGTACACATGGAAATCTGTGATAGCTACTGAATCTCTCTTGGGTTATCCTTCCTTTTTTTAAAAAATTTGGCCAGATGTTATAGAACAAGAAGTACATCAATATTCTGTATTTGTATGTCTTGTACCTGTGAATAATTGCCAAAAAGTAACTGAAGTGTGATATCAGGCCATGTATAATTTTTAAGCCTTAAAAGCACAGAAAAAAAATAACAGATTTAATAAATAGAAAATATTAACTTTAAATCAATGGATAAGATAGCAAGCTAGGTCATTTCTATTGTTCTCTTCTGAAGTTCCTAACATGTTATCACCTCAGATGATATGGATGAAAACAAGAGACATATTTCTATTGGGAATATTTAAGCCAGAGGTTATCAAAATTTTTATTTCCTGAGGTCACTTTCCCCCACATTCTGACTCAGTCTTACCAGAGGGAGGGAAAGGGCTTAGTTACATGCATGTATAACCCTGCCCACCAAGAAAATCCAATGTAGGTCTTCTGTGGATTGTACCTAGAGAAGCACAGCTCCAGCTATCATCACTACCACTCTAGTATTTTTAGTATAATGCATTGTCTACACTGCCATCCCTGGTGTTTGCAGGCTAAGTCACTTACTCAGCTGCCCTGTGTGTATGTATGTGTGTGTATAGGGTAATTAAACAAAGAGTTTTAGGTTGCTTTCCAAACACCAATTCCCCTTAATATATTTCATTTTTCACTTCATACACATGTTTGTTTATTAATTCAGTGTATCCAATACTTAAATAGCTCTTGTGATATTTACATATTATATGGAAGATTAATAAGATATCTAATACAATGTCAAGTAGTAATAAGTTCTATGAAGAAAAATAAAGTAGGATAAGTGTATAGAGAGGTGAGGGGTGGCCTATTTTAGATAGAAAAACAAGGGAAGAATTTCCTGAGGAGGTTCATTTTGAGAAGACTTTTTTCCTTTTTTTTTCTCTTTTTTAATTGTTGTTCAAGTACAGTTGTCTCCATTTTCCCCTCACCACTCCACCTCAATGCAACCATCCCCACCTCCCACCCTCTATCCTAACCCCCTTTGGTTTTGTCCATGTGTCCTTTATAAATGTTCCTTGACAACACTTCCCTCTCTTCTCCCCATTATCTCTTCCCACCTGCCTTCTAGTTACTGTCAGCTTGTTCTTAATTTCAATTTCTCTGGTTATATTTTGTTTGCTTGTCTGTTTTCTTCTATAGGTTCCACTTATAGGTGAGATCATATAGTATTTGTCTTTGACCTCCTGGCTTATTTCACTTAGCATAGTGCTCTCCAGTTCCATCCATGCTGTCACAAAGAGTAGGGACTACTTCTTTCTTTTTGCTGCATAGTATTCCATTGTGTAAATGTGCTATAGGTTTTTGATCCACCCATTCAATGATGGGCACTTAGGTTGTTTCTGGCACTTGCCCATCGTAAATTGTGCTGCTATGAACACTGGGGTGCATAGGTTGTTTTGAATTGGTGTTTCAGGAGTTTTAGGGTATAATCCCAGCAGTGGAATTGCCAGGTCAAAATGCAATTCCATTTTTAGTTTTCTGAGGAAATTCCATACTATTTTCCACAGTGGCTGCACTAGTCTGCATTCCCACCAACAGTGCTTTATTTTTGGTCATGGGAAAAAGACCAACAGGTCTTTTTCTCCACGACCTCATCACACTTGTTTGTTGATTTGTTTATGATGACCAAACTCACCAGTGTGAAGTGGTATATCATTGTAGTTTTAATTCACATCTCTCTGATGGCTAGTGATGCTGAGCATCTTTTCAAATGTCTCTGGGCCCTCTGAATGTCCTCCTTGAAGAAGTTTCTGTTCAGGTCCTTTGCCCATTTTTTTTAATTGGGTTATTTGTCTTTCTGGAGCAGAGTCATGTGAATTCTTTATATATTTTGAAGATCCAACCCTTGTCTGAGGTATGATTGGCAAATATATTTTCCCATAGAGTTGGTTCCCTTTTCATTTTGCTATTTTCTTTAGCCATGCAGAAGCTTTTCATTTTCATGATGAGTTAATAATGAGATCAAGGAAGAAATCAAAAAGTTTCTGGAAACAAATAAAAATGAACACATAATAATCCAAAACTTATGGGACACAGCAAAGGCAGTCCTGAGAAGGAAGTTCACAACTATACAGGCCTACCTAAAAAAGATAGAAACTTTTCAAATAAACAGCATAACCCTACATCTACAAGAATGGGAGGAACAACAACAAACAAAGCCCAGAGCAAATAAAAGGAAGGAAATAACTAAGATCAGAGCAGAATTAAATGACATAGAGACTAAAAGCACAATTCTAAGGATCAGTAAGTCCAGGAGCTGGTTCTTTGAAAAAATAAGCAAAATCGACAAGCCTTTAAGCAGACTCATCAAAAAAAAAAGATAGAGGACCCAAAAAAACAAAATCAGAAATGAAAGAGGAGAGATTACAACTGATACCACAGAAATACAAAGGCTTGTCAGAAATTACTATAAACAATTATGTGTCAAGAAATTTGAAAACTTGGGTGAAATGGCCAAATTTCTGGGAAAATATAATCTCCCAAAACTGAATAAAGAAGAAACATAATGCCAGAACAGGCCAATATCAGCTAGTGAAACTGAAGCAGTAGTCAAAAAACTCCCATCACACAAAAGCCCTGGACCAGATGGTTTCACAGGAGAATTTTACAAAACATTTAAGGAAGAGCTAACCCTTATCCTTCTCAATCTATTCAAAAAAATCCAAGAGGTAAGACTCCCAACTTCTTTTTATGATTTCTCCTTTTTAATATTTTCTTCTTTCTGAAATTCACTTTGGCTTTAATTTATTCTTGAATTTCTTAAATTTTGACTATTGTTTTAAATTTTACTCTATTTTTAAAAAATAAAGTCTGTGATGCTACAGATTTCCTGGTAAGAACAACTACATAACAACTTTTCATGCATTGATTGCATTTTCATCTCATTCAGTTTAAAATATTTTAATTTCTCTTGCGACTTACTCCTGAATATTCCCATGACCAAATGAAAGTATTTTGTTTAATTTTTAAATATTTACATTTCCCCAGGTATATTTTATTGTTTATTTCTAGTCTAAATATGTTATGGGCAATATATATCCATTTCATAATTTTCATTACTTAAATTCTTCATGGTATAATGGCCCTGATTTGAGTCTGTACTATGTGTACTGGAAAAAATTTATATTGTGCTGTTATTCAGTACAGTTTCCTATAAATGTTAATTAGGTCCTATCAGTTTATTATGAAACACAATTTTTTCTATGTATTTCCTAATTTTTTGTCTAGTTATTGTGTCAATTACTGAGATAAGGATGCTGAACACTCCAACTAATTTTAATGGTGGTTTTGTCTACATATTCTATCAGTTCTTTCAGAGACCTTGACATATATTTTGAAGCTATCTTATTTACTTGAAGCACACACTTAGAATTATCCCTCCTTCTTGAGTAATAATTTATTATGTTATATGCCTATTTTTTTTCTAGTAATTTTCTTTGCTCTGAAATCCACTTGTCTGAAAATAATACAGGCATTCCAGCATTTTCTTGATTTTTGTTTGGATGTTATTTTTCCATTATTTTACATTTCATGACCGTAATGTCAAGAGAATTATTTCTTTTTTTTTTAAGATTTTATTTATTTATTTTTAGAGAGAGGGGAAGGGAGGGAGAAAGAGAGAGAGAAACATCAATGCGTGGTTGCCTCTCATGCGCCCCCTACTGGGCACCTGACCTGCAACCCAGGCATGTGCCCTGATGGGAATCCAACCAGTGACCCTTTGGTTTGCAGGCCTGTGCTCAATCCACTGAGCCACACCAGCCAGGGCTTATAAATTATAAGTAATTAGGTCAATTTAGTAAAGATTTAAACCTTAACATATCCAGAATTACATTAAATATGAATGGTCTAATATTGATTTAAGGACATATTGGCAGGCTGAATTTTATCTGAATTATCTTTCTTTAGTTTTTAAAATATATTTTATTGATTATGCTATTACAGTTTCCCCTTTTTTTCTCCCCTTTATTCCCCTCTGCCCTGCACCTCTCCTCCCACCAGTAGTATTCCTCCCCTTAGTCCATGGGTTATATATATAAGTTCTTTGGCTTCTGTGTTTCCTATACTATTCTTTTTTTTTTTTTTTTTTTTTTAGAGAGAGATTTCAATTTTTAGTTTAAGATATAATAAACATTAAAAAAGCTGCCTCTCAACTCTCCCTCCCCTTGATCTGTTTTATTTCTTTTAGGTTTTAGTAACATGGTTGAATCCCTTGTTATTTTTGCCCTTTGCTTCATTCTTTTTTCCCCTGCTCCCACATTGGACTGGGACTGAGCTGCCTTGGGGCCTAAGTACAAGTATGCTGGCTGTTCCGTTTGTGCCTAGGAGTCAGTATAGGCCTAGATTTCTGAGATGGAAATTGTCATTCTAATCTCCCCCACTCCAGTCCCCTGGCATTCACCCTTCAAGGGTCATAGGTTTTGGGCTTCTAGAGCTGGTGCCAAACATAGTTGCTATCTCTCTGTCTCTCTGTCTCTCTGTCTCTCTGTCTCTCTGTCTCTCTCTCTCACACACACACACTCACCAGTTTAAGCTTCCATTTCAGACTATCATGATGAGCCCCTCATAGGAAGGTCTATTTTAAGTTTAAGTGCATATTTGTCCCTCCTTCTAGCTCCTGTAACTGTACCTCTGGTAGCTCTTTTAGAAAATCGTGCTGATGTTTATGACTTAGAGACCGAGAAGATGCTGGGGAAGGTGGGGACATGTCCTTTTATGTGGCCTCAGTTCAGTAAGATTTTATCTGCAGAGACTTTTCACTGAAAACTCCCACTCAGAGGGGGAGAGGAGACAAGTCTACAGGGCAGTCACCATCTGATTCTGGACAGAGGAGGAAGGGTGCCCCTGTGGCAGAGCTGTGACTTCCTTGGGGAGCCATGCTGGCTATTGGGCTCCACTCTGGGGACAGGAAGATTTATTTCCCTTGTCCTCCATGGACCCACCTCAGGAGGTTAACGGGAAAAGCATTCCTTCTGGGGCCCACACCCCTTGAGCAGCCCCTTTCTTATTGGTGCTAGTCCTGTGGGGGTTTCCTTAGGGACCAAGGAAGCACAGCTCCCTAGGATTGGAAAGTTGTCATCAGAGCTGAGTCTCCCTTTATGTCTCAAGTCTGATTCCTTCCCTCTTCATCATCTTTGTTCTCAGCAGGCGCCCACATGCAATGTTAAGGGTGATTCCAAGCCTTTCCGGGATTACTCATCCTCAGCTTTCACGAACCTGAAGAAATAGAAAGGCCCTGCTCTTTCCTAAAGTCAATGTATCAAGCCACAGGGAAGGCTCTGACCACCCTCCTCATGTGCCCATTTCTGGGCAATTCACTCTAGCCTGAGGGCTGAAGTGCTGCAGCGGGTGAGGCCTCTATGGCAAAAGCACCCCTTTGGCAGGGCACAGGTCGCCTGGTGTCAGGGCAGCCCCACCTGAACCACTATAATGATTCTTGTAGGGAAGTTTTCTGCAGCAGAGGAGAAATGGAAGAGGTCTGGGAAGGCACAAACAATACTCACAGGTATATTACGTGCGAGTTAAACATGGGGTAAATATTGTGGTTTCTCAAGGATGTTGTTTCAGAAAATCTGTGACATGTGGGAGTGCCATTTGAGTTACAAAACTCTGGTAAATACTTGTTATTCTGATTAACCCACTTCTTCAGATGCTGTAGGTCTTAATCTCACTGTTTTTTTTTTTCCTTTAAGAAAATATTCCACGGATGTTTGCATTCAGGCTTAAATTTCATTCATTCTGATGTTTTCTATCATGCTGCTTGGGAATTAGATTATCCTTCTTATGTGCTTTTCTGTGATTTGGCAGAGTCCAGAAATGAATCCCTTTCTTTCCTTTCCTTTCCTTTCCTTTCCTTTCTTTTCATTCCTTTCCTTTCCTTTCCTTTCCTTTCCTTTCCTTTCCTTTCCTTTCCTTTCCTTTCCTTTCCTTTCCTTTCCTTTCCTTTCCTTTCCTTTCTCTTTCTTCCTTTCTTCCTTTCTTTCTTTCTTTCTTTTTTTTTCAAATATATTTATTGATTATGCTATTACAGTTGTCCCATTCCCCCCCCCCACTCCACTCCATCCTGCCCACCCCCTCCCTCCCACATTCCCCCCTATAGTTCATGTCCATGGGTCATACTTATAAGTTCTTTGGCTTCTACATTTCCTACACTATTTTTACCCTCCCCCTGTCTATTTTCCACCTATCATCTATGCTACTTATTCTCTGTACCTTTACCCCCCTTTCCCCCTCCCACTCCCTTAATGACAACCCTCATGTTCTAGTTGTTTGCCTAGTTTGCTCTCGTTTTTGTTTTATGTGTGGCCGTTAATAACTGTGAGTTTGCTGTCATTTTTACTGGTCCTTTTTTTGATCTTCTTTTTCTTAGGTAACTCCCTTTAACATTTCATATAATAAGGGCTTGGTGATGATGAGCTTCTTTAACTTGACCTTATCTGAGAAGCACTTTATCTTCCCTTCCATTCTAAATGATAGCTTTGCTGGATACAGTAATCTTGGATGTAGGTCCTTGCGTTTAATCTTGGGTAATGTAATTATGATGTGCCTTGGTGTGTTCCTCCTTGGGTCCAGCTTCTTTGGGACTCTCTGAGCTTCCTGGACTTCCCGGAAGTCTATTTCCTTTGACAGATTAGGGAAGTTCTCCTTCATTATTTGTTCAAATAAGTTTTCAGTTATTTGTTCTTCCTCTTCTCCTTCTGGCACCCCTATAATTCGGATGTTGGAACGTTTCAAGGCGTCCGGGAGGTTCCTGAGCCTCTCCTCATTTTTCAAAGTTCTTGTTTCTTCATTCTTTTCTGGTTGGATGTTTCTTTCTTCCTTCTGGTCCATACCATTGATTTGAGTCCCAGTTTCCTTCGCCTCACCGTTGGTTCCCTGTACATTTTCCTTTGTTTCTCTTAGCATAGGCTTCATTTTTTCATCTGTTTTTCAAACAGATTCAACCAAGTCTGTGAGCATATTGATAACCAGTGCTTTGAACTGTGCATCCGATAGGTTGGCTATCTCTTCCTCGCTTAGTTGTATTTTTTCTGGAGCTTTGAAGTGTTCTGTCATTTGGGCCATTTTTTTTGTTGTTTGTCTTGGCGCGTCTGTTACTTTAAGGGGAGGAGCCTTAGGTGTTCACCGGGGCAGGGTAATGCTGGTCGCTGCGCTGTGACGCTGTACGTGGGGGAGGGGCCGAGTGGGAGCAATGGCGCCCGCCTCACTCTCCTCCGGCTTTCAATCTTTCACTCCGCTACCCACAATCAAACTGGGCCACTCTGGTGCTGGTTCCCGAGTAAGTGGGCCTGTGCACACTCTAGGCCCCTGTGGGTCTCTCCAACAACCTCTCCTGTGAGGCTGGGAGTCTCTCCTGCTGCCGCCCCAACCCCCACAGGCGTTTTCAATCAGAGGTTTGAGGCTTTATTTCCTTGAGCTGGAGCCCTGGGTTACGCGGTCTGCTTCGCTCCCCGCCGTTCGTCCGGTTTATCTGTGGGTGAATGTGGTGCCGCGGGGTGCTACCCGCTGCTCTGCCTGCCCCGTTCTCCGCCACTCTGAGTCCGGCCCTCCGGATTTATCTGTGTGCGAATGTGGGACCGCAGGGTCTGCTAGTGCTCAGACTGCCTGCGCCATTTGTCCCACACTCCGCCAGTCTCAGTCCCGCCACAGCCACGCGAGTCCTCTCCACCCCGGTGCCCGTCTCCGCCCCTCCTACCAGTCTGGATGAATGTTTATTTTCTATTTCCTTGGTGTCAGCCCCCGTTGCTGTTCGATTCTCTGTCAGTTCTGGTTGTGCGAGGAGGTGCAGTGTGTCTTCCTACGCCGCCATCTTGGTTCTCCTCCTATACTATTCTTAACCTCCCCCTGGCTATTTTGTACCTACAATTTATGCTTTTTTTACCCTGTACCTTTTCCCCATTTCTCCTCCCACTCCCTCCATGCTGATAACCCTCCATATGATCTCCATTTTTGTGATTCTGTTCCTGTTCTAGTTGTTTGCTTAGTTCATTTTTGTTTTTATTTTTTTAAGTTGCAGTTGTTGATAGTTGTGAGTTTGTTGCCATTTTACTGTTCATAGTTTTGATGTTCTTTTTCTTAAATAAGTCCGTTTAACACTTCATATAATAAGGGCTGCATGATGATGAACTCCTTTAACTTGGCCTTATCTGGGAAGCACTTTATATGCCCTTCCATTCTAAATGAGAGCTTTACTGGGTAGAGTAATCTGGATGTAGGTCCTTGCCTTTCATGACTTGGAATACTTCTTTCCAGCCCCTTCTTGCCTGAAAGGTTTCTTTTGAGAAATCAGCCGATAGTCTTATGGGCACTCCTTTGTAGGTAACTGTCTCCTTTTCTCTTGCTGCTTCTAAGATTCTCTCCTACTCTTTAATCTTGGATAATGTAATTATGATATGCCTTGGTGTGTGCTTCCTCGGGTCCAACTTCTTAGGGACTCTCTGAGCTTCCTGGAACTTCCTGGAAGTGCGTTTCCTTTGCCAGATTGGGTAAGTTCTCCTTCATTATTTGTTCAAACAAGTTTTCAATTTCTTGCTCTTCTTCTTCTCCTTCTGGCACCCCTAGGATTTGGATGCTGGGACATATAAAGTTGTCCTGGAAGTTCCTAAGCCTCTCCTCATTTTTTTGAATTCTTGTTTCTTCATCCTGTTTTGGTTGAATGTTTATTTCTTCCTTCTGGTACAAATCATTGATTTGAGTCCCATTTTCCTCCCTTCACTGTTGGTTCCCTGTACATTTTCCTTTATTTCATTTTTCATAGCCTTCACTTTTTCCTCTAGTTTTTGACCATACTCACCCAATTTTTTGAGCATCCTGATTAGCAGTGTTTTGAACTGTGCATCTGATAGGTTGGCTCTCTCTTTGTCACTTAGTTGCATTTTTTCTGGAGCTTGATCTTTTCTTTCATTTGGGCTCTTTTTTTGCTTGTTTGTTTGAGTGCACTTGTTACATACTAAGGGGCAAAGCCTTAGGTAATCGCCAGGGTACGGCAACCATGTTGCTGTGTTGTGGTGCTGTATGTGGGGGAGGTATCTGAGAGGGAACAGTGCAGCTTGTTCATCTCTCCACAGGCATTGAGCCACTTCCTCTGTACCCACAAGCAAATTGGGCCCTTCTGGTGCTGATTCCTAGGTGGGAGACCCTAGGGATCTCTCCAACAATCTCTCCTGTGAGGCTGGGAGTTTCTCCTGCTGCCTCAAACTCCACAGGTATTTTCTGACTGGAACGTGAGGTTGCAGGTCTGTCTCGCTCCCCAGTTGTTCCTACTGGTTTATCTGCATACAAATGTGGGGCCACCCACTCAGCAGCTACCACCTTGCCTGGTCTGCCAGCCACTGCTTTGCTGCAAGATCTTTCCCTGTCTGTCTGCCAATCTCCACCCATCCTACCAGTCTGGATGAATATTTCTTCTTTAACTCCTTGGTTGTCAGACTTCCATACAGTTTGATTTTCTGTCAGTTCTGGTTGTTTTTTGTTTTAAATTTGTTGTTCTTTTGGTTGTGCAAGGAGTCACAGCATATCTGCCTACACCTCCATCTTGGCCAGAAGTCTGAACAATCTGAATTATCTTTAGTATTTGAGGATATTTCTTTGCATAGTTTTTCTTTCAGTGGTTTCCCTAGGAAATACAAGATATTCATACGAAATATGGCTATCACATATATATAATACATATCATATATATGACTGGTTTGTGGTTATATATATGTATATGACAGGATATATATATCTTCTCATTGCTTTTACTAGCAACATTTATTAGCATAAGTGCAATGTAGAACTTTACTATATGGATGTCTTCTTACTCTCTACCTTTTATTACATAGTTGTATTTAATGTCACCTCCATATTCATTGAAAACTACAGTCAGATATTATTATATTGCTCTCATTTAAAAAACCTCAAAGGGATAATTAGTCAGTTATGGTTGACCACATATTTACTCTTTTTAATTCACTATTTTTTCTTTATTTTTTGATGCTTCTAGTTGTTTTTTCTATTATTATTTCCTTCATTTCTATGGAACTTTCTTTAGCACTTTGTTTATAGCCAGCCTGCTGGTGACAAATGTTTGAGTTTCTGTGGTCTGATATGGTTTTTATTTCTCATATGTTCCTGAAGGAAATTTTTTGTAGATGTAGAGTTTGAAGCTGATAGTTCTTTGATTCAGCATTTGAAAATGTTAGGCTAGTTTCTTCTGTTCTCCATGTTTGTTTGTTTGTTTTTAACTTTATTTTCATTTACACTATTACAGATGTCCCCTCCCTTTGCCTGCCCCACCCAGCCCTCAACCAACCCCCTTTCTCTCTTTCCATCACCATATCGTTGTCCTTATCTATCGGTTATGTATATATGTTCCTTGGCTAATCCTTTCACCTTCTTCCAGCCCTCTCCCCTTTCTCCTTCCCTCTGACAGCTATCAGTCTGTTCCATGTTGTTATTCCACTAGAGGTAACACATTACATCTATGAATAGTTTCACAGTTTTTTTCTTTTATTTAGACACAAAATATTTTATTTTGATGTGTTAGTGCAAATTGTTTTGGATTTACCTTCTTGACAAAATTGGAAAAGATTTCAATCTTCATTTCTTTAAATACTTTTTCAGTCATCTACTCTTTCTTTTCTTCTGAGACTCCAATGACAGAACTACTAGATCTTTTATATCTATCCAAAGGTTCTTCCACCTGTGTTCACCTTTTAAAAATTATGTTAATTTTTTGTTCAAATTAGATAATTTCTATTAATTTATGTAAACTCAGTGACCATATTTCTCCTAGCAAAGCTATCTTTGTTTTTTTTATTCCCAGCTTTAAATTTTAATTTGCTTATTTATATATACTAGTTATTATTTTGAGATGTTCCATTTCTTTACCTATTTCAAGAGGGTCTACAATTCTATTGGGGCACTTTTGTGATAGCTGCTTGAAAACCTTCCCAATAATTTTATTATGTGTTATCTCAGTGTTGACACCTAGTGATTGCTTTTCAATTGAAGATGAAATATCTCTTGCTCTTGGTATGACAGCTTATTTTGGATTGTGTTCTGCTACTATTTTGAATTATTTATATTTTAGTAGGTAATATAGCTGTTTAGGTTCAGAATTCAAGTCCTACTCTAATTTTGTAGCTTATAAACAAACAGCAATTTGGTTTCAAATCTTTTCCAGTGTTCTTCTGGTATATAACACCTGTGTTCTCCTCTGCCAATCTAAAACCTGTGCAATATTATGCACTTAATCTTGAAAACTTTGTAAGTATACTATAATTATGGCTATCATTGCAATTATGATACACTTATGATATTCCCATTTTGTAGACGATGAGACAATTTCTCAAACACAAAGTAATGACTGAGTTGTTAAAATACACAGACATGCACTTGTAGTACCAAATCCCATATTTTCATAGGATTTGTTGAGTTTGAGAAGTTGACCAAGCATTGCAACCATAGCTTGTAGTTACATTAATAGAAAAGATAAATCTGGAACAGAGACACAGTCTGATTCTCTAAGGTTTGGAATGACAGAAAAAAAAACTTAGACTTTATTGAATTCAAACTTGGATTCACTGAACATTTAAAACATGCGAGTGGCTTAAAACAGCTCCTTGGCAACACTGAACTGACAACAGAGTATATAATAAATGGGTGTGTTGATACAAGTCAGACAAGAGTACAGTTAGTGAAATATTGCAGGAATCTTTGGAATGTAGCTTTTGATATGCTGTCAGTATATGGATTCCATTGGGGTAGAAATGAATTTAGAAAGGATTATAGCTTCATAAAAGCAAACTATCTGTAATTGCATCAAAAGAGATTAAAATTATATAGACCACAAGTTTTCATTATGTAGGACATATTATCATGTCAGGATAGGATCAAAAGAAATGCTTCTCAAGATGATCCAGAGATTACTAGATTACCAGGGCTTTCTGGAGCATTTATCTTTTATAAAGGGAAGATTGAAAGTGGGGGGAGGGGTAGGCAGGGCAAGGGAGAGTAATGGACTGGGGGCAGGGAGGGGGTGGGGACAACCACAATTGAACAATAAAAAAAATTTAAAAAGAAAATACAGCTGAAAAAGCATTTGATAAGATATAGCACCCATTTCTGATAAAAAACACTCAGCAAAGTGGGACTAGAGGGAGCATTCCTCAACATAATAAAGGCCATATATGAGAGACCTACAGCCAACATCACACTCAATGGACAAAAACTTAGAGCTTTCCCACTAAGATCAGGAACAAGACAAGGATGCCCTCTCTCATCACTCCCATTCAACATAGTATTGGAAGCCCTAGCCAGAGCAATCAGACAAGAAAAAGCAATAAAAGGCATCCAAATTGGAAAGGAGGAAATGAAACTGTCACTGTTTGCAGATGACATGATAGTGTACATGGAAAATCCTATAGACTCCACCCAAAAACTACTGGACCTAATAAATGAATTTGGCAAAACAGCTGGATACAAAGTCAATACTCAGAAGTCAAAGGCATTCCTGTACACCAACAATGAAACTGCAGAAACAGAAATCAGGAAAAAAAATCCCATTTGATATAGCAACAAGAAAAATAAAGTACCTAGGAATAAACCTAACCAAGGAGGTAAAAGACCTGTACTCAGAAAACTACACAACACTGAAGAAAGAAATTAAGGAAGACACAAACAAATGGAAGCATGTACAATGCTCTTGGATTGGAAGAAGTAACATCATCAAAATGGCCATACCACCCAAAGCAATTTATAGATTCAATGCAATCCCTATTAGAGTACCAATGACATATTTCACAGATATAGAATGAACATTTCACATATTTATATGGAACCATAAAGGACCCAGAACAGCTACAGCAATTTTGAGAAAGAAGAACAAAGTAGGAGGGATCACAGTACCTGACATCAAACTGTATTACAAGGCCACTGTAGTCAAAACAGGCTAGTAATGGCATAAGAACAGACACATAGATCAATGGAACAGAACAGAGAGCCCAGAGATAAACCCAAGTCTCTATGGTCAATTAATATTTGACAAAGCATGAAGAAGCATTAAATGGAGTAAAAATAGCCTCTTCAACAAATGGTATTGGGAGATCTGGACAGCTACATGCAAAAAAAAAGAAACTCAATCACCAACTTATGCCATACACGAAAATAAACTCAAGATGGATAAAGACTTAAATATAAGTTGTAACACCATAAATGTCCTAGAGGAAAACATTGTCAGGAAAATCTCAGACATTCCACGCAGCAACATCCTCACAGACATGTCCCCTAAAGCAAGGGACATAAAGGAAAGAATAAACAAATGGGACTTCATCAAAATAAAAAGCTTCTGCATGGCTAAAGAAAACAGCACCAAATTACAAAGAGAACCAACAGTATGGGAAAACATATTTGCTAATGATACCTCAGACAAGGGCCTGATCTCCAAAATATATAAGAACTCACACAACTCCACTCCAGGAAGACAAACAACCCAATGAAAAAATGGGGAAAGGACTTGAACAGACATTTCTCCAAGGAAGACATACAGAGGGCCCAGAGACATATGAAAAGATGCTCAGCATCACTAGCCATCAGAGAGATGCAAATTAAAACCACAGTGAGGTACCATCTCACACCAGTCAGAGTGGCCAACATAAACAAATCGACAAACAAATGTTGGAGAGGATGCACAGAAAAGGGAACCCTCATGCACTGTTGGTGGGAATGCAGACTGGTGAGGCCACTGTGGAAAACAGTATAAAATTTCCTCAGAAAACTAAAAATGGAACTGACCTTTTACCCAGCAATTCCACTGCTGGGATTGTACCCTAAGAAACCTGAAACACCAATCCAAAAGAACCTGTGCACCCCAATGTTCATAGCAGCACAATTTACAATAGCTAAGTACTGGAAGCAACCTAAGTGCCCATCAGCAAACGAGTGGATCCAAAAACTATGGTATATTTACACAATGGAATTCTATGCAGCAGAGAGAAAGAAGGAGCTTTATACCCTTTGCAACAGCATGGATGGAACTAGAGAGCATTATACTAAGTGAAATAAGCCAGGCGGTGAGGGAAAAATACCATATGATCTCACCTTTAACTGGAGCATAATCAATAGAAGAAAAAAGCAAACAAAATATAACCAGAGAAATTGAATTTAAGAACAATCTAACAATAGCCAGGGGGGGAGTGGGGTGGGGACAGTGGGAAGAGGGGATTACAGGAACTACTATAAAGGACACATGGACAAAATCGCGGGGGATGGTGGAGGTGAGGGAGGGAGGTGGGTTCAGCTGGGGTGGGGTGGAGGGATGGGGAGAAAAGGCATACAACTGTAATTGAATAACAATAAAAAAATTTTTAAAAAAGAAAATACATAAAAATATGCATGCTTTTAAACATCAGATTTAGCATTGTAGATATCTTTGGGGTAGGCACAGGAAAGGTCTGTGGTTAGGAGACATTTACAGAAAATTTTGTCTATTTGTATTGTGTTGGCATTTAAGTTTGGTATTTCAATTATCACTATCATATTATCATTTGTATTATATTGTATGACATTAGTTCTCATTTATACAGTGTCATTCTTCATGTCACCGTATATCTGAAATATTCCATAACTAAACATTTGAAAAAGACTGAATTAAAAGGGAAGCCTTATATAAAACTTTCCAGAAAATTTGTTTTTTAGGTGGAATCAGAAGAAACAATAGTTACTAGAGTGGAATACAGTTATAGAAGGATGTAGTTTGTTAGGGACTTAGGTAGGCAGGTAGGTAGACAGGAAGGTAGGTGGGTAGTTTATTTTAAAGGAAACTTAATCAAAACCTGTATCCACAATTTCATTATATATGCCCTTGGGTAGAACATTTAATTTCTCTAAATTGCCATTTCTTCATCTAAAACTGGAGATTAAAATGTTTACTATTTGTGATTTGTGAGGATTACATTACAAAAAGCAGCTAGAGCCCAGTGCCTGTCATAATGCATACAGTTAGCAACATTTTCATACATTTTACTTTAGTAATTTGGAAATAATTCAGAAGAAGCCATTATCATACAGTTCAAATTCACTTCATATTTAATTAATTTGAAGAAAAGAGTATGTGACTTGTTCTCTTTATTGTAATAGAAATGTAGAGATTTTAAAATCTCTATACGGACAAGAAAAAGAAATAAAAGGCATCTGAATTGAAAAGGAGGAAGCAAAACTGTCCTTGTTTGCAGACGACATGATAGTGTACACAGAAAATCCTGTAGACTCCACCAAAAAACTACTCAATCTAATAAGTGAATTTGTCAAAACAGTGGATACAAAGTCAATATTCAGAAATCAAAAGCATTTTTGTACACCTACAATGAAATATCAGAAACAGAAATCAGGAAAATAATCCCATTTGACATAGCAACATGAAAAATAAAGTACCTAGGAATAAATCTAACCAAGGAGGTAAAAGACCTATACTCAGAAACTACACAACACTGAAAAAAGAAATTAAGGAAGACACAAACACAGGGAAGCATATACTGTGTTCATAGATTTGAGGAATTAACATGTCGAAATGTCCATACTACCCAAAGCAATTTATAGATTCAATGCAATCCTTATTAAAGTACCAATAACATATTTGACAGATACAGAGCAAACTTTTCAAAAATTTATATGGAACCCTAAATGACCCCAGATAGCCTCAGCAATTCTGAGAAAGAAGAACAAAGTGGGAAGGATCATGGTACCTGACATCAAACTGTATTATAAGGCCACTGTAATCAAAACAGCCTGGACTGGCATAAGAACAGACACATAGATCAATAGAACAAAATAGAGAGCTCAGAAATAAACCCATGTCTCTACAGTCAATTAATATTCAACAAAGGAGGCAGAAGCATAAATAGAGGAAAAAAATAGCCTCTTCAACAAATGGTATTGGGAGACCTGGACAGCTACATGCAAAAAATGAAACTAGACCAACAACTTATACCATACACAAAAATAAGCTCAAGATGAATAAAAGAGTTAAATATAAGTCACGACACCATTAAAGTCCTAGAGGAGAACATAGGCAGGAAAATTTCAGATATCCCACACTGCAATATTTTCACCAATATGTCCCCCAGAACAAGGGATATAAAGGAAAGAATAAACAAATGAGACCTCACTGAAATAAAAAGCTTCACAGCTAAAGAACACAACATTAAAATGAAAAGAGAACCAACTGTATGGGAAAACATATTTACCAATGATACCTCAGACAAGGGTTGAATCTCCATAATGTTATAAAAACTCACATGACTCCAATCCAGGAAGACAAGCAACCCAATTAAAAAATGGGCAAATAACCTGAACAGACACTTCTCCAAGGAGGACATATAAAGTGCCCAAGGACAGATGCTCAGCATCACTAGCCATCAGAGAGATGCAAGTTAAAAACACAATGAAATACCACTTCACACCAGTGAGGATGGCCATCATAAACAAATCAACAAACAACAAGTGCCAGAGAGGTTGTGGAGAAAAGGGAACACTAGTACACTATTGGTGGGAATGCAAACTGGTACAGCCACTGTGGAAAACAGTATGGAATTTCCTCAGGAAACTAAAAATGGAACTGCCTTTTGATCTGGCAATTCCACTGCTGGGATTATATCCTAAGAATCCTGAAACACCCATCTAAAACAACCTATGCACCCCAATGTTCATAGCAGCACAATTTATAATAGCCAAGTACTGGAAGCAACCTAAGTGCCCATCAGTGAATGAGTGGACCAAAAACCTATAGCACAGTTACACAATGGAATATTACAGAGCAGAAAGAAAGAAGGAGTTTCTACCCTTGGCGACAGCATAGATGGAGCTGGAGAGCATTATGCTAAGTGAAATAAGCCAGTCAGTGAAAGACAAATACCATATGATCTCACCTACAAGTGGAATCTAATTAACAAAACAAACACGCAAGCAAAATATAACCAGAGACATTGAAATAAAGAACAAACTGACAGTAACCAGTGGGGAAGGGGAGGGGATAACGGGGTGGGGGGGGAGGGGAAGGGTCATCAAGGAACATGTATACAGGACATGTGGACAAAGCCGAAAGGGGATAGGTTTGAGGATGTGAGATGGAGGTGGGTGGCGCAGGGGGCTGTGGTGTCAGGGGGTTGGGGAATGGAGACAAATGTACTTGAACCACAATAAAAAAATTAAATTAAATTAATAAAAATAAATGAATAAAATCTCTATCAATGTAGAAACATGTAAAAACATCCAAATGATTTGTCAGCAATAGAGTGTTAAGGAAATATATTCTTTCTTTATTAGAGAAAAAATTGAAATCACACTGACTTCACTATTCAATGGAAATTAGATGCTAATTTCTAGAATATATTAAAATTTTAAGTGGTTTTGTTCATAGGAATCTTTACTATAATAATTGTGGTTTTTTCTGTCAAACATGCTTTATTTGTTTTTTTTATTTTGTTTATTTAAGTATAGTTAGTATATAATTTTATACTGATTATATTAGTTTCAGGTGTATAACATAATGATTCCATTTTTTTATACCTTACAATGTAATTACCCTGCTAATTCTAGTAATTATCTATCACCATGTAAACTTATCAAAATATAATTGACTATATTCTCTTTCCACTTTAATAGCATTTACATTAGGAAGTTATTTGTGTCTTGTGTCTTTGGTTCAGTTGTGGTCAATTTAGTATATTCAGGATGTAAAAATATTTGGTACACTATAAAATTACATTTTCAACTTTAATATTCAAAGATTCAGAGAAGTTTTGGTGTAAGTTACTTATAGATAATTATTTTATCCCAGCTTGTGTACAAACAATTTATTAAGCAAGCAGAGTTTTAAAATTTCTGTGGATAGATGAGTTTGTGCATTGTTTTTTCTGTTAAGAGTATAGAAAGCAGTTTTATATTGGCTCTGTTTGGTGACTTTAACTTTAAGCAAGATTTGATTAATATAGTGCAGTCGTATTGAGAGTACATTTTTAGAAAATATGCATTGTGTTATAATTCTTGTATTCTACTACCTCGGTATATACTAAATATGCAACATTATCAATTCTGAATGTTTGATACAAGTTAAAAACATACTTACAATATGATGTCAGTAGAAATGGATATTTGATGCTCATAATTCCCAGAATAACTTATATAAATGGACTTTTAACCTCAGGGAGAAATGCATGGGTTCAAATGATTACTGTAGAAATTGGCTTATATTCATGGGCTTTAACTTTTCTCTCTAAAATGAACTCAGCCATTCCCTATTTAAGTCATTATTTATTCTGTAATAGGTAATAAACAGAAAAAAAAAGCGTCCATGTTAAAATAATCCTCTTTTATTGTTTAATTAGTGATACACACAAATCTATATGAAGTGGACACGGGGTTTGTTTGAGGAATGCATTTAAATTATTTTAAAAAAATTAAATATCATGCGACATTGTACAGGTAGCATCTGAAGACGTTTGTTTGCTAGTTGCTAGATTTGCCTTTCAATGCTATGGCAACGGTATCCCAGCAGGGTACTGCAGGAGAAAGTCATGTGACTAATCACAGTGGACTTCATGTCCTTGGGGTTGCTATACTAAAATTGACATGTTTTTATACCAAAGGGTTTGAGTTCTGACAAGCATCTGTGAGATTTTTCTGCTTCATCTCACTCCTGTCTATACTACTGTACCATAGCTTTATCCAGAACAGAAAAATGTGATTGTTGTTTTAAAAATGAGGTTTAATTACATGGAGAATAGAAATTATCAGGTATTCTAAAAGCAATGAAAACCATGTCCTCAGATGGGGATAAAAATATAAAAAGAAAATGTTTGTAGTAAAACATCTGAAAGATTAACTTGGGAAAGCGTCAATAGTGTGGATAATAAAGAAAAAAGAAATCCATTTCACCGTTTGCTTTCTATGACACAATGGAAAATATTGACATGAACAGAAATCAATTTTGGAAATATAAACACTCTAAGTAAAGAAAATTTAGATTATCAATATGTTCTATTTTCTTCATAACATGTTATTACTTAAAAAGCAATAAAAGTTTACATAGAAGATGGATGTTAAACAACATTGGTTCAACGCTTGAAAATGGCAATGAAACTAAAGCAAACTATTTGATTAAGAACTGGCCCTTATTACTTAAGAGTCTGCCAAAAAGTTTGAATCTTGTCCAAAAGATTCTTTTACAGTTTTCATTTGTTTTAAAGCCCTCAAAGCAAGACAGACATAAAGTACACATGCATTGTATAAATACTGAAAAGAAGCAATTGATTTGGAACAAACACCCAATTCATGTGATAAAATCAAATTGCTAAAAAGAGCCTAATGACAGCTTCTAGGTGTTATACTTCCACCTCCCCAGGCATATGGTTGTTTTGTAAATCTTTTGGTTATTTAAAGTTTTCAGACTCAAGATAACTTTTCTTTCACATTTTGAATGTTAAAGTTACTCCCATTCACTTAGCACATTACCAAGTTGACATCAAGATCTATAATATAAGCTCTAAAACAGTTTTAACTTTTTGAACAGAATTTCAAAGAATGCATATCATTGCCCAAAAGGGGGAAAGTTATTTCATAAATTGATGTTTAGTTAATTTATATATATACATAAAGTGATATTTGAATGAGCTTAGTAAGTACTAAATTCTGCTAGCCACTAGGAATGTGATTTGTTCTTTTTTCTCAGTAATGTTTTGCCTATTCAAGATCTTTTGTGGTTCCATACAAATTTTAGGGTTGTTTTCCCTATGTCTGTGAAAACAAAAAGCCAGTGCAATTTTGATAGAGTTTGCATCGAATCTATAGATGCCTTTGGGTACTATGAATGTTTTAACAATATTAATTTTTCTGCTTCATTTGCTTCTTACTCAGTTTCTTTCATTAATATCTTATAGTTTTCTGTGTACAGATCATTAACCTCCTTGGACAAATTTAGTCCTCAGAATTTTATTCTCTGGGAGATTATTGTAAATGAAATTGCTTAATATCTCTTTCTGATAGTTCATTGTTAGTATATACAAACACAACTGATTTTTATATAATAACTTTTTATCCTGAAACCTCACCAAATTCATTGGTTAGTTCTAACAGTTTTTGGGTGGAGTCCTTAGAATTTTCTATATGAAAGATTATACCATCTGTAACCAAGACAATACTTTTTCTTCCTTTCTTATTTGGATGCCTTATTTCTTTTTCTTCCTTGTTTGCTCTGGCCAGAACTTTCATTACTATATTGAATAGGAGTGGTGAGAATGATCTTAAAGGAAAAAAAACTTCCAACCTTCCACCTTTGAGTATAATGTCACCTGTGGGTTTTCCATACATGACCTGTATCATATTGAGGTATATACCTTCTGTGCCCAAATTGTTGAGCATTTTCTTTATGAAAAGCTGTTGTATTTTGTCAAATGTTTTTCCTGTACCTATTGATGATCATATATATGATTTCATCTTTCATTCTGTTAGTATGGTGTTTTATACTTATTGATTTATGTACATGTATGTTGAAACACTTTTGCATCACAGGAATAATTCCTGTTTGATTATGGTGTATAATCCTTTTAATGTGTTGCTACATTCAATTTGCTAGTATTGTGTTGAGAATTCTTACAACTATATTCACTGGGGCTACTTGTCTGTAGTTTTCTTATAGTGTTCTTGTCTGGCTTTGGTATCAGAGTAATAGTGGCCTCATAAAATGAGTTTGAGAGTGTTACCTATACTTAAATTTTTGGGGAAAGTTTGAGAAGATCTTGCATTAGTTCTTCTTTAAATGTTTAGTAGAATTTACCAGTGCAACCATCTGGTCCTGAGCTCTTCTGTGTTGGCAGGTCTTTGGTTACTGTTTCATCTCCTTTCTTAGTTATTTTTTCAGATTTTCAATATCTTCATAATTCAGTTTTGATAGGTTGTATGCTTCTAATAAACTCATGTACAGTGTCAGTTAATAAACAATGGAATGGGGTGTGTAGTGTTAGAGTGAAAAAGGAGGAGGTAGAAAGCCCAGGGACATTTTACACTTCTATGCAAGAAGATAAACAGAGAAGCATCAAATGTCCCTGAGAGATAAGAAAGTAGCTTACCTTTGTGGTTTCCAAATTTATATCCCAAGAAACCCAGTTGTACTTCCCTTCAACTTGGATTCTGTGAGTTGTAGTCATCTCTTTATAGTAACCATCTTTTTACTTTCTTTCTGGAGTATGTTTTCTGATTCTCACAAAAGTGTCTCTTACTAGATGATCTTCAAAACAGTGTCTACATTTTAATACTTTTCACAGATTAATCTGTCAACATGGCTTGGTTTTGCTAGTTCTGTTTTTCCCAGTTCCTTAAGTGCTGTTTCTTTGATGCCCATAACTGCTTATGCAAACTCATTCCGATGTTTTAGTCATGCTCACAAATAAGACAAACAAGGCTGGCATTCTCTTTCCCTCTCTTCACCTTGCACTGCCTCCATTCTCACCATATCCCTAGAACCATAGCCATTTAGAATACACTCCTTCATAACTAAAATTCTAGATATAACCAATTGCTTGTACCAGAAATGCCTCGTGACTCAACGAACACGTTGGCACTTTGGTGTTTATTCATCTGAACTATGTTTTTGGTTTCTCCATCTTGATTTTGGTCACCAGCCCTATCCTTCAGCAGAAAGCAAAGACTAGTGGTTCATGACACCACAGATGTGAAATGACCCAGAGAGGCTGTCACCAGGAATGCTGTTTTAAATCAAGGCATTCTTCAATGAGGGAAAAGATTTTCAGCTGGGATTTTATGTAAACATATTGTGCCCCGTGGTATGAACTTAAAATAACCTTCCAATCACCATAGTTCTTACACAATAATAACCAAAGCAAAGGACATACATCATAGCAGTTAGTACTCAGGTAGTAGAGAGAGACCTAGAACTGTGGCACCACACAGAAGCCATTACCTCCATTAACAAAGCCACCCATTTAAAGAGCTGATACATGAAGAGCAGGAACTTACATAGAAATTGAATGGTGAAGACTCAGAACTGAAAGACTATTTTTCAAGAAAGTGAGTAAATAAATATAAAAACACTGAGTCTAGAAATTGGGCTTTCAGGTTAGAATGCAAGATTATGTGAAATTAATTTGCATTTACAATAAATCACTTCAAACATTATGATAGAATTTCATTAAAATTAATACTTACAAAAAAAGAATCTAGTATCCCTGGAACATATAGGAAGATGTCTTAAATGTCTAATTGAGAAATCCAGAACATTCTCTTCATCTCACTGGAGATGGTTATCTCTTCTTTAAGATAAAATAGGAAGCACCAGCCTACTTTTACTCTTTGTAGCTCTGAAGTATAATTATGTAAAATTAATAGTATAGGATGGTTTTCACTTATTCCCACCTAAAACCTTTGCTATTTTCAGTTAATCCTGGGTCAAAACAAGCAAATTAAAAAAATATGGCTGGACTTGCTACAACTAGAAATCTGGAACAGGTGCCTCACCTCTTTATATGTACAAATAGTCTGTCTGGAAAAACTCCTCCCATTGTTAATATAACAAGAACAGTTTTCACTACATCAATGTAACCTGGCAGCCAAGGAGATTGGACTGGAATGTGCATGCATGAACAATGACAACTTCAATTTACTAGTCAATGGGGATGGTAGAAGCTTCTGAGTGAGCATGTGTATTGTGTGGCCATTGCATTCCAAATGACTGAGTAGAGCAAGGAATCTGCATCAAATTTTGCATTAAGCTTGAACATTCCTGCATGGAAACTATTCAGGTGATTTAGAAGGCCACAGCTATGGGCAACTGGTGACTGGCAGCTTCACAGGACACTCATGCATCACATCTTGTGCAGATTTCTTTAGCGAAACATCAAATAACCCAGGTGACTCAGCCCCACTACAGCCCAGATTTGGCACCCCGTGACTTTTGGCTTTTCCCAAAACTAAAATCACCTTTGAAAGGAAAGAGATTTCAGACTGTTGATGAGATTCAGGAAAATATGACAGGGTGGCTGATGGCAGTTTGGACACCTGTGTGAGATCCCAATGTGCCTACTTTGAATGAGGACTGAGACATCATTGCCTTATGTACAATGTTTCTTGTATCTTGTATCTTCTTCAATAAATGTCTCTATTTTTCACAGCACATGGTTGGATGCCTTCTGGGCAGACCTTGTAAAATCACTTGCACAGTATATCCTGCCCAGTTAATAAATATAGAAATGGGATATATAGAGTTAAAGTAATGAGGGAGGAGGTAGAGGACCAAAGATAAAATTGTAACAATAAAGAAGCATTTGATTTCTGAAAAGATTCCTGAGTGGAATCAATTTAACTGCTGCAAAGGGGACATTGTAAGAATCCAAAGAATGACTGTTGCACATGAACCCCTGGAGATTAGCTGCTCTGGAGTTTGACACTGTTCTAATTTAGTTTCCTTTCAAAGGAAGCATTCCAATCTTCTCTTCAAATAAATGAGCAAAGCAATTATGCAGCCTCTAGAAAAGCATCAATGTGCCCACAGAGGACACTATAAAATATTTTCTCATTATTCCATAACTTACTGATTTTAGAAAATAGTTCATTCTTCTTTAAATGACCCACATTCCTCAATACATTAAAACAGCCTGGTTAACCACTTCTTAAGTACAGATTTAAATAAGTTTGCCTTGCCTAGTTATTTATCACAGATTTTACCACTTATTTACTTTGAGACATTATTGCAAATGTCAGCTTAAAATGGAATTACTATCCTCATTTCAATCAGCTAATATTTTATAATGCATTTGAGATAATTTATAATAAGATTTCTCAATTGCTAATTGATTAGTTATGGTAATCCCAGGAGATACTCCACTTTGAGCTTGTGAATGGCTCATACTTATCTTAAATGACTGTAAAGTGACAGTGATAAATAAATTGGGAAAGGGGACCATCCATCAAGTGAGCGGTGGTTATAGAGTTGGGAACTTGATATCCTGAAAACTAAATACAAATAAAAAGTGATATGGGCTTAGGAAAAATAACAACATTCAAAGCCAAAATAAAATGGGGCATTAATACTTGACATCATAAGAAAAATACAGGATAAAGTTTAAACATTTTCAGGGAAGGAAGGTCAATTTCAAGAGTAGAGTGAAATAATTTTCTTTTTTTGTTTGTCACAATGACTTTATCACCCTCATTCCACGTTTGGTAAATTGTTATTTAGGCTTTTTTTTATAAAACTGACTTTTTTCTAATGACCATTTTTAGAAGTTTGTAGACATTAGGCAAAGAAGAGAGAGGAAAAATCATCAATAATTCAGTTTTTCAAAAGTCCCTGTAACTACTTTAGCAGATATACTTTCAGTAGTATTTTGCTCATTTTATATCTCTCCTTGCTGCTTTCTAAACAGGTAATATACAATAATCATGGAAAAATGCAAGATAGAAATATAAAAACAAAAATGTTAATAAAATGATCTGGAATCCCTAAACCAAGATATAACCACTGTTAAACATACTGATGTATATTTTTCCACAACAAAATAACCTTAAAATGAGATTGAGCACCCATGTTATTTAAACCTTGGCTGACATATGAAAAGGATGAACCAAGTTTTGTGTTGGCCCACAGAGATGGCACTGTCGTTGCCTCACTTAAGAAAAATATACTGCCTCCACGCCCCTGTATAATTGTGGCTGAGGCCAAAAGATCAGGCTGCAGCCTTCCCAAGAGTAGGCTTTATGAAAAGGATGAACCAAGTTTTGTGTTGGCCCACAGAGATGGCACTGTCGTTGCCTCACTTAAGAAAAATATACTGCCTCCACGCCCCTGTATAATTGTGGCTGAGGCCAAAAGATCAGGCTGCAGCCTTCCCAAGAGTAGGCTTTACCTCACGTTGCAACAGACAGTTACATTGTCAATCATCCTGGGATAATTCTAGTAATGCTCTCCCTACCCCAAGTGTGGAGAGGGGGATTGGGAAGCTGACTCAGGAAACAGAATATAGATCAAAGTAAATACAATTTTCTTTTCTCTTTGAAGGAATTAGTGAATATCTGATACATGTTGTTTTAAAACAGTCTAGTATATAAATTATGTAAAGCATTAAGCATTTAAAGTTGTATTTTTAAATTATTCAAAATATCTCATGCAAAATCTATACCTGTAAAATAGTTCTTAAAAATAGCCTAAGATTTTCTCTCTTTCTCTTCACTGCCCAAAATATTAGTTACATTAAGACTATTAGTTTGTAAGATCCATAATATTCGCACTGATTTGTAACCATAATACCTGAAGATGGACAAAAAGTACATATATATTAATTATAAGAAAATAGTATGAAAATGCACACTGACAATTATTTAAAATTATCTTATTTCTTGCAAAATAAATGTTCAATAATGACTCAAAATGTAATAGCTAGATAAGTAGTATAATTAAAATGATTTGATTTAATATTAAAGATATATCTACCAATAAATAAGACAAGAGCATTTTGATGGTTGCCAGATAGGAGGGGAGTGTGGGAGAATGGGTGAAGAGGTGAAGGGATTAGGAAGTGCAAATAATAGTTACAGAATAGCCATGGGGATATAAAGTACAGTATAGGAAATGGAGTAACTAAAGAACTTATACAAATGACTGATGGACATGAACAATGGTGGGGGGATTGCCTGAGGGAGTGGGGGTGCTGGGTGGGGGTGGGTAAAGGGGAAAAATGAGGACAACTGTAATAGCATAATCAACAAAATATAATTAAAAGAAAAAAGTGAATACTAATTAATTCTTTTAAAATCTCAGAGAATTAATAATTTCTATATTATAAAAATATTCCAGATAATTAAAAATATGGTATAATTCACAATTAACTTTATAAAGCTAGTGAAATGAAAGTAGTGTATTTATCTGATTAAAAATTATTAGTTTACCCAAAAACAATACTGACAGATACATGAGTACATACACATAAAAACATTGTGCATTCAAATTAAATAATATAACAAACCATTAATCTACACAATCAAGTAAATATGTCCTTATACTTTGTTGATTTAATATCAAATATTTTTTATGTGCTATTTATCATAGTAGGAGTAGAAAAGAAGCATCTCAATAGATGTTGACAATGTTTTTTAAATGTAATTTGATATCATTTTAAATATCAAAACAATAATAATCTAAAAAATAAAAACTAATTTAAAATATTACTAATAATACATCTTAAGGATGTAGAAAGAAGTACTTGCCATTTCTGAAGTAGTTCCTGGTCTACTATGAGGTTCTAAAAAGACAGAATGTCATGAGAGACAAAGTGTAACAGACAATTAAGGAGATAGTTTTATTTAGGTGATTGCAATGGGGAGACATTCACTAATCAGAAATGTCTCAAAGAAAAGGAAGGGACCTGGGATCAGATACAGGTAGACAAATGAATCATGTGTGAGTCTTATAAAAGTAAGGACAAAAGTTAGAGGTGGGTCTTATCCAAGATATTCAAGAAAGGTGGAGACAGGTCTTAGACTGTGCAAAATCAGATGGTCCTTGATCATGAGATGCTGCCTGATGCACCACAAAAGGGTGGGAAGATTTCTTAACCATTGATGTTTTCTTGGAGCAGAAGGGCTCAGATAAACTTCAACATTGTCAACGTCTTACCAGAAACATCAGATGATTATGCAGCTGATGTTATCTACCGTGAGCTTGGCTTTGTCAGATCCACTGAATCATGTAATCAGATGGACACAGTAGCCACTGTGTAATACAAATGGTGTATTTTGTTTGGGTCGGGTGAAAGAAGGTCCAAAAAGCATAAGTGAATTATATACACAAGTGACTCAAACTCTCATGTTACCTACTTCTGTTGTCCCTATAGGAAAACTATAACATAACTTTATGGAGAAATTAATATTACCAACTGACAAAAAGGAAAATAACAACAAAAATGATTACTACATAGATGCATTGTGTTGTTCTAGCTGTTGTAACTGTCACCAAAGGCCTGCTCAGGGGTTGTTTGCCTTAATGAGTCATGAGAGAACAGTTTCCTGAGTGAGCAGACTTGACTATTACAGGAAGAGAAGTTGCTTGACATGGATACACATGGGATCCTCAGTTGTGGGGAAATAGCTTTTGCTGATCAAAGCCCTGGAAGAAATAAAAATTGAATATTATAGACAAGAAGCTCTGGAGAAAACGTGTATGTGTGTGTGTGTGTGTGTGTGTGTGTGTGTGTGTGTGTTTATATAACAAGAGCCACAGAGCATATGGCTACTAGAGTATGTACCACAAAAGAAATTCCAAAACATGACAGATGGAAAGGATGATCCATACAATAGATGTTATGTGATTTCTCTTCAGTCATTTACTGTTGGGACAAAGAAGAAAGTAACCATGGAGATAGAGGTAGAGAGTATATACAGATCCAGTACCTTTAGAATCTCTTATTTCAAATCCCTGATTAACTAATGATGGTATAGAATCACCCACTAGACATCTAAGACTGGTGCCCTGTAATTGATATACCATTATTTCTTAAAGACATAGTTTTGTTTTGGTTTGTTTTTTTGTGGAAGGTGAATGTTATCAGACCATTTGCCAGAGGGAAGAATGACTTGTTCATATTTGAAATGAATCCTACAATGGATATAAATCAGTCTTTTTTGTCCATAATGTCACTGATAGCACTTCTGAGAGTTTCAAGAATAGTTGATCGATTAACATGGTATTCCATAAAATATTGCCACAGAGCATTGACATTTTAAATCGGTTTAGGGGCAATAATAAGTGTACAGCATGGGCTACACCAATCTTATACCCCATTACTTAAAAGCAGTTGACTAACTTGCACAGAAAAGTTGTCTGTTAATGGCTCAAGTAATGCATCAGATTAGGTACAACATTGTTCACATTGGAGTGCTGACTTCCAGGATATGGCATATGCATTGGACTAACAATTGATACATGGACTTTGCCCTCTCTAGATTGAAAACATGGATCTGAGGACCAAGAGGTGGAAGTAGAATTAGCTCTTTTATTTTCACTTCCAGGGAACCGTTCATAGAATTTGTCTTTCCATTCCCATTATCTTAGGCTCTGGTTGGCTAGAAGTGCTTGTTTCCAGCAGAAACAATTCAGCTAGAAGATATAGCAAGAGTCCCACTGAATTTGAAGTTGCAATTATCCTTTAGTCTCTCTGGCCTCTTTATGCCACTGATACCAACTGTACTATCAGGAGAAGAGGGTAATTTCTTCCAGGCATCCTCAAGAGCTAGGGTGGATCCTATGCAATGGACCTGGTGAGGACTATGCCTGGAATACAAGCGATTTCCTGGGGAATTGCTTGGTGTGTCTGTTCCCAGTGATAACAGTGAATGAAAGATGGCTAAGGATTCAAATTCTTGGGGACTGTGTAGGCTACACCAGTAAGCAAACAGCAACCTGGACCAGCTGTGGTGCCAGTCTAAGGTGAGAGAAATATAGAATGTGTAGTGCAGAAAGCAAATGATGGATATTAATTATAATCTTAGGATCAATGGCAATAACAAGAATTATTGTTTCACTTCCCTCTCTTTCAAGCTGTCACTATGGTGGCAGGACAGTTAATTTCTCTGGTAAAATGCACTTTTCTCTAGATTTTCATATGGTTAATTCCTACACTCCATTCAAATATGCTCAGTTTCTTAATGGTGTCTTTCTTATTATCTAAAATCACAACTTTTTTCTGTTTTCCAGTCCCTCCATCCCCTCTCCCTGCTGCACTTACTAATTTTGAATATAATTAGTTGCACATTTACAAATGTATGTGTTACTTATTAATGTATGTGTTTTATCTTTCTCGCATCTTGAATGTAAAAGTCAAAGGGGCAGGCATTTCTGTATGTGCTTTTCTTCCCCACTTTTGTTTCCCGTCACCTAAAAGAGTGTCTAGCTCATAGCAAGTACTTAATAAATATCTGTAGAAATAAATACATTAGTGTTACTTCTTTTTTAGGACTCTTGAATCTACATCTTCAATCTACACATCCAAATTTATATCCTGCCCCGTATTTTTAGGTTACATAAGCTATGGATACCCTTGTGTACAGCAGAGTTGGCAGGATACCTTCCATTTTCATGTTAGTGGAGATGGAAGACCCCTTATATGCCAAAGCATATCTGTCTTAGCTTGATCACTGATATTTTACATTCCTTATAGGAAATAATGATAAGGCTAGAACAAGAATTACTTTGGGAAAATTAGATATTTATACAAATATAGTAGGGAAAGAGTTTACATAGATAAAATAAGAGTCGAAGGCACAGGGAGTCTTGAGTGGCACAGGCTGTTATAATTTAACTTCCACCTACTTTCTGAAAGGATCTCTGGGTCTCATTGACTCCATGTCATCTCTGGTATAAACTTCACATTTCTGATCTCATCCTCAGAGTCACTGACTCTCAGTAACTTGCTTTACTTAACTAGATCAAGTTTACCTTCTACTACCTCTAAATTATGCTCTGGACCCTAATTACTTGAAAATTCAGAGTTAAGTTTTTTCTGACATTCAAAAGACAGACAATGATGTATAGACATAACTTAGTAACCTGAAAAAAATCAGAGTTGCTCTGTCCATATTTCGGGGTCTTTATAATCTCTCCTCTCCTTTTATCTTTTCCTCTCACGATTGCCATTTTTTTTTGTATAGAACTCAAGCCAACTACCCAAACCACATGTATATATTTCTCCAGCTCCAGGATACACCATGCATAGACTGCAATCTTTATGTTTACTGCATATATTCTTCCTTAGAAGTTTTATTGCCTCAGCCTAAGACAAGGACCATCTTTCCATGGTCTATAGGGCCCTTGTTCCAATCAGCTGTTAAGTGGGGTGAGAGGTTGTGGAGAAGAGGTTGATAAATCCATTACAAAAAGCAAGATTGTGACCAGAAAAGCAACACAAAACACTAAATACTTTACTTTTTTGAAAACTAATTATAACTAGTAAGTAATAATTTATTCAGCACTAGTCAGATTGAATATATGGTTTTCATTAGGCTTTTTAATAAGAACTATAATGACCCCATAATAATTTTAGTATCCCTATACAACTAGGACTCCAATCTTAAAATCATTGATTTTTTTCTTATATATCATGCATACGATGTATTTTTATATATTCATATATACAACTTTATTGATATATAATCATGTGCCATAAAATTCACTCATTTAAGTTGTACTATTTTATGGTTTTTACTATATACAGGGTATGGCAAAAGCAGGTTTACAGTTTTTTATATGTAAAATAATACAATAATTAATAAAAAATAATATAAGAACACACTCTATTAATGTTTTTTTAAATTTAATAGAGAACAGAACTTTCAGATTCATTGAAATGTTTAAGTGACAAAAACATGCAGTATACCGTATGTCTTTTTTAACAACCTGATTCCGTAGGTTAATTATAGATCACTATTAAACATTGACTTTTTATAGTAGCTTTTATCATCACTTTTTTGAAAGCAAACTATGCTATTAAGAAGTAGTATTTCATTTCAGATTTACAAATGAGGAAATTAGGCCAAGTCGAATAAAGAAAGAAGCCAAGGACTTCTTCAAAATCACAAAATATGTGAATGGAAAAATTGAAATTAGGATTCACAACTGATGAACTTTTCATTTTCTCCTCTCATTGATTTACGCTGTCTTTGTTTTTCTTTGTATTAAAAACAAACAAACAAACAAAACCTCTTGTGTGTCTCTGCACAGAAAATATTTAAAGGTTAAGCACACTAAGGGGTAACAATCAACAAGTATCTGCTAACCATCTTCAGGTCATCAAGTTCTTCTTCAGATGAGACAAGTTGACAGATTAGGGTTCCTTGGAAAATAAAGGAGCTCCACGACTATCCTAATAATAACTATCATTTATATATTTGTTTCTGAACATTCTGTTAAGAAATTCATAGATATTATTGCAGTCTTCAAATTACCTCATTCTTGTTTTATAGATGAGAAAACTGTGCTAGCAAGTGGCAAAGGTGAGAGTCGAACTCAAGTCTGTATGACTAAACATATGTGCTTATCGACCACAACATTATGCTATTTTCTTCCACAGAGACTCTTTTTCAATTAAACAAGCTTGGATTTCAAAAGAATTCTTGAAGAGGTAAAATAAATCCAGTTTGGCTACAGAGACAGAAGATCCAGTAGAAATAAAATGTTAGAGTCATTTCAATCATTCTGCCATCCCTAAGGGAGGAAATGTAAGGAAAACAAAATCTATACATATTAAACACTTAATATGTACCAGTCTTAGTTATAAATTTATAATTCCCACAAAAACCTTGTTAACATAGTTGAAGTCAACTTTTTTCTATAGTCAACACTTCTACCTTATTTGATCAATATGCGATTATTTAGCAACCAGCTCCTCTCCTCATTTCAGCCATGGCAGATATGAGGTCTCTAATGGCTGCTGTCAAGTACGTGATTCCCTTTGCCTGGATTTGTACGTGGACAATTCACGTAGGCCAGTTTAACCAAAGCTCTTCCATGAGATGCCTGCCATTAGATTTAAGAAAGACAGGTCTGTGCTTTCTAGTGAAAAGGCCATGAAGAAAAAGCTAACCTAAGAGAAAGAAGGTAAATGGTGGCGAAGAGAGAAATCCTGGTGGTATTGGATTCTCTACTTCTGGGCATCCCCAAGCTTTATCCTGGCCCTTTATTCAATTTGATTACATCAGCCAATGCATTATCCTAATTGCCTAAGATACTTTATGTTGTTTTCAGTCCCTTGTAACCAAAAGACTTCTGTTTTGATAAAGCAAACAGAAATTCAGATGCTCAGTCCACCAACATGTAAGTGACAAAACAGATTGAAGCCTAGGACATTCTACTCCTCGATTTCAGCTTAAAAAAATTCTATTCCACAGTAGGATTTAAATGTGTTTAAGTCATTGAACTATAACTACTGCGAATGGTTATATTTTGCTAAATTTGCAAGTGGAAATTAAGTGCTAGGTATGGTATCTTTATATACCATGTCTACATTGCCTTTACCTTTTGAGGAGTGAATATCACCTTAGTGAGTGTAAAAAGTCAACCTAATTCACCCAAATGTCTTTGGGATAAATAAGACTTTAATTTGGGTTTTAATTGAATAAAATAAGCACAATCAGGTGAAACCCTAAATATGGTTGACTACACTCACATTCTACCTAAGGAAATACAGCTATCATACATTTCTCCCAAAATATATTGGCATACCTGCCATTTCTTTTCTTTTCATACCTGCTTCAGAACATGGCTATAAACAATTTTCCCAGAGAATGCTATAAGTTAAACTTCAATCATAAGATCATTGGAGGAGATGCCTACTGAATCACAGGATTTTTTCACAAATTCAGTGTGTTTTTCTCCCAAATATTAAGGATGCTAAATCAAATCAAAATTGTGATACAGAAATATAAAATCATTATTAGCTAATACATTTTGACTAGAGTTAATTAATTACAATGGAGAGACTATTGTAATTGTCTCTCTAATGTAATGAAGGATTACATAGAGACTAATAAGGTTCTTGAAAGTGTTTTCCTCACCTTTTATTGTTCCTACTTTTACCTACTTTCAATATTTGTCTTTAAATGATCATTACATAATATTTCTGATTACCATTGTTTACAAAATTATATAAGCAATGAAAGATGATATTTTTTCTATATGTTGATGTAGGTATTATATGAAATTATCAACTCATTTTATCACAGTTTTTTTCATAGAACTTTAAGGGGAATTTCTTAAAGTGAAGAAATCACACAGACCTGTTAACCCTCCTGGTATTATAGTTATGCATTTCTCACATTTATAGACTGAGAAAATAGCTAATTTAAAATGCTACTTTAAGTACAATAAATTATATAGTCACACCTGTTATCACAGTACTAATGATATTTAGTATAATTGCTTACTTGTCTGTCTATGTTAATCTATGACCTCTATGAAGGCTAGGTTCTTGTTTATTTTATTTAAAATAAATAAAACAAATTATATTTATCATTGTTTTCATTGGATTTTTGTCATATATTTATAACAGAACCTAACAGAATGACACACTATACCTATTTAATGAACATCTGTAGAATGGATAAGTAGCTATTCCAATGAAAAACATATACTGAGAACATGGGAAATATTCAAGACTTCAAACCCCTTAAGTTATGCAATACTTAGAGAGTATGCACCATACTTATTCTCAGAAAAATTAATTGGTCTGAATGTTTTTAATATTAGTGGGTAGTATTGTGAGCCAGGCTCCATGGTAAACATTACACTGTACATTATACTATTTGATACAGTTAGTCAGTGAATGGTTAAGAATTAATATCCCAGAGAGGTATAATGTCCATGGTCACAAAGCTAGTAAGTCACTAAGCCAGATGCTCATCTGAGTTTTTAAATATATTGTCATATTTTACTGCCTCCCTATACAAAGGTTGAAAGAGTCAGAGGTAAGTTTTAAAAACAAGTAAAAGAAGTCATTTATGTTTTGATGGAGGTTGAGGAGTGATAAAACATGAGGTTAGGTTTCATGAAATTAAGAGTTGCATAATTTCGTCAAAGACCAGGCTAGCAGATACATTTGTGGAAAACTGAGTTTTTATTTGTGTTCTATGTTTTGAACAGTTTTTAGAAGTAGACAAAATTTTATGACTAGTAGCTTCAGGAATCTGGCTTAATAATAAATAAAGTACCTGATGATTTTAAAAGAATTTATGATAGATATATACTCAAGAAAATAATTTGTGTTTAATTCTTAGAGTCCTAGAATCTCAGATTTGGAATGAACTTTACTCACATATTCTTACCTCTGACTGAAATTTTTGAAGGGAATAGAGAGAAAAAGAAGAGTTTTACTACTTCAAAAGTTTACATTCACATTTCAAACAGTTTAAATTTTTTATATTTTAATTGAATTATACAGAAATGTACTTTTCTGTATCTTCATCCATTGACCTTAATCCCATTCCTCTGAAGTAACCTAGGATACATGCATATATGCACATATACATATAAATATTTTTATAAATCTTTAATATGCCAGCCCTTCTTAATTTGAAGACAGCATCTTAAACTATCATTTCACTATATACCTTCTTGAAGACACAGTCTTCTCCAAAATTCCTCCAGTTTTTCTTCTATCTTGATCACCCATCTTATTACTTAATTTGTACATATTTCATCTCAGTTCTTCCTTCATAGGCTCCATTTTCTCAGGTTCATAATATAAAACAAAGTCCAGATATGATCAGAACAATGTCATTTCAGAATTGCTCAGAAATTACTTGATTACTTACTCATATCCTTAGATCAAGTTCATTTATAAAAAGAACAAAATTAATCTAAAATCTCATTTTTGTTCACTAGTATATGACTTTGATATACATTCATATGTACACATGTGCATATATTTAAATAATGTTTAACAAAATTAAATCACCATTTACACTTCTTTTATACCTGCATAATTAACCAGGTATCTTTTTCATACTTCTACACACATCTAAAAAACCTTGGGACTTGCCATTTTAGAACAGCATGTTTGCACTTTTGTTTATACAGGGTGGGGCAAAAGCAGGTTTACAGTTGTTCCTATTGAAAAGAATACCATATTTAATAAATAATAATATGAGAATAAACTCTGTTTTGCACACTCATAACTATAAACCTACTTTTGCTTCACCCTGCATTAATGAGTTACCTTTTGAGAACTTCCAGGGATCTCTTGTAGGACAGCGGCCCATATGTAGAGTAGCTGATGGGAAAGAAAGGAAAATTGGTAGAAAATTTAAAAGACAAAATCATTCTGAATGGTATCTCATGCTGTGATCTCTGTCTCAAGTGTTTGAAAATGAGCTCTGGTATTATTTTAATATTACTTCATGATTTTCCATTCACTGACTGAGGTACACCCCAAAAAGACAGCATCCACATAGACCACTTGGAACCAGAACCGTGGCCTCAAGTTCATACACAGACTGTTTATTACAGATACCACCACTGATGGGCTGTACATTTGTTCTCTATTTTGATCTTCCCTGGGTCAACTAATATTTATTGAACACATACACTGAGAGTAGGCCTACCTAAGAGGGATATTATGTAAATAAGCACAATTCCATCCCCTGGAATAGAGATTAACTAATATGTAAAAGAGTAGAAGTGGAAACTAGCATCAAAATTGAACTAAGTGTCCCTCCAATTCAGTGAAGAATCACAAAGATAGTAAAATCAACAGATAAGGCTTAGTTATTTGTTAAAGTTCAGTGATCCCAAGCATCTTAGCTGTCTGGAACTAATGCTTATCAATCCTGGAGAATTCAGTATATAATTAAGTTAAAGATATTTTCTTAAGAATTCCTGTAAAAAAATATATATTCAGCAATAATACTGCCTGTTTAAATGTTTTTCAATTTCAGGAGAAAATGAATAATATCTTTAAGAAGAAGCTTACAGAGGAAAGAATTTGATTTGCTTCTATGTATTTATGTAAAAATTTTCCTGCTTCTCATTTCTTAGAGAAATATTAACTATGCATATTTAAATACATATGCAAATATTAATAAAGCAACACATTTTCTACTTAAAAACTTAACAGTGAGTTACTTGTTTGTTCATCACATTTCTTTGAGTTATGCAAACCTGGGGTTCATTCTACCAGCTCCTAACTCAAGGCACCCATTTTCATCTAAGACTGCTAAAACTAAGTCTCATGCCCAATAACAAATATGATCATGTAAAGCAGTGGATCCAAGAACATGCTTTCATTCTAAATACAACTTCAATATAATAATAGAGACATTTTACCACCATTTAATGAACCAAAAGATAAAATATAATTTTCCATCATCATTATTGTTTGAAAGAATGTTTTAACTCTAAAATTCAAATCTCAGAATATAAGCTGGTCCTTTAAAGTGAATAAATTTCTCCTTATGGAAAAAAACTCAGTACACTGAACTTGCCCATATCTACCTGTTCTCATTTCTTAAACTCTATTTGGGAAACATTCCGCTATGGACATTGCAAATCCAGCTTATTAGATGTTAGTGAGTATCATAGCTTCGAGCCCCAGAAGTATTGTTGCTGTTTTTGTTTCTTATTTGGTCTCATTTGCTACCAATTCCCCTTTCTCAAAACTGTGTCATCTCTGAAGACATATGAAGCCCAGAGTGCCCAAGTGGATCAGAGACCATTATTATATTTATATCAATAACCATACAGCCTCTCCTCATCCTCTTCTCTTCGCTGAGAGGGTGTGATGAGGGTAGATAGACCCTGACTGTGTATAAAGGATGTCTCTATGATAGGAGCAGAAACCAGAGATTATGAATTATTATTATGACAACTACCACATAGCTTCCCCTTTCCCTCCAAATAAACAAATTCATTCTTGGAGAAGAAGGGAAGGTCCCTAGATATTTGCAACCCTTTGGAATGTGAATAAATGGCCGCAGGGGAGATAGCTCTGTAATCCTCGGTAGAGGTCTCCAACTTCCAACTCCAACTTCACCAGTCAAAAGTGTTTGAACCCTGGTTGTCAGTAATTTTTTCCCAAAGCCTTAAATGTGCAGAAACATGAAATATTAGTTGTTCTGCAAGAACAGATAATGACAATTATTTTCTCCATTATACTTATGCCATTTCTGAATCCCCTTGGGTTTTTTCCTGTAAATAGCAAAATTGCTCAGTGTTAGTCTCCCTCTACTGAATGTCTACATTTCTATGTTTTTCCAAGTTAATGGAGTTTACTTAAAGTACTGGTGCTGGTTTTGTATTAGTTTTCAAGATGTGGTTAAATTCTGGATCGTATTAGAAAACCCAACTTTCTCATCATGATTGTATTCTACTCTAGCTTAATACATAAAGCTTTTTTTTTCTTTTGTCTCTGGCCATTCAACTTTCTTTACACATTTGTGCATTAAGAAATTAATTGGGCATGGGGCAGTATCTGCTATTGTGCCACTAAAAGTGTTTAAATAGAAATATATAACTAGAAGCCGACCTGCTCCAACAGCTGTCCTCCATCACCATTGCATTGTCTCAACTCTTTTTCAAAGCAACTTCTACAGAAAAGTATAATGGTCAAAGATATTAAAAACATTCAAGTTTTCTGTAATAGAAATTGAAATTAAAACCTTAATGAGATCCTAAGTTTTACTCATAAAATAATGTGGTTTGTCTATTTTTACTTCCTCTCCTTAATGTCTATAATCAATACTGATGATGTGACTATAAAGGAGGCACTATCATGTGTTGCTGATATAGTATCTTAAATGCTCATGAACAACATTTCCTTCTTAAAAAAAGTTGTTTGCCTTTTCAATCTTTTTAAAGTTTTTATGGATAAACTTTTTAATTTGTTGAAGTTCAAACAACATGTACTTTTCCTTTTTAATTGTCTCAATTACTTATTTTATTAAAAAATTTTTTCTTATTGCACAAATATTGTTTATCATATACAAAACTGAACTGTAAGAACAGCTACAATAACATATAGACTTATTCTTTTCCAGAATTTACTAGTCTAATCTTGCCTACTAAAATATATATTGTCAAGCTCTGAAAATATTTCACAGACATTTTGACTGAAATCTCAAGAATACTATAAAATTTTAAAGGTGAACATATTCAAATACTAAATTATCACATTCTAAATAGGAAATAAGGACAAAAAGGGGGATTATTACATGACAGGCATTGTGCTAAGCATATGGAATGTTTTATGTCACTAAATATTTAGAACAACACTCAAATATGGGTTTTACTATTATGTGCAAATTGGGGTGAGAAAACTTGAAATTGGAAAAGTCATTAATCTCAGTGTTTTAAGTCAAGAGTCAAAGATAACTTTTACTTTAAGTTTAGCCAGCTGAGAGAAAAATGCTAAATTTGACAGAAGGGATAAAAGTTCAAAGATAACTTAGTTTATGACAGAATATAATATCATGCAGTGCCAACTATCTATTAGTTGAAGAGACACAAATTTGTCCCAAAGTAAACACTCAGCATGCAGTGCACACGTAGAACTTATACTCCAGAAAGGTGATGGCAATGCTGAAGATGTAGATTTAAAAGTCACCAACTCAGATATTATCATTTAAGAGAATAATTTCTTCAAAGGACAATGACTAAAAAGACTAGGCAAAGAGCAAAAAAGCAGAAATATGAATTGTAAGGCACATTTAAACTTAGGAAGTCCAAGAAGAAGTCAAGTTCAAAGAATGTGAATTGGTCATAGGGAGAGGAGCCTAAGCAGAAAAGAAGAAACAAAACATTGCGAGAAAGGTAAAAGATCAGAAGGATTCAATGCTGGAGAAGGTAAATATTCAGGGAATTTAATTTTATTTGTAGATAATTGATAGGTAAACTTTGGCAAAGCATCTTAACATAGAAAGTGAAAATTTAGGAGTTAGCTTTGACCACTGTTGATGGAAGTTTACTGTAAACACAAGGAAAATAAAAGATAACATATACACTAGGCTGAAATTCTGCAAAGAAATTAAGGAAACTGAAAGCTCTACGTAGAGGTGTCCAACCTTTTGGCATCTTTGGGCCATACTGGAATAAGACTTGTCTTGGGTCACACATTAAATATATTGTGACATGTAATCACAAAAAAACTCTCATAATGTTTTAAGTAAATTTACGATTTTGTATTGAGCTATATCCACAGTCATCCTGGGCTGCATGTGGTTTGCAGGTCACATGTTGGACATCCCAGCAGGGAAATGATTAGTCTGAAAAAAACTCAGTAGGAATGGTATTAGAATTATGTCTCGTCAAGTGGATGAGCTTAATTATTTTTAAATTCTATCATTTAGAAACTGGTATAAGATTTAAATCTCAGGTCATACATATTTTTAAAAAATCTGTCATCTTTTAAGAATAATAAACATACAGTCAGTAGTGTGTTATCAGAGTTAAAGTCTGTCATTTCAAGGATGCATAATCTTCAACACTTTAAAAACACCAAACTAAAGATTCATGGGTTTCCTGCCAAGAGAAAGGCATAGCTAGATATGCTTAGCTTCCTTGCACAACCAAAGGAAGTATAACAACCAATTTAAAAACAAGAAACAACCAGAACTACCAGAAAATCAAACTGTATTGAAGTCTGACAACTAAGGAGTTAAAGAAACATTCATCTAGACTGGTAGGAGGGGCAGAGACAGGAAGCCAGTGCAGCAAGGACATGAGACAAGGCAGCAGGTAATGGACTGGGGTGGGCAAATCTGGGTGGTGGACCAGAATATCCACCTTCAAGTGTGGATAAGCCAGAAGGAAGAACTGCCAAAGGAGAGAGACTGCGCAACCCAGGGTTCCAGTACAAAACAAGCCTCAAACCTTCTGGCTGTAAAAACCTCTGGGGGTTGCAACCACAGAAGAAACTCCTAATCTCACAGGAGAATCTGTTGGAGGGGTCCGTAGGATCCTAGAACATACACAAGCCCACCAACCTGGGAATCAGCACTGGAAAGGGCACAATCTGCTTGTGGGAAGTGACTGAAAGTGGGGCGAGAGCTGAGCAAGCAGCATTGTTACCTCTCTGACCCCTCCGCCACACACAGCACCACAATGCAGCAAAGTGAGTTGCCCTGCCCTTGCAAACACCTAAGGCACCCTTGCAACATAAGTGCACTGAGACAAAGAAATATGGCTCACATGAAAGAACAGATCAAAACTCCAGAAAAAGGGAGGATGGTGGGAGGGAAATGGAGAAAACTGTACTTGAACAACAATAATAAAAAAAAACACCCTTCAGAAACAGAACTAAGCGATGAAGAGATAGCCAACCTATCAGGTGCAGAGTTCAAAACACTGGTAATCAGGATGCTCACAGAAATGGTTGAGTATGGTTGCAAAATAAAGGAAGAAATGAAGGCTATACAAAGTGAAATAAAGAAAAATATACAGGAAACCAACAGTGAAGGAAAGGAAACTGGGACTCAAATCAACGATTTGGAGCAGAAGGAAGAAATAAACGTTTAACCAGAACAGAATGAAGAAACAAGAATTTTTTTAAAAAATGAAGAGAGGCTTAGGGACCTCTGGGACAACTTTAAACATTCCAACATTGGAATCATAGGGGTACCAGAAGGAGAAGATGAAGAGCAAGAAACTGAAAACTTATTTGAACAAATAATGAAGGAGAACTTCCCCAGTCTGGCAAAGGAAATACACATGCAAGTCCGGAAAACTCAGAGAGTACCAAAGAAGTTGGATCTAAGGAGAAACACACCAATACACATTAATTACATTACCCAAGATTAAAGATACGGAGAGAATCTTAAAAACAGCAAGAGAAAAGGAGACAGTTACTTACAAAGGAGTTCCCATAAGGCTATCAGCTGATTTCTGAAAAGAAACCTTACAAGCAAGAAGGGGCTGGAAAGAAGTATTCAAAATCATTAAAAGCTAAAACCTACAACTTAGATTACTCTATCCAGCAAAGCTATCATTTAGAATGGAAGGGCATATAAAGTTCTTCCCAGATAAGGTCAAGTTAAAGGAGTTCATCATCACCAAGCCCTTATTATATGAAATGTTATAGGGATTTGTCTAAGAAAAAGATCAAAACTATGAACAGTAAAGTGACAACAAATTCACAACTATCAACGATGAACCTAAAAAGAAAAACAAAAACAAACTAAGCAAAAAACTAGATCAGGAACAGAATCACAGAAATGCAGATCACATAAAGGGTTTTCATTGGGGAGGGAGAGGTGGAAGAATGGGAGGAAAAGGTACAGGGAATAAGAAGCACAATTGGTAAGCACAAAAAAAGACAGGGGGAGATTAAGAATAGTATAGGAAATGGAGAGGCCAAAGAACTTATATGTACAACCCATGGACATGAACTAAAGGGGAGGAATGGGGGGGGTACAGGGTGGGGGAAGAAAAAATGAGACAACTGTAACAGCATAATCAATAAAATATACTTAAAAAACCCAAGTGAAATTCATAGGAGTATAATATATGGATTCCTTTTGTAATTAATGTCTGCATTGTGTAATGACCAGCCTTTTAGACTATGAGACTATAATAAATTATTTACCTTATAATAGAGTAACTTACCCATTCTTAACTCAGAAGCAAATCTTCTGTCGAGACAAGTAGTGTTTCCAGGATTGTGTGCAATTATTAGCAAAAACCACATAGCATGGCCTTAGCAGTAAGGGAAAGTTGCAAACAATGAAGCTACAGGACAATACTATGTTAAACACAATATGTGGCATTCAGGAGTTTATAACTAGAACTTCCTGTAGTAGAATTTTTCCAGCTTTCAGTTTTCATTCAGCAGCTGACAGCACATAAAACAAAACTGACAGTATTAAAAACTGATATTTTGTAGTATTGGGTTGCCAATGTAAATTTATTGTAAAAAAATAACACTGATGGTTTTATCATCTTCAATTTCTTCTTAATATTTAAAGCAGAATTTCTTTTCAGGAATTCAGGTAAATGGTATAGGGAAGTATCACATGCTTCCTAAAAGATGGCATCTTGTTTAGTTAATGTGATGGGCAGATTATAAAATGGCAACAAATCATCCTCATCTAGTGTATTTTGTCCTTTTGTAATCCTCCGTACTTATGTGTGGACTGGACCTAGTAACCTGTTTCTAAAGTAAAAGTTATAGGATGCCACTTCTGAATTTATGTCACAAAAAATACATAATTCCCATCTTTCTTGCAATTGCTCTCTCTTCAGTTTTCTAGCATTTGATCTAATGAAGCAAGCTTCCATGTTGTCAGCTGCCCTATGGAAGTACCCAAATGGAAAGATACTGAGGGCGGCACCCAACATACAGCCAGCAAGAAATGAAAAACACCAGGCCAGCAGTTCTTCACAAACTGAGTCTTGATAATAAGCACATGGATCCATCTCTGACTGAGCCTTTGGATGAGACTTCATCTCCCACCAACATCTTGAACTATAACCTTGCAGAGACCCTGAAGCAGGGGACTCAGCTAAGTCATGCTCAGATTGCTGACCTACAGAAATTGTGAAGTAATAAATGCATGTTTATTTAAACCATCGACATTATGGTTAACACAAAAAAATATCACTTTTTAACAAGAATAGAAAGTTTTAACAAGAATAAAAACAAAAAGCCCACAAAATTATTTTAATGAATCTTTCCTGAATGATCCAAGATCTATTTTTCTCAACCATTCTTCAAAGTTCAGTGAATCTTTCACTCATCTATGAGCATTAACATCCATAGCATTAACAGTAAGTTTGTTAAAAGTTACTTAAATTAATAGGAAATTTTCCAATACCAAATGGCTGGATTTTTGTCTTCATCGTATGAGACTTTGAAAGAGGTCACTTTTTCTGTTCATTAATTGCAATATTTATCAACTGAGAAAATTACATATTCTATATCTTGGCTGCTTGTCATCTGTTTTTAGACATATGCAACTATTTGAATTTGGTTTAAATTAATAGAAATCAAAATTTTAAACTTTACTTTCTTAGTCACCCTGGACAAATTTCAAGTGCTCACGAGACACATGCCACTCGGCATTAATTACCACAGTGGCCACTGAGCTATAACACATTTTCCTCATCATAGAAAGTTCTATTTGGCAGTGTTTTCCTAGAAAATCTGATCAATTCCTATAATTTTAAAATATTATGTATATTGAACACTAAATTTGCAACTGCTAAACATTAACATATAATGATGAGTACTTGATAAATGTCTGTTTATTCATAGGATCTGGACTAGAACATACATATATTTTTTTCTTTTAAGGTAAGTCCAGTTCATTTGGACATGATATCATTTAAATAGTTTTCAATTTTCAGTATTAAAATGTTTTAAAATTTGACATTATAACAAAATTTTTTTTCTTTTTTTTTAAATATATTATGTTATTACAATTGTCCCATTTCCCCCCCTCACTCCACTCCATCCTGCCCACCCCCTCCCTCCCACATTTTTTAAAGTTCCTCTTAGTACATTACAAAAAATAATATTGTCATCAAAGTTTTCTGCTTTGAGAAGAACTTATTTCAATTCTGAAGGTCAAAATTTATTACAATATTATTATACCAACTAAAGCTGTTCTATTGAGTAAGTTGCTATCATTTATACATAATTTTTTTCAGATTTTTTTATTGTTCAAGTACAGTTGTCTCCATTTCCCCTGATGTAACAAAGTTAGCAAGGATAAGAGAAGCAAAACAAGAGGACATGCAAGTAAGGGGAAGCAAATGATATAGGGACCTGTGGAGATGGGCCTGGCAACTGCAATTGAAGTGGGTCGTAGTGACAACAGTGTTAGCCACACAGCGTCAGTTCAATGACAAATTACTTCACAATTCTTCTGCATGACTAACTCCCTTAACTGATTTTCTAAATAATAATTCCTGACTTCATATAGTATGGTCAGGAGGAAAAATCAAAGAGCCAATCAAGGCTATGTCTAAGTTTAACCTATACAGAGATAAATAGCTCAGTTTAAATGGTTTTGTAGGTTAAACAGAGTTGAAATTCCCATGGCATATAAAGGTTGATTCAATGGCATCAAACAATAAATCACAGGGATATCAGTTAATAATGATCTTTGCCAATTAAATCAGATTAGGTGTTTTGTTAAATTTAAATAATTCACATCAAAATACATCATCCTATAACATAATAACTATAAAGCTTAACTTCTCTCATATATACACTCTAAAATTAGCAACTGTTTACAGGGGAAATTATAGCCATTCTTGTCATTCTCTACCAAAAGTATCTATCTAGAAATGACTAAGTCGAAACTGGTCTCTCATTATGGGACATTATAACAAACCACCGTATTATATGAGACAGTTATTACACATTTCTAAAAAATTACCTAAGTTTTAATGTCTCATCACAATTTCTATCAGAGCCACCAAATATACCATAACATGTGACACAGCTTTATTCAAACTGATTTCTTAATTTTCACTAATTCATTTTCTCCATTAGCACATGATACACCTTAGATTATACTTTGTGTGTAATTCCATAGAAATTTTGAAGAAGAAATTTGGTGTGGAATAATGTATACTTTAAACCACTTAAATTTAAATGAATTATGGTGCTATGATTTATATTTAAGTCTTTTATCCACCTTGACTTTATTTTGGTGTATGGTGTAAGTTGGTGTTCTAGTTTCTTTTTTCTTTTCTTTCTTTTTTTTTTTTTTTGCATGTAGTTCTCCAGATCTCCCAACACCATTTGCTGAAGAGGCTATTTTTACTCCATCTTATGTTCCTGCCCCTTTTTGTCACATATTAATTGATGGTAATGACATAGATTTATTTCTGGGCTCTCTATTCTATTCCATTGGTCTATGCCAGTAGCAGACTGTTTTGATTACAGTGGCCTTGTAATATAGTTTAATATCAGGTATTTTGATCCCTCCTACTTTGTTCTTCTTTCTCAAAATGTTGAAGCTATTTGGGATCATTTCTGGTTCCACACACATTTTTGAAATCTTTGTTCTATATCTGTGAAATATGTCATTTGTATTTTGATAGGGATTGTGTTGAATCTAGAGATTGCTTTGGGTAGTATGGACATTTTGATGATATTAATTCTTCCAATCCATGAGCATGGTATATGCAATCAAAAAGAATGAAGACTCCCACTAAAAGACAGGGTCAGAATGGCCAGAAGGGTAGGAATTCTTTCTTTCTCAGAGAGTATTATGCTAAGTGAAATAAGCCAAGCGGTGAAAGACAAATACCATATGATCTCACCTACAAGTGGAACCTAATCAACAAAACAAACAAATGAGCAAAATAGAACCAGAGACATGGAAATAAAGAACAAACTGACAGTCACCAGAAGGAAGGAAGAAGGAGGATAATGAGGGAAAGAAAGTGAAGGGGCAAGTCAAGAAAGAAAATAGAGGGCCCATTGGCATGGACAGTGTTGTGGGGATTGACTGTGGGGTGGGGCAGGGCAACGGAGAACAATGGAAAAAATGCAGGACAACTCTAACTGAACAACAAATTTAAAAAAGTATATGAATAGGTAAGTTTGTAGAGAAGCTGGCCAAGAGACATAAGTTAGGAAGCACAAGTGTCCATCTAAATTTTCTATATTTATTTTTTTACAGAACAATTATTAAAGTTATGTAATGTACAATTTCTCATTTGTCATTTTGGAAGTCCATTATTGTAAAGATTATTCTTTTGTCTGATAACAAATAGCACCCATATTGTTAGTTCTTATTCTGGACCTCCATGTTGGATAAATTTGATTTCTTTTTTAGACACCAGTTTCCCTCTGTATTTCAGAGGTAATGTTTTCATTATTTCTGCAGTGTGGGGAACCCTGATGCATCAGCCAGTCTGGTGATTTACTTCCCTTAGACTGCTTTGAAATGAAGAAGTGTGAGACGGTAGTCCTACTGATCTCAACACTTCTGACACATTGATTTGAGAATTGCCTCATCTGTCAGGGAGTCTTATTAATGAAGCATGTGGTTGACTATTTGAGTGACCCTGCTAGCAGATGCCATCGTGTTGACCATCATGACCCCCAACACTATAAATCGTTTTTTGCAACTCACATATATTAAGTCATATTGTGTATATTTTATGTCTGACCTCTCTTGCTTAGTATTTATCAGTTTCAATGATTTTGTTGTGTGCATTTTTAGTTCCTTTATTATAATTCCTGTATAATATTTTATTTGGAATATACCACAATTGCTTTATTCATTATATTTTTGGAATTTGGGAAGATGCCAGTATCAGGACATTATTAATAGTGCCACTATAAACATTCTTGTACATATCTTCTGGTGAACAAATGTATGTATTTCTGTTGCATATATACTAAGGAGTTGAATTGTTGGATCAATTTGCAGTAACATCAGCAGTGTATGACAATTAAGTTCTGATGGCTTCACATTCCCACCAACAATTCATTTTGGTCATTTTCAATTACTCCATTGTTGTTAATATATAGAAGTATATTAGGGCTTTTATTCTGTATTTTCTCACTAAATAACAATTGAGTAAGTTGTTTTCATAAGCTTACTTAGATATTTTATTATTTTTAAAAATCTGTTATGTCTTTGCTCAATTTTCTTAAAAGTTGTCATTTTCATATTGATGTATAGGAGTTTTTCTATATTTTGGATGACAATACTTTGTTGAACGTATGTATTATCAATGCCTTTTTGCAATGTATAGGTTATGTTTATAATTTTTAATGGTGCCTTTTAATAACGAGAAGTTTTAAATCTTAATATAGATGTGCATGTGCATATACACGCATTTACTTTATTGTTGGTGTTTCCTTATGTTCTCCTAAGAAATCTTTGGGGTTCCCATCACGATAGTGGCATAGGTAAATGCAGCCCTTAGAACTTCCCACAACCATGTCAGAATTACAACTAAACTACAGAACAACCATCATTCAGAGTGCCTGAAATCTAGCTGAACAGAAATCCTATAACTAAGGATATAAAGAAGAAGCTATATAGAAACTGGTAGGAAGGGTGGAGCTGTGGAATGGTCTGGTCCCACAGCCACATGTGGTAGATAAAAACCTGGAGGAATATCGCCACTGAGGACTTGTAAGGAGAGAGGGGTCCAAATTCCAGATCGGAAACATCAGCTCACGCTTCTGGTGCCCGAAAGGGATGTCCTCATAACTCTAAGCTGTAAAATCAGATTTTGGCTGAGTGAGGTGCAGGGATCCTGAAATCCTAGACATTCCTCTTAAAGGACCTCCTGCACAGACTTACTCAGACTCACTTGCTCTGAGCTCCAGCTCTAGCGCAGCAGCTCAAAATGCACCAGGGACTCAAGGAGAGAGACTAAATTGTTTGGCTTAAGGACAAGTGTTAAGAGGCAGTTTTCTTCTGGGCAGAATGGCTGTCAGAGGCCATTGCTCCTTTGCTAAACCCTTCCCCAATATTGTGCTATATCTGAGTCTCCAAGAAGCTAACACTGTTAATCCCACTCTGGTGATGCAAGACCTTGCCCCAGCCAATGCTGGCCCACCCAGTGGTTCCCAGTGACTATACAGTATTTCTTGGCTCATGCTTAGGACTTTACTAAAATCTCCCAAATAAGCAACATTTAGTTTATATGTATTTTGTGTCTCTTGCTAAGTGGCCCAAGGCCTAGTACTAGCTGAAGCCAGACTTGATTTACAGCTTGCTTTCTCCAATCCCAGTACAAGTATCAGCCATCTGAAGATCACTCTGTGGCTCACGCTGGATGGGTCTGTGTAGAGCATAGACGGTGGCTGACCTTGCAGTTCCTTAGAGGCCCCAGAGCCAGTGTACTCCATTGTCAGCTTTAGATCACACCACATTATAACCCAACCACCTCCATGAGCAACACACTGAAGGGGTGGACTTGGTAGGCACTAAAACTCCACTAAAGCAAGTCCTGCTCTGAGGGGTCAGCCCCTGCACAGTAGCTCCTTCTCTGTAATCACAGCTAGTCCTTGCATCTAAAGGACCTGCGTCTCAATCCCTCCCAATGATATGCCAACAGCAACCAAAGCTCAAATACAATAGGACAGTGCACAGAGCCAACACAGGGGTGCACCTAGAGCACAAACTTGGGTGATTAGGGAGGCTGCATCATTGGACCCTAAAAGCCACCTACTACACACAACCACTCTACTAAGTTGGGAGACTGATCAGGTTTACCTAATACATTGAGAGAAATACCAGGAGGTTGCCAAAATAAGAAGAAAAAGAAACAGGTCCCAAATGAAAGAACAGAACAAAACTCCAGGAAAAGAATGAAACAAAATGGAGGCAAACAAACTACCACATAGAGTTCAGAACAATGATTATAAGGATGCTCAATGAACTTAGTGAAAGCTTCAACAGCATAAAAAAAGACATGAAAATCATTAAAAATAAAGTCAGAAAAGAGGGGTACATGAACTGAAATGAAGAATAAGTCATGGAGAATAAACAGTAGAGTAGATGAACCAGAGAACCAAATCAGTGAAAACACTCAATCAGAACAGCAAGAACAAAAAGAATTCCCCCAAAATAAAGATAGTATAAGGAGGCTCTGGGACAACTTTAAGTGTACCAACTTTCACTCATGGAGGTGAGAGAAGAGGGAGAGCAAGAAATTAAAAATGTATGTGAAAAAATAATGAAGGAAAACTTCCCTAATGTGGTTAAGGCAATAGGCACACAAGTACAGGAAGCACAGAGACTACCAAAGAAGATGAACCCAAAGAGGCCTATACAAGGCACATACATCATAACTAAAATGACAAAGTTTGAAGACAAAAAGTGAAACTTAAAAGTAGCAAGAGAAAAGAAGTTAGTTAACTACAAGGGTCAGCTGATTTCTCAAAAGAAAAACTATAGGACAGAAGGGACTGGAAGGAAATATTCAAAGTGATGAAAATTGAGATTACACTTACTACTCAACAAAGCTATCGTTAAAACTAGCAGGACAGAAAAAGAACTTCCCAGACAAGAAAAACCTAAAGGAGTTCATCACTGCAAAACCAGTATTGCAAGAAATGTTAAAGAATCTTCTTTAAAAAATAAGGAAAAAAGAGAATAATAAAATAGCAATAAATATGTATCTCAACAATTACTTTAAATGCAAATGGTTTAAATGCTCCAATCAAAAGACATACAGTGACTCTATGGATATCAAAAGAGGACCCTTACATATGTTGTCTACAAGAGACTTACTTCAGATCAAAAGACACACACAAACTGAAAGTAAAGGAATGAAAGAAGATAGTTTATAAAATGGAAAGAAAACAGTAAGTCTGGGGTAGCAATACTTAGACAAAATAGTAGCACCTCACAGCTAGAGAGCACTTAAAATTATTCAAAAAACAATTTCAATATGTTGTCTTACTTGAACCTTACATTTTTGGGGGTTTTCAAAAGCTTTATTACAAAATTAAATGATATGTGCATAATAAGATTTCATGTAACTATACATAATCTTTAGTAGTATTTCATGAAATAGATTGCTTAACACAGTAATAAAACAAGCTATACTATGCATCTACTTTGTACCAGGCTTGTGTAAATTACTGTGTATTAAAGAGATTTGAAGAAATCACCATTCAATGTGTGAAAGCATTTTGGTGGCTGAGTTGAGACAAGAAACCAAAAGTCCCACTTGGTAGAGCAGAGGGAGAATCCCATGGGTTAAAATTTCCTTTACAGAGATTTTTATCCAGGTGGTTTTATTTTAACTTTATGCCTCAGTGCACTTGAAAGAAAACAACATATGGCATAACACATATGGATTTTGTGAGAGCTTCCTAATTTAGTTCTCTGCCATGGAGTCTCACCCTATAATCTCTCTTGTGCAGTTATTATATCAGATTAACATTTTCAAACACAAAATATATAGCTTCTCTTCAAACTTACAACTTTCCCCTATATCATTCCTGCCTATATCACATGCCCTCTCCCTCTTTCTTCTGAATAAAATGCAAATTCTCTAATCTAGCTATTCAGAATCACCATTACCAGTTTAGACCATACATAACCGATTAGTCTCAAAATGCACACTCTCAATTCCTCCACATGGATCACTGAACAGGGACCTGTTCATGATAAATTTGAAGCCTCTGCATATCATTCCTCATTTTAATTGAAATAACCTTCTCTACCTTTTTCACCTATTTCAGTTCACTGGTTGATAAGAAATCTTGATATTCTAATCCTAATTACCGTCAAGACTCAACTGCTCAACTGAAATTTCACCTCCATGATGATTTCTTCAGCTACATGTTGATTAATTGGCTTAAAGTCTATTCTAGATGTTCTTTCTGAATTCTGCTTTCTGAATATTGTTTTCTAGTTATTTGTAAATCCCATGAAATGGAAGGGAGATTACTCTAAAACCAACAATTATTTTCTTATATTTGTTTTTTTTTATTTTGGAAAAGAGAGTGGAAAATACAAAGGAATGTTGTATTTTGTGGGACTTTGCAGTGAATGTCAGTTGTACAAATTATCATACCCTGAAATACAACATGAATACATAATAAATGCTTATAAAAAGTGGTTAACCTATATAAAATGGAGTCTACCCCTAGATCTACTAGATATCTTTCATCCTTAACTTAATTTCAGTTAATGTATTATTTTCCTGAAATTTGCAATATTATGTTGTACTTACATCTATATTTATAGTATACATAGTACTGAATATACATTGATTATGTGTATGTGGAGTAAATATTTAGGTCTTGGTTTTCTATTTCATACATACATGTATATGCACACACATGGGTGTGATTAGCATACATTTGGACAGAGTGTCCATGGAGACATTTGGTCCATGCCACAAGGTCCTTGATAATTAGTCCTGTCAAAAAACACTCATGCTTAGAAAATGTCCCTAGGTTCAAATAACCCATAAAGTTTATTTGTACTTTTAGTTTACAGGATTAATACATAAAAATATTACCATACTGCACTTGTTCAATAATTGTGTCATGGCTCTATTGTCAATAATAATCCTTCTTAGCTTGGTGGCCTGGCTGATAATGGAACATGGAGTTAGGTAGATGGGTTGTCATGGACCAAATTCTCTACAAATATTTTGAGCAAGACCACATCTCGAGGACTATTTGGCACAAACCAAATAATGTTTCAGTGGCAGGCAAGAAGAAGTTCCACCAAGGCTGAATACTTTAGATTCCTTGCCCACAGTGCGTGAACTATTGTGATACCTGTTTAATATCTTTTAAACTTTGTCTTTTTGCAGTGGAGGTTTGCCCCCTTTTTATACAAGGGGGTTGTCCTCTTAGATACAAGTAGAACAGTTCCCTTTAAACAAGCAAGGTACTCCAAACGTTTAGTGATGCTGGATAGGCTAATGTGCAGAGTGTGGCTCAGAGCCTCTGTCATTCCTTTATACTCTCATATTAATCGACAGGCTCATGAAAACTTCTAACCCTTTAATTAATTACTTTGTATTTTTTACCATACCAGAACCTTTGTTCATGCTCATTTCACCTAAAACTCCTTCTCCCCTACTCAGTATGTAACACCTAACTCAAATCTCAGGTCATCCACAAACAATCCTCTGATCACACCTACTCAGTAAACATTCATTCCTATTAACTCCTATAGATCTTACTCTTGACAATACATAATCTAAAAATTTATACTGTTTGGTACTAACATTATCTTTACACTTTTGCTTGTCCTACTTTCCTGTTTCCATTTCTATTTTTTGAGTATAAGGTTTATAATTCATATTTGTTTGCATTCCCCTTAATATCAAGCACAGTATCAAGGTTAATAAATGTGTTGGATGATCCATATTTTATGGTAAATAAAATCAAGCTCAGTGTTGTAACTTCTGGGTTAAAACTGGCAAATATTTACATGGTGTCATGCTTGAAAGACATTTCTGAAATTCTAAATCTAAGCAAACTCTCTGTTGCGATCCCTTTTTCTGTCAAAATCCTGAATGGTTCATTACCCACAAGCTGTAGTGTAATAATGATATGTCCTATAACAAAAGTAGGATCCAGTTATGGAAATGAGAATTGGCAAAGAACTGCCATTCTACAAATACGTTTTCATAAAAACACATTGAAGTTTCAACATGACTTAGATAAAATTTTCTAACTGCTTAAAAGTAATTTACATCCTCACCTCCAAAAATAGCCCCAAAATGATATAAATACTGAAATTATCTAATATAAAAAAATTGACTGGAGTTAATGACTTAAGTCATATCAAATTATTGTGATCCAACCATCAGTCGGTTAGTTTCCAGATTTGTGAATTCAGCATCATCAAGATTTGGCCGAAGTGTTCTAACTCATAGAAACAAAGCAAGAAGTTGCCAGAAGTGTAATTTTACTTTATTATCATGCCCCTCATTTCTTCTAGAACAAGTTACCCTGTTAGATCCATAGCTACATCCCACATACAAAAATAAGCTTTGATTATTTTTGTATCATTATTATATCCATGGTAGAGAATGTAGCATTTATGTCATTGAATTGGCTCAAGACAAAAAGAATTGTACAAAAAATGTTTTTAGCAGAGTAAAATTAATTCATGAATTAGTGCCTGGGAAAGTAATGTATTTAAAACCTGAAAGTATCTGTGATTTTGAATGTAAAGGCATTTTAACATCTCTGGATTATATTATTTGGAGTTGAAATGGAGTACCATTTTCTGTGGTGAAAACAATCATATTAAAATTGCAGCAAATTTTGAGAATAATGACTCTGAAAATAGGTTGTTATTAACTCCAAACTCATTGCTTTTATATGTCTTTACCACTCTATTAAAAATTTGGATAACTAAGTATTTTCAACATGAAGCATAGCGTCTTTGGATTCATATACAAGTGGTGAGCTTATTAAATGTCTCATGCCTACACCAGCCTGAAGCATTTTAAAACTTAGCACAGTGAGAGTGACAAATACTCTTAAGATTCAACCATAAATACATTTCATATGTCTGCAACTGTGAATGAAGTCCTCATAAAATATATCTTATCAATTTTCACAGTCTGGGATAGCTACATTTAATTTAATTTATTTTTTTAACACTTTCAAATTTATTTATTTTATTTTTGTTTTTTTTCACATTTTTTGTTGTTGCTCAAGTACAGTTGTCTCTGTTTTCCCCCACCACTCTTCCCCACCCCAGCCATCCCCACTTTCCAACCTTGATCCTACCACCCTTTGGTTTGTCCATGTGTCCTTTATACATGTCCGTGAAAAAAGAACCAACCATATGGGAAAACATATTTGCCAATGATACCTCAGACAAGGGTTTGATCTCAGAAATATATAAAGAACTCACATGAATCCACTCCAGGAAGACAAACAACCCAATTAAAAAATGGGCAAAGGACTTGAACAGACACTTCTCCAAGAAGGACTTACAAAAGGCCCAAAGACAAATGAAGGGATGCTCAGCATCACTAGCCACCAGAGAGAAGCAAATTAAAACCACAATGAGATATCACTTGACACCAGTCAGAATGGCCATCCTAAACAAATCAACAAACAAGTGTTGGAGAGGATGTGGAGAAAAATGAACCCTAGTGCACTGTTGGTGGGAATGCAGACTGGTGCAGCCACTGTGGAAAACAGTATGGAATTTCCTCTGAAAACTAAAAGTGGAACTGCCTTTTGACCCAGCAGTTCCGCTGCTGGGATTATACCCTAAGAACCCTGGTATAGCTATATTTTAAGATCTAGAATGAAAGGCTCTTTAAATACTGTAATTGTTGGTAAAAATTAAGGCATGATCATTGTATTAGAAAATCACACTTGCAATGATGGAAAATAATCTATAAAGCATAAATCCAAAATTAATATTCTAAAACTAGTTTACATAAGCCAAGTAGTTTTGTGTTTCCAACATTCATTGTCTTTTAAGGTTAACTATCCATATTTTTATTAGCCATAGGGTTAGTTTATTAATTGAATAACAATACAAATTTTTTAAAAAGAAATATTAAAAACCCTTTGATTTTTAGCAACACAAGTGACACATATTTTAAGAGTATGCACCTGTAAAAAAAATACCAATGTTGCATGTTGTAATAATGCCACTTTAAGTGAAAATAATATTTTATTTATTTATTTTTAATTTTTATTAAATTTATTGGATAACATTGGTTAATAAGATTATATAGGATTCATGGACAACAGAGTGGTGATTGCTGGGAGGAATGGGGTATAAAGGGACTAAATGTTAATGGAAATAATACAATAAAGATTAATAAAAAAGATTTATAGGTTTCAAGTGTACATTTCAATGACACATGCTATGTATATTGCATTGTATTCCCACCACCCAAAGTCAAATCATCTTCTGTCACCATATATTTGACCCCACTTCCCCCTCTATTACCCCCAAGCCCTCTTCTCTCTGGTAATCACCACACTGTTTTCTGTGACTATGAGTTTTCATTAGTCTGTTTTTGTTTGTTCATTTGTTGCTTTCAGTTTTATATCCCACACGTGAGTGAAATCAGATGGTTCTTAACTTTTCCTATTTGACTTATTTCACTTAGCATGATATTCTCAAGGAAATAATATTTTAGAAACTAATAGTATGCAATGAGTTATTCTCATTACCTTTGGTCTCTTTGTTTTGGTGGTGATTCACACAAAGTCTAAATAACTTGCTTCAGGTCTGACAAAATATCCAGAGTGGTTCTTGGAGTAGTCAGCAATACTATACTATTTGAAACAAGGAATATATTTATGAAAGGAACCTGTTGTGCTCAGTTCAGGCTTTTGCATAATGAGGACTTGCCATGTCCACAGACATGTTTATTTTGGGATGACAAGCTTAAATTGAGCTATCACCTACTCTTCGATAGCTTTCCATTTAAAATAGATCCAGTAGCCACCCAGAAAGCTGCTATGAATATCTAGACTGGCATGCATCTCACCACAGACACAGTGGACTCTACTGGGATAAGAATATCACTGCTGCAGGTCATCAGTGAAGCAGGTAATGGGAAAGCAGTGAGACTAATCCACAGTTACCAAAATAGGATAATAATATAATTTAGGCCAAGTTAGTCCCTAAAACATGTTGAGAAAGTCTTCATATTTTTGAATGTGTGTATTTTTATTTTTATTTTATTTTTGTTGTTGTTGTTCAATTACAGTTGTCTGCATTTTCTCCCCACCCCTCCACCCCACCCCAGACAAACCCACCTACCTCCCCACCTCCACCCTCCACCTTGATTTTGTCCATGTGTCCTTTATAGTAGTTCCGGTACACCCCTCTCCCCACTGTCCCCTCCCCACTCCCCTCTGACTATTGTTAGATTGTTCTTAACTTCAATGTCTCTGGTTATATTTTATTTGCTTTTTTCTTCTGTTGATTATGTTCCAGTTAAAGGTGAGATCATATGGTATTTGTCCCTCACTGCCTGGCCTATTTCACTTACATAATGCTCTCCAGTTCCATCCACGCTGTTGCAAAGGGTATATTTTTAGATTACAGTTTTAATAGCACAACATCTTAGATGTGAACGTGCTGACTTAAAATAAATACATACCATAGAGTGTAATGGGAGGAGCTCAGGCTCTGCAGTGAAGCAGACTTCACTTTGGATCCTGGTGGTAGCTTATAATCTCCATGGGTTTGTGCAAGTTACTTAAACTTGGTAAGTCTTCATTTCTTCATTAATAAATTTAGTAATGTTATCAACCTTAAAGAGGAGTTTTAAGGCTTAAGAGAGATAAATAATGTAAAGTGCTTAACACAATGCCTGGAAAATAGTAAATGTTCAATAAGTACTAAATATTTGTATATGGTCTATAAAAATGAAGTTCACAGTTGGAATAGATGTATAACCAACATAATGATTCTTACAGAATCCAGTCTTCTTAATTAATGATGTTGTGTACATTCCTGTTTATTACAGTAGAAACAAGAAAACCACAGGTTATTTTCTAACATCATCCATGTACACAGATGTTTTCTACAAGTCATCAAACAAAATAGATGGTTTAAGTATTACACTTTTAAGAAAACCTTATTAAGTTCATTGTCAGGTCTGCCCCCAAATATCAACTTATGGCATGGATCATTTATTTGTATTTGGTAATTTAATAATCTTGATTTAGTTTCTCACATGAAGAAAACTATATATATTTGTATTAGCATAAAAATGTCATGTCTAAAAGTATATAACTATTGTTTTGGAGATAAGATTTAATTCATTACATTTTTTTATTATTGTTCAGTTACAGTTGTCCCTCATTTTTCCCCATTGCTCACCTCTACCCCATCCCTGCCCACTCCCACAGTCAACCTCACCCCCCACATTTTCCATGCCCATCAGTCCTCTATTCATGTTCCTTAGCATGCCCCTTCGCTTTCCATCCCCTGTTATCCTCCTCCCCTCTCCACTCTGGTCATTGTCAGTTTGTTCTTTATTTCCAAGTCTCTGGTTCTATTTTGCTCATTTGTTTGTTTTGTTGATTAGGCTCCACTTGTAGGTGAGATCATATGGTATTTGTCTTTCACCACGTGGCTTATTTCACTTAGCATAATACTCTCAAGTTCCATCCATGCTGTCTTGAAGGGTAAGAATACCTTCTTTCTTTCTGCTCTGTAGTATTCCATTGTATAAATGTACCACAGGTTTTTGATTCACTCATTTAGTGATGGGCACTTAGGCTGTTTCCAGCACTTGGCTATTGTAAATTGTGTTGCTATGAACATTGGGGTGCATAAGTTCTTTTGAATTGCTGTTTCAGGACTCTTAGGGTATAGTCCCAGCACTGGGATCAATGGATCAAAAGGTAGTTCCATCTTTAGTTTTCTGAGGAAATTCCATACTGTTTTCCACAGTGGCTGTACCAGTCTGCATTCCCACCAACAGTGCACTATGGTTTCTTTTTCTTTATGACCTCTCCAGCACTTGTTGTTTGTTGATCTGTTTATGATGGCCATTCTGACCAGTGTGAGAAGTCTTGAAGGGTAGGAGTTCCTTCTTTCTTTCTGCTATGTAGTATTTGATTACATAAGTGTACCAGAGTTTTTGATCCACTCATTTATAGATTGCTTCTAGATTGCTTTGGATAGTATGGACATTTTAATGATGTCAATTCTTCCAGTCCATGCACACAGTATCTTATTAAAGTACACATTTAAAAAACAGAATCTGAGAACCAAGATGGAGGCGTAGGTAGACACACTGCACCTCCTCGCACAACCAGAACTGACAGAAAATAGAACAGCAAGGAAGTCTGACAACCAAGGAGATAAAAAAGAAACATTCATCCAGACCAGCAGGAGGGGTGGAGATGGGCAACCGGGGCTACTTACAGAGAATAGGTAGCATAAATGATAGGTGGAAAATAGACAGGGGGAGGGTAAGAATAGTGTAGGAAATGTAGAAGCCAAAGAACTTATAAGTATGACCCATGGACATGAATTATAGGGAGGGAATGTGGGAGGGAGAGGGTGGGCAGGATGGAGTTGAGTGAAGGGGGGGAATGGGACAACTGTAATAGCATAATCAATAAATACATTTAAAAAATAAAATAAAATAAAATAAAATAAAAAACAATCTATAGTGTTAGAAGTTAATGTTTATTTTTTGTCTTCTACACATTTTTATTTTTTAAATATATTTTATTGATTATGCAATTACAGTCTTCCCATATTTTTTTCTCCTTTATTCCCATATGCCCTGTATCACCCCCCCCACCAGCATTCCACCACCTTAGTTCATGTCTATGGGTCATACACATAAGTTCATTGGCTTCTACATTTCCCATGCCATTCTTAACCTCCCTCTGTCTATGTTGTACCTACCATTTATGCTACTTATTCCCTCATTCTCTCCACTCTTCCTCCCCGCTGATAACACTCCATTTGATCTCCATTTCTGTGATTCTGTTCCTGTTCTAGTTGTTTGCTTGATTTCTTTTTGTTTTTGTTTTAGATGTGGTTGCTAATAACTGTGAGTTTGTTGTAATTTTACTGTTCATATTTTTTAACTTTTTCTTAGATAAATCCCTTTAACATTTCATAAAATAAGGGCTGGGTGATGATGAACTCCTTTAACTTGTCCTTATCTGGGAAGCACTTTACCTGCCCTTCCATTCTAAATGATAGCTTTGCTGAATACAGTAATCTTGGTCCTTGCCTTTCATGACCTTGAATACTTCTTTCCAGCCCCTTCTGGCCTGTAAGGTTTCTTTTGAGAAATCAGCTGATGGTCTTGTGGGAACTCCTTTGTAAGTAACTGTCTCCTTTTCTGTTGCTGGTTTTAAGATTCTCTCCTTATCTTTAATCTTGGGTAATGTAGTTATGATGTGCCTTGGTGTGTTCCTCCTTGGGTCCAAATTCTTTGGGACTCTCTGAGTTTCCTGGACTTCCTGGAAGTCTATTTCCTTTGCCAGATTAGGGAAGTTCTCCTTCATTATTTGTTCAAATAAGTTTTCATTTTCTTCCCTTCCTGTCCTCCTTTTGACACCACTATGGTTCAGATGTTGGAATGTTTAAAGTTGTCTTGGCGGTTCCTAAGCCTCTCCTCATTTTTTTGAATTCTTGTTTCTTCATTCTGTTCTGGTTGAATGTTTATTTCTTCCTTCTGGTACTAATCATTGATTTGAATCCCATTTTCCTTCCCTTCACTGTTGGCTCCCTGTACATTTTCTTTCATTTCACTTTGCATAGCCTTCACTTCTTCCTCTACTTTGTGACTGTACTCAACCATTTCTGTGAGCATCCTGATTGCCTGTGTTTTGAACTCTACATCTGATAGTTCTCTTCATTGCTTAGTTTTATTTTTGGAGCTTTTATCTGTTCTTTCATTTGGGCCATATTTTTTTCTCAGTCCACCTGTTACATAGTAAGGAGCAGAGCCCAGAACAGGGCAACCCACATCACTTTGTTATGGCATTGTATGTAGGGGAGGGGCCAGAGAAGGAACAATGCTTCCTTTGTTCTCAGCCAGCTTTCAATCACTTCTCCCACTACCCACAAGCAAATTGGGCCCTTCTGGTGATGATTCCTCAGTGGGTAGGTTTGTGTACATTCTAGGACCCTTTGGGTCTCTCCAACAAACTGTCGTTTGAGGCTGGGAGTTTCTCCTTGCCTCTGCAAAAGGTTTTTACAACCAGAGATTTTGAGGCTTTATTTCCCCATGTTGGAACCCTGGGTTGTGTGGTCTGTCTTGCTCTCCAGTTTTTCCTCCAGGTTTATCCTCACACAAATATGGGACTGTCTGGTTTGCCAGCCACTGCCTCACCCACCCCAGTGCTCCAGCTGCTGGTTTTCTGCTGGTCCTCTCCACCCCGGCTGCCCATCTGCACTCCTCCTACCAGTCTGGATGAATGTTTCTTCTTTAACTCCTTGGTTGTTGAACTTCCCTACAGTTTGATTTTCTGGGAGTTCTGGTAATTTTTTGTTTTCAAATTTGTTGTTGTCCTTCTTTTGGTTGTGCAAGTAGGCAAGTATATCTACTTATGCCTCCATCTTGGCCAGATGTCTAATGTATATTTTTGAGAATATTAACTAAGGAGGGCCGTGGGTGTTTCTGTCATGCTAAGAATGTAATATTTCTTGATCAAAACACAACTCATAAAGTATATAGCTCATTAATATTTTAGAAGGTGAATACAGGGTAGGGCAAAAGTAGGTTTATAGTTGTTCAATGGAAAATAATACAATAATTAATACATAATAATACAAGAATAAACTATGATGCATACTCACAACTACTTTTTCACAACTACCTACTTTTCTTCCACCTTGTATTCACCATACAAAATATTAATAAGGTATATACTCAAAGAGTTGTGTTTTTCTATATGTATGTTACATTTCAATACAAATTTCAAAAATTTTTCTTTAATGTCATTGTATGATGGCACAAGCACCACACACAAATAAAAACAGTAGATTTCTTGTTATCAATCTAGCAAAACAAAATGTATGCAAAGGAAGGGTGCATTCTGAGTAATATTTAACACCTTTTCTAATTTTGACATTTTAGTAACTTTCATCTTGCCATATTTTAGTCTCATAATATCTAAATGTACAGAAAAGATTTATCTTGAAATGTTGTAAATACACATAGACATGCTCCCAAACATGATTATAAATCTAAGTGATGCATACATACGTCTTCATTCATCATTTCTTTTCCTCTTTGTGAGCCTCATATTGTGTTATTTTAATTCTGTAAAGGTCATGATGACTCATAAATTCTCTCGCTGATGAGAGATTAAATTCATTTTGAAAAGCAAGGAACTGTCACCTTACATAGTTTGAAAAATATTGGTAGTATAAGGAAATGATCACTGTTTTATGAAAATTTATAAGTGTTTGGATAATGTCTTATACATAAATACTTTGCCCTCAGGAAGGGAGAGCATAGCACTATACCTCCCCACTCATTAGGTTGGACTGTGCATTGGCTTCCATTCATGTTACATTTAGTTGTTGTCTTCTTTGATTTTTCTTGACTATGGCAGTTTCTCAGACTTTACTTGTTTTTAATGATCTTGACAGTTTTAAGGATATTTGGTCAGATATTAGTAGGATGTCCCTCTATTGGAAATGGAAGTAAGCAGAATAACTTCACAGTGGATAAACCTGATAACACTACCTTAGGTGGTCAAGATCAACATCAACAATTCATAGAGATAATATATAACTATGATAAGATACGATAAAAATGATCCTCTAATTCTGTAGGGTTTTTTCCCAAAAAAACATAACCCCAGTACAATCATGAGAAAAATACCAAACGAAACCAAATAGAGGTACATCCTACAAATACCTGACTAATATCCTTAAAAAGTGTCAAGACCATTGGAAACAAGTCAAGTGTGAGAAACTGTCACAGCCAAGAAGAGTAAAAGCAAGCATGACAATGACAACTAAATGGAATGTGGTATACTGAATAAAATCTTGGAACTAAAAAATAAGATTAGGTAGAAACTAAGGGAAAATATGAGACCATGTGGGGAAAAAAAGGGGTAAAATGTCTCTCACTGGTGGGCCATGAGGAGGTGCCACATGGTTTTGGTTTAAGGACTGGAGACCGAGGTGACATAGCTGATGGTGTTAGGAACCTTGGAAGACCTGACCAGCTGAGCATGAATTACTGGGAGAAACCTGGAGAAGTAAGTTGCAGATTTCTGCTTTTTTTTTCCCCCTTCTGGAGGGCAGTACTTCTGACTGGCATGTTCTGAGACTAGCCTGACTGGGCAATGGGGGGAGGGCAGAACTGTGTGTTTGTGGGTTTATCTTTGTTTCTAAAGGGAGTGAGATTTAACAGTAGAATTCTGCCATTTTTCTAAACTTGTATAACTTTTAATTAAATAGTTCTTCTCCTTTTTACCAAAAAGAAAGAACATTAGGTAAAAACTTTAAAAAATCAGAGTAAAGTATGGATTTTACTAATACTGCATTGATATTGGTTCGTTAATTTTAGCATATAACATAGTAATAAAATTAATAATAGAGGAAACTGGATGCAAGTTATATAGGACCTATCTGTACTGTCTTTGTAACTTTTCTGTAAATCTGAAACAACTCTAAAAAATAAATTTTATATTTAAAAATTAAAAAACGGAGTCCTCTGTGTCTATGTGTTTTAAGTATGTGAGGTACAAAGTACAGATTATTACTTGATAACAAGCAGAGAGAACAGATATTCTTACTAAAAACCACAGTTGTGATTTTACTTATAATATCTATAATGAACAACTGACTTGATACAAGATCATAAAGAACACAAGTAAAATAAATGAATAAAACACAATAAATTATATTTCATTTTCTTATTCATGTATAATAGAACCTTAATATATTCCATTGTGTAAATATACCACAGTTTTTGATCCACTCATTTACTGATGTCCACTTAGGTTGCTTCCAGCACTTGGCTATTGTAAATTATGCTGCTGTGAACACTGGGGTGCATAGTGAAATAAGCCAGGTGGTAAAAGACAAATACCATATGATCTCACCTATAAGTGGAACCTAATCAACAAAATGAACAACCAAGCAAAATACAACCAGAGACATTGAATTAAAGAACAAACTAACAGTGACCAGAGAGGAGGAAGGAGAGGGATAATAGGGGACAATAGAGTAGGGTCATCAAAGAACTTGTATAAAGGACACATAGACAAAGCCAGCGGGGGTAGGTTCAAGGGTGTGAGGTGGGGATAGGTGGGGCGTGGGGGCGTGGTGGGGGAAAATGGAGACAACTGTACCTGAACAACAATAAATAAATAAATAAGTACATTTATATCTAACTTTAATATAGCAATTTAGCACAGTGGTTAAAGGTGGGCTCTAAAATTAAGCTATCTGGTACCAAATGTGAGCTTCACCGCTTTGTAGCTGTCTTTCCTGGTACATCTACTTAACCTCCCAGGACTTCAAGTTTTTCCAACTGGTTTAGGAACCAGGCAATGGACAACACAAGGAAATTGCTTATTGGAAGATAAAAAGATGGCAATATATCAACATATGATATGCAGTGGCAAAACACTTGGTAAAGGCTTGCCAACACTAATTTGGAAGACAGATCATATATCAAGCAAAGTTTTAAATTTAGGGAAAAATTCTGACAAACTCAATTAATAGAATGTGTTGTGAGGTTGTTAGCCATTTATAGCAATTCTTATCTGAAGAGTTGATCTCAGAAAGAATTATTTGATTTACAATAAAAAATGAAAGAAGAGTCAGAAAGAAGCAATCACTTCTCAACCCCATTGTTAAAACTTGAGAACTTATTTGACAAATGTCAATTAAATCAACTTGACCCATCAGCAAGTGTCAAATTTAGGGCACTGATACTGGTTATTAAAATTTTTAGGTGCTTTCAACATATCACAGATTAAGGGTTCAACTGTGGAGGAGTTTTGTTGAAAATTTTTCAATTTGACAAATTGGCTCAGAAAAAGTAGACTTGTTATGTGGTTCTTTGCTTAAAGCTGATAGTCCAAGATCTCTGTGATTATGAGGAGAGAGAGAGAGAGAGAGAGACAAAGAGAGAGAGAGAAAACGAAGGGGGGCAGCAGGCATGGGAGATAAAAATCAATTCAATGTACCAACTGTAGGTGTCATTCCTGTCACATGAAGCTAGCCCTAATCAAATACATAATTAGCTAAGTTCTTACAAGTTTTTGTACTGCCCCAAATCCCATCAACCTGGACTAAAAGAGATCATATCTTACTGAATCTTAAATAACCCTGGTACCCTACCACCTATGAGACTTATTTTCTAATGCCTACTTCAGACGTGGCCCAAGAAGGCAAAGTCCGTGATTACAGAGAAAACAGAATAGAGCAGAATAGAGACCCCTCCTCAAATCATGGTTTATCCAAAGAACATTATATGTTGAATAAAAAGGATACATTGAACAGAGATGTGAAAAATATAAATAATAATGTGAAATCTATAAATAAAAATATAAAATTTCAATTAAATGTATAGAAGTAATAAATTTTAAAGCAGACATATGAAATTACAAAGAGCGTTTTCTTTGGAATTTGGTAAAGTGCTTCTCCAGTTTTTTTGGAAGAATAAAGATAAAGATCTATGAAACAAAAAAATATATAACAAAGCATTGATTATCTAAATAATGTGGTAATTTAATAAAATAGAGGTATTCAGGTTGAAATTTGCAAAATTTTTACTATTTATGTACTTAGTATATATTATGTTACATTATAAATTGGTAATGAATAAAATAGTATACATGATACTGAGATAATTAATTAAAAATTTGGAAAAAAATTAACTTAGATTCTAATATTGTACTTTCTATTAAAGTTACCCATATATTAAAATTAGCTCCAGGCACATTAGAGTTTATAGAAATAAAAAATAAAGCTTAAGTATAAAATAGACAAGAATATATATTTTGAGATGTTAAAGACTTATTAAGCAAAGAACAAAATCAGAATTGACAATACAATTTTAATTCTTTCTTTCTAATCTGGATACCTTTTATTTCCTTTTCTTGCCTAACTGCTCTGGCTAGGACTTCCAGTACCATGTTGAATAGAAGTGATAGGAGGGATACTCTTGCCTTGTTCTAGATCTTAGAGAGAAGACTTTAGTTTTTTCATCACTGAGTGTGATCATATTTGAGGGATTTTCCTATATGGACTTTATTGTGTCCAGGTGAGCTCCTTTTATATCAGATTTGTTGAGAGCATTTTAATCATAAAAGAAATTGAATTTTTGTCAAATACTTTTTCTGCCTCCACTGATCATGTCATTTTTATTTTTTATTCTGTTAATGTGCTGTATCACACTGATAGATTTACATAAGTTGAAACATCTTTGTATCCCAGGGATAAATCCCACTTCATCATGCTGTATGATGAACCTGGAGAATATTATGCTAAATAAGATAAACCAGGCATGGGACAAATAATACATGACACCAATTATATGAGGAATTTGAAATAGTCATTCTCATAGAGACAGACAGTAAAATGGTGGTTGCCAAGAGTTATGGGGAGAGGAAAATAGAAAAGTATAAATTTTGTCAAAAGGTACAAAGTTTCAGTTATGCAAGATGAGTATTTCCTAGAGATCTGCTGTATAGCATAGAACCTGTATAGTTTATAATACCTTAATGTATATTTAAAAATTTGCCAAGAAGGCTTTAAGAACATTCACGATGAAAATGTTGATAAATTTAACTAGATAAAATACTTTTTAACTAGATACAATAAACAGGGATGAGAAATTAACACAAAGTAAACATCCAAGAGAAAGGAGAAAAACTAAGGGCCATTGTGATAGAATATTTTAGAAATACTAAAAAGTCTTGGTTCTAAATTTATTAAAGGACATTATATAATAATGAAAAAAGTAAGCTGTGATGTATAACAGTATGATTCCAAAATTATACTCATCTACATTTAAACATCTACATGTTTTCATCTATGTAGATGTTATAAAGTTAGATAAATCTTATAAAGGAATAAAACATTGATAATGGCTATTTTCAGTATTTGAATACCTGTTACTTTCATTACATTTTTATATTTTTATTATTATTATATTATTTTTAATTAGAGTTTGCATTCAACACTATTTTGGATTATTTTCAGGCACCATACATAGTTATCACAATATTGTCGACTATATTCCCCATGCTTTACCTTACATCTCCACGACTATTTTGTGACTACTAATTAGTACTTAATCCCATTCCATTTTTTCACCCTGATCCCTAACACACTTCCTTCTGGCATCCATCAGTCTGTTCTCTGCATTTATAAATCTGTTTCTATTCTTTTTTTAAAAAAATTGTTCTTTAGATTTCACATATAAATGATATCATGTGGTTTTATGTTTCTAATTTGCTACAGTAAACGTGTCACTTTTATAAATGGAAAAAATAAAATTAATATTATTTTAAAGCATTTATTTAAGCTATATTTCCAAGTTAACACATGGTTATGAACTTAGGAAAAACTGATAAATGCCTCACCTTTTCCAGTGTAATAAAGGAAACAATTATCTAAAGAGGCCTGGATTAAAACACAAAGTTTATTTAGAAATTTTCAACATGAACTGAAATGATTTGGGTATTTTTTATATTATAATTTACATCACCTGTACTTCTAGTATTAATGCAGCCCATACTCAATAGATAAATGAATGTTATTTTACAAAGTCTGCATTTCTCATTTAAAAAATCATATTTTATGTAAAAATCTAAGACATTGTTAAGCAGATAAAAGCAATACCATGAAAAATGCATATAGTAATAAATTGTAAGAACATACATGTTTGTAATAAATATATAAATAAATTTTAAGTATATATGTATGTAGGTGATAAATATATACATTTATGACCACTTATAATATAATTGAATTGAACATAAAAGATATGGAAAATACACATCAAATTACTAACAGTAGTCACCTATCTGGAAGGTATCAACAGCCTGGGCCTGGGGTCAACATCCAGCATGGGCTCTTTGTCTCTGCCATTCAAAATATTTGCACTAAGAGTATATTTATTTATTTATTTATTTATATTTAATCTACTCCAGATAAAGACACAACAAAGAAAGAAAATCACAGGCCAATATCTCTGATGAGCACAGATGCTAAAATTCTCAAAAAAATATTAGCAAACTGGATCCAGCAACATATTAAAAAGATCATACACCATAGTCAACTAGGATTTACTCCAGGGATGCAAGGGTGGTACAATATTTGCAAATCACTAAGTGTGATACATCACAGAAAAAAACAAAAGACAAAAATCACATGATCAAACCAATAGATGCAGAAAAAGCATTTGATAAAATCCAGCACCATTTATGATGAAAATGGTCAGCAAAGTGGAAACAAAGGAAGCCATACCTCAACATAATAAAGATCATATATGAAAACCTACTGCCAACATCGTACTCAACGGGCAAAAGCTAAAAGCATTTCCCTTAAGATCGGAAACAAGGCAGGGTGTCTGCTTTCACCACTCTTATTCAACATGTACTAGAAGTCCTAGCCACAGTAATCAGACAAGAAGAAATAAAAGGCATCCATATTGGACAGGAGGAAGTAAAACTGTTATTATTTGCAGATGACATGATGGTATACATAGAAAACCCTATAGGCTCCAGTATAATCATTTACTGTTTACGTTATTAAAATAACACACAAAATAAAAAATCACTTTGACTCTCCTATAACCTCAATCAAAAGGTAAAAATCATGCCCTAACTTGTAAAAATGTAGAAAGCATGACCCACCAAAGCCCGGATTTGAGAATCTAACTGAACTCTATAAAATATCCCTTCAAAATTGCCAAATAGTTTCCTTTAAAGGGTCGCCTTTGCACTAGCTGCATCTGCATCCCCTAGAAATTGTTAGTTATGCAAATTTTTAGACCCCATCTCAGACTTCCTGGACCAGAAAATCTGGAAGTGGGGCCCAGCAATCTGTGTTTTAACTAGCCTTCTAGGTACTGCCAATACACACTAAACTTTGAAAACCACTGTTACATAACATAATGAATTAGTATCAGTTACTTGTAATGATTTTTAAGAAAGGGGCTATATAACAAATCAATCAATTGGATTAAAAAATTGTGATCTAACTGTATAATTACAGTTAATACAGAAGGTAGAAAACAATGTTAACTCAGGAGGGTCACTGCAGTACACATTAGTTGTCTACTCCAAACTATTCATCTTTCCTAAGGACAATCTTAACTTTGTTTCAGTCCCATGTATGGGGGCCATGTTAAATGTTAACCATTTCTGGCTAACGTGACATAAACAAATGTGGATATTTTTAAAAGGATCTAGGTCAGCTTAAATATTCCCTTGGACTTTTTCTCCCTCCTTTCTCCTTTTTCTTCCCTGGTATGTGGATAGTGTGCAGATACAACAGCATCTAGGAAGTGTGAAGGTAAAAGTTACGCGCTATAGAAGATGTGGAAGGAAAATTGCAGCCATCTGGGATATTTTTGACATCATTGGCATGGCACTATTTCATACGTCCACCACAGTTTATCTTGATTTCAAAAGTAAGCTCTTATTTGGTGAAGCCAATGTCATTACCTGTAATTGAACACAATTCTAACCAACATAGCAAATGATACAAAGGTTCAATTTGAGTCAGATAAAAGAGTAAGGTAATGAGATGGGGGGAAAAGAGGAATGAGAGATATAAAATGTATATGGGGCAAAGTAATAAAGGTCAATAAAGATCAATAAGAATGATATTCCATTTAACCTGTGCTTTAGATGCTCTAAATTTAGATGTGACTTTTACTTATTTCCCTGTTATAAATGTGCCTGCCAGTGTTAGGGTCTGCACTTGTCTAGCAATGGCCTTCATGTTTGTATTATCTAGGACACCATCTGACAGTTTTTTATATAATCAAGCAAAGGCCCCAAAGAGATGCAAGCTTCTTGTTTGGAACACAGTCACACTGTAGACACATAGAAAGAAAGTAATATAGGAAGATAATCAATAATATTCCATCCTGTTTTATTGCTAATTCTTTTAGATCTCTATATCTGGCAGGACTGAGACATTATTAGTGACTACTTTTCATACCTGCATAAAAAATTCTAAAAGAGAATAGCAAGTCCTTTAAAAAACTTAGTCCATTATTCTATACCAATTATTTTGCTGGGAAGATGACTCACCCTGGGACATCCCAGCCCTGCTCCCTAGTAAGCAACAGGAACTCTTTCCCCTGGATAGTTAGATAACATTCTCTCACACTTTGAGTTCTTGATTTCAGATACAGCTGCAGTCCAGGGCTGAAAAGCCTTTTCCAACATGACTTCTTAACTTCCTATTACAAAAGTGGGCTTATTCAGTACGCCTTCTTTTTGTACTCCTGTCTGTTGATAGCAGTGATTTCACATCCCCTCTGGGGCTAGTGGTGTATTCATTTCCAAAATAAAGCATTGCCACTTGTTTTCCCTTTTTTATAATTGCAGTAGCAATGCCAGCTTTTGGCATGAAACACAAAACAGAACTTACTGTTAGATCAATGCCAACTTTCTACAGCCTTGTGTGTTTCTTTTTCTTCCACCTCGGGGACAGTAGATTAAAAATATAACTTCCAGTAACAGTTCCACTTATGGCCTGAGCATCAGGAAGACATAACTAAGGGTGTGGTGGGAATTTTTTGTTGTTTAACAGAATTTGAAAAGTACAAATGAAAAATAACTCATGAAAGTAATATCCATTCATTCCAATTTCTCACATCTTCAGTACAGTCATGCTCCACTTAGTAATAAGTTCTGAGATATGCATTGCTGGACAATTCAATCATTGTTCAAACTTCATAGAGTGTACTTACAAAAACCTAGATGATAGAGCCTACTGCACACCTAGACTATATAGTATAGTCTATTGCTCTGAGACTACAATGATATGCATATTTTCTTCCTCAAGGGTCAAAGAATTTTACATTTTACTAATAGTACCTCAGAAGACAACTGTTCTTTCAGTTGTTTCTATTTTCTTGATGGGAAAACTAAAGCATAAGAAAACTTTGATTTTTGTACTCAAGTGTAATGCTCCAACTGAGCACATTTCTCCTCAAAGACAGTGAACAGTCCTTTTGATATTTATAAGAGCTGTATAATTCCAAGAGAATTAATTGAAAGGGTGAATGGAAATTTGGCACCTTGAATGGAGAGCACTGGTTCTTAAGGGTTCTCAGGTATTCTTCTGTTATTAACTGTGTATGCTTTGCTCTTCAACTCCAAGAGAAACTGTACCATTTCACAGGATGCTGAAAATGCCTTAGAAAATTTAAAGTGTGTCTGTCCTTTGTGATGACTCACTGGTTGGTGCAGGTGGCCCCTGGATTAACAATACACTTCAATGAAGTGTGACCTCTGGCTGGCAGGAGCAGTCTTCCTCAATTTGGTGTAAATCAGCACTTCCCTTTATGTCCAGTTCTCTTAGTCCTATAAAGCCTCTGGAACTCCTGGCATAATACAGAAATATTTGGCATTTCACTTATGACGTGAGGGAGTCCTACATACAGGGTAAATTAACCTTGTTCAGTGACTGTATGGTTCCTGCTTCCCCAGAGTATTTCAGTCACCACTGATGAGTGTAGAATAATTTCACATCATGGCAGTTCGACTTGGAAATTGTAATAAATAACAGTGAGCTAATAAGTTGCAGTAACCTCTTCCTTTTTCATTTTCTTTTGAAAACGTTTGAATCTCCAGACTATAACTCTGATTTAAAAAGAAACAAACTTACTTTGTACTTTATAGTGGCAAGTATTGTCTTGTCAACTCTTGATCTTTTCTCCCAAATGTTAATTGATATCAAAACATTATAGAAATTATTAGTTTGTTATAGAAATTATTGTTTTTCTTCAGTAAGTAAACTTAATCATGTGTTTTAGATACATTTATTTTACATAAAAGTTCATTCTGATTGTGAGAAGCCTGGTTCCATAATCTATAATCTATTGTTCAATAATGTTCAACTTATTATTTATTCACTTAGTATACATGAAAATTAGTTTTATAATTGCTAATATGCACTCTCAATGAGAAGAAAAATTATGATTTTCATACAGTGTTTATATAAAATTCATTTTGTGTTTAGCTTAACCTTCTCCTGTCAAAACTGTTTTTGAAAATCGTTCAGTTCATTTTCTCTTTTTTCTCACCTTCATCAGATTAGATTTACATGTCACAAGCCCCAGCTGGTGTGGCTCAGTGGACTGAGTGCTGGCTTACGAATGAAAGATTCACACATCACAATCTTCATTTTGCTCAGAAATTTCCCAACATTCTAATATATATGTGTATATGTTTTTAATTTGCATACAGTTAAGTTTATAATGATGGGTTTTGAGAAATTCATAGTCATATGCACACAGATCCAGTATGATACAGAACAGCTCCATCACCCCAAAACGTCCATCATATGACCTCTTTATAGTCATCCACCACACTCTCTCTCCCCCACCTGGCTATCACCATTTTTTCCCAAGACTTATTGAGGTATAATTGACAAAATTGTGAAATGAAATATACAATGTGATGATTTCATATATGTATAGATTATGAAAGGATTCCCTCCATTGAACAATTTAACACATCCATCACCTCATATATTTACCTTTTTTTGGTGAGAACATTTAAATTTGAATTACACAATGTGTTATCAACTAGAGTCACCATATTATCCATTAAATTTTGAGAACTTATTCATCTTATAGCTGAAAGTTTGTACCCTTTCACCAACCTCTCCTTATTTCCTCACACCTCAGCCTCTGGCAGAAACTCATCTAATGTCTATTTCTGGGTTTGTTTGCTTGGTTTTTTTGTTTGTGTTTTGATTCCACATACAAGTAATATCCTGTAGTATCTGTCTTTCTCTATCTGGCTTATTTCATTTAGCATAATGCCTACAGTTTTACCCAAGTTATAAATGGTGGGATTTCTATCTACTTAAGGTAAAATGATATTTCATGTATACATATTTACAATACATATGTATTTATTTATACATACATATATCACCTTTTACTTATCCATTCATCCATTGACAGATACTTACATTGTTTTCATACCTTGGTTGTTGTGAACAATGCTGCAATAAACATGACAGGGCAGATATCTCTTTGACATAATGAGATATGTTCCCACTTTACCCCGCTTGTTGGGAAATGTTTTTATTATAAATGCATGCTGAATTTTGTCAGATGATTTCTCTGCATCTGTTGAGATGCTTATATGATATTTGCCCTTAGTTTTGTTAATATGCTATATTATGTTGACTGATTTATGGATATTGAACCATCTTTGCATCCATGGAATAAATCCCACTGATCATGGCATATAGTCCTTTAATGAATTGTTGAATTCAGCTTGCTAATATTTTGTGGAGAAATTTTTTATTCATCAGAAATATTGGCCTGTAATTTTCTTTTTTTGTAGTGTCCTTATCTGGCTTTGGTAGTAGGGAAATGCTGACCTCATAAAATTAGTTGGGAGCGTTCCTTCTTATTTTTGGAAGAGTTTGAGAAGAAATGCTATTAATTCCTTTTAAGCATTTGGTAGAATTTACTAGCGAAGTTATCTGGTCTTGTACTTTTCTTGTTGAAAAATTTTGATCACTGATTTCAATATCCATAGCCACAAGAAGTAGATCCCTGGCAAAAGGGAGTAATGTGGACTAGAGAGCCTTGAGGAGAGACTGGGGATGCAGGCTTTGGGGAGAGAACTGAGAGAACTGGCTGCCAGGATCCTGGTGCTGAGCCAGCCCCCATATGACAGCAACCACCCTGGTCAGGCAGACCACTACCCTTGGAGCAGCAGCAGCCTGAAGGGACTGCTCCTCCCTCTACCCTCTCAAAATCATTTCTCTTTCAGTAGGTCATCTCATAACTGCTCTCCTTTCTTATAATAGTCTTAATCTCTTTATACCCTTATTAATACTGGTTCATTTGCCCTTGATACTTAGATCTTGGTGGGCGGGGGGGAGGATATTTTTGCAGCTATGGGTTTGTTCCCTGGGTTCTGTGATTTTGTTCTGGTAGCACCTACACAACAGCACACAAGATGTGATGGGAGAAGTGACCCTCAACTCAGGCAACCAGCTGGAGGGAAGGACTGCACCAAAGAAAGACCCAACAACAATCAAAACCCAAATACATCCAGAGAACCAGCATAAATTTCATAAAGGGCATCTCAATAAAATCATGTTCAGGTAATCATAGAGACAGCACCACTGAATCTCACAGGCCTCCTACCATAGAAGTTCACACCACAAAGTCAGGAAGTCAAAACAGGTCAATTTCAGAAGCAGAAGCAGACAAGAAGAGTCCCACAAACAATGGGAAGATGAAGAAAAAAACTCCAATTGAAAGGAAAGGAGGAATCCTGAGAAAGTATGCTAAATGAAACACAGGTAAGTCAATTATCAGATATTGAGTTCAAAACAATTGTTATAAAGAAGTTCAAAGAGCTCAGTGTGAACTACCAAAAACTACAGGGAAACTATGAGGAACTTATTGCAAACTACATCAGCATAAAAAAGGACATAGAAAAAATCAACAAGGGCCAAGAGGAAATGAAGAATACAATTTATGAATTGAAGAACACAGTAGGAGGAATAAAAAACAGGCTCAATGAAGAAGAGGATCAAGGGCTTCGGGCCAAGATGGAGGCATAGGTAGATACACTGCGCCTCCTCACACAACCAAAAGAAGCACAAAAACAATTTAAAAACAAAAAACAACCAGAACTTACAGAAAATTGAACCACATGGAAGTCCAACAACCAAGGAGATAAAGACGAAACATTCATCCAGACCTGTAGGAGGGGTGGAGACCAGCAGCCAGGGCAGAGAGTGGCTGGCAGAACCAGAGAGGTGGTGGATTGTGAAACGAAGGGGGCAGGTAGTGCAACAGCTAGTAGACCCAGCCCACGGCCCCACATTTGAGCATAGATAAACGGGGAGGAACAGCGGGGGAGCGAAGCAGACCACAGAACCCAGGGCTCCAGCGCAGGGAAATAAAGCCTCAAACCTCTGAGTGAAAACACCTGTGGCGGTTGAGGCGGCATCAGGAGAAACTCCCAGCCTCACAGGAGAGTTTGTTGGAGAGACCCACAGGGGCCTAGAGCATGCACAAGCCCACACACTCAGGAATCAGCACTACAGGGGCCCAATTTGATTGTGGGTAGTGGAGGGAGTAACTGAAATCCAACAGAGAGTGGAGCAAGTGCCATTGCTCCCTCTCGGCCTCTCCCCCACGTACAGTGTCACAGTGCAGCAACCAGCATTACCCCACCCCTGTGAACACCAAAGGCTCTGCCCCTTTATGTAACAAGCACACCAAGACAAAAAAAATGGCCCACATGAAAGAACAGATCAAAGCTCTGGAAATAATACAACTAAGCAGTGAAGAGATAGCCAACCTATCAGATGCACAGTTCAAAACACTGGTAATCAAGAAGCTCACAGAATTGGTTGAATTTGGTCACAAATTACATGAAAAAATGAAGGCTATGCTAAGAGAAACAAAGGAAAATGTACAGGTAACCAACAGTGAGGCGAAGGAAACTGGGACTCAAATCAATGGTGTGGACCAGAAGGAAGAAAGAAATATCCAACCAGAAAAGAATGAAGAAACAAGAATTCAGAAAAATGAGGAGAGGCTTAGGAACCTCCGGGACATCTTGGAATGTTCCAATATCTGAATTATAGGGGTGCCAGAAGGAGAAGAGGAAGAACAAAAAATTGAAAACTTATTTGAACAAATAATGAAGGAGAACTTCCCCAGTCTGGCAAAGGAAATAGACTTCCAGGGAGTCCAGGAACCTCAGAGAGTCCCAAAGAAATTGGACCCAAGGAGGAACACACCAAAGCACATCATAATTACATTCCCCAAGATGAAATAGAAGGAGAGAATCTTAGAAGCAGCAAGAGAAAAGGAGACAGTTACCTACAAAGGACTTCCCATAAGACTGTCAGCTGATTTCTCCAAAGAGACCTTACAGGCAAGAAGGGGCTGGCAAGACGTATTCCAAGTCATGAAAGGCAAGGACTTGCATCCAAGATTACTGCATCCAGCAAAGCTATCATTTAGAATGGAAGGGCAGATAATGTGCTTCTCAGATAAGGTCAAGTTAAAGGAGTTCATCATCACCAAGCCCTTATTATATGAAATGTTATATAATATATAAATGTTATATAATATAAATAACAAGGGCAGTTCCATTTTTAGTTTCTGAGGAAATTCTATACTGTTTTCCACAGTGGCTGCACCAGTCTGCATTCCCACCAACAGTGCATTAGGGTTCCCTTTGCTCCACATTCTTGCCAGCACTTGTTATTGATTTGTTTATGATGTCAATTCTGACCAGTGTGAAGTGGTTTTTATGTGGTTTTAATTTGCATCTGTCTAATGACTAGTGATGCTGAGCATCTTTTCATATGTCTCTGGGCCCTCTGTATGTCCTCCTTGGAGAAGTGTTGGTTCAGGTCCTTTGCCCATTTATTAATTGGGTTGTTTGTCTTCCTGGGGTGGAGTCGTGTAAGTACTTTATATATTTTGGAGACCAAACTCTTGTCCAAGCTATCATTAGTATGTTTTTAATTTTCAAATAATGGACAGTTTAGTTATTAGAAAGAGTGCTTTGATAAGCTGGGTAAAACAGCTTCCAAAGCCCATTCATGTTGAACATTATCAGCTTCCGTGAAGCAAACTTGCTTTTGCTATAGGTGAATTGTGTTTCTTCCCTCTTAATGTTGCTCTTAATTTTCCTAGGGCTTCAGGAAGAGTGTTAAACTACTAGGAATCTGGCACATATAATTCTGTTTTTAAGAAAATATCAAAGATCTTCATGTCAGTGTTGTACCTTGAAATAAAAGAGGGATTTTTATGTACTTTTCATTATAATCCTCAGCCTGTTTTATTCTATGCCTCAAGGCCTTTGACTTTTTAAAATTGATAGATGCCTTAAAGAGAAGACTGGTTAAGATATTTTAGTCAATCTTCATTCTTGGATCATAAAATATACTTTTCCATGAAAACCAGGCACACTTACATCTGTCGTGTTTATCTCTCTGCACCTGCCTGAGAAAGACTTTATACTAGCTGTCTTCTTTAGTAAGAGTTCTGACATGATGCTATCTTATTTTCTTATAGTTTTCCACCTTAATTTTTTTCTTTATAGGAGTATTTTTTACTATCATGATTACTAATGTTAAAATACTAAAAATCTTTTCCTTTGTTTTTCCTCTCTATTAAGTTAGGGATAGAGGCAAAAACAGTATAATTGATCCTTCCATTAGCATTTGAAGTATACAAAATTTAAATTATATTATCCTCATGCCTTTTCAAGGGTTAAAATTGAAAAAGAATGTTTAAAAGGTAGTTGAGTAAGCCTGTGATTATCTCATCTGAGCTATTTTTCTATATTAGTGTACCTCTTAGATAATATTTGTATCAAAAAACTCTCATCAATGATCTAATGGGCCTACTCAATAGTAATAAATCAGTTAACTTTTCTGAAAGTATTTGCTTCTTATTTTGTATTTTCTCCTTTATTTTGCTAACACATCTAAATCAACCCATCATTTGGTGCTAAATAAGATCTTGAATTAGTGGTAGCTGTTTCTGAAGACACTATTTCTGCTGAGGCTTTATTTCTACATGGTTTGGGAATAATTGTCTTTTGAGATAACATCAAGGCTACTAATTGCTTTTGTACTCAAAGTATAAAAATCCACAATGACAATAGCTCAATATTTGGCTTTATATCTTCAGGAATCCCTTACCATATGTTGTTCCTTCCTAGAGCCTCTAAATGTCACATGTATAAAGCTGATCCGTGTGTGTGTGTGCATGAGAGAGAGAGAGACAATGGAAATCAAGATTTCTGTGCTTCTGAGTAAATGGCTGATGACTATAAGAAGATAACCCCATTACCAATAGATAGAGTTCTAAAAGGAAGCATTTCATTCACTAACGTTGTACACTTGAATCAAGGAAGAATTCCAATAGGATGAAATCATTTGCTGGTGGATTATTGAATAGTCCATATAAGATCAATTTTCTAAGGCATTTATGGATACTTCATGTGGTTTGCTTTAAACATTTTCCTTTTTCTCTTTCTGTTTTCCTCTATTTAACTTGATGTGCGTGTATGTACCTTCTGTGATATATTGTCTTTTTTTGTTGAAGTTAAATATTAAGACTGTGGTATTCATGTGTCATTCAATTTTCTTTTCCTTCTTTCACAGATTCCCTTTTATTAAGGTTGATTATTGATCCAGGGATTTCATGCTTCCTCATAATTACACCCCTGTAGTTCTTTAGCTCTTTAATGATTTCTGTTCTTCATAACTGACATAGTAAGATGCCTCCTTTTTCTTTTCTAAGAAGCTAATATCTTATTCTTGTGGGTTAAATTGATCAATTTCACTGATTGAAATGGTGTTTGGATATTCTCATTTTCTCTACTAGTGTCACTCCTTCTTTTTGTTGCTTGAAGCCTGTGGTAAAGAAAGGTCCTAGCAAAATAATGGTTAAGGAAGATGAGTTTCTCATTCAATAATTTTTGGTGGCTAAAATGTTTCTTCCAGATTTTACCTTTTTTTTTTTTTAGAGAAAAGGGATACAAAGATTTGAAAACAAGTTAAGGAATTGTCAATGAAAATCAGAGAATAGTTGTTTATAATATTTTCTTGATGTAAAAATCAATAAATATGTCCCAGTTAGAAATATAATGATAGAGAGGATAGCAGGGTAACTGATCAAAGACAAGAGTGGAAACAGGCAGGAGGAATCCCACTACCAATGTGATGCTTATCTGAAATGTTCTGATCTTATCAACAAATAAGTATTGAGTAGTGTTTGGTGAACAGTAGGCTGAGCACATGGAAAGAGAAAGAAATGGCATACAAATTTAAATTTGCTTCTTTATGTTCATCTATTTCATAATGTTGTATTTCAACAATGCTTTAAAAATGATGAAGCATCTTTCAAAATAAGGTAACTACTTCAGAATGTGAAGTGCCTTACCCACATTTACACCATAGTAAAAGGAAGACTTGGTATTTGCAGCCACTTTTAGTTAATGCCTGAGCCCAAATGTTTCCAATACACAACACGTACCTCTTACTAAAAATTCATCAAAATATTATAATAAAAACCATTTAGGAGTCTAGTAAAAGAACAAGTTAATGAACCATTAACCCACATATATTCAACATAGAATATCTGACCAACAAACTACACATAGGAGTGAAGATTTCAAAACATCATTCTAGATGTTCTGATTTAGAAAGATGTCTTCTAACTGAGGAGTACAAAATATAATGATACCTGAAAACGATTGACGTGGTATAAACCATAAAAATTAAATATTGTACATCAAAATAAAGCCTAAACAGATTTCAAGGTCTGAGTGACAAACAGAATTGTTTTCCCCCTTTGGTAGTATGATGAATGCTTTATCCAACAACTTATAGATCTTCTTAAAGCTTAAACCAATTCCCCAAGTCATTGTTATAGTGGAGATATGGGCATAAGTGTGGAACATTTATTTATATTCCCAAATCATAAGGACATGAACTGTACTATTTCTATGCTTTCTGTAACAACAAACTGACAGAAGTTGCCAATAAAATAGTCACAAAGGCATTTGTCAAAAGGTCTTCCTCCTTCATCAGCTTTTCTTAAGTGAAAACACATGAGCAACCATAGACTGGCAGGATTTCTTCTGTTCTTTTTTTAAAGATTTTATTTATTTATTTTTAGAGAGAGGGGAAGGGAGGGAGAAAGAGAAGGTGCACCCCATTGGAGACCTGGCCCATAACCCAGGCATGTGTTCTTACTGGGGATCAAACCAGTGACCCTTTTGGTTCACAGGCAGGTAATTAATCCACTGAGGCACCAAAGCCAGAGCATGACTGGCAGGATTCCTTTAGGGCCTGTTACATGACTTTGCATAGGAGATGGTGTTTTGTTTATGTTAGGTATAATTCATACCATTTTAATTTTATCAGTTTTATATTTGCAAGAGAGTAGGAACTTGAAGTAAAATTATTTAGGACTTTCAAGTCCCAGTTTGCAAAGACTTCTGAATTATGTAGGATATTGAACTCAAATTTAACCCAGTACCCATGGCTATCCCACCCCTGTAGTGTTGCTAGGAAATGAATTAACAAGTGGCCCCCCCCCCCCCCGCACTCTTCTATCCATACTATACAGAGTGGCATTACACCTAAAAGCATACAAACACAGAAGTTTGAACTTTTACAAAAAATCCATGAGTTTAAAAAGACAAGCTTGGCTAAAGGGTGGATTTATAAAACATTTTCTTTTTTGGTGCATTATCAGGTTCTTTCTTCTAGGTTCCATTTGGTCATGTATTTCCTCCATTTTCTTCAGATGTTATTAATTTGTACTGTTTATTGATTGGATCATATTTTTAACTATCTGACTGAAGAGGCCACCTGTTGATTGCACCTTCTTCTGTCTGCTAACATTGCCATTAAAAACTCCCTTTGTTTTTCTCCCATTCTAGTCTCATACAATTTCACCAGTGTCATTTCTTGTTTATTTATTTCTTACTGACAAAATATAAACTTCCAGATAGAATGAGAAGTTCATTTCAGTGTACTTAGAAATGTCTGTGGGATTAATAGTGTGCAGCTTTATGTTATTTTGGAAAAAGAAGCCTGTAACCTACTTTTGAAAGTAGAAAGACATTAATCCATCCTTATTGTCAGTTAGCTAGAACCTTCCTTATTTATTCTTAAAGTATGGCTAAATCATCCCTCTAAAGGGCAGTCCAAGTCACGTTAGTCAACGCACTATTTCTTCTTGTTACTTTTCTTCCCTCTCTTCTTTTCTCTCTTTTGCTTTAGGACACTCCATATACCAATAATTAGTTTCCCAACATCCCACACCAAAGTTGAAGGCCATCTAAGGCAGACCCTTTAGTGGCAGAATTAAAATGTGAATTGTGAATGGATTACTTCACAACTGTAAAAGGGGTACTTCTTTCTGTGCTCCTTTTTCTTCCAGCTGAGGGAAGGAGCATTTCTGCATTAGCCTTATCACCCTCCCACACCATTCTTCTTTTATTCTTTACTCCAGAATCTGAGCTATTAGTTTACCTATTCAGTTTTTAACTCATTATATATGATAAGCACTATGCTAGATTGTAGGGATACCATAGTCAGTAAAAAATAAGAGAAATTCCTTGAGTCCTTTATGCACATAGCTTTGCATGGGAAGATAGTCATCAATAAAAAAAGTAACAGACATAAATATAAAACTGCCCTGTGATAAATGTTACAAAGAGTACATGATGTTATAAAGATATATAAATAAGAAAAATGGACTCCATCATAGAAGAGGCAATCAAACTGAATCTTAAAAAAAAAAAAAGAGGGAGAATTAGCTAGGTGAAAAGGGAGACAGGAGTATATATTGGGTTGAATTTTGTCCCACTAAAATTCAGTCCACCTGAAACCTTAGAATATGACTTCATTTGAAAATTGGGTCCCGAGAGAACCAAGATGGTGGCGTAGGTAGACACACTGTGCCTCCTCGCACAACCAGAACTGACAGAAAATCAAACGCCAAGGAAGTCCGACACCAAGGAAATAAAAAATAAATATTCATCCAGACTGGTAGGAGGGGCGGAGACGGGCAGCCGTGGCGGAGAGGACTCGCATGGTCATGGCGGGACCGAGACTGGTGGAGTGTGGGACAAACGGGGCAGGCAGTCTGACCACTAGCAGACCCTGTGGCCCCACATTCGCACACAGATAAACCGAGAGGGCCGGACTCAGAGTGACGGAACACAGGGCAGGCAGAGCAGTGGGTAGCACCCCACGGTCCCACATTTGCCCACAGATAAACCAGACAAACAGCGGGGAGTGAGGCAGACCTCGCAACCCAGGCAAACCTCTGATTGAAAATGCCCGTGGGGGTTGGGGCAGCAGCAGGAGAGACTCCCAGCCTCACAGGAGAGCTCGTTGGAGAGACCCACAGGGGCCTAGGGCGTGCACAAGTGGGTAGCAGAGTGAAAGACTGAAATCTGCTGGAGAGGGGAGCGGGCTCCATTGCTCCCTCTTGGCCCCTCCCCCATGTACAGCATCATAGCACAGAGACCAGCATTACCCCACCCTGGGAACACCTAAGGCTCTGCCCCTTTAAGCAACAGATGTGCCAAGACCAAAAAAAAAAAAAAAAAAAAGGCCCAAATGACAGAACACTTCAAAGCTCCAGAAAAAATACAAATAAGCGAGGAAGAGATAGCCAACCTATCGGATGCACAGTTCAAAACACTGGTTATCAAGATGCTCACAGAATTGGTTGAATTTGGTCAAAAACTAGATGAAAAAATGAAGCCTATGCTAAGAGAAACAAAGGAAAATGTACAGGGAACCAATAGTGAGGCGAAGGAAACTGGGACTCAAATCAATGGTGTGGACCAGAAGGAAGAAAGAAACATCCAACCAGAAAAGAAGGAAGAAACAAGAATTTGGAAAAATGAGGATAGGCTTAGGAACCTCTAGGACATCTTGAAACATTACAACATCCGAATTATAGGGGTGCCAGAAGGAGAAGAGGAAGAACAAAAAATTGAAAACTTATTTGAACAAATAATGAAAGAGAACTTCCCTCATGTGGCAAAGGAAATAGACTTCCAGGAAGTCCAGGATGCTCAGAGAGTCCCAAAGAAGCTGGACCAAAGGAAGAACACACCAAGGCACATCATAATCACATTAGCCAAGATTAAAGATAAGGAGAGAATCTTAGAAGCAGCAAGAGAAAAGGACACAGTTACCTACAAACGAGTTCCCATAAGACTGTCAGCTGATTTCTCCAAAGAGACCTTACAGGCAAGAAGGGACTGGCAAGAAGTATTCCAAGTCATGAAAGACAAGGGCCTACATCCAAGATTACTGTATCCAGCAAAGCTATCATTTAGAATGGAAGGGCAGATAAAGTCCTTCTTAGGTAAGGTCAAGTTAAAGAAGTTCATCATCACCAAGCCCTTATTATATGAAATGTTAAAGGGAGTTACCTAAGAAAAAGAAGATCAAAAATAGGAACAGTAAAAATGACAGCAAACTCACAGTTATTAACGACCACACCTAAAACAAAAACAAGAGCAAACTAGGCAAACAACTAGAACAGAAACAAAACCATAGAGATGGAGATCACATGGAGGGTTGTCAATAGGGGAGTGGGAGGGGGAGAGGTGGGGAAAGGTACAGAGAATAAGTAGTATAGATGATAGGTGGAAAATAGACAGGGGGAGGGTAAGAATAGTATAGGAAACGTAGAAGCCAAAGAACTTATAAATATGACCCATGGACATGAACTATAGGGGGGGAATGTGGGAGGGAGGGGGTGGGCAGGATGGAGTGGAGTGAGGGGGGGAAATGGGACTACTGTAATAGCATAATCAATAAATATATTTTTAAAAAAAAGAAAATTGGGTCCCTATAAATGTAATTAACTTAAGATGAGGTTATACTCTGTTAGGATGAGCCCCTACCTGATGACCGGTGTCCTTATAAGAAGAGGGAAGTTTAAACACAGAGATACAGATTAAAGAAAGTTGTTATGAAGATATATTGGAGAAGGCCATGTGAAGACACAAGCAAAGAATAGATGGATGTGTCTACAGTCCAATGAATGATAAGGACTGCTGGTAATCACCAGAAATTAGGAGAAAGTCATTGAATAGATTCTCCCTCAGAGCCTCCAGAAGGAACTGACCCTGCCAAGACCTTGATTCTGGACTTTCAGCCTCCAGAACTATGAGAGAATAAATTTCTGATTTTTTAAGCCACACAGTTTATAGTACCATGTTACAACAGTCACAGGAAACCAATACAGGGTATTAAGGAATTGGTAAAAAAAAAAAAAAAAAAAATGTAGAGTGTGAAAAGACCCTATTGCTGCAGAGACCATGGTCCCTACAGTAGGGGGCTTAATTGACTGATGGCCCCAGCTGCTTCTCTTCTAAACCCACTTTCACATTCACTCTGAGATTACATTTCCCTAGGCTGCTTCCCAGCAATGAACTATCATGGTGGGGGAATGAGTACAGGTCCATGTCTGTGAGATGTGGTACTCTTTCCATGGGTGACACTGGCTCAAGGACATCCCATCAACCTGGCTCAAACTTTGTAGAAATATGAATTTTCTTACACAATCTTTATTTCTTCCCCATCTCTTTCACAGGTATCAGATCTGCATCATGGTATTGAGGATTTCCTCCCCAGGCTCCCTTTCCTTTACCTTTTTCAGGTATTCCCCCAATAAATACCTCTCATATCTTATCCCGTCTTGATGTCAGCTTCTCTGGGGAATGAACAAGAGTGGTGTTATGAGTGACCTAAGAAGAAAGGCAGTAAAAATGGGATTTAATATTGTCTTATTCACCACCTGGAAAGTAAAGAGGATCCCACCCTAAGTGGCATGTAGGACAGCAAATAAAGAAAGATATACAATGTGGGGATAGGTCTTGGCAGGCATTTGAAAACTGCATGAAATGATGCTGTAGTTGCCATAAAAGTACACTTTGCAGGGCTTAACTACAGAAACTTAATTGACCACGAGCTCCATATTCTGGGCTTTGAAATATACCACACTTAGCCAAAGACCATGCTTACCATGGGCTGCTCCCACCCCCTGCCTGAGTACTGAAGGGGTTATAAGGAAGACGTTCCCCTGGGACACATGGGACTGCTCTAATACACAAGTTAAGCAGGAGGACGCAGTTGGCCATGCCAATACTTTCTTAGAATTTATATCACTCTATGGCACTTTCACCACCCCCTTCCTTCCTTCTTACCTTCATGCATTACCATTTCAGAACTCCCATATCCTTCCCTGACTCTCTCTCTATTTTATCTCTTAGATATTTTCCTAATAAAACCCTTGCACATTTAATTCCATCTTGCTATTTGCTTTTCAGAGGACATGGACTAACACAAAATTCTGTAAGAACAATGGAGTTGTCTGGTTACTGCTAACTTATATTGTTTCTTAGATTGATAACAGCTCCAAAGGGCTCTTAAAACTAAATGTAAAAACCAGAGAGCCTCTTTGGTAGATATTAAAGAGGCCCTATGTTTCTCAGTGGAAGACTGATACAGCTAAGAAGAAGATTAAAAATATAATAGTCTCAAAGATCCAGAGAAGTTTAAAGGGTCAGCCAAGCTAAGGAATACTGTCATTTCAAAGTCAGTATCATAATTGAGAAAATCTCAGGACCCTGGAATATAAAACGAGGACATCTTGTTGGATTCTCCTCAGAGTGTTGGCCTTGAAGATTTGTTTGGACTCAGAGCTTTCAGATGAGGCCCATACTTCCATAATAAAAGCTATCACAACCCAACTTCCAGAGGACATGGCAGGGGTCTATCCCCAACAGAAAAATAAGTGTCTCTCTTAGGAGCTGCACTAGCCTTCTCTCCTAGTTGCCAGGGTTAAATCTCAGACTAATCTGACTGGAAAGTAATGGACCTAATAAGGGTGTATTGGAGAACCCTAATTGGAGAACCCAATAAGGGTTGTTAAATCCAGTGTTCTCCAATACACTGAATAGGAGAACATATTCATCAATGATACATTTGATAAGGTATTAATAAACCAATATTTATGAAAAACGTATACAACTCAACACCAAATAAACAAACAATCCAGCTAAAAAAATGGGCAAAGGACCTGAATAGACACTTCTTCAAAGAGGACATACAGATGGGAAACAGACATATTAACTTTTATTCATTCCTAAAATTTCAGTTACATTATATATTTTCAGGGAAATCTTTTCTAACCCTCTACTTTTCAGTACTCTCAGAGAACCATGTTCCTACCCCTCATGACAACTTTTTCTCATTAGTTATTAGTGGTTAATTCTTATTCATTAGTAACTATTCATTATTTACCCCACACAGATTATAAACATCATAAAAGCATAGAGAATGTTGTTTTTACTCCTGGCTCTAACCCAGCCCCTATCAGAGTTCTGGCCACACAGTAGGTGCTCATAATATATTTGTCACGTAAATAAAGAAAGATATTTTATGAAAAATAAGCTAATGATTGGGCTTCTGTTGACTAACAAGCCTATTTAAATTTTATGCTATTTTGTGTATTTTAATAAAAAAGAATCAATGTTTTTTGTTAAATTTGTACCAGTAATTTTAAAATAAAGGTTGAAGACCATAAATATTCAGAAAGTTTAAGATTTTTTCCAAAATCATTGAGTTAATGAGCAGAAAAGTGAGTATTTAAACACACTTTGTCTGCTCCCAACTCCAGGAATAATCTACTGTACTACAGTGCATATTTTAGCATTTTTTTCAAATAGCAACATTTAACAAAATGGCATATCCTACATACAGTCCTAGGTGCTAGGGATTCAAAAGAGAAAAGACACAAACCATTTCAGTACTACTGAGAAAGATCTTAAGCTGAAAGGTGTATTTATCACATGCAAAATATTACCAAAACTAAAAATAATAGAATATTGTTATCTGTAAACTAAACAGAAATATATATGTGTATATATATGTAAACCAATTTTATAAATAAATATGTATATATCTATTTATAACAATTTACTAGTTCTTAGAGAGTATCCTAGGGCAACATACATTTGGCATAAAATGCCCACACTTTGAGTTGTCTGCATGATCTTATATTCCCCATTTTTCAAATAAGAACACTAAGATATTAGTAATTTATTTCAAATTAAGTATTTATTTAGGAGATAGAAGACTGGTGGTCAGGACTAGAACCCTGGTACTGGCTGTCCCAGAGGGGGCTCTCCTTAAGCATTTCCCTTAAGATCAAGAACAAAATAGGGATGTCTGTTTTCACTGCTCTTATTCAAAATAATTGCCAAAGCAGTCAGACAAGAAGAAATAAAAAGGCATCCAAATTAGAAAGGAAGAAGTAAAACTGTAATTATTTGCACAGGGCATGATACTGTATATAAAGAACCCTAAAGATTCCACCAAAACCACTAGATCTGATAAATGAATTCAGTAAAGTAGCAGAATACAAAATAAATGTCCAGAAATCAGTTGCATTTTTATACACCTTAATGGACTCAGAAAGGGAAACTAAGAAAACAACCTCATTCACAGTGTTTCAAAAATATAGCTAGGAATAAATCTAACCAAGAATGTAAAGATTGGTAGTCAGAAAATTATGACAATAAAGACAGAAATTTAAGAAGATACAAATAAATGAAAGCATATACTATGTATATGGATAGGAAGAATTGACAATTAAAATGCCAATGTGACCCAAAGCAATCTATATAAATTCAACAGAATTCCTATACAGAACTAGAACAAATATTCCACAAATTTATATGGCACCATGGAAGACCCTGCAGCACCTCAGCCAGTTCAGGGGGAAAAAAAAAAACCATGTTAGAGAAATCACAATACAGGATGTCAAACTATACCACAAGGCAAGAGTAATAATCAAAACAGCATCATACTGGCATAAAAACAGATATACAGATCAATAAATAGAAAGCCAAGAAATAAACCCAGGCCTTTATGGCAATTAATATATAACAAAGGAAGCAAAAATAAACAATGAGGAAAAGATAGTTTATTTAATAGTGGTATTGGTAAAATTGGACAGATAGGTGCAAAAAATGAAATTAGACTACCATCTTATACCATACACAAGAATAAACATGAAATCGATTAGAGACTTAAATGTAATACTCAAAACTATAAGAATCTTAGGAAAAACAGTAAACTCTCAGACATTTCTCATAGCAATATTTTTTCCAATATATCTCCACAGGCAAGCTAAATAAAATAAAAAATAAAATAAATGGGACTACATCAAACTAAAAAGTTTTTGTACAACAAAGGAAATCATCAACAAAATGAAAAGACAATACACTGAATAGGAGAACATATTCATCAATGATACATTTGATAAGGTATTAATAAACCAATATTTATGAAAAACGTATACAACTCAACACCAAATAAACAAACAATCCAACTAAAGAAATGGGCAAAGGACCTGAATAGACACTTCTTCAAAGAGGACATACAGATGGGAAACACACATATGAAAAGATGCTCAACATCATTAACCAGAAGTGAAATACAAATTAAAACTACAATGACATATTACCTCGCACATGTCAGAATGGTTATCATCAACAAATCAACAAACAAGTGTTGGTGAGGATTTGAAAAAAAAAAAAAAAAGAACCCGCCTGCACCATTGGTGGGAGTGCTGATTGGTGTAGCCACTGTGGAAAGTAGTACAGATTCACCACAAAAAATGAAAAATGGAACTGTCTTATGATCCAGCAGTTCTACTTCTGGGAATATATCTGAAGAAACCTGAAACACTGTTTGGGAAGAGTATATACACCACTGTGTTCATTACAGCATTGTGTAGAATAGCCAAGATTTGAAAGCACCTCAAGTGTCCATCAGTACATGAGTGAATAAAAAAGCTGTAGTACATTCACACAGTGAATGCTACTCGGCTATAAAAAAGAAGGAAATCTTACTTTTTTTGAGAGTATGGATGGACCTGCAGGGTATTATGCTAAGTGAAATTAGTCAATCAGAGAAAGACAAATACCATATAATTTCATTTATATGTGGGATCTAATGAACAAAATAAACTAACAAACAAAATAGAAACAAACTCATAGATACAGAGAATAGACTGACAGCTGTTAACAGAAAGAGATATTGGAGGGCTGGGTGAAAAAGCTGAAGGGATTAAGACAAAAAAAAATTAACCTCATAGACAACAGTATGGTCATTACCAAAGGAAAAAGGGATAGAAGAGCATGTAAGAGGGTAAATGAGGGTAAATAGTGATGGAAGGAGACTTGACTTTGGCTGTTGAACACATAATACAATATACAGATGAAAACCCTGGCTGGTGTGGCTCAGTGGATTGAGCGCTGGCCTGAGAACCAAAGGGTACCCAGTTTGATTCCCACCCAGAGAACATACCTGGGTTGCATGCCAGGTCCCCAGTAGGGGGCATGAGAGAGGAAACCACACATTGATGTTTTTTTCCCTCCCTCCCTTCCCCTCTCTCTAAAAAATAAATAAATAAAATACTTTAAAAAGTATACAGATGATGTATTATAAAATTATACATCTGAAACCTTTATAATTTTATTAACCAATGTTACCCAAAAAATTCAATAAAAATTTTTTAAAAATAAACTTTACTGTATTAAAGAAATAAAGTTTTATGACAATAGAACATTTAAGCTGCCACACTGCTAAATAAAAGATATGTTTTTCATTCTAGTAAAAAATAATAGTAATGGCCATGATACTCATATATTTTTTTAATAATAAAAAAAGCACTTTTGAAAGTCATAATGTAAGAAATCTATTGTTGTTACATCTTATTATAGCATGGCTGACTGATCTTAGGTATGTTGATTATTGTCAATGCAGTGCTTTGCAAATAAATTTTATCAAGCAGATGAATTCCTAAATATGGGACCTAAATAATGAAGATCTACTGTGTATATTTACGAGGTCTCTCCAGAAACAGCCAAGCCATTGTTAATATAACAAGGATGGTTTACATGACATCAATGTAACCTGGCAGCCAAGGAGATTGGACCAGAATTTGCATGTGTGAACAATGACAACTTCACTGTACTAGTCAGTGAGGGTGGTAGCACTTATACTGTGAGTTACACTGAATGAACACTTGTACTGTATGGTCATTGCATTCAAAATGAGAGTGAGCAGAGCAAATGAATCTGCATTAAATTTTGTGTTAAGCTTGAGCATTCCTTCATAGAAACTACTCAGATCATTTAGAAGGCCACAGCTATGGGCGACTGGTGATTGGCAGCTTCATTACAATAACATGCCCACTCATGCATTATGTCTCATGCACAGTTTTTTGGCAAAACATTAAATCACCCAGGTGACTCAGCCCCCTCTAGCCCAGATTTGATGCCCTGTGAGTTCTGGCTTTTCTCAAAACTAAAATCACCTTTGAAAAGAAAGAGATTTCAGACCCTCAGTGAGATTCAGGAAAATACAACGAAGCAGCAGATGGATATTGGGAGAACTGTGTGAGGTCCCAAGGTACCTGCTTTGAAAGAAACTGAGGCATCATTGTCCTATGTACAATGTTTCTTGTATCTTCTTCAATAAATGTCTATTTTTCATATTACATGGATGGATACATTTTGGACAGACCCCATACATATATATTTACATATATATAATATGTAATAATGAGGACCTACTATATACATACACACTCATGTTTATATGTGTAACATATGAATATTTTTAAAAATATCAGCAGGTGCCTTTTATTTTCCTTACTCATATTAAAGAAAAATACTGTTATTCTTAAAGTGATAACAGCAAACTCTTTGACTTAGCCTGTTGCAATTGACAAAATTTGAATAATTTTTCCAGGCTGGACAAGTATCTTGGAGATGTTATCATGATGATGATAGTCATAAAAGTGTTTTATGCGATTTATTTCATATGAAATAAACTTGTACCTTTCACATTACCATCCTATAATTAATGCCATATATCTTATTGAAAAGACAGTCTGAAATGATGAAGCAGGAGAATGTACTTTCAAGCCTGTGTTAAATTACATTACTTAGAAAAACACCATTCCCTGAAAACTAGCAGAATATTACCATTTTTGCTTACAATCATATTTTATATCTACATAGCATATTTAGTCATCACTTACATGAAAAAGTATCAATTAGTATAAACATTTCTATCTTTTTCAACCTTCTTTTTTTACTTTTTTCATTATTTGAGCATCTTCTTTTTTTAGGGACTTTAGATCCTCGATACCCTTGGACAATGTTTTTATTGTGTTTATTCTCAAAATAATCACTCTTAAAATGTTAATGTATGTATTCAAGTTGCTCCACATCCTTGTTCACATATGTTGTTATGTCTTTTAATTTCAGCCAATATATTAGGTAAGGAATTTTCTTTAATTGTGATTTGAACTTTGATTTTCCTAATAATTAATGATACTGAGCCTACTTTCAATACTACTTGCCATTCGTATATCGTCTTTTGTAAAATATCTGTTCCAGTACTTTAATTTTGCCCATTTTCCCATTGTATTTTGTGTTTCTTTCTGTGATACTTTATATATCTATATTATATATCCACATCTCTAAATATGAGTATATTGTATACAAATATATCTGTATAAAGTTTTAAAATCATGGTAGTGCAAGTCTGCCAGCTTTGTCCTTATTTTAAACAAGTAAAACAAAACTGCTTTAACCATTTTATTAGGTTAGCCAAAAAATCCATTTAGTTTTTTCTATAAAATGAAAGACACATTTTTCATTTTCACCAATAACTTTATTGATTTGGATATTTTGAGTATGTTGGCTATCTCCTGCTATTGGCTTCTAGTGAGTAGAGGCCTGGGGTGCTGCTTCTTCTTCCAATGCATAAGACAGTCCCACAACAAAGAATTATTTGGCCAAAATGTAAATAGTACCAAGAAACTTCACAAACCACTTTTGACATGTTCAATCAGTCACAGCACCTCCTCTATACACTGCACAAATCTTTATTTTTTTTGCATTTCAATTGTGTTTTTACCTTTCATGAAATAATAAAGCATACTATGCCAAAAATGTTGTGTATCTTCTTCCATCTTCAATATTAACATGTCTGCCCCAAAATTCACCAATTTGTTTTTTTTTAAATGCATGGTGGGTGATATGACAACTGTCACAACACAATCTAACAAAATTGTTTTGAATGAAGTTAAAGACAACTAAGCACTTCTAGAGCCATAGAATGAAAAAAGCTAAATTAACTTTTTGGCCAACCCATTAAATAATATTTTCATATATATATTTTAAAGTCAGCTTATCAATTTCTACCAAAATATATCTATTGGCATTTTTATTTGGATTGTATTGAATCAATAAATACCTCAGGAGAAAAGTAACAACTTAATAACATTGAATTTCCTAATACATGAACTTGGCATATATCTCATCATTTATTTAGGTCCCCTTTCATTTCTTTCAGCATTACTTTGCAGTTGTCAGTGTATATAGCTAGTGCTTATTTTGATAAATTTATCTGAATATTTCATGTTTTTTGATGTTTTATCCCTCTTTAAATTACCTTCTATAATCATTTCATACCATGTATTCTGAAATAATCAAATTTAGAAACAATATTAATACTGTTAATCTAATTACAGTGTTATTTTGAGTATCTATTAGATCTCCTAATATACTTCTTTAATCTCACAACTCAATGACAGTTTAGTGTCCCTTGATCATTTCCAGTGATAAGAAATGCATCCTTATAAAAGAAACATTGTTTTTTAAAGTGGTTCTAAATACAAGATTTTTTTTATGTTAATGTGAAATGAATAGGTTTACATTTTTACCTACCTCCCACACTCTGAAAGCCTTACAAAAATCCTAACTGATCTTTAATATAATATTCTCTCATATATTTGCATACTACTTTTGAGTTTGTTTCCCTTCTGATTGGCTTTTCTCCAAGTTGAATATCCCTAGTTACTCCAACAATTAATTACATGGTCTGGTTTAAGATCCCAGCAATCCATGTCAGTGTTGTCCAAACAAGCTCCACCATATGAATATACTCTCTCAACGATGAAGTCCAGAACTAACCCAATGCTTACAATGTGAACTATAAAGTTCACATTGTAAACATTGGGTTCACATTGTAAGCAATATAAACTTTATATTTATATATTAAATATATTGAAAAGATTCTCTCCTAAACTCTGACAATTCTATATTTTCACAATTTGGTTAAAGACTCTTGGAATTGGACATTCAGTAATTAGATGAGTCAGATCTCAGAGGGGAGTGGGTTAGGGGACTAGTAGAGATTAGCTGAAGAACACATATGCATGTATGCACAGCCCATGGACAGACAGTAATGCGGTGAAGGTGAGGGATGAGAGGGGGAGTTGAAGGAGAACTGGGGAAAGAGGGAAAATGGGAGACTTCTGAAATAGTGTCAACAGAAAAATGTATGCCTGTATCAGTTAATCAATGTTAATTTTTATTCATTTGTCTGTTTCTCAAAATTCTCATAACTTTATTTTATAGTAAATTAGAATACCAAAACAATAGCTTTCACATGGAAGAGATGTTTGTTGAAAATCTCTCCTTTTTGTTCCTGGTCTTATGCTACCTACACTAGGCATTAATTTCTGTTTTTAGATGGAGTATCTATGTTAGGTGAACATAAAATAATCTCCAACTATAATTGGATACAGGCTTAGTTAATCAAGAGAAAAGGTCAACAATTAACATAAATGAACATAAACATCTTACCCCTGATGTAAGCCAGGTAAAATAAAAATTTTACACAATCAAGAAGGAATGTAAATCTATATTGTTAATTAACTGATCATCCCTTGGGTAAGTTCAAAGTTTTAGATGTTTAACTTCAAAGAAGGATGTGAATAAATAGCAAAAAAAAAGCAATATGTCAAGAAACAGCAAATATTTAAAAATGAGTAGAGTTAGTTGAAATTCAGGTTTAAAATAACTTTAATACTACATTACAAAAACAAATACATGTATTGAACAATTAAATTTTTACTTATGCTTAAATGGCTATTAATTTACAAATGAGTCTTCATTATGGCTCTACTTATAATAGGAAACTCGAGTCTAATTAAACTGATATTAATTATCAGTGTTTTTGTTGATCAAATAGTAATCTCTGGTTAATATATATTAAGTTGACCACATACAGTGATGTCAGCAAGATAATGAATAGGAAGTTCTATCCCTCAGTCACTCACAGAAACACCAATTTAACAACCATCCATGGACAAAATTGCCTCCATAAAAGTTCCAATCCAGGTGATGTTACAGCATATTGGAGGAGCACAGAAAGTAGAAAACATGCATTAAAAAGTATAATAGAGATCCAAGATGGCAGAGGAGTAAGTGAAACATGCACAAACCTCCTCCCAGATCAATCTGGAATTACTACTAAATTATAGAGAAATAATCCTGAATAACCACTTGAACACTAGCTAGAGAGAAGGCTTATACCCAAAGACAGAAAGAATAAAATACTTCACCACAATGTGACTGGTAGGAAGTGTGGAAGAGGCACAAGAGTTCTGGCTGGGTTCCCATGGGTGTCAGCTAAAGTTCCAAAGGGATATTTCAGCAGCTGGGCTCTCCAGCCTACAGCATGAGCCAGGAAGGGAAGCCAGATAACATCCATCTCTGAATAGCAGTAGGGTTCTGTCTGCCAGGCAGAGATAGCTGGAGAGGCATAGAGCCTCTTAAAAGGACAATGCACAATATTTCATTTGCAGCCACTTACCCTGGGCTCTGGCAGAGAGAGAGAGAGCAGAGTGAACTAGAGACATGTGGGGAGAATCTGGGGCTGGCAGCTCTGTGGAGAAAACTGAAGGAACATCCACCAGGATCCCTGTGCTGAGCCATTCCACATTCTGTAGAAGCCATCATTCTCAGGCAACAGCACTCCCCTACAAATGACATCAGCTTGAGGAGAAGCAACATCCCTGCCTGCAGGTATTACTCTGCTCCACCTAGTGGAGCTTATGCTGGGCTGCTGAGTGTAGCTTGAGGCTATATCAGTGATTAAGTTTAACAACTAAGGCAGATCTCTGGGAGCTGTGAGACTTGGTGGTCTTGGTACAAAGCCTGGTTCTTTCTGCACATACCCATGCCCAGCAAAGAGAGCCATAAGCTGTGGATTAATAAAAACTCTGAACTGGTTGCCCTGGGGCAGTCACAGGCATCAATGAGATAGACCTGCACCAGAGTTTTTGCAGACCCACATGATACATAGACACAAACACAAAGAGGCAGCCAAAATGGGAAGACAATGAAACAGACCCCAAATAAAAGAATAGGAGAAACCTCCAGAAGAAGAAATAAATGAAAGGGAAGGAAGCAATTTATCAGATACAGAGTTTAGAGTAATGATTGTAAGGATACTCAACAGCATGAAAAAAATGCATAGAAGCAATAAAAAAGGACCAGAACAGTCAGAAATAAAGAATGTAATATCTAAAATAAATAATACATAGGAAAGAATAAACAGTAGATCAGATGAAACAGAGTATCATATCAGCAGTTTGGAAGACAAGGTAGAAAAAACATGCAAGCAGAGAAGCAAAAAGAAAAAAGAATTAAAAAGAATGAGGGGAATTTAAGAAACATTTAGGACAACATGAAGTATAACAACATCAGAAAAATGGGAATACCAGAAGGAGAAGAGAGTGAGCAAGGGATCAAGAACGAATTTGAGGAAAAAATGACTGAAAACTTCCTTAATCTGGTTAAAGAAAAAGACACACAAGTCCAGGAAGTGCAGAGAGTCCCAAACAAGATGGCCCCAAACAGACCTACACCAAGACACATCATAATTAAAATGGCAAAGCTTAAAGACAAGGAGAAAATCATAAAAGTCCCAAGAGAAAAGCAAGTAGTTACCTACAAGGGAGCTGTAATTACACTGTCATGTGATTTTTCAATAGAAACATTTCAAACAAGAAGGGAGTGGCATAAAATATTCAAGGTGATGTAAAGCAAGGTCCCACAACCAAGGCTACTTTACCCAGCAAGGCTATCATTTAAAATTGCAGGAGATATAAAGAGCATCCCAGACAAGAAAAACCTAAAGGAGTTTGTTAACACCAAAGCAGTATTGCAATAAATGTTAAAGGGCTTGCCAGGAGGAGGAGAAAGGGGAAGGGAAGGAGGAGGAGGAGGAGGAGGAGGAGAAGAAGAAGAAGAAGAGGAAGAAGAAGAAGAAGAAGAAGGAGGAGGAGGAGGAGGAGGAGAAGAAGAAGAAGAATAAGAAGGAGGAGGAGGAGGAGGAGAAGAGAAAGAAGAAGAAGAAGAAGAAGAGGGGGGAGGGGGAGGAGGAGGACTGGGAGGAAGGAAGAGGAAGGAGAAAAAGAAGAAGAAATAGTTTAAAAATAAAATGGCAATAAATATGCATCTATCAAAAATCACCTTTAATGTAAGTGGCTTAAATACTACAACCAAAAGCCACAGAGTAGCTGAATGGATAAAATAAAGACCCATATATATGTGTCTCTAAGACACCCACTCAGATTGAAAGATACACACAGACTAAAAATAAAAGGATGGAAAAATATACTTGTATAAATGGGAAAAAAAAGCTGGGGTAGAAATACTTATACCCAACAAAGTAGACTTTAAAACCAAGGTCATATAGTAATAGACATAGAGGGACATTACATAATGATAAAGGGACAATCTAACAAGAGGATATAACCCTAGTAAACATTTATGCACCCAACACAGGAGCATATGTAAATATGTAAAGAAAATCTTGAAGGACATAAAAGGAGGGATCAACAGAATTGTAGCCATAGGAAATTTTAACACCTCATTGACTTTAATGGATAGATCTTCCAGACAGAAAATCAACAAGGAGACAATGGCCTTAAAGACACTAGATCAAATGAATTTAATTGGTTTCTTCAGAGCATTTCACTCCAAAGCAGGAGAATATACATACTTTTCAAGTGCACATGGAAAGTTTTCTAGGATAGACCACATGTCAGTAAACAGAACAAGTCTCAATAAATTTAAGAAGGTTAAAATCATATCAAGCTTCTTCTCTGACCACAATGCTAAGAAACCAGAAATCAATCACAAGAATAACACTGAAAATACATGCAGATGTGGAAGCTAAATAACATGTTATTAAACAATGAATAGGTCAAGAATGAGATCAAGAAAGAAATCAAAAGATAACTTGAAACAAATGTAAATGAGAACACAACAATCCAATATCTGTGGGACAAAGGAAAAGTAATCTGAAGAGTGAAATTCATAGAATTAAAGGCTTATTGCCTTACCAGAAAAAGGAAAAGAAAAACAAGAAAAAAACCTCAAATGAACAATCTAACTTTACACTTATGGAAATTGAAAAAGAACAACAAAGCCTAAAAGTGAGTAGAAGGAAGGAAATATAAATATCAGAGCAGAAATAAGCTAAAAATGATACAAAAAAATCAATGAATACAAGAATTGGTTCTTTGAAAAGATAAAAAAATATTGTCAAATCTTTAACCAGACTCATCAAGAAAAAGACCAAAAGGGCACAAATAAAATCAGAAATGAGAGAGGATAGATAATTGACACAAAAGAAACGCAAAGGATTGTAAGAAAATATTAAGAGAACCAAGATGGTGGCATAGGTAGACACACTGTGCCTCCTCGCACAACCAAAACTGACAGAAAATTGAACAGCAAGGAAGTCTGACACCAAGTAGATAAAAAATAAACATTCATCCAGACAGGTAGGAGGGGTGGAGAAGGGCAGCCGGGGCGGAGAGGACTCAAGTTGCTGTGGTGGAACCAAGACTGGCGGAGTATGGGACCAACGGGGCAGGCAGTCTAACCACTAGCAGACCCTGCATCCCCACTTTTGTGCAAAGATAAACCGAGAGAGCCGAACTCAGAGTGGCGGAGAACTGGGCAGGCAGAGCTGCAGGTAGCACCCCGCAGCCCCACATTTGCTCAGATAAACCAGGACAAATGGCGGGAACCAGGGCTCCAGCGTGACAAAATAAAGCCTCAAACCTCTGATTGAAAACATCCGTGGGGGTTGGGGCGGCAGCAGGAGAAACTCCCAGCCTCACAGGAGAGGTCATTGGAGAGACCCACAGAGGCCTAGGGCGTGCACAAGCCCACCCACTCGGGAACCAGCACCAGAGGGGCCCAATTTGATTGTGGGTAGCGGAGGGAGTGACTCAAATCCGGCAGAGAGTGGAGAGGGTGCCATTACTCCCTCTCGGCCCCTCCCCCAACATACAGCTTCACAGCGCAGCATCACAGCTCAGCGACCAGGTTACCCTGCCCTGGGGAACACCTAAAGCTCCGCCCCTTTAAGTAACAGAAGCACCAAGACCAAAAAAAAAAAAAAAAAAGGCCCAAATGACAGAACACTTCAAAGCTCCAGAAATAATTCAACTAAGCAGCAAACAGATAGCCAACCTATCAGATGCACAGTTCAAAACACTGGTAATCAGGAAGCTCACAGAATTGGTTGAATTTGGTCGAAAACTAGATGAAAAAATGAAGGCTATGCTAAGAGAGAACTTATAAGTATGACCCATGGACATGAACTATAGGGGGGGAATGTGGGAGGGAGGGCATGGACAGGGTGGATTGGAGTGAAGGGGCGGAAGTGGGACAACTGTAATAGCATAATCAATAAATATATTTAAAAAAAAGAAAATATTAAAAACTAAATGTCAACAAACAGGACAACCTGGATGAAATGGATAAATTCTTAGAAACATGCAATCTTCCAAAATTAAACCAGGAAGATTCAGAGAATCTGACTAGACAGATTATACATAGTAAAATTGAAGTAATAATTAAGAAAACTGGGACTTCTGGCCAAGATAGAGGTGTAGGTAGATACACTGTGCCTCCTTGCACAACCACAAGAAGAAGAACAACAAATTTAAAAACAAAAAACACTAGAACTGCCAGAAAATCAAACTGTGTAGACATTTGAAACCAAGGAGTTGAAGAAGAAACATTCATCCAGACTGGTAGGAGGGGCAGAGACGGACAGCCAGGTGGAGAGGACTCAAGGCAAGGAGGCTGCTGGAGGACCGGGGAGGGTAAAGTGGCAGCTGGTGGAGTGGGTGGTCCCACATTTGCATGTGGGTAATCCAGGAGGAACAACTGGCACATGAGACAGACCACACAACCTAGGGCTCCCTTGCAGGGAAATAAAGCCTCAAAACCTCTGACTAAAAAAATATGTGGGGGTTGAGGCAGTGGTAGAAACTCTCAGCCTCACAGGAGAGTACATTGGAGAGACCCAAAGGGTTCTAGAATATACACAAAACCACCCACCAATAGAATCAATAGAAGGGCCCAATTTTCTTGTGGGTAGTGGTCTAAGTGACTGAAAGGCAGCTGAGAGCTGAAAAAATAGCATTGTTCCCTCTTGGATCCCTCTCCCATATAAAGCACAACCCAGTGGCATGGGTTGCCCCACCCTGGTGATTACCTAAGGCTCTGCCCTTTACTACATAACAGTTGCGCCAAGACAAAAAATATGTATATACATATGGCCCAAATGAAAGAACAGATCAAAGCTGCAGAGAAAATACAACTAAGCGACCAAGAGATGGACAACCTATCAGACGCACAGTTCAAAACACTGGTAATCAGAATGCTCACAGAATTGGTTGAATATGGTCAAAAAATAGAGGAAAAAGTGAAGGCTACGAAGAGTGAAATACAGGAAAATGTACAGGGAACCAACAGTGATGGGAAGGAAACCAGGACTCCAATCAACGGGGTGGACCAGAAGGAAGAAAAAAACATTCAACCAGAACAGAATGGAGAAACAAGAATTCAAAAAAAGGAGCAGAGGCTTAGGAACATCCGGGACAACTTCAAACATTCCAAATCTGAATCATAAGGGTGCAAGAAGGAGAAGAGGAAGAGCAACTAATGGAAAACTTATTTGAAAAAATAATGGAGAACTTCCCCAATCTGGCAAAGGAAATAGACTTCCAGGAAGTCCAGGAAACCCAGAGAGTCCCAAAGAATTTGGACCCAAGGAGGAACACACCAAGGCACATCATCATTACATTAGCCAAGATTAAAGATAAGGAGAGAATCTTAAAAGCAGCAAGAGAAAAGAACACAGTTACCAACAAAGGAGTTCCCATAAGAGTATCAGCTGATTTCTCAGAAGAAACCTTGCAGGCAAGAAGGGGCTGGCAAGAAGTATTCCAAGTCATGAAAGACAAGGGCCTACATCCAAGATTATTCTATCCAGTGAAACTATCATTTAGAATGGAAGGGAAGATAAAGTGCTTCCCAGGAAAGGTCAAGTTAAAGGAGTTCATCATCACAAAGCTCTTATTATATGAAATGTTAAAGGGATTTATCTAAGAAAAAGAAGATTAAAAATATGAACAGTAAAATGACAACAAAGTTACAACTATCAACAACCAAATCTGGAAAAAAAAAAAAAAGAACAATGAACCAAAAATGAACTAAGCAAACAACTAGAACACAAACAGAATCACAGAAATAGAGATCACATGGAGGGTTATCAGCGAGGAATGGGAGAGGAAATGTGGGAAAAGGTACAGGAAATAAGTAGCATAAATAGTAGGTAGGAAATAGACAGAGGGAGGTTAAGAATAGTACAGAAAATATAGAAGCTAAAGAACTTATATGTATGACCCATGGACATGAACTAATATATATATTAGTTCAAGAAATCTGCCAATAATCAAAAGCTCTGGACCAGATGGCTTCACAGGTGAACTTTACAAATATTCCAGGAAGAACTGACAACTCTCTCAAACTATTTCACAAAATTTAAAAGGAGGGAAAGCCCCTAAGCTCATTTCATGAGGCCAGCATTATTCTAATTCTAAAACCAGATAAAAGCACTACAAAAAATAAATTTACAGGCCAACATCACTAATGAACATAGATGCTAAAATGTTCAACAAAATATCATCAAATTGAATATAGCAATACATCCAAAAGATCATATACCATGATCCAGTGGGATTTTCTGAGAACGCAATGTTGGCATAACATTCACAAATCAGTAAACAAAATGAAGGATAGAAACCCACATGATCATATCAATAGATGAAGAAAGCATCTGCAAAATCCAGCACCCATTTATGATAAAAATTCTCAGTGAAGTGGGAATAGAGGGAACATACCTAAACATAATAAAGGCCACATATGACAAACCCACTCCCAGCATTATACTCTATGTCCATAAACCACAAGTGTTTCCCTTAAGATCAAGACAAGAAAGGGATGTCAGCTTTGACCTTTCTTATTCAGCATAGTACTGAGAATCCTAGCCATAACAATCAGACAAGAAGAAGAAATAAAAGGCTTCCAAATTGGAAAGGAAGAAGTAAAACTCTCTTTATTTGCAGGTGACATGATACATAGAGAACCCCAAAGATTCCACCAAGAAACTACTAGAACTGATCAGTGAATTCAGCAAAGTAGCAGTATACAAAATTAATATACAGAAATCAGCTGCATTTTTACATGCCAATAATGAACTAATGGAGAGGGAAATTAAGTTTATAATCACATTCACAATTATTTCAAAAAGAATAAAATACCCAGGAATAAATCTAACATCAAGGATGTAAAAGACCTGTACTTGGAAAATTATAAGACACCAAAGAAAGATATTGAAGAAGATACAAATAATTGGAAGCACATACCATCTTCATGGTTAGAAAAAATTAGCATCATTAAAACAGCCAGGCTACCCGAAGCAATCTATAGCTTCAGTTCATTTCCTATCAAGTTTCCAATGAAATATTTCACAGAACTAGAACAAATGTTTCAAAAATGTATATGGAACCACAAATGGCCCTACATAGCAACAGGAATCCTGAGGAAGAAGTACAAAGTTGGAGGAATCACACTACCTTATATCAAACTGTACTATAAGGCCATAGTAATCAAAAGAGCATGATACTAGTACAAAAACAAAAACATAGATCAATGGAACAGAATAGAGAGCCCAGAAATGAAACCACAGTTTTCTAGTTTATTAATATTTGACAGAGGAAACAAGCATATACAATGGGCTAAAGATAGTTTATTCAGTAAAATGGTCTTGGGAAAATTGGACAAACATGTACAGAAAAATGTAACTAAGACCACCTTCATATACCACACACAAGAATAAATTCAAAATGGATTAAATAGTTAAATATTAGATCCAAAACCATAAAAATTTTAGAACAAAACATAGGCATTAAAATCTCGGGCATTGCTCATAGCAATATTTTATCCGCTTTATCTCTCCAGGCAAGGGTAACAAATGAAAAACTAAACAAATGGGACTACGTCAAACTAAGAAGTTTTTCACAGCAAATGAGACCATCAACAAAAGAAAAAGTCAACTCATGGAATGGGAGAACATATTCACCAATATATCTGATAAGGAGTTAATATCCAAATTTTATTAAAAACTTACAAAACCAACACCAAAAAAAATAAACAATCCAATTAAAAATGGGCAATGGACCTAAATAGACACTTCTCCAAAGAAGACAAACAGATGGCCAATAGACATATGACAAGATGCTCGACGTCATTAATAATCAGAGAAATGCAAATTAGAACCTCAATGAGATATCAGTTCACACCTGTTAGAATGGCTGTCATCAACAAATCAACAAACAACAATTGCTGGTGAGGATGTGGAGAAAAGGGAAGCCTTTGCACTGGTGGGGTGAATGCAGGTTAGGCAACCACTGTGGAAAGCAGTATGGAGAAACCCCCCAAAATTATAAATGTATCTGCCTTCCGACCCAGAGATCTCACTTGTGGAAATTTATCTGAACAAACCTGAAACTCTAAGTTGAAAGAACAGAAACACCCTATATTCAATGCAGTGTTATTAACAATTGCCAAGATGTGGAAGCAGCCTTAATGTCCATCAGTAGATTATTGGGTAAAACAACTGTGGGACCTTTACACAATGGAATACTGTTTGGCTGTAAAAAAGAAAGAAAAAGAAAATTTTACTCTTTGTGACAGCATGGATGGACTGAAGAACATTATGCAAAGTGAAATAAGCCAGTCAGAGAAAGACAAATACCATATGATTTCACTCATACATGGAATCTAATGAACAAACTGAACTAACAAGGAAAACAGTCACAGATTCATAGATAGAAAGCAGGATGACAGCAATTGGTGTGGGAGGTTAGTGGTTGGAGAGATTGAGCAAAAAGGAAGAGGACTCATGGACATATAAACAGTGTGGTGATTGCAGGGGGAAGAAGACTATAAGAGGGTTAAATTGTAATGGAAAAATACAATAAATATCTTTTTAAAAAGAAAGAAAAAATAAATAAGCAGGGAAAAAAAGAAAATTATAAGAAAAGTGGTACTGATTTTTCTGTGTCATTCTTCTCCTAAGCCAGCACAGCATAGCCCTGAGAAAGATCCCTCAGACCACAAGCTTCTGCTGGAGAAAATAGAAAATGAAATGAGCACCTGACTTCTCTAACCTTTCAGAGAATTGCTTCTGTCACACTTCACCCAAAACACTGAGAAAATTAGCAGGTCTAGATCATTTAGGGGTAGCTAAGAACGAAGAAAAAAAGAGTGAACCCTCAACAGCCAGCCATGACCATGGATAGCAGACCTGCTCCGGTCCCCAAGCAGCAGGCCCATTCACCCTCTGATTCTGGAACTGGGTCTGCCCAACTCTTAGATCTTGACTGCTGGCCCATCCACACACCATGCCAAATGGCCTTCCCAGAATCTCTGGTCTTGAAGAGAGTCTGTAAACTAGAGGAGGTAGTTTGTTTCTTCAAAAGTCCAGACACCAATGCAAGGCCACACAAATCACAAAGAATTATAGAAACATGATACCATGAAAGAAACAAAATTAAGTTTCTGTATTTGACCCTAAAGAAATAGAGATCTTGCCCTTGGTGGTATGGTTCAGTGGAATGACTGCCAGCCTGCAAAGTGAAAGGTCACTGGTTCCATTCCTGGCTGGGGCACATACCTGGGTTGGGGGCCAGGTCCCCAGTTGGGGGTGTGCAGGAGGCCACCAGTCAATGATTCTCTCTCACATTGATGTTTAAAAATAAAAAGAAGTAGAGCTCTAAAAATTACTAAAGAATTCAAATAGTCATCTTAAAGAAGTTCAGTGAGTTAGAACTAAAAATCAGTAAAACAATATATGACTTCAAAATAAATTATAAAAGTATAGTAATCAAAACAGGATGGAGTGGGCATAAACACAGGCATAGAACAGAATAGAGATCCTAGAATAAATGCATGCACATACAGGCAACTTTAACAGGGCTGCTAAGAATACACAATAGAAAAAGACATTCCCTTCAATAAATGGTTCTGGGAAAACTGGATATCAACATGCAAAAGAATGAAATTGGACTCTTATTTTATGCAGTACACAAAACCATCTGAAAATTGATTAAATACTTAAAGACCTGAAACCATAAAACTCCTAGAAGAAAACAGAAAAAAGCTTCTTGGTATTGAAGAAGATGCTGTTGAGGGAGGGCTTGAGAATAGAAGAGGGGACTAGATCTTTGAAAGAAACAGGAAGTTTCTCTAGAGGGTATGACTATGTAAGGGACTTTAAAATACAGGAATGTCTATTAGTAACTTTTAATTTGTTGCTATTTTGTGCTGTTTATAATGTAAATTCATTTAGTTTCTTCAGGTCTTAATCACACAATCTTGAATCAGTGATATATCAAGAAGATAAGGTAAAGAATGCATATAAATATAACCAAATACATATAAATATAACCACATGCACAGGATTTGAGTGGTATCTAGCACTACAACTCAGGAAGGAAAAGAAATACATATGCAAATATAGGCAAAAGTCAAAATGGACATAAAACTTTAGTGAAGGTAGGTATATTGGAATGGATACTGTTTTTCTTATCATATATGTGAATTGTATAAGTTACGCATTAACACAGTTTAATGTTGAGATGGTTAATTTTATGTGTCAACTTGACTGGACCACAGGGTGTGGTACCCGGTTAAGCATTTTGACTGTGTATATGAGGATGTTTGTTTCCAGATAAAATTAACATTGAAAAATTGGTAGACTGAGTAGACTGCCCTTCCCAATGTAAGTGGGCCTCATCCAACCCACTGAAACTCTGAATGAAAAACTAAAATATAAAAATTAAAAAAAAACTGAGTATGGGAGAATTTAATCTCTCTTCTTATATTTAATCTGGGACATCAGTTTTCTGCCTTTAGACTCTAACTTGTACTATTGGCTCTCCGAGTTCTCATACTCATACTTAGACTGGAACTTACACCATCACCTCCCATTCTTCTCAGGCTTCAGACTCAGACTGGAACTCCACCATTGTCACTCAAGGGTTTCTAGCTTGCCAATTGCAGATCTTGGAACTTTTCAGACTTCATAATTGTGTTACCCAATTTCTTATAATAAATCTCTAGATAGATAAATGATAGAGATAGATGATAGTTAGATAAACAGACAGCATCCTATTTCCCCCTGACTAATATAGTTTTTCTTACTGAGGCTGGTTATAAAACAGAATTTTAAGGATGCATTTTTTGAATTTGTTCTGGGGTTTCTGAAATTGAGCCTCTAATACAGTAAGATTTAAAGATTCTAATGACATTATTTTCAGTAGTAAAAAGAGCACTTATAGTCAATGGCATGATCTCACAATAGAGATAAGCAAAATACTACCATTGGATACTCTTAATTAACCATTTATGATAAGTTGGAATCTGGAGGATGGTATATATGATTCTTTCAAACATTTTGGGAAAACTAATATACAGTGAGATTGACTGGTTCTTTCTATTACTCCTACACAAAGTGGGGAAAGGAAAGGATGAGCTCAGAGATTTGAATTCCAAATCTCAGCTCAAGCACTATATAAATTCCCTGAAAGTTTCCATATGTTCCCTGAAGGAGATCTTTAAGTCCTTCACCCTCGGGGCTGATCCTGCTGAAAAGCATAGAATGGTTTCAGTGGAATGTTGTGAAGTAAACACCCAACTGCAATGAGTAATAAGTAGTGGTAGGACAGTGAAAACAACAAAAGTATTCAACCTTTTCAAGAAATGTGGGCTGTAAATTGTGCTGCTATGGTGGATCCAAAAACTATGGTATATTTACACAATGGAATTCTACGCAGCAGAGAGAAAGAAGGAGCTTATACCCTTTGCAACAGCATGGATGAAACTGGAGAGCATTATGCTAAGTGAAATAAGCCAGGCAGTGAGGGACAAATAGCATATGATCTCACCTTTAACTGGAACATAATCAACAAAAGAAAAAAGCAAACAAAATATAACCAGAGACATTGAAGTTAAGAACAATCTAACAATAGCCAGGGTGGGGGGGGGCAGTGGGAAGAGGGGATTACAGGAACTACTATAAAGGACACATGGACAAAACCAAGGGGGAGGGTGGAGATGGTGGAGGGAGGTGGGTTCAGCTGGGGTGGGGTGGAGGGATGGGGAGAAAAGGCATACAACTGTAATTGAATAACAATAAAAATTAAAAAAAAAAAAAAAAGAAATGTGGGCTGAGACAGAGAAGTTGCCAAGAAAACTACGGAGTGAAGAGGTTTGATGTTGACTAAAGGAAAAAACATAAATACTGATGGGAGAAAACAGATGAGAATTGAAGTTTGGCAATTCAAGGAAAGGGTGGTGTAATTAACAGATAGAGGAAAAAAACCTGATGCTATTTTGATATTAAGACAAAAGTAGACAGGGGAAAGAAAGCTTCCAGTGTAGTTAGTATTTTAATAAAGAAAAAAGGCAGTATTAAGAATTAATCTGGGACAATATGAATAAATTGAGACTGTCCTAGGCAAACTGAGTCTTTTCTAATGAAGAAAAAGAAAAGAAATGAGTGCAGGCAGGTTGTGGATAAGGTGGCAAAGTTGAGAGAGTTGATTTTATGGTTTCTATACACTGTACTCTGTGAAGTATACAGGTCATCTAGTGAGACTGAAAGGTGAGATAAAGTCATTTAGTATGAAAGAAAGCAGGTAGATTGAAAGGTTATGGTTTAGAAAGTAGAAAAGCTTTGAATTGCTAACTGTGGAGAATGAGAATCCTAACTAGGAGAACATAAGCAGATTAATAGGTGGCCCTGCGCATTCAATTAAAATGGAGAACATATATTTATAATCAAAATCAAGATTTGCATTTGTGGTTCTTCCTCTAGCAGAGTTCGATAGCCTGATTACGGATACAGAGAAGATTTGTGCGTGGTCTGATTCAGTATTAGAGTTTTCTAATTAGATTCCATGGAAGAAAAATCAGGCAAAAAACTAGAGCACTGTCTCCAAAGTGGGGGTTGATTTATTGTGATGTAAGAAAATTTAAAAATTAGTATTTTTATTTTGTAAATTTTATTTTTCCCATTTTCATTTTAAAATAATTCAATAAATGTTTAATATTAATTATTATTTCATAAAATAAAACTAATATTATGTGTTACTATATTATTACCATACCCATATTTTGCTATATATAATGTGCACATTTTGCCCAATTTTTTGAGGGAAAATAAGGCTGCATATTATACATGGGTATAATGATTACACACCATGAGTATAATAATCCCATGTGTAATGCACACAAAAATATGGGTGTGCATTATGCACAGCAAAATATGGGGTGTGTGGGTGGGTGTGCATAGAGAGAGATACAAAAATGTGTCTCTGATAGTAGTGTGAAACTTACATAAAATATATTTGCCTATATATTTACACTTGTGCATAGTTTAAGTGATACTAAACCACGAAAGTTGATTTCATTAAAGCCTCTAGTCCCTGGTTTTCTTTACTAACCTTTTTCTTACTTCTTTCTTATTTATCTTAAACATGTGAAATAAGCACAACTGAGATAATTGGAAGTATAAATGTTTCATCACTGAGAACCGTTACATCTCAGAGCTCTAAACTAAGGTAAACTTTTCAACATTTGATCAAGAAATGCAGAATAGTGGTGGGTGCAGTAATACAAAGGAAGTGGAAGTAATGATCCCTGGGAAAAGGAGGTCAAGAAATTGAAAGGTTAGAGTTTTATACAGGTATTTCACACAGTGAAATTAATATTAAGTATTAATATTACCCTGGATGATAACAAAATTGGGTCATAATGAGAAGGAGATGATCCAGGTGTCAAAGTCTTCAAGAATGATGATGTGGGAAAAGGTAGTTTATAAATATCAGACACTCTGATGGTTAAGGAGATTATGAAATATAAAATATAGAATGCTGGATCATAGGTTTGGAATAAATTTTGTAAGAAGTAGGAAGTTTCCCAGAGAAAACACATAAATGGGACAATATTAAGAAGCTCTGACAAACTGCAGCAATAGTCAGAGCTGTTTTCTTTTTGCTGGAAAGGGAATATTAGAAGTCAGCCTGGGTGGATTTTGACTTTGTGAGATTTGGAGGGCTCTGCTGGATGGGGAGAACCTACCCTCTCTGAAAGAGGTCTATTTCTGTCTAAATTGGCTGCGAGGCTCCAGCTCTGGGGCTGTTAATCCATTGACTCTCAGGGAGTGCTGAGAGACCTCATCTGTGTATAATAAGATTAACAGGTAAAGGGGCCTGACTTCAAAGGCCACATTCATCACCAGAAACTGTTCCATCTCAGAACTCACTGACCTCAATGTCCAGAGCATAGTCATGGTACAGGTGCAAAGGAGGTAATTGTCCTGGGGAAGGCACAAAAAGGAGGTCATGAAATCTAGAGTTCAGGGCATCCCACAGCCAATCTCACACACTATGTTACTGTGTAGGTGACCTCATGATATAACTGAGACTTGGGCTTGTTGAGAGTGATGCTTAGATATTTATCCAGTTCTGGAAGTGAAAACATTCAATCAGGTTAAACATTTGGATACTGCAGTGCCAACAGTTAACAAGATGATAGAGAATTAGAAGACCAAATTTCTTGATGTCCTGGGTCCCTCACATTATGGCATTTTCTTCATTTTAAAGAGAATAAGTAAATGGAATCAAAGAGTATTGGCCAGGAGTTTAGTTCCTTCTACTGGAAAACTGTGTGTCATTGAACAATTTAATTAACTTCATATAGAAAATGTTATAAATATTTATAATTTAACATATGCATTTAAACAATCATTATAACACACAGGTAAGTACAATGTGTTTTATATCTCTTTCTTTGAGGAAAATATGCCAGAGGTTACATGATGTGCGCTGCATCACACAATTCCACACTGTGGTCTTGCCCGTGGAGTTGGATTTGCAGTCCAGGTCCCTGACTCAGAGCATTACAGCACACTACAGATTTAAATTGTGATTAGCTGCATTTACACTTATTTTACAAAGTAGTAATTTCCATATCACATTGAATTCAAGATAAAATTCAACTTAAAAGCTGGGAATAATTTCCAGAACAGTAATAATGATTAGGCCTTATCCTAATTTCCTAAAGAAATCCAGGAATACTATGATCCTCTCTTAAAGGTATCCTTACCTATACATTTACTGTGAGACCCATTCTACATACAAGGGATAAGCATAAATGGGGGGGAGGAGATGTCAGTGTGATATTTATGAGTCTCATGTTTGAGATGCTCAAAACAGAGACCCAGTAAGGCTGAGCTAGAAAATATGGTCAAGCATAAAGTCCTAAGAGAACATGTGCAAAACCAAAATTCTGGCACTTTATCAGTCTCGGGCTGGACTGGTACCAGAGATGAAAGTATTCATGAATGTGTGCTGAGTCAGTTGGGAGAAAGCAGAGAGCAAGATGGATGAGTCCTGAGAGGGCTGTTAATTGGTACACCATTGCCCATAGCAGAAAAGACAGTGTTTCATGTACACACAAAGAGCTTGCTTGTTAATGAAAGTCGTATTAACTTGCTTGTGTCTGATCTGTAAGCGTAGTAATTGCTCTTTTTGTGTGCATAGTAAGAGAAGGAGAACAAAAAAGGATAACAGTGAGGAGAAGTAGGGAAGGGGACAGAGATCTTCCTACACAGACACCTATAAAAGGCAATGCCAGTGTGTGAAATGTGAGGACAGAGGTTTAGCAAAAGCTCTTCCTACTGCTGAGATTTATACATTGAATTGTATATCTGCTACACTGGTGCTGCTCTGGTAGGTCTCAAGATTTTGATTTATGTATTTTTTCTTACTGGAAGTGGCAGATATATTCTCATACCTTGGGAGGAGGAAAGGAGTACTGTGTACAAACTTTGAAGATGACTCTTATCCAGATTGGAAATACTAACAAAGCTTCCTAGTGGAATGGAAGTATTACTGGAGCAGAGCATGGAACTATAATATGGCGTAGTGGATATATATGATGTTTATAATGTGGTACAACTTTTTCCAAGTGTTACTCTATGGACACTATTGTTATTTCTATTTTACATGTGAGGAAAATGAGGCACAGTGGTAGTAAGGGGCAGAATTAGTATTTGAACTCTGCAATCTACTTCTAGAATTCATGAACTTTTACTGTACTACATCAGCCTTCACAAAAAAGGTGATAGTGGTTTTTGCAGAATGTGCAATGGCATAGAGGTGTGGAGGGAATGAAGCATTACAGGAGCAGACAAAATTGGTATTGTCAGGGCACGTGTATTTGTGTGTGTGTCTAATGTGTACATACATTGCTTAACTCAAATCATGCACTTAATAAGTCATTTCTTTTAAAGACTTTTATTTATTTTTAGAGAGAGGGAAAGGGAGGGAGAAAGAAAGAGAGAAATATCAAGTGGTTGCCTCTAGCACATCCCCAACTGGGGACTTGGTTTGCAACCCAGGCAAGTGCCCTGAATGGGAATCCAATCAGTGATCCTTCACTTCACAGGCTGGCACTCAATGCATTGAGCTGCACTAGCCAGGGCAAAAGTCACCTTTTTAACTTTTATCAGTAGAAACAAGGCACATAATAAGGTCCACAAATAGATCCACGTATTTTATGGACAATTGATTTTCAACAAAAGCTCCAAAGCAATTAAGTAAGAAAAGTCTATTTACCAAATTTTTCTAGAACAACCAAATAAATATATGGAAACAAAAAATTGCAAGCCATACCCCACACCACACATGCACACAAAATTGTTTCAGATAATCCCACAGACCTAAATATAGAAGAAAAACTATAAATCTTTTAAATGAAAACATATATTGGTAAAGATTTCTCACAGAGGACAGGAAAAAAACACCAAGATAAAAGAAAAATGTTTAATTGCCCTTCGTTAAAATTAAAAACTTTTCTTTGTTAATGGTCCCCATTAAAATATAAGCAAGACACAAACTGGGAAAATATGTGGGGAGTAAGATTAAGGGTGGGTAAGTCTGGAAAAGCACATGTAGTTAAAACATATAAAATGGACTCCTACAAATCACTACCAAAAGAACAGCTCAATAAAAAATGAGCAAAACCATTGAGAAGACTCTTCACAAAAGAAGACATATAACACTTAAGATCATTAGTCATCATCAACATGAAAATTAAAATCACAGTATAACATCATTCCACATACACTAGAATCACTAAATTTCCTTTTCGTTTTTAAGGCCTTGGCAAGAATATGGAGTGAGTTGTATCTCATTCACTGGAGGTGGAAATGTAAAATGATACAACCACTTTGAAAAGCTGCTCAAAAGCTCATTATGAAAGCAATCATATACTTACTGTAAGATTCACAATTACACTTTTAAATATTTGCCCAAGAAATTTTGAGATCTATGTCCATAAAATAGACTTGTACATGAATATACATAGAAGATTTATTCATAATAGCCCAAACTGGAAACAACTCAAATGTCTGTCAACAGAATAGTCAACAAACAAATTGTGACATGGAATACCATTCAGAAATAAATAAATATATGTATGTATAAATAAATAAATATTATAGATAGATAGATGATAGATGGATAGATACCTGCAATAACATGGATGAATGGGGAAACACAGACAAAATACCCATGTTTTGGTCCTATGTTCATTCTAGACAAGGAAACCAACATACGGTTATAAATATTGTAACTCTTGTTGCCTGGGCAGCAGTTGTGGATTGACTAAAAGGGACCATGAGGGAGCTTGTGGTGTGTTAGAAATGTTTGATATCAATTGAAATAATGATGACATTGGAAACACATCGACTAAAGCTCATACAAATGTACACCTAAGGTCTGTGCATTTCCCTATAAAAACCAAACATGCACAACAAAATGGCTTGAGACTTCACTGCAACAGCCAGAGCCTCATTGTGTGGTAAAAGTGCTGGAACATTGTAGTGCCCTGGGGGCTACTCTTATCAGCTAAGAAAATGACTGCTTCCCCCAACAAGACCATCTGTGATCTGCAATTCCATCTCATAAATTTTGGAAGATTTTTTTAGTGGACTAGCACACTAGTTAAGTGACCCAAGCTGTTATAACAAACTCTAGATTCTCAATGACTTTATCAAAGTTTACTTATTGCTTTATAAAAGTCATCATTTCCACCAAGACAAAATGAGGAGGACTGTGATCTCTTTATGAGTCAAAGATTTTGCCAAAAACAATCAGTTTTCTCTCTTCTTCTTCTCTACCCACAATACAGTCCTTTTAAAAACAATTAAATGAGAAACCCAGGAAAGTGGTTGGTCAACCAAGTAATAAGAGATTACTGGAATGGCGTTGCCTTTCCGGATATGTCTGTTCTCAGTGTAAGTCACACATACTCGAAAAGCCAACATGAATATAAATTGACTGAGAAGGCTGTGTTTTATAATTACTAACTGTGATATGGGAATGAAATAGATGACTAAGATATTAAAACTTTTGGTTAAATTTCAATAGGAATATAACCATAACTTGATAACAAATATACTCCCTTCTATCTATAGCTGACTCCAGTTCTTTCTAATATATTTCCTCTTGCCACAGGAAATATAAAAGGCCTTGATTTTTTTGTATTCTAGTTTTTCCAGTTTTCAAAAAGCTCTTTTCTCTCCTGTTGCTAAGAAGAAAAAGGGACTGTTGCCAAGTAACAAGAAAATAGTGTCCCCACATATCTGTGTCTCCTCAGCTGCATATCAAATGCAAAACTCTCAGCTGCTCTCAAGGACATGGCATGAGTGAGGCATCATTCATAATACTGAATACAGGCCCATCAGATCCTATGAAGTTCAGTGCTTCTCTAACAGTGATATTCAGCTGTATGTGTAATTTTTATAAAACACTTTGAGGAACAAGTATGTTACTAATGCAATTGCACTAGTAATTTTAATTTACCTGAAGTTTTTTGCTTAATCATGAGCAAGTAATTGAAGGAAGGATATTTTGCTTCTTTCATTTCTTCTTCCCAATCAAGAACAGATATCATATCTGACCTGCTTAACAAGTCTTCCTCTTTATTCAGAAGCAATAAGTAGGTAAACAGATCTATTATAACTCACCTTGATGCAATACCAGACACTTACTTTGTGATTTCAGAAAGTTAAAAATAAATGTTCAAGAAATTGACTCATTTCAAAGAAAATGCAAACTCACAAAATATTAAAATATTGAATGAATTCACTCTGAGTAACCCCAAATGACAATCTATTTATTGTCTCCCCTTCTAAGAAAATTTACAGCAATTCTCTATTTTTGTTGCCATTCATACCATGTGTCCACATCAGGGCCAGAGTTAATTGTACCAATGATGCACCTAAGGAGAATCAATTTTCTAGATGAATTAATCAAATTAAATATCTTCTTTTGAAAATGTATATCAAGAGACACTCAGATGATGGTCTGCACTAGGGTCATATAGCCTTGGGACCATGTTCAGTTATATTCACGCAGCTCAAACTCATGTAGATAGAGAGGAGACAAAGGTAAAGAAAATAAAAAATGAGAAGGACTGCACCACACCTGAGATTGAAAAAGGAAAAGGTAAACAACCCATGTGAGTAGTAAACACTGACTTTAATACGACTAGATTTTATTAACACCAGTTGGTTTTATTTTTTAATTATTCCTTTCAAATTTAGTTCTATTGATCCCTTTTCTTTGCCTTAGATTCTATAGCTTCTTGGTTATTGCCAGTTATTTAAATTTAGTTCAGTCTAGTTTAATACTCCTGTCCTATATCTGATTCAAAACATTTACTCCCCATCCTGCCACACTTCCATCCACCCTTCTAGTCCCTTGTTCTTTCCCTGGATTGGGGGTAGAGAGAAAAACCATGAAAATGAGGATCTGTGCCCACACTTGACTTGGTAAAGTTATCTCTGGTGATAAATATCCCTGAACATTTTTGTTCAGTCTGATTCTATCTGATATTGGATGCTTCTGAGAAGTTAAGTGTGATTTCTTTAGAATGGTTTTCACCTTTATCCTAGACTCCTCCACTGTTGATCAACCCCTCAGACAGAGGCATCTTTGTCCTTATGTGATCCTGCTTGAAGTCCGGTTTCTGATCCTGTTTTTAATGTTAGGAATATCATTGTTTGGCTGCTGTCTGAGCAACTCTATGTCTTCTGCCAATTTATTAATTGACTTCCTCCATTAAACAAATATCCAGTAACTTCTGAGACCCTCTCTGTCATCAACTGAGTGTCAAAGAATCAAAAGTAGATTAGAAGTTGCCTCCATCTTTTTCCAAATGTACTTCATCATGTTTTCTTCATGCTTTAATACTGTGAGATATTCCAGATGATCCTTAGCCTGCCAAAATCTGTAGACAACAAATAGACAACACCCCAAACTCAGAGGATGCAAGTTAAGGTCTGCCAAAAACTTCTTCATTATTTCTTCACTGATGATTGCACAACAATGGGCCTTCAAGTTCCGCATTGTGGCCAGCATCCACCCAGGGAATAAGATGCCCAGTTCTTTTTTCTTAGAGGTATCCCCAATCTCTCCTAATAATTCTCTTCAACTGTCTTCAAACTCGGCTTCAGTGGTGGTAAGGAGCCCTTATTTCTCTCCTCATGGTTGAGAGGGGGAGGAAATGTGCATATGTGGGAGTGAAGGTATTGAGTAGTCTCTTACCATTTTGGGTACACTCTCCCCCAAAATACTGCCAAGACCCTCTGACTCTTTCATTTACTCTCAAGTCTGTCTTTTTTTCACTAGGGAAGAGGTGGTGGAACGATCACCAGAAAGCTCTGTGGAGAAAAATCTGACCATCGTTTTTGGGTTGTCCATTGGAAATTTCCCTAGAACATAAAGCTCTCAAGGATGTAAGCCTAATTTACAGTTAGCCTGAACTGCAAATCCAGAATATCATTCAACATCACTTACACCAATGCTATAGCTTAAGCAACTTTTTTATTAGATCTGAATGTATGTTTTGTAAAATCTAGTATTAAAATGAACCAAGTACTTACTTGACCAGTTTCTCTGGGTTTCTGTTTTTATGCTCAGATTACTCAATGAAGACAATGGGCAAGATCCCATAAAAGTCTCGGAGGAAAAATTAGACAATACTTTATCAGAAAAAGTAGAATCTGCTTGAAAGATAAAACTTACACCCACAAAAATAAAAATATTCTGTATTATTTCAATGAGTATCAAAAGAACTGTAAGAGACAATGACACTGAAGGAAGCTGTTGGTCACAACTGGCAGTCATGCCAATGTCCTTCTCACATGCAAAATACATTCATTCTGTTAGCAACAGGAAACTGGCAGTTCTGGCAGAAAGAATTCAGAGCCACTGGAATTATAAGGGAAAGTTTATTTAGAAAGTCACAGAGGTAGAAGTGAGTCATAGTAAAAATGGGCTCAGGAAATGTTACAGCAACACAGTCGTTGGAACTCAGGGTGGGAGAAAGAGAAAGAGAGAGGGAGGGAGGGGGGAGGGAAGAGAGGGAGAGAAAGAGAGAGGAGATGTACTTTGAGGGAGAAAAAAAGGAGGAGAGGCACTGTCATGCTCTGGGGAAAAAAAAAGAGAGAGAACAGGCACTTAGGAAAGAAAGGGCTGGGAAAGGCTTGGGGATACTCCATAGAGAAAGCTGCAGCAGGGTCCTCCATCCTGTGGGCTTTTATGTGGAGGTCGCAGGGGAGTACCGCAATGGAATATTCATCCGATTTCCCAATGTATCTCCTCAGGGTTATGGTCTTCAGGAGGCCATTAGTTAATGCAGTTGGTCCTGATTTCAGCCATGGCACCACTCTGCCTGGTTTTGCTGCTTTTCTGGGCCTGCAGCTGAAATCCAGCTGAAGCCTAGATGTCATCTTCTAGGGATTAATGCTTAGGGGAGTGCTCATGGGAGGGCTTCTAGTTTTGACCCATTGCTAGGCAGCTGGGGCTCTCCACCCTGGTGACCCTCTATGCCTGGCCTATTGTTGTTACATTGTTCATACCTGTCTAACTGCCTGCTACAATTTCATCTCAATAGCATCAACTTTAAAACTTAAGTCCAAAATCTCTACTAAATGGAATCTACATCAGATATGATTGAGACTCAAGGTATGATTCATCCTGAGGCAAATTCCACTCCAGTTCTGAACTAGTGAACCCAAACATAATAAATCCTCTGAAAACACAATGGTGAGACAAGCATAGGCATTTCTGTTCCAAGATTGAGAAATAGGAAAGAAGAAAGGAGTGACAGCACCATGTAAGTCCAAAATCCAACAGGGCAAATTCCATTGTACCTTAAGGCTTGAGAATAATTCTTTTTGACTGCATACCCATAGCTCAGCAGGGTGGCCCCACAGAGACTCTCTGCCTAGGCACTGCCCTAAGGCAACTCTCTGCAGGGGTCATTTCTGCAGCACTCTAGGGCTGAGGTGCTGTGCCCTCAGTAGCTACAGGTGGCTCTAATCTTTGAAAGCTAAGTGGAGGAGGCCATACCTCCTGGGCACGTGAACTCTGATTTTGGCAGAAGCTGACAAGTGGACATTCCAGAGAGGCAGTCACAGCACGTTGCACTGAACCAGGGCCCACCAGAGCCTCTCCTTGGTCAATTGAGGAGCTTGGCACTTTCATGTAGGGTGAACTGGCAACAAGGGAAATCTGAAGTCCCCATGTGCCAGCAGTCCCTCCTTTGAACCTGCTGCCAACCTCCCCCTATCCTGGCACCTGGGTCTTAATGGGAGTGATGGTTTTTATGATTATCACATTTGCAGTCATTCTTCCATTGTCTTAGGCCACTCTGGAAAACAGTATGGAATTTCCTCAGAAAACTAAAAATGGAACTGCCCTTTGACCCAGCAATTCCGCTGCTGGGATTATCCCCTAAGAACCCTGAAACACCAATCCTAAAGAACCTATGCACCCCAATGTTCATAGCAGCACAATTTACAATAGCCAAGTACTGGAAGCAACCTAAGTGCCCATCAGCAAATGAGTGGATCAAAAAATTATGGTACATTTATACAATGGAATTCTATGCAGCAGAGAGAAAGAAGGAGCTTATACCCTTTGCAATGGCATGGATGGAACTGGAGAGCATTATGCTAAGTGAAATAAGCCAGGCGGTGAGGGACAAATACCATATGATCTCACCTTTAACTGGAACATAATCAACAAAAGAAAAAAGCAAACAAAATATAACCGGAGACATTGAAATTAAGAACATTGTAACAATAGCCACAGGGGAGTGGGGAGGGGATAATGGGGAGAGGGGTCTATAGGAGCTACTATGAAGTACACAAGGACAAAATCAAGGGGGAGGGTAGAGGTAGGGGAGGGAGGTGGGACTGGCTGGGGTGGGGTGGAGGGAAGGGGAGAAAATGCAGACAATTGTAACTGAATAAAAATTAATTAATTAATTTAAAAAAAAGAAAGAAAGAAATTCACCCTTGGCATCTGTTGAGATGGCTGTTCTATACTTTAATCTTTTTATTAAATGGCCACTCATTCACAAACTTAGTATTCCAAATCTTTTTAAGTCTTCTTCTTATTTTGCTTAACAATTCTGTCTTTAAGTGATTTATCTCTTCTCACATTTTTATTATAAGCAAGCAAAAGGAGCTTAAAAATAGCTTCAGCTAAATGTCCAGTGTTATCGCTAGCAAGTTCTACCTCCAAAAAAACACTAGAACAGAAATATATTTCAGCCAAATTCCTTGTCACTTTGTAACAAGTTTGGCCTTTCTTCCAGCTTTCAATAGCATGTTTCTTATTTCCATCTGAGGCCTCATCAGAATGACCTTTACCACTCATATTTCTACCAACATCATGTTCAGTATTGCTTAGGTATTCTCGAAGATGAGGGTTCTTTACAGCTCTCCTCTTTTCTTTCTGAGCTTCCTCCAGAATCACCCTTAGTGGTTGGTTCATGGCAAAGTAAGCTTTGTCTAGCATGCACCTGAAAACTCTTCCAGCCTCTGCCAAAGTCTCTTCCATTGTATTTATTAGAATAACATCTGCACTTTCAGTTCATCCCAGATGATGTTACAAAAATACCATAGGCCTGGTGGCTTAAACAACAGTTATTTATTTCTCACAGTTATGGAGGCTGGGAAGTCCAAGATCAGGACTCTGGAAGATTGTCTAGTGAGAACACTTTCCTTAGTTCATAGACAGCTATTTTTCTCAGTGTAACCTCAGGTGGTACAAGGGGTAAGGGAGCTCTCTCAGTTCTCTTCTGTAAGGGAACTGACACATTCATGAGGGCTCTACCTTCATGTACTAATCACCTCTCAAAACCTTATGTCCAAAATCATCATATTAGGGATGAGATTTCAATATACGAATTCTGAAAGGAGACATACATTCAGCCTATGTCAGTAATTTTAAGCAAGTTAAACTCTCTAAATATCAGTTTTCTTATTGTTTATTGGTGACAAATTTGCAACCATCTCATGGAATATTTTTAATATTATAAAATATATATAAGACATTAATCACACAAAGCCATGGCCTACATTACATCTGATGTAACATATAATATGAAATACATAATATATAATATTATAGCATATATAATATGATATAATATGTGTGGTATTTTTTACTGATAGACAATCTGTCTGGAGTACCAGGGACATCTCCCCAATCAGTCAAGATGGCAGCAGGGGGTGTTTCTTACACTGAGCGTTCAGAAAGCTAGAAATATCAATGGATAGTGACTGAGTGCACGGAGAGCTAGCAAGATAATTGGATAGAAGAAAAGCCCTCCACTCCTTATCAGGTTGGGAGTGAGACCAGAGGAAGGCAGGCACATACACAAACAAGTCAAAATGGTGCAGGAAGACATGCTGGACCAAAAAGGCCAGTCATTCTAGGCTGGGGAAACCAGAGATTGGTTGGGAGGTGGACCCACCTGAAGCACATGAAAGTTTGGGAAGTTGATTGGTCATTATGAGAGAGCACCTGGCCTGTCCCATATCCAAGCTAATATAAACCCAGGGGAACAAAGACTCTTGCTGGCTCATGGCTCATGGGCTAGTGACCTACACTGGCATGGCACACTGGCCTATTCTTTCCATGGGCCATGTGGCCTGGCCTCAGCAACTACATGGCCCATGGCCTCCAGGAGTGAGTGTCTCTCACTCTGTTCCCCACATGCCAAGGCATTTGAGGAGCACATGACCTTGCTGCCCTCCAGCTGCATTGCACATGGCCACATGGGCTCCACACACAGTCTCCAGGAAGGAGACTGAAATGAACAGCAGCCAGGAACAAGTGAAGTACCCAGATGTCTGCCAGCTGCCTGCAAGTTTCAAATGACTGTGCTTTAAAATGGAACAGGAGCTCTGGACACCGATTCTTGTATTGGTTTTGTGGAAGGCATGAGCTTTGCAACAGGAGTCTACCATTCTCCCAGATGACACAGGACCTGAATAAACCCCTTTCCTTTTACTTTAGCATCTGCCTCATGAGCTGGGCTTTTGTGGCAACAGGCAGCTAAACCTCCACTTTTTTGTTGAGTTACAGTTAGGCAGGGATCCAGAGCCTCATGATCTTACCCAAAGGGAGCACACAGCCCAGTGGTGGCTGTGGTTCTGAGCTGAGTTTTCCCTTCCTGTCAGATTCCTCACCCCTGACGTTTTCTCCCCTGGTATGTACCTAGTCATACAGTAGATCCTCCCATAAAGAACCAGGGGGCTGGAGAAAAGCCCTGTCTGATTTTTATACAAGGACAGGAGACAAAGGGACAGGCCCCGATAGATCAGCTCAGAAAAGAAAGCAGTTAACCCCTCTGACAGGGTGTTAAAAGGAGCCCTTGCCCACACTCAGGGCAGCTCCTTGAGCCCCCACCCCTGAAATTTGCTTTCAAGTGTACTTTTGCTTTGCTTGCTGAATAAACTTTCTCTTGCAAGTTTGAGGCTCCTTGAACTTTTTTTTCCTAGGCAGACGCAAGTACAGAGGGCTACTTTTCAGCATTTACAGTTTTATTGATGGATAATTTATTGATTATTTAATAATTTTATTGTTATTAATATTTATCACTTTGGATTTTAAATTCATAAAAATTCTTGGTTACACTTGGATGAAAACAGAGTCTTGGTTTTATAGCATGACCACTGAAGGGGCTTTACTCGGTCTTGACTATCAATATTAGCAGCATCTAGAGGCCTATTATTTCATCCACCAATCCTTTTGTTTGAGCTGACAGTTAAAAAAAATGTTCTCTCCCATACCTCTAGTACCATCTGGGGTGCACCTGATTGAATTAGAAAGAGGACAATTTGCCCAAGATGCCCACTTGTATTCTCTCTACCCAGTACCATTTGGAATACATATGACTTGGAGTGACTGGTCAAGCCTCAGTTGATCACCTTACCTGAAAAGTCCTTGTAGAGCTGAATGTGAGGTGCTATAAATACATTAAAGTTGTGATTGCTGATCTTAATAACGAGAGAGGGAAGAAGAGAGGGAGAGGAGAGGAAGCCAAAGTGATAAAGGCATAAGGGAGGGGAAAAGAGAGAAAGAGAGAAGCTAAGAGGAACAGAACAGAAGTTCTTGTACATTTCTTGTTCCAGTTGTGAGATACAGCCTCATAGAGGATTTGTGGATGTGCAAATTTATTAAAAGTAATTTGAGTCTTGAGGTGAGCTGGGTTAGTTACTTTGTGCCTCATCAAACCCCTCCCTCCCAAACTCTCCCTGACCCCAAGGATCTCAATGTCTGTTGCAATTTTCAAGGCACATTTCTGCAACAATATCACCTAAAATAGAAGGTGGTGTCATGCAAGAAACGTCCAAACTTGTAAGAATTTTTATGAGTTTATTTGAACCAAACTGACAAAATTTTCCAGGAAGCAAAAATTCAGAGGATTGAGAAAATGCTCTGTAAAAATGGTACTTTTACCACTTATTTTATGCATCAGAATCAAAGATGAAGACAAGAGGTAAGGGGGTTACATGAAATACCTGGGTAACAGATTAGGGAGGCTGGAGAAAACAAAGCAAGAAATCTCTGGGATTAGATACAAAGAAAAAGAAATAGACACCTACTTCTTTTACTAGGTGGTATAGGATAGTTAACAGTTAACAGTTATTATGATGACTAAAACAATGAGGGGCTCTGTCCTGCTCTGGTGGCAGATTGTGCGCTGAGAGGTCTAGGACATGACTACCTGCCATAACTCGCTTTTAACTAGAAGTTTTAATTTCAGACCATCCTCTGTGGTTACTTGAGGTCTCTGAGTTTGTAAGGCCTGCCATGCAAGCCTCCTCTGAACTTGGCAGGTTTAGTATGTGGGCCCTTTTTCATCCACAATGGGTATATCGTATAGAATGAAATGTGTCTTTTTAAATGATTCTATAGTGTGTCTTGACATCATCAATATATGACATCAAGATAATTTCAGTAAGGTCTTAGAAAAAAATTGTGACCCTCTCAAATGGAAATATAATGTGGAGTCGATGAAAGCAGAAGGCATTTTAAGACGGCCTCTGGAGTTAAGTGGGCTGCTTACCTGATTTGCCTATGATAAAGGATCAAAATCTTGACTTTAAATAGTAGATCTGTTCTATCCAGTTCACTTGCTATTCTTTAGTTTAGGGCTTCTGAACAGACCATTTTCTTGACTTTATAATAACTCACAACCTGCTTATTTCTACTGAAAATATGCAGCAAACACTAAGGTCTCTACAATGAAGCAGATCTAACATAAATTTCTAGTTCTTCGTCATTAAATATGTGCTTGTCCCACTATTTTTTTAATCATTTTATATCCATGTCCCACACATTCTTATCCGGCCTTAGGACAAGCTATTATATTGTTTCATGGCTCTTACGCAATGTCTACCATTCCATAAATTCACTTTCAGGACTGACTTTGTTGATCAGTTTATCCGGATATTTGTTTACTGCAATAAAACTGTAAAATAGCCACTGTTATTTCCTTAGCGGCTTTGCATGACCTTTTTTGTCAACTTCTAGATGCTCTGAAGTATGCCTCGGTTATATACACTGCGATGCTGAGGGGACAGCAGTGCTGGAGTTGGAACCCTTTCCAACAAGATGGTCAGTTCCTGGTTACGGTCTCAATTGCATGTGTATTGTATTCTGGACAGAAACACTTTATGAAGCTCTGCTTTGCCTGCATTGCCTGTAGCAGCACAGGGTGGGATGAGGTGTTAAGTTTGTATTTAATTACTTCAAACCAATGTCATGTGGTCCATTTAAGCACTGACAGAGAAAGAACTCTTCCATCTTGTGCATTATGAAAATTTTTTTATCCTTAACTTGATCACAGTGTCAGACACACAGTAAAAGCTCAATCAACCCTTGTGCATTTCCATCAAACTGTTCAGTTACAAAACACAGCTAACCTATGCACCTTTTCAGTCACTTTATTCCTACATAAAAAAATAAACAACAACAATAAAAGAAAACAATTAACTGGGAATAATAGCATTCCAAGATTTGACAAAGTTTCTTGTGTGTGACTCAAAAACCTCTGTAATAAATAGGGTGTCATAAGGTGATATGTCATTTTTGCAGTGGAAGCGTATCACATCCAAGATTAAAGTATTGCAAAGTGGCTAAAATATCTAATGCTAGAAAAATCTGAGTTAAGTGAGGTTGTAGGGACAATCAGGAAAAGCAATTGTTATAGCGTCTGATATTTAATTTGTTCAAAGACATTGCCTATCAGCCAATGAAACTTTAGATTGAGATACTCAGATGTGAAAAGTTATTATAGCACGAAACCTAGTTTCACGTGCATAATAAGCAATAACACACAATGAGATTATTTGTAAATTTATACAGTTTCCCTCCAATATTGCTACTTCTGAGATTTCACCTTTCCCTTAACTGAACATTTCCTCCTTTGCACCAGCATTTCTTTTAATCCATGGTTATTAGTTAATCATAGTGTGTTGTAATTATGTTTAACATGCTTTGCGGCCCTTTTAATCTATGAGCTTTTGGAAGGCAGGAGCCATAATTTATCTTTTTATTCTTAAAAATTAGCATAATATGTTCTCAATATATGTTAGTTAAAAAAAGTGGTATCTTTCCTTAGTAGAATCAAAATGTTAATAATGTGATTCAAAAATTGAATTATCTTATTGTAAGTGCACACGGTATTGTGCCCCAGTTTAATAACAAGAGCATATTCAGAATACATTGTGGTTCATGCACATGGAATTTTGGAATGCCTTTTTTAAACATTTTTTTCCCAATGGCTTTCACACTTACAGCTCCTGAGCAAAGAAACATCAATTCCGTATACTATTACAGGTCTGTCTCCTGGAACAGCCGCAGACAGCTTATGCAGGGTGCACGCCGTTCTGCAGTGCACCCATGCACGCGAGTGTGGTCAGAGTGAAGCAGCACAGACATGAGGCAATGCTAACCTCGGTGTCATAGATTTCATTTCATTTGTCTCATTTGTTACTTCCTATAACTTTATTTTCTTCTTTTTTCCCCTTTGAGAGAATATTCTGGTAGATTGAACATTGATCAGAATCATAGAGATTAATCTAAAATGTATTTAAGTTTTACAGTATTATAATTTAAACAATGTAATATGGCTTTAAGAGGAAACAATGTGAATTTAGAGTATAATAAAAGAGCTTTCACAAACCAATAGGTAAATAAAGGATTGTTCATTAAATTAATTTTAAAGTATGGGTTACTTATGGAAAACTCAATTAACATTTAAATTCCATGTCATATCATTTACATAACATATTCCAAGCATATTAAAGAAATAAAGAATGCATTAAGAACTAGTATATTGGGAGAAAAATTATTTTTGAAGTAGAGAAGTTACTTTGTAATCTTTGAGGCAAAGGAAGAAATCATTGCTTATGTTGATAATGTGACCACATAAAAACTTTTAATTTTGCACAATAAAGACATTATGAATAGCCCTGGCTGGTGTGGCTCAGTTGGTTGAGGGTTTGATCCCCAGTCAGGATGCATGTGGGAGGCAACCAATTGATGTTTCTCTTTCATCTCTCTCTCTCTCTCTCCCCCTCTCTCCCCTCCCTCCCTCCCTCTCTCTCTCCCTCCCCGCCCATCCCCAGCTTCTATCTCTAAAACAATGGAAAAAATGTCTTTGGATGAGGATAAAAAATAATGAATAAAATGGAAAGGAAAATAACAACCTTGGCAAATTATCTACCAAAAAAAAAGCTATTATAGAAAAATTATTGATCATCATTATATAAAAAGACCATACTGACTGTGTAGCCTTGGGCAAATCTCCTCACCTCATCTCTCATTGCCTTTTTGGGTCTCAGGTTTATAATACATAAAATGGAGCTAATAAGAGTATTTATTTTTAAGCATGTTGTTGGGGTATATTAGATAATTCATGTAAAGTTTTTAACTCATGCCTGGCATATAGTAAGTATTCCATAAAATGTAAACTGTTGATGTTTTTTATTAGATGAAAATACTGAGAAAAAACAAAGGACACAACATTTTATCCAAGAAAATATAAAAATGGTTAAATGTGGTATGAAATTGTGATTTCAAGATACTACCCTATCACATTACCAAAAAGTGAAAAATGAAGGCTGACTCTGTTCTCAATGCATGCTGGGTAAGTTCTAATTCAGTGTGTGCATTACTGTGTCTGAGTACTTACTTATTTTGAAAGTTCTCCAGGTAATTCCATGAGATTAGAACCACTAGTTATAGAGCAGGGGTGTCAAACTCATTTTCACTGGGGGCCACATCAGCCTCGTGTTGCTTTCAAAGGGCCAAATGTAATTTTAGGACTGTATAAATGTAACTACTCCTTACACTTAAGGAATTGAAATTATATTCAGCCCTTTGAAGGCAACTGTGAGGCTAACGTGGCCCCCAGTGAAAATGAGTTTGATACCCCTGTATAGAGTCACCAAACACTGAATAGAGGTTGTTACTTAAAAAAAAAAAAAATAGACCTATTTCAAGTATAATGCTGAAACTAAAGAAAGCTAAAGAAAGGTAGGCTGGAAGATTTGAGACCCCAGATCATTTAACCTGATGATTTTCCTTCACAGTAGAGGTCAGCAGCAAGGAGCTTTGCCCCAGGCTTGGTGGTATCAGGTAGAACAAATAATTTGTGAAAAAATGAATATATTACTGAGACAGTTTGTTCCTCGGGTTTTCCTGGTCTAAAGGAATGACTACATATGCGTTGGGGACAGAAGGCTGTGAGGGCATGGGGTGACAGAGATCAGCAAGCAGGGTTGGTGGAGATGATGCTTCCTCCATAGGACTTTCTTCCTCTAGGTGTCAACAAAAGCTCCCACTTTAACTAAATTTTGTTGAGGGTCCTCTGAGTAGGCCTTGTTCTTGGCCCAATCTTTGACCTGTGGAGCCTAATTTTCACAAGGAATCCCACTAAGCCAGTTCAGAGGCACTCCCTTGACCCTCAATATCCAATCAAGTCCCTCTTCCCCCTCACTTGATACCTAAACAAGTTCTCCATCCACTTCTTCATCCTGTCCATTGGAACTTATAATTAGGCATTTGCCCTTCTTATATTTGGAGTTGAGTTCAGTCTCTCTTTTCTATTGCAGTAATCTTGACTCCTTTCACAACAGTCTCAAATGAAGTAATCCTTGCCTGTTTAACTGTGCCTGGTGCAATTTTTCTGTGATAATATACAGGTCACCACTTTCCATCACAGAGCTTTTCCATGTCCTGTCAAACTGGAAGGAAGCTTTGTACACAGGGTTATTCAGTGAAAGTCAAACAGCTTTACTGTTCCTGAGAGTCTAAAAGAAGGAAGGTGGCTGCTACCTAGCATGGTCTTCTCTGCCAATAGAGAGTGAAAGTATATTTAAATGTTGACTTAGCCTATGTTTCGTGTCCAAGAACTATATGCTGGAGTTCTGCATGACTGAGCATTTAGCTCCCAGGGATGGTAACAGATGGGGTTTCCTCAAGTAGCCGCTTGTACTGGGAGCATTCTGAATGCTGACTCTTTCTGATACACTTGGTACTTCCACATCTGGTTCCTTATTCGGGGACCATCCTGTCACTCATCACATTTCCTTTATTTCCTCCCAATTCCCTCCAAATCCAGGATGTCTGTCTACTACAGCATGAGAATCTTTTCTATCTTTCCATATGCTCTCTCACAGCAATTGCCTATGTTCATGAATGCTGCCCATTTCACCGACGCCTTGGAATTTTAAGTTTAAACGTGATAGCGCTTTATTTTTTGTTCTGTCTCTTCATTTTTGCTGTATCATGACATCATTGAACATGAATACTTAACCTAAGTTACTGAGTTCAATGAGCCAAAGAAAGAAAGAAAAACTTATCTCACTTAAATTTCAAAAATGCCATTCTACCTACCACATAAGTAAAACACAGTAAAAACAGAAATGTTACTTATCTCAATAAATCACACACCTTTTACAATTCATCTTGTCTATTTGCTCTGAAAATTCCAATGGCTTCTCAGATACTCAAAACATTTGACCTTCACCTATTTCTAACTTCATTTATTTTTAAGTGCCAGAATCCATCTGGATTTAATCCCAGTTCCTCTCCACTCTGGCAATCTTCACAAATCTCTTCATGTTATGCATTCCAATGATACATCCAGATTAAGGGCAGACAAATAAACATCAAATTTAGTCTTGCCAGCCCCCATCCATCATGATTACCTCCATTTGAAGATCACACATGTAAATTTCTCAGCAGAAAGTCTCCCTCTGACAAAATGTGATATCATACTTAAAAGTAAAACAATAGATAAATTGAAGTCTAATGAGACTTGCCATATAAATTTCAAAGGTGATATCAGTTTTGGGAAAAGACAGAAGCCACAGAGCACAAAATCTGGGGCATGGGGTGCTGAGTTATCTTGGTGATTTGATTTTTTGCCAAAAACTCTGCACGAGACATGATGCATGAGGGGAAATGTTGTCTTGATGAAGCTGCCTATCACCAGTTGCCCATAGCTGTGGCTATTCTCATTATGTTGCATCTCTCAACAAACCATGAACATTGAAGTAATACTTCTTATTAATTGTTTGATCTACAGGGGCATACCCAGGATGGACAACACCTTCCCAATCAAAAAATACACTTAACAAGGTCTTGATCTTGCTTCAACTTTGATGAGCCTACTTCAGGCATGGAGAACCAGTTGACTTCCACTGGGATAAGTGGCCCTTTGTTTCTGGATCATAGCTGTGGATCCACTATTCATTCCCAGTTATGACCTTCTTGAGGAAATCTGATTCATTGATAGTGGTTTGAATCAAGTCATTAGCAACGCAGCACAATATTCCTTCTTCTCGCAGAAGCAGAAGCAGTGAAACAAATTTTGCCACAACACGTTTCATGTCAAGATAATGTATCAAGATGTTGAACACAGTAGTTTTTGGAATCCCCAGATCAGCTTCAAGTTCTTGCACTGTTAATTGCTTATCTTTATTGATTGCAGCCTGGACATGTTCAGTATTCTCAGGGTTTCTGCTTGTTGCAGGTCTTCAGAATGTGGATCAATTTTAAGAGATTCTTTACCATACTTGAAGTATTTGTGCCATACTTTTATTTGTGCTGCACTCATTGCATCATCCCTAAAAGCCTTCTGAACCATCTGAATAGTTTCCACAGCAGAGTGTTCAAGCTTAACACAAAATCTTATGCAGATTTGTTGCTCCACTCACTCAGTCATTTTGAATTCAATGGCCACACAATATACATGCTCACTTAACGGTGTCTACTACCCCCACTGACTAGTACAGTGAAGTTGTCATTGTTCACCCATGTGCATTCCAGTCCACTCTCCTTGGCTGCCAGGTTACACTGATGTCATGCAAATTGTTCTTACTATATTAACAATGGCTGGACTTTTCCCAGACAGTTTTTGTATATTCTGTCTGTAAGAGACCAACCTCAGAACAAAAGACACACACAAACTAAGAGTAAAAGTGTGGGAAACATATATTAAATGCAAATAGAAATGTAAAAAAAAATCTGGGGTAGTAATACTTACATTTGACAGAGCAGACTTAAAATAAAGCCTATAATAAAAAGCAAAGGACACTACATAATGATAAAGGGAGCAATCCAGAGTATGTAACCCTTGCAAACATCTATGCATCCAGTATAGGAGGCCCTAAGTATATAAGGCAACTATTGACGAGCATAAAGGGAGAGATAGACAGTAACATAGTCATGGTGGGGCACTTTAATGCCACATTTATATTAATGGATAGATCTTCCCAACAGAAAGTCAACAAGGTGACAGCAGCCTTAAATGGCACATCAGATCAAATGGATTAACTTATACCTTCAGCACATTTTCCTGAAAAGCCACAGAATATACATTCATTTCAAGTGTACAGGAAATATTTCCTAGGACATACAACATGTTAGGAAAAAAAAAAACAAGTCTCAAATTTAGGAAGACTGAAAACATATCAAGTATCTTCTCTGAACATAATGGTATGACACTAGAAATTAATCTAAAAACACTGGAAAACACAAAGAAATGGAGACTAAATAACGTTACTAAAAAGTTAATGGGTTAAAATGAGATAAAAGAAGAAATTGAAAGATACCATGAAAAATTGAAAATGAAAACAGGACACAAAATCTATGGGACATGGTGAAAGCAGATCTAAAAGAGGGTCGTTCATAGCATTATAGGGCTAGCTCAGGAGACAAGAACAAACTCAAATAAACAATGTAACTTGCCACTTAAAAGAACTAGAAAAGGTACAAAAAATAAAGCCCAAAGTAGAAGACAAGAAATAATAAAGATTAGAATAGATAAACAAAAGAGTCTAAAAAGCAATGAAATGATTCATGAAACCATGAGCTCGTTCTTTGGAAGATAAATTGGACTGGAAAACTTTACCCAGACTTGAGAGAGAGAGAGTGAGGTGGGGGAAGAGAGAGAGAGAGAGAGAGAATGAGCCCCCAAAATAAAATCAGAAATGAAAGAGAAATAACAACTGACACATAAGACATACAAAGGACTGTAAGAAAATATTCTGAACAATTATAAGTCAAAAATTGGACAATCTGGAAGGAATGGATGAATTCGTAGAAATACAATCTTCCAAAAACTGAATCAGGAAGAATCAGATAATCTGAAGAGATTGTAACTAATGAAATGAAGCAGTAATAAAAAATCCCAACAAACAAAAGTCCTGAACCAGATGGCTTTACAGGCAAATTTTACCAAACAAAAACAGAACTAGGAACTATCTTTCTCAAGCTATTTCAAAAAATTCAAGAGGAAGAATGACTCCCAATCTCATTTTATGAGGTCAGCATTATCCTAATTCTGAAACCAGAGACAGATTAGATAATGAAAGAAAGTTATAGGTCAGTATCACTGATAAACATAAATGCAAAAATCCTCAACAAAATATTAGCAAACTGCATCCAGCAATACAATAAAAAGATCATACACCATGATCCAGTGGGATTTATTCCAGGTAAACAAGGTTGTTGGAAAAATATTTGTAAATCAATAAACATGATATGCCACATTAAAAAAAGGATAAAAAACAAATGATCATATTGATAGATGTAGAAAAAGCATTTGATAGTATCTAACCCATTTATGATAAAAATTCTCAGCAAAGTAAGAGTAGAGGGAATGTACCTCAATGTAACAAAGGCCATATATGAAAAACCCACAGACAACGTCATGGGCAAAAACTACAAGTGTTTCCCTTATGATCAGAAACAAGACAGGGATGTCCGCTTTCACCTTTCCTATTCAACATAGGACTAGAAGTCCTAGCCACAAGGATCAGATAAGAAGATGAAATAAAGGCACCCAAATTGGAAAGAAAGAAATAAAACTGTCATTTGAGAATGGCATTACACAAAAAGCTACTAGAGCTGGTAAATGAATTCAATAATGTAGCAAAATACAAAATAAATATCCAAAAATCAGTTGCATTTTTATACACCAATAATGAACTATCAGAAAGGGAAACTAAGGAAACAATCCCATTTGCAAAATGCATCACAAAAAACTCCCTTAGTTTTCACATTTCATTTTCACAGCATTGATACAGTTTTCATGCATTACAGCATTATCCTTAACAACAGTGATTTTAAGAGCTTCAACTTGAAATTGTGTTATGGGTTTGTATTACTATGCACACATGTGTGTGTGTATACTTTCTTTCAGTTTATCATTACATTTTCCATTACAAAAAGTTTAGGTGATGTTAGAGCCAGTTTAATAACAATTCTCTTTTAAGTGCTTTAATTTTCAGATTACCCTCAGACTACTCTTGAAGAAGCCAGTTAAATGCTGGCTTAAAGCAGGGTCAGACTTTCACTCACAAATGACACTGAGCCTTGCTCTCATTTAAATTGGTTTCTGCATGATATTTGTAATGGAATTAGAATGGACGATTAGTAAAACCTGCCAGTGAGTAAGCTAATTATATGATCACTACAGAAAGCTGTTTCTGATTTGGGATTTTCACATGAGGATGATTGAATTTGCCCTATCTTCCTCTTAGAGTTGTTGTGGGGGTCAGGTCAATAAAGGGGGGGTTGCTATGAAAATTGAAAAGTGCTATAAAAATCTAACATGTTATCACAAATGAATCTTGATTTCCACATATTTGGCTATGCCAGCTGCATTTAATTTATATTTTGTTAATATACTACACATGTTATTTCTAGAATCTAATCCATATCATTACAACATTCTTGGTATCTTATTCCTTTACATATTTAAAAATGTTTAGTCCCTGGCTGCTGTGGCTCAGTGGATTGCGCACAGCCTGCAAACCAAAGGGTCACTGGTTCAATTCCCAGTCTACGGCACATACTTGGGTTGCGGGCCAGGTCCCCAGTAGGGGTCATGACAGAGGCAACCACACACTGATGTTGTTTTTATTTATTTTTATTTTTTTATTTTTGTTCGAATACAGTTGTCTCCATTTTCCTGCCACCACTTCCCCCACCCCACCTATCCCCATCTCCGATCCTCAATTCTTTCCCTTCCCTCTCCTCCCTCCCTTCTCCTCTCTAAAAATAAATAAAGTCTAAATTTTTTAAATTTAAAATACAAATGTTATTTTCAAAGGTCTGCCTCTCTGAGATTTGAAGGAGTGATTTAAAATAGATAAAATAATGTTGAGTCATTTCTGATTAGAAAGTACCCTAAACATCATTTATTGTTGGGTCAATGTCCCCTGGAAGGCACACTACTATGGTTTTCTCAGGTTATGTATTTAGTTCAGAAATCTACTGCAACTTTACCAGCTACCTTAATAAGGTAATAGAACGTATATTTGTCAAATCTATAAATTCTAGAATTCTAATAGGAACAAAAATGAAGATTTAAAATGTTCTTTACATCTTGAAAAAAATGACATTAGCTTGAAAAAATACATATAGCAAAGATACATGTAAATTTCTAGGAATCAACAATCAGATAAATGAGATTATGCAGCATCTGTTCATATATATTTTAAAAGAATTTTATTCTTATTAACTTTAAGCTCAATTCGACTACATTAACACATATTCAGCATACAGGGTAGGAAAGGAAAATGCCACTCTACTATGTGTAAGTATGTGTATTTTAAGTGATGTACTTGACAACAATGATAGGAATACACTAAACAATAGTATATCCACATAGTGGTGTACTTTGCAGTTATATTTAAAAAAATAAATATTTCTATAATTATGTCATGTCATATAATATTCAAGTTATATTATTAAATTTAAAAAAAAATTAAGGTTGAGGAAGGGGTGTATGGTACACTGTTATACTGTCATTTTTTGACAAAAGGGGAATATAAATATAAATATGATTATGCTTAAGTAAAACATGCATTAATAAACCACAAAATTTTAAAGATTTATATTTATAAGAGAGGTGATTCAATATAAGAGACAGAAATAAAATTTTAATTTCTTGGAATATGCATTATCTTGGAGATTTGCTTTCAGGAAATTCTAAATATTGATATAATCATAAAACAAAATTACATTTTAAAAAACAACATCAGAAAGCTAAAAATAACATAAAACAAATGCATTTTGTATCCGGTTGGTGATTGACACAGAGGATCCATTCCAACTGATTTAAGAGAACATGGTAATTTGACTGCATAACCCCAGTGGATTATAACATCAAGACAGAAAGAATTAAAAAAATGAAACTGTTTTTAATAATTACTATGTTGATAGAGGGGTCATTGATGGAATCATTATGTAAGACTTTTACTTTAATGTTAGATAAAACAAATGAGTAATTATAGGATATACTAATTATATCTTCTACGATGAAGAACCTCTCATTGATGTTAATAGCAATAATAACTACTACAGAAGCAACACGTAATATGTTATTAAATCCATGAGTTAATAATAAAATATATTACAGGTTTGAATTGGTTCCCATTTGGAGATGCTAGGATAGAAATACATTATTATGAGACTTCTGGCCAAGATGGTGGCATAAGTAGATATACTTTGCCTCCTTGCAGAACCAAAAGAAGGACAGCAACACATTTAAAAACAAAAAATAACCAGAACTGCCAGAAGGTAGAACTGTATGGAAATCTGACAACCAAGCAATTAATAAGAAACATTCAACCAGACCGGTAGGAGGGATGGTGAAGGGCAGCCATGGTGGAGAGGACTCACGGGCAAAGAGACGGCTGGAGGATTGGGGTGGGAAAGCTGGCAGCTGGCAGAGCAGGCAGTTCCACATTTGTATACAGATAAACCAGGAAGAAAAACTGAAGAGCAAGACAGACTGCGCAACTCAGGGTTCTAGTATGAGGAAATAAAGCCTCAAAACATCTGACTGAAAAAACCTGTGGGGGCTGAGGCAGCAGGAGAAACCCCCAGACTCACAGGAGAGTCTGTTGGAGAGACTCACAGAGTCCTAGAACATAAACAAACCCACCCACCCAGGAATCAGCACCAGAAGGGCCCAATTTGCTTGTGGGTAGTGGAGGAAGTGACTGAAAGCCAGAGGAGAGCTGAGTCAGTGGGACTGTTCCCTCTCAGACCACTCCTCCACATACAGTGCCACAGCTCAGCAGCAGCAACATGGGTTGTCCCACTCTGGTGAACACGTAAGGATCCACCCTGTACTTCGTAACGGACATGCCGAGACAAAAAAAATACAGCCCAAATGAAAGAACAGATCAAAGATCCAGAAAAAATACAACTACGCAACAAAGAGATAGCCAGCCTATCAGGTGCACAGTTCAAAACACTGGTAGTCAGGATCCTCACAGAATTGGTTGAGTATGGTTGCAAAATAGAGGACAAAGTGAAGGTTATGCAAAAGTGAAATAAAGAAAAATGTACAGGGAACCAACAGTGATGGGAAGGAAACCAGGACTCACATCAATGATTTGGAGCAGAAGGAAGAAATAAACATTCAACCAGAAGAGAATGAAGAAACAAGAATTCAAAAAAAGGAGGAGAGGCTTACGAATGTCTCGGACAACTTTAAACATTCCAACATCCAAATCATAGGGGTGCCAGAAGGAGAAGAGGAATAGCAAGAATTTGAAAACTTATTTAAACAAATAATGAAGGAGAACTTCCCTAATCTGGCAAAGGAAATAGACTTCCAGGAAGTCCAGGAAGCTCGGAGTGTCCCAAAGAAGTTGGACCCAAAGAAGCACACACCAAGGCACATCATAATTACATTACCCAAGATTAAAGATAGGGAGAGAATCTTAAAAGCAGCAAGAGGAAAGGAGATAGTTACCTACAAAGGAGTTCCCATAAGACTGCCAGCTGATTTCTCAAAAGAAACCTTGCAGGTGAAGTCAAGAAAGCAAGGACCTTCATCTAAGATTACTGTATCCAGCAAAGCATCATTTAGAATGGAAGGGCAGATAAAGTACTTCCCAGATAAGGTCAAGTTAAGGGAGTTCATCATTACCAAGACCTTATTATATGAAATGTTAAAGGGACTTATCCAAGATAAAGAAGAGGATCAAAACTATGAACAGTAAAATGACAACAAACTCACAACTATGTACAATCGAATCTTAAAAAACAAAACAAAACAAAACAAAAACCCTAAGCGAACAACTAGAACAGGAACAGTCACATAAATAGAGATCACATGAAGGGTTATCAGCAGGGAGGGGGAGGGGGAATGGAGGAAAAGGTACAGGGAATAAGAAGCATAAATGATAGGTAAAAAAAAAAAATGGGGAGGTTAATAATAGTATGGGAAATGGAGAAGCCAAAGAACTTATATGTATGACCCATGAACATGAACAAAGATGGGGGAATGCTGGTGTGAGGGGGAGTACCAGGCGGAGGGGAAAAAGGGGAGAAAAAATGGGATAACTGTAATAGCATAATCAATATAATATTTAAAAGTGTTTTTTAATTTTATTTTGAAAATATCTAACTTTGGGAAAATTTTAACGTTATTCTGCTTTTCTATATGTATTCTGCCACTGGAGAAGAAAAAACTTCCTTATAGAAATATCTCAGCTAGTAAGTTAAGGATTAATGTTTGACTTAGAAGATCACCACTTCTCAATTCTTATTAAACGAATGAATCGAGTCGTTGAGCATGAACAACTTTAACATTACAAAAATAGAGACAACCAGACAATATGTGTCTCCTCATGGAAGAACACTGCATCACCTATAAAGTATTTTTGGCAAAAAAAATGAACTCACATTAGATCAAGGTTGTAGATCTAATTTATGGGAAATAGAGATGTCAGGGGAACAAGTTGGACTACACAGCATGAAACTACATAGCAGAAATGACCCAGTGTCTGGTTTCTTCAACAAAAACACTCGTAGTGGTGTGTGTGTATATATATATATATATATATATATATATATATATATATATATATATATAATGTATTTGTTTCATATATAGGAAGCTTTAATTTTAATAATATTTTCTTAAATATATAAATATACATGCTTTAATAAATACAGAAATTACATATTCTAAAGGATAATTGGATATATGATATTAAGATGTTATAATTTAATTAAAAGATAGTTGGATATTTGGTGATATTAAAATACATATGCAAAGTAAAACCACAATGAGATATCACCTCACACCTGTCAGAATGGCTATCATCAATAAATTCACAAACAGCAAGTGCTGGTGAGGACGTGGAGAAAGGAGAACACTTCTACACTGTTGGTGGGAATGCAGACTGGTACAGCCATTGTGAAAAGCAGTATGGAGTTATTTCAAAAAATTGAAAACAGAACTGCCTTATAACCCAGCAATTCTACTCCTGGGAATTTATCTGACGAAACCTAAAACACTAACTCTAAAGAACATATGCACCCCTATGTTAATTGCAGTGTTATTTACAATAGCCAAGATTTGGAAGCAGTTCAAGTGTGCATCAGTAGAAGAGTGGATAAAATAGCTGTGGTACATTTACACAATGGAATGCTACTCAACCATATAAAAGAAGAAAATTTTACCTTTTGCAACAGCATGGATGGACCTGGAGAAAATTATGCTAAGTAAAATAAGCCAGTCAGAGAAAGACAAGCACCATAGATTTCACTCATATGTGGAATCTAATGAACAAAGTAAACTGACAAGCAAAGTAGAGACAGACTCATAGATACAAAGCAGGCTGATAGCTCTGGGGGGATTGTGGGGTGGAGGGATCAAGCAAAAAAGAAAAAGAACTCATGGACACAGACAATAGTGTGGTGATGGGGTGGGTGGGTGGAGGTGGATGAGAGTACAAGGGGATAAAGGGTAATGGAAATCAAATACAATAAAAATAAACTATTAACATAATACAAAATACATATAGAAATATTTGTGGATGAAGTAATTTCATGTCTAGAATTATTCAAAATAACACGGTTGGGAGCATAGATGAAACAATATTGTTGTGATTGGATAATATGTGCACACAGATTCACCTATTATTTTGCTTAATTTTGTATGTTTGAAACATACACCACTTTGTGTTTTAAACATTTTCTTCATACAGATTCAACACATTTATTTTAATTTTATTCCTAGCTATTTTAATTAGATAGTACTGTCATAAAGCCTTTTATTTTATTTTCAATGTTTGTAAGTAGTAAGAATTGTGTTTTTAGTAATAATCGTATATCAACCCACTTTAAAAATTTTCAACACTTATAATAATGCTCTAATTAGCATTCTGGGTTTCTCCACGTAGACAAACATGTTATCTACAAATTACATTTTGTCTTATTTTCAATTGTGTGCCTCTATATCTTTCTCCCACCTGATTGTATTGTTTGAATTCATTTGAGCAATGGTAAATAATAGTTTTGACAAAGGTAATTATTGTGTTATTATTAACTTTAATGAGTGCTAATTATAAATAGAAATGCTTCTATTTATTTCCTCACCTCTGCCCCACCATTAAGCATTGTGCTGGGATTTTGGTATGTGTTTGTCCACATTGGATTCTTACTTTATTATGAATTTTTAAATAATAAATATATTTATTTAAATTTGGTCAGTACAGGTAAGATATACTGGAATCACAGAGCAATATGCATTAATGGGCCACAGCAATTGGTAAAAACTGGGTAACTGCACACAAGTTTCTTAACATTTAGTCACCTAAGGAGAAAATGCACAGATGAATGGTGGAAAAATGGTAGTGTTGAGTATCTAACACTCAAACTACCATAAGACTCCATCAACAAGTCCAGTTTACAGTGATAAAACCACTGTCCTGGGCAATCCTGGCAGTCATGATCCCACATCTACTCTAACAAGACTGAATGGTGCGTGAGCACAGGAACAGCATGAGAAAGAATGCCCTTGCACAGCACAGGTTCTAGGTGGGCACTGGTTTATAAAGACATCATCATGTTATACTTTAAGGAAAGATTTCCATGTACAATTTACATTAACTCATAAAAATAACCTGACCCTACACAAAATGTCCTTTTAGCAACAAAGTAATTGACTGTTACAATTTCCAAAGAGGCAGAGGTAGTGAAGCAAGGAAGGAAAAAAAAAAAGAAAAACAAAATAAAAAAAACACCAACAAAAAGGCAAATTCTTTTTCTTTTTGTTATTTATTATTTATTTCCCACATATTTCCAAAAAAGAATGTAGAGTAGTGTGTTTTAGCATGTGGCCAGTGTTTTCAATACAGCATGATGCCTGGAAGCAGCTGCAAAATTGAATACATACAGCTAGTTCAGAATAACATACTACAGAACCAATTTTTTTCTGTGACAAATAAAAGTATTTATTATATGCCCACAAACTTATGTTGAAGTAAGTTCTATTAAATCAATAATTTTTTTAATTTTTAATTTTTAATTTTTATTCAGTTACAATTGTCTGCATTTTCTCCCCATCCTTCCACCCCACCAAAGTATACATTAATTTGTTAATTTTCTGGATAGTATCCTCTCTCAAATTAAATGCCACTGTATAAAAATTAGATGGAAAAGTATCACAAAACCGAACCCTGTACATTTACACTTGAGTCCAAGCCACTCTGAACATGGCAGGAACCCGAGTTCAGTTACCCTTCCCGCTCACTGTTTTCTTCTCTTGAGGATCATGATTAGAGTCCGTGCCACTTGAGTGGAGTGTGAGAGAGTGTTCACTGCCCCTGGGGGAGTCTGCACTTTCATCCCAACACTGAGTTGCTTTATTTAACTACTGCCTCTGCCAGTTCTCTCTGAACTGGTGGAGGCCTTATTACCATTCCCTGGAGAAGAAGGAAAACCATCTTTGGTTGTGTCCCCCTCCCTATGAAATCCAGGCCCAGGAGTTCTCTGTCAGGAGGAACTGCCATTACTTGGTCCTTTGGCCAGTGGACTGCAGTCTTTAGCTGGGGCCTCTGCCTGCACTACCGGCTGGGAAGATGTGGTCCTGTTGGTACTTGGGGCTGGGGCTCGAGACTGCTGCTTCTGGTACTGAGACAACTGTTGACCTGTCTCCCTTGGTTGTTGCTGAAGAACTAAAATGGTACTATGCATATCCTCTTCTTCTTTGTCAAGTTGAAAGATGAAGTCATTCAGTTCATCCTGACTCCTTTTATATTTCTCCTGTAAAGCTAACTCTTCTTCAAGTTGCACAGTATATTTATGGGACAGCTGCCTTCCAAGCTCTGGATTCTCCTGGATGAGCATTTGACACTTCACCATTAGTTTTTGTCTGTTTGGAACTTATTTTAATGATTAAGAGAGAACTTAAGTCACTCTTATTGAAACTGAACTTAAACATTGGGACAAGGTGGAACATTTATCTTTCACTCATCTTAGACTCCATTTTTACCACGAGAAAATTTAAATTGATGACTTATAGAATGCCTGAAGAAAAAATTCTCCTCCAGGACTGGATGGAAGCATGAGAAAAATGCTTCATTTACTAGATGATCAAATGAATTTCCTATAAATGATCACTACACCTTTTTTTTCAAGTCACAGAATCTCTCAGGCCAGCCCACAGTTCCAATACATCATTTCCCCCAATCTTTTTTCAGGCACCTGTGAAACTGTCCCACATTAATTTCTGCTTCAATGTCCTGGGACAAGGCATCAAAAAGTAACAAGTGTCAAATCTCCTTGTTTTCTGTGATACCAGCTGGGAAACAGGCACGGCCTTTTCCTTTCTTCTAAAGAGCACAGTGAGACTTTTTCCAAAATCAGTCTGTTCTTCACTGCCCCCCCATATCAAAATGTTAAAACCACAACAAAATCATCATGGCATTCCTTGAACTTAAAAAAGGCACAATTATGTCAAGGCACATTTAATTTAATATTGAGTGGGATGGAAAAGGCTCCAGTACACTGAAGGAACACCTTCCCCCATTAACACCAATGACAACGCTCTTTCAACATGTGCCTGTTGAATGGAATGGGGATTTAATAAACTTTACTACCAAAAAAATAACGCAATGAGTCTCATCACAGCCAATATCCTTGTACAATCTAGTTGCGAAATGAACGTTGATAATGCTCCAAAGAGTTTAAACCTGAAGTTAGATACCACCCCCTCATGTTTGTATAGTCCTCAGTAAGATTATCTACAGCATTAGCAACCATTCAAAGGACAAACCACATTGATTTAAGGTTCATTCAAGTGATATAAAGCCCCAAACTAAATGGTTAAATATAGGAACTACTTGTACTGATATCTATTATTTGATTCCCTTATAACTATTAAGTTGTTTTTTTAGCAAATAAACCCTTTAAAGGCAAATTCACCTTGTTTGAGTATTCACCAATAAGTTCAACAAAAATCTCAAACTCCAGAGTTTTATTGCCAAACTGTTACACAGAGTCACTATGCTCAAGGCTAAGAGCGATGCATATTCCATTTTTACATTTTACTGGAATTTTATGTGTTCAATTCATGATTATAAATCTCGAGGTTCTTATTCCTTCAAACTCTCTCAAGGCACAGTGTGCCACAGACTTAAAACTTCTGTTTATCCCTCTATTTTCTTCTAACAAAAACATTTCCGAAGTGTCTACATGTTCTAGAAAGGGAATTTTTTGGAGGTGGGCACTTGTTCAGAATCGTCAGAGGCCATGAGGCCTCTGAAGCAGGAGGAGGAGAAGGAAGAGAAAAAAGCTGCAACACAAGGTTCATTTGGTAAGTTTTACATTAACCATTACAACCTGCATAGTATAAGAATATGGCCTTTTTTTTGCTAAAAATGTCTGAGCCTTGGTGTGGACAAGAGGACTTGGCTGTCCCACCACCGCTTTCTCTCAGTGGGACTGTCAGGGAAGTCTTGACTGGGGAGTATGACATGTTTCCCTATGAGGTGTAAACTTCCAGGCACTCAGTTCATTTGGGGCTTGTTCCAGTTTGTCTTTAGTCTGTCCCAGTTCACCTTTCATTTTTAGGAAAAACAAGTGGACCACAGGATCCATCATTGTGTGATCTCAGCTGGACAGCATTGGGCTGCTGGACTTGCTGGAGGAACGGGATTTGAGGAGCCCACGCTGCAGCTCTTGCTCCTGCATTGCTTGTCTCATTACCAGGATGTTTCCCCTGCATGCAGACTACTGCTGCGGTGGCTTCAGTGTTACTTCCAACTCTCTGAAGCCAGTTACATCATTAGAGTTCAGATATGTGCACTTGCCCTCCAAAGCTTGCACATACGTTTCATACTGCTTCCATCTTAAAATTAACTCATCTCATGACATAACTTTGAAACCTGTATCACTTAGTCGAACCTTTTTGGGAAAAAGTTTCTCATTGGTCATCCTGAATCCTCTCTAGAGAGAGGTCGCACTGGCACCGCCCAGTCATGTAGGCCGAGGCTGTGCTGCCCACGGTCACACAGGCTGCCTGATCATGCTACGGCCGGACACTGTGCTCCTTTTATCGTGATTTTTAATAAAAAAAATGGATACCAAATTTTAAAAAATCTTTTCAAAATCTATGAAAATAATATATCAATCATTAATTGAATAGGCAATATTCTCATATAGCTTGTCTTGTTTCACTAAATAATATTCTTCCAATTTTTTCTCCAATATTACTCTATCAACACACTGTTCTAGGTGACAGACAATTGTAGTAAAACTCATAACAGAGTGTGTATTGAAACTTCGTGAACATCTGGTGTTTCTATCTGTGATAGGCTCAATAATCCCCTCCCCAAAGATTTTCATATCCTAATCCCTGTACCCTGTGAATGTTTCCCTATATGGCGAAAATAAAAAACAAATAAAAACCTTTGTAGATGTAATTAAGTTAAGGAGCTTGTGATGGTAAAATTATCGTAGATTATCCAGATGGGTTCTAAACTGTCTTTAGGAGAGAGGCAGAAAGAGATTTAATACAGACCGAAGGAGAGCAAGTAGTGTGATCACCAAGGCAGAGACTAGAGTAAAGCAGCCACAAGCCAAGGAATGCTAGCAGCTCCCAGAATCTGCTTGACTAGGCAAGAAACATACTCTCTCCTAGAGCCTCTAGAGAGAGCACAATCTTTCCCACACCTTGATTTTGGCCCGGTGAAACTGATTTTAGACTTCTGATCTCCAGAAATGTGATAGAATAATTTTTTATTCTTTTAGTCACAAGTTTCTTATAATTGGTTACAAAAGCCATAGGAAGCCAACATACTGCATGTAGATAGTGTATTACTGTTTAAATCTCTACTCTTCAAATTGCTACATTTATACACTACTCTTCAAATCACTGGGTAGCTCTCCTTTATTCCATGTAGCCTGACAGTTGGGAAGTCTAGTTAGATGGGCCTACACTGGCTCCACCACCTACTCTCGTCTTGCTCCTATGTCCTGTGTTGTTCCCAGTTGGACAGAACAATGTTTATGTAAATCAAGAACCTATTTTGTTAAATAACTACACATTTCTTTTTACTTAACATCTCCTGAGAGTGTAGTGCTACTTGGAAATTCTTTTCTTAATCTTTTAAAATCAATATTTGACATGTTGAAGAATTTAGATTTTAAAATCTAGTTATAATAGCTTTAGAAATGACTCATATCCAGCTTCTGTTTTCAGTTTATTCTACCTAAGTTTGGGCTTTTGTTCTTTCTATTTTGGATATGTTCAACGTACTACTCCCTGGTATTCTTACCACTAGCTTTGCTTGCTTTCCTTACCCTGTATCCACATTGCTACAAAATACCGAAGTCTGTCTAAAAAAAACATGGATTGTGTTATCTCACTATTTCAGAACCAATGCTAGTTCCTTAAGAAGTGAAAATCAAATATCAAGTTTTTCACAATTGATATACAAACAAACCTTCTTAGGATTCTTGATCATCTTCCACTCCTCTCTTCTCATTCCCAATGAGACACTTGCCACACTAATGCTTTGCCATTTTTTGGATCATTCAAGTCCTTTGTATTCTTTACCTTAGCACCTACCGTTCTTTCTACCCAGAACTATTTGTTTCCTTTTCCTTTTTCTTTGATAAAATTTCTTCTCTACCAAGGCAGACTTACTTGCTTTTGTTCTAAGTTCCCAAAATATAATTTCCAAATTTGTATGATATCAATTAGCATGTGGCATTTTCCTTTGCTCATATTCACACTTCTCTCATACTAGAGTAGGAATCATCCCGAAATGGAACGTGATTCTTAGGCTTCTTTTTGTCTCAAAAATATTGAAAATTCAGTCAAATAGTAGACAGTAGGGAACAATATCGTGAATAGTTAACTGTCATATAAAATATACTCAATACATACTTGTTGACTAAAATGCACAAATGGCACATGAAGGTTTATCTACCTCACATATTTTTCATGATAGCAAGAGATTTGTTGACTTGATTATCCATTATAAGCCCTGAGCATAGTATAGTGCTTAGTAGGTACATCTATCTTGAATAAATGAGCCAAAAATTATTTGTGAAGTGCTTCTATCCTTTAGATTTGTGCCTCTATGATTTCATGTCTTCCCTATCATATTACTTAGATTATTTCTTCCAAAACTTTTGCATACTACTCAAGTCCCTTATCCTGTGATTTCCCTTCATAGCTTTAACTGCCACCCTAGTTGAGACAATTCAGACCTTCTGGGCCAAACTCTTTGGTCTCCCTTTTTCTTCAGTACTAACCACTAGCAAAGCCTTTCTTGTTATTTTTTTATTTTCTTTTCTTTCTCCCCAAAAGGTATGTTTGTCCATGTCATGAAAATATATCTTTTCTTCACAATTTAAACACTTATTTTTTTATATTCACAAAAAATTTCACCATCCATAATAATCTCTTCTCCTCAGACATCCAAATTCTTACACATCTCTAACACATACTATTGTATTCTTAGATGTTCCTTGTTATCTGCCTTCATAAATGTCAAACAATTTCTTCCCTCAAGTCAAGGACTTTACAAAGAACTGGCCCTTGAGGCTTTGGATGGAGACATTAAAGTGAATGTGCCTCATGTGGTCTCAGACACTGTTTTAGCTAGAACCTATGAATAGAAAAAACATATTTTTCCCCTTGCTAGAGCTGTCTATCCTTCCTAAAGACTATACAAAGACTTTACCTCAGGTAGTTGCCCCATAACATGATGCTTATCTTCCTCAAGATCCTCCTCTGCCTTCACTACTTCCAGTCCAATAACTAGGGCCATTGCTCAACATTTCTTGAGAGGGAACATTTAGTCGCTGATTTCCTACCAAAAGATTTGCATGGCCTGCCTGAAGTATACCAGCAGGAACTAGCAGAAGACATGGGAGAATAGAATTGACTGTGCTGGACAGGATGAGGGTGAACACTAAAGCTGAATGGGGGAGAGTTAACTAACATGGAAGCGTTCTCCTATGATCCAGAACCTAGCATCCTAGCGTAGACATTTGAAGCGTGTATGATACACTCCTGATATGGGCTCCCTAAAGCTTGGAAATGACAATGACCATAATAAGTAATGTGGAGATCTGCACTGCCTTTGCAAATACTTAGAAAGGGGTCAAAAGACTCAGGGATATAATCATGGCTAAAAAGAGCTTTACACAAGTATGGAGAACTATCACTTGACTATACTGCCTGCAAGGGCCCAAAGGAAACATGTTTCATAAGGCTTTGAGAAATTCCTTGATGAGGGAGCCCACTAGTATACCTGCCAATTTCGGTAGTAACTACTCTGTAGAGGCCAACAGGTGCTATCATGGAAATGAATATGCTAGTGTCAATAAGAATGATAAACAAAGTGGGTGTAATTATCATACCAGGCACCAGTGTAAACAGGTGTCTTGGCTGTAGTGACCTGTGTCTAATAGGTCATGGTATTTTTAGGGACAAGAGAAATGGACAGCAACTAGTGCATACTTTAGCTTATGGAATAGGAAAAAAAATCAACATGTGGTGAGCAAAGGTTTTGTCTGCTGTTTGGGGAGAAAAGTTCCCACCACAAACTTTATAAATATGTGTATATATAGCTTTCTGCCAGTAGACGCTGCTGAGTAAGCATCATTGAAGTCCCCTTTCCTACAGTCATCTTGTCTAAGTCAGAGTCTCCCAAAGAGCCAGAACAGCTACGGAAGCTCTTTACCAGAGGCTTGAGCTTTAAAACAACAGATGAGAGTCTGGGGAGCCGTTTTGAGCAATGGGGAATGCTCACAGACTGTGCAGTGATGTGAGATCCAGACACCAAGTGCTCCAGAGGCTTTGTCTTTGTCACGTACACCACTGTGGAGGAGGTGGATTCAGGCAGGAGTGGAAGGTCACACAAAGTGGGTGGAAGAGTTGTGGAACCACAGAGGGCTGTCACAAGAAAAGATTCTCAAAGACCTGGTGCCCACTTAACTGTGAAAATGAATTTTGTCAGTGGTGTTAAAGAAGACACTGAAGAACATCACCTAGGAGATTATTTTGAACAGTATGGGGGAATTGAAGTGATTGAAATCATGACTGACTGAGGCAGTGGCAAAAAGAGAGGCTTTGCTTTTGTAACCTTTGATGCCCATGACTCTGTAGACAAGATTGTCATTCAGAAATACCATAGTGTAAATGGCCACAACTATGAAGTAAAGAAAGCCCTATCTGTGCAAGAGACGGCTAGTGCTTCATCCAGCCAAAGAGGTCGAAGTGATTCTGGAGAATTTGGGTGTGGTTGTCAGGTGGTTTTGGTGGGAATGACAACTTTTGATCATGGAGGAACCTTCAGCAGTGGAGGTGGCTAGGGTGGTGGCTCTGGTGGTGGTAGATACGGTGGCAGTGGGGATGGCTATAATGGATTTGGTAATGATGGTGGTTATGGAGGAGGCATCTCTGGTTACTCTGGAGGAAGCAGAGGCTATGGAAGTGGTGGACAGGGTTTGGAAACCAGGGCAGTGGCTATGGTGGGGGTGGCAGCTACAACAGCTATAACAACGGAGGAGGCACATGTGGCTTTGGCAGTGGTAGTGGAAGCAATTATGGAGGTGTCAGAAGCTACAGTGATTTGGGCAATTACAACAATCAATCTTCAAATTTTGGACCCATGAAAGGAGGAAACTTTAGAGGCAGATGCTCTGGCCCCTGTGGTGGTGGAGGCCATTACTTTGCCAAACCACTGAACCAAGGTGGCTCCAGGAGCAGCAGCAGCTATGGCTGCTGACAGTAGCAGAAGGTTTTAATTACTGCCAGGAAACAAAGCTTAGCAGGAGAGGAGAGCTGGAGAAGTCATGGGGAAGCTACAGGTTACAACAGATTTATGAACTCAGCCAAGCACAGTGGTGGCAGGGCCTAGCTGCTATAGCGTAGATAGGTTTCAGACAATCCTCATGTGGATGGGCAAAAAACTTGAGAACTGCATTTGTGACTAATTGTATAACAGGTTATTTTAGTTTCTGTTCTGTAGAAAGTGTAAAGCATTCCAAAAAAGGGTTTTTAATGTAGTTTTTTCTCTTTTTTTGCACCCATGCTATTGATTGCTAATGGTAATAGTCTGATCATGATGCTGAATAAATGTATCTTTTTTTTCTAATGTGCTGTGTAAAGTTAGTCTACTCTGAAGCCATCTTGGTAAATTACCCCAACAATGTGAAGTTAGAATTCCTTCAGGGTGATGCCAGATTCCATTTGAAATTTATTTACAACCTGCTTGGGCACACAAGCCATTGTCTTCAGAAACCGTGGGGTAGTTGAATTGATAAGTTACTGTGTTGTGACCTGGAGTTTACCATTAAAAGGGTCACCCAAGCAGAGTCATGGAGTTTATTTGGTTACTAATGGTTGTTGGCACATCCTATGCGATATACTAAATTAAAGCATAATACCAGATAAAATTATAGATGGGAATGAAGTTTGTCTATCATCCGTTATCATGTGTAATCAATAAATGATTTAATATCCTCTTAAAATAAAAATAAATATATATAATATAATAAATATAAATTGAATCATCTTTAGTTACAGCCCATTCCATGAACAAATTACTTCTATAGCCAGTTAAATCTTATCCCATTTGATCAGTGACAGCTTTGCCTCAGTACTCAAGCCTCTGAAGTCAGCCAATCAGCAGCACGCCATGCTTCTTAAAACAAGATAACCAACAAGGCTGTTCCCGTAGGTGTGCTTCCTTGGCTGGAAACCACACAATCCCTAAATGCTTTCTTGTCTGAATGTTAGCCAAACCTTGAGTTCCCTCTTTCTCAAATCCTATAATCATTGTTTGGAGACACAGTGTTTTCCAAGACCAGCTATTGTTCAGTAAGCAATAAATTCAGTTGTGGTTATTTGTTGCCTCCTCCGTTGTTTGGAGGGTTGGGAGGGAGTGTCTTTCAAATACTGCAAAATTCTGATCCCTCATCCTGTTTTCTGATCTGAGCTGGCTGTCATATACAGATCCCATAAATGTAGAGGAGGCCATGTCTTGTAAAGTCATCACAACCGGATGACTGATACCTCCCAAACATTCCCCCCAAATCTGCAGTAATTTACCAGAGTATATACGCACTGTGAAAAGGAAAATATCCAGGCCTGAGAAACTACCAAGGCCCCCAGTAAGTGTGGGGAGTGTAAAGCCATGGTAAGTGGAGTCCTGGCCAAGGTTCCTTTCATGGGTGGTGCTGTAGGTTCATGGGTTCACTCTGTGGCCATTTCATCAAAAATCTCTGAATTTCAGAATAAGGATCATTATTGTAGAAAGGGATGTAAAAAATGCTTGGCCTACCTGTCATAGTAAATCACAATCAATATTCTATCTTGTGTAAATTTCATAGGTTAGTGCCCCCTCAAAGAATTAAAGTGGGCAAGAGTTAAAGTTCCCAATATCTGCCAGGTGTCCCTGTGTGGCAAAAAACAGATAGACTATAGAAGGTAAGGGTAAGTCATAAACTTAATAAGTGGTAGCCACAGTAACAGTTATGCAAAATCTTATATCTTTACTAAAACAAATCAATATACCTCAGGAACTTTGTAGCTACTGATATGCAATTACATTCTTACCTGCCTTAATAAGTAAAAAGGAGTAAAGGAGTTTGTTTTTACAAGGGAGTTTACAGTTCACTGCCATGTCCCAGGGCCCCCTATTAACTTTCCTGCTGTCTGTGACATATGATCTGCAAGGCCTCATTTGTCCCAGACAGTCCGCAGGACATTTATTGACTATGCTGATGATATCACATTAATTGGACCTGGAGAGAAATGAGTGGCAAGTGCTCTGGACGCCCTAGAAAGGTGAACTGCATGCCACATGGTTGTAAAAAAAGATGCCTGTGGAGTCTCTGGAAAATCCCAACAGATTTTCAGCATAGACTCTTCGTGTTTTGGTGTACTTTTGTTTATTTTATAGTTGCCTAAAAAGCAGCTCCTGTTGCATTCCTGGGGTGTAGTAGAGCCAAAGAACCTGACTGAGAAAACAGGTGGTTTCAACTGGAGCTATTCATTGTGAGACAGTATCGTCAGAACTTCCAACTCACATTGTTGAGCAGGAGCAGCACCCATCTGTCATTGCTGTAATAACACGCTTGTGTGGGACTATGCAAGTCCAGAAGCCAAAAGTAAATTACATAAACAATTGGCCCAAACCAACCATGCTGCTCATCATTTTGGTGCCTCTTTCAGCATACTTTAGGTTTCTTGGGTGGGAGTGATGGGGGTGGTATGGAGGTATTTTTAAGCAACAGATGGTGAAGAATGAAACACTGGCTTGGTTCATAATTGGGTCATTTCTATAAGTTAGTATGAATAAAATACTACTGTGTCATTCACCTTCATTTGTAGGTATCTAAGGTCAGCAGTGAGAAGAATTCATCTCAGGAAATAGAGAAATATGTTCATTAATTTTACATAAGAAAAGAAGTAGATCAAAGTAAAAATTTATATATATACATATGTATTTGCATCTTCATATATACGCAAATGTGATAGGTATACACAATAAAGGGAGAAATATTTACGTGTATCTTATATAATAGAAGGGAGATATATATGTGTATCTGTATACATATATAAGGTATATATACATATATATCTTATATATTAGAGGGGAGATATATGTATATACATAAGTATATATGTGTATATATGTATATGTGTATGTGTGTATACATATGTGTATGTGTGTATGTATATACATACATGTATGTGTATATGTACATCTATGTATATATACACATACATATCTATCTCCCCTCTAATATATAAGGGGTGTGTGTGTGTATCCCCTCTCTATATATACATAGTTCTATAATAGAGGCAAATAACTATTTCTGGAAGTCAGATTCACTAATGTAATCCTTGCTGTTCTATTTTTGTTGACAAAAGTAAATGGGCAATTCTGTCAATATAGTCTGACGAGGCATTCAAGGATTAGGCCTGCTGTAATAAAATTCTGGATTTCCTCACAAGGCAAATAACTTTGAGCAATTTATGTGGATGGAGGTTAGTGTTATCTGGGACGTAGGAGAGGAAGATGATGAATATCAATTGCAGTTTCAAGTCTACAGCTTGTTTCATTAACCCTTTTAATTTAAGTCATTTTTCTTAGTGATTGCTATCAACCATGAATACATGATGGTATCTGATGAATGTAAGAGGTAGGCTCTTCCACACAGTTGTAATGCACCACCCCACACTTCCATTGCCTACCTGATTTCAACACAATACATGACCATCACTGCACTTCAAATGGATGGCAAGACCTATCTATGTCTCTCTACATCCCTTCCTCTCCCCCACCTCCTCCCCTCACCCCTCACTCCCAGCCCAGTCTCACATCTTTCTCTGTCTACTGAGATGGATAAAGTCTTAATCTAGAGGTTCAGGGGAGTTAACATTCATGAGGTAATCCTCACCAGTGCTATTATTTATGTATTTTCCAGATAGAAATTCTTGAAACTGTATAGCCTCAAGGAAGTAAATTATTATAAAAATTTCTTACTTTTCTCTTCTTCCTGAACTTTTTCTATATTTAATGTAGCAATAAAAAAGCACTTGAATTCTTAACCACTCAAATAGTAAAATACCATTATTTTCTTATATTAAAAAAACATAAAAATTTAAGACATTATATAGGTAATTTTGGTAATAGGAGTATGGATGGAATACATAATTAAGTGACATAAGAAGGTTAAAAAATGTATGATTAAACCAAAACTCACTTTATATGACAAAATTATATGAGACTATTTGCTTCAACATGTAGTTGCCTTTTACAATGTGATTTTTAATTTTATTTTTAGACAGCCTAATGTTTTCTTGGATATGGCTCTTATATATGAAGTTTTCCATTCTAACCAAGATTTAGAAACGAAAGAATATTACTCAAAGTAAGGTTTCTTTTTTGTTCCATTGAGTCTTTGGTTGGCCGCATGCCATATGCTATGCGTAAAGGCACCAAGAGTATTGGCAGAATTGCAAGCTGTAGAATTACCCAGATGTATCCCTGGATGCCAGTCCCAAATTGTCACTGAGTTTTAGCTTTTATAAATGAGAATCTTAGCACTTACTCTTCAATGTTGAACCTAGTTGTCTAAGCCTTTGTTTTAGTCTTTATAAAGCAGCAATAATCAGACTTTGTCATATTGTAAGGATTATGTAAAAAACACCACAGGAACATAATGCATTGTCTATAAAATAGTATGAACATGTTGTAAATATTAGATGATTGCTCCCACTATTCACAAGCAGAGTAGAGATGAGTCACTGTGCATGCGTGGGCAGATTATTGGACTAAATAACAAGAGGGAATAATTATTTAAGACTCATAATTACTTAACAAACACTTCAGATGTATTTGTAATGATTTAAAAAGGAGGGGTCCAGAATTTACAAATGTATTTGTTACCCAAAGGAAGGTGCTGGCATGAATATTTCAAATGAGACAAGAAATAAATCATTTTAACATATTTTATTTTACATACTATTACTAAATTTTAGCTTCTGAATAATGTTTCACAGAGGTAAGTATTGAAGTATTTAAGATTTTTTTTTAAATGCTCTTCCGGCCAAGATGGAGGCGTAGGTAGACACACTGCACCTCCTCGCAAAAACCAAAAGAAGGACAACAACAATTTAAAGACAAAAAAACAACCAGAACTGACAGAAAATTAAACTGCATGGAAGTCCAACAACCAAGGAGATAAAGAACAAACATTCATCCAGACCAGTAGGAGGGGCAGAGACGGGCAGCCGGGGTGGAGAGGACTCGCAGCAAGGCAGCAGCTGGCAGACCCAGCGAGGTGGTGGATTGCAGAGTGGGGCAGGTGAGGCTGCACAGCTAGCAGACCCAGCAGCCCCACATTCCTACATAGATAAACCGGGAAGAACGGCGGGGGAGCGAAGCAGACCACGCAACCCAGGGCTCCAGTGCAGGGAAATAAAGCCTCAAACCTCTGAGTGAAAACAACCATGGGGGTTCAGGCGGCAGCAGGAGAAACTACCAGCTTCACAGGAGAGTTTGTTGGAGAGACCCACAGGGGCCTAGAGCGTGCACAAGCCAACCCACTCGGGAAGCAGCACCAGATGGGCCCAGTTTGATTGTGGGTAACAGAGGGAGTGACTGAAATCCAGCAGAGAGTGGAGCAAGCACCATTGTTCCCTCTCGGCCCCTCCCCCATGTACAGCATCACAGCGCAGCGCCCAGCGTTACCCTGTCCAGGTGAACACCTAAGGCTCCACCCCTTTATGGAACAGGTGCGCCAAGACAAAAAAATGGCCCAAATGAAAGAACAGATCAAAGCTCCAGAAAAAATACAACTAAGCAACAAGGAGACAGCCAACCTATCAGATGCACAGTTCAAAACACTGGTGATCAGGAAGCTCACAGAATTGGTTGAATTTGGTCGCAAATTAGATGAAAAAATGAAAGCTATGCTAAGAGAAACAAAGGAAAATGTACAGGGAGTCAATAAGGATGGGAAGGAAACTGGGACTCAAATCAATGGTGTGGACCAGAAGGAAGAAAGAAACATCCAACCAGAAAAGAATGAAGAAACAAGAATTCAGAAAAATGAGGAGAGGCTTAGGAACCTCCAGTTCATCTTTAAACGTTCCAACATCCGACTTATAGGGATGTTGCCAGAAGGAGAAGAGGAAGAACAAAAAATTGAAAACTTATTTGAACAAATAATGAAGGAGAACTTCCCCAGTCTGGCAAAGGAAATAGATTTACAGGAAGTCCAGGATGCTCAGAGAGTCCCAAAGAAGCTGGACCCAAGGAGGAACACACCAAGGCACATCATAATTCCCCAAGATTAAAGATAAGGAGAGAATCTTAGAAGCAGCAAGAGAAAAGGACACAGTTACCTACAAAGGAGTTCCCATAAGACTGTCAGCTGATTTCTCAAAAGAGACCTTACAGGCAAGAAGGGGGTGGCAAGAAGTATTCCAAGTCATGAAAGGCAAGGACCTACATCCAAGATTACTTTATCCAGCAAAGCCAGCATTTAGAATGGAAGGGCAGAAAAAGTGCTTCTCAGATAAGGTCAAGTTAAAGGAGTTTATCATTACCAAGCCCTTATTATATGAAATGTTAAAGCGATTTATCTAAGAAAAAGAAGATCAAAAAGATAAACAGTAAAAATGACAGCAAACTCAAAGTTTTTAACAACCACACCTAAAACAAAAGCCAACTAAGCCAACAACTAGAACAGGAACAGAACCACAGAAATTGAGATCACATGGAGGGTTATCAACAGGGGAGTGGAAGTGGGATAGAGGGGGGAAGGTACAGAGAATAAGTAGCATAAATGGTAGGTAGAAAACAGACAAGGGGAGGGTAAGGCTAGTATAGAAAATGTAGAAGCCAAAGAACTTATAAGTATGACCCATGGACATGAACTATAGGGGAGGAATGTGGGAGGGAGGGGGTGTGCAGGATGGAGTGGAGTGAAGGGGGGGGAAGTGGGACAACTGTAATAGCATAATCAGTAAATATAATAAATAAACAAACAAAAATAAATAAATAATTAAAAAAATAAAGCCACAGATTGTCTCATAATATTAAAATATAAATTTGAAAATTATTTTCTGCCAAATAATAAAGTACTCACCAATGTCAACCAAAGTGACCACTTACCGCATAAGCAATTAGAATAATTTAAAGATAATTTTAGTGATTAAACTTGGAAAATAAGTATATTTTATATAAACTTTACAGGCTTCCAAATCAGTTTAATTAAATGCTGATATTATAATGTGAACAATCTGTAAATAATCATTACTATTTATAAGTACTTATCTGTATGGGATAAGGTTTTAGAAATTCCAAGCAACCAAACCAAAATACAGAAATAATTAGATAGCAAGGCTTAAAACCTTCATCTAAGTAGACCTCTCACTGTGACAGGTCTAAACCACTGCTGTGATCCACAGACCACACTTGAATAGCAAAGGTCTAAAAAAGCTAACTGTTGCCCTGGCTGGTGTGTCTCAGTGGACAGAGCCCTGGCCTGTGAACCAAGGGTCACTGGTTTGATTCCCAATCAAGGCATATGTCTGAGTTGTGGGCCAGGTCCCTAGTAGGGGGCACACGAGAGGCAACCACACATTGATGCTTCTATCCCTTGCTTTCTTCCTCCCTTACCCTCTGTCTAAAAATAAAAAAAAGAAAAATTTTTTAAAAAAACAACTGCTTAGATAAGGTAGTTGAAAGTATCTAAAAAAGTTGAAAGTTAAGTTTGATTCTGATAGACATAACAAGTTTATATACAGTAACTACTATGTGCAAAATGACTTAGAGAAAACAGTGACAAGTCAGTGGAACTTCCATAAAACAAAACCTGAATGATAGCTTACTATATGTTAATAATATTCTGCATAATGTTACAAGTAACACAGATGAGGAGAGGAATCCTGAAAAATTATTTCCAGACAAAAAACTCAAATGGTGGAAGACCTCAATGGACACACTTCTATTGTTGATGGTTACCTTTCTGGATCAAATTGACTGAGTCCTGGTGCCCAAATGAGGGGTCAAACATTATTCTGGAGGTTTCCATCAGGGTGGTTTTAGAGGAGATTAACATTTAAATCAGTGGACTTGAAGTAAAGCAGTTTGCTCTCCATACTGTGGGTGGGCCTCATCTAATCAGTGAAGAACTGAATAGAACCAAAGCTCCCCCCTGGCAAGAAGGAATTCTCCAAAAGATGGCCTTTTTACTTGAATCATAACCACAGCTCTTCCTGGGTCCCTAGCCTGCCAACACACTTTGCAGGTTTTGGATTTACCAGGGTTGTAGTCATATAAACCAATCTACTGTTTCCGTTTCTATTGAGAAACTTGACTAAAAAAAAACTCTATCATTAAAGATGTATTCTCTACAATATAAAGATCAAGTAACCATTTTTTTAAATCATTAAAATGACCTATTCAGAAAGCTTGAAGTCAAACAAGGTTTATAAAGAGGAAAAGCGTAGACATTCATCAGAGGAAAAGAGCATTTATTTGTTTTTTTGTTTTTTAAAGATTTTTATTTATTTTTAGAGAGGGGAAGGGAGGGAGAAAGAGAGGGAGAGAAACATAAATGTATGGTTGCCTCTTGATCGCCCCCTACTGGGGGCCTGGCCCACAACCCAAGCATGTGTCCTGATTGGGAATGGAACCAGTGACCCTTTGGTTCACAGGCTGGCATTTAATCCACTGAGCCACACCAGCCAGGGCAAGACCAATTCTTAAGACTTAAATTAAACATTCTCCATTTCCATTCTCCATGTTGAATTACATGTTTATTTCCTTAGGATAGATAGTTTATTCAATTGTTTGGGAAAACTGGATAGATACATGCAGAAAAGTGAAACTAGACCACTTTCTTACACAACACACAAGAATACATTCGAAATGAATCAAAGACTTAAATGTTAGACCTGAAACCATAAAAATCTTAGAAGAAAACATAGGCAGCAAAATCTCAGACATTGTTTGAGATTTATCAGATATATCTTTCCAGACAAAGGATACAAAAGAAAAAATAAACAAATGGGACTATACCTTTACTCAAATTTTTTGCACAGCAAAGGAAATCATGAACATAATAAAAATACAACCCACAGAATGGTAGAACATGTTTGCTGATATATCTGATAAGGGGTTAATATACAAAATTTATAAAGAATTTACAAAACTCAACATCAAAGAAAACCAAACAATTCAACTAAAAAATGGGCAAAGGACCTGAATAGATACTTCTCCAAAGAGAACATACAGATAGCCAATAGACATATGAAAAGATGTTCAATGTCACTAATCATCAGAGAAAGCAAATATTTCCTTTCTTATTTAATATTTCAAGAGTGTTCATATTCTATAATACAAAATAACCAGATAAATCAAAGCTTCAGCAGTCAAACATCAGTATAACATTTTTTTAAATATTGTGATTAAGTGATTTATTTATTTAGTTATTATTTCTCTATTACAGTTACCCCAATTTCCCCCTGTTGCTCTCCCCTGCCCCCACCTCCGACAGTCAATCCCCACCCTGTTATCCATGTCCACAAGTCACTTATAGTTGTTCTTCAATTTGATCCTTCTTTCCTTCCTAATCTTCCTTCCCCCTCCCCTCTAGTCCCTGTCAGTCTGTTCCTTGTTTCCCTGCCTCTGGTTATATTTTACTTATTTGTTTGTTTTGTTCATTAAGTTCCTGTTATAGGTGAGGTCTTTGTCTTTCACAAACTGGCTTATCTCACTTAGCATAATACTCTAGAGTTCCAACCATGCTGTCATAAAATGTAGGAATTCTTTCTTTCTTTCGCTGCATAGTATTCTGTTGTGTAAATGTGCCACAGTTTATTTTTTAAGAGTTTATTTATTTACTTTTAGACAGAGGAGAGGGGAAGGAGAAAGAGAGGGAGAGAAACATTAGTGTGTTGTTGCTTCTCATGCACCCCCTACTGGGCACCTGGCCCACAATCCAGGCATGTGCCTGACTGGGAATTGAACTGGCAGCACATTGGCTTTCAGGCTGGCACTCAATACCTTAAACCATGCCAGCCAGGGTGTAAATGTACCACAGTTTTTTGATCCACTCATTTACTGATGGGTGTGTAGGCTGTTTACAGCACTTGGCTATTGTAAATAATGCTGCTGTGAACCTTGGGACGCATAGGTTCTTTTGAATTGGTGTATAATCCCAGCAGTGGAATTGCTGTGTCAAAAGGCAGTTCTGTTTTTAGTTTTTTGAGGAAATTCCACACTGTTACCACAGTGGCTACACCAGTCTGCATTCCCACTCACAGTGCACCAGGGTTCCCTTTTCTCTGAATCGACAGCACTCGTTTATTGATTTGCTAATGATGGCCATTCTGACAGGTGTGAAGTGGTATCTCACTGTGGTTTTAATTTGCATCTCTCTGATGGCTAGTGAAGGTGACCATCCTTTCATATGCCTAAAGGCCCTCTTATGTCCTCCTTGGAGAAATGTCTGTTCAGATTCTTTGCCCATTTTTCAATTGGATTGTTTGTCTTCCTAGCATTGGGTCATGTGAGTTCTTTATATATTTTAGAGATCGATACATTTACAAAGAAAGAGACTACAGATTACAGACTACAGAATCACGGCGATGGCCTGGAAAGGCCCTGAGAACAACTGAACATGTAGTGAAACATCTTCCCTCCTGTCAGTGCTAGACAGCCACTCAGTGCAGTGCATATGCATGTGCAAAATTTATGGAAAGTACTGCACACAGTCACCATGCAACAGATAGTATCAAAAGCAAGATTCTCTAAAGAAAATAAAATAGGATCCTGAAAGCATTAGTGAATATCTATTTTAAAAAGTAGAGGCATTTCTTTTCTCTCCCAAATCACTCTCTCTTCATATAACTACTACTTTGCAAGCTATATTAGAGGATTCTCTCTCTCACACACACACACGTAAAAATAACAGAGGTATGCATATGAGGGATGGAGAGAAAAATATTTTATATGATCATTTAGTTTCCAAGGCCATATCACATTCTAAAGGCAACAACTACAGTGAACAAAAAAGAGTTTTGATTACGATAAGAAACTGGCATTTCTACTTTAATTCAATGAAACATTTTAATTACCTAAATGCTCTTTTTTGTCTTATTTTTCTTCCAACCTTGACTTTGACTATTTTATGGATAAAATGCTCACATAAATCACATGAAAGATGTAATACAGAGAAAGCATAATCTACATGAGAAGGGTTATGGAGTGTGTGACTGTGTATAAACAGAATATTGTGATTGGATAACAGCAACAAAAAGAATCCTCCACTCTTTCCCTCACCAGTTAAAAATCCTACTTAGTGTTATTTCTATGCTCATATTTTAAAAAATCAAATAGTAAATATCTCAGATCTCCTCATTCATTCCTACTGCAATGGTGGATTAAAGTGGCCAAAGTGACAGACAGAACAGGTCTGCCCCCCCAAAAAGTAGGGCCTACACAATGGAGATTGTGCATCTGGAAGGGAGAGAGTGAGCGTGTGACAGAAGTTCCACATCTCCAGGACATATTCTCAATATCTGACCTTCATTGGACACTAATAGTGGGGCTCAAGAACAGATAAAACCAAGAGGAAGAACCATATTCCAGAAAGACCTACAGTGTAAGTACATATAATTATGATAGACACTCACCTTTTTACACAGACATGTCTTTTTTAAATTATTTTATTGTTGTTCAATTACAGTTGCCTGCATTTTCTCCCCACCCCTCTACCCCACCACAGCCAAACACACCTTCCTCCCCTGCTTCCACCCTCCCCCTTGGCTTTGTCCATGTGTCCTTTAGATTAGTTTCTGAAAACTCCTCTCCCCACTGTCCCTTCCCCCCTCCCCTCTGGCTACATTAGATTGTTCTTAACTTCAATGTCTCTGGTTATATTTTGTTTGCTTTTTTCTTCTGTTGATTATGTTCCAGTTAAAGGTGAGATCATATGGTATTTGTCCCTCACTGCCTGGCTTATTTCACTTAGCATAATGCTCTCCAGTTCCATCCATGCTGTTGCAAAGGGTATAAGCTCCTTATTTCTCTCTGCTGTGTAGAATTCTGGTGTGTAAATGTACCATAGTTTTTTGGTCCACTCATTTGCTGATGGGCACTTAGGTTGCTTCCAGCACTTGGCTATTGTAAATTGTGCTGCTATGAACATTGGGGTGCACAGGTTCTTTTGGATTGGTGTTTCAGGGCTCTTAGGGTACAATCCCAGCAATGGAATTGCTGGGTCAAAAGGCAGTTCCATTTTTAGTTTTCTGAGGAAATTCCATACTGTTTTCCACAGTGGCCTCACCAGTCTGCATTACCACCAACAATGTACTAGAGTTCCCTTTTCTCCACATTCTCTCCAACATTTGTTTGTTGATTTGTTTATGTTGGACACTCTGGTATGAGATGGTACCTCATTGTGGTTTTAATTTGCATCTCTCTGATGGCTAGTGATGCTGAGCATCTTTTCATATGTCTCTGGGCCCTCTATATGTCTTCCTTGGAGAAGTGTCTGTTCAAGTTCTTTGCCCATTTTTTTATTGGGTTGTTTGTCTTCCTGGAGTGCAGTCGTGTGAGTTCTTTATATATTTTGAAGATCAGACCCTTGTCTGAGGTATCATTTGCAAATATGTTTTCCCATACTGTTGGTTCTCTTTTCATGTTAATGCTGTTTTCTTTAGCCATGCAGAAGCTTTTTATTTTGATGGGGTCCCATTTGTTTATTCTTTCCTTTATGTTCCTTGCTTTAGGGGCCATGTCACAGACATGTCTTATCTCCTTCAGAAGCATAATTGTAAGCACTTTATACCTGAATCACAGTTTCACTATAGTTTTAAGTATTGAAGTGGTACAGAGAGAGTGAAATTTATATTCTTGTTTTGCAGAATAATTAAATCTAAGCTGAAATTTGGGATAAGGGATAATATGGAGATAAGATGGAGATAAGTATGAAGAGCATTCTGGAAAAATGGAACAACAAGATTAAAAGCATTTAGACTAGAGACAAAATGATTCTTTGGAAAAAATAGAAGTGAAAATAAAGGGAAATTAATGCTTACTGATTGCCTACGATGTTTCCAAAAATGTAATAAGTGTTTCCATGTGTCATATAATTTAATACAAAAACTTTTTAAGTATCGTTATCTCTGATTACAATGAAGAAAACCATACATCAGTAAGTTACTGAATATCTGCATTTTGTAGATGAGAATCCGGACCTTTTAGAGGATAGCCTTGTGTGACAGGCATTTACAACACACACATGAATGTAAGTGAAGCTAAAAGGGTAACTAAATTGTAGAGTACTTTGTCATATTAGTTTTCTCTGGCTGTGTAATTAATTACAACTTAGTGTTTAAAACAATACACATCACTTTGTCAGAATGTATGCGGGTCAGGACTCTGGGTACAGTTTAACTGAGTTCTCTGTTCAGGGTCTCGCAGCTGCTCTCAAGGTATCAGTCAGCTGCATTTCATCTGGAGGTTCAGCTGGGGAAGTGCCTTCTCTCCTGCTCACACAGTTGTTAACACTGTTTAGTTTCCTGCAACTGTAGGATTGAGCATCGGTTGCTCTGGTTTGGCTGCTGGCTAGAAGCCACTCAGCTTCTAGCAGTTGCCCCAATTCCTAGAGACTCAACACAGTTGCTTGACCTGTGAACTTTCCTATTATGGCCACTTATTTCATTCATCCAGGCACCAAAAGTCTGAAGAGTGATTACACTAGCAAAGTATAACACAATCATGGAAATCACAGGCCTTGATCTTTGCCATTACCTACTAGTTAGGAGCAAGGTACAGATTCTGCCCATGTTCAAAAAGAGGATAATACAAGGTATAAACATTCAGAGGTGGATATGTGGGGACACCGCAGAGTCTGTCTTCCATGATTGCCATGTTATTTTTTTAGTAGGGGAGAGAAATGATCAGAATTGTGCTAAACAAAAAGAAAACGAGCTTTGCTTCTAAATAGAAATGGGAAGCATAAACAAATAAAATTTGAAGGTATTGCCTTGGGCTGCCTGTATAACGTTAGGCAATATCTCATGGAGTACTCCAAAAGCCACTGTCTTCTGGTCATTTGTTAGTCGAGGGGCCTATGAGTTGCCTGTGAGATACTCACTCCACATGAAGAATTAACACCATCCCCTACTTGCCAGTCTTGATGACCATGAATAAGAACAGTAGGAACAGCAATAAAGAAACCAGCACGCTTGTTGAGAAGCCCCTGGTTGCTAAGACGCATGAGGCCTTGGGAATTCATAACTGATTACATTTTGCACAGTGGTAGACTTTGCAAATTGGTCTGTGGGGTCAAACAGGATCCAGGGAAAACAACAAATTGCAGCAAAGGTGACATACAAAATTTAACCAGGGGCAACCGTAAATAAGCTATGCTTAGGTTCCCCAAGCAAGAGAATAAAGTGTTCAAGTGTACCAGAGGAAGACGCGGAGTGAAATCTGCCACGGAACCGATTAACCTAATCATAAACCAAGCACGCGGCAACTGCACTGATAATTGCACTCCAGTGAGTCACTTATAATGCCATTACAGTGCACATTAGTCACCCTGCTGCCCTGCTTGCCCAATATATACTGCAGAATGCCAGTGTAACAGCTGTTCTCTGCTTTGTAGCGATTATAAATGTTGTGGAAACCAAGACAAATAAAACATATACTGTCTTGCATTCTGCTAGCTTGACTGCTAGAAGCAGCTGAGTATTTTCTCTAATTAATAAATAAATGTACATCTCATCGAGAGCCTCCTGATTTTTACAGTTTTTCAGTATATTTTTAAAAAATGTTTCCCAAACACTGATAAGATTGTTTTGGTTTCTGTTATTCAGCATGACCTTCCAGTGACAGAAAGTGTTGTGAGACTAATGGAAAATGACTCCTTAATGGGAGAGATAACATTGGGCCCAAAGCATTCTGTGTCTTGGGAGAGAGAGATTCCTTGGTGAAGTTGTCAATGGAAAAATAAGACAAGGATCTAGAATCCTCAGAAATATGATCTAAGGGCCTAAATTTTTCTGCAAGAGCTGTGAAATAAATGTAAAATGTAAACTCTGTCTGAGATGAGAACTGAGTTTTGAAAATAAAAGTCCATTCTTTCAACAAATATTCCATGTGGTTCTAAATTTTTACACACTGTTTTACACGTGGGAGTTTCAAATGAATCAAACATGGCCATTGCTCTCAAGGACTCATAATTTACTGGTAATGATAAATATGTAAATAATAATGAAAATAAATTGCCATAACATTTCAATAAAGTACACACATAATACACCAAAGCAATTTTCTCCTTCTTCGATAAAACTTTAGAAAAGAGGGGATATTTGAGCTGCATTCAAAGAAAAAGTATAGGACTGGCAGATAGGAAAGGGGGGAGGCAGTACGATAACACTAACCACACACTCATTTTATGATACACCAAGTCTAAGATTTTCATAACCTTATATAATGTTCACATCAGATTGTCAGTGCCCACCCTTAGGCCTTTCTCGGCTAAATTTCAGCTGCCAGTTTTCTTATCTCTATGCCTGAGATCTTTAATCCACAACCAAGAAAGGCAGTTTCTTCTCCTTATATGAAGGGAATGAAAGCTAAGAGGAGTGGTCCTCTCAAAACACATGGGAGATGACTCAGAAACACCTCAGCTCCCTGTCCTTCAGGTGGTACAATTATGAATATATGTATTTTTTTCACATTAGGTTCATCTTGCTGCTATAAAGTGGTGGCTTAAAGCAACACAAGTTTGTTATCTTAGGGTTCTGGAATTCAGAAGCCCAAAATAAATTTCACCGATCTAAAATGAATGTGTCGCCCAGGCTGCTTTCCTTCTGGAAACTCTAGAGGAGAAACTTTGTCTTGCCTTCTTCAGATTCTAGAGGCTGCCTGCATTTCTTGGCTTGTGGCTATATTTCTCCTCACTTTGTTTCCATCCTCACATTGATAAACAACTCCTTGCAGGATTAAGCTCCTGGAAGCCACTGTGTTAGCTGGCTTAATAGTGCAGTCCTTATTAGCAGCCTTTCCTCCTGGTGTTTCCTACACTTCTGCCAAAAGTATCTACTTGGACTAAAATCAATTTTTACTTCTGGAGAAGCTCAAACTAAGATGAAATCTATGTTGCAGGGCATTGCAAATATCTTTGTAGTGATGGGAAATAAAATGTGGAGAGATGAATAGCTTCTTCAAATGTTCATAGCTGGAAGCTATGAAGCTTACTCCAAGGTATTTAGTATGGCATTATTAGCATATCACTCTGCTGTTTATTATTAACACAATAGTAGTTGTAGCGGTACTTTCAGTAGGAACAATAGTAACAATATGATCAATAATTACAATTATAAGCAATCACAACAATAATTACAATAACAAATCCCCAAAACCTAGCACCTTCACACGGTATAGATCTTCAGAATCTACAAGGTCTTTTCATAGGCATCCTCTCATTTGAGTTGATGACAAGTGTATGATATCACCAGATCAATTTTCAGGAGGAAGAAACAGTACATATTTTGATAAGGTAAATGTGGCTTCAAAGACACAGAGGCATGAATGAGCACTTCGTTTTGTCCTATTTTGTATTATTTTCAGAGACCTAGCTGAAATGCAGAATGTGATCTGGCTGAAAATACACATATGCATACAGTGCATCAGTGCAATGGAAGGCCCTGGGCTCAGTATCAGTCCACGTCTCCGAGTTCCGATTAATCCACTGACTTAAATGTTTATGGAGCGTCCCTTCCCTGTGCGCTTACTAGTAGGGGAGGAGAAGGCATTAGTAAGGAGTGGAAATGAATCTTCTTTTAGCACACATTTCTCTCCCCTTTTCTTTTTTTTTTTTAATTTATTTTTTATTGTTATTCAATTACAGTTGTATGCCTTTTCTCCCCTTCCCTCCCCCCACCCCGGCTGAACCCACCTCCCTCCCCCACCCCCACCATCCCCCCCCCGATTTTGTCCATGTGTCCTTTATAATAGTTCCTGCAATCCCCTCTTCAAATGCAACCATGCTTGCATTGTTTTAGTTCAAAGATGAGTGCTCGTGCCTAGAAGGAAAAATCCCTGCCCTCCTGAATCAGTCCTGCAGAGGCTGGCGCTGTGCGCCAGTAACACTAAGTGTGAAACTAAAAGTTAATTCACTATGTAGAAAACTGTTCTCTATAACCATCTCTCACATATGCCAAGTAGTAACACCTTGGTGACCAAGAAGAAATGACATCACTGCTATCGCTCAGTAAAGAAGGACACAGGAGCGCCCTGACCCAGATGGCTCAATGGGTTGGGCATTGTTCCCGAAATGAAAGGCACCAGTTCGTTCTGGTCCGGGCACATGCCTGGCCCAGGATGGGTTGTGATGGAGAGGCAATCCATTGCTCTTTCTCTCCCTCCCTCCTCCATTCTCTAAAAATACATTATTTTTAAATCTTTAAAAAGAAGGACACATGAGTGACTACCATACGGTTATCATCAACTCAAATGGGAAAAATCGTACTCTGTGTCATGTTTTGTTTTGTTTATCTGAATTACCCTGTACATAAAAAAGATTCTTCACCATTTTACCTGAAAACCCTGCTTTCCATGGCACCATGCAGGTCTTAGCAGAATGCAGGTCTTACAAATGCAACCAATGAACACAGAGATACTTTCAACACGGTGGGTATTTTTCTCAGGTGTCTCTCAGCAGTACGTACTCCAAAGCAGAAACAGAGGAACTTTTAGCCCAGAAAACTCTGGCCTCTATATTAAATACAAGAGCCTGAAAACAGCCCCTTCCATGCCTTCTCAAGGCCCTGGTCCCGCTTGGAGCTGACCCTCTGGGCTTCTTTACGAATGCTGCTCTTGGTCTTCAGACCAAGACCTCTGAGCTTCTCTGACTCCCCAAAACTTGACTGTCCAAACCTCAATATCTAAATGTCTTCTCTCTCCTTTACCTGTACTCTCTCTACACTAATTCCTCACTGCTAGTACACCAACACCAATCAACTTTACATTCAGGCAATGGTAATTAAATGATTAATAACAATAGCCATCATTTTACAACTGAACAGTGGACACAGTAAATACCCATTTGTTTATCATTTCATCAAATGTTTATCCAAAGTGTCCTGCATCCAAAACACTGTGGGGAATAAAAATATTTAATATGCAGCAGATGTAGTCCCTGTCATCAGTACATACTGCCAAAATGAAATAGTACCGGAACACACTCTTCTAACATTTGGGAGTTTCTTTGCTTTGAATGCTTATTTTATTCTGTCAAGATGCAAAAAAAATAATAATAATTAAAATAGAAAATAAATAAATAAGGAGAAGGACTTAGCAATGGCAAGTGTGTCAGGTAATAGTAATAGCTACATTAGTAACTCTAGTCAAGTCTTATGGGAGCCATTTTTCTTTACAATGACTTTTCTTATCTCAGTCCTCATTCATTACATGTTGATTACTTAGCATGACTTTCAGAGGACAAGATTTTTTTCTAAAGTCTGTCCCACTTTTCTTCTAACTTGACAAACTCTGCCTCAGAGATCGTAGTAGTAGGTAACATTTACTGAATTCTTCCCACGTACCAGTACCAGACATTATTTCTGTCTTTATGTGTATTAACTAATTGATTAATGTACTATAGGTGTTACCTCAACTATCCCTTATATGCAAATAATGACCAACTCAGATCTCAATTCAACATTCACACCTAAACTTCTGTCCCCTCACTGGGCATCTCCACAAGACATTCCACAAGCCCCTTGGTCATATGGTGCCCCAAAGAGATTCATCATCATCTCTGAAAACATGACCCTCCTCCTTTAGCACTAAATTGGGGAATAATTTACTGATTCTACTACTTACTTGACCTATAAGTCATTACAAACTTCTTTTCCCCCTCTAAATTTGCATCTGATTAACTTATCAGTAAATTCTATAGATTCCAATTATTTTAAAAATTTTGAATCCGTCCTCCTATTTTTTCACCACCACATTGCCTCCTTACTGGATTATTTCAATAGTCCTGTAAAAGTTTCCCCAACTCCTATAGAATGTTTCTACTCTCAAAGTGATTTTCCTAACATACTTACATAATTATTTTGCTTGAAAATTTTCCATGGTTCTCTATCACACACCATTCAGTCCTTCAAAATACAAACTGTGTGTGTAGATGTATGCCAATTCACGCACCTGGTTCTCTAATAGGGCCTACCTTAAATTATACTAATCATAAACTTACAACAACTTAATTACTGGGCCTAAACATGAGTTTTTGTTTGCTTCTGCCTTAGTTTCATGAAAAAATACATCTTTAAAAATTCAAGCTATGATATAAAATCAAGCACCAGTGACTTTTAGATACAACTGCTATACAAAGTTGGAAGAGTGGTTTCTGGGATTCACTCACTGTTCAGTGGATCTTTTAGGGTCCTAACGATAGTCTAGCTAAACCATGACTTAATTTTAAGAATTTGACTTTTAAGACCAAATGATTTGAGTTAAACACCTATATTTCTAACATTTAGACATTATAAATTTAAACATTAAAACATTAATATAAGGCATCATCACAGTAGGCTTATGATCATGAATTATTCATTTATTATAATATAATCATATGATATTTAATAAAATAGGTTGTACTATTCTGAATATTCAATTCTGCCAATACTTTCATGTGCTTAATAATAATACTTTAAATAAAATAATTCAACTTCATTTGGATTTCTGATGTAGTTCCCAAGAAGATAAAAAAGCAAAATGAGACAGTAATTTATTTATTTCAGTTCTCTTTTTAAATTGAAATATACATGCTTTGTGGCTTTATTTTAAAAAATAACTTTAGATTGTGCTTTTTTAAAAAATTAGTCTTTTTCTGAACAGTGGTTGACAATGACGTATGTAAGATGACATACAGGTTGTTGACTTTATTACATTACTTACATCTAAGATTTTCCTATAATGCAGAGGCAGAAATTCTATCCCTTGGTAAGACTTGATGTTAACCTTTGAATGTCTTGAGTTTCTATTCCTTTCTTTCAATATAGGCTGCTTCACTGTGTGTTTCACTGGGATGTGTGGCACAGTCCCTGACACACAAATCTAAGTTCCAGTCAAGTTCTCTATTATACTTCACAAACATTTCAGTGAAGTTTCCATCTGTGAGCTGTTACAAACACTAAAAAATTAGAATATTTTTTCCAAGAATACATAGCTTGTTCCTTATGAAACTTGCAGAAGGTGTCAACAAACCCGCCTTAGTTACCAAATATAAGAAACTGCAGTCACCCACAGGAGTGGAAGCGTGTAAAACTGAAACGTTCTAGATAGGATGAGGCAGGATAGAAAGAAGTTAGGGAAACATCCTGGCAAGTGAAGTGAAGAAGTAAGAGCTGACATCCTCCCACCAGAGCCCCACCTCTGTGCGTGATCAAAGGGAAACAGTTTATGGTGGGAAACCCGTGCAGGGCCCTGGAAGTCACAACAAGGATTCTTTCCAACCAGGAGGCAAAGATGGAATTTGGTGCCACAAAATTCGAAAACTGGAAACCCATAAAATCTCAAGAACTAATTGACCATGTACACAACTCACTCGTGAGTTGACTAGCCTCCACTCTGACAGATCCTTTTGGCTTCTTCCACAGCAGCATTATGCCCTGGCTTCTTTCTTTTTCTCTACCGAAATGGAAGTTTTGTTCTCACTCCAACTCATCCTTCAAATTTTTTCCTGGGTGAGTCAAGACATGGAGGTTGCCTGACATGCAAAAAGTCCCAGACCTTGCTGGTCAGGGTCAGCCCCCAGTGTGGAAGTGGTCTGGTAATGAGGACAGTACAATGGGTTATTGACAGGTACAGTTTCAGTTTTTAGCTATGTGGAAATAGAGTCTTATAGTTCAGGTTTACCATAGTTCAACTCACCTTCAGAGGAATAGTGTGAATGTGGCAGTGGTAGGGGTTAACAATCTAGATAGAAGTTTTGCCTCATAATCCCTCTCTCTAATGCCCCATAAAGCCTCACCTCTTTCTGTTAACTCTTAGTATCCACTCTTCATGCTCCCTTTACCTACTGTTCTCCTGCTGTGTTTGACTTGTGCCATATGAGATTGAAAATAAAATGTTTTGAAACTAACTAGGCTCAAGAAACAAAAAAAAAAAATAGGTTGGGAAGTGAAGTCAAAGCACATACTGTTATTACAGCTGATCTGAGAGGAATGTGTGTGTGTATCCATGTCTACCTGCCTAATCTCTCTTGTCTTTCTATCTTTTGTGGGGGCTGAAAAAATAATACTTTTTCTACCATCTTCTAAGTTCTTCTAGCTGGGCTGATCAAATTAACAGAGACAGATTAACAGGAGAAAATCAAATTTTAATATGTACACATGGGCATTCACAAAAATTCCAAAGACAGTGAGGCAGAATTGGGTATATATGTTATTTTGGGCAAAGGAGAAAAGGGGGTAATGAGAACAAGATCTAGATTTCAAAAGTGAGAGTGCATGATTTACAGGTAATTGAGGAAGAGCAGAACACACATGGCAGGCAAATTTTGCTTCAATGAAAAGTAGGCGGTAACTGGAACATAATCAATAGAAGAAAAAAGCAAACAAAATATAACCAGAGACATTGAAGTTAAGAACAATCTAACAATAGCCGGGGGGGAGGGGACAGTGGGAAGACGGGATTACAGGAACTACTATAAAGGACACATGGACAAAACCAAGAGGGAGGGTGGAGGTGGGGGAGGGAGGTGGGTTCAGCTGGGGTGGGGTGGAGGGATGGGGAGAAAAGGCATACAACTGTAACTGAATAACAATACAAATTTTTTTTAAAAAAGATTAAATTAAAAAGTAAATAAAATTTAAAACATAGCAAAGTGAAAGTTAAAAAAAAAAAAAGAAAAGAAAAGTAGGCGGTAATCTAGCTATCAGACCCCTCCCTGGAGCCATCCCACCCAACATAATCAATTCAAATTAGGCTAAGGTAAACATCTTAAGATTTCCATCCTGAGGTAGGCCTTTTCATCTGAATCTCTTATACAGGAAAGAGAGAAGGCCAAAGATTCATTCTGAGTATTTTGCTTCTTAATAACCAGCTTAAAATCAGTATCCCAAAAGGCAGCTTCAGGGTGACAAAACTATAGTTTCTGCTCTTTCTCTTTCTCACTATCTATCAGAAAGAATGGAGTGAATGAGAGAGAGCACATGCTATTAAGAAAATTACGGGCAAATAATCCTAAAAAGGTACTGGAAATGTAACTTCACCTAGGATGTATAAATTGAGTTATGGGGTAAAGGAGAGAAAAAGCAATAAAACCCCTTCTGGAATATGTCCCTCTATCTAAAGTTGTTTCTATTTGACACCGGGAAACATGTTCTCATGTTGAAACAAGGACAATGTATTCTTCCACATTGGTTACCACGAGGTATTGTCAGGCTTGCAACCTGTACCGGCAATGTTTATTTCCTTCTGTTGATAGCCATTAGGGGACTGAGGGTGGGTGAGTGAGGGATTAGTAGCACATGGCAAAGAACTTGTAGTAAACTGAATCTGTCATACATGTTGGAGGTTTGGGTGAAGACAGAATAAGAGAGGGACTTGGGCTGAGCCTTATTGACCAAGGCCCCATTCTTATGTGGAAAAATTGAATTCTAACTATTGTGGAAATTTTGCTATGTGTAGAAAAATGGTCTATTTTAACAAAGTGAGTAAACTTTTGTCCATTGTTCAAAAGGGAATTCATATTATCTTTAGTGTTCCTTAATTATTGTATTTATTTTAATTTTTACTTTTGAGTAATGTCTGGAAAAATGTTTTTGGTAAATGTATTTAAATACAGGGTTTAATTTTAATCAAATAAATTTATTTAGGTTCAATAACTTTTGTACCATGTTTTGACCCAATTTGAACTGAATTTGATTTGGATTTATTCATGACCTCCATTATTTCCACTATCACAATCATTTGAAAATAATTAAAATTATTTTTCAAAATATTATAATATTGTTAAGAAGTTATTAAGTGATTTATAATTTACAGAGTAGTCTATATGCATGCTTTTATTTTATCTTCACTTGAATTCCTTGAGGTTGTGGACAAAAAAAGGGGCCACACACTAAACCTGGAAGCTCAGGGGAGGTCTGCATGGTGGGCTTTACAAACTCAGAGACCGAAAGTAACCACATAGGATGGTCAGAAATTAAAGCTTCCTAACTAAAAGTGAGTCACAGTGGGTACTCATGTCCTAGGCCAGTATCTTCCCTGACAAAGGTCAATCTTTAAGTAAGCCTGTCTATTGTCTTTTTGCATCCAAGATAACATGGCCTTGGAATGTCAGACTAAGCCCTTTTCCCCCCTCAAGGTACACCCACCTGCATTGGACCAGGAGACCATAGAGCCCTTCATTGTCATCTTGTTCCCTCCAACACTACCTGTATGTGCTATAAATGTTAATTATTGACTACCATACCCACCAATGTAAAAAAAGTATATATTTGTCTCTCTGTATTACTCTTTATTTAATCTCAGAGATTTCCCTGCTTTGTTTTCTCCTGCTTCCTTAATATATCACCAATGAATTTCATGTAATTCTCCCTTATGTTTCCTCCTTTGACTCTAATGTAAAAAGTAAGCTGTAAAACTCCCATTCTCCAGAGCATTTTCTCAATCCCTTGAGGTTTTACTCCCTGGCAATTGTCATCAGTTTGGCTCAAATGAACACATAAAAATTCTTTCCTTTGACAATGTAAATGAGAATTATTATTTCCTTTTTACAGGAAAATAGCAGAGACTGAAAAAGGTTAAATAAGTTGGGTAAATTTTCCGGGACCAGAGTGAAGCTTTTATAACAGAATTGATCACAATTAGACATTGGCAGTGTGATTTTGTACAAAGGGTCAGAGAAACTTAGATTCAGACCATCCTGTAGAAGTCACTGACTACGTAATCTTTGTCAAGTAATTAAACCCAGTGATAATCAGTTTTATTGGCTATCACATACAGATAATTATAATTACCTTGCCAAAATCTCATGAATTTAAAAATAATATAAAGAAAACAGTAAGGAAGGGTATGGTGCCTATTCTATGACCAATGAATAGTAGTTCATGTTATTCTTCCTATTGCACATATGCTAGTGTGTCTTTTGTTCACATTCAAAAACACACATGTCAGGATTCTTTTAATTTCTTAAAAATATATTTTATTAATTATGCTATTACAGTTGTCCCATTTCCCCCTTTATTCCCCTCGGCCCTGCACACCCCCTCCCACCTGCACTTCCCCCCTTTAGTTCACGCCTATGGGTCATACATATAAGTTCTTTGGCTTCTACATTTCCTATACTATTCTTAACCTCCCCCCGTCTATCTTCTACCTATCATTTATGCTGCTTGTTCTCTGTACCTTTTCCCCCTCTCCCCCAGCCCACTCCCCCACTGATAACCCTCCATGTGATCTCCATTTCTGTGATTCTGTTTCTGTTCTAGTCATTTGCTTAGTTTTTGTTTTTGCTATTTAATTTCAGTTGTTGATAGTTGTGAGTTTGTTGTCATTTTACTGTTCATAGGTTTTGAACTTCTTCTTTTTCTTACATAAGTCCCTTTAACAATTCATATAATAAGGGCTTGGGGATGATGAACGCCTTGAACTTGACCTTATCTGAGAAGCACTTTATCTGCCCTTCCATTCTAAATGAAAGCTTTGCTGGATACAGTAATCTTGGATGTAGGTCCTTGCTTTTCATGACTTTGAATACTTCTTTCCAGCCCCTTCTTGCCTGAAAGGTCTCCTTTGAGAAATCAGTTGATAGTCTTATGGTAACTACTTTGTAGGTAACTTTCTCCTTTTCTCTTGCTGCTTTTAAGATTCTCTCCTTATCTTTAATGTTAGCTAATGTAATTATGATGTGCCTTGGTGTGTGCTTCCTTGGGTCCAACTTCTTTGGGACTCTCTGAGCTTCCTGGACTTCCTGGAAGTCTATTTCCTTTACCAGATTGGGGAAGTTCTCCTGCATTATGTTTTCAAATAAGTTTTCCATTAGTTTCCATTAGGAAAAAATTCTCTTCCTCTTCTCCTTTTGGCACCCCTATGCTTCTGATGTTGAAACGTTTAAAGATGTCCTAGAGGTTCCTAAGCCTCTCCTCATTTTTTTGAATTCTTGTTTCTTCATTCTGTTCTGGTTGAATGTTTCTTTATTCCTTCTGGTCCACACCATTGATTTGAGTCCTGGTTTCCTTCCCATTACTGTTGGTTCCCTGTACATTTTCCTTTATTTCATGTAGCATAGCCTTCATTTTTTTCCTCTATCTTGTGACCATACTCAACCAATTTTGTGAGCATCCTGATTACCAGTGTTTTGAACTGTGCCTCTGATAGGTTGGCTATCTCTTTGTTGCTTAGTTCTATTTTTTTCTGGAGCTTTGATCTGTTCTTTCATTTGGACCTTTTTTTTTCTTTTCTTGTCTCAGTCATCATGGGTCTGTTCCACAGTAAGGGGTGGAGCTTTAGGTGTTTACCAGGGCTGGGCAACCCACATATGTGGGGGAGGGGTCTGAGAAGGAACAATGCCACTTGCTCCACTCTCTGCCAGTTTTCAGTCACTTCCCCTGCTACCCACAACCAAATCGGGCCCTTCTGGTGCTGATTCCTGGGTGGGTGGGTTTGTTTATGTTCTAGGACTCTGTGAATCTCTCCAACAGACTCTCCTGTGAGTCTGGGAGTTTCTCCCACAGCTGCTTCAACCCCCACAGATGTTTTCAATCAGAGGTTTGAGGCTCTATTTCCCTGTGCTGGAACCCTAGTTTGCATGCTCTGTCTCTCTCCCAAGTTGTTCCTCCTGGTTTATCTTCATGCAAATATGGGACTGCCCTATTTGCCAGCCAGTGCCTCACCTGGTCCTCCAGCAGCTGCCTTGCCATGAGTCCTCTCTGCCTGGCTGCCCGTCTCCACCCCTCCTACTGGTCTGGATGAATGTTTGTTCTTTAACTCCTTGGTTGTCGGACTTCCATACAGTTCAATTTTCTATCAGTTCTGGTTGTTTTTTGTTTTTGAATTTGTTGGTGTCCTTCTTTTGGTTGTGTGAGGAGGCACAGTGTGTCTACCTACACTTCCATCTTGGCCAGAAATCCCAGGATTCTTATTATTAGTCTGGAACTCCCCTCCCTCCGGTACTGATGTTTAATCAGATAGGTCTAGAGGGAAAGTTCTTAGCTTTGATACTTTCATAGCAGAAGAACAACTTTCAGTGGCAATATCTATAACTAAATGGACAGGAGTAAATTCTCATTTTTATTTTATTTTTATTTTATTTTTTCATTTAGTACTAGAATAATTCTTGTATTTTGTATTTTTATTATTTATTTTCCATTACCACTTACCCCCCTATACCCTCTTTCACCTCCACCTGCCCTCACCCCTACAATTACCACATTGTTGTCTGTGTCCATGAGTTCTTTCTCTTTCTTTTTAAAAATTTTTTTTGTCTGATCCCTCTACAGCTTCCCAGTTCTCCCCAGACCTATAAGCCTGCAATCCAGCTATGAGTCTGTCTCTATTTTGCCTGTTAGTTCAGTTTGTTCATTAGATTCCACCTGTCTCAGGATTCCACATGAGAGGAATCATGTGGTATAGGGAACCTGTCTGTGTGGCAATGACGAATGTAGCTCAGCCCTGGTTCAGAAAACCAACGGGCGCGAGGTGGCACACAGGAGTCAAGCCCACAGATCTGCTTTCCCACGGGGAACCAGACCTGCATTGTATCTAGGCTGCTTTGAGGCTTGCTTTTGTTAAAATTCCCTCACCCTGAGTTAAGGCAGCAAATGTTTAATGCATATATTTGAGGTAATTTCCTAAAGTCCATGCTAAACCTCCCAAGGATGGACTATAACCAGTTCAAGCACTTTTTCCCTTGCATTTTCTTTGCCATCTGTAAAAAGTAATCACCTAAAGCAAACCTGAGCATAATGAATGAGAACCTTTCTTGATGTGATACTCCCAGAAAAGCAATAAAAGCCTGTCCAGGCAAGGGTTGGGGCACTCTCTCACTCAGAGTGGCCATGCCGTCCCTTTTTCTCCACAGGACTTCTGCAGTCCATGTGAATTTGTTCATCGCATCCACAGCACCTCGTGCAGACACCACTGGTTGGAGGCCGCATCACTATGGTACTTGTTATCCACTCATCTACTGACGGACATTTGGGCTGCCTTCATATCTTGGCCAAAAAAGTACAACAGAGTTAAGAGCCACACTGAGTCTTACACATCTTAGAATCGAAGACATTCTGAACTTGCTTGGTTCCAAAGATGCTCATGGGAGCACCTACATCTGACTAAGTAAAGACACTTAACAGCAGGAGTCTTAAACCCAAGGCCAGGAAGGGCAAAGCCATAGAAGCTTAGTGGAGAAACAGTCATAGTTCTGTGAGTATCAGTATAGCCATTATAACCCCCAGGAGCCAATAAGAGCAGAACCTCTGCCAATGGCTTTAGTGTTGCTGGGGAAACATGAAATATACACTGAGTTTCTTCCCTTTTAACAAAATGTTTTTAGTAGGTATTGTATCCAACATATTTGAAAGGAGAACTCTTATCCCCTACCCTGGCTATCTAGAAGAAAGATTTTCACATGCTTCTGAAACATGAAAAAGCTAGAAGGGAGTACCCTGGACACGGAGTGTCATGGTGTTTCTTATTTTGAGTTAATTAATCAATACTGAAGAGCTAACAATCAGGTGAGGACTGAAGTAAACAGAATTTGGACATCTAATGAAAGAGAATCTTCTTTTAACTTCAGTGAATAGCACCCTGACAGTGAAAATTTCAAACGTTAACAGCCCAGATACTCATCAAAAACAATAGAAGAATCTAAAAGAAGTATTGTTTTGATATTTTGAAGAGGTTTCTCAGGTAGAATTTGCAGCCTTGGACTAAAAGACTTTCAATTAACTTTCCCAGACCTTAGCGTGCATTCATTTATTTATCTTAGAAAAGAACAAAGTTTAAAAAAATAATAAACCTCTACTCCTCTGTACCATCTCATTTCCTTATGCACTCCCTGCTCTGGATACCGCCTCAGGTGTCGTCACCTTTGACGCCTTCATGTTTGTGTTAGGTCTCCTCAATATCTGCACTAGTACATCACCTTGTCCCATTACTTGATTTAAAAATAATTGAATAATTATAGGACATTGACATCATAAAACACTCAGATAAATGAGCTATTCACCTTCAAGTGAAAAGCATTTGGACTCGACTGTGTAAGGAAAAGTAATTTCATTCAATGACAATACCGCAAGCTTAAGAATTATAGTTATCTTCAGAAAAGGCATGAGTCCATTTGACTTTGAAAGGTTAGAAACATCCTGAATCTTTCTCATTTGCAAAGGAACAGAAATTCTCAATTACAAAGATAATTTAAATATGCCCTCTTGACTTAAATATGGAGGTGTTCAAGATCTCTTATATGTTTTAGAAATGACAAAGCAGGGACTACAGAGGCAGACTATAAAATTTCAGAGCAAGACACGTTCTATTGCAAGAATTAGGTTAGCAGACACCAGCATCAAGGATACACACACACACACACACACACAAGCCTAAGCTTCTCTGTTTATATGGGTCAACTATTTTTGTGTCAAAAGCAAAGATTCCAACACAGTGAAAAGGATATGTGACAGAGTATAGACATAGATTAATTATACATGTGCATGATTTTAAGTAATAGAGTATCAAGAGATTTATATTGTACATTTGGAATCCTTATTGTACATAAGGATTAGAATTTTGAGAAGGATGGCTGGAAAGGATACTTTAGGGTTTGACAGTTAATCACAGTCTTTGATGTTAGTTAAGGGCCAGGTCCTAATTAGTCAAATTTGATGTCAAAGAGACCTATTTAATATAGATAGTTTCTAAGTATTCATTTTTTAAATAAAATATATGTCATATTGCAATATGCTCATGAACGTGGTCATGATTAATTGCATTTCTTATAATGCAATTGTGAATTTCTCTTTTGGGATAAGAATGCAACAGTATCTACTTTTTTCTTCACCATTGGGGAATGAATGTGCCTGGAGAATAAAACCATATTCTACAATCAAGATTCAACTAAAATAATAATGTTATAATTATCTAAGTGTTAAAATATGACACAAGTTACAATGCAATGTCTCTGGTGATTTCTAAATAGCCTTCTCTAATTTTTACTGTTTGTCATACTGATTTAGGATTAATATTAAAAGCAGGTGCAGACATCTGTAAAAATTAACTCCATCTTGGTGGAGTTTAGAAAGGTCTGAAGTCATGTATCAACTATGTACAGAGTCATGGGAGGAAAACAACCCTGTCATTCATGTCCCCTTAGGAACAAATCCAGCCTTCTAAATTGCAGTAGACATCCGCATCTATGAACGCGTGCTTACTAAGCGACTGGGGAATGACTGACACTTTAGAATAGAGTTCCCCGTGATGCAGTCTGATGGCCTGTCACGAGTCCTGCCCTTTGTCATGCCCACTCTCCTTCCTATCTCCACACTGCCCCTCTTTTTATCTACCAAGCACTTTTAAAAGTAAAACTGAGGGCCACAGTGAACCAGAGGGAAGGAAAAGAAACAAAGAAATACACTGAGCAATGCACAAATAGATAGATGATAAATAGATATAGATATAGATATAGATAGATGATGATATAGATATAGGTATAGATATAGATATATATACATATATATAACTAACATTTTTAACTTTATCTCATGTACCAAACCTTAGATACAATCTTTAAACCATAGTGTTGTTAAGCAAATTCAATATTATAAAAAAAGTAAGCAGTTTATTAATTACTAAACCATTTAACAAAAGAGGATACTGAATGTAGAGGTATTGAAAAACTTGCCCACATCTGGCAGTGTGACTCCAAAACTCAGACTCACCACTCTATTAATTTGAAAATATCACAATCAAGTTTTGAAACTGCCTCAAACTAGATTGGATCGTTAGTGAGAAGATTTATGAAAGTTTAAAAAGCATGTGCCCTCTCAATTATGTTGTATACTTAAAAGGGAGCCTAAAAGAAATCCAAAACGCTTCCTTCTTAAAATTTTTTTAAAAAGTTGTGCAGATTTTACTCAGTCCAATGAAATATATTTATTTACTTAATAGATACACTTTTAGATACACTTAATAGATACACTTATAGTAAGGGCTTGGTAATGATGAACTCCTTTAACTTGACCTTATCTGGGAAGCACTTTATCTGCCCTCCCATTCTAAATGATAGCTTTGCTGGATAGAGTAACCTTGGTTGTAGTTCCTTGCCTTTCATGAGTTTGAATACTTCTTGCCTTATTGGAGTAGATTTAAGGGAGTCTAGGAAGAAAGGATCGGTGATGGTGAGTTTTGATTATTTTTTGAACATTTTGCTATAAGGACACTGAAATTGAGGTGGTAGCTAAAGTGAGCTTGGAATTAGAACAATTTTTTTAAGATATGATAAATATTGGCATGTTTGAATGTTGATGGGCATGATCCAGGAAAGAGAGAATCTTTCTGATAAAGAGGAGATAATGGGCAAAAAGTTTTTTTAAAGGAGTAAAAATAATTTGTTTATATTTTTAAAGGAGTAAAAAAATTGTTTATATTTTTCACATTTTTTATTGTTGTTCAAGTATAGCTATCTCCATTTTCCCCTCAACACTCCCCTCCACCCCAGCCATCCCTACTTCCCATAGAGGAAAATTGTTCAAGCAAAATCCTTGAGTAAGAAAGGGGAATCAGATCAAAACCTAAGTGGAGAATTTACCCTTAAAGTGTACCAGAGTTGCTAATAACAGAAGGGAAGCCAGAATATGTAGGTACAGATGTTAGGAGTTCAGTGTATGTGGTGGTGGGCATTCAGTGGCTTGAATTTTCCCAGCAAAGTAAGAAGCAAAGACACCTCTGAAAGGGAGAGAATTATTTGGCCTCAATGCATAAAATGACATTTTTGGTTTTCCTTGTATTCCCACCATATTTTAGCAGTGTGTTTATTGCTAGACATGTGGTTTTTTCCCATCCACTGTAGTTTGAAATCCCTCCAACATCTTTCTAAGTAACTCAAATGCATTAGGTCTTTTGGTAATAAATATCCTCCCTGGGAACTGCAGCAACACAGAAGATCCAACAATACTGCAACTCATCCATAACCACCAAGAAACCCTCTTCAATCATTGACTCTACATTCTTCCCAACAGTGGCAACTTCCAACAGGGTGTGAACACCGGGGTGTCTGGCAATAGCTGCTTAAGGTGAACATAACAAAGGAGGCAGAAAAATAACATGTTGCTCAACAGGGCATGTCCCTTCAAAAAAGTCCTCTCTCTCTCTCTCTCTCTCTCTCTCTCTCTCTCTGTTAGTCAAGTTAGCAAGAATAACAAAATAACATTATAACCTGAGATACAAGCTATGCTGTTATATTTGCTCACAGTATTAACAGCGTAGGGTTTAACCCCTCTGATCCCAAGGGGTAACTGCAGCTACCTTAGCATTTTTTAAGAAGTTAGCATACAGACAGATGCTTAGAATAAATTTCAGAAATAAATGTATCCACTTTCCTATAAAATAACTTAAATAAAAATAATTGTCCCTTCTTACTGGAGAGTTTGAAATAACAGTGGTCATTTTGGGTCTCAACCTAAGAAAAATGAGGGTATTTTCTGGGTTTATAAACAGTCCTTTTGCTGCTGGCAAAACTGAAAGATCATTTCCTATACATTGTTTTTTTTTTCCTTTAAAAGAAGATTGGGGAAGAGAGTGGGGGTAGGGATAGTGTCTCTGGCCCAAGGCTTTGTCTGAAAACCTCTATTATGCTCCATGTTCTGCTAACAATTTGGTCTATGGAGAGAAATAATACACATCCTCACCATGGACAGCTATAAAGAAGTGAAATATATCTGTTAAATTCCCCTCTATTACCTCTATACATATGCATATTTTTAAATGATTACCCTAATAAAAGGAGCATGGGAAATACTCTAATTTTATTCATTAGTCATTTTTGCAAGTTTTTTAGTTTAATCACTGCATATAGACATGGATGACTGAATATTACATTATAATTAAGTATTCAATCTACAGTTATTAATGACAAAGAAGGTACAACTTGACATATACTGGCCCATTTCTTATCTTTAACTTTATACTACTGGCATGTTTTTAAAGTTCAAATAAGTAATATTTTTTTTAAAAAAACTGAAATTTTACACCACAGTGAGTTGAGTCAAAAGGAGAAAAACACTTTTACATTTTCATAAATTATCTATGAATCATCAATGACCTTTCAAAAAATGTGTTTTAAATATCTACTCTGAGAGTCTCTTTTGACTAACTATGATCAAAGAGCAGAAAACTATCTAAATGAACCTAACTATAATTTGAAGAATTTTAATAATTCCACTTAAGTGCTAATACCTATTGTCTGCCATCTGGAAATATTCATCATTATTTTGATGTACTACATCAATATATGACTCTGGGATTGTAACCAAGCAAACTGGGCCTTGGCCACATGGTGCCTTGACACATGACTCAACAAATAGTGTTGAAGGAAACAGGTTTTTATTAACAAAGTTCCAACCCTGGTGCACCTGAGAGCACTCCTGCTCAGAGCCCTCCTCTCCCCTGAGACCCAGCACTTCCCTTGATCCCCAAAAAGCTACGAGCCAGAACCATGCCCAGAAGTTCCCTATATCCTTCTCTTCTTAAGTCAGCTGCACAAACAGGTCTCCATCTTCTCTGGAAGGTGCACGTGTGGGTTTCAGAGTTGCCATCCTCTCGCAGCACCTCTCTCCTTCAGGATCTGGGGTGTGCTGTCCTCAGCCTCCATGCAGTGGTTCAGGGAAACATGTGCCGTGTTACCCTGGGTCATGGTGGAGTCCAGGGAGGCACAGTCCCAAGAGAGTGGCTTCTCCATATGTCCTTCAGAAAAGCAGAAGTAGCTCAGCATTTCCAGTCATCATTCAGCTCCAAACATCTCTCACGAATCCATGCTTGGCTTGGCAGGATCCCACATAGATCTACCAGCTCTGCCATGGTCTTATCCTTCTTACTCCAGACCTTGTGGCATGCTCTTACTACAGACTTTGTGGCTTTCCCCTTATACACCAGACCTCGTAGCCTACTCCCATCTGTACCCTTTCAGACTGTGTGACTTCTTCTAGTGGCTTCTACCTCTTTCTCTCTCTGCTGCCCTTATTCTAAATTCTCAGCCTATACCTTCCTATGTGACCTCATATCTGATCTCTGCTATGATGCCCCATTTCTGCCAGTTTCCCTGTGTCTTTTACCTTCTTTCAGCTGCTATTTTTAGTCAGGTCAAGAGTTCCCCATGACACAGGGACATCTGGGGTGGGCATCTGACCCCTGCCTCTCACAAAGGTGCTATATAAGCTCCCTGGCCATGTCACAAATCCCAGAATGCTCTCAGAGTCAGGTACACCTTTCGCCCTGGGTAACAATGCTCTTCCTTCAAAACAGGCATGGCTATTAACTTGCCGTTGTTATGCAAAGTATCTTAAGGCCATATTGTCCACTCCCCCCTTCCCCCAACCACAGGTTGTGGGGTTTTGTTTTTCCTATTTTCAGAGGACCTTCACTCTGCATCCTGTTGCAGGATTTGCCAAGAATTATTTTATTTTTTATATAGGTTCTAGCCTATGGATCAGAACTCTTCACTATAAATCCTGTTTGTAACACATAATTTCAATGCCTGTTCTATAACTCTTTTGTAAAATATAGAATTGGTTTCAATCACCACTAGGATATCTGGTGTCATGCATGTCAATTTCTTTCTTTTTTTCTTTTCAAACAACCCTCTGTGGGTTTTTTGGTTTTGTTTTCTTCCAAAAACTCTGTTGCAGTGTCTGACTTTGTTGGATGTCTTATGCCTGTTGGAGTCCAGATTTCTGGGAGGACTTAATCAAAAAAGATTAAGAAAAATATCATTTCAAATGACTTAATACAACTTTCTTGAAGAGCGTTTCTAAATGTCTTTAGCAAACTAATAGGCAAGTACTATACTTTGCCATGTATAATGAGCACTCACATTTTTTGTGCATTATATTTGGGATTATTATGCCCATTATCATACTCATAGTATGTACTCACTATACCCATATATAATGTGCATCCTTATTTTCCCCTTCAAAATTTGGGCAAAAAATTGCACATTGCACACAGCAAAATACAGTATTTTCCCATACATGATAACTTCCCATAATAGTTTTTTATTCTCCTTCAAAATTTAGCATTTTTTGTTTTAATTATTTTTCTCTAACATCAATCATTTCCTCTTCTAACTTTTCTTTCTCCAATATGATTTCTACAAGGCAGAATATATGTTCCATAGCTCATCACTATCTCTTGATCCTCTATCTTTTCCCATTTTTTTTCTGTAGATCATGTTCTCTTGATTTAGATTTATTTTCTACCTACTATTTGTCTTATGTTTCTTCTCTTTGATTCTCAGTGAATATGGAGAAGAAGAAAAAGAGAGAAAAAAAAAGGACTAACAAGCCCTGACTGGTGTGTCTCAGTGTGTTAGGCACCATCCCGCTAACCAAAGGTCACTGGTTCGATTCCCAGTCAGGGCACATGCCTGAGTTTCAGACCAAATCACTGGTTGGGGGTGTGTGAGAGGCAACCAATCAATGTTTCTCTCACACACTGATGTTTCTCTCCCTCTCTTTCTCCCTCCCTTCCCCTCTCTCTAAAACTAAACACAATCTTAAAAAAAAAAAAAGAAAACTAACATTTAAAATTCATTCAACCAGTGAGGCACTATGCCAAGTGCTTTATATCTATTGTGCAATTTCATTTTCATAGAAACATATGAAGTATATAGTACATATCTGTGTAATATCTATATTTAAGGATTAAAAGCTCAGTCTCAATAATATAATTTATCCAAGTTACACGCTCATTAAGTGGATAAAATAGAATTCAAGCCACATACTTAATCAAAGTTTGTTCATTTCACTTTGCCATTTTCCTACCATTATCACTACAAAGAATGTAGTCATAAACCACTTTTTCTGAATATTTCTAGTTTTAAATCCCCCTGCCTGTTGAGAAACACTACAATCTTCTCATTCAGATGCTACAACTTCCAGGCAATTGAGGCTCAGAGTCTACAAGGATCAAAGTGATGGGTTCTGTGAAAACTCCAGGTGATGGCAACCAGCCTCATTCTACTGAATGGCAAAAAGATGCTTTTCTTCATTTTATTTTTTTAACTTTTCCAAGTGAACATCCAAAGGGTGTTGCTCAACCCTAATATTGTTATAGATTTTTTTAGTGAAAATTTTCCTGTAGCACATAAGACCAAAACATAAGCCCATAAGTATCTGGGCCTTGAAACAAATCTGAATGACCATCACTGTACTAGAAACTAAGATTTTTGTAGCAGTCATATTTGTTTACTTGACTTTTCTCTTAAGGTGTGTTTTCTTATAACAGATACCCTCAGTCCCTCAGTAAATGCCTTATCTTCAGATAAGATACATAGCTCATATTTATCATTTAGAATAAAATTATTGGTAATTTATTTAAATAATATTCTATAATTGCATTTTTAAATCATAAAATGGGGAAATATGGTTCTTAGCCATGATAAATCTCTAGTACATCTAGAAACAGGTGACAAGAACTTAAATACATTTATTTTTAAAAGCAAAGCAACTCAAAATGAATCCAGGCCCATTCTGTGTAAAAAATACATGAATAGTCTCTCTTCCCTCAGAGACAGCACCCAGCCAGGTCCTAATTATTCTGTTATTTTGAAGATGGATAAAACCCTGAAGAAAGCTCAAGGATAAAGCAGTCTACTGAATTTACAAGAGAGTAATGCCATATGTGTGCCACACACTGTAAATATTGGGTAGTATATTGTGGGGTTTTTTAATTAAATCATTGATTCCGAGTTCTGATAACTCCACAGCAGATTTATGTGTATCCTAATCAAAAGCGATTAAGTCATCCTGTGCAATAAATCACCATCAATTCATGATATATCTTATGGTTGTTGAAATGGGCTCAATTTTAAGAATAATCAGAATAATTGAGAAAATAATCCTTAATATCAAATATGCAAATTCTGATGGGACAATGACTTGTGTTAAGAGATCATAGGGATCAAAGACATCCAAATACACATGTACTCAGACCAAAGTATTATGCTTCTCAATTTGCTACTTTCATTTGATGTCTTGAAAAGCTATAATTTACAAAATATCATACTGCTTTTTCATGACACATTACTTACAGTCCTCTGCAAGTCAGGATTGTGCCTTTGTGTTCCATTCACAGACCACAGGATATAAACACATAGTTAGTCCCTTCATCTGAAACCAATGCACATCAGTACACATGGAGAACTCAGCATGATTGATGGTGGAGATGAACGGCATTGTGGTTCCATATGTTCTCATAGAACCAAAGATACATTGCCGTGTTATTAAATTAGTGAGACATTTTTCACACATTTGTGAAGTGTGTCCTAAAAAATGTACCTGCCTACCTTCCTTCAAGACTTCCAGAACTACTTGTGCCTATTAAATGAATACAAGGTTATAAGAATTAATAAATAGAGAGAGAGGATAAGGTCACTGCCAACCTCTCAGAGAATGCCCTGGATGAGGGCAAAAAACCCCAATCATTTTGACATAGGAAACAATCAAGGTGATTTGATTCTATCCTGGTAGAATTTATCAGGAATAATATTGAAAGGGGCATTGTGGTGATGTGAGATTATCACTCAAATATCCTCATACCCAGAATACAAGGAAACTTTTATAGGTTAATTAACTTTTTCATTAATAATTTCATTCATTTTTATTGTGAACCCATTGTCTCAGTAAATCAAAAAAAAAATCCATATTGTTGCTTAAGCACAAAAAACCTAGGTGTCATTCCTGATTCCTTTCTTTCTCTTTCTCTTACAGTCAATTTTCTAGTTTTCATCTACACTCACTTCAAACACTACCACTCCTCAAGGAACTTCAGTTATCACACTGACCTAAAATAGCCTCACACTCCCAATTTATTTCCATCACATCTCTTTGGTTACATATTTCCTTCTAATTTTTACCACCATCTGTCAGTATTGTGTTTGTTCTTATTTGTGTCCATATTCCCAACAGTGACCTAAATACAACTTTTAAGTATTATGAGTATTGTATGCATATTTATTGCCTGAATATTTTTTCCAGATGTCTCAAATTCTCAAATTCTTTAAAAGAGGGCTATGAGGCTGAAATGTTGTTCATTTGGGACCACTAAAAGTAAATAAACCTACTGAAGAGAAAGCCCTTTGCCTCCTCAGTGGGAAGAATACTTAGGTCAATGTAAACATAGATGACACCATGTCAAATCCCAGTAGTTATGCCTTGTTCATTTTTTAATGTTAGCAGCAAAGCCAGTAGCAATTACACATTGAAACACTACCATGAGAATTTAGAGCATTTCAAAGGGTCCAGCACAAAAAACACCCTTTTTAATTACAAAATCTTTTATTAAAAAATCATAAGCATGTCATTCTGTAACATAACAATTAATCACTCAAGCACACCATATGACATTTTAGGTGAAATGTTCAAATTAAAACTATAAATTATTACACCCATATTATTACCCTAATACACTCAAGCAGGTGTTACTTCTTCTGGACCCTGTATATGACGGAAGAAATGAAAATAGTGGTAATCAAAGATACAAACAATCAGGATCCTACTGGGAAATATTAGAGGAAAAGGCTTTTTATCACTTTGGGATGTGAGCAAGTATCACACAGGAGCATAATTAACAAATATTTATTTAGAATCTACTATATGTTATTTATTGTTATATCTCTAGATTTAGCTAATGTAATGGACATGGTTCCTTCCCTGAAGAAATGCATAAATTTGCTTATAAGCTGGATTTTCTTGGCTCAATTTTCAGTTAATTATAATGGCTGATAAAAGTAAAGGGTGCTTGTTTTTGCCTATGTTAACCATCTGTAGAGAATGGACTACATAACCTTTCAATCGAATGGCTTGTTTCTGATCAAACAAAATGCCAGATAAATTTTTACATAGTTACACAGGTAGAAGATTTAAAGTAATACTTGTACACACTCAGTTGGAGCTTTACTTTTATATAACGAGACAGCTTCTCACCCATCAGCAGTGCCTCCAGGCAAGTAGCTTTCTAGACTCGGAAATAGGTTGAATAGGTATCATCCACCTGCCCCGGGATGATAGCAGGGACTTTGTCTGGAGCCAGGACCATATCCATGGAGTCCAAGGTGCTGCCTGGACTTGCTTTAACTGAATTTTTAAATAAGTAGCAGTCTGAATGTCTTCCTGTGCAACAGAGGTAATATGTAAGAAAATCAGCACGGTTCCAGAGGCTTGAGAATTATTTTCAGATAAAGAGAATTCAATGTTGAAAAGACAATAGTGTTAAAACAAAGTAATAGAGTGGCTTTCTCATGAACCTTAGGTGGTCTCCATTTGTTGGTGAGGAAATCCAGTATGACCTGATGCATAGAAAATGTTATAGGCAATATTTGGAGCTCTGGAAAAAACTAGAGCCAATGAATTAGAGTTTTCTGGGAAGAATGCAAGATGCTATCTATTCCAAGCAAAAAATAAATATTATTGATATTTAAAAGTAAATAGAGAACATGAATAGTCTAGCCCTATTTAAAGTCAGCTTGGTTCATAGATTAATTCTTGACTTTCAAGGAACAAATAATTAAGCTATTGTAGAGTATAAAAATATTTGAAATTTTCCACTTTTGTCATGAGACTAATTCAACTGTGATGTCCACCTCAGAGAAAAATGGAATTGTTCTTGAATTTACTCATGGTTATATATATATGGGAAATTATTACCCTCTATCAAAGAAAAACAGAGACTCTAAATAAATGGAGATCTACAAAAATTATAAAATTTAGGAATACAACTGTACATATACATATCATATACATAAGAACTCAGCTCCCAATTTGTCAGAATCAAAGGATAATTATAATTACCCATTGTGAAGTAAAAAGCAGGTATCTACCAGTCTAATAGGACAAGATAGTGCTTCTAAACATTTAATGTACACAGAGAACCTTGGGATCTTTATAAAATGCAAACTCAGTAGGGCTGGAGTGGGGCCTGAGACACTGAATTTCTTACAATCTCAAAGATTTTGTCAATGCCACTGGTCCGGGACCACACAATGGTCTGATATTTGAGTTACTGACTACTGATTTGGAAAGTAAGAAATTCAGAGGTGGTAATTTTTGTTGCTGTTGTTAATCTGGATAAAGAAATTGGTAAATCTTATTGAAAATATGTTAAGAAAGAAGACAGTACAAAAAGAAACAGTAAGTGGATCCACCCTTACAAGAGAGAGTTCTTTTCATTACAAAAAAGGTAATGATAGATTAGTTTGTATCCAGAAAATAAGTGCTCTTGAAAATTCACCCACTGACTTATTTGAGTGAGTCCCTGTAGGTTTCAATTTTGATTTCAATTTTGATATGAAATTTGGGTCAGGATCAGAGACACAGAAAGCACACCAATGTATCAGGTAACCTGACCCTATCATAGTTCTCACTGAATAGCTGCTTGCTCCTGCAGAAGAATAACTTGTCAGCAACAATCATTTCTCTCCCCAAATCTATGATAACATAGATTATATGATAACATTCAACTTTCCCACCAATGGGTTTTGTTTAATGAAAATCTTCTATGACAACTTAGGGAGGGATAAATTACTGAAATAGAGAAAAATACACTACTAGTGAACTTAACTAGCATTTTAATGTAAAAGGTTCAAGTATTTTGTTTCCATTAACTTATAGGAGGTTGAAGTCTCAGTCAAGAACTGATAACTGTTCATCTGTTGAATGGAAATATTTAAAGAGTTTATTCCTTGGATATCTATTACTTCCATTTCAAGAGCCATGGGAGTACTTATGCTGTGACTCAAACTGTCCTCACAGTGGAAAGTTAGTATGGTTTAAAACCTGATTTGACAAGAGATTTTGGGGGTTTTTGTTTTGTTTCTGCCTCACTCTGAGATGTTCAGATTCCTCCTTAGAGAGAAAAACATAACAACCCGAGAGATCCTGAGTAAAATTAGCCTCTTTGTACAAAACCCTCTTCTTTTTTTAAAAAGAAAAATAACACATTTTATTAAACTTTCACTGCTTTTTAAAAATTTTTATTGTTATTCAATTACAGTTGTCTGCATTTTCTCCCCATCCCTCCACCTCACCCCAGCCACACCCACCTCCCTCCCCTGCCTCCACCCTCCCCCTTGATTTTGTCCATGTGTCCTTTATAGTAGCTCCAATAAACCCCTTCTATTAAGGGTCATGTTTTCTATGTCCTCTATGGCTATTACTGTGCTCTTGTAATTTTTTACTTACTCTTTTAATAATGCTATTGGGGGACAAAAGCACACACAGGTATTGCCTATAAATACACAGACTATCACAGATTGAAGGTATTCAGAGTGTTTACTAAGATTTTCTTTGTTTTAAATATATTTTATTGATTATGCTGTTACAGTTGTCCCAGTTTTTACCTATTTGCCCCCATCTACCTGGTACCCCCCATTCCCTCCAGAAATCTTCCACTCTTAGTTCATGTCCATGGGTCATTCATATAAGTTCCTTGGTTACTGTATTTCCTATACTGTTCTTAACATCCCCTTATCTATTTTGTACCTACCAATTTGTGCTTCTTAATCCCTGCACCTTTGCCCTGTATTCTCCTCCTTCCCCCTCCCAATGATAACACTCCAAATGATTCCCATATCCATGATTCTGTTACTGTTCTGCTTGTTTGCTTAGTTTGATATATGGTTTCAATTATTGATAGTTGTGAATTTATTGCAATTTTAATGTTCATCATTTTTTATTTCTTCTTTTTCTTATATAATTCCCTTTAGCATTTCATATAATAATAGCTTGGTGATGATGGATTCCTTTAGCTTTACCTCGTCTGGGAAGCACTTTATCTGCCCTTCCATTCTAAATGATAGCTTTGCTCGATAGAATAATCTAGGTTGTAAGCCCTTGCTTTTCATCACTTTGAATATTTCTTCCCAGTCCCTTCTAGCTAGCAAAGTTTCTTTTGAGAAATCAGCTGACAGTCTTATGGGAACTCTGTTGTAGGTAACTATCTGTTTTTCTTTTGCTGCTTTTAAGATTGTATCTTTATCTTTAACCTTTGGCATTTTAATTATAATGTGTCTTGGTGTTGTACTCTTTGGGTCTATCTTTGTGACTCTTTGTGCTTCCTGGACTTGTATGTCTATTTTCCTTTTCCCAAATTAGGGAAGTGTTCTTTCATTATTTTTTCAAATGAGTTTTCAATACCTTGCTTTTCCTCTTCTTCTGGTACCCTAAATTTGGATGTCAGTACATTTAAAGATGTCCCAGAGGCTTCTTATCCTACCCTCATTTTTTTAAATTCCTTTTTCATCCTACTGTTCTCGCTAAATGATTTTTTCTTTCTTATGTTCCAAATCATTCATTCGAGTCTCAGATTCATCCCCTCCAATGTTGTTTCCCTGTAGATATTTCTTTATTTCACTTAATGTAACCTTCATTTTTGCCTGGGTCTTTTTTATGCTGTTGAAGTATCCAGTGAGTTCCTGAAGCATCCTGATAACCAGTGTGTTGAACTTTGCATCTGATAAGTTGCTTATTTCCATTTTGTTTAGTTCTTTTTTGGAGTTTTGTTCTGCTTTTTCATTTGGGCCCTATTTCTTTAACTCCTCATTTTGACAGCTTCCTTGTGTTTGTTTCTGTGTTTTAGGTAGAGCTGCTTTGACTCCCTGTCTTAGTAGCATGGTCTCTTGTACAAAAGTGCACCTGTAAGTTGTATAGGGTGGAGCCCTAGGTAATTGCCTGAACTGAGGATCTTGTGACACTGCTCTGTTGCTCAGAGAGGGCTCAGAGAGGGGCCAATGACATTGCCCAGGCTCTGGAATTTTGCCTGGGAGCAAGCTGTCCCCTGGCACTCACCTTGCTGACTGTTACTTCACTTTCTCCTTGTATGCCACTGCTTCCCTTACAGCTGTTACCCTGGTGCTGAATTCCAGTATAGGTGGGTCTGCATGAGTCCTAAGTCCATCACAGGCCCTTTAAGAGGAGTCTCTTGAAAATCCCACATTTTTTTCTGCTGCCCCACTGGGTTTTACAGCCAGAAATTATTGGGATTTATCTTCCTGGCACTGGAACCCTGGACTGGGAGACCTGGTCTGGGGTTAGGATCCCTTGCTCCTGAGGTATCGCACCCAACTTTTATTTACCACTTGTGGATGTGGGCCTGCCCATTCCATGTCTTTATGACTCTCCACTTTTTGCCTCTCTGCCCGTATTCCCATCTATGCCCCTTCTACCTGTCAACTTGGCCATGTTACTTACAAAATATCTCTTAGACCAAAGGCAAGAACTCTAAGCCTCACTTCCCATTTATTATGTCATTTTAGTATTTGATAAGAGGAAATATGTGAAGAGACTCCATCCTTCCACTTTGCTATTCTGAAGAGTATCTTCCAATTTCTGTCTTACCTGGTATGGACTAATATCCAGAAATAGTTCTTACATATTTCTTTGCTTTTGTCAGCAAACCAAAATGCTTCTACTTAGAACAGTGACTAAGAAAATGTCTTCCAAGAACTTAAAATGTTTCCATATATTAACCATTTACTTATCAAAACTCCCATAATATAAAATAATAATAAATGCAAATATTCTAAAGAGGATTAACCCACTTTTAGGTATTAGGGAACTAAAGTAATTAGTTGCTCAAAGATGTAGAGGTGAATCATTATCAATGTTGAAGCAAAACAATGCCTGGCTCATAATAGTTTTTAAAAATATTTATTGGCTACTTTATGTGTGAATTACTTGAGCAAACATTCATGCCCTAATAGACTTTTTGTTGTGGCTGTTAATTCACCTCTTTCTCACTTAGGAAAGATTTTATTTCCTAGATGTCATTAGATACTCAATATAGAAGTTTCTAAGCCTCAGGCTATGTCTAATTTAGACCCTTCTTTTAGTAAACCTCTTTTCATCTGAGCTTTCATCTTAATCTGTGGATTTATATATAATTTTAATGGGATTTGACATTCTCCCACAAGTTCACTCCTTTGGTTGTTGCAAGTTAGGGTTATTAGGTCATAATGGAATGAATGTGACTCTTTTAAAATAATATTTAACACCAAATATGTCTTGTTGCCTTGGTAAGATATGGCCAATAGCTCATTCTTATAGAAAATATCTATTGCATACCCTGGCCTTGTGGTTCAGATGGTTGGAGCATCATTCTATGCACTGAAAGTTTGCTGGTTCAATTCCTGGTCAGGGCACATGCCTGGGTTAAGGGTTCAACCCCTGGTTGGGGTGTGTTTGGGAGACAACTGGATGATGTTTCTCTCTCACATTGATGTTTCTCTCTCTCTCTTCCTCTCTCTCTAAAATCAATGAAAACATGTCCTTGGGTAAAGATTTTTTTTTAATCTATTGCAAATTTGTGTTTGAGTCCAATGCTGGTTAGATAGGTTTGACTGAATATTTCTAAAAAAACAATTCAATTGATTGATTAATTAAATTCATTACTGGGTTTGGGATTATTTTCTGGTTAGGGTCCATTAATATTATTAAGTTATTAAGATGATTAGAGAATTTATTTTAGCAAGTTGCAAATACTTCAGGACAATATACAATAAAATACTATAAACTTAGTTGCCTTTTTAACTAAAAAGATGAATATCCACTTTGATGAGGATGCAGTGTGCTGTGGAGAAAAGAGAAACAAGGACTTCGGATTCCATCAAAATTTTTCTACTAATCAACTTATAGAAGTGGGAAAAGTTAACTTTCTTTTACTTTATATTTTAAATTAAATTAGACTTAGAGAGAAGTTGCAAATATAGTAGAGAGAATTTTTGTATATCTCTCACTCAGCCTTTCCTAATGTTAGCACCATAACCATAATACAATTATAAAATCCAGGAAAATAATATTGTTACAATATTATTAACTACACTGAAGATTTTGTTAAAATTTCATCATTTTTTAAAATTTCATTATTTTTTTTCATACCACTATGTGGTCTTTCCAGAAGGTATCCAGCCATATAAAATGCAAAATAGAGACATTTATTGAAGAAGATACAAAATACAAGAAACACTGTATATAGGACAATGATGCTTCAGTCCCTTTCAAAATAGGCACCTTGGGACCTCACACAGTTCTCTTAGTCACCATCGGTTGCCCTGTCATATTTTCCTAAATCTCATCGATATCTGAAATCTCTTCCCTTTCAAAGGTGATTATAGTTTGGGGAAAAACCAAATCTGGGCTGTAGCAGGGCTGAGTCACCTGGGTGATTTGATGTTTCACCAAAATACTCTACACGAGACTTGATGCATGAGCAGGTGTGTTGTTGTGATGAAGTTGCCAATCACCAGTTGATCAGAGCATCAGCCTTCTGAATCATCCGAATAATTTCCATGGAGGAATGTCCAAGCTTAATGCAAAATGTGATGCAGATTAGTTGCTCTACTTAGTTATTTTTAATGCAACGGCCACACAGTACACATGCTCACTCATGCTCTACTGTCCCCCCAGATTAGTACAGTAAAGTTGTCATTGTCCACGCATGTGCATTCCAGTCCACTCTGCTTGGCTTCCAGATTACGTCAATATCACGCAAACCATTCTTGTTATATTAACAATGGCTGGAATTTTTCTGGACAGACATCATGTGTTCCCATCTCTTCTTTTTCTACAATGATGATACTGTGGATCTGTATCGAGCTGTGATTTATTTTTCTTTGCTCTTCTCCAATGTGCGACTTTGCTTTGTATTCCTTTTCTTTTATGATCTTGCCATTTGGGAGGTGTACTCATTGTACAATGTTTCTCAGTTTAGGTTTGTTTAATATTTTTTCATAACTAAAATCAGTTTATTATTTTATTGGTGCAAAAACACATACAAATGGTATTGAGACTCATAATCCAATGTCAAAACAAGGGAAAATTTTAATATACTTTCTATAATTTTGTTCTGTTTTATTTTTATTTTTATTTTTGTACAATGAAATTTTTTCTTCGCTGTAATAGGAAATAACATTTAGAAAATAACATATTTTAGTACTTTTATTTCCTTGGGTGGAGAGTATGAACATACCATAGGCATCTTTAAAACAGAAAAGTAAATTTGTTTTTAAGAAACTCAACTTTTAAGAAAATATATTCAGGGATTTAAGAACTGTCTTCTAAAACAAAGTTAGCTAAGTTCACTAAAACCATAGCATGATTTCATGTTGTTGTTCCTTTTACAGTAGCCTGTTATACTTTATAGGTTTATTCTAAATATTTGTTGTGTATATAATTTCTATTTTTAAATGGCTCATATGACCAATTTTTACCTCTGCTGCATATGTGTTAACCAGAAGTGGTAGGATGATTTAATAATATGACCAGTTTACAAAATATATCCACCCAGGACCTACTACAAACTATTATTATTAGATATCAATATTATTAATAGATAACTTTTTTAATTTAACACTTAATATGTGATATAACAAAGCTGAGAAGCTTATATTACCTCAATTTTCACAAGAACACATTGAGATGAATATCATGATATCAATTTTACAAGTGACAGACTGAACTTGGTGAAGTGGGTTCAATTGGCCAGAGATGCACTGCCGGTAAGTATCAGAGTTGATAGCTGAGTGAAGACAATCTGACTCCAAAGATGGTCTTCGTAATAAGCATAAGTTATATACATTTCTTCTTCACCAGGAAAGTAGGTGTATTTAAGATAGGTATAATCATGATATGTAAACTAATGGGTTTTTTTGGTTCACCAGATTCAGAACATTTTAATTTGGGGCTGGACAGAGGAAAATATCATTTAAAAATCAAACATTTTTGTTAGTTTCTTCAAGCAAAATAAAGATAAAAGGCAATGTGATAAGATGAAGATAATCATTTATAAGAAATAAATCTCCCTTACAGAATTTAAATGTCAAAATCATTTTAGTATAATTGATTTACTTTCCATTCTTCAAAATTTCAAAATGCAAACTGTTCAGGAATTGATCTTTGTAATTTTAGGAGGATATCAGAGAAAATCGCTAACTTTCACAATGATAATAAATGGAGGATCACTCAGTTTTGATGTATGTAAAAAAGTTTCATGTGATAGGATGAAATCACACTGTTTCTTAGTCAAATACATAAGTATCATAGTGAAATTTTATTTTTGCCCACAACGCAAGGATGTAAAGTGAAGCCACACTTCCTCAGCATACGCTTGCTAACGTCATTGGGTTCAGAGATGAGTAGAAAGCTCCTTATTCCTTCTGACTGGGAAAAGAGTGTATTTCCATCATTTTGCATACATTAGTGAGGAGGGAACTTCTCTAAAGCAGATAAACAGGTCTTTGTAAAGGTAATTCAGGATTCATGACATATTTAAACCCCCAGCTTTTCACCTGGTCCTGTAAATCAAAAGACCCTTACATCTGCAAGAACTATTTTTGCTAGGAATCAGTCCAAATTAGCCAATATCCTGTGTCCTTAAACACAATGGGGCAATATTAAAACTTTCTTGGATAAAATCTTAAGGAGAAATAAATTGATTAAAAACTATAATAATTATTGTTATCAGTAGTTGCTATATTCATTTCTTGGGTCTCATGTCAAATATAAACATTGCTGTAATTCCTTGTTTTATGGCTATATTCAGCCCATAAGTTTTACTTACTTTTATGTTTAAGCCATTGCACATTTATTAATGGCCTATTCCATGACTTTTTAATGCAGGGATTTAAAAGATAAGAAAAATATTGTATTTGCCAGCACAAAGTTTATACTCCAGTAATGGTAGGAATAATAAGATACTCAAAATGCAAAGCAAAGAAGGTACATGGCTTAAGAAAAATACAAATAAAAAATAATACAGATAGAGAGGGAGAGACAGAGACAGAAAGCATATGTTTGGGTAGCCATAAGAAACTTCTTAGATGAGAAAGTTTAAGATTAATTTTAACAAGGAAGGAAGGAAGGAAGGAAAGAGGAATTCTAGAGAAAAGGAGGGCAAAGGAGAATACTGAGAGTGCAGGTATGTTCAGTTTCTTTTAAAAGTAGAGTAGATAGGTAATGTAGATGATAGAGTTAAAAGGTAAGAATTTGTAGGACTTGGTAGCTCATAGTGTAGAAGAAAAATTAGATAGATTTGTGATTTGAAATTACTACATGTACAATGGTATCCTTATTTAAAGAAAGAAACAAAGCAAAAAATGTACTGATTTTAGGAGCAGGAAAGTGATTTTTTGCTTTTATTAAAAGGTTGAGATTAAAGTATCTGCTTAAACATTTGGGCTTTTGAATTATGATTTGGACCTTAAAAGGGAACGTACAGAGTATAAAAGAGTTATAAGATACATATCAAATCTGGGATTTTCTAATTTGTATGGCCTTAGGTGTGTCACAAGCTCTTTGAAGATCATTTTATTCATTATTTTAAAAAATGGAGATTAAAGTGTTCTTTAGTCTACAAAACTCAACAAATTCAAGATGTTCCTGTTTATGTCTCCATAAAAGTAACAGGTGAAGCTATTATTAAAGGGTATGACTAGAAGAAGTCTGAGAAGGGGTTAAGACAATTACTATGTTGGATTAATGGAAAAGGAAATTTTAACCATCACATGGGATGTTGTTTGTTGATATTTTTATAGCTTTATAACATATATACATAAATATACATAACATGTAGTTTATACATGTAGTTAAATATACATAACTACACACTCTATTGCTTGAGTTTTTGTTTTTGAACTTTTTAAAAAGAAAAGCATCTAGCATATATTCCTCTGAGTCTTGTTTTATTCTTTTCAGATTATGATTTTAAGATTCATTCATGGTGTTTAATTATAGATAATTTTTATTGCTTCATGATATTCCATTTTATAAAAATTTCATAATATATTTATCCATTCTACTGGCCATGAATGTTTACATTGTTTCCAGATTTTTGATATAAGGACAATCATATGATGAACATTTTTGTTATGACTTCCAGCACATGTATGTATCAATAATATATATCTAATAATGTTCAACTTTATAAAACAAAGTCAAATTTTTTAATAAAATTGTTGCATCATTTTACACTTACCCACAATGTGAAAGATACAGGTGCTCTCCAAATCATGGTTCCAATAGATTTCTTTAATTCTGTTGTTGCATGATAGAGAAGGTATCACATGTTCTTTATTAACAGTCTCCCAATTACTAGTAAAGTTAGGTGATTTTCATGTTTATTAGGTATATACATCTCTTGTGACATGTCTATTAATATTGCTGTCTATTTTTATTGTTAATTTTTATATCATTTATAGGTTCTATCTGTGTGTACTTGATATATTCTTTGCTGACTATTAAGAATTTCAAGTAACTTCTCACACTATTCACTGCCTTTAAAGACCCTTTGTGAAAAACAAGTGTTCTTAATTTTTGCATCATTTTTGGATCAATCTTAATTTTTATTCTTTTTTTTGAAATTTTGTACTTTTGAAGTCTTTTATAAAATAATTTTTGTCCCTATGTCAGAAAGACATGCACCTATATTTACTTATGAAAATTTTAAAGTTAAGCTTTTGCTTTTTAAAGTTCTTAATTCATATAAAGCTAATTTTTTCTATATTGTATGGTATAGAAACCCAATCTCATTTTTTAAAGCCCCATTATTAGCTCTATTTACTGAGTATTTCTTCCTCTTTCAGTTATCAGTCCAAGGATCCCAGTCACATAGGAAAGTTTGATCTAAGCACGAGAATTTTCCTGGCTGTATTTTGTTCCTGTGGTTGATTTTGCCCTCTCCCCACAGCAATATCATCCTGCCTTAATAATATTGTGACATATAGGGCAATTCCTCCTTTATTTTCTATTAACACATATGAACCTATTTTGTGCAAAGTATTATTCTAAGCCTTTTCTAAATATTAACTCATGTAATGCTCAAAACAACCTTATAAGGTAGGTTTTTTTTTTTCTTCTGGTTTTACAGGTGAGGAAATTGAGACAAGAAAGGGTAAGTAACATTTCTAAGGTCAGTGTGGAGTATCTGTCATAGGTAGGCTTGTAAACCAGGCAGTCTGGCTCCAGAGTTCATTATTATCATTAATATGCCATACAGCTTTGTTTCTAGAAGTGCTTCGGCTATTTTTGGTATTCTACTTTCACACACAGTTTATAATCACTCACCAAGTGCTAAGGACAACCCTTTTGTGATTTCATATTTCTTTTTAAATTAATTTTTAATTTATAGTCAACCTACAATGTTATGTTAGTTTTCAGATGTATAATATACTGATTAGATATTTATATACATTACAAAATGATCACCACAATAAGTCTGGTAACCATCTGTCACCATATTTAGTTATAAAAATATTATTGACAATAATGTGTATATTACATGCCCATGACTAATTTTATAACTGGTAGTTTGTACTTCTTAATTGCCTTCACCTTTTTCGCCCACCCTCACACCCCAAACACCCATGCATCTGGCAACCATCAGTTTATTGTCTGTATCTGTGAGTTTGTTTCTGTTTTGTTTTGTTTATTCACTTGTTTTGCTTTTCAGATATAAATGAAATATTAAAGTGTTTGTCTTTATCTGACTTATTTCATTTAGCATGATATCCTGTAGGTCCATCTATGTTTTCGCAAATGGCAGGATTTCCTTTTTCATGGCAAAATAATGGTCGTAAAATATATATCTACATTATGTGTACAGTATATATCAATATCATCCATATATATCATGATATGTCTGCATATGTCTATATATACAATAGACACATATATCTATATTGATATAGTATATTGATATAGATCTGTGTAATATATATCATTGTATATATTTATATTGATAAATGTAAGTATATATTTATAAATATATTGATAGTATATTATATATTGATGCATATTAAAATATAATTAATACATATCAATATATAATCATATATAGTTATATGTTTGTTATATTGTATATAATTAACATATGATATCGATATATTTATGCATTATATTGAGTGTATTATATGTTATATAATATAATGTATATTGATATATATTACATATTATGTAGATATACAATATATCTATATAATCTATATATCTATATATCTACATAATCTGTGTGTGTGTATATATCCATTCATGTATCATTGAATACCTGGGTTTGATTCCATATCTTGGCTGTTGTAAATAATCCTGCAATGAACATAGGGGTGCTATATTGAGAAAAAGAACCAAGATGGAAGTATCATGTTCTCTGATTTCAAACTATACTCTAATTCTACAGTAATAACACTATATGATACTGGCACAAAAATAGACACATAGATTTATGAAACAGAATAGGGAGCCCAGAAATAAACTCACATGGTCAATTTATCTACAACAAAGGAAGCAAGAATATACAATATGTTAAAGACAGTTTCTTCAAGAAATGGTGTTGGGAAAAATAAACAGGTACATACAAAAAATAAAACTAGACCACTTTCTTACACCATGTACAAAAATAAACTTAAAATGGATTAAAGACTTAAATGTAAGACCTAAAACAAACCATAAAACTCCTAGAAAAAAACATAAGCATCAAACTCTCAGACATAGGTCTTAGCAATATTTATTTGGGTATGTTTCCTCAGGCAAGACCAACAAAAGCAAAGAGGACTACATCAAACTACATAAATTTTCCACTATGAAAAAACCATCAACAAAAATGAAAAGGCTACCTACTGAATGGGAGAAGATATTTGCAAATGATATATCCAATAAGGAGTTAATACCCAAAGTATACAAAAAACTCTTACAACCCAACATATTTAAAATATGTTTTAAAAATGAGTAGAGAACCTGAATAGACATTTCTACATAAAAAGACATTCAGATGGCCCACAGACACATGAAAAAATGCTCAACATCACTATTCCTCAGGAAAACGCAAACCAAAATCACAATAAGATAGCACTTCACACCTGTCAGAATGATCAAAAAGACAACAAAGAATAAGTGTTGGCAAAGTTGGTGGATAGAACAGAGAACAGAGTCTTCACGCACTCTTGGTGGGTATGTAAACTGGTATAGACACTGTGGAAAACAGTATGGAGAGTCCTCAAAAAATTAAAAATAGAACTACCATATGATCCAGGAATCCTACTACTGGGTATTTATCCAAATAATTTATGATTCTTACTGCAGTTCTAGAACATATATACAATGATTTGTATATAATTAAACACATTAATATTTCTGGGGCCAAAACATACCTAGGGATATCATTGGGGTAAGTAAAGATTACAGAGTGCTTCTGTTCAGTTTAGGTCCATTCTGTTTTACTGCCAAATGAGTTATGATGTCAAAGCAATGAACATTTTTGTTTATATCTCTTTAGGTATTTGGAATTATGGAATGTGTTATTGCCATTTAAGAAATGAAGAAACAAAATCTTTGAGAGCTTAAATTAGACAAACTCAACCATTATTATTAGATGATAAACTGCCTGTAATTTATGCCAGGTTTTTTAAATTTTTCTTACATAGATTTTTAAACATCATAATAACTCTGTATGTGGGAATGCTTAAGTAGACAGGAAAGATGGGTATAATTGTCTCTGTATTACAGATGAGTAAACTGAGGTTCAGTGAGGTTTAGTGATTAACCTAAAGTCATCCTGTTGGTGAGAGAGAGTTCAATAATTTAAATCCAGATTTTCTTCTTCTTTTACTTTGTAACATGATATTGTGATGTTGATAATTTTAAAAATCACATGTGAATTTTTCTTTCTCTTTCTAAAATGCATGACTCTGCCCATTAGTGTTTTTCAATTAAAAAAGTTCATGTCCTCAGCTATTTTTCTATGCTCATTTTGCTCTGAATTCAGATATTAACATTTAGGTCACAGTTCCTTTCCCATTCTTTGCCTTACAACAGGGCAAAGCCCTGAGGAGGTTTGAGTTACTGACTTGCAAATGTGGTGTCAGTGGCTTGAGGGAAGAGTGAACAAAGAGAAGTTGGGCTGGACAAGATACATAGTTTAGTAAATGTTGGAAAGAGTCATCCTCTTAAAAGGCAGGAATCTGGTTCCCTTTATATGAAAACTAAGTGAGAATTAAGATTTTAATTATAGACTTCTGTAAAGTTCACCCTTTGTGTTAACCCAGTAAGAAGCAGCTTTTTATAGATACCAAATTATTCAGCTTAACACTTCACACTGAAAAATCACTTTCATGATTTTTTTATTATAAAAAGTTCTTTTGGAGCTGTAGCTATAACAAATGAAGTAATGTTTCAGTTGAATTAAAAATAATAGAACAATATAAATGCCCTGTGCTCAGGATTCAAGGTAATTAACTTACTGTGAACAGCGAGTGAGTGCCAGGGTGACACAGAGGAATAAACAAAGAAGGGGTAGCCATGGAGCCCAGCACACTGGCAACCCCATTTATCTTGACCAAGTATTTGGTACATAATGGTCTGGAACTCATCTGCAGAGGCTTTACTCCCAGTTCTCCTATGAATCACTCTGCAACCCTTTCAAAGTCACATGTTCCTCTGGGCCTTGGTTTTCCTCATGTATAAAGTGCAAATTGATCTATATATACTCAAAGATTCTTTGCAGTGATAATATTCTAAGATCCCAGATGCTTACGAAGAGAATAATTTAAAAGGACCTCAGTAGTAATTAAACAAGGTGAAAAAAAACAGTATTGTGTAAGCTGGAAACATTCAACCTCAAATGTGAAGGCTTGTTAAATGCTAAAAATTTTAAATTTACTTTCCCCACCCTGAGTAGGGTTGGTGCAGCTGACTCAGACTCTAGGCATAATTTCACTTTGATTAAATGTTTGTGATGCTGCTTTGAATCATGATACTCATTTAGTCTAATTTGATTGTCTGGGTTTTGGTTCCATTTTATATTCTTAGGAAAGTGTATCAAGGTGCTACTTCACAGGTTTTATTTTTTTTAAACGATGCAGAAATTCTATACATTCGTTATTCTGCAAAAACATTATACCTCTGAGAGTATACTAACTAGTATAATGTGATGGATTCATCAATAATATTTAGCAAAGCAGATGATTTCTTGCATTGATGAGAGCTGTAATCTATGGGTATCTTTACTCACTCCTATGACTTGGTGATTATTCACGTTGGATACACATTACTTGATAAACAATTGCTACATACTGTTGTCATCCTCCTGAAAGTCAACAAGTCTAAACACAGCTTGCAGGCTTTCAATTACCCATTGTCTAAGCATAAAGTTGAGAACATTAAAAAGGTTAAATCTACAAATAAAGAGAACATTTTTATGTTGTTTTCCAATATAAAATTTGGATTACATTTTACTGGTCACCATTCCTTTTTAACTTATTCTTCCAGAATGGGTAGTGGAAAAAATACAGAAATCTCAACACTTTAGTACTCATCCAGGCTTTCTGCCAAATTAGATGTGTAGAATATACCATTAAAGCCTCTGGAATTCAATTTCCTCATCTATAAATTAGATGATTCATTCTATAATTTTTAATTTTAATTTTTTATTATTCTATAATTAGCTCAAATCCTTTTCCCAAATTCTTGAACCTAGGTTATTATGAACCTAAATGAAAACTATCATTTTTATACTGATAGACAGACTGTCCTAACTGCTGGGAGTGACTGAGGGCATGGTGTACAGCCCTACAATACCTTCAGAACCACCTGGGGCCATGGCAAGGACCTTGAGTTTCTGAGCTTCCCAGCATAGCATCAGGGCCACATTGCCAGAGTAATTGAGCTGGCACCTTGCAAATGCTTCACCCCCAGTGCAGAGTGTCCTGCTCCTGGCTATTGATCCCCTGCTCTCTGTCTCACCTGCTAGGGCCATCCTCCATACCCCCTGGGAAACCATCCTTGGTAGTGCATAAGAGGCTGCTTGGAGTTTCCATGGTCCCTTTACTCTGTTGGTGCACCCTGAGTATGGGAAACTCACTGCATGTAGGATATAAGCATGGAGGTGGGGTGTGGAGTTAACAGAACACCTCAGGACTCTCCCCCATCCTCAGGCAAGATGGAGGCAGGAGGAAGTATTAGATTGAGCATGCGCAAAGCTAGCAAGATAATTGGATAGAGGAAAAGCCTCCCTAACCCTTTTTCATACTTGATTGAAAGTGGGACCAGGGGAAGGCAGGTGCATGTGCCATAGTGGTTGAAATGGAGGCAGAGGGTGCATGACCAACGAGGCCTGTCAGTCCAGCCAGGGAAGGAGGAGTTGGTTGGCAAGTGGACTCACCCCAATCATGTGGAAGCACCTGGTCCTTCCCATACCAGAGCTGATATATACCCAAGGGAATGAAGAAAGCATTCTTACCCACCTGGTAAACACACTGGCCAGGTGCATTTCTGGGCGAATTTGTGGGACCATGTGGCCCAAGAAGCTGCATGGCCAGTGCAGCCCCACACATGAGAATAGGAGGGAACCTGAAGCCAAACAGAGCCAGGAACATGCTAAGTTACCAGGATGACCACCCAGCAGCTGCTTACCACTCCCAAAGGATGGTACATTAAATGGGAGCAGGAACTCTGGACTCTGTCTTTTGTTTTGGTCCCACTGAAGACAGATGGGTTTTGCTGAGGAGATGGGCTTTGAGATAAGAGTCCTCCATTCTCTCCAAAGGTGCAATATCTAAATTAAAATAATGTATTTCATTTCTCACCAGCCTCTGCCTTTGGAGTCTGTCTTTTGGCGGTCATGGGCAGCCTAACCCCACTTCAATTCAGTAACAATTTTGTAACAGATAATTAGTGTGTAAAAGTTGACTCTGACTTGTTTCTTCAATAATTCTAAAAATCACTTTATTAAAATGGGCATTAACTAATGATTTTTGAAAAGATAAAATAGACATAAAATCACCCCCAATAAGACTTGCCTTTGGAAAACAGAGAGTTGAATGCATATTATTGTGTACTTTTGGGATGTGAAAAGCATTGTGATTGTGTGACAGATATTCATCATGCCTATGAATTAAACCCAAAGAACCAGGAGATTTCCTCTAAAACTAAGCCCTGCAGATTTCCTGAGTGTGATAAAGAGGAAATCTAATACCTCATATCTTATTTATAAAACTTTAGGACATTTTGAGACTTCTGGCCGAGATGCAGGCTTAAGTGTATATGCTTGGTGGCTTCCTTGCACAACCAAAAGAAGGACAACAACCAATTTAAAAACAAAAAACAACCAGAACTTCTAGAAAATTGAACTGTATGGAAGTCTGACAACTGAGGAGTTAAAGAAGAAACATTCATCCAGACTGGTAGGAGGGGCAGAGAAGATGCACAGCAAGGCAATGGCTGGCAGACAGTGCAGACAAGGCAGCAGCTGGTGGACCAGATGGTCACACATCTGCATGCAGATAAACCAGGAAGAACAACTGGGGAGTGAGACAGACCATGCAACCCAGGGTTCCAGTGCAGGGAAATAAAACCTCAAAACATCTAGCTGTAAAATCCTGTGGGAGTTGTGGCACCAGGAGAAACTCCCAGTCTCACAGAAGTGCCTATTGGAGGGAATCATGGGGTCCTAGAACTTACACAAACCCACCCACATGAGAATCAGCACCACGAGGGCCCAACTCTCTTGTGGGTTAGCAGGGGAAGTGACTGAAAGTGGGGTGAGAGCCAAGCAGTGGCATTGTTCCCTCTCTGACATCTTACCCACATATAGCACCATAACACAGTGAAGTGGGTTGCCCTGCCCTGGTGAATACCTAAGGCTCTACCCCTTAAAACATAACAGGTACACTGAGACAAAGAAATATGGCCCGAATGAAAGAATAGATCAAAACACCAGAGAAAGAACTAAGCAATGAGGACATAGCCAATCTATCAGATGCAGAGTTCAAACAGTGATAATCAGGGTGCTCACAGAAATGACTGATTATGGGCACAAAATAAAGGAAGAAGTGAAGCCTATACAAAGTGAAATAAAGGTAAATATACAGGGAACCAACAGTGAAGGGAAGGAAACCAGGATTCAAATCAACAATTTGGAACAGAAGGAAGAAATGAACATTCAACTGGAACAGAATGAAGAAACAAGAATTCAAAAAAATGAGGAGAAGCTTAGGAACCTCTGAGACAACTTTAAACTTCCAGCATCTGAATCATAGGGGTATCAGAAGGAGAAGAGGAAGAACAAGAGTTTAAACACTTACTTGAAAAAATAATGAAGAAAAAATTCCCCAATCTGGTGAAGACAACAGACATAAAACTCCAGGAAGCTCAGAGAGTCCCAAAGAAATTGGACCCAAGGAGGAACACACCAAGACACATCATCATTACATTACCCAAGATAAAAGATAAGGAGAGAATCTTAAAAGCAGAAAGAGAAAAGGAGACAGTTACCTACAAAGGAGTTCCCATAAGACTATCAGCTGATTTCTCAAAAGAAACTTTACAGGCAAGAAAGAGGTGGAAAGAAGTATCCAAAGTCATGAAAGGCAAGTAGCTACATCCAAGATCACTCTATCCAGCAAAGCTATTATTTAGAATGGAAGGGCAGATAAGGTGCTTCCCAGATAATGTCAAGTTAAAGAAGTTCATCATCACCAAGTCCTTATTACATGAAATGTTAAAGGGACTTATCTAAGAAAAAGAAGATGATTAAAAATATGTAAACAGTAAAATTACAACAAACTCACAAATAAAAACTGAACCTAAGTAAAACAAAAATGAACTAAGCAAAGAACTAGAACAGGAGCAGAATCATAGAAATGGAGATCACAAGGAGGGTTATCGGAGGGGAAGCAGAGTGGGGAGAACAGGGGTAAAGATACAGGGAATAAGAAACATAAATGGTAGGTACAAAAGAGACAGGGGGAGGTTAAGAATAGTACAGAAAATGGAGAAGCCAAAGAACTCATGTGTACCACCCATGGACATGAACTAAGTGGGGAGGAATGCTGGAGGGAAGGGGATGCAAGGCAGAGGAGATAAAGGGAAGAAAAAATGGTACTACTGTAATAGCATAATCAATAAAATATAGTTAAAATAAAATGTTAGGGTGCTTTATAGTAATTTATAACCATTAGTACTACATAAATACACTAATATTATTATATTCATTTAAAATGAGGCATATACATGTTTGTATATTTGGTGTGTCTGCATGCCACATGTAGCCATCTGTGTGTTAGGAAGAAGATAACAATGAAAAAACAAATAATGGAATTCAAGAAGTCTAAGTTAATATATAGTTCTAATTGAAAATGTTAAAGAAAATGGTCTTTTAAAAAACAAGTTGTGCATTGATGAAAAGATTTTAATTAATATGTTGTATTTGAATTTACTTCAATTTAGCAGTGAAACATAGTGCATCATGACCTGTATGTCAAAGAAAAGCACTTAGTGTAAAAATCTTATAGATAAGAAAGAAGGGGGAAAATTATTGGTCCAATGTACAGTTTAACCAAATCACTGCTTTAGAGTCTAAAGCAATTTACATATCAGAGTGCAAGCGTGTATTTGGAGATAATTCATAAATCAGACTTAGTCTTACAAGGAAAAGAAACACACATAAAACTACTATCCAAATACAAAAGTCTGTAATTTCCTAGAGTAAAGAAGTCCTTTAGTTGTGGAAGGAATTATAAAAGATGTAAACATCATCATAGCAACAAATATCATTGTTAAAAACACAGGCACTAACACACTGAAACATAATACAAAAGCAATATTTATAGTTAGTTTTTCAAAGGGAAGCAGTTAGCCAAGTTAACAAATATACTTACCACTTGTGAAACATTCTGCCTAAAAAACCAGTTCTGTTCTAATAATATGGTTTCCTGAGGCGGTGTTTCTCCAAGCACAGTGGGGCACCACCTGGGAACTTCTTAGAAATGCAAATTCTCAGGCACCACCCCAGAACAACTGAATCAGAAAATCTGGGGCAAAGCCATCCTTGTGGGAGATTCTCATGCACATGAAAATTTAAGCACTAGTTTAGTAATTCAACAAAGAAATTGGAGAGTAACCCTATGCTGTCATCCTGAAATCACTATACATTGTATTTTATATTTACATTTCTTTTTTTTATTGTTGTTCAGTTATAGTTGTCCCACTTTTCCCCATGCTCTTCCCTACCCTGCCCAACTCTCTCTCCCTCAGTCAATCACGACCCTGTTGTCCATGTCCATGGGTCATTTATACCTGATCCTTGACTAGAGCCTTCCATTTCTGCCTCCCTTATCCACCTCTCCCCTCCCCTTTGGTCACTGTCAGTCTGTCCCAATCTCTATTATTTTTTCAGTAATGACTGTGTGGCATATAAAAAACCTTTATCATCACAATCAGAGTTCAGTAACATATGGTTATTATATAACATACTAGATATACATATGGTAACCAAAACATACTAGATAATGAGAGGGTGAAAAATCCATAATGAATATTTTTTATGGTTCAAAGCTAATGTGACTTGTAGCCTTAAAAACAAAGCTGTTTAAAAGAGGAATTGTGCCAGGTAAGAGTATGGGGAGAAATAGGATAAGAATAAGTCAAAGAAGTTTCATAGAAGCATAAGTTTATCTTTTGAAGATTAACTTATTGTATTTTAGTACACTTCACTATATCTTCAAATGTTTGTTTTTAGCACATAAATTTTTCAGTATTATGAGCAAAAGTGTTCAGGTCATTTACCAGGTCTTTCTAAGGATGAGTGAGTCCTTTGATTTGTCATTTAAGATCCTCCTACACATTATGTATGCTTGTATGCTTATATGTATGTATGTATATATGTATGTATAATGTATTTAATACTGTGGAGGCACAGAAAACATAACTTTCCTCCCACCTTCTATACTCTTCTAACTGGCCAAATGATTAAATTAATACAAGTCATATTAACAGGAGAAAATGTCCAAAGTTTACTGATGCACATTTATAGGTGTCATAATGAGACCCTAAGGGGCATTGGCAGTAGAGGTTTATATGCCATTCTGGAGCTACAGAGAATGCAGTAATTGTGGTTTGGGACTTCAAAGGGTAAGAAGGCAATTTGCATGCAGATAGGAAAACAAATGTTTGGTAAATACAGGTTTGCTGGGCCACCTTTAACAATGGGACACACGGAGAACTTCAAACAAATGGGCCTTGCTCGGTTCCTCACACACTAGTTTCTATTAAACTATTGTTATCTTTGATAATATCTCCCTTCTTGGAGCAAGTCCTCTATCTAAAGTCCTTTAGGCAGTTAGGAGGAAGGTCAAAGTTTCTTTCTGAGTCTTTTGTTTCTTAAAATTGGCTTAAAAATCAGTATCCCAAATGGTTAAGTGGGGTTGACAGACTACTTCCCTTCTATATTGTGAGGCCTGAAGGTACACGGAAGTGTTCATTCCAGATACTCTTATTCTGGACACCATGTGCTGAGAGACTGCAATTTTGATGAGGAAAAAAAACAGATTTAGAGCTCCAACTAGAGCTGGGCAGTGCTTGGTAGAATTTTTCAAAGTATACTTTACAGATTTAGAGATTCAGAGATTTACTTTTACAAAATGAAACACAAAGAATGAACAATGTTTCAGCCTACATTGAATTGCCAGCCTATTAGAGAACTCACAACTAAATCCTGGAATAACTGACACTGGACTTCCCCTCTCAATGTAACAGCTACAAACTGGAGAACATATATAAAGCCACTGTCTTGATACACTGGGCAAAAAGCATCATGTGGCTGTTATTTCTGAGAGAAGAGAAATCAATTAGGTGAGCCCCAAACTCATCCAGACTTTCAAGAGATACCTTTTGGACTGAAGACACTTTCTGAAATGGAATCTAAACAGAGCATGAAAGTCTCACAATGGCAGGCCTACGATGGTACAGGAATAAGTGGAAGCTACACTAACCTCCTCCCAGGACCAAACTGGACTTACAACTAAAGTGTAGAGAAATCATCCTGAATAACCAACTGAACATTAGTTGGAGAGAAGACTTATAGCCAAGGACAGACAGAGTGAACCACTTCACCACAATGTAAATGCCACATAGTCTGGACTCCAGCAGAAGGCAGGCAGAGTGGGCTACAGACCCTTGAGGAGAGTCTATGCCTGGTGGCTCTGAGGAGAGAACTGAAGGAACCGCCACCAGGGTACCTGTGCTGAGTCATCCCCCATATTGCAGAGGCCATCTTCCTCAGGCATAAAACTCCACTCCAAGTGGCATCAGCCTGAATGGAAGCAATAGCCCCACTCCCAGGAATTACTCTGCCCCACCCTGTGGAGTTCAGGCCAAGGTGCTGAGTATAGCTGGAAGATGTTATATCAGGGATAAGTTTAACAACTAAGGTGATTCTCTGGGAGTTCTGAGACTTTAGCTGACTCTCCCCTGGGCCTTGTGCTGGTAAAAGCTAGGGTTGTGCACAGCATGGTTCTTGCTGCACATAAGCTGGTCCAGCAGAAGGAGCCACATGCTGTGGATCGCTGATAGCTCTGAACAGGTTGCTCAAGGCAAGTCACAAGCAGCATCTGAGAAAGGCCTATCCGAGAGTCTTTGCAGATCTACCTAACACATGGAAACAAATACTAAGAAGCAGCCAAAATGGGAACATAATGAAACAGACCCCAATGAAAAAACAAAAGAATTCTCCAGAAAAAGAACTAGATGAAAGGTCGACAAGAAATTTATCAAATAGAGAATATAGAGTAATGATAATTAAGATACTCAACAGAGTGAAAAAAGACATAGAAACCACAAAAAAGGACCAGTCAGAAATAAAGAATATAATATCTGAAATAAATAATATACTGGAAGGAATAAACAGTAGGTTAGATGAAGCAGAGGATTGAATCAGTGATTTGAAAAACAAGGTAGAAAAAAAACACCCAGAAAAGCAACAAGAAAAAAGAATTTTAAAGAATGAGGAGAGTTTAAGAAACATTTGGACAACATGAAGCATAACAACATCCTCATCAAAGGGATACCAGAAGAAGAAGAAAGTGAGCAAGGGGTCTTATTTGAAACTATTTGAAGAAATAATGACCCAAAACTTCCCTAACCTGGTGAAGAAGAAAGACAATAAATCCATGAAGCTCAGAGAGTACTAAACAAGTTGGACCCAAAGAGACCTACACCAATACAAATCAAAATTCAAAGGACAAGGCTTAAAGACAAGGAGAAAGTTCTAAAATCTACAGGAAAAAAAAAGGTAGTAATATACAAAGGAGCACCAATTAAACTGTCATCTGATTTCTCAACAGAAATATTTCAAACAAGAAGGGAGTGGCATGAAATATTCAAGATGATGAAAAGCAAGGACCTACAACCAAGGAAACTTTACCCAACAAGGCTATCATTTAAAATGGAAGGAGAAATAAGAAGCTTCTTAGACAAGAAAAAGCAAAAGACGTTTGTTAACACTAAACCTGTACTGCAACAAATGTTAAAGGGCTTGTTTTGTGAAGAGGAAGAAAATAGAAAGAAATAAAGCAGAGGAAAATTGTTTAACAATAAAATGGTGCTAAATATGTATCTATCAAAAATCACCCTTAAGTGTAAATGGTTTAAGTGCTCCAGCCAAAAGACATAAAATAGCTGAATAGATTAAAAAAAACAAGGCCCATATATATGCTGCCTCCAAGAGACTCACCTTGATCTAAAGATACACACTGACTGAAAGTAAAAGAATAGAAAAAGATATTTCATGGAAAAGGACAGGAAAAAAAGCTGGGGTAGAAGTCTTATATACAACAACACAGACTAAAACCAAGGCTACAGTAAGAGACAAAGAAGGACACTAAATAATGATACAGGGAACAATCCAACAAGAGGATATAACCCTACTAAACCTTTGGGGACCCAACACGGGAGCACTTAATATGTGAAGCAAATCTTGATGGACATGTAGGGAGAGATTGACAGAAATACAGTCATAGTTGAGGATTTAAACGTTCCATTGACTTCAATGTATAGATCTTCCAGACAGAAAATCAGCAGGGAGACAGCAGCCTTCAACAACACACTCGGCAAATGGATTTATGTGATATCTTCAGAGCAATTCATCCCAAAGCAACTGAATATACATACTTTTCAAGTGCAAATGGAACATTTTCCAGGATAGAATACAAGTTAGGACACAAAATAAGTCTCAATAAGTTTAAGAATATTGAAATCATAGCAAGCATCTTCTCTGACCACAATGTTATAAAACTAGAAATACAACAAAAGAAGAACACTGAAAAACATTCAAAGGCATGGAAGCTAAATAAGATGTTATTAAACAATGTAGGGTCAACAATAAGATCAAGAAAGAAATAAAAATATACCTTGAAACAAATGAAAATGAGGACATAACAATATAAAATCTGTGGGATGCAGGAAAGCAATTCTAAGAGGGTAATTTATAGTATTACAGGCTTATGTCAAAAAAACCAGAAAATACTCAAATAAACAATCTAACTTTACACCTAAAGGAACTTGAAAAAGAACAATAAACAAAGCCCAAAGTGGAAAAAAAGAAATAGTAAAGATCAGAGGAGAAATAAACAAAATGGAGTCTAAAAAATGATACAAAGATCAATGAATCTAAGAGCTCATTTTTAGAAAGATAAACCTTCAGCCAGACTCATCAAGAAAAAAAGAGAGAGCACCCAAATAAATAAAATCAAAAATGAAAGAGTAAAAAAAAAAAAACAAGCGACACTAAAGAAATATAAAGGATTGTAAGAAAAAAAATATGAACAACTATATGCCAACAAACTGGACAACTTAGACAAAATGGACAAAGTTTAGAAACATACAGTCTTCCAAAACTAAATCAGAAAGATTTAGAGAATCCGAATCGACATATTACAAGTAGTGAAATTGAATCAGTAATCAAAAAACTCCCAAACAAAAGCCCTGGACCACATAACTTCACAAGTGAATTTTACCAAACATTCCAAGAACTAATACCTCTCCATCTCAAACTATTTCAAATAATTCACGAGGAATGAAGGTTTTCAAAATCATTTCATGAGGCCAACATTATCCTAATTCCAAACCAAATAAAGACAGTACAAAAAAAGAAAATTACAGGCCAATATCCCTGATGAACATAGGTACTAAAACCCTCAACAAAATATTAGCAAATTGAAGACAACAATGGCTCATAAAGATCATACGCCATGATCAACTGGGATTTATTCTAGGAATGCAAGGTTGCTACAACATTCACAAATCAATAAATGTGATTCAGCACATTAAAAAATGAAGGATAAAAACAACATGATCATATCAATAGATACAGAAAAAGCATTTGATAAAATCCCACACCCATTTATGATAAAAACTCTCAGCAAAGTGGAAATAGAGGGAACATACCTAAACATAATAAAGGCCATATGTCAACTGTCAGCATTATACTCAATGGGCAAAACTGAAAACATTCTCCTTAAGATTGGGAACAAGACAGGGATGTTTGTTTTCACCTCTGGTCTTCAACATTGTACTGGAAATCCTAGCCAACGCAATCAGAGAAAAAGAAATAAAAGGTATCCAAAGTGGAAAGGAAGAAGCAAAACTGTCATTATTTTCAAATGACATGATACTGTACAAAGAGAACCCCAAAGATTCCACCCAGAAACTACTAGAACTGATAAATGAATTCAGCAAAGTAGCAGGATACAAAATTAGTATCCAGAAATTAGTTGCATATTTACATGCCAATAATGAACTGACAGAAAGGGAAATTAAGAAAACAATCCCTTCACAATTGTTTAAAAGGAATAAAATACCTCAGAAGAAACCTAACCAAGGATGTAAAAGACCTGTATTAGGGAATTTATAAGACACTGAAGAAAGAAATTGAAGAAGATACAAATAAGTGGAAGCACATAACAAGTTTATACATAGGAAAAATTAACATCATTAAAAGGTCCACACTACCCAAAGCAGTCTGTAGATTCAATGCAATTCTTTTCAAGATTCCAATGATGTATTTCATGCAACTAGAACAAATATTTCAATAATTTATATGGAACCACAAAGGACCCACATAGCAACAGTGATCCCGAGAAAGAAGAACAAAGTTGAAGGAATCATGCTACCTGATATCAAAATATATTGTAAGGCCATAGTATTCAAAACAACATGGTACTGGCATAAAAACAGATATATAGATCAATGGAACAGAATAGAGAGCCCAGAAATAAACCCACAGCTTTATAGTCAATTAATATTTGACAGAGGAAGTAAGCACATACAATGGGCTAAAGACAGTTCATTCAATAAATGGTTTTGGGAAAATTGGGCAGAGACATGCAGAAAAATGAACTAGTCCACCTTCTTATACCATACTCAAGAGTAAATTCAAAATGAATCAAAGACTTGAATGTTAGATTTGAAACCATTATAATCATAGATGAACACTTAGGCAGTAAAATCTTGGACATTATTCACAGCAATATTTTAATGAATATATCTCCCTGGGCAAAGGAAACAAAAGAAAAATAAACAAATGGGAGTACATCAAACTGAAAAGTTTTTTCCCAGCAAAGAAAACATCAACAAAATTAAAAAGCAACCCACAGAATGGGAGAATATATTCACCAGTACAACTGATAAGGGATTAATATGCAAAATTTACAAAGAACTTACAAAATTCAACACCAAAAAACCCAAACAACCCAATTTAAAAAATGGGCAAAGGACTTGAATGGACATTTCTCCAAAGAGGCCAGACACAGATGGCCAATAGGCATATGAAAAGATGCTCAACATCTCTAATCATCAAAGAAACGCAAATTAGAACCACAATGAGATATCAGCTCACACCTGTCAGAATGGCCATCATCAATAAATCAACAAACTACAAATGCTGGTGAGGAAGTGGAGAAAGGAGAACCCTTTTGCACTGTTGGTGGGAATGCAGACTGGTGCAGTCACTGTGAAAAGCAGTATGGAGATACCTCAAAAAATTAAAAATGGATTTGCCTTTTGACCCAGTGATCCCACTTCTGGGAATATATCCAAAGGAACCCAAAACACAAATTCAAAAGAACATAAACACTCCAATGTTCACTGCAGTGTTATTTACAATTGCCCAAGATATGGAAGCAGCCCAAGCATCCACTAATAGATGAGTGGATAAAACAACTATGGGACATTTACACAATGGAATACTACTTGGCCATAAAAAGAAAGTTTTGCCTTTTGTGACAGCATGGATGGACCTGGAGAACACTATGCTAAGTGAAATAAGTCATTCAGAGAAAGACAAATACCATATGATTTCACTCATATGTGTAATCTAATGAACAAACTGAACTAACAAGGAAAATAGAGAGTCTCATAGATAGCAGGATGACAGCCAAGGGGGTGGAAGGTTAGGGAGTGTAGGGATTGAGCAAAAAGTAAAAGGACTCATGGACATGGACAATAGTGTGCTGATGCTGGTGGAGGGGATTATAAAGGGACTAAATGATAATGGAAAAAAACAAAAAAAAATGTTAAAAAAAGTTTCACAATGAATACACTATTGTTCAGAAGTCTTAGAGTCACCTTGTCAGAATAGTCAGAAATTCAAACAAACAAATGAAACAAAAACCTGTAAAATAGGGAGAATCTGGAATTCAGGAAGGCTGAAGCAGCAGGAATTTATAGAGCAGAGCACCACAGGGTAGAGAATATCGTAGAGAAAAAGCTCCAGAATTCTGCATAGGAGTCCCATTGAGGTTGTGTTGAATGGGCAAAGATTTTTCAGTAAACACACAAAAAAGCCACAAATACTTTTTAAAAATTGAACTTCAACAAAGAACCATTTGCTCTTCTAAAAACATCTTCAAGACTGTGCTTTAAATTCAAAGTTTCTGTTTATATTTTGCTTGCTTGTGTGTTTTATTGAGGCGGGGATAGGTGGGGCAGGGGGATGAAGTGGGGTGAAAATGGAGACAACTGTACTTGAACAACAATAAAAAAGTAAAATAAAATAAAAATAAATACATCTTTGAGAAAATTAAAAGACAAGAGACGAAGTGGGAAAAAATACTTCCAATACAGATATTGATGATGGAATTGTATTCCACATATAAGAAGAATTCTCATAACTCAATAAGAAAAAAATGAACAGCATAATAACAAAAGAATAAAATATTTAAGTGGACATATCACAAAAAAGTGATGATTAGCCAATGAACACATAAAAATGATTCACTCATCAAAGACTTACAAATTAAGACCAAAATAAGATATTACTACTGCACACCAAATAGAGTGGTAAAAATTAAGAAGACTGACAATATTAATTATTGATGAGAATGTGGAATATCTAGGACTATCAGAGTTGCTGGTAGAAATATTAAGTGGCATGGCCACTTTGAAAAAGTGGTGAGCAGTTTATTTTAATGTTAAATATGTACCAATCATAAGACTCAGCAATCCCACAAGTATTTGCCCAAGAGAAAAAAATCATGTATCCAGTTCACAAAATGACTTGCCTGTGAATGTTCATAGAAGCTTCATTCCCAAACTGAAGACAACCTAAAGGTCCATCAATCAGTAAATGGATAAATACATTTTGGTATATAAATGGGAAAATTTACACCAGTAAAAACAAAGAAACTACTGATACACTGAAATGTATAGATAAATATCAAAAACTTTATAATGGCCAAAATAATCCAGAAACAAAAGAGTATGTAAAGCAGGGTTCCATTTATATGAAATTCTGCAATAGGCAGAACTGCACTTTAGTGACTTGGAACAAAAGAAGTTCCCTGAGACCATGTGATGTGAGTGGAGAGGTTGACTGTATTTCTCTGGGCAGAAACATTTTAAAGTAAAAGAAATGCCCTATATTTTTATTGGTATGGGGATGTACATATATATGTCAAAACTAAGAACAATACTCAAAATAATTCATTTTATTATAGGTAAATTATATATTTTAAATTTTTATGTTTTTCTATTGTTGTACAATTACAGTTGTCCCCATTTTTCCCCATTACTCTCCCCTGCCCTACCTACCCCCACATCCCACATTCAATCCTCCTCCCCATCCCCATTGTCTTCGTCCATGGGTCCTTTATGCATGTTCCCTGATGACCCTTCCCCTTATTTGCCCCATTATCCCCCTCCCCACTCCACTCTGTTTACTGTCAGTTTGTTCTTTATTTCAATGTCTCTGGGTATATTTTGCTTGCTTGTTTGTTTTGTTGATTAGGTTCCACTTATAGGTGAGATTATATGGTATTTGTCTTTTAACACCTGTAGGTAAATTATATTTTTAAAAATTTATTCCAAATCTAAATATATAGTAAAGTCAATAACAGTAGTTACTAATTTTAGCTACTAAAATAGAAATCCAAGACCCCATATTGACATTAACTAATTATTGAGATTAGAAAAATGTCACTTATAGTAGCATATCAATGCCTAAATATAGAAGGAATAATTAATTCAGAAAATCACTATTAGGACACCTTTCTTGATTTAATTAATTCAGCCAAGAAACATCAATAGACATTTTGATTAGCGAGCAAATGTATGCTGAATAATGTGATATTTACATGGTGTCAAATACTTCCCCCCAAAATACTTATGAATATATAGGAAAGAAAGGGCAAATCACAGTGGAGAAACATGACAAACACCACTCAGGAGATAAAGGTTAACAAGCTGGGTATTACCTGAAAAGATACAATAAAAACAAAGCATCACTTCTGGAACATTCCTGGCAGAAGTGCATTCCCTTAATCTAATCAAGAAGCAGCATAAAACAAACCCCAATTAAGGAATATTCCACAAAATCACTGGAAGTATCTAAAGAAACATAACAAATAAATGCAACATATGGTCATATAACACATGATCATATGTAGGATACATTTATTATAAAGGCCATTATTGGGGCAACTGGAAAAACTTGAGTGGGGATTGCTTATTAGATGACTGCGTGCATATCACTGTTAATTTCCTGATTCTAATGGCTGTAGTCTGATTATGCAAAATAATGCCTAGTTTGTATAAAATATATTATACAATATTTTTAAATGCTGGGGTAGCTTGTCACTAATTGACTCTCAGGTGATTCAAGTATTAAAAAAAACAACTCTAAGTAATAGCTTTGGTTATTTTTTATTAACTTGGTGAAGCATTCACTAAAGCCATAAAATTAAAAAACCTAATATTTCTCACTCAGAAAATTCATATTTTTATATTTTACTAGACACAGCATAGAGTTCTCCATACAAAAATCACATGGAAGGTGAACTTTTTATGTCAATGTAAAACTAATAGTAATTATCAACCATGATTGGAAAGATACTATATCTACTATACAGAAATATTTATTGAAATAGTATCTACCACAATGTTCAAAATGTTCATAATCAAAATCAGCTATTGTGAATCATTATTTTCTTAGATTTTATTTAGGCAGGTTTTTTTTTTTAATTTAGCCTCTTCCAGAAAGGAATTAAACATTTTTTACCCCCTTTTTTGGATCACTTAGTAGTTTAAATAGTAGAGTGTGCAAAATAGTGAACTATTGTTATCTTGTGAGATAACATGCTTATCTTGAATCACTCCTAAATCTTTCTGATTTTATTCTGAGATCCTACAATTTAGTTTGTATTATTGCATTAACACTTCCAGTTTTCCAGAAACTTGATCTGATTCAAGTCGTTATTCATTACATTTTATTACATTTCCACACTTTCATTGCAATTATTTGCGTAATGTTTCAGTGTAAATTAGTTAAGCCTAATTAGAGTCATTTAGCAGACATGTGTGATCATGAATTTTTCAAAACAAAATAAAATACAGCTACGGCTAATCTTCATCAGTAAACAGCAGTCCATTCAGGACAGTTATTAAAATATTTAAATATTTCCATTTCTCTTGGTACTTAGCTGGTGCTCTGAATGTTTCAAATGTCTCACTATGATCTTTGTCACCCCATGCCACCCCAGAAACTAAAGAGATAAAGCTGGAACATCAGAAGGGATCTACATTCAGCTTCAGCACCACGGCCAGTGTCTCTAAAGATTGCCCATGTGTAACAGTACTGTATTGTACATTTCAAATCTCCTAAAAAGTAAATCTTAAAAGTTCTCATCACAAGAAAAAAATGCAACTGTAAGATGATGGATATTAACTACACTTATTGTGGTAATCTATAAGTTCAAGCATTATTCTGTACACTTTAATCAATGCAATACATCAATTATATCTTTTTTATTTTTATTTTGAAGAGTATAATTGGGAACATACATTTTTTAAATATATTTTATTGATTATGCTATTAAAGGTGTCCCACTTCCCCCTTCACTCCACTCCATCCTGCACACCCCCTCCCTCCCACATTCCCCCCCTATAGTTCATGTCCATGGGTAATACATATAAGTTCGTTGGCTTCTACATTTCCTGTACTATTTTTACCCTCCCCTTGTCTATTTTCTACCTACCATTTATGCTACTTATTATCTATACCTTTCCCCCCTCTCTCCCCCTCCCATTCCACTGTTGATAACCCTCCATATGATCTCCATTTCTGTGGTTCTGTTCCTGTTCTAGTTGTTGGCTTAGTTTGCTTTTGTTTTGGTTTTAGGTGTGGTTGTTAACAACTGTGAGTTTGCTGTCATTTTTACTGTTCATGCTTTTTATCCTCTTTTTCTTAGATTAATCCCTTTAACATTTCATATAATAAGGGCTTGGTGATGATGAATTCCTTTAACTTGACCTTATCTGAGAAGCACTTTTTCTGCCCATCCATTCTAAATGAAAGCTTTGCTGGATAGAGCAATCTTGGATGCAGGTCCTTGCCTTTCATGACTTGGAATACTTCTTTCCACCCCTTCTTGCCTGAAAGGTCTCTTTGGAGAAATCAGCTGACAGTCTTATGGGAACCCCTTTGTAGGTAACTGTGTCCTTTTCTCTTGCTGCTTCTAAGATTCTCTCCCTATCTTTAATCTTGGGGAATGTAATGATGATGTGCCTTGGTGTGTGCTTCCTTGGGTCCAGCTTCTTTGGGACTCTCTGAGGTTCCTGGACTTCCTGTAAATCTATTTCCTTTACCAGATTGGGGAAGTTCCCCTTCATTATTTGTTCAAATAACTTTTCAATTTTTTGTTCTTCCTCTTCTCCATCTGGTACCCCTATAATCTAGATGTTGGAACATCTGAAGATGTCCTGGAGGTTCCTAAGCCTCTCCTCATTTTTTTGAATTCTTGTTCCTTCATTCTTTTCTGGTTGGATGTTTCTTTCTTCCTTCTGGTCCACACCATTGATTTGAGTTCCAGTTTCCATCACTCTTGGTTTCCTGTACATTTTCCTTTGTCTCTCTTAGCATAGCCTTCATTTTTTCATCTAATTTGTGACCACATTCAACCAATTCTGTGAGCTTCCTGATTACCAGTGTTTTGAACTGTGCATCTGATAGGTTGGCTATCTCTTTGTTGCTTAGTTGTATTATTTTTTTCTGGAGCTTTGATCTGTTCTTTCTTTTGGGCCATTTTTTTTTTGTCTCGGCACGCCTGTTAGGTAAAGGGGTGGAGCCTTAGGTGTTCACCAGGGCGGTGTAATGCTGGTTGCTGCACTGTTATGCTGTATGTGGGGGAAGGTCTGATAGGGAGCTTGCTCCACTCTCTGCCAGTTTTCAGTCATTCCCTCCACTACCCACAATCAAATTGGACCCTTCTGCTGCTGTTTCCCGAGTGAATGGGTTTGTGTATGTTCTAGGCCCCTGTGGGTCTCTCCAAAAAACTCTCCTGTGAGGCTGGGAGTTTCTCCTGCTCCTGCCTCAACCCCCACAGGTGTTTTCAGTCAGTGGTTTGAGGCTGTTTTTCCCCACGCTGGAACTCTGGATTGCTCAGTCTGTCACCTGGTCCACCAGCTGCTGCCTCACCGGCCAGCTGCAGCTTTGCCTACCCCACTCCACCATCCACCACCTCGTTGGGTCTGCCAGACATAGTGTGTCTACCTATGCCTCCATTTTGGCCAGAAGCTTGGAACATGCATTTTTGTACATAAAACAATCTGTATAACTTTTTCACATTTGTTTAAAGTGAGCATTTGCTTTCAATTTTACTTGTTACTAATTGCTTGCACTAATTTTTGAAGTGTAATTATTTACCTTAAAGTGAAATACCTTATAAGTTAATCATAAAATAGTATTAAAATTTTTTAAATTCCTATAATATACTCGTTTATTATGCTGCACAAAAATTGCTTCTATGTAAATTTTATTTTTAGTGAGGACAAGAGATTACTCAATATATTCTAGATTCTGTTTTGTCCCATTAATTAATGTGAATAAAATGTTGAATGCATTTTTCAAGTTCCCAAGTCATGATGCTGCTGCTGATCCAGGGACCACACTTTGAGTGTCATTGGTATAGACCGAATGTTCATTTTTATGTTTAATTTGATAAAATATGCCTAACAAAATTTATTACCTTGATCATTTTTAAGTGTACAGTTAAGCAGTGTTAAGTACATTCACATTATTATGCAAACAATCTCCAGAAGAGCTCTTTTCATCTGGTAAAACTGAAACTCTATAATTAAATAACAGCTCTTCATTCTCTCCTGCCACCCATTTTACTTTTTCTCTCTATGAATCTGACTACTTTATATACTTAATATAAGTGGAATCATATGGTAAAAATGTTGAAATGCTTTATATTAAGTTAAAATTGTCTTTTTATGACTGGTTTACATCACTTAGCAAAATGTCTTAAAGGTTCATCCATGTTGTAGTATATGTCAGAGGGGTTTTTTTCCTTTTAAAAACTAAGTAATATTCCATTGTGTGTCTGTACCACATTCTGTTTATTCATTCATCATTGATTGACACATGGGTTGCTCCAACTTTTTAGTTATTGTGAGTAATGCTTCTATAAACATAGCCGACAAATATCTCTTTGAGATCATGCTTTCAATTCTTTTGGATATATACACTCAGTGGAATTACTGGACCATATGGTAGTTCTATTTTTAATTTTTTGAGAAAGCACTATAACTGTTCTCCATAGTGACTGCACCATTTTACATTTCTACCAAGAGTAACACAACATAGGTTCCAATTTTTCTACATCTTCTCCAACACTTGTTCTTTTATATTGGAAATATTTTTAATATAATCATCCTAATGGGGTGTGAAATGACATGAAATATTCTTTATGAAATGAAAGAATGTTAAAGTTAAGTAACTTATAAAAAGTAGCTCAAAAAAAGTAGCCTCCAGTGTCCTTGGTCCTTTCTTTTTTCTGATATAAATATTCAAAGATAAAATTTTATTTTAGCCAGGAAGTTATTTTAGCATATTACACATGATTTCTCATATAGTATTTATGTTAGCACAAAAAGTCAGTATTGACTAAAAAAGTACTTTTAAAATACTAACATTAGTGTAGTTATTTAATTGATGTCCCCCTGCTCCTTTAGGCTGTAAGTACCACCAGGAAAGGAACTATATCTGACTTTCCACCTTTGTTCTCCTAATGATCATGCCAGCTGTGTCTCAGTTAATATACTTAGAACAAACAAATGAAGTAGAAATGCCAGAGCATTGCTTAATGGGGGAAGAGAACAACGTGCACGTATGGGCAAAATCAGGACTTTGGTGATTGGGGTGATTAGGCAGGGCTGGAGTGCCAGTGTTGATGGATCTTGGGGGTAGTACTGGTGCTGCAGCTGCAGTTTGGGGTGGAGGACTGATGCCCAGGATGGTGTTAAAATCACTATTTTACCTGTCAGATAATTATGCAGATGTTAAAGCTGAGTAGTTAGTTTCCTTTGATAAAATTTCCAAAGAATCAGGAGGTTTACCATCTTTACAGTGATTTCTTTTTTCTTTATTTTTATTGTTGACACTTTTGCAGATGTCCCCATCTCTGCTTTATTCCACTCTTCCCATTTCCTTTTTTAAGAAAAATTTAAAGAAGCTATTTATGTATTCACACAGAATATTCTCCAAGATATACTAAGTAGGAAAGACAAAGTACAAAACTGGGTATATAATATTCTACTATTTATATAAAATTATGGAGAATACACAAATACATATTTGCTTGTTGTATTAATTATCAATTGTTTTAGAACAAATTACCCCAACACTTAATGACTTAAAACATTTATTATCTGTTTCCATGGGTCAAGTATTGGGCACAGCTTAGCTGGTTGCCTTTGGTATAGCTCCTCAGGATGTTGTAGTCAAGCCATTTGCTGAGGCTGTGATCTCACTTGAAGTCTCATCTGGGGGAGAGAGGATCTGCTTCCAAGCTCACTCAGGTGGTTGCTGGCAGGCATCAGTCTCTCACATGAACTCTCCACAAGGTTGTGCCCAGCATCACAGTTGACTTCCCCCAGGTTGAGTGATCCCAGAGAGTGAGCAAATGAGTGATAGTATCCACGATGGAAGCTGTAGTTTTTTTTCATAGACTGGTCTCAGAGTGATATCACACCAGTTCTTCAGTATTCTATTCCCTAAGGAAATCCGTTAGTCCAGCTCACACTAAAGGAGAAGAGATGAACACTTACATGGCATGAGATAGATGGGGATCATTTCAGGCTACCTGAGAGATTACCCAGCACTGCACTTATGTAAGCAAATAATATTTTTGGAAGGATACACTAGAAACATTAAACATTGTTGTCTCCACAACAGGGAAGTGAATAACTAGGGGAGAACTTGTCAATGAATATGCTCTTACACCCTTTGAATGTTGTGTAAAGCAATGAGCACAATGCCTGGCACACAGCAAATTATGCTTATACTGTCTCCTGTTCATGGAATGCCCTGCATTCTTCTCCTAGTGCCAAGAAAAATTAGCCTCAGGCCTAACTGAGATGTCACGATGAAGCAGTGTCCCCAGCAGGTATTTATCATCTCTCTTCCACAGCATTCTGTTTTTACCTAAAATGCAATACTTTAACTACTGTATTACAATTTAAATCTCTTCAATTTAGTCTGGCCCATGGATCATCAGCATCAACATTACCTGGGCTCTTGTTAGAAATACAGAATCTAGAACCCCACCCTAGGACTACAGAATCAGAATCCAAATTTTGACACAATGTTAGAGTTTACATGTGTGTTGAAGTTTAAGAAATACTGGTTTAGCACTTCTGTCCAAGATGTCTGCATAGGTAGACATGCTTCACTTCATTACACAACCAAAAGAAGAATAACAACCAATTCAAAACCAAAAAACAACAAGAACTGCCAGAAAATCAAGCTGTATGGAAGCCAGACAATCAACAAGTTAAAGAAGAAACATTCATCCAGATTAATAAGACGGGCATAAATGGGCAGCTGGGCAGAGGGGAAATGTGGCTCAGTGGAGGCTGGTGGATTGGGTGGGCGAGGCAGCTGCTGGTGACCAGGTTGTCTCACATTTGCGTGTAAATAAACCTGGAGGGACAACTGGGGAGCGAGACAAACTGCAACTCAGGGTTCCAGCACCACTAAATAAAGTCTCAAAACCTCTGGCTATAAAAAATCTATGGGGGTTGCAGTGGTAGGGAAAACTGGCAGTCTCACAGGAGAGTCCATTGGAGGGGCCCACAGGGTCCAAGAACATACACAAACACATGCACACCCACCTGGGAATCAGCTCCAGGGCACAACTGAAAGGGCATAATTCACTTCTGGGTAGTGGGGAAAGTGACTAAAAGCTGGGCAAGAGCCAAGCAAGCACCATTGTTCTCTCTCTGACCCCTCGCCCAGAGACAGCACCACATGCAGAGATGTAAGGTGCCCTTTCCTTGTTAATACCTAAGGCTCCACCCCTTAGAACTTAACAGGTGTGCTGAGACAAAGAAATATGGCTCATATGAAAGAGCAGATCAAAACACTAGAAAAAGAACTAAACAACAAGGAGATAGCCAACTGATCAGATGCAGAGTTCAAAACACTGGTAACCAGAATGCTCAAAGAAATGATTGAGTATGGCCACAAAATAAAGGAAGAAGTGAAGCCTATGCAAAGCAAAATAAGGAAAAATATGCAGGGAACCAACAGTGAAGGGAAGGAAACCAGGGCTCAAATCAATGATTTGGAACAAAAGGAAAAAATAAACATTCAACTGGAACAGAATGAAGAAACAAGAATTCAAAAACTTTAGATTAGGAACCTCTAGGACAACTTTAAACATTCCAACATCCAAATCATAGTGGTGCCAGAAGGAGAAGAACAAGAATAAGAAACTGAAAACTTATTTGAAAAAATAAAGAGAACTCCCCCAACCTGGCAAAGGAAATAGACTTCCAGGAAATCCAGGAAGCTCAGAGAGTCCCAAAGAAGTTGGACCCAAGGAAGCACACACCAAGGCACATCATAATTACATTTCCCAAGATTAAAGCTAAGGAGAGAATCTTAAAAGCAGAAAGAGAAAAGGAGTTACCTACAAAGGAGTTCCATAAGACTATCTGCTGATTTCTCAAAAGAAACCTTTCAGGCAAGAAGGGGCTGGAAAGAAATATTCAAAGTCATGAAAAGCAAAGACCTACATCCAAGATTACTGTATTCAACAAAGCTGTCATATGAAATGGAAGGGCAGATAATGTGTTTCCCAGACAAAATAAAGTTAAAGGAGTTCATCATTACCAATTCCTTATTATATGAAATGTTCAATGGATTTATCTAAGAAAAAGAAGATGATCAAAACCACGAAGAGTAAAATGACAACAAAGTCACAACTATCAACAGCTAAACCTAAAACAACAAAAACAAAGTAAACAAGCAACTAGAACAGGAACAAAATCACAGAAATGGAGATCACATGGAGGGTTATCAGTGGGGAGGGTGAAGGGGAGAATGGAGGGGGAAGGTACAGGGAATAAGAAGCATAATTGGTAGGTACAAAGTAGACAGGGGTTGGGTAAGAATAGTATAGGAAATGGAGAAGCCAAAGAACTTACATGTATGACTCATGGACATGAACTAAGGAGAGGGGGATGCTGAAGGGAATGGGGATACCAGGTGTAGGAGGGTAAAGGGGAGAAAAAATGGGGCAACTATAATAGCATAAGCAGTAAAATATATTTTTAAAAGGAAATACTGGTTTAAATCCCTAGTTGAACTATGAACCTTTCTAGGGCTCTCTTTCATCTCTCTCCCTAGAACATTTCTAACTGAGCTGTGTTTCCTGAATCCATTGGTTCTTTCTTCTTCATTTTGTATTGTTTATTCACTTATTTTTATTTTTTTCAGTTTTATTAAGGTATAATTTGACAAATAATATTGTGTACACTTAAGTTGTAGACCATAATGGGTTGTTAATATATAGTATACATTGTGAAATGAATATCATAGTGGGTTTTTCTCAAATTGAGGTATAATTGATATTTAACATTGTACAGCAGGTTCTCAAATAATGTCATTTCATTCAACATTATTGAGAAAAAAAATTGATTCCTGGCAGCCCTGAGCCACTGTCTGTGTGGAGTTTGCACATTCTTCCCATGTCTGCAGATTTTCTCTGGGAACTTGGGTGTCCTCCCATCCCAAAGCTGTACACATTAGTTGGATTGGTATGTCTGAACTGTCCCACTGTAAGTGAGTGTGGGTGTGAGTGTGCTCTGCTGTGGATTTGTGGCTCCTCACATCCTGAGCTGCAAGAGAGGATACAGCAACACATGACAAATGGGTTGGAAAATAATTCTCTTACTTTTTAAATTAATCTTTCTTAAATGTATATATAATTCACATTTATTTCAATATTAAGGTAGATTCTTCTCCTCCTTATGTTTTGGTTTCTAAATCTCTAGAAAAATTTTCATATCCTCATTCTTCTTCTTCTTTTATGTATAGAATTGATTCATTCTGTTTTTTTGATGTGTACTTTTATTTATAAATATATTTTTTTTATATTGAGTTATATAGTTGGCACATAACATCATATTAGTTTTATCCATCTCCCATTTTGATAATCTGTGGCTTAAATTATTCCAGGATAAAGGATATTTTATCTGCAAGAGTCTTAAGACAAGGAAACAAGAATCCAAAAAGGCTAGCAAGTTGCCTCAGGATCCCATAGTCCCCTGGGTCAACAAACAAACAAATTAAAGGGAGAATATTTTATGTACAGTCTGAAAAATCTACTCTTTGGTGGTATTTTGCCACTTTGAACTACTTGTTCAGTCAATAACAATTTCTTCTTAAGTCGGCATTAGGGAGAGAACAAACATAATTAGCATGAGTGGAATTAAATATAAAGGACTCATCGTGCAGAAGTTTAACATTTGATTTTGGATCTGAAAAAAATCAACAAATATATTTGAACAAACTAGTTGACACTATTTCCCATTTAATTTTTAAACCAATGTTGTACCTCTATTCTTAAGGCATTTAGGATCTAATATTTAAATGTTAAAATATTTTTAAATAATATATAGTATATACTTGTTGCTGGACAATTCACTTTGGAGATGAATATTGCAAAATTATTTTTTAAGTAAAAGCCCTGGCTGGGTTGCATAAGTTTGAGTATACATTTGAAAGAGAAACTAAATGTAGGAGTTTTTAGAGAAGAATAGTAAAAATGTTTTATGTATACAAGTGACCCAGTGCAAGGTAAGTCCCTGCAAGGACAGGGACAACAGTGCAGTGATTGACTGTGGGAGTGTGGAGTGAACTTGAGTGGAGAAGGGCAAAGGGGAAAAATTGGAAAAACTGTAATAGGATAAAAATAAAAAATAATAGTAAAACTATTTTAAATTAACATACATATTATATTAAAGTTTGATGAGCACACTTTATCTACCCTGAAATGTGATGAAATATACACAGGAAAATGAGACTTAAAAAACACAAACAGGAGGTAATTTAGAGCCAGCCTTGACTCCTTGGTCAAATGATTTGTAATCATGAGAGCATAAGGGTGTATTGGTTAAGTGTGCAGACCAGATCCCCTGTTTGGTCATCCTGGCTCTGCCACTTGCCTGCTGTACGATCTTAAGCAGAGCAGTATACTTTTTTTTCCTTAGCTTCCTCATTTATAAAGTGGGGATACAAATATCTACATTATAAAGTTACCTCAAAAAATTAATTTTTTTTCTTTAAATTATTTTATTGTTGTTCAAGTACAATTGTCTGCGTTTACCCCCTAAGTCCCCCCCACCCCAGCCATCCCCACCTCCCTCCCCTGCTTTCATCCCCCTCTTGGTTTTGTCCATGTGTCCTTTATAGCTGTTCCTGAAAACCCTTCCCCCTTCTCAAAGTAGTATTGGAAGTCCTAGCTACAGCAGACAAGAAAAAGAAATAAAAGGCATCCAAATTAGAATCAAATTAATTTTTTAAATGCTTATAATTTTAATACATAATGGATGGATACATAATTTCCTGAGTGTCCTTAGAGTTCACATGCATATATTTACAGATGAGATTTCCAAATATTCCTTGAACTATAAAGGGTCCATCTAGAAAATTGTAGATCTATAGACTCACTCCCTATAAATCAGTGTTTCCATGTCTTTTGACACCTATAGAAATTTGCCACCTTTAGAAAACCATTCTTTTAATAAATAAAACAGAATATTTCAATTATTTCAAGTGATTATTTTACTACAACGTAAGATAAATGTTAATTAAAATCAACAAACTATTTCTATTTGACTATATGTATTATATAGTCAAATATAGAACCTTTCAGATTCTGCATCTTACCAGTTTCATATTCTATTAATTCACTTTTCTAAATTTAAAAAATCTATTTTACAATTATTCATTAAATGACAGCAACTGTTTGGCACCCCTAGATTCTGGACATTTCAATTAAATGCACATGTAAAAATTATGAAGAGATTTCTCATGGAAGGCTACAGCCTTTTTTGCATGTCTGAGAAAGAAAATAAATTAAAGGCATCTCTTGTAAACTGTCAAAATAAACTACTCATTTGGGCAGCCCTCTCTACTTTGAACAACTTGGTAGGTCAATATTTCCTTCCTAGGCAGACACTGAATAAGGAATACATAGTTGAGGAGCATTAAAAGCAAATCACTTGAACTACTCAAAACTTGATTTTTTTTTTTTTTTAATTTCCATTTGGGATTGTAGTGAATGGATTTCCATTCTACTCTTCTGTTTTATTCAATTCCAAAAGGTGCTTTTGTGTTTGTGGCTACTTTTGCAGATTTATATGAAGTTTTTCATGGATAACAATCCATCTATAATTGGCAATAAAGATAAAAATAATAAAAAATTAACATTGAGTCCTTAACATATGCTAGATACACTGAATTATTTTATATATATTTAATTTACAGATATTATAATTTACTTATATTATCCTTTTTAACCATCAAAACCAGTACTGTTTGTTCTCTTTAAGGTAAGTCCCATTGTCTTATTTTTCCATAGTTGACGAACCTGAGGCACAAAGCAGTTAAGAAGCTTGTACTAGGCCATGTAATCAGTAAGTGGTGGGGCTAGGATTAAAACCTTTCAGCCTGCTTTCAGAATCTGGGCTCTTAATCACCACAATGTACTTTGTACTTAATGATTCTTTCCCTTTCAAGTGACAAATTACTACAGTCAAGCTGGCTAAAGAAAAGAATTACTAAAAATTCATAAAAAGACCTCTGCTGCCAGGATGGTGGCTGCACCCCTAACCCAGGCCCCAGTGGTGGAGGGCGCCCAGCTGCACCTGCAACCCCAGACGTGCACCACCCACCCACCTGCCCCGCACCCCCGCTGCCTCCACTGCCGCTGCGCGCTCACACCCAAAACCCCAGGGGCAGTGCTCACTGAGCGACTGTGCGCACCCAGCGCCAGGCACACTCCAGCAGCAGAAGCCAAAAGCCCACAACCGCAGTCCCAGGGCATAGCGCACCTGACCCCACAGCTCCAGCTGCCACTGCAACTGCTGGTAGAAGCCGTCAGCTCACACCCCAGGCCCTCAGGATGGTGCACACCCAAACACCCTGCCCAGTGGCTGCCCATCCTGCTCCAGAAGTGGAGGCTCACTTCTGCATCCCTGGGGGACACACTGCACCTGACCCTGCCCCAGAGGCACCTTGTGCCCAACACCAGCAATCCTACTCAGCTCCTTGCAGCAAGGAAGACCAGCAGAACTGGTTTGGCTTGTTTAAAGCCAGCAAGAGGTTTCCTTTTTTTTAAATTCCTTCTTCCTTTCTTTCCTTGTTTCCTGTTTTATTCCTTCTTCCTTCCTTCCTTTTTTTCTGTTTTTTTTTTTTATTCCCACAAGTGAGACAGTAAAATCTGGAGCTGCAAGAGGACCAGAGTTAGACCCAAACTGGGATCATCCCAATAACTGAGACAGTGAGACAAATTTCACCTTGCTACTCCAGGGAACTTGCAAGTTATTGTATACTTGTATTATTATTACTTTTTCATTATTTTTACATCTTTTATTAGCATTTTTTTTATGTCTCTTCTTTCTATTTAGTCTTCTTTGCTTGGTTTGTTAAATTGGATTGTTTGACTGGTTTCCCTTGTTCACTCTTTCATCATATATTTTTAATTTTCCATCTTTCACTTCATTTGTGTTCCAATAGCACACTGCTCTAGGTCCTGTACTTCCTATTCTTGTTATTCAGATCACATAGATTCTGTCATATGATTGTTGCTCCGTTACTATTGTAAATAATTGTGGTTCCATACAACTTTAAATACTACATAGCACCCCTCCTGGATTTTAGCTCACTTCACTGTTTGCTGAACTTTATTACTGTGGTGGTGAACTCTATTCTCTCTCACACTACACCTATTTTCTATCCTTTACTCTCACTTTACCTCATAATCTGACCTCGAACAAGCTCATTGCTTTCTAGATCCAACTCACAATCCACTCCCCAGCCCCAACAAGAGTATTATCTCTATTCCACCCTTTCTAAAAAGTGCTTACTTTGGTGAAATATCCCAGTTACCACTATACATATCCAAAGGATCTCCTATCTCTTTTCTACTGCTTGGTACTTTAAATAACATAGACAACATTCCTGCTGTCTTAAACCCTTTTGCCTTCCCCCACAAACTGAACACAAACAAACAGTGGGAAGACAAAGAAACAATCCCCAAATGAAAGGAATGCTAAATGAAACAGAGGCAAGTCAACTGTCAGATATTGAGTTCAAAGCAATGTTCATCAGGAAGCTCAATGAGCTCACAGAGAATAACCAAGAACTACAGGGAAACTATAATGAACTCACCGCAAACTCTATCAACATGAAAAAGGAAATAGAAAATGTCAACAAGGGCTAAAAGTAAATGAATAATAGAATATCTGAATTGAAGAACACAGTAAAAGGAATCAAAAGCAGGCTCTATGAAGCAGAGGATCAAATCAGCAAGCTGGAGGACAAGGTAGAAAGAAATACCCAGAAGAGCAAGAAAAGGAAAAGAGACTCAGAAAGAATGAAGAGGGGTTAAGAGAAATGCAGGACAGCATGAAACGTAATAATATCCATATAATAGGGATACCAGAAGGAGAATAAAAAGAGCAAGGGATAGAAAACCTGTTTGAAAAAAGTAATAATGGAAAACTTCCTTAATTTGATGAGAGAAAAATTCACACAATTCCAGGAAACACAGAGAGTCCCAAACCAGAGGAACCCCAAGAGTCCCACTTCAAGACACATCGTAATTAAAATGGCAAAATTTCAAGACAAAAAGAGAATCTTAAAGGCAGCAAGGGAAAAACAGGAAGTAACATAAAAGGGAGCCCAGATAAGACTAGCAACTGGCTTCTCAATGGAAACACTCCAAGCCAGAAGGGAATGGCAAGAAATATTCCAAGTAATGAAAACCAAGGGTCTGCAACCAAGTCTACTCTATCCAGCAAGCCTCTCAATTAAAATGGAAGGCCAAATAAGAAGCTTCCCGGACAAAAGAAGCCTCAAAGAATATACTTCCTCCAAACCAGCCCTGAAGATATGCTAAAGGGTCTGCCTTAAGAACAGGAAGAAAGACAGTGAGAGAGAGAGAGGAATACAGGTACGAAAAAATGGCAATGAATACCTATCATTGCCATTTGAAAGTACTTATCAATAATAACATTAAATGTAAATAGATTAAATGCCCCAATCAAAAGACATAGAACAGCAGAATAGATAAGAAAGCATGACCACAAATATACTGCCTACAGAGACCTACCTCAGAACAGAAGACCTACACAGACTGAAAGTGAAGACTGGAAACAAATAGTCCAAGCAAATGGACAGGGAAAAAAAAAAAAAAAAAAACAATAGATCTTCCAAACAAAATATCAACAAAGATATTATGGCATTGAACAATGCCCTAGATGAAATGGACTTAACAAATATACATAGAGCCTTTCATCCTAAAGAAGCAAAATACACATTCTTTTCAAGTGTACATGGAACAGTTTCAAAGATAGACCACATGATAGGACACAAAACAAGCCTCAAAAAATGCAAGAAAATTGAAATAATATCAAGGATGTTCTCTAACCACAAGGGACTGAAACTAGAAACAAACCTCAAGAAAAGAACCCAAAACACTCAAACTCATGGAGATTGAATATCATACTATTAAATAATGAATGGGTCAAGAATGAGATTAAGGAAGAAATCAAAAAGCTTCTGGAAACAAATGAAAATGAACTCACAACAATCAAAAACTTACGGGACACAGCAAAGGCAGTCCTGAGAGGGAAGTTGATAGCAATACAGGCCTACCTTAAGAAGATAGAAACATTTCAAACAAACAACCTAACCCTACGCCTACAAGAACTGGAGGAACAACAACAAAGACAGCCCAGAGCAAGTAAAAGGAAGGAAATAATCAAGATCAGAGCAGAAATAACTGACATAGAGACTAAAACACAATTGTAAGGATTAATAAATCCAGGAGCTGGTTCTTTGAAAAGATAAACAAAATCAAAAAGCCTTTAAGCAGACTCATCAAGAAAAAAAGAGAGGGACCCAAATAAACACAATCAGAAATGAAAGAGGAGAAATTAAAACCAATACCACAGAAATACAAAGTAGTGTAAGAAATTACTATGAACAACTATAGGCTAAGAAATTTGTAAACCTAGGTGAAATGGACAAATTTCTAGAAAAATATAATCTTCCAAAACTGAATGAAGAAGAAGCAGAAAGCTTGAGCAGACCTATAACAGCTGATGAAATTGAAGCAGTAATCAAAAAGCTTCTAACACACAAAAGCCCTGGACCAGACAGTTTCAAAAGAGAATTCTACAAAGCATTTAAGGAAGAATTAACCCTTATCCTTCATAGATAATTCCAAAAAATTCAAGAAGAAGGAAGACTCCCAAACTCATTTTATGAAGCCAGCATCATCCTAATCCCAAAACCTGATAAAGACATAACAAAGAAAAAAAACTTCAGGCCAACATTGTTGAGGAACATAAATGCTAATATCCTCAACAAAATATTGGCAAACCTCATACAACAATATGTTAAAAAGATCATATACCATGATCAAGTGGGATTCATCCCAGGGGTGCAAGGATGGTATAATATTCACAAATCAATAAACATAATATATCACATAAACAAAATGAAAGACAAAAATCACATGATCATATCAATAGATGTGGAAAAAAGCATTTGATAAGGTACAGCACCTATTTATGATAAAGAACACTTAGAAAAGTGAGAATAGAGGGATCATTCCTCAACATAATAAAGGCCATATATGAGAGACCTACAGCCAACATCACACTCAATGGACAAAAACTTAGAGCTTTCCCACTAAGATCAGGAACAAGACAAGGATGCCCTTTCTCACCACTCCTATTCAACATAGTGCTGGAAGTCCTAGCCACAGCAATCAGACAAGAAAAAGAAATAAAAGGCATCCAAATTGGAAAGGAGGAAATGAAACTGTCACTGTTTGCAGATGACATGATAGTGTACATGGAAAATCCTATAGACTCCACCAAAAAACTACTCGACCTAATAAATGAATTTGGCAAAACAGCTGGATACGAAGTCAATACTCAGAAATCAAAGGTATTTTTGTACACCTACAATGAAATATCATAAACAGAAATCAGGAGAAAATATCGCATTTGCTATAGAAACCAGAAAAATGAGTACCTAGGAATAAACCTAACCAAGGAGGTAAAAGACCTGTACTCAGAAAACTACACAACGTTGAAGGAAGAAATTAAGGAAGACACAAAGAAATGGAAGCATGTATCGTGCTCATAGATTGGAAGAATTAACATCATCAAATGGCCATACTACCCAAAGCAATTTATAGATTCAATGCAATCCCTATTAGAGTACCAACGACATATTTCACAGATATAGAATGAACATTTCACATATTTATATGGAACCAAAAAGGACCCAGAACAGCTGCAGCAATTTTGAGAAAGAAGAACAAAGTAGGAGGGATCACAGTACCTGACATCAAACTGTATTACAAGGCCACTGTAGTCAAAACAGGCTAGTAATGGCATAAGAACAGACACATAGATCAATGGAACAGAACAGAGAGCCCAGAAATAAACCCAAGTCTCTATGGTCAATTAATATTTGACAAAGCATGAAGAAGCATTAAATGGAGTAAAAATAGCCTCTTCAACAAATGGTATTGGGAGATCTGGACAGCTACATGCAAAAAAAAAAAGAAACTTTTCACCAACTTACACCAACACAAAAATAAATTCAAGGTGGATAAAAGATTTAAATATAAGTCGTGACACCATAAAAGTCCTACAGGAAAACTTTGACAGGAAAATCTCAGACATTCCCTGCAGTAACATCTTCACAGATACGTCCCCTAAAGCAAGGGACATAAAGGAAAGAATAAACAAATGGGGACTCATCAAATTAAAAATTTCTGCATGGCTAAAGAAAATAGCATTAAAATGAAAAGAGAACCAACTATGTGGGAAAACATATTTGCCAACAATACCTCGGAGAAGGGTTTGATCTCCAGAATATATAAAGAACTCACACAACTGCACTCCAGGAAGACAATAACCCAATTAAAAAATGGGCAAAAGACTGGAACAGACACTTCTCCAAGGAGGACATGCAGAGGTCCCAGAGACATATGAAAAGATGCTCAGCATCACTAGCCATCAGAGAGATGCAAATTAAAACCACAATGAGATACCACTTCACACTGGTCAGAATGGCCATCATAAACAAATCAACAAACAAGTGTTGGAGAAGATGTGGAAAAAAAGAAACCCCTATTGCACTGTGCAGACTGGTACAGCCACTGTGGACAACAGTATGGAATTTCCTCAGAAAACTAAAAATGGAACTGCCTTTTGACCCTGCTATTCCACTGCTGGGATTATATCCCAAGAACCCTGAAACACCATTCCAAATAAATCTATGCACCCCAATGTTCATAGCAGCACACTTTACAATAGCCAAGTGCTAGAAGCAACCTAAGTGCCCATCAGTAAGTGAGTGGATCTAAAAACTACAGTACATTTACACAATGGAATTCTATGCAGCAGAGAGAAAGAAGGAGCTTAAACCCTTTGCAAGAGCATGGATGGAACTGGAGAGCTTTATGCCAAGTGAAATAAGCCAGGCGGTGAGGGACAAATAGCATATGATCTCACCTTTAAGTGGAACGTAATCAACAAAAGAAAAAGGAAGCAAAATAGAACCAGAGACATAGAAATTAAGAACAATTTGACAGTAACCAGAGGGGAGGGGGGAAAGGATAGTGGGGGGAAGGGCTTTCAGGAACGACTATAAAAGGCACATGGACAAAACTAAGGGAGAGGATGGAAGCAAGGGCGGGAGGTGGGTTTAGCTGGCATTGGGAGGGGTGGTGGGGGAAAATGCAGACAACTATAATTGAACAACAATAAAATAATTATTATTTTTTTAATTCATAACAAGTGCAACTTCAATCACAAATAAATACATTGGCTCTAGCAATATCCTTGTGACTTGATCAAGCCTCTCAAGACTGTTTTCTTCAGTTTTGACTCCATTTTCAAGCCAAACTCTCCTATCAAAAATCTATCAGATAGAAGAGGTAGAGATGGGGGAGAATCTTTCTTCCCAGTAGTCCAAGGAAATATTTAATGACATGTACATATTTTAATAAATTGCTGTTGCCTTGTAATTAGTTGGTCTGAATTACCAGGTCTTGGTCACCTGTTCATGCAGAATTGAATCAAACAGCACAATTGAAAATGTGCACACTAAAATAGCTGTGATGGGAAGGTATGCACATTTTTTTCCTATGCCCTTCAACCCTGAACCAAGATTTATTAAATAACTATAAGCTTACTCCATAAATAATTAAATATCAGTTAGCTCTAATCTTTCAAAAATGTCATCAGTCTCTATCTTTGCTGAATATGTAGCTGATGCTCTATCAGTTTGAAATCATTGTACCTGTTCTAGTCCATCTAATGGCTAACAAAATCAATAAATGGATACATTAAGAGAAAACCTCCTCTATGGTATTATAAGCTTTTGGTGACAAACAGAAGAAAAAGTGATCAACAATTTTCACTCTTGCAAATACATATACTCTGATTCAGTCTCTGTAAATCAATAGTTTTATTAAAATTTAAATAAAATATATGACAGCCATTAACTTTTGATATTTTATATCATATATTTATATTATATAATTTATAAATGATTTCTTTTTATCATAATGTTAACTGTGCATTCCACTTGTTAACATTCTCAACTGTTACGTTACTTGTGACAATTTTTTTCCTAAAGTAAGACATCTTAGAATGATGCTTTATAAATGTTTTCATTTCATTTTATTTTTTATTGTTGTTCAATTACAGTTGTCCTGCCTTTTTCCCCATTGCTCTCCCTGCCCCACCCCCTCAACTGCTCCCACAGTCAATTCCCACCCTATTGTCCTTGCCCATGAATCCTCTATTCATGTTCATTGATTTGCCTCTTCCCCTTCTATCCCCCTGAGATTCCCCTTTCCCTCCCCTCTGATCACTTTTGGCTTGTTCTTTATTTCCATGTTTCCGGTTCTATTTTGCTTGCTTGTTTCTTTTATTCATTAGGTTCCACTTATAAGTGAGATCATATGGTACTTGTCTTTCACCACCTGGCTTATTTCACTTAGCATAATACTCTCCAGTTCCATCCATGCTGTCCTGTCTCGAAGGGTAGGAGTTCCTTCTTTCTTTTTGCTGAGTAGAGTTCCATTGTGTAAACAAACCATGGTTTTTTGATCTATTCATTTACTGATGGGCACTTGGGCTGTTTCCAGCATTTGCCTATTGTAAATAACAAATAATGCTGCTATGATCATTGGGGTGCATAGGTTCTTTTGAACTGATGTTTCAGGGTTCTTACAGCATAATCCCAGCAGTGGGATCACTGGATCAAAAGGCAGTTCCATCTTTAGTTTTTTGAGGAAATTCCATACTGTTTTCCATAGTGACTGCACCAGTCTGCATTCCCACCAACAGTGCACTAGGGTTCCCTTTCTCCACAGCCCCAACAGCACTTGTTTGTTGATTTGTTAATGATGGTCATTCTGACTTGTTTGAAGGGATGTTTTATTGTGGTTTTAATTTGCATCTTTCTAATGGCTGGGGATGTTGAGCATTTTTCTTATGTGTCTATTGTCCCTGTTTGTACTCCTGGGAGAAGTGTCTATTCCTTTGCCCATTTTTTTATTGGATTGTTTGTTTTCCTGGTGTAGAGTCATGCGTGTTTTTTGTGTTTCAGAGATCAAACCCTGTCCAAAGTATCATTGGCAAAAATGTTTTCCCATATGGTTGGTTCCTTTTTCATTTTGCTGATGTTTTCTTTATCTGTGCAGAAACTTTTTAATTTGATGTAGTCGTATTTGTTTAGTCTTTCCTTTACCCATTTTCCTAGGGGATGTACCGGTGAAAACAGTGCTGTGTGGGATATCTGAAATACTCCTGCCTGTGTTCTCCTCTAAGACTGTTATGGAGTGATGTTTTTGTATTATTGTAATTTACTCTACCTTTTGTATATAGTAATTTCCTTTATTCTTGAAAAACTTGATTGTTTTTCCAAAGGTTACTGTCCTACATTTTAAAAAGACCTGCCACTACTTCACAGAATTTTGTATTAGAGAATACACTGATGCATAAGAGCATTAAGATTATGTGCCCAATAAATTTCAGTTTTCAGTTATTCATGAAGTTTTCCTATGTCCACTTTCTTTTCATGTTATGCTTATAGATTTACTTGTCCTGGCCCATAAAAATTCATATTCTGTATTTATGCTGAAATACCAAACACAGTTACCTTTTATAATATTGTTACAAGTTATACTATTTGTTAGAATTTTCATTAGGAAACCAATTAGTTAGTAAGCCAAAAAAATTAAGCTCCTTCAAAGTGACTATTCCTTTGTAAACAGACAGCATAAGTGTCATCAAGCTGTGCAACAGTACATTGAAAACTAACCACTAGGAATACATGGTGTAGAGTACCTCTGGGAAAACTTACAACCTAGAAGCTGCAGAATACATGGTCCCTCATTCTCAGCAGAAGTGTCTTTCTCCTTAGGTCAAACTAGGTGGATGTACAATAGAAAGTATCAAAAAAAAGACAAGAGTTAAAGCAGCTGTGATGCATTTCTTCCACAAATACCAGTGCGATGGTGTGGGGGATACTCCTAAGGGAAAGAAAATTTAAACAAGGATCAAATAACAGGATTTAGGATGGTGGTTAATTCGGATCAGGGGAGGCAAGATATGAGTTGATGGGACAGCAAAATCAGGTGGCTAAGTGTAGATTATTGTCAATATCTTAGTTTTTATTTGGAGTGAAGATTTTATGGGCAATTGTTACATTATTGAAAATGGCTATTTAATACATAAATAAATAAATATCAGAATGGACCCACCCCAGTAATGTTATGTAGTCAATAAATCAATGAATTGACAAAATGAAATAGACACTTTCAAAATCAGCTACAAGAAAATATGGGTGGATATAAGACCATATGTTAATTTAATTCATAACACTTAGTGTAGTAGTTGCAATTTGGTATGAGCTTTTTTGTATAAATGATTGCATTTAATGGAAATGAATATTCAAGAAGCATCTACCAAATTACAACAAAATTTAAGGGCTGGGAGGGACCTGAAAAATGTCCCTCCATCTTTACTCTAGTTCATTCAATAAAGTAATATACAAAAGAAAGAAACAATTAAAAATTAGTCATCTGGTTAAATGCAGGACACTAACTGAACATATCCGCTTCTGTTCCCTTTGGAGGCCATCAATAAAAATAATAATAATCTAGCACAATGTATAGCACCTAAAGAAAGTGTTGGTAGCTGAAGAAAAGACCTCTATCCTTGGCGTTTAGGATTACCCTCATGAACATTCTGTTAGGCAACATAAGCAAAGATTTAAATATAATATCCAGTCTAGAAAGAGAAAGACATACAAATATTTGGTTAAATATTTAATTCTATAATAAAAGTTTGATCAAGGTAACATAGAACATTTTCAAGGTAAATTAAGCAATAAGCAAAATCTGTTACATAGACACTGAAAAATACTAGCCTCAAATAAGTGATTTATTTTATAATGAGCACACAAAATTTGGTAATTAAATAGCTAAATTGCCCCCCACAAAAGCCTCACACAAGATAATATTACTTAAGCAATATATAAAAATATTAATAATAAAGACTATCTTTTCACAATTGAATTAGCATAGATAAGTATATAAATAATCACAATACTCAACAATTCCAAGAATGTGAAAAATGCATACATTTATAGATTGCCAGTTGCAGTATAAAGTGATACAACTTCTTTGGATGATAACTTAGTGGTATACTTTTTTAAAGCATGAAAATCTCATATTTCTTGATTCTAAACCTTACTTTAAGTAACTTATTTTATAAATATAGATTAACTATTTCTAATGCTAAGTTAAGTAACCCCACTGAAATTTCAAGAATAACCACTGAAAAACTAGAAATCAAGTAGGTAATTTCCAAAGCATTAGAGGAACAAAAAATGAAAATAAAATATAATTCAAAAATTAATCTAGGTGAAGGGGATAATAGATATGGTAAAAGCTGAACAAAAAAATAAAAGCAGGATAGAAGAACAAATCCAAGTGTATCTGTAATCAAAGTAAATAAACTAAAATTTTCAATTTGAAATAATTTCAGACAGGCTTCATTAAAATAAAATTCAGTCACATAACACACACAAGAGTATACTTGAAATAAGGGCAAAGGAAACTTACAAAAAGTGGGATACTCAGGGAAAATGCCTGGAGCAAGCCTAAACTACATAAAAACCTTAAAGGTGAGTTTTAAGACAAAAATTCATACCTAGGAATAAAGACGGTCACTAAAAGACATATGAGCTTTTTCTTCCCTGACTGGTGTGGCTCAGTAGAATAGGTGCCAGCCTGCCATAAAAAGGGTTGCCAGTTCAATTCCCAGTCTAAGGCACATGTATGGGTTGTATGACAGATCCCCAGTAGGGGGCGTGTGCAAGGCAGTCACACATTGATATTTCTCTCCCTCTCTTTCTCTCTCCCTTATCCTCTCTAAAATAAATGAATGAATGAATAAATAAATAAAGTTTTTTTTAAAAAGAAATATGAGCTTTCAAAATTTGTAAGTACCTAATACATGTAGGTAAGTAAAATTAAAAGGAATTATAAGGAAAGGATATCCAGACACTTGAGCATAGTGATGTATTGTAGAATGAAAGGTCAGGAATCAGCAATGGTTGCACTGATTTTGAAGATAAGTAGTGCAACCTTGGGTTTTATTAATTACCCTTTATAAATTGATAATATATGTTATATGTACTTATATGTATAATATTTCACAATAATAGTATCAGAATACACAATTATATGGATAAATTAGAAGGTATAATAGTTATCAAGCTGTGTTAGAATGGTAGAATTTGTGTATATTTTACATATACCTAGAAAATATTTCAGCCTTCTCCTTACTCCATAAAATTATAAAAACAATACAATTGAACAATAGATGTGAGAATATAGATGAGCAATGTCTCTATTTATTAAATAGTTAATGAAAATATAATCAATTCTTTATAATGGCAGTTTTCCTCTTGTATGGCAAATAGCTCTTTAAAATATTTTTTGGAAATCTATAATTAATTGTATTTTAAGACTAGGCATGGTTCTCTCATTTTTTTTTAATTTTTATTGTTATTCAATTACAGTTGTCTGCATTTTCTCCCCACCCCTCCACCCCACCCCAGCCGAACCCACCTCCCTCCCCCATTTCCACCCTTCCCCTTGATTTTGTCCATGTGTCCTTTATTGTAGTTCCTGAAAACCCCTCTCCCCACTGTCCCCTCCCCACTCCCCTCTGGTTATTGTTAGATTGTTCTTAACTTCAATGTCTCTGGTTATATTTTGTTTGCTTTTTTCTTTTGTTGATTATGTTCCAGTTAAAGGTGAGATCATATGGTATTTGTCCCTCACTGCCTGGCTTATTTCTCTTAGCATAATGGTTCTCTTCAACTAAAAATACTAAGATTGCATAGGCATATTTATTCACTTTGCTTCTATTGAAAAGATTAAGGAATATAAAGACCCATAAGATTCTTTTAATTTATAACTAAAACAAAGATTTATTTATGAGAATAGGTAGTTGTAAACTGTACATTATTTATTCAGATGAATTCTTTATTCAGATGAATCTTGAAGTAGTTTAGATTATTAATTAGTATAACTAAAGTAAGGGTTAAGGTTAGTTCTGCATTACCTGTAGAATAAGGATACGAGATTTTCTATTTAATGTTATTAGTTTTATACTTACTTGTCAAAATGTAGACTGTGACCTCTATCTTGAGTTTAGTGTAGTAAAATTTTCTAGGGACTAAAAAATAGTAGAAAATTCTAATGGAGTAGTAAAAAATATATATTATGGTCCTTAAGTAATTATGCTATAATTCTGTTGGAGAAAGCAATTCTATTATACGACCTTATTTGGACACTTGCCCTAACATTCTGAGAAAAGAAAGTTTCACTGTGATTTATTTATTTATTTATTTTGGTTCTTGACATGTGCTCAAAAATTACTAATATTTACTGGTCATTTTCAAAGAAGGAAAAACACATTATGCATCCATGCACATGTATACCTATACACACATGTGTATATACATATATATCTTTATGCTATGACAATCTTCTTTAAAGTTCATCAGTCTTGTCATTTCCATAGGGTGTTATCTGTTTAGTAAGTCTGGAAAGAAATCTCAAGAATTCAGATTGAGCTTCCAGTCAAGAGTGTGAGGGTTAGAAAGGTTCTTATTGTATGAGAAAGACTTATGAATGCATAGTACAAATCAACTTCATTTTGTATAAAAATAACCACTTGATATGTACACACTAAATAATGTTTAATACAGAATCAGTTCACATCTCTTCTCACATGCAACAGAATCTTCCAAGAATCCTGATAGGGCAAAACATCCTGTAAATAATGAGAGTCTTTCCTTGTACTATGACAATTATATGTGGCTTCTGTATTGTTTTGGTCAAGGAAACAAATTATAGGTGTTATCCATATTTTTTGGTCAAGAAAACAAATGGTACTTGGATGCTAATGACCAGAACATAGTACCAAGAATTTGCTTACTCATCTACCAGAATTTTCTCCTCCCCAAGAACATGCTAAGTTTAAGAAACAAATAAAATTCCCATTTATATCCATGATAAGGTGTATAAATTTTATTTTAATGTATATTTTATTGATTATGCCATTACAGTTGTCCCATTTTTTTCCCCTTTATTCTTCCACCTTGCACCCTCCTCCCACTAGCATACCCCTGCTTAGTTCATGTCCATGAGTCCTACATGTAAGTTCTTTGTCTTTGCCGTTTCCTATACTATTCTTAGCCACCCCTGTCTATTTTGTACCTACCACTTAATTTTAGAAGATAGAGATGACAGGTATGAGCTTCAAAGGTCTTTTTCAGTATAATATATCTATAGTCTATAGAGCACCTATAATTCTTCAAGATTACATTTGCACAGATTCTATCAATGTTATCTTTTAAGAGGACCCAATAACAAGGTGTCCTGGCCATTGGCTAACTCATGCTAAAAATAATAATTGATAGATTTGTCCTTACTTTATACAACAGTAGTGCCATTTCCTGTAATCTGGATTCATGAATGTCAGTATGATTGTTGATTCTGCTCATTTCCCAGCATGCTGCATGACCAATTCCTCTGAGACAGTGACCACATAATTCAACTACATGGTAAGACACATCAAATGATTAAAGCAACTAAAGGAAGTTAATATTTCAAAAATCTTTAGAGTAGTAGTAAGTCAAACTTATTAAACAGCAAGAAATCTTGTCAAACATTTAAGAACAACTACATAAATCTGTAAGCATCTATGAAATGCCAAAAAAGAATAAAGAGCAAGACAGTTTAGAGTCAGATCCAGAGAGAATCGGGCTGCTTTACCTAAGACAAGCTATAGAGCTTTCCTAAGCCTTGCTTATACACATTTATAAAGTTAGATCATAATAGCTAGGGCTAAATGAGAGTGTATATAAATTAGTCATGATTACTGAAGAAAAGGAGCCCCCTCAAAAAATACCTTATGTTGAAAAAGAAAAAAATTTATGAAAAGAGAACATAATTACAAGTATTGTATACAATGGATAAAAATGAAAATAAAGTAAAAATGACATAAATCCACTCTAATGTGGAGAAGGAGAGTAACAAAATTTGAAGATAAAAAGAGATAAAACTAATTATATAGTTATATGTAAAATTATATCTCATTTATTCTTACTTGTGTTTTATGGTTTAAGATAGGCATTTAATAAATTGGGACAAAAAGATGAGTGCGACTAATGCAGATGTGAATGTGTGAGATTTGAATTGACACATGTAATGTACTGGAGATATGTACAAAATGAAATCTACAGACACAAGTATCACTTGAAATAATTGCTGTCTTGATCAAGATCTACTTTGCAATTCAGTTGAACAATTAAGTATAACCACTGGCTCATGATTAAGCCTGGTTTAATTCTCAGCTTTGGAATTAATAATAGTAGGGAAAACCATTGTAGATTAGACGATAATTCCTCCACAAAGAAGACTGTTATTGCCTTAAAAGCCAACATAATACCAACCACTTACAGCTTTTGTAGTTGATCCAGATGGCCAATGCTATGAAGAGAGTACAACCTTTAAAAGAGTAGGAACACTAAAATTGTCCACGGATGTTTTTGTGAAACTAAATACAGTGAGAGTTCATACTAACATATATGAAAAAGGTTAATTTATTCTCAAGTACATATAACTTCTCTTTTTCTGATTGAATTAAACTCTAAGAACTCATCCACAACCGCTAAAATTACCATGTTGTTAAAGTAATTTGTTGAAGAACATCAGTTATACTTAGTCTGAATATTTGAATTGAATTTAAATTCCTTATTCATTTACTCATTTGTTCAACAAACTTTGAGTTCTCATATATCAGGCATTGAGAAAAATGCTAGTGATAAAAAAAAGAAGCAAGTTATATTAACTTCCCAGTCCCCTTGGGAATACGAGCAAAAACCCATCGACCAAACCAACAGACTAGCTAGCAGAATATTTCTTTAACACTTTTATATCAAGTTACAGGCCCATTTCTCTGCTAGGCATGTTAAAAGGATAAATCAGATATAATAGACATGATAAATTAGGTAAGATATTAAATGTAATTAGCCTATTAATTGGCATGTGTTATATATAAAAAATGTTAAATTGATTAGAATATAAAATATACAAAACATGTAAATAAAGTAGCAGCAGCATTGAATTTAGTCACCAGATCACATAGCATCAATGAGATGTCTTATTTAATTAATTATACTTTGAGACTAGCCCAACTTAAAAATGTAAAAAAAAAAATGTGCCACAGTTACCTTCTATGTGTGAGGAGCAGCAGTAAATTGTCGTGTTCTGGATACAGGGTATCACCAGATTTGAGGAACTTTGGTGCATTAGGTAAGAAATAATACCATTTAAGAGTTTAGCATCCAGTTTGAAAGAATAGTTATGTAAAAGCATGACAATATTAGATAGCATTTAAAAACTCTGAAAGAGTGGTGCAGATAATAACTAATAAATAGATTCAAATTAACTGAGTTCATGAAGAAGTGAATATGGTATTTTGGCCTTAAAACTTCAGGTACTAAATTTTTAATCCTAGGAAGGATTAAAATCCTAGGAATTTAAAGTAAAAATCAAAAGTGGGATATAAAGATATGACAGAGAACAGAAGGCTACAACTTTGTAATAGGATGTCTACAGCCAGGGACCAAGAGTAGAAAAAGCCAGCAAGTTTTACAAAGATGTCAGAGGGGAGGAGGCTATAGTGTTCAGTTTTTTATGAATCCCTAGGGCAACCATGAAGAAGGGATTAGGTAAATGGCAGTGGACGAAGGTTAGTCATGGGAATAAAAGCCCCAGAAAATTTTGAGTTGGTTCAAGTTGGCCTCTGATGGAGACAAAAGGGTATCTATAATCATAGTAATTTATGGTAGTTTATGTCAGTTTATGTGATTATTTAAAATAAAATGGCATGTATATGTGTATAAATATATTTTGTGTAAGTGCACACATTATCTTGCATTCCTGAAAAAAAGCAGACACAGATTTCCAGACAAGATGGAAGCATAGGCAGAAATGCTTTGCTTCCTTGCACAACCAAAAGAAGGATAACAACCAATTTAAAAACAATAAACAATCAGAACTGCCAGAATATCAAACTGCATGGAACTCTGACAACCAAGCAGTTAAAGAAACATTCAACCAGACTGGTAGGAGGAGCAGAGATGGACTGCTGGGCTTAGAGGACTCGCTGCAAGGCAGTGATCATGCAGGCAAGGAGGGGGATGGCTGACCAGGAAACTAAAGACTCAAAACCTCTAGCTGTAAAATGCTGTGGGGGTTGTGGAGATGGGAGAAACTCCCAGTCTCACAGGGAAGTTTGTAGGAGAGGCCCACAGGATCCTAGAACATACACAAACTGACCCATCTGGGAATCAGCACCTGAAAGGGCACAATCCACTTGTGGGAAGTGAGAGAAGTGACAGAAAGTGGGGCAAGAGCCGAGCAAGCAACATTGTTCCCTCTTTGACCCCTCCCCCACAGACATTGCCACAACACAGCAAAGATGGTTACTCCACCCTGGCAAATACCTAAGGCTCTACACCTTACAACATAAGAGGTGTGCTGAGACAAAGAAATATGGCCAAACTGAAACTCTAGAAAAAGAACTAAGTAATGAGGAGATTGCCAACCTGTCAGATTCAGAGTTCAAAACAATGGTAATCAGAATGCTCACAGAAATGACTGAGTTCTGTTACAAAAAAGGAAGGAAAGAAATGAAGGATATACAAAATAAAATAAAGGTAAATATACAGGGAACCAACAGTGAAGGGAAGGAAACCAGGACTCAAATCAACAATTTGGGAAAAAAAGGAAAAAATAAACATCCAACCAGAACAGAATAAAGAAACAAGAATTCAAACAAATGAGGAGACACTTGGGAACCTGTGGGATAACTTTAAATGCTCCAACACCAGAATCATAGGGTTGCCAGGAGGAGAAGAATAAGAGCAAGAAATTGAAAATTTATTTGAACAAATAATGAAGGAAAACTTCCCCAATCTGGCAAAGGAAATAGATTTCCAGGAAGTCCAGAAAGCCCAGAAATTGGACCCAAGGAGGAATACACCAAGGACAATCATAATTAAGTTACCCAAGATTATAGATAATCATTCTTTTATAAGATTTTATTTATTTACTTTTAGACAGATGAAGGGAGGAAGAAAGAGGGAAAGAAATATCATTGTGTGGTTGTCTCTCATGTGTTCCCTACTGGGGACCTGGCCCACAACCCAGGCATGTGCCCTAACTGGGAATCGAACCAGTGACCCTTTGGTTTGCAGGCTCACACTCAATCCACTGAGCTACACCAGCCAAGGCACAGAGAATCTTAAAAGCAGCAAGAGGAAAGGAGACAGTTACCTACAAAGGAGTTCCCATAAGACTATCTGCTGATCTCTCAAAAGAAACGTTGAAGGCAAGCAGGGGCTAGAAAGAGGTATTCGAAGTTAAGAAAGGCAAGGGCCTACATCCAAGGTTACTCTATCCAGCAAATCTATCATTTAGAATTGAAGGGCAGATAAAGTGCTTCCCAGATAAGTTAAAGTTAAGGACTTCATCACTATCAAGCCCTTATGAAATGTTAAAGGGACTTAGCTAAGAAAAAAAAAGATCAAAAACTATGAACAGTAAAATGGCAACAAACTCACAACTATCAGCAACTGAACATAAAAAATAAAAAACAAAAAGTAAGCAAACAACTAAAACAGGAACAGAATCATGGAAAGGGAGATCACATGGAGGGTTACCAGTGGGGAGGGTGAAGGGGAGAATGGGGGGAAGGTACATGGAATAAGAAGCATAATTGGTAGGCATAAAATAGACAGGGGGAGGTTAAGAATAGTATAGGAAATAGAGAAGTCAAAGAACTTACATGTACAACACATGAACTTGAACTAAGAGGGGGCAGATGCTGGAGTGTTGGAGGGTGCACAGTGGATGGGGGATAAAGGGAAGAAAAAATGGGACAACTGTAATAGCATAATCAACAAATCATTACTTTAAAAAAAGCAGAGACAGAAAATAATACAAACAGCACAAAACATGTTGTGCGCCTTACTTACTAACCAGAATATCTTAGAACCCAGCATGTCAGCTACCAATCCCTCTACCCCTTATACAAATATCTGTTGTATAAGACTTATAACTCACCATGACTCAGCTGGAACTTTACATAGAGAAGAGTAAAAAGAAATTAGTGCTCCTAGGAGCCAGGAAGGGGAGTGATCTTCCCGCAGAGACCCTACATTTGCTTTGAAGACATTGCTCTGGACCTTCTCCCCTATAGCAACAGTAAAATCCTGCTCCTGTCTTGACCTTTGTGACTATTGAGAAAAAAATGAAGTTAGAGGATGTCTTGTAGATTCTACAGAAACACAGAGGGAATGAAATGCTATGGAGCACTCTTTACATTTGTTATGTGCTAAACCTGGGTTGTTTCATTTCATGCTCACTATCATAATGTGTGGTAATTAGGATTAGATGAGGAAATTGAATTTAGAAAGGTTATATGTGTATGCCAAATTAATTTTAGACTGTAATAAAAAGTAAAGAGCAACTATTTGAGCAAAAAGGAGCTGCAGCCCAGGAGACAGTCCAGGTGAAGCAACCTAAATCATTTCTCACTGAAACACAGGGGAGGCTACCACTTATAGTGAAACTTCCCTCCCAAATTCCCAATTAGGTCCATTTGATATAAATAAAGTATCCAAATTGTACAATTCTGATTGGATGAGGTAGGTCTTATTCTATTAGTAGAAAGACAAAACTAAGTTTTTTCTGCAGTGGTTGAATCTGATAGGGTGAATAATCAAAGCACAGTGGGGGAAGCTGAGAAAGAGTTCAGGCTGAGGTTCTTCCCAGTACACAGAGTATGTGAGGAGCCCCTGTCAGCAAATGCGGGCTAGGTTCTTATTATTTGTAAAATTTAGGCCCTTGATTGACCATGGGAATTCATCTCAGCAGACAAATTATGGGGCTCACATAAGAAATCTCCAAGAAAAACAGTCAAAGACAGAGCTGGGTTTCAAAAACAAGTCTCTGTCTTATTAAATACCATTCTTTTCATGACCTTATCTCAATGACATAAATTCCAAAGCCTCTTCCAGGCATGAATTATAAGAAATAGCAATGAAGGATCAACAATTTGTAAACTTTCATGTTTGTCAATCTCCTTTCCCAATCTATTTCAGGTCTAATACATAATTAACCATATAAGTTAGTAGGTGTCATTGACTGTTATTATTTCATTTTTGAAAAATCCATGGTCCTTATAAAATAATCTTACCCTCAGTAAGATAAAATTACTTTTTCTATGGACAATGTAGTATAAGCTGATAAATGATAGATTTTATTATTCACCTCTTTGAGACATGAGATAACACTCATTACTTTCATTGAAGGATATTATAACGCTAGTGGCCAAGATCTGCCTGCATAGAAATCTACTTGAAGAGAAACAGAGATAATATAACCTAGAGAGTATCTTGGTCATCCTAGGATAAAGGAGCAAAAAGTGTTCAAATAATGCTTTATAATTTTCAGTTCTCTCCAAATTAAAATCTGATTTGAAATCTGTTTTCATAAAGCTAAGGGTAATTAGATTTTAAACATTGATGTGTACAGAGACAGGAATTGTATCCCTGAAATTTGCTACATGATAGCAACAGAAAAGCAATCCAGTAGCTAGCTAGATAGCCTTAATCAATAAGCCAAGAATATTGAAAAGCAATGGAGTGATGGCATCCAGGGATACAGATTATCGGTCACAAGGTGTTCTTTCCATCCCATTTGGGAAAATTAGTGATCACTCAACAATTTAGCACAGTGTCAGAGTTTCATGCTGGAAAAAATAAAAAGTATCTGATACTTTTTATTTTTATGAAAAATTATATGACACATTATATGACACACTCAGGCTACTGAAGCTCTGGCATTTTGGACAAGGGTAGTATGTTAACTAGTACTGTATGATTTATTGGTTTGTTTGCTTATTTAGGTATTGTTGCTAGCTGTATTCCTTTCTTCAAATACAAGTTATTTATTCCTTCTAGAACTATGCACATGGCTGATGTCTCAATTTTAGTGTCCTGCTTTGGGTTGTGAATAAGTCCAATATACTGAAAAATATGATACATAATATTTGAACTCTATCATTCAAATGGCATATTCTTATTTTAAAAAATTCTGAAAGAATGTTTGAAAATTAAAAAGTGACCTAAAAGGGAAAAGGACTCATGAACATGGACAACAGTGGGGCGATTGTAAGGGGATGGGAGAGTAGGGGGGGTTTAAATAGTAATGGGAAAAAAATAAAACAAATTAAAAAATAAATAAATAGCATTAATGAATTTGAAGTTCCAAATAATTCAGTCCACTATCGTTGAGCAAGAAATGCATCCTTCAGATACAATGACAAGGAAAGAGATAACAAGGCATTACCTAAAAAGGAGAAAACCAAGATGTCTGCACTTCTGAGTGGTCTCCTTTTTGTGATTCCTTTCAGGAGGACAGTTTATTTGGTAGATATAAATGGATATTTTATACTTTATAAATGTATTTAAATTACAGCTAAAGTTATCTATGACATTCTGTGGTTTTATTATATAATGTTGGTCTTTCAGTTTCAAGATGCTCCTGTTTTTTCTTTAGACTGAATTTATAGACCCTATAAATTTTTGCCCCAATATTGTCAAATATATTTTTCTCATTATTTTTTACTTTCAAATTAAATTTTGATGATGGTTCTACAAAACATTTTAGCTCTATACCTTTTTCATAGCCAATAGTTAATGTAATTTTTCTAAAGCAATGATACTTTAAATAATCAGTTACAAATACAAATAAGTTAGAAATTGTTTCATGTTTAGCACATAATTGAAAATTTTAAAGCACAAGAAAAAAAAAGAAGTAAACAAACACATTTGAGAAATCACAGTTTAAAAAATCATTGCTATGCTGTATACCAGTAGATAAAATTAAATAATATTGAGTATAAATTGTAATTAAAAAATAAAATGTTAAAAGAGGCAAATTTGTGAGGTGGTAGATATGTTAATTAACCCAACAGAGGATTCTTTCACAACATATACATATATCAAATCATCATGCTGTACACTTGAAATATCTTACAATTTTATTTGTTACTTATGCCACAATAAAAGTCAAAAAGAGAAAAGTTATCTTCAGAGGCTTCTTAGTAAACATAGTGAAAATGGGAAAAAATCATTGCTCTTTAATACCTGCATACAATTTTTTGTCAGTCTGGGATGAAAGAAGAAAACACTGAGAATTTTTTTTAACATAACACTTTGATTGAAATACAATTAACATAGTAAATTAATTCAGCCATTTAAATTGTATAATTCAATGCTTTTAGTATATTCAGAGTTGTAAAACCATAACCACAATCAGTTTAGAACATCTTTGTCCCTCCAAAAAGAAATCTACCACTTACCAGTCACTACCCATTAGCTTCCAAACCCCTGATCCTATGCTACAGTGATTCTACTTTCTGTCTCCATAGATTTGCATATGTTGGACATGTCGTATACAGTACACAATATTCTGAGTAGACTCTTTCACTTAACATAATGTTTTCAAGATTCACCTATATTGTAGCATGTATAAGTACTCCATTTTTTATTGTATGGATATAACATGTTTTATCTATCCATCAGTGATGGATATATAGGTTATTTCTTTTTGGCTATTATAAATAATACTGATATGAGTGTTTATGTCCAGTTTTTGAGTGAACATAGTTTTCATTTCTTTGGAGTATATACAATGGGCATGAAATTACTACACTGTATGGTAAATCTATGTTTAACCTCTTTAAGAAACGAAAGGATGTTTTCCAAAGTGGCTGCACCATTTATATTCCTACCAGCAGTGTTTAAGGGTTCCAATCTTTCTACTTACATCTTTCTCAACACTTATTATCTGTGTTTTCTTTATTATAGCCATCCTAGTGGGTATGACATAGTATCTCATTATGGCTTTGATTTTCATTTCCCTGATAATTAATAATGTTGTGCCTCTTTTCATTTGTCTTCTGTATATGTTCTTGGGATAAATGCCTATTCAGATTTTTGCCCATTTTTAAAATGAGCTATCTATTTATTATTAACTTATAAGAGATTATATATTCTGGACCTATAATTTTTCAGGTATTATTTTTAAATATTTCCTCAGTTATATAGATTGTATTTTCACTTTTTTCATGGTAGCCTTTGATGCACAGAATTTTTTAAATTTGATGAAGTTTAATTTTTTATTTTTTAATTTTGCCACTTTTGTTTTTAATGTCATATATAAGAAAGATTTGCCTAACCCAATGTCACAAAGTTTACTGCTATACGAAAGTCTGTCCAGAAAACAGTCTAGCTGTTGTTATATTAACAGGAACAGTTTTTGAGACATCAATGTAACCCTGTCAGCCAAGGAGCGTGGATTGGAATGCACATGCATGAATAATGATGACTTCACTGTACCAGTCAGTGGGAGAAGCAGACTCCATTGAATAAGCATGCATGTGTACTGTGGCCCTCACATTAAAAATGAGTGAGTGAGTACAGCAACAAATCTGCATCAAATTTTGCGTTAAGCTTGAACATCCATCCACGGAAACTATCTGGATGATTTAGAAGGTTTTGGGGGATGATGTAATAAATGAAGTACAAGTAAAAGTGTGGAACAAACATTTCAAAGATGGTCAAGAATCTGTTGAAAGTGATCATGTTCTTGAGAGCCTGAAACAAGTAGAAACCTGAGAATGCTGAATATGTATGAGCTGCAATCAACAAAGATTGGAGAACTGTGTGAGGTCCCAAGGTGCCCGTGTTGGAGGGGAGTGAGGCATCACTGTATCTTGTGTTTTTTTTTTTTTTTTCAATGAGTGTCTTTATTTTTTATAATATCTGGCTGGATACTTTCTGGACAGACATCATATTTTCTTCTAAGAGTTTTATTGTTTTAACTCTTGTGCATGCATCTGTGATCCATTTTGAGATATTTGTATATGGTATAAAGAAAGAACTGAACTTCATTCTTTTGCATGTGATTAGTAGTTATCCAAATGTCATTTGCTAAAACGACAATTCTTCTCTTCATTGAATTGCTTTGCCACCTTGGTTCAAGTTGATCATAAATGTAAATGTTTCTTTTGGACTCTCAATTCTATTTTATTTTCTATATGTTTCTCCTTGGCCAGTGCCACACTATCTTGATTACAGTAGCTTTGCAGCAGCAAATTTTTTATTTGTTTGTTTTGCCCCTGATTTATTGAGATATAATTGACATATAACATTGTGTAATTTTAAGGTATATACAACATGATGATTTGATACACAAATACATTGCAAATTGATTATCATAAGAAGCTAAATTAGCACACTGATTATGTCACATAATGACAACTTATTCGTTTATTATGAGAATTTTTAACAGCTATTCTCTTAACAATTTTCAAGTGTATAATATTGTAAACTATAGTCATATGCTATATTACAGATCCCCAGAACTTATTCATCTTATAAATGAAAGTTTTTACCATTTGATCAACATTTCCCCATAATCTCCCAGTCATTTACAACCATCATTCTACTGAGTTTGGCTTTTTTTTAGATTCCATATAAGTGTGGTCATACAATACCTTTCTTTCTCTGATGTATTTCACTAGCATAATGCTCTTAAGGTTCATCCATGTTGTCACAAATTGCAGTATAGGGAACCGTTCTGCATGGCATGGGGAATGTAGCCCAGCCCCTGATTTCAGAAAACTGACAGGGAGCAAGGTTGGCACACAGTACCCACATCCACGGATAGGTTCTTCCGTGGGGAATCAGGCCTGCATTTGTACCTAGGCTGCTGAGGCTTGGTTTTGCTAAAATTCCCTTACCCTGAATTGAGGCAGCAAATGTTTACTGCATATCTTTAAAGTAACTTCCTAAAATCTATGCTAAACCTCCCAAGGACAAGTGTAACCAGTTCAGCCACTTTTCCCTTTACATTTGCAAATATCCTCCTTCTTTGATGTAATAAGCGACATACTCTCCTGTTTTCTGTAAAAGCTAACCACCTAAAGCAAACCTGTGCATAGTAAATGAGGACCATCCTCAATGTAATGTGTCCAGAAGAGCAATAAAAGCCTGTCCAGGCAAGGGTTGGGGCTGTCTCTCACTCAGAGAGTGGCCATGCCATCCCTTTTTCTCCACAGGACTTCTTTAATCCGTGTGAATTTGTTCGTCCCAGCCACAACACACAGACCCTGTGAACTGGGGTCTGCATCATTGCAGTATTTCCTTCTTTTTAATACTTAAGTAATATTCCATTATATTCATATCCATTAGGTACAAAAGGTCTGTCCAGAAATTATCCAGCCAAGTAATATGAAAAATAAGGAGATATATTGAAGAAGATAGAAGATTCAAGAAACATTGTACATAGGACAGTGTTGCCTCAGTTCCCTTCAAAGTAGGCACATTGGAACCTCACACAGTTCTCCCAGTTGCCATCAAGTGTCTCATCATGTTTTCCTGAATCTCATTCAGGGTCTGAAATCTCTTCCCTTTCAAAGATGATTTTAGTGTTGGGAAAAGCCAGAAGTCTCAGGGTGACAGATTTTGGTTTTAGTGGGGCTGAGTCACCTGGGTGATTGGATGTTTTACCAAAACATTCTGCACAAGATGTGATGCATGAGGGGGCATGTTGTCATGATGAAGCTGCCAGTCACCACTTGCTCATAGCTGTGGCCTTCTGAATCATCCAAATAGTCTTCATGGAAAAATATTCAAGCTTAACACAAAATTTGATGCAGATTCATTGCTGTATAAACTCACTCATTTTGAATAAGTGAGGGACCCAGTAACATGCTCACTCAATGGTGTGTACTACCCTCCCTGACTAATACAGTGAAGTCATCAATGTTCATGCATGCACATCCAGTCCACTCTCCTTGGCTGCCAGGTTACATCAATGTTGCACAAACTGTTCTTGTTATATTAACAATGGCAGGACTTTTCCTGGACCGATCTCATACAAGGGTGTACAAAATAGGTTAATAATAATAAATTATGTCATAATAAATAATAAATAACAGAAGACTAAACTCTGTTTTATTTACAACTATAAGCCTATGTTTGCTCATCCCTGTGTATATAAAACATCTTTATCCATTCATTTATTCATTGACATTTAGGTTGTTTCCATATCTTGGCTACTGTTACTTTATTTCCTTCAGATATACACTCAGAAATTGGATTCCTAGATCATATGATGTTTCTATTTTTAATTTTTGAAGAACTCCCACACTGTTTTCCATGGTGACTGTACCAATTTATATTCCCACCAACAGTGTACAAGGGCTCCCTTTTTTCCACATTCTCACCACTTGTGTTATCTTGTCTTTTTGATAATAGCCATTCAAACAGATGTGAGGTGATATGTCATTAAATCATAATTCAGTAGGTCTGAAACAGAGCCTGAGATTATACCTTTCTGCCTAACTTCCAGGTGATGCTGATGCTACTCATATATGAGCCACCCTTTGAATAATAAGGCTCTAATCTTCTTACAAATTTTTCCTTTCCATTGTCTCATTTGTCTGCAAAGCTGAATGCTAACATGTTATTTCTTTATCTATAGATCTTCTGATTTCATTAGGATAAATGAAGTAGGGTGATCAGAATATGACTTTTCAAGAACAGCACATTCCCTAATAATCAGATGAGTTAATAAATGTGAAAATACTTTACAATTAGAAATGTTACAATTAGAAATTATTATAATTATTACAAATTTACAATTAGAAATTATTGTAGGTAATTGTTTTATGTTATTTTTACATTTTTTTTTACATTTTTTTCAATTACAATTTACATTTAATATTATTTTGTATTAGTTTTAGGTGTACAGCATAGTGGTTAGACAATCATATATTTTAGAAAGTGTTCCCCCTGATGTTTCCTGTGTCCAACTGACATCACATGTAGATAAACAATGTTATTGACAGTGTTTCCTATGCTGTACTTTATTTTTTTAACTATAATCTTTCTCCTTTTTTCTCCTTTGTTTGTCTTATTTATTTTCAGAGAGAGAAGAAAGAAGGGAGAGAGGAGGGAAACATTGATATGCGAGAGATACATTGATCAGTTGCCTCTCACATGCCCCCTACTGGGGATCTCATCTGCAACCCATGCACTTGCCCTGACTGGGAATCTATCCTGTGACCTTTTGGTTCCCAGGCTGGCACACAACCCACTGAGACACACCAACCAGGGCACTTTATTTTTTTACACTATTACAGATGTCCCCATTTTTTATCTCCTCGCCTACTCCACCCAGACCTTGCCCCCCTTCCCTCAAGCCATCAATGTTCATACATATTCAAGTAACATAATACATTTAACTGTTGAGCAGTGAATAAGGATTAGAGGCGCTGACTGCTGTGCAGTCTAACCTCCATGTATAACTTAAGTTGGCCCTCTGCGTAGGTGAATTCCCAACCCATAAGGAATTGACCCATGAACACTTGTTCTACCCATGAACTTAGTAGGTTCTAATTCTACTTGGAAATCTGCACATAGTGGGCCTGTATAGGTCAAACTCCTATTGTTCAAGGATTAACTATAATACTTATAAATGTAAAAGTAAAGCAAGGGTGGCTATGTCCAGCTGAGGTCAGTTTCTTTACACTAACTTACACAGTAGATTAAACCTCCTGGGGCTAGGTCCTACTCAGTTTTTGTATTAGTCAGCTTGGGCTGGCTAAAAGAATGCCACAGACTGGATGCCTTCAGTAACAGACATGTATTTTCTCCCAGTTCTGAAGGCTGAAAGTCTAGGCTGAAAGTGCTGGCCTGGTTAGTTTCTGGTGAGACTGCTTTTCCTGGCCTGTGTTTTCACTTGTCCTCCGATGGCCTTTCCTTTATGTGCACAAACTTCTGGTGTCTCTTTCCTTCTTATAAGGACAATTATCCTATTGGATTAAGGCATTACACTTATAAATTCATTTAATCTTAATTATCTTCTTAAAGGCTTTATCTCCAATACAATTATATTGGGGGTTGGGGCTTCAACATATGGATTCAGTTCATAAAAGACATCCTCTTGTCTTTCTATTAAAATCTTTTTTATAACTACTTTTTAGGCCAAATACAGACAGAAAGACATTCATAGCTGAAAATAAAAAAATATGTTTTCTTTTGTTTTGTTTTCTCGACAGTTTTCCTTTTCCCCAACTGCATAAATTATTGCAATCTACTCTGCTTTTATTAGGTAACCAACTAAGAGTTATTTACTAATTTATAGCATCTACATAAAACCAACCTCTATAATTTTGAAACCTGTCCTTAACCATCTTTTAAAGGGAACATGACCCTTTTCCACAGAATAAAATATTTTAAACAGCATAACATAAATAGCATAAGAAGACTACTAAGTTACAATAGGATGTTCTACAATTACAAACTATTTCACTTAATTGTATGCTGTTCTGATACTCAGTAGAAAATGCAGGGGAACCATTTAATACATTTGTAAGCAAGATAAAATTTGAATATTTTCACTAACCACGCCACTGGTATCTGCTCTTAGCTCCGTGCTTGGGTCTTGTTTTCTTTCTCACCTTTGGCTGAGCTTTATTATTGGGACAGAGATGATGGCTTCAGGCTTTTAGTCCTATAAATAATCAAGAAAGAAAACATCTAAAATAGCATTCAAATAATTATTTTTCAGTTGTAAGCTTAACTTTATGTTATTAGAGTAAGGCTATTAGAGTTTTACTCCAAGGTGATAACCCTTTTTCTAACACAAAATCCACTTATAATCATTTGTACATTCTTATTCATGAAGTAAAACCACAGGAGACATTGGTTTGATTAAAAGACAAGTGCATAATTTTGGAAAGAGACAAATCCAAATTAAGAATAATTTTTTCTAACATGTCTCCCTTTAAGATTGGCTTTAGAAAGAGTCATGTAGGCATATTATGATGGTTCTCTATTGTCTGAGGGTCAGTACAATTTGAAAGAAAGAACAGTGCCAGGATAATTTCTGTTAAAATTCACACACACACAGAACAATCTTTGAAGAAACAATATGTCACAGCCATCACATAAACCATACATTTCTTATATCAATTTTATGAATTTCATTTCCCTTAAAATTGTGTCTACATGAGATCATCGAACATATAAAATGGAAATGACTGAAAGGGAGTACAGGATATCTAAAGAGGGAAGAGTAATGTGAAAGACCAACCTAACCTTTCTTTTTTTTTTTTTAATACACTATTAAAATGTTAAAGTCATACAATAAAATATGAATTGTCATTGAAAAATTATATGTAAGTACTTATTAGACACTTTTAATTAAATACAGATAGTTACTTGTCTCCAATCAAAATAACAACTATTAATTGATAGTTAATATCACCAGAGTGAGAATCTTGCATGCATATGTTCATTAATTTTGTCCTTAACTCCATGACATAGGTTTATTTTCATCTCCACCTTACAGGTAAATGCATATCTAAAGGGATTAAGTAGTTCATCCAAGACCATATAGCTCATTAGTGACAAGGCTGAAATCTTAACCTCTAAGAATATTATACCTGTTCTATACATACTCTTTTTAACTCTAATTTTTCTCATGCACATGATTAGGCTACAAAAGCCGCCTCAAAAAACACACATCGATTTTCTAAAAGTGCACATGCCATAAACTGCAATATCTACAAATTAGGCATGTGTAAACTGAAAAGCAACTTTTTGTTTCCACCCACCTTCTTTTTAGAGTTTCTTACAGGAAGACATGGGGCAAAGAACAGAGGAAAAACAAGACAGAGAATGAAGATGCAAAAGATTCTTCAAACAAAGTATTAAAATTAGCAAGAGAATTAAAGATGATAAGATAAATATAAAATCAGTATATAAAAACAATTTTCCATCCACAGTAACAAATAGAAATTTTCATTTTGATAAAATATATATAACAACATTACAAATATAAAGTATCTAGAAAATATGGCAAAATATGTAATAATTTTTGGAGGAGGTTGTAAAACATTTTTTGAAAAATGTTAAAGAATTAAATGAAAAACTAAATAGATGCATGGGAAGCTTCAATATCATAACAATGTCATGCTCCTTAAATTGGTATATAGACATGATTTAATTCAGTTCCCAGAATGATACCAATAAATTTTGTAAAGAATCTATAATTAACAAAGACCAAAAATAATAAGGTACTAAAAAAATTGTTATAGCATCCTGTTAAATATTGGTTTGGTTTTTTATTGCTTTGGAGCAATCTTTCCCAGATTATCAGTAAAAGTTGAATCAAGGAAGCCAAACCAGTAGGATTTCCTACAATTATTTATTTATTTGAAGAAATTCACCTACACTATTTTGGTAGTTGGCTAAGTAAGTCTATATGGCCAAAAAAAATAGGAAGGGAAGATTTTTCAGGATTGAATTCCATGGGCATAGGCAGAAGCTGCTGTCTGAGGTGAAATTTCTTCTCTCCTTGTGAAACATTCAGGCTTGCTTTTAAGGCTATCCAACAAATTAAGTTAGGCCCACCAGGAAAATTGCTCTTACTTAAAATTAACTCATTAGGAGCTTTAATTGCATCTATAAAATCCCTACACAGCATCACCTAGATTAGTGCTTGATTGAATAAAGGAGGATTATAGCCCATCCAAGTCGATCTATCAGAAAGCCATGTCAGCTAGGTTATTTTGATTTTTCCATCTCCCTGTGGTGTGCTTTGGATCATTCAGTGGTACTTGGCTGGATGCTAATTTGTCTGGAGGGTCAAAAATCAGCTTCACTCAAATGCCTGGGACCTTGGCAGGAATAGCCACCTGAGTGGATTTAGCTGGCCTCTCTCCCTTTCCATGCAGTCATAAAGTTTTACCATCTGGCATCTCCAGATGGGCAGTTGGGCATCTTTCTTTCAAGGGTGGCACAGCCATCCCTTCAACTACTCTGCAAACTACCAGATATTTGAAATTCTAGTTCTGGAGCCATATTCCAGTCATCACAGCAATCAGAGGGCAGCAATTTTTTTGATATATTTCCCATCAGACAATACAGTTTGTTCTACTCCACTAGAAATTGTTCTGCCTTATGATTGCTTTGACCACTAGATAGAGTTACCATATGACCCAACAACGAAATGAAACCTTTATTTGTAAAGATACCTGAACCCTTATACTCACTGCAGCATTATTCACAGTGGCCAAGACATGGAAACAGCAGATGTGTCTTTCCATAGATGGTTGGGTAAAGAAGATATACATATATACAATGAAATATTACTCACCCATAAGATGAAACACTGCCATTTGGGACAACATAGATAGATCTTGAGACTGTCATGCTAATTAAATAAGTCAGACAGAAACCGTCAAGAGCCATATGATTTCACATGTATGTGGGATATAAAACTAAAAGCAACAAATGAACAAACAAGACAAAGAACCTCATGGACACAGACAACAGTATGGTGATTACCACAGAGAAGGGGGTAGGAGGTAGTAAAGAGTAAAGGGGGTCAAATATATGGTGAGGGAAGAAGATTTGACTTTGGGTGGTGAGTACACAATGTAATATACAGATGATGTATCATAGAATTATATACTTGAAACCGATATAATTTTATCAACCACTGTCATCCCAATAAATTTAATCTGAAAAAACTACACAGGAAAATCCAGGACGGTGGCAGAGTAGGTACAAGCTGCACTCATCACCTCCCATGACCAAACTTGGAATTACAACTAAATTATAGAAAATTCATTCTGAAGAAGCAGCTGAACACCAACTGGAGAGAAGCCTTATAACCAAGGATTTACAGAAGAGACACACTTGAGACTGGTAGGAAGTGCAGAGGCACGAGTGGGCTGTCTGGGCTCCCATCGATAGCAGCTAAAGTTTAAGAGGAATATTTCAGCAACCAGGGTGGTTCTCCCTGAGAAGTATAGGGTCTAAACCTTAAGCCAAGCTCCCCAGGCCAGAGCACCAGAACCAAGGAAGGAACCCAAATAATATACAGCTGTGAAAAGCAGCAGGGGTTCTGTCCACCAGGGAGAGATAGCTAGAGATTTTTGTTTTTGTTTTTATAGAGCCAACACATAAAATTTTGTTGCAGCCACTTACCCTGGGCTGTGGCAAAGGGAGAGGAGAATGGACTAGAGCCACATGAGGAGAGTCTGGGGATGGCAGCTCTGAGGAAAGAACTGAAGGGTTAGACAGGAGGATCCCTTTGCTCAATCATTCCCCATACCGCAGAAACCATCTATCATGGGGAGAGCATTCCCCTCCACATGAGATCAGTCTTGGGGGGAAGCCATAGCCTCAAACACAGAAATCTGTCATGTCCCACTCTATAGAGTTTAAGCCCTTCTAAGGAGTACAGCCAGAGGCTCTCCAAGTGACTAAGCCTAATAGGCAGCCTTGCAGGCAAAGGAAACATCTCGGTGCCTTGAGATTTTAGCTGATCATCCACTGGGCCCAGTGCTGCTAAAAACTGGTCTTGGTGCAGACATTACACCTTTCATCACACACCCAGGACCAAGAGAAAGTGCCATAAGATGTGGATTGCTGATAGCTCCAAACAAGTTACCCAGGACCAGTCCCAGGCAATGTCTGGCATAAGCCTACAACACAGTCTTTGCAGATCAACCTATAGATAGAAATAAACACAAAGAGGCAGCCAAAGTTGGAAGACAAAAAAAATAGGCCCCAAATGAAAGAACAAGATAATTCTCCAGAAAAAGAGCTAAATGAATTGGAGGCAAGCTATTTTTCAGATATAGAGTTCAAAATAATGATTATAAGGATTCTCGGTAGCATGAAAAAAAACAGAAATCATAAAAAAGGATTAAAGAAAATTAGGGAATGAAACATCAGAAATAAATAATACACTAGGATGAATAAATAAGAAGTAGGACGAAGCAGAGGATCTAATCTGTGATTTGGAAGACAAGGTAGAAAAAAACCCCCACCCAATCAGAGTAGCAAAAAAAAAAAAAGAATTTTTTAAAAATGAGGATAGTTTAAAGGACCTTTGGGACAACATGAACAGTAGACATTCATATCATAGGGATACCAGAAGAGAGAGTGATGGTTTGAAAACCTATTTGAAGAAATAATGACCTAAAACTTATCTGGTGAAGGAAAAAGACACACAAGTCCAGGAAGTGCAGAGAGTCCTAAGCAAGACAGAACCCAAAGAAGCCTACACCAAGACTCGTCATAAATTAAAATGGCAAAATGTAAAAGCAAGGAAAGTATCTTAAAAGCCACAAGAGAGAACCAGATATTTACTACAAAGGAGCATGCATAAGACTATCATCTGACTTCTCAACAGAAACATTTCAGACCAGAAGGGACTGGCATGAAATGCTCAAGGTGAAGAAAAGTAAAGTCCTACAACCAATGCCACTTTACCCAGCAAGGCTATCATTTTAAATTGAGGGAGAAATAAAGAGATTCCCAGACAAGAAAAAAGAAAAGGAATTTGTTCTCACCAACTCAGCATTATAACAGATATAATCTGCTTGCTTTAAGAAGACAATGAAGGAGAAGGAGATGGGAAGAAAGAAAAAGAGAAGGAAAGAAAGAAAGGAAAGAAGAAAGAAAGAAAAAGAGGGACACAGTTAAAAAAAATAAAATGTCAATACATACTTATCTATCAATAATCACTTTAAATGCAAATGGCTTAAATGCTCCAATCAAATGACATAGGGTGTCTGAATGGATAAGAAAAAAAAAAAAGACCCATATATATACTGTCTTCAGGAGACCCAACTCAGAATGAAAGATACACACTGACTAAAAGTAAAGGGATAGAAAAAGATATTTAATGCAAATTGAAAGCTGGGATAGCAATACTTATACCCAACAAAATAGTCTTTATTTTTTCACTATACTTTTCACTTTATTTTTTAATATATTTTATTAATTATGCTATTACAGTTGTCCCAGTGTTTCCCCTTTTGCCCCACTCCACCTGGTACCCCCATTCCCTCCAGTAATCACCTTCTTTAGTTCATGTCCATAAGTCATGCATGTAAGTTCTTTGGATACTCTATTTCCTATACTGTTCTTAACATCCCACTATATATTTTATGTCTACCAGTTTGTACTTCTTAATCGCTGCAACTTTTCCCCCATTTCTCCCCTTCCTCTTCCCAGCTAATAACCCTCCAAATGATCTCCATATCTATGATTCTGGTCCTGTACTGCTTGTTTGTTTTTTAGATTCAGTTGCTGATAGTTGTGCTTTTACTGTCATTTTCATGTTCATAGTTTTGATCTTTTTGTTCTTATACAGTTCCTTTTAACATTTCATATAATAATGGCTTTTCTACTACAGGCCATACTACTAAGACAGGGAGTCAAAGCAGGTCTACCTAATAGACACAAACAAAGGGAGGCTCCCAAATTGAGGAGACGAAGAAATATGGCCCAAATTTTCTGTTCATTTCTGAAAGAACAGAAAAAAAATCTCCAGGAAAGGAACTAAATGAAGTGGAGATAAGCAACCTACCAGATTCAGAGTTCAAAACACTGGTTATCAGAAAGCTGTTTAAAGAAATCATTGGTACTGCAACAGCATTTAAAAAGATACAGGTAGAAAGGAAGGTAGCATTAAGTAAAATAAAGAAAAATCCACAAGGAACCAACAGTGGAAGTTATGAAGCTGAGATGCAAATCAATGATTTGGAGCATAATAAAGAATTAAGCATTTAATCAGAACAGCAAGAAGTAAAAAGAATTTTTTTAAAAAATCAAGATTAGAATAAGGAGCCTCTGGGGCATCTCCAAACATATCAACATCTGAATCATAGGGGTGCCAGAAGAAGAAAAGGAAGAGCAAGTTATTGAAAACTTCCCAAATTTGTTGAAGGAAATAGACATATAAATCCAGGAAGGACAGAGAGTCCCAAACAAGATGGACCCAAAGGAGCCATATCAAGACACATCATAATTAAAATGCCAAAGGTTAAACATAAGGAGAGAATATTAAAAGCAGAAAGAGAAAGGAGACTGTTACCTACAAAGGAGTTCCCATAAGACTATCAGCTGATTTCTCAAAAGAAACCTGGGAAGCAAGAAGGGGCTGGAAAGAAGTATTCAAAGTGATGAAAAGCAAGGAACTACTACCTAGATTAACCTATCCAGCAAAGTTATCATTTAAAATTTACGAGTAGATAAAGTACTTCCCAGAAAAGGTAAAACTAAAGGAGTTCATTGTCCCAACAAAATAGTCTTTAAATCAAAGACTATAATAAGAGACAAAGGACACTATGTAATGATAAAGGGAACCTTCCAACAAGAGGATATAACCCTAGTAAACATTTAGGCACCCAACACAGGAACACCTAAATATGTAAATCAAATCTGATAGACATAAAGGGAGAGATTGAGAGAAAAACAGTCGTAGTAGGGGATTTTAACACCCCATTTACTTCAGTGAATAGACCTTCCAGACAGAAAAACCAACAAGAAGATGGCTGCCTTAAGTGATACACTGTATCAAATGGATTTAATTTTTATCTACAGAGCATTTCACCCCAAAACAGCAGAATATACATTCTTTTCAAATGCACACAAAATATTTTCTATGATAGACTGCATGTTGGGACATAAAACAAAACTCAATAGATTTAAGAGACTGAAATAGCATCAAGCACCTATTCTGAATACAGTGCTATGAAACTAGAAATCAATCACAAGAAAAAAACAAAAAACACAAAGACAGGATAGCTAAATAACGTATTGTTAAACAATGAATGAGTTAACAATGAGTTCAGAAGAAATCATAAGGTAACTTGAAAGAAATTAAATTGAGAACCCAACAAACCAAAATCTATGGCATACAGGGAAAAAGATGTAAGAGGGAAATTCATAGCATTAAAGGCCTAACTCAAGAAACAAGACAAAGCTCAAATAAACAATGTAACTTTACACTTAAAGAATTTGAAAAAGAACAACAAGTAAAGTACAACATTAGTAGAAGGAAGGAAATAATGTTAATCAGAGCAGAAATAAATGATGTACAGTCTAAAAAAACAGTAAAAAAGATCAGTGACTCCAAGAATTAGTTCTTTTAAAAGAGAAACAAGATTGACAGACTTGTAACCAGACATATAAAGAAAAAAAGAGAGAGGAAAAAAATAAGTAAAGTCAGAAATGAAAGATAAGTAACAGCTGACCAAAGAAATACAAATGATTGTAAGAAAATATTACAAACAACTATATGCCAACAAATTTTACAACCTGGACAAAATGATAAATTACAAGAAATGTACAAACTTCCAAGACTAAATCAGGAGGAATCATGGAATGTGAATACAGATTACAGCAAATGAAATTGAAGTAATAATAATAATAATAATAATAATAAAACTCTGAACAGCAAAAACATGCCTTGGACCAGACAGTTTCGCAGATGAATTTTACCAAACCTTCCAAGAAAAACTAACACCTCTCCTCAAACTGTTCGAAAAACTTTAAGAGAATGGAAAATGCCCAAGCTTATTTTATGAGTCCAGCATTATCTTAATTCTAAAACCATAGAGAGACAATACAAAGAAAGAAAATTATAGGCCTATATCCCTGATGAACATAGATGATTAAATCCTCAACAAAATATTAGCAAACTGAATATAGCAATACATCAAAAAGAGCATACATCATGATTAAGTGATATTTATTCCAGGGATGTAAGGTTAGTATAATATTTGCAAACCCATAAATGAGGTACACCACATAAACAAAATGTAGGATACAAACCATATATAAATAAATGCAAAAAGTTGATATAATCCAGCATCCATTTATGATAAAACCTCTGAGCAAAGGGAGAATAGAGAGCACATACCTAAATATAATAAAGGCCATGTACGACAAACCCACTGCTAGCATCACAATGAACAAAACTACAAGTGTTTCCCTCAAGATTGGACACAAGACAACGATGTCTGCTTTCATTACTCTTATGTAATATACTACTGGAAGTTGTAGCCATAACAATCAGATAAGAAGAAATTAAAAAAAAAACAAAACAAAACATCAAAATGGAAAAGGAAGAAGTAAAATTATCATTATTTGCAGTTAAAATGATATTATATATAGTGAAACCTAAAGATTCCAACAAGAAACTACCATAACAGGTAAATAATTTCAGTAAAGTAAAAGAATACAAAATTAATATACAGAAATCAGTTGCATTTTTATAAGCCAATAATGAACTATTAGGAAAATTTAAAAACAATCCTATTTACAATTGCTTCCAAAAGAATACACTACTTAGAGATAAAATTAACCAGGAATGTAAAAGACCTGGGCTCAGAAACTTATAAGACACTGAAGAAGGAAATCAAAGAAGATACAAATAAGAGAAGCATATACTGTGTTCATAGATAGAAAAGTTAGCATCATTAAAATCTCCATACTACCCAAAGCAATTTATAGATTCAGTGTAATTCTTATACCAATGACATATTTCACACAACTAGAATAAATATTCCAAAAATTTATGGAACCACCAAAGACCATGGATAGCCTTGACAATGTTGAGAAAGAAAAACTAAGTTGGAGAAATCACACTACCTAATATCAAACTATAGTATAAAGCCATAGTAATCAAAATAGCACAGTACTGGCATAAAAGCAGACATATAGAGCAATGAAACAGAATAGAGAGCCTAGAAATAAACCCACAACTTTAGAACCAAATAATGTTTCACAGAGAAAGCAAGCACATAAAACCACAATGAGATATCACCTCACACCTGTCAGAATGGGTATCATCAATAATTCAAGAACCAACAAGTGTTGGTGAGGATGTGAAGAAAGAGGAACCCTCATGCACTGTTGGTGAGAATGCAGACTGGTGCAGTCACTGTGGAAAACAATGTGGAGTTAACTCAAAAAATTAAAAATAAAACTGTTTTACAACCCAGCGATTTCACGTCTGAGAATTTATCCAAAGAAACCTGAAACACTGGACTTCTGCCCAAGATGGAGGTGTAGGTAGGCACACTGTGCCTCCTCGCACAACCAAAAGAAGGACAACAACAATTTAAAAACAAAAAACAACCAGAACTGACAGAAAACTGAACTCTATGGAAGTCTGACAACCAAGGAGATAAACAAGAAACATTCATCCAGACCAGTAGGAGGGGCAGAGATGGGCAGCCGGGGGGGACAGGAGTCGCGTAGAGGTGGTGGCTGGCAGACTCAGCGAGGTGGTGGATTGTGGAATGGGGTGAGCAAAGCTACAGCTGGCCGGTGAGGCAGCAGCTGGTAGACCAGGTGACCACACAACCCAGAGTCCCAGCATAGGGAAATAAAGCCTCAAACCACTGACTGAAAACACCTGTGGAGATTGAGGTGGCAGTGAGAGAAACTCCCACCTTCACAGGAGAGTTCATTGGAGAGACCCACAGGGTCCTACAATGCACACACACCCACACACTTGGGAATCAGCACCAGAAGGGCCCAATTTGATTGTGGGTAGTGGAGGGAGTGACTGAAAACCGGCAGAGAGCAGAGTAAGCACCATTGCTCCCTCTCGGTCCCTCCCCCACATACAGCATCACAGTGCAGGGATGAGCATTACCCGACCCCAGTGAACACCTAAGGCTCCACCCCTTTATGTAATAGGCACGCCAAGACAAAAAAAAAAAAAAAAAAAAAAAAAGGCCCAAATGAAAGAACAAATCAAAGCTGCAGAGAAAATACAACTAAGCAACAAAGAGATAGCCAACCTATCAGATGCACAGTTCAAAACACTGGTAATCAGGAAGTTCACAGAATTGGTTGGATTTGGTCACAAATTACATGAAAACATGAAGGCTATGCTAAGAGAGACAAAGGAAAATGTACAGGGAACCAATAGTGATGCGAAGGAAACTGGGACTCAAATCAATGGTGTGGACCAGAAGGAAGAAAGAAACATCCAACCAGAAAAGAATGAAGCAACAAGAATTCAAAAAAATGAGGGGGCCTTAGGAACCTCCAGGACATCTTTAAATGTCCCAACATCTGACGTATAGGGGTACCAGAAGGAGAAGAGGAAAAGCAAAAAATTGAAAACTTATTTGAACAAATAATGAAGGAGAACTTCCCTAATTTGGCAAAGCAAGTAGACTTCTAGGAAGTCCAGGAAGCTCAGAGAGTCCCAAAGAAGCTGGACCCAAGGAGGAACACACCAAGGCACATCATAATTACATTATCCAAGATTAAACAGAAGGAGAATCTTAGAAGCAGCAAGAGAAAAGGAGAGACTGTTACCTACAAAGGAGTTCCCATAAGACTGTCAGCTGATTTCTCAAAAGAGACCTTACAGGCAAGAAGGGGCTGGAAAGAAGTATTTGAAGTCATGAAAGGCAAGGACCTGCATCCAAGATTGCTCTATCCAGCAAAGCTTTCATTTAGAATGGAAGGGCAGATAAAGTGCTTCCCAGATAAGGTCAAGTTAAAGGAGTTCATCATCACCAAGCCCTTATTATATGAAATGTTAAAGGGATTTATCTAAGAAAAAGAAGATCAAATATATGAACAGTAAAAATGACAGCAAACTCAGTTATTAACAACCACACCTGAAACAAAAACAAAAGCAAACTAAGCATACAACTAGAACAGGAACAGCACCACAGAAATAGAGATCACATGGAGGGTTATCAACAGGGGAGTGGGAGAAGGGGGGGGAGGTATATAGAATAAGTAGCATAAATGGTAGGTAGAAAATAGACAGGGGGAGGGTAAGAATAGTATAGGAAATGTAGAAGCCAAAGAATTTATATGTATGACCCATGGACATGAACTATAGGGAGGAATGTGGGAGGGAGGAGGTGTCCAGGATGGAGTGGAGTGAAGGGGGGAAATAGGACAACTGTAATAGCATAATCAATAAAATGTATTTTAAAAAAGAAACCTGAAACACTAATTCGAAAGAATGTATGCACGCCTATGTTCATTGAAGTGTTATTTACAATCACCAAGATTTTGAAGCAGCCCAAGTGTCCATCAGTAGATAAGAAGATAAAACATCTATGGTACATTCACACAAAGGAATACTGCTCAGCCATAAAAAAAGAAGAAAATTGTACCCTTTGTGACAGCCTGGTTGGACCTGGAGAACATTATGCTAAGTGAAATAAGTCAGTCAGAGAAAGATAAACACTATATGATTTTACTCATATGCAGAATCTAATGAACAAACTGAATAACAAGCAAAATGGAGAATGATTCATAGATAGAGTGAAGCCTGACAGCTCTTGGGGAGGTTTGTGGAGGTGGGTGGAGTAATCGAGCAAAAAAGAAAAAATAACTTACGGGCATGAACAACAGTGTGCTCATTGTGGGGATGATCAGTGGGGGTGGAAGAAGGTATAGGGAGATAAATGTAATAGAAAAAATACTATAAAAAAGGAACTATTAAAAATAAAATTCAAAATATTAAAATGGAAAAATATTAAAATAAAATTAAACTATACTAGTTAAGACAATGTGTATTAACACAAGCATAGAAAAAGTGAATAAAGGAGAGGAAAACAATCCAGAAACAAACCTGTACATACATGAATCTTGAATATAGAGTAGAGATGACATTGCCAATCACTAGGCAAGGAATACACTAAACAGTAAACAGTCCTGAATAATGGTGCAAAAACTGAAATTAGATCTCTACTTAAAATCATTCAAAAAATAATTTCAGATGGATTAAAGACTTGATAAAACAAGAAACTTTAAAACTTTTAGAAAAAATATAGGTGAAAAATTTCTCTATAAACTTGGGGTGGAAAATAATTCTTCAACTAGATACAGAAAGTTCTAATCATAAGAGAAAAAAATGATCAATTAAACTGCATTTAATTGAAGACTGTTCATCAAAAGTTTCCATAAAAAAGTGAAAAAATTAAACAATCTAGTAGATATTTGCAACATATTTAACTGATTATTAAAATCCAAAATATACAAATTCTTTAAAACAATTGTCAAAAAACAAACAATCTGGTAGAAATGGGGAAAAATGTATGCATTGTTATTACACAGAAAAGTAATCCTGAATGGTAAATAAACATAAAGTTAGATGTTTAATCACCTTAATAAATTACTAACCACAAAATGCTATTTAACAGCAAATATAATATCACTACTAGATTATGTAAAATTAATAAATCTGACAATAAGTATTGGCAAAATGTGGAGAAAATGAAAATTCTCATACCCACTGGTTGGAGTGTTAATCTGAACACCTATTTGGATGAACAATTTGGCAGTTATCTTGTAAAGCAGAAACAGGTTTATCCTATTACTGAGTAATCTACTTCCAGGCAGATGTCAGAAGTCTTCAAATTGGACACGTGTAACCCTAGCATATCTGAGAAGTTTCTTACAGGCACAGATAAATTTAAGGGAATAAATTGCTAAAATTCCAGCTTCCATACATGATGTACATATTCTGAATTTATCTGTCTGAGAATGTGTCAAGGCTAGATATATCATGATCATTACTTCCCTCTTCTCCTCTTACAAAATCATCCTCTTTTGCCTTAAAAAAAAAAGTATCTTTCACCCATCTTCAGTTTCATAATGATGCATCATCCTAAACAGTAAAAACTTAAGCAAGTCAAATAACAGAAACCACTCAAAATATTGGTGACAGAGAATTCTCCTTTATTTCTTTTTTTAAAATATTTTATTTATTTATTTTTAGATAGCCGGGAAGGGAGGGAGAAAGAGAAGAAGAGGAACATCAATGTGTGGTTGCCTCTTGAGTGCTCCCTAGTGGGGACCTGACCTGCAACCCAGGCATTTGCCCTGACTGGGAATCGAAACAATAACCCTTTGGTTCACAGGCCAGCACTCAACCCACTGAGCCACACCAGCCAGAGTGAATTCTCCTTTATGACAGTAACACAAATGATAACTTTGTTGATCATATGACTTCACGTTTTTCCCAGTCTTATTTATAAATGTGTTTCTATTAAGGACAAACTAGGCAGTAGATATGCCCCAGCAAATACCATTAAGTGAATAAATATATACTGTAGAGTAAGATTATGGGAGTAATAACAAGTTTCCTTTAAAAGCCTCGTTTTCCCTGCCTTGTAATTGTGGGAGACAGCATTGTACCTGAGAGAGAGATCATGTTCATGAGAGGAAAGCAAAAAAAGACTGAGGGTAAAATGGCAACAAGCATGAGATGAGACTACATATTTTATGTAGTCTCTGTCATGGAATTAAAATATTCAGAATATTTGAAAAAGCACCCTAGAAACAAAACAATACATTCTAAATCTCATGCTCTAACTCTGTCTGGGACTGTGTCTCACTTGGATATTTTACATGATTTCAAAGCATGTTTGCTATTTTTGACATCTCAACATTACATGTTTGAGAAAATGGAACATATATTAGAAGTTAAAAGTATTTTTGCATTTTCTTGGGCATTTATTATTCATAAACATTTCTCTGCATTTTACCAAAAAAAATCAATGGGCACTTAAAAATAGTATTTGTTTCTTACTTGTACTAAGTACCCTTTCTGGCACTTGTCAACTACTTCTCTACTGGTTGATTACTTCCTACGGCAATAGAAAGTAGACTAGTTGATTATACTATACACAGTGCATACTTAGCAATGATCATTGCAACACTTCATGTAAACCCTGTGGCTTAATAATTTCCCTTATTGTGAATTTCCTTGAATCCTGTCTCATTCCAGCAATCAGTAATAGTCATGCAAGGACAAGGAAAAAAAAAGTCTCATCCATTTAAAGAGATGAATTTCCAAATAAAGTTTTAATTTGTACTCAATAATTATTTTTGAAATGGCTTTAACCAACTGTGTACCAATAATAAGTGTTATGATAACTAAATCTAGAAAAATTTAACACAAGAGTCTTAAAGGGACAGGAAATGTTTGCTGCCAATTATAATAGGGTGACAAGTAAAAAGAATCTAAATGCAAATATATATTGCATTAGGATAAAATTCTGGGACAGTAGTGAAATAGATATGAGTCCAGGAGAAAACAAACATGTAAAATATCTGGTTTTCAATAAGACCCTTTTATCTGCATTTTATAGGTAAATGATGGTGGGTAAAAAATCACAATGGGGATTCCATTGGATCTATTTTTTTCCCAGACCACTTTTTTTATTGTTGTTCAGTTACAGTTGTGCCCATTTCCCCCACCACATTGCTTTCCCCTGACCCATCCAATCCCTGCTCCCAAAGACAATCCCCACCCCATTGCCCTTGTCCATAGGTCCTTTGTACGTGTTCTTTGATTTGACCTTTCCTTTTCTTTCCCCCATAACCTCCCATCTCTGGTCACTGTCAGTTTGTTCTTTATTTCCTTGTCTCTAGTTCTTTTTTGCTCATTTGTTTCTTTTGTTGATTAGGTTCCACTTACAGGTGAGATCATATGGCATTTTTCTTTCACTGCCTGGCTTATTTCAGACATTACAGTATCAATATCAAAATGTACCAGAAATAACATTATTTGTAATCACTTAAACAGTTGCTAAAAACAAATCAGATATCGCCTTAAAAATGTGTGCAAAGTCACACAGGTGTTCCAAATACTATTGTGGGATATGTGAGCAAAATTTCAAACATCACTTATATAATCATACTTTGGTACTCATCAGTTTTGGCACTCGTCACAAGTTCTGGAATGAACTAACGACGAGTACCAAGGTACCGTTGTATATATGGGTACATGCAGGAATCACATACAATATGTTTTGATCTTTTTTCTTCATTCTCAACAATGACAAGCATTTGTTGACACTCATTAAAAACCATGCTAAAAAAAAATCAGCAGACAAAATTTCCCTGCCTGGATGGAGTTTATACTTTATGAGCATTTGTATAGCTGCATGGTAATCACAAATAAGTAAATAAGTAAAGAAAGAAAGAAAGAAAGAAAAAGAGAAGGAAAAAGAGAAAGAAAGAGAGAAAGAAAGAAAGAAAGAAAGAAAGAAAGAAAGAAAGAAAGAAAGAAAGAGAGAGAGAAAGAAAGGAGGGAGGGAGGGAGGGAGAGAAAGAGGAAGGGAGGGAGGGAGGAGAGAAAACAAAAAAAAAATAATCACTTTTTAAATATTATATTGTGGTAAAAGTAAATATGCTCAGCTATTGGCAACGATTTAAGTCAACAATATTTCTTGTGGTATGATAGAATTTTCATAAAGGTCAAAAAATCAAAATAAAACAAATATTAACAAAATATATGTGATAAAACCATAAATATATAGGAAAATATGTGGTAAAAAGACATAATGGTTACCCATACAGGAGTAGCACAAGGACAAAATTAAGAAACAACAAACAAAAGTAGCTTCAACATTAGAGGTCAAGTTTTTTCCCTCAGGTTCTTAGGTGAAATGATGTGTACAAGGGTATTTAGTTCCATTCCCCATTTTCTAAATATATATCAGCTACTACATAAAATATGAATGAAGGCTGCAGTAAATGTGGTTGAGGTCCTCTGCATTATTTGCAACTATTCAGAAATTGAGAGACATAGTAGGTTTACAACCGTCAAAGAAAAAGCATAGCACTTCTCCCTCATGTCAGGCACTGCTACTAATGGCTCACTTAAATGTTTCCTCACTCTGTCAGGTGTTAATACATCCACTCATTTACTTTGCATTAACTGTCTGACCACTATATGCTGGACACTAGGTTGAGCGTTAAAATAAACATTCATCACAGCTATTCAAGATCAAGAAATTCATCTGAAACACAAATATCTTTTTCATATTGTCCTGTAGGACTTTGTGGTGCTAGCATGTTCTATCATTTGTCTCTATTTTAATAAAACTAACTGATATGTAAGCAGAGTCATTTCTAATTTAAATAACCCTTATTGCTATAAAATTCACTGTAAGCCATTGAGAAAATTGCTATTCTTTGTGATCAAGATCTTTTCTATTAACCTATCTTATTGCCCTCCATAACCTGATACATATATGGCCTAAACTGTACTTTATTTATATGCCTTACCTCATCCCAAAATGCATCTGAAATAGATGAAGCTTTATAATTTAATAATTATTGAATAAACAACAAGACATAAAATCAAGGAATATTGCTCTCTACCAGTGGGGAAATACCATATGTAATATTTTGATTAGTAAAAAGATGTTCACCAAGCCAATAAGCTTATCATTAAAATAATTATTTAATTGAAAAAAACTTAATTGTAGTATTTTTTAAATTTAATGGTTTTAAATTCGTTACAGAATTTATAACAGCAAAAAAAACATTATGTAACTTATATTTCAGATTTTTAATGACACATTTCCTTGCATTTGTGCTATAGTTGTCACACATTTTACTTCTGCAGTGTTTTAAAACCCATAATATGTTGATATTAACTTTTCTATAAGCAAAATTTGTCTTTAAAGTATTTCAGTAGTAATAAAAAAGTTACTGGTACTTATATACCTAAAATTTCTGTGCAAAGTAAATGGCAAGATACAAAGATATATGTATATGGTATGTATCATAAAGAAGAAAGAGTGGTAAAGTTTTGTTTCCTTTATTTTGTAGTTTGCTTTAATAAACTTCTATTGATTTCATAAGGAATGAAAAAAGTTAATATAATATACCTTTGGTGTATTCTAAGTGTATGGGAAATATAAAAATGTTTAGGGTATAGTAATAAAATATTAAGAGGAAAGAGGATGAATAAAATATGTTATGTGGTCATAATTAGTATTATGCTCAAAATAAAAAGCAATCCTCAAGAAGTGGTACTACATTCAAAGTCAGATAGCATCACTTTACTGAGCTGCGGTAGACTGGATGGGATACGGTAGAGTGGGGCACTAGTCTACACAAGTAGCATCATCCATCATCTAGGAATCCCAAATTCTAAAGAGGAAATTACTACTCCTGCCATGAAGTATCTGAAACATCTACTTTCCCCTTGGTGTACAGATGGAATGCTGATTGAAAAGAAAATATAGTAGCAAAAGTCAGAAGTCAGAGAACACTGAGGAATGCGGACGAGCTGCAGCATTAAATGGATAGAACAGGTGTCACTAGGGTATGTAAAGCAATAGACAGCATCCTACAAAATGTAGACAAGAAAACACACTAATAAACTGAATAAAGATTGATACCAATAACTTTGATTATAAAGTGTTTGAGGACTAAATATGAGTCTTAAAATATATATTTTTTCAAATAAAAGTACACATCACAGTATAAACCATCATAATACACAAATGGTGTGAAGAATAACAAGGACAGTCAGTAAAATTTGAAGAATAGGGATGCAGGGTGGATTATAACAATGACTACTTTCTTAGCCATAGCTCAGGAGGTATCTCTACCTATTTCTTGGTGATGAAGAATTAAAAGTTCATAGCAGACTCTTTTACACATCCATTACAATTTAAAAAACAAATTTTTACTGGTGGAAGCAAGTTACACATTACCTCTATGAGGGCTACTGTATCTACTAGCTAGAAATGCTGAAATTCCTAAAATTAAAATGTCTTCTCATGTCATTGATGATTGGCTAACTCAAGGCAAGTGTGGAAGCAGCTTTGAGATTCTCTGATTTAGTTAAAATGGTGAGAGAATGTTACACCTGCCTTAATCTTTGTTAACTTCCCTTTACTTAGGTATGAAGACAGAATCATCGTATTTGGATGTTTTCTTTCCTAGTTCAAATCATTGTATTTTCTCAGAGCATTTCCTTTGTATGTAACTACATGTGGTTAAAAAAAAAAGAATAATAGTGTTGTTTTTTAGTTCTCAACAGGAGGTATATCATAGTTACTGTGAAAATTTTTCAATAAGCATATTTCCTTCATAAAGATATGCTTTGGTGGCAAAGGGAGAAGGAGAAAGGGATAGAGTGTGGTTGTTGGCTATGCGCCTGATTAAAATTCCTAAATGATTCACGCCCTCTCATCACTCACGGATGGAAAAAGACTGCACTTCTGAATCGGGAAACATAGGTATCAGTCAGAACTCTGCCATTCTTCATTAATTTATTCATTCAACTGAGTATTTGCTCTGATAGGCACTGGGTTAAGCTCTAAGTCTAGAATAGTGAATAAGACAGAGAAGTTCATTGAACTCCTGCAGCTTTAAGTCTAGTTGGTGCAACAGATATTAAACAGGCAATCATCTTAAAATCAATTTAGTTTGAAAATTATACAAAGAGAAACATGGCATGTTCTGAGAATGTTAGTTATGTGACTGTAGAAAGGAACAGACCTCCATGCCTTAGCTTCACCATGTGCAACACTGCATAAGCCCGACTGAAAGATGACCTTACTAGACACATAGTAAAATACTTAGAGAAAATAGATGTAAATGTGGCTTAGAAAATTTCATGTGGTAAATATACATGGATGATTATCATAAGTCAGAGAGATTTTTTTAAACACATAAGTAACCCACACCTTCCCCTTCAGCTAGCACAAAAATTCTGGTGACCACCAAAGAAAAGGAAACCACAATAGATCCAAGTAGGCTCGATAAGCCCTGCAGCAGTTATGGAATCACTTAAAGTACTTGTTAACTAATGACTAGGGGCAAATTGTTCCAGTCACCTATTATTGCCAACAAATTACCTCACACATTAGTGGATTAGTATTGTTTCAGAATTCAGAAAGGAATCGTCTGGAAGATTCTTCCACTCTTGGAAGAATGTAGCATCAATTGCAGTCATTCAGTGGTATGCAGCTGGTGGCTGGTCTGGTGGTGGGGGATGTGGGTCAAAGGCTGGCTCCTTGCAAAGAGATCTAGAAGACGAGGCTCAGTGGGTCAGTGGTCCCCTTTCCCCCTTCAGGTAGTCACACTCTTCACAGGGTCACCAGGTTGGGATTCTCATATGATAGACGAGGGCTCTAAGAGTGAGAGTTCCAAGAAACAGGTAATAGCAACTGTCAATGGGCCTGGAAATTACCATTGTACCACTTCCACTATATCATATCCGTCAAAGTTATCACAGAGTCTGCCCAAATTCAAAGGAAGGAGAAAAACCCTCATTTCTCTATGGGAAGAAGGTCTAAGATTTTACAACCATCTTTAATCTGCTGCACAAACACTGGTGAGAATCAGCTATAGCTTAATTTTTTTTCTCTTTGCCTCAGCCCCCACTCATCCATCCTTGTTTCCACAACACAAACAGATCGAGCAAGTTCCTGCATTTAGATAAAATTTATGACAGAAAGATGAAACAGGAAAACCACGTTCCCCATAGGTCCCCATTAGTGAAGTGATTGAAGGGAGGAACTTGGAACGGCTTCTCTAAACAATCCAGCACTGGTACATTCAATTCACAAGCTTAGAGACCGAGTGAGAGCATGGTTTGCATTGAACCTTTTTCCTTCCTGCATTGGGTGCAAAAAAATCATTTTGTTTTTCCTTCTGATAATTTATTAACACATAGAAAAAGAAAACTAAAAAGCCCTCAGTGTCTGTTTTTACATGTTCAGATCCTGACCGTAAAAGGAATTTCTAACCGTATGTTCATTATGATCAAGTGACAGGTGAATTTTCTTAAAGAGTTTATTGTGACAGAATTGAAAGTGAAGTGTATTCTTGCTGGCTGCAAAAAACGTACAGGAAACAATGCTTTATCCCAGAGGAAAAGGCATGGCGTAAAATGAGAGCATGGGTTTTAGAGCTACATAAATCTGAGTCTGAGAAGCACTCTGCCACATAGGAACTATAAGACTAACATTATCACATATGAGCTTCCATTTCTTCAACACCGTCATTGCTGAAGAAATCGAGAGTGAAATGTGCCTATGTAATGACTGACACACAGCAGATTCTCAAGAAATGGTTGCCGAGGGAACAACTAAAATCCACATCATCAAAGTAGTCATCTGAAAAATAAGACTTGATCAAAAAAGAGATGGTCTCTAAAATAATAGAAGATGAAACTTACGGTTTAAGTACCTACCTTGTAATAGGCATTGTGCCACTTGCTGAGAATAAAAAAACTAGCTCCTTCTTGGAGACAAGTATGTCACACAAGAGCTATTACAGGGAGAAACAATGTGCTGCGGAAATGCAGAGCACATGCATCCGGCCTGCAGGTCCCACAGAGGGGCAGTGGAGGGCCTATGTGGATTTTAAGAATGAGTAAGAATCAAGCAAAAAATGGAGAGATGAGAAAGGCACAAAGATTATTATGCAAAAAGATAAAAAGGCCCATTTAAACTTCCTTGAATTTAGGGCTGAGAAGTGGGGGGTGGGGATGCCACTGTAGTTTGTATTCCTTATTCATCATTCAATCTTTGGCAGTGAGCCCAGTTCCAGGCACAAAGTAAGTACTAAATAAGTGCTCATTATAGAGAAGCAGGGAAGAGAAATGTGGGGGCCCTAATGATTTCTGTACTCTGTTGTAACGACTTTGAATGTTATGTTAAAGGCCACAGGGATGCATTGGAGGATTTCATGGGGGGCCAATGTGGTCAGATTTCTCTTTTCCAACCATTCATCTGACAGCACTCTGGGGAAAGAACTGGAATGGATCAAGCATATAGAAAGGGGACAGCTAAGAATCTATACCGGTAATCTTCCTCTGGTGGGTTGCCAGACTTTGACAAAGATTAAGGCAGGTATAACATGCTCTCACCATTTTCACTCAATCAGAAAATCTCAAAACTGCTTCCACACTTGCCCTGAGTACGAAATTTAGGCATGGGTCAGAGTATCAGTCAGCTCACAGTGTATTTCAATTGACCTTCCTGAGTACTCTCCCAGCTAACCAAACTCTCCTGATTAAGTGACAACTGGGCTTCCAAGCACGTCTTTGCTGTGAAATGTGTGAAGCACAGACCAATAGAAAATGTCTTATTTTGTGAGAACTTCTTTTTCCATGTTCTTTCAGCTGCTTTTTGGATTTTGCTCTAAGCTCTGGATATCACTAACCTCTCACACTCAAAAGTTCAATCAAAGAAAACACTAGTTTGTACATGATTCTCAACATGGCAAAACGGCATTATCTGCTTAAGGCAGTAAGATTGTAGATGAAAAGAAGATTGAACATCAAGTCACTAGTGTATCTGGTTGTCAAGCAGGAAAGAGCATGTGGTCAGTTTGATGAAATGACTTAACAAACATCCCTTACAAAGTCAAATATTTATCAAAGGTGGTAAGAAAATAATCTTGACTCACCCAGCCTTACCTCTGGCTTTTCATTCATTCAATGAGTATCACTTGAGAAGCCATTTTACAAGAGGTGTGGGAAGTAAAATGGTGAACTTGATAAAGACAAGCCCTGTTTTCTTTTTCTTTTTTTTTTTTTTAATTGTTATTCAATTACAGTTGTATGCCTTTTCTCCCCATCCCTCCACCCCACCCCAGCTGAACCCACCTCCCTCCCCCCTCTCCACCCTCCCCCTTGGTTTTGTCCATGTGTCCTTTATAGTAGTTCCTGTAATCCCCTCTACCCCCTGTCCCCACCCCCACCCCCCACCCCCGCCCTGGCTATTGTTAGATTGTTCTTAACTTCAATGACTCTGGTTATATTTTGTTTGCTTTTTCCTTCTATTGCTTATGTTCCAGTTAAAGGTGAGATCATATGGTATTTGTCCCTCACTTCCTGGCTTATTTCACTTAGCATAATGCTCTCCAGTTTCATCCATGCTGTTGCAAAGGGTATAAGCTCCTTCTTTCTCTCTGCTGCGTAGAATTCCATTGTGTAAATATACCATAGTTTTTGGATCCACTCGTTTGCTGATGGGCACTTCGGTTGCTTCCAGTACTTGGCTATTGTAAATTGTGCTGCTATGAACATTGGGGTGCACAGATTCTTTTGGATTGGTGTTTCAGTGTTCTTAGGGTATAATCCCAGCAGCGGAATTACTGGGTCAAAGGGCAGTTCCATTTTTAGTTTTCTGAGGAAATTCCATACTGTTTTCCACAGTGGCCTCACCAGTCTGCATTCCCACCAACAGTGCACGAGGGTTCCCTTTTCTCCACATCCTCTCCAACATTTGTTTGTGGATTTGTTTATGTTGGCCATTCTGACTGGTGTGAGATGATACCTCATTGTGGTTTTAATTTGCATCTCTCTGATGGCTAGTGATGCTGAGCATCTTTTCATATGTCTCTGGGCCCTCTGTATGTCTTCCTTGGAGAAGTGTCTGTTCAAGTCCTTTGCCCATTTTTTAATTGGGTTGTTTGTCTTCCTGGAGTGGAGTCGTGTGAGTTCTTTATATATTTTGGAGATCAGGCCCTTGTCTGAGGTATCATTGGCAAATATGTTTTCCCATACTGTTGGTTCTCTTTGTAATTTGGTGCTGTTTTCTTTAGCCCTGCAGAAGCTTTTTATTTTGATGAGGTCCCATTTGTTTATTCTTTCCTTTATGTCCCTTGACAAGCCCTGTTTTCAATCACTGTTTCTAGGCAATTGAGAATTAGGCCAATCTTCCCAGGGTTTCTGAAATATAGTCTGATTAGTCGAACATCAACACTTGGTTTGTGCTGTCTTTTTTAGAATAAACATTTCTGTTGTTGAAGGATTTGCTCTTAACCTCCCTTTTCTATGAATCTTCCTTACTATTCTGGCTCAGAGTAATTTCTTTGTGTTTTTTGCCATTTCACAAATTTTAGCCCTTGATCATATAATGTGTTACTCTCTGACTGACAAATTGCTTGAAAGGATGTGTGTGTGTATAGATAGACAAATAGATGATAGATAGATAGATAGATAGATAGATAGATAGATAGATAGATATAGATATAGATATACAGATATACAGATATTACAACATAATATGTGGTTTTTGAAATTTGCACCATAAATAAAAATAGGTGTTTACAACTGATATATTTGAAACATTCTCAGCAAGACTGAATTCTAACTGGTTAGCATGAATTTTGTAAAAGATGAACTTAAAGTGATTGTTTTATCTCTCAGGTCAGAATCCATTTAAGAAGTACCACTAGATATGTTCCATGTTCAACAGGAACATAATGTTAGTGCCTGGGTGTGATAAGTCACATATTGCAACCATAAATTTTTAAAAGTTGTCATATGAACAAATGAAGAAAAGAAAATAAACTCTCCTCCTCATCATCATCTAAAGAACACATAAAGCTATCACAGAGGAGAACAGAATTGTTCTTTACCCTCCAGCTGAAATATTCCAGAAAAAAAAAATTAAAATGTGATTCCATCCTCAATGCTATGCCTGGGAGAAAGTGTGCTGTGGATTTTATGAACAACTTGGCAGTAGGGCCAGGTTTAGGAGAGAGTCTCAAAACCTTATCTATCATTATTATCTATAAACTGCTAAACACAAAAGAGGCAATAAAGACAAATAGGACAAGGAAGGCTCAGTTCCCCATCCATTATCTGAACACTCTCCCCACCATAACCTCCCCCAAAAACCTATAAAATGTTTCTTTACTGTTTATAGGGTAAGATACACAATTTCCTTTTCTCTTATATCAAAATATCAAAGGAATAGCTGTCTTTCTACATGGCACTGTCAAATAAACATTTAAAAGATAAAAAGAGAACTCTGTTTTCTTTTAAGTAGTGGATTCCCCTCAGTCCATTTAGAGATCAGAAGAGCAGACGCTTGATAGGTATCAAAAGGCCAAATATTGAGGAGCATACTGTGATGTAAATGTTTTTTATATATTTTTTCATATTTCTCTCTTGTTTATTTTTATTGTTGTTCAAGTACAGTTGCTTCCATTTTCCCCTCACCATTCCCCCCAACCCAGCCATCCCCACCTCCCACCCTCAATCCTACCCCCTTTTGATTTGTCTGTGTGTAGGTTAAGTGGAGGAAGTCTGTCTTCCTCACCCAGGTGTCTGGGAAGCAGTGTACCCACAGCCTTGGAGGGGCCTGATAACCAGTGTTCTCATTTGAGACAGGGTCCAATGAACTGTTCCCATAACATGAAGTGGGCTCACATGCATAGAATTATGTTATGTTATGTAATGTTCTAGCTGTTTTCCAGCTTTGTTCCCCTCTAGTAATTAAACAGGTAGGGACTCCCTGCTGGGGGCAATGAAGAGAGACCCACAAGGGGACAGGTGCCATGATGGGTGCCATATTGGTGAGAAAGGGCTGTGACATGTGCTACTCAGAGACATGCAGATAACCATGCAGCTTGCAGCATGTGTGGCTCGCCCACCTGTGAATAAAGGCACACCAGACATCCCAACTGCCCTGTGAATATTATTCTGTCTTTGCGAATGCCATGGATCTGCCCGGCCTTGAAGGGTCACCACACACCAAGTGTCCTTCATACATGTTCCTTGACAACTCTTCCCCCTTTTCTCCACATTATCTCCTCCCACCTCCCTCTGGTCACTGTCAGTTTGTTCTTTATTTTAATGTCTCTGGTTATATTTTGCTTGCTTGTTTGTTTTATTGATTAGGTTCCACCTATAGGTGAGATCATATGGTATTTGTCTTTCACTGCCTGGCTTGTTTCACTTAGCATAATGCTCTCCAGATCCATCCATGCTGTAGCTATTGTAAATTGTGCTGCTATGAATATAAGGGTGCATACGTTCTTTTGAATTGGTGTTTCAGGATTCTTGGAGTATAATACCAACATTGTAATTGCTGGGTCAAAAGGCAGTTTCATTTTTAGTTTTCTGAGGAAATTCCATACTGTTGTCCACAGTGGCTGCATCAGTCCACATTCCCACCAAGAGTGCACTAGGGTTCCCTTTTCCCCACATCCTCACCAGCACATGTTGATTGTTGATTTGTTTATGTTGGCCAATCTGACCAGTGTGAAGTGGTATCTCACTGTGCTTTCAATTTGCATCTCTCTGATGGCTAGCAATGCTGAGCATCCTTTCATATGTCTCTGGGCCCTCTATATGTCTTTCTTGGAGAAGAGCCTGTTCAGGTCCTTTGCCCAATTTTTAATTGGGTTGTTTGCCTTCCTGTAGTGGAGTCGTGTGAGTTCTTTATATATTTTGGAGATCAAACTCTCGTCCGAGATATCATTGTCAAATATATTTTCCCATAAAATAGGTTCCCTTTTCATTTAGCTGATGTTTTCTTTACCAGTGCAGAAGTTTTTTTTATTTTGATGAAGTCCCATTTGTTTATTCTTTCCTTTATGTCCCTTCCTCTAGAGAATATGTTGGTGAAAATATTGCTGCATGGAATATCTGAGATTTTCCTGCCTATGTTCCCCTCTAGGGCTTTTATTGTATCATGACTTATACTTAAGTCTTGTATCCATCTTGAGTTTACTTTTGTGTATAGTGTAAGTTGGTGGTTGAATTTTGCTATTTTTGTGTGTAGCTGTCCAGATCTCACAACACCATTTATTGAAAAGGCTATTCCTTATTTTATGCTTCTGTCCCTTTTGTCTAATATTAATTGAACATAGAGACTTGGGTTTATTTCTGGGCTCTCTATTCTGTTCCATTGATCTGTGTGTCTGTTCTTATGTGTGTACCAGACTGTTTTGATAACTGTGGTCTTGTAATATAGTTTGATATCAGGTATTGTGATGCCTCCTACTTTGTTCTTTTTTGTCAACATTGCTGAGGCTATTAGGAGTCATTTATGGTTTCATATAAATTTTTGAAATGTTTGTCCAATATATGTGAAATATATCATTGGTATTTTAGTAGGCATTGCATTGAATCTGTAAATTGCATTTGATAGTATGGATATTTTGATGATGTTAATTCCTCCAATCCATAAACGTGGTATCTGCTTCAAGTTACTTATGTCTTTATTAATTTCTTTCTTCAGTGTTCTGTAGTTTTCTGAGTATAGTTCTTTTATCTCTTTGATTAGGTTTATTCCTAGGTACTTTATTGGTTTAAATATATTTTATTGATTATACTATTATAGTTACCCCATTTTTTTCTAGTTGCTATACAAAACAGGATTTTTTTCCTGATTTCTGTTTCTGATATTTCATTGTTGGTGTACAAAAAAAGTGCCTTCTATTTCTGAATATTGACTTTGTATCCTGCTGCTTTGCCAAATTCACTTATTAGATTGAGTAGTTTCTTTTTGTTATATGGGATTTTCTATCCCACTATCATGTCACCTGCAAACAATAATAGCTTTACTTCATCCTTTCCAAATAGAATGCCTTTTTTTCTTTTTCTTGTCTGATTATTGTGGCCAGGACTTCCAATACTAAGTTGAATAAAAGTGGTGAAAGCAGATGTCCTTGCCTTGTTCCTGGTCTTAGTGGGAAAGCTTTAGTTTTTGTGCATTGAGTATGATGTTGTCTGTAGGTTTGTCATTTATGGCCTTTATTATGTTGAGGAATGCTCTCTCTATTCCCACTTTGCTGAGTGTTTTTATCATAAATGGATGCTGTACTTTACCAAATGCTTTTTCCCATCTATTGACATGATCATGTTATTTTTGTCTTTTGTTTTGTTTATATGATGTATTATGTTTATTGATTTGCAAATATTGTACCATCCTTACATCCCTGGGATGAATCTTACTTGATCATGGTGTATGATCTTTTTAATGTATTGCTGGATGTGGTTTGCAACATTGTATTATTGAGCATTTTAGCATCTATGTTCATCAGCAATATTGGCCTGTAGTTTTCTTTCTTTGTTGTGTCTTTATCTGGTTTTAGGATTAGGATGATGTTGGCTTCAATAAAGAGTTTGGGAGTCTTCTCTTCTTGGGTTTTTTGGAATAGTCTGTGAAGGATAGGGGTTAGCTCTTCCTTAAGTGTTTTGTAGAATTCTCCTGTGAAACTATATGGTCCAGGGCTTTTGTGTGCTGCGAGTTTTTTGATTACTGCTTCAATTTCATCAGCTGTTATCAGTCTGTTCAGGTTTTCTGCTGCTTCTTCACTCAGTTTTGGAAGATTACATTTTTCGAGAAATTAGTCCATTTCACCTAAGTTTTCAAATTTCTTGGCATATAGTTCTTCATAGTAATTTCTTACAATCCTTTGTGTTTCTGTGGTATCAGTTGTAATCTCTCCTCTTTCATTCTGATTTTGTTTATTTGGGCCCTCTCTCTTTTTTTCTTAATGAGTCTGCTTAAAGACTTGTCAGTTTTGTTTATCTTTTCAAAGAACCAGCTCCTGGATTTATTGATCCTTAGAATTGTTCTTTTAGTCTCTATGTCATTTAATTCTGCTCTGATCTTGGTTATTTCCTTCCTTCTTCTTGCTCTGGGCTTTGTTTGTTGCTGTTCCTCCCGTTCTTGTATATGTAGGGTTAGGTTGTTTATTTGAAATGTTTCTATCTTTTTTACATAGGCCTGTATTGCTATGAACTTCCCTCTCAGAAATGTTTTCACTGTGTCCCATAAGTTTTGAACTGTTATATGTTCATTTTCATTTGTTTCCAGAATTTTTTTGATTTCTTCTTTGATCTCATTCTTAACCCATTCATTGTTTAATAGCATGTTAATCAATCTCCATGAATTTGAGTTTTTTTGAGTTTTTTCCTTTAGCTTAGTTTCTAGTTTCAGTCCCTTGTGGTCCAAGAAAATGCTTAATATGATTTCAATTTTCTTGAACTTGTTGAGACTTGTTTTGTTTCCTATCATGTGGTCTATCTTTGAAAATGTTCCATGTGTATTTGAAAAGAATGTGTATTTTGTTTCTTTGGGATGAAAGGCTCTATATATATCAGTTAAGTCCATTTCATCTGGGGCATTGTTCAGTGCTGCAATATGCTTGTTGATATTTTGTTGGGAAGATCTATCATTTTTGACAGTGAGGTGTTAAAATCCCCTGGTATAAATGTGTTGCTGTCTATATCTTTCTTGAAGTCCTCCAAGATTTTCCTTATATATTTGGGTGTACCTATGTTGGGTGCATATATGTTTATAATGTTTATGTATTCTTGATAAATCCTTCCCTTGAGTGTGAAGTGTCCTTCTAAGTCTCCCTTATGGACTTTATTTGGAAGTATATTTTGTCTGATATAAGTATAGCTACCACGTCTTTTCTTTCCCTGTCCACTTGCTTGGAGTATATTTTTCCAACCCTTCACTTTCAGTCAATGTAGGTCTTTTGTTCTAAGGTGGGTCTTTTGTAGGCAGCATATGTGTGGGTCATATTTTCTTATCCATTCAGCCACCCTACGTCTTTTGATTGGAGCATTTAATCCATTAATATTGAAGCTTATTATTGATTGGTATTTATTCATTGCCATTTTACTCCTTTCGTACCTGTGTTCCCTTCTCTCTCATTCTTTTTCTTCCTTTTCTTAAGGCAGTCCCTTTAGCATATCTTGCAATGCTGGTTTAGTGAAGGTATATTCTTTCAGCCTTCTGTCATCTGGGAAACTCTTTATTTGGTCTTCCATTTTAAGTGATATCCTTGCTGAGTAGAGTAGTCTTTGTTGCAGGCCTTTGCCTTTCAATACTTGGAATATTTCTTGCCAATCCCCTCTGGCTTATAGTGATTCCATTGAGAAGTCAGCTTAAACCTTATCGGGGCTCCCTTTTGTTTTACTTCCTATTTCTCCCTTGCTGATTTTAAAATTCTCTCTTTGTCTTTGAATTTTGCCATTTTAATTATGATGTGTCTTTCAGTGGGCCTCTTTTGGTTTCTCTTGATTGGGATCCCCCTTCCTTCCTGGACTGTGTGACTTTTTCTCTCATCAAATTAGGGAAGTTTTCCATAATTACTTTTTCAAATGGGTTTTCTATCCCTTGCTCTTCTTCTCCTTCTGGTATCCCTATTATACAGATATTATTATGTTTCATGTTATCCTGAAGTTCCCTTAATCCCTCTTCATTCTTTTTGAGTCTTTCTTCCTTTTCTTACTCTTTCTGGTCATTTTTTCCTACCTTGTCCTTCAGCTCGCTGATTCTGTCTTCTGCTTCATCTAGCTTGTTTTTGACTACTTGTACTGCGTTCTTCAATTCAGAAATTGTATTTCTCATTTCATCTTGGCTTTTGTTGATAGTCTATGTCCTTTTGCATGCTGATGTAATTTGTACTAAGTTCCTTGTAGCTTCCCTGTAGATTTTGGTAATTCTCTGTGAGTTCATTGAGCTTCCTTATAACATTGTTTTGAACTCAGTATCTGATAGTTGACTTGCCTCTATCTCATTTAGTGTTCTTTCTGAGGATTCATCCTTTCCTTTGATTGGAGGTTGTTTCTTTGCCTTCCCATTATTTATGGGACTCTTCTTATTTTCTTCTGCTTGTTAAATTTATCTGTTTTGACTCCCTGAGTTTCTGGTGTGAATTCTATGGTAGAAGACCTGTGAGATTCAATGGTGCAGTCTCCTTGATCACCTGAACTTCATGTTCTTGGGATGCCCTTTATGCCGTTTGTGTTGGTTCTCTAGATGTAACTGGGTTTTGATTGTTGTTGAGTTGTTCTTTGGTAGGTTCTTCTCTCCAGCTAGTTGACTGAGGGTCACTCCACCCACCACACCTTGCTGTTGTGCAGGTGCTGCTGGAACAAAACCACAAAACCCAGGAAACAAACCCACATCCCCAAAAGTACCCCCCTACACACACAATCCTAGTATCAACAGCAAATGAACCAGTGTTAACAAGGGTGTAAAGAGATTAAGAATATTATAAGAAAGTAGAAAGATGAACTATAGTATAAAATCTAGTAACTTAATATGCACAAACATGCTGGACAAGAAATGAATGTTAAAAATCTCTGCAGGAAAGAAAATAACACTAATTGTACAGAAGACCACAGTGGTTTTTATCTTGGTAGCCCCTAGTATTTACCACTATTTTTTCTCTATGGATTTGCCTCAGGTGATGTCAGATATTTTCCCCATCTGACATTATGCAGCCTGCTCTGAGACTGCCAGGTATATACTCTCTGTGGCTGTCACCTTCAGTTTTAATCTAGTCACTTTGCACTCAACCAGGCATAAGCCCCATAGGACAGAGAAGAATACCTCCTAGGGTAGGCACTATTGTTTCCTCTTGGGCAGCTGCTGCTCAGAGGGGAGTGGCCTGCCTGAGCAGGATGGCTGCTACTGTACTGGCGATGACTTAGCACTGGGATCCCAGTAGCTACTCTCTCACTTCTCTCCCCAAAGCCTCTGTCCCCAGTCTCTCCTCAAGTATCACTAGTCCACTCTACCACCCCTTTGCCAGGGATCTACTGTTTGTGGCTATCTCCTTCAGTTGTTAATCTAGTCACTCTTCGCTCAGTAGTGAAGCTTAAGCACCACAGAGCCAAGGCAGGGTCTCTCCTAGGGTCAGGGAAGGTGTTTCCCCTCAGGATGCTACTGCTCGGAGGGGAATGGTCTGCCTGAGCACAATGGCTGATGCCATTTGGGTTATGATTCAGCACCTGGATCCTGGCATGTATTCTCTCAGTTGTCTCCCCAAAGCTTCTGTCCCCAATCTCTCAGTTGTCTCTAGTCCCCACCTTTCCTGGAGCCCCGGGCATGTGGCTGCAAATGAAAATTTGTACATTGTCCCTTTAAATGGCTCTTTGCATCTCTGACTGTCCATCTCTGGCAGAGAGCCACCCTGCTGCTTTTCACCACAGGTTGTTATCTGTGTACTTTTTGGGCTCTGGTGCTCTAGGATGGGGATCCCAGCTTAGGGTTTAGTCCCCATTCTTCTCAGAGGGATCCAACTGGCTGCTTAATTATGCCTCTGGCATTGCCGCCTGTGGGCACCCAGCCAGCCTTCTCAAGTCTCCACTGCACTCCTTACCAGTCAGTTAGTGCTGAAGCTGATTCTTCTGTCTGTCCAACTTATACGGCTTTTCTCTGGCCATTGCTCAGTTGTTTGTTCTGCATGATTTCCCCACAATTTAGTTGTGATTCCAGATTTGTCCTGAGTAGAGGTTAGTGTGGCTTCCATTTACTCCTCAGCCATCTTGCCTTCTGATGTATATGTTTATAAAATATTCTGCTTAATCCTATCATTTTTAGTCACTGAAATAGTTTTTCCACAATTATCAATCAATTTAATTAAATTTTTTGCAACCTATTCCCTAAAGTACAGCACACTATTTATATTTCTCACTACAACTCTAGGAATTTTCATGTTATGCATAATAAAAAAAGCTTTTTAATATTGGCACTAATTGATAATAAAAGTTCATTTGAATTTAGAAATTAAACCTAAGTATTGAAGAATTACATAATTTTCATAAGTTTTTAAAAAATTGTGAATGGGGATAGAGGAAAATTAAACTTAAAATGAAATACATGCTGTACCTAGTAGTCACTTAAAACATACTTACTGAGTAAGTGAATGGTGATTATATTCAATAACTTTTGATGGGAAAAAATTGGACTAAAATTTGTTGGCAGTGTTGAAGTTATCATAAATGAACCCCCAGCTCCCCTCTATTTCTCCTAAAAAAATTAGCCTGCCCAGTGTAGATTTCAGCTCCAAGCCTGAGAGTTCTTCAGTTAAGTATGTAATCACCAGCAATCATGGATACCAGGCCATTTAAGCAACTTATAAAGGTCAATGCAAGAAAAATTCATATGAGTATAATCAAAGTGACTGAGTAGTGTTATTTTTTGTTGTTCAAGGTTTAAAAAACAAACAGCCACTTCTTTAGGGGAGCAGGAATCATTTATAATGTATATTTCTCCAGTTTTATAAAGAAATGTATGTGACAATCCAAGTAAACTGACCCTGTCACAGATGTGTGTGCACCTATCCCCAAATTTATATGTTATGCATGACATTAAGAATTTGGAAGACAAGATTGAATGGGAGGGTGGGGCAGGGAGGCCAGTGGGGGAAGATTGGTACAACTGTAATAGAACAACAATTAAAAAAAACAAAAATAAATACAATAAAAAACAAACAAACAAAAAAGAATTTGGAAGTATCAAGAAGTATTACTTTTGTCCTTCTTGAAATATAATAAGGTATAACTACCCAATTATTGTTGTATTAGGAACCATCTCCAAAATCTGATTTCACTTTTATTAAGCAGAGTTCCCCATATTTGGTGAATGAAAATGTTGTACATGACATTACTATTTTAAATTTAAATAAACTATATAAAGTTACCATTTAAAATGGTGTCTTGAAAAAGACTTTAAAAGACCTCCTGATTTCCCCCTAAAAATATTTAGTAAGACATAACAATGCCCAAAATTTGAAATAACATCAAAAATTAAGCAGAAAATTACCATTTCCAACACTCATTGGAAATTCCCCTAACTATAAAGTTTTACATACATTTAACTGCAATCATTGGTCCACTAGTGCTATGCTCAACACTGGGGAGCAGAAACTACCTTCTTCTTTTCTCTCTTCCCTCTGAGTGCACAGAAAGGCAAGAGCTATACAAAGCTGAAAATTGGAAAAAGTGAGAAATATGTGATTTTGTGTGAGCGCTGACAGTCCTCCATGGTTAGTCTAATACACCCAAGAATACCAATGAAAGCCTCAATTCTAGTCAGAAAGAAACAGCAAATCCCTGAAAACTATTGGCCAGGTAGTAGCAAGAGGACCAGCAATGCTGTAGATGATCCTAGGAGAAAACTGAGAAAAAGAGAGCAAGAGAGAGAGAGAGACAGAGAGAGAGAGAGAGAGAGAGAAGAAGAAGAAGAAGAAGAAGAAGAAGAAGAAGAAGAAGAAGAAGAAGAAGAAGAAGAAGAAGAAGAAGAAGAAGAAGAAGAAGAAGAAGAAGAAGAAGAAGAAGAAGAAGAAGAAGAAGAAGAAGAAGAAGAAGAAGAAGAAGAAGAAGAAGAAGAAGAAGAAGAAGAAGAAGAAGAAGAAGAAGAAGAAGAAGAAGAAGAAGAAGAAGAAGAAGAAGAAAGAAGAAAAGAAGAAGAAGAAGAAGAAGAAGAAGAAGAAGAAGAAGAAGAAGAAGAAGAAGAAGAAGAAAAGGAAGGAGGAGGAGGGGGAGGGGAAAACACTGGAAATTATTATCTTTAGGGACTTCCTCTATATAGAGTTCAAACACTTCATAGTGAGAAGTGTCTGAAGATCTCACTACAGCTCAGCAACAAGGGCTGAGCATACAAGGCTTTTGAGAACTGTACAAATAATCCTGATATGATAAAGCTTAGGAGAAATTTCAAACACCAGCCAGACAGAATGCAGCTAAAATAAAACAGAAGAACCAACACAGTGTCCTCAAAAATTCTTCAGTACAAGAGAAAGTGAGTATATTTAGCCTCACACTAACGTGCCAAAATTAAAGATCACCTGCAAAAAAGCAGGAGCCAAAGATATTTTTAAATGCTTCAGAAATCTGATTAGAATATATATAAACAGAATTTCTATGAAAATAAAATATATCTTGAAAAGAAAACACAATGAGAAGAGGGGGTGGGTAACACCTGTCACACTCTAAGTTAGGTGTTAGCAGTAAAATTCACAAATAACTTTCCAGAAAATAAAAAATTTTATTAACCCACAAGTGCAAATAACACAAAAGAGGAGGTAATATAACAAAAAGATTTCAATAAGTATTTAAAGGGCAGAAAGTGGATGGTATAACTGGTTTCCTTGGGTGAAGTAACAACCCAGGTATCTTCAGGTGAACTGTGAAGTGAGGAGGCACTCTGCCCCAAAGTCTTTGAAAGATTTAACTTTGGAAGCACCAAAGAAGTGGGGTAGACAAGGACTCAAAGGGCATATAGTTGGAAGACTGTACACAGAACAGTTGGAATGTCCTATGCCTTGAATTTTTTGAAATAGTTTAAGAACAGGTGTTATTCCTTCTCAGAATGTTTGGTAACATTCATCCGTGAAGCCACAGATTTGGGCTTTTTTGGGGAGGGGTTTTTTTACTGCTTCAATTTTACTAGCTGTAATTTGTCTTTCACATTCTCTCATCTTTCCTGATTTAGTTTGGGAAGATTGTATGTTTCTAGGAATTTATTCATTACGTCCAGGCTGTCCAATTTGTTAGCATATAGTTGTTCATAATACGTTCTTACAATCCTTTGTGTTTCTTTGGTGTCAGTTGTTATTTCTCCTTTTTCATTTCTGATTTTATTTATTTGGGTCCTCTTTCTTTTCTTCTTGATGGGTTTGGTTAAAGATTTATCAATCTTGTTTATCTTTTCACAGAACCAGCACTTGGATTCATTGTTTTGTGTCATTTCTTAGACTCTGTTTCATTTATTTCTGTTCTGATCTATATTATTTCCTTCCTTCTACTCACTTTGGGCTGTTTGTTGTTTTTTAAGTTCCTTTAAGTGTAAAGTTAGATTATTTATTTCAGCTCTTTCTTGTTTCTTGAGGTAGGCCTGTAATGCTATGAATTTCCCTCTTAGGACTGCTTTCCATGTGTCCCAGAGATCTTGGGTTGTTGTGTTCCCATTTTCATTTATTTCAAGGTATCTTTGGACTTCCTCTTTGGTTTCATTGTTGACCCATTCATTTTAATAACATGTTATTTGGCTTCCATGTCTTTGCGTATTTTTCAGTGTTCTTCTTATGATTGATTTCTAGTTTCATAACATTGTGGTAAGAGAAGATACTTGATATGCTTTCAAACTTCTTAATTTATTGAGACTTATTTTGTATCCTAACACGGGGTCTATCCTAAAAAACATTCCATATACACTTGGAAAGTATGTATATTCTTCTGCTTTGTGGTGAAATGCTCTGTAGTTAGGGGGAATGCAAGTTGTGCAGCCACTGTAGAAAGCATTAAATTAAATTTAAAATGGAACTACCTTATGACCCAGGAATTCCACTTCTGGGAATTTATCCAAAGAAACCAAAAGCCCAATTTGAAAGAACATAAGCACCCATTTGTTCATTGTAGCATTATTTACAATCACCAATACATGAAAGCAGCCCAAGTGTCCAACAGTAAATAAATGGATAAAACAACTTTGGGACATTTACACAATGGAATACTACTTGGCCTTAAAAAAGAAAAAAAATTTACCTTTGAAACAGTATGGATGGACCTGGAGAACATTATGTTAAGTGAAATAAGCCAATCAGAGAAAGACAAATGCCGTATGATTCCACTCTAATAAACAAACTGAACTAACAAGTAAAATAGAGACAGACTCATAGATGGAGAGCAGGATGACAGCTGGGAGATCTGTGGTTAGGGAGTGGAAAGATTGAGGAAAAAATATAAAGGACTCATGGACATGGACAACAGTGTGGTGATTGTGGGGGAGGGGATAGGGAGGTTTAAGGGGGATAAATGTCAATGAATAAAGTACAATAATTTTTTAAAAACAATCCCATACCTGTAGGTATAGGATCATTCCCACAACCCTCTGCACTGGCAGTACAACAGTTATCTGTTTTCTGAAAGCTTCTAACTTTGTGACAAGGGCATAGTGGAAAGTAGGAAGATGTGTGAAATTGCATATGAGATGAGGTGAAGTCTGCTTACTGCACAGTCCTGGTATTCCCCTTCCTCTCTTGCAGAGAAATTGGATGTAAGGATCTCCTCTCTGCATCCTGCCACAAGGACATGGGAAAGGGAACATCTTGGGTGTAACTACAGTTCAGTAATGACTGATACTTATGTAATCACAATAATATAAACACTGACTCTGGATTTAACTAAAAGTTGTGACAAAAGCATTTTCGGGAGACAGAGAGAGGAAAGCAATAATGGTAGTAGCCTAAAAGTCAATTAGTAAATAGTTCATATTTAAAATGAAAACATCCATAAAGAGTAGTATAAAAATACTATTTTAATACATGGAGGTATCTAGGAGAATTTGTTGTTAAAAGAGTTAAGTAAGGAGAAGATGGCGGTGAGATAGTTGGGAGCAGAGTCCACTTCCCCTCAGCACCAGTGAAACACCTAGCTGATCTGAGGAACAGAGTGAACAGCCAACGGTATTCCAGCATATATGAAGATCGGAGACCAAAGATAGAAGACATTGAAACATCTGACAGTAAGAAGTGCTTAAGGACAATAAGGTCCCTGGGACCTACAGGGGGACCAGGGCGGCTGAAGCCCCCGGCCCAGGTGCAGGGTCTGCTGCAGGATTCTTGGGAGAGAGCCAGGCTGGGCTGTGTGAGCAGCCAGGTGCTTGTTTGGACCAGGGGGGCCTCAGTAGGAAGAATTTCTCAAAAAGAAAAAGAGAAAAGAGAGGCACTCAGCAGCTAGTTAGAGAACTCTCCGCAGCAGCCGCCACCTCAGGCGCCCCTCCCCCCTCAGCCCCTGGACTGTGAACATGGGATAAGCAGCCCCACCTCTCATCTGAAGCCCGGTTGTGCACACCCAGATTAGCAGACTAGGCTCCCACACCTGAAACCTCGGGTGGGTGCACACCAGGAGCAGAGGCTAGCTGCCCCACACGCAGGCCCAAAGCGGCCGACCCACCAGACCCGCACCCCAGGCTCAAAGCCGCAGACAGGCTGATCAATGGCCTGGCTGCCTGTGAGCGACCACACCAAAAAGCACCGGTTCTGAACAACTCCTACCTAGGCCCTAGCACAGAGCCCTGCAGGGCCTACTGGCTCTCTAGGATGAAGGCAGAATGCCTAGCAGAGGGGAGCTGCAGGGCTAGGGGAGACTGCATTCCCCGGAAGACTCGACCCAGTAGGGGGCTGAACTACCACATAGCAGCATGGAGAGCCACGAGCATCTAAGAAAGCAAAGAGCAAGAAACGGGAGTGTGAGTTGCCTCTAATTGGTGCAACTCAAGGACAGCATAGCTGGTGAACTAAAGGCCTAGTGGGGAGCAGAAGGACCATGAGGAACTGGACTCGAGGCTGAACAACAGCAAAGAGTGTGGCTCAGGAAGGGAGAAAAGTGAAACCAATCGTTCCAACCACCCCCTTCCGTTTCACAGACAGGAAGAGCAGCAGAACTGACCTGATTGGTTTAAAGCTAGCAGAAGACTTTTTTTTTTTCTCCTTTCCCCCTAAATTCTTTCTTCCTTTCTGTCCTTCTTTCTTTTTTTATTCCTTCTTCCTTCCATCCTTTACCTTTTTTATTCCTTCTTCCTGCCTACTTTTATTTATTGTTTTGTTTTAATTTTTTGTTAAAATTCTTTCTTATCTTGTGTCCGATCTTTCTTTATTCCTTCTTCCTTCCTTCCTTTCCTTTTCTATTCCCTTCTCCCCTCCTTCCGTTCTCCCTTTTTCCCCCCCTTTCTCTTTTTCCCACAGGTGACACAATAAAACCTGGAGTGCTGAAAAGACCAGAGTTAAACCGTGTTACAACCATAAACATCAGCTCAAGACCAGTGAGCACAGGAGATTAAGGAGACAACACCACTGAATTCCATTGGCATTCTACAATAGGAGTTCAAACCATAAACCTAGGGAGTCAGAACAAATCAATTTAAGAAGCAGAGGCTAACAAGAACAGTCTCACAAAGAATGGGTAGACAAAGAAACAATCCCCAAATGAAAGGAAAGGAGGAAGCCCCAGAAAGAATGCTAACTGAAAAAGAGGCAAGTGAACTATCAGATACTGAGTTCAAAGCAATGGTTATCAGGAAGATCACTAAGCTCACAGAGAACTACCAGAAACTACAGGGAAACCACAATGAACTCACTACAAACTATATCAACATGAAACAGGAAATAGAAACTATCAACAAGGGCCAAGAGGAAATGAAGAATACAATTTCTGAATTGAAGAACACAGTAGAAGGAATCAAAAGCAGACTTGATGAAGCAGGGGATCAGATCAGTGAGCTGGAGGACAAAGTAGAAAAAAACACCCAGAAAGAGCAAGAAAAGGAAAAGAGGCTCAGAAAGAATGAAGAGGGATTAAGGGAAATGCAGGACAACATGAAACGTAACAATATCCGTGTAATAGGAATACCAGAAGGAGAAGAAGAAGAGCAAGGGATAGAAAACCTGTTTGAAAAAGTAATGATGGAAAATTTCCCTAATCTGATGAGAGAAAAAGTCACCCAAATACAGGAAACACAGAGAGACGCAAACAAGAGGAACCCAAAGAGGCCCACTGCAAGACACATCATAATTAAAATGGCAACATTCCAAGACAAAGAGAGGATCTTAAAGGTAGCAAGGGAGAAACAGGAAGTAACATACAAGGGAGCCCCAATAAGGTTAGCAACTGACTTCTCAATGGAAACGCTCTAAGCCAGAAGAGAATGGCAAAAAATATTCCAAGTAATGAGAACCAGAGGCCTGCAACCAAGACTACTTTACCCAGCAAGGCTCTCAATCAAGATAGAAGGCCAAATAAAGAGTTTTCCAGACAAAAGAAGTCTAAAAGAATATACCTCCACCAAACCAGCTCTGCAACAGATGCTAAAGGGACTGCTTTAAGGAAAGGAAGGAAAAAAGAAAGAGAGAGGAACACAGGTAGGAAAAAATGGCAATGAATAACTACCTATCGATAATAACCTTAAATGTAAATGGATTATATGCTCCAATCAAAAGACATAGAATAGCTGAATGGATAAGAAAACATGACCCACACATATGATTCCTACAAGAGACCCATCTCAGGACAAAAGACCTACACAGACTGAAAGTGAAGGGCTAGAAACAAATTTTCCAAGCAAACAGACAGGAAAAAAAAGCAGGGGTAGCAATACTCATATCAGACAAAATAGACTTCCAAAGAAGGGCCATAAAGAGAGACACAGAAGGTCACTTCATAATACTCAAAGGAAGAATCCACCAAGAAGACATAAACATTGTCAATATATATGCACCCAACATTGGAGCACCCAAATACATTAAGAAAATCTTGGAGGACTTCAAGAACGATATTGACAGCAACACAATTATAGTAGGGGACTTCAACATCCCACTGTCAAAAATGGACAGGTCTTCCAAACAAAACATCAGCAAGGATATTGTGTCACTTAACAATACCCTAGATGAAATGGACTTAACTGATATATAGAGAGCTTCTCATCCCAAAGAAGAAAAATACACATTCCTTTCAAGTCTCCATGGAACTTTTTCAAAGATAGATCACATGATAGGACACAAAGCAAACCTCAACAAGTTCAAGAAAATTGAAATCATATCAAGCATTTTCTCTGACCACAAGGGCTTGAAACTAGAAACCAACCCCAAAGGAAAAATACCCAAACACTCAAAATCATGGAGACTGAATAGCATGCTATTAAACAATGAATGGGTCAAGAACGAGATTAGGGAAGAAATCAAAAACTTTCTGGAAACAAATGAAAACGAACTCACAACAACCCAAAACCTATGGGACACAGCAAAGGCAGTCCTGAGAGGGAAGTTCACAGCAATACAGGCCTACCTTAAAAAGATAGAAACATTTCTAAGAAACAACCTAACCCTACATCTACAAGAACTCAAAGAACAACAACAAAGACAGCCCAGAGGAAGTAGAAGGAAGGAAATAATCAAGATCAGAGCAGAGTTAAATGACATAGAGACTAAAAGCACAATTGTAAGGATCAATGAATCCAGGAGATGGTTCTTTGAAAGGATAAAAAAAATCGACAAGCCCTTAGGCAGGCTCATCAAGAAGAAAAGAGAGAGGATCCAAGTAAACACAATTAGAAATGAAAGAGGAGAGATTACAACTGATACCACAGAAATACAAAGGATTGTAAGAAATTACTATGAAGAACTATGTGCCAAGAAATTTGAAAACCTAGGTGAAATGGACACATTTCTAGAAAAATATAATCTTCCAAAACTGAATGAAGAAGAAGCAGAAAACCTGAGCAGACCAATAACAGCAGATGAAATTGAAGCAGTCATCAAAAAACTCCCAACACACAAGAGCCCTGGACCAGATGGTTTCACAGGAGAATTCAACAAAGCATTTAAGAAAGAGATAACCTCTATCTTTCACAGACAATTTGAAAAATCCAAACTGATGGAAGACTCCCAAACTCTTTTTATGAAGCCAGCATTACCCTAATCCCAAAACCAGATAAAGACACAACAAAGAAAGAAAACTTCAGGCCAATATCGCTGATGAACGTAGACGCTAAAATTCTCAACAAAATATTGGCAAACTGCATCCAGCAATACATTAAAAAGATCATACATCATGAGCAAGTGGGATTCATCCCAGGGATGAAAGGATGGTACAATATTCACAAATCAATAAACATAATATACCACATCAACAACAGCAAAGACAAAAATCACATGATCATATCAATAGATGCGGAAAAAGCATTTGATATGATATGGGACCCATTTCTGATAAAACCACTCAGCAAAGTGGCAATAGAGGGAGCATTCCTCAACATCATAAAGGCCATATATGAGAGACCTACAGCCAACATCATACTCAATGGACAAAAACTTAGAGCTTTCCCATTAAGATCAGGAACAAGACAAGGATGCCCTCTCTCACCACTCCTATTCAACATAGCATTGGAAGTCCTAACCACAGCAATCAGACAAGAAAAAGCAATAAAAGGCATCCAAATTGGAGAGGAGGAAATGAAACTGTCACTGTTTGCAGATGGCATGATAGTGTACATGGAAAATCCTATAGACTCCACCAAAAAACTACTCGACCTAATAAATGAATTTGGCAAAACAGCTGGATACAAAGTCAATACTAAGAAATCAAAGGCATTCCTGTACACCAGCAACGAAACTGCAGAAACAGAAATCAGGAAAAAAATCCCATTTGATATAGCAACAAGAAAAATCAAGTACCTAGGAATCAACCTAACCAAGGAGCTAAAAGACCTGTACTCAGAAAACTACACAACACTGAAGAAAGAAATTAAGGAAGACACAAACAAATGGAAGCATGTACCATGCTCATGGATTGGGAGAATTAACGTCATCAAAATGACCATACTACCCAAAGGGATTTATAGATTCAATGCAATCCCTATTAGAGTACCCATGACATATTTCACAAATATAGAACAAACATTTCAGAAATTCATATGGAACCATAAATGACGCCGAATTGCTGCAGCAATTTTGAGAAAGAAGAACAAAGCAGGGGGATCACAATACCTGATATCAAACTGTATTACAAGGCCACTGTAATCAAAACTGCCTGGTACTGGCATAAAAACAGGCACATAGACCAATGGAACAGAACAGACTGCCCAGAAATAAACCCAAGTCTTTACCGTCAATTGATACTTGACAAAGGAGGCAGGACTATAAAATGGAGTAAAAATAGCCTCTTCAACAAATGGTGTTGGGAGATCTGGACAGCTACGTGCAAAAAAATGAAACTCGATCACCAACTTACGCCATACACAAAAATAAATTCAAGGTGGATAAAAGACTTAAATATAAGTCGTAACACCATAAAAGTCCTTGAGGAAAACATTGGCAGGAAAATCTCAGACATTCCACGCAGCAACATCCTCACAGACACATCCCCTAAAGCAAGGAACATAAAGGAAAGAATAAACAAATGGGACCTCATAAAAATAAAAAGCTTCTGCATGGCTAAAGAAAACAGCACCAAATTACAAAGAGAACCAACAGTATGGGAAAACATATTTGCTAATGATACCTCAGACAAGGGTCTGATCTCCAAAATATATAAAGAACTCACACGACTCCACTCCAGGAAGACAAACAACTCAATTAAAAAATGGGGAAAGGACTTGAACAGACACTTCTCCAAGGAAGACATACAGAGGGCCCAGAGACATATGAAAAGATGCTCAGCATCACTAGCCATCAGAGAGATGCAAATTAAAACCGCAATGAGGTACCATCTCACACCAGTCAGAGTGCCCAACATAAACAAATCCACAAACAAATGTTGGAGAGGATGTGGAGAAAAGGGAACCCTAGTGCACTGTTGGTGGGAATGCAGACTGGTGAGGCCACTGTGGAGAACAGTATTGAATTTCCTCAGAAAACTAAGAATGGAACTGCCTTTTGACCCAGCAATTCTGCTGCTGGGATTATACCCTAAGAACTCTGAAACACCAATCCAAAAGAACCTGTGCACCCCAATGTTCATAGCAGCACAATTTACAATAGCCAAGTACTGGAAGCAACCTAAGTGCCCATCAGCAAACGAGTGGATCCAAAAACTATGGTATATTTACACAATGGAATTCTACGCAGCAGGAGAAAGAAGGAGCTGATACCCTTTGCAACAGCATGGATGGAATTGGAGAGCATTATGCTAAGTGAAATAAGCCAGGAGGTGAGGGACAAATACCATATGATCGCACCTGTAACTGGAACATAAGCAATAGAAGAAAAAAGGAAACAAAATATAACCAGAAACATTGAAGTTAAGAATCTAACAATAACCAGAGGGGATTGGGGAGGGGACATTGGGGAGAAGGGATTACAGGAAGTACTATAAAGGACACATGGACAAAATCAAGGGGGAGGGTAGAGATTGGGGTGGGAGGGGGGTTAGCTGAGGTGGGATGGAGGGAAGGGGAGAAAATTCACACAACTGTAATTGAATAACAATAAAAAGTTAAAATTAAAAAAATAAAATAAAAATAAAAAGTGTATCATTAAAAATAAAAGAATTAAGAGTAGAATTGAGTGTAGGAAAGAATGAAGAAAAGTGAGCAACAAGAAACTAATTTTAATGTAGATCCTTCTTTTCTATTTGATTTTTTATTTATATACTTGTACCACTTTATTTTATAAAATTAACATTAAAAAAGATGTTTATATGTTATAAGAAGGAAGTGAAAATAATAAAATATGTCAAAGGATATAACCAAAAACATAACTAAAAACTTCTATGCTGAAAAAGTATAGAAAACAAAACAAAATTATTTAAAATAAATGCATTGAATGCATCATTTTTATTTTTAAAAATTTTATTTACTTATTCTTAGAGAGAGGGAAAGTGAGGGAGAGAAGGAGAAAAACATAGATATGTAAGAGAAACATCAATCAGTTGCCTTTTGAATCTGCCCTGACCAGGAACCAGGCCTGCAACCCAGGCATGTGCCCTGAGCAGGAATTGAACTGGCAGCCTTTCAGTTTGTGGGATGATCCCCAAACAACTGAACCACAGTAGTCAGGGTCATAAATCTTTTTTTAATAATCTTAAGTCCCTAGGTCTAAATAAATATCTGGAAAGAAAAGAAAAAGGAAGGAAAGGGAAGGGAAGAAAGCAAGAGAGAAAGAGAGAGAGGAAGGAAAGAAGGAAGGAGAAAGGCATGATGGAGCTTTAAACAAAAAGCTATGATTCCATAATTTAATATTTTAAAAAATTCTTGTATGTATAAAAGTAAATGAAATATATTTTCAGTCAAATTTTAAAGTGTTCAGAGATAAAATATGAGCTATATATGTATCATCCTTAAATTACTTGACATTTTCAGATAGTTCAAAGATGACTCAAAATTAATCTAAACACAAGAGATATTAAAATATGTACTAATAAGAAATATTCCTGCTCCACTGTGGAAAAATCAATAGGCAAAATGAAAAAAAAAATAATTATAAGATTCATGAGGGAGTGACTTTCTAAATAAATTTTACAAAAATGATATCAAAACTGAAAAAATGTGGATAAGTTTTTGCCATCTTTCCCTAGAACATCTGGCTGAGTCGTAAAAAGAAATGGTGTCATTATTATGTTTTATATCTTATAATGGGAAGAGTCCTGTGGTTAGACTCAGAAATCCCCAGGCAAACATCTACAGTTTCTTATATCCAACTAAAATTGATTTTCAATTCTTCTTTAAAAAGCAAAACATTAAACTGTGACCTGGTGGATGATATTTTTTCTTTTATCTTATCTATATTTTCTAAATCTTCCTTAATGCTGAGGATTTATTTTGTTTATGAAAGAAATAAAATGTAGATTCTAAATAAAATTTTCTGAAATAGAAATAAAATATACAGGAAAAAGGTGAAATTGTATACTATTATAAAAGTTTTATTCTTCAATTAAGAAGATTTAGTTAAATATTTATACATAAGAACTATGTGCCTGGGACTAGGTTAGAGTATAAACATGTGTTCCTGCTTTCCTGAAACTCTCCACCTGACAGGAAAAAAAGGCATTTAATACATAAACATGAAATCCATTAAAGTTTAAAATTCAGTTAACACATACCATTAATTCCAGTCTGTTCAATAATGATAAAGATCTATTTATTAAGGCAGCAATCTTGGTCTTATTTTTACTTACTTCCTTTATGTTTGGTGTATGAACTATAAAAAAAAAAATGGGTGCCATACCTATCAAGAGGTGACTTAGAGATGGATTTGAAATTTTGAAAAACATGTGAAACAATTTGATTCTAAAGTTTATTTGCTTTCATAACTGTCAACCAACAGTCATTGGCACCAAATCAATGCCAACAGGAATCCCCAATTTGAGGTATGGAGAAGAAGGAAACACGATACACCGTAGAACAGCTCAGTTGTGACACAACGCAGCTGTGAAAACAGCCCAGGTGTGAGGCATCTGTAGGGCCAGGCCCCTCTCTGGCTACACAGCTCTGCTCTGTTCCTCCCTGGTCTGTTCTTTGCTCCTCTCAGTGGTGATCTGCTTTGTGTTGCACTGGTGTGCTCTGCTCTGGTGAGACATCTTTGGTGTTTCAGCTCAACCAGGAAGATACAGTCTTCAGTATTCTGTGGAAAGGAAAAGTGTATTCCCACAGCCAGAGGGGTGTTGGATTATATAGACAGAAGACCTGGCCCTTGGTCTCTGATTGGTCTGTTCTCATGCAAATGAGGGCTCCAACTCCTTGCAATTTGACTGGCCCAAAAGGCACTGTCCTGATTGGTCAGAATAGAGCTGCTCTGGTTTGTTGGAACTGTGCAGCTCCAATTGGACAGGAGCTGTACAGTCCTAATGGTTGAAACAGAATTCCAGGAACTCCTTTATAACAACAGACTTGGATGCAGAAACATAATACAGACAGGCAGTTCAGTGTAGAGTCAGGTAGTTTACTGTAGGCTTTTGCCTGAAATGCAATTTGCATGAGAGGCCCCTGTATAAAATGGTTGCTAACTCTGTTATTTAAAATTTGAGCCCAGTTAGCCACCAGAAGTCCTTTTTAGTAGGTATCTTCTTTCTTGGGGTTTAGATAAGTAAGACGTTATTTGGTCATCCTGGTTATTCCTGTTTACTGAACATATGAACTTGAAGGAGTCGCATTAGCACTCTCAACTTCAGACTCTTCTTTGAAATACAGATAAACATCTTTCTCATTTAACATCTACTGATATGAGGATTAAATAAAACATCCATATCTGGTGCTAAATACTATGCTAGAAACTTTACATAGGTCATTCATATAATTTAATCCTTACAATAATTTATGAAGTTGTTATTGTGCCCCTTTTGCAGATGAGGTTCAGAATTATTTTTAAAAATTATTACAAGTTGTACATGAAGTTGGAATATGAAACTAAGCCCTTCTAATTCTAGTTCCTATTCTCTTTGCATTAAATCTTACCTTATGTCACAGCTATTTAGATTTTAAAAGAATACCTTTACAGATAATACATAGTCCAAGAGGTGAGGCCCTACTGTGAAAGAGCCAGTGTCATGATATGCAAATGAATGTTACCTGGAGTGGATGTAATTCTTGGGAACAGGGGTAACTATGTTTGCTTTTTGTTTGTTTGTTTTAAGATATAATCACTTCTTCCTTCATCTACTGGTGAGACATGTACAATGTTATGTTAAAAAAAAATTTAAAAAAGCCAAAACCAATGGCAGTTGCCAAGAAAATATCTTGCATTTGTAGCTAATGCAGGTGGTTGAAACTTGAGTTGTGCTGAAACACAACAGCAATTTATGTGTTGGAAAGTTCCCCTGTCTGTCAGAATATGTAAGACACTGCCTCAACAGCAGGCTGCTAAAAACTGTCACAGTACATTTCTTTAGCTATTTGCAAACTGTTTGGCAGTATGAAAGGGAAAAGTGTAAACAATTTATGAAATTTACAGAAGTGTTTCAGCATCTTGGAAATGTAGCTAATTTTAATTTCTCTGTCTTTAAACATTAAAGCACATGAAAATGCTAAATTTAAACTATCTCTCCCCCCAAATCATCACAAAACTAAAGCTGAGCTTAGCAGCCCCAGGTGACTATTTTATGTTGTCTTTCCAATGCAAGGAATTTGGGAAATTCAAATTATTCAAAAATCATTCAAAATTATTTCCTCTTACTCCCAAACTTTCTTTTTATCAAACCAGCTCTGCCACATAAAAGGGGAAGGATACTTCCCCCTCCCTCTCTTGCCAGGTACAGTTACTTTGTTCCTGTGTTATCTTGAGCATGTTAAAATATAGCCGGAAAGCAAATAAGTGGATTAAAACCAAAGAGCTATAGCACAAATACCTCTTTAGGACAATCTATTTCTGCCTTCAATTGTAGAATCTAATTCTAAAATTACAAAATCTAACCCTGGTTTCCCGGCTTTTTTGAAGTTATTATACTTTAGTGCCTCAGTTTCTCTATATCTAAAATACACATAGTAATATTTGTTCTGTAAATTAAAACAGAAAAGAAATTTGTGCAATGAATTCTTTAAACTTTTTAAAAGAAAAGGATGATTTATGCAAATCATCATCATCACTAGACAAGATAAAAGAATAAAACAGGCCCGATTCATTTCTATATCGATATTCACAGTTTATCTGAATTTAAATTAAAGAGAAAAAGTAGTCTGAAACTGTTAATAATCAAATGTCACGTGCCCATCAAGTATTTTGATATCTTTTGTGCAAGTATATCTGGTTACAAACAGCGCTGTGTGTCTGTATTTTAACTCCAAGGAGCATTAAAACTAAAGTTATCTGGGAGGATCCGCAAGATAGCATCTTTACCTTAGTTGTTTGGTATCCAGGTATTGCTAAGCACACTCTTGTATCCTGTGACTTGCTATATTTAGTGTCTTTACTAAGTTATGCCTCCAGGTGTATTTCTGGAGGCTAGGTTCTGACTAAACAAATAAATCACTCTGAGATACAATTGTGTTTCTAAGGTGATAAAAACCAGGGCAGAGGCCAAGCTTTACATTGATCTCCCACTCCCCTTGTTGAGTGCAGGCACTCAACAAATGTTTGTTGAAAGGAAATTAAATACTAAACGAAGATTGTGAGTACAGAAGGGAGAAATGGTGGCTCTAGCAACTGAGGATGGGGGCCCAGAATCCTGACAAGGAAAATTGCTTTTGTGTTCATTCATTTCTGTTTTTGAGACTGCAGATCGGCTGACAGACAACTTAGTAGCAGAGTTCAACCAAAGAGATCTTTTCTGCTTATTTTCCATTAGGCAGAAACTAAAAACCACTGAGACATCCCTGACGCATCCTGATCCTGGAGAGGAGATTCCAGAACAAAGAATGTGGGACAATGCCTTCCTGTGAGTCCCAAATCCCCGATATGTATCAAAGCCGCACCTTCAAAATCCGCTCCACCCCTGCTTCCATTAGCTCCGTTTAGTGCTAATCTCACTATCATTGGACATAAAAAAAGTGAAAGAATAAAGAAAGAAAGAAAACCAGAAGAGTCCAGGGTTGCTAATCTATTATATAAAATCCTAAAAAAGCAAATACCGTTAATACTAGGTCTTATTAAAGTGAACCCTCCCTTACCTGAGTAATAAAAGCTGATAGGATCTATAAGACTGAATCCATTTTACACACCACTATTCAAACTAATCCTCCCTGTGGTGCAGCGAACAAAGAATTCTACAATGGGGAAAACAGGGGTCCTGCTTTTTATTTCTTAACTCTCCTGTTCTTGCTGGTCAAAGCAAAAGCCACTAATCTAATACTCGGCACTGAATTTAGAGCCACAGCATCATAAAGCAATTGATGGTCTGGCCAACTCGCTATTAAAAAGCTAATAGTCTTTCTAGCTTTAGAATCTTCTCTCATAGGCAGAGTAACCTATGAGAACAGAGGAAGCAACAGCGAAAGGCAGCAACCAGGCTGAAAGTCTTCTATTTTGGACTTCTGACTTAGTCTTGAATTTAACTAAAGCTGTTTGAAGAGTTTTAATACTTTCAAAGGTGAATTTTCTCTCCCTTCTAAAGCTATCTCAATAAGTATTATTTTAACTTGGTGGACATTAAATCATTTCCCAAAGATTCAGAATAAATCTGTTTTCTAAAGCAAGATCAAAACCTTTTCCCTAATGTTAATCAATATGTACAAAACCATACAATTGGAATAGTTATGGTTTGCTATATAGAAAAATATCAGAAATAATCTGAACTGTAAATTTTTCAAGACACTATTATCTATGGCTTTCTAATTTTTTTTAGCTTATTAAATAGCAATCCTCTTATATTCATCAGCTATCTGGCTTCTTAGATTAAGTATAATAAAGCACACATTAACATTTTTTAATTAGTGAGTTTGTGATATGGTAAAGGTATCATCACAGAAGCAGAGGCAGAGGAATGCGAACAAATATGATGTAGATCAGAGACCTAAGTATGCAGTACTTTCTTTCTGTTCATTCATTAATAATTATTTTCCCCCAAATTACTTTTAAAGTTGTCTATAAAATTCAGGGATGAATTCTTGACAGATGAAGGAAGAATAAAAGTGAAAGAAGGTTAGGAAGAGAGGGAGAGAGGGAAGGAGGGAGGGGAAGGGGTGGAGAAACAAAGAGATTGAAAAAATGAATTATATATTGAATACTATACAGTATTTAGTGAAAGACAGTTTAAAAAAGACAGTTTTGTGTAGTTCAGTGAAAAACCACACTGTCTGGGAAGGGGAGTGGTTTATTTATTGGAGAAGGAAAAAAATTAAGAAAAATATCATTGGAGCCAGATCATACTACATTGTATTTAAAAGAAGAGAAAGGAAGGAAGAAGATCTAGTAGTACCCTACTATTTAAAAACAAGGCTATGAGAATTTAAAGTGTAGCGATGGTGGAAAAATTTAAAAGGAAGAAATAATTTTAGAAAAAAAATGCTACAAGAATATATCACAGTCTTATCATTGATTAGACTACTGGAAGGACAGATGATAACATGGAAAAGTCAGATTAAAGGATCGAGGAGGAAGAATGATGAATGCCTTTGCAGGGAAGTTAAAAGCCCAACATCCAAGTGGGAGATGTCCAGCACCCAAGTAGATGCTGAAGAACAATTAAGCCATGCTTATAAAGCTGGCAATCACTGTCTTAGCAGGGAGAATTAATGTGGTAATTATAAAGTTAGAGCAGAAAGGTAAGGGTTAGATTCCACAATTGACTAGTTGTGTATGTTCCATTGTTGGTTACTTCTATTTACCCTCAGTACTAAAAGCCCCAAGAGAGGAGTAAGTTATGGAATGGATGAGGGCAGGGTTGCCCAGGAAGAAGAAGCAATGTAATGAAGCACCAAGTATACAATATTGAGTGTTTGTGTAGGGAAGGGTGGGTGCATGGAGCAAGGAAGACTAAACAGTTTAGTTACTGAAGCTTTGAGTCAGGAAGTGAAAGTGTGAATGAGATGTTGAACTAAATCATAGAGGGTTTCATATGTTCTGAGAAATTTAAACTATATTACTTCAGCCATGGTACATGATGAATTGAGGTGGGGATGTGGGGAGATTGGAGAAAAAAAAATATCAAGTAAAAGATTAAGGGCTTGAACTAAAGTAGTGGCAATGGCAATGAAGAAAAAGGACAGCAATGTATCCAGGAAATATTTAAGAGTAAAATTTTTGAATCTTACTAATTAGTTAATAGGACACAGAAAGTTGAAGGAGAAATATAAACACCAAGTTATATTGTGTATTACTAGGATGATAGGGGCAAAATATGTCAAGTTCAGTTTTGGGTATTTTGACTTTCATGTAACCTGTCAAAAATCCAGTTCAACATTTTAATGCATAGCTCAAACTCAGGCAAGAATCAGTTTTGGATGTATAAATCATCAGCCAACAAGTGATGGATAAATATCAAATTCAAGGAATAGAATTACCGGGAGAATTTTCTACTTTACAGGTAAGATCTGCATAATTTCTTTTTAGTCACTATATTGGTTGCTTTTAGCCTCAAAAGAAAAAAAGCAAATTTATTTTTATCTTTTTTAATAACAGAAAAGTAAATGAAATTCTACAGAGTAACAATGCCATGCAAATAAAATTGTGAAAGCAGAAACATAGGAACACCAAAATTTATGCGGAATCTCAAAAAGGAACAGACAAGAAAGAGACAAAAGAGTAACCACTGGAGAACCAGATGTGCTTTTTTACTTTTTAGAATATTTATTGTTTAATTTTTATTGTTATTCAATTACACTTGTCTGCCTTTTCTCCCAGTCCCTCCTCCCTCCCCACCCTAGCAGAAGGCACCTCCCTATCCCGTCTCCAACCTCCCCCTTGATTTTGTCCATGTGTCCTTTATAGTACTTCCTGTAACCCCTTCTCCCCACTGGTTATTGACAGATTGTTGTTAACTTCAATGTCTCTGGTTATATTTTGTTTCCTTTTTTCTTCTGTTGATTATGTTCCAGTTAAAGGTGAGATCATATGGTATTTGTCCCTCACCTCCTGGCTTATTTCACTTAGCATAATGCTCTCCAGTTCCATCCATGCTGTTGCAAAGGGTATCAGCTCCTTCTTTCTCTCTGCTGTGCAGAATTCTGGTGTGTAAATGTACCACAGGTTTTTGATCCACTCATTTGCTGATGGGCACTTACATTGTTTCCAGTACTTGGCTATTGTAAATTGTGCTGCTATGAACATTGGGGTGCATAGGTTCTTTTGGATGGGTGTTTCAGGGTTCTTAGGGTATAATCCCATCAGTGGAATTGCTGGGTCAAAGGGCAGTTCCATTTTTAGTTTTCTGAGGAAATTCCATACTGTTTTATACAGTGGCTGCACCAGTCTGCATTCCCACCAACAGTGCACTAGGGTTCCCTTTTCTCCACATCCTCTCCAACATTTGTTTGTGGATTTCTTTATGTTGGCCACTCTAACCAGTGTGAGATGGTACCTCATTGGGATTTTAATTTGCATCTCCCTGATGGCTAGTGATGCTGAGCATATTTTCATATGTCTCTTGGCCCTCTGTATGTCTTCCTTAGAGAAGTGTCTGTTCAAGTCCTTTCCCCATTTTTAATTGGGTTGTTTGTCTTCCTGGCGTGGAGTCGTGTGAGTTCTTTATATATTTTGGAGATCAGACCCTTGTCTGAGGTATCATTGGCAAATATGTTTTTCCATACTGTTGGTTTTCTTTTTATTTTAATGCTGTTTTCTTTAGCCATGCAGAAGCTTTTTATCTGATGAGGTCCTATGTGTTTATTCTTTCCTTTATGTCCCTTGCTTTAGGGGATGTGTCTGTGAGGATGTTGCTGCGTGGAATGTCTGAGATTTTCCTGCCAATGTTTTCCTCTAGGACTTTTATGGTGTTACGACTTATATTTAAGTCTTTCATCCACCTTGAGTTTATTTTTGTGTATGGCGTAAGTTGGTAATCGAGTTTCGTTTTTTTGCACGTAGCTGTCCAGATCTCCCAACACCATTTGTTGAAGAGGCTATTTTTACTCCATTTTATAGTCCTGTCCCCTTTGAGAAATATTAATTGACCATAGAGACATGAGTTTATTTCTGGGCTGTCTGTTCTGTTCCATTGGTCTATGTGCCTGTTTTTATGCCAGTACCAGAATGTTTTGATTACAATGGCCTTGTAATACAGTTTGATATCAGGTATTGTGATCCCCCTGCTTTGTTCTTCTTTCTCAAAATTGCTGCAGCAATTCAGCGTCATTTATGGTTCCATATGAATTTCTGAAATGTTTGTTCTGTATTTGTGAAATATGTCATGGGTACTTTAACAGGAATTGCATTGAATCTATAAATCCCTTTGGGTAGTATGGTCATTTTGATGATGTTAATTCTTCCAATCCATGAACATGGTACATGCTTCCATTTGTTTGTGTCTTCCTTAATTTCTTTCTTCAGTGTTGTGTAGTTTTCTGAGTACAGGTCTTTTAGCTCCTTGGTTAGGTTGATTCCTAGGTACTTGATTTTTCTTGTTGCTATATCAAATGGGATTTTTTTCCTGATTTCTGTTTCTGCAGTTTCGTTGCTGGTGTACAGGAATGCCTTTGATTTCTTAGTATTGACTTTGTATCCAGCTGTTTTGCCAAATTCATTTATTAGGTCGAGTAGTTTTTTGGTGGAGTCTATAGGATTTTCCATGTACACTATCATGCCATCTGCAAACAGTGACAGTTTCATTTCCTCCTCTCCAATTTGGATGCCTTTTATTGCTTTTTCTTGTCTGATTGCTGTGGTTAGGACTTCCAATGCTATGTTGAATAGGAGTGGTGAGAGAGGGCATCCTTGTCTTGTTCCTGATCTTAATGGGAAAGCTCTAAGTTTTTGTCCATTGAGTATGATGTTGGCTGTAGGTCTCTCATATATGGCCTTTATGATGTTGAGGAATGCTCCCTCTATTGCCACTTTGCTGAGTGGTTTTATCAGAAATGGGTCCCATATCATATCAAATGCTTTTTCCGCATCTATTGATATGATCATGTGATTTTTGTCTTTGCTGTTGTTGATGTGGTATATTATGTTTATTGATTTGTGAATATTGTACCATCCTTTCATCCCTGGGATGAATCCCACTTGCTCATGATGTATGATCTTTTTAATGTATTGCTGGATGCAGTTTGCCAATATTTTGTTGAGAATTTTAGCGTCTATGTTCATCAGCGATATTGGCCTGAAGTTTTCTTTCTTTGTTGTGTCTTTATCTGGTTTTGGGATTAGGGTAATGCTGGCTTCATAAAAAGAGTTTGGGAGTCTTCCATCAGTTTGGATTTTTGCAAATTGTCTGTGAAGGATAGGGGTTAGCACTTTATTAAATGCTTTGTAGAATTCTCCTGTGAAACCATCTGGTCCAGGGCTTTTGTTTGTTGGGAGTTTTTTGATGACTGCTTCAATTTCATCGGCTGTTATTGATCTGTTCAGGTTTTCTGCTTCTTCTTCATTCAGTTTTGGAAGATTATATTTTTCTAGAAATGTGTCCATTTCACCTAGGTTTTCAAATTTCTTGGCACATAGTTCTTCATAGTAATTTCTTACAATCCTTTGTATTTCTGTGGTATCAGTTGTAATCTCTCCTCTTTCATTTCTAATTGTGTTTACTTGGATCCTCTCTCTTTTCTTCTTGATGAGCCTGCCTAAGGGCTTGTCGATTTTGTTTATCTTTTCAAAGAACCAGCCCCTGGATTCATTGATCCTTACAATTGTGCTTTTAGTCTCTATGTCATTTAACTCTGCTCTGATCTTGATTATTTCCTTCCTTCTACTTCCTCTGGGCTGTCTTTGTTGTTGTTCTTTGAGTTCTTGTAGATGTAGGGTTAGGTTGTTTCTTAGAAATGTTTCTATCTTTTTAAGGTAGGCCTGTATTGCTGTGAACTTCCCCCTCAGGACTGCCTTTGCTGTATCCCATAAGTTTTGGGTTGTTGTGAGTTCATTTCATTTGTTTCCAGAAAGTTTTTGATTTCTTCCCTAATCTCGTTCTTGACCCATTCATTGTTTAATAGCATGCTATTCAGTCTCCATGATTTTCGGTGTTTTGGGTTTTTTCCTTTGGGTTTGGTTTCTAGTTTCAGTCCCTGTGGTCAGAGAAAATGCTTGATATGATTTCAATTTTCTTGAATTTGTTGAGGCTTGCTTGGTGTCCTATCATGTGCTCTATCTTTGAAAATGTTCCATGTGTATTTGAAAAGAATGTGTACTTTGTTTCTTTGGGATGAAAAGGTCTCTATATATATCAGTTAAGTCCATTTCCTCTAGGGTATTGTTAAGTGACAAAATATCCTTCTTGATATTTTGTTTGGAAGACCTGTCCATTTTTGACAGTGGGATGTTGAAGTCCCCTACTATAATTGTGTTGCTGTCAATATCGTTCTTGAAGTCCTCCAAGATTTTCTTAATGTATTTGGGTGCTCCTATGTTGGGTGCATATATATTGACAATGTTTATGTCTTCTTGGTGGATTCTTCCTTTGAGTATTATGAAGTGACCTTCTGGGTCTCTCTTTATGGCCCTTCTTTGGAAGTCTATTTTGTCTGATATGAGTATTGCTACCCCTGCTTTTTTTTCCTGTCCGTTTGCTTGGAAAATTTGTTTCCAGCCCTTCACTTTCAGTCTGTGTAGGTCTTTTGTCCTGAGATGGGTCTCCTGTAGGAAGCGTATGTGTGGGTCATGTTTTCTTATCCATTCAGCTATTCTATGTCTTTTGATTGGAGCATATAATCCATTTACATTTAAGGTTATTATCGATAGGTAGTTATTCATTGCCATTTTTTCCTACCTGTGTTCCTCTCTCTTTCTTTTTTCCTTCCTTTCCTTAAAGCAGTCCCTTTAGCATCTGTTGCAGAGCTGGTTTGGTGGAGGTATATTCTTTTAGACTTCTTTTGTCTGGGAAAGTCTTTATTTGGTCTTCTGTCTTGATTGAGAGCCTTGCTGGGTAAAGTAGTCTTGGTTGCAGGCCTCTGGTTCTCATTACTTGGAATATTTTTTGCCATTCTCTTCTGGCTTAGAGCGTTTCCATTGAGAAGTCAGTTGCTAACCTTATTGGGGCTCCCTTGTATGTTACTTCCTTTTTCTCCCTTGCTGCCTTTAAGATCCTCTCTTTGTCTTGGAATGTTGCCATTTTAATGATGATGTGTCTTGCAGTAAGCCTCTTTGGGTTCCTCTTGTTTGGGACTCTCTGTGTTTCCTGGATTTGGGTGACCCTTTGTCTCATCAGATTAGGGAAATTTTCCATCATTACTTTTTCAAACAGGTTTTCTTTTTTTTTTTTAATTTATTTTTTTTATTTGTTTTAAATATATTTATTGATTATGCTATTACAGTTGTCCCATTTCCCCCCCTTCACTCCACTCCATCCTGCCCACCCCCCTCCCTCCCACGTTCCCCCCCCATAGTTCATGTCCATGGGTCATACTTATAAGTTCTTTGGCTTCTACATTTCCTACACTATTTTTACCCTCCCCCTGTCTATTTTCCACCTATCATCTTTGCTACTTATTCTCTGTACCTTTACCCCCCTGTCCCCCTCCCACTCCCTTATTGACCACCCTCATGTTCTAGTTGTTTGCCTAGTTTGCTCTCGTTTTTGTTTTATGTGTGGTCGTTAATAACTGTGAGTTTGCTGTCATTTTTACTGTTCCTATTTTTGATCTTCTTTTTCTTAGGTAACTCCCTTTAACATTTCATATAATAAGGGCTTGGTGATGATGAGCTTCTTTAACTTGACCTTATCTGAGAAGCACATTATCTTCCCTTCCATTCTAAATGATAGCTTTGCTGGATACAGTAATCTTGGATGTAGGTCCTTGCGTTTAATCTTGGGTAATGTAATTATGATGTGCCTTGTTGTGGTCCTCCTTGGGTCCAGCTTCTTTGGGACTCTCTGAGCTTCCTGGACTTCCCGGAAGTCTATTTCCTTTTCCAGATTAGGGAAGTTCTCCTTCATTATTTGTTCAAATAAGTTTTCAATTTTTTGTTCTTCCTCTTCTCCTTCTGGCACACCTACAATTCGGATGTTGGAACGTTTCAAGATGTCCTGGAGGTTCCTAAGCCTCTCCTCATTTTTCCAAGTTCTTGTTTCTTCATTCTTTTCTGGTTGGATGCTTGTTTCTTCCTTCTGGTCCATACCATTGATTTGAGTCCCAGTTTCCTTCTCATCACTATTGGTTCCCTGTACATTTTCCTTTGTTTCTCTTAGCATAGCCTTCATTTCTTCATCTGTTTTTCGAACAGATTCAACCAAGTCTGTGAGCATATTGCTAACCAGTGCTTTGAACTGTGCATCTGATAGGCTGGCTATCTCTTCGTCGCTTAGTTGTATTTTTTCTGTAGCTTTGAAGTGTTCTGTCATTTGGGCCATTTTTTTGTTTGTTTGTTTGTCTTGGCACGTCTGTTACTTTAAGGGGTGTATCCTTAGGTGTTCACCGGGGCGGGGTAATGCTGGTCGCTGTGCTGTGACGCTGTACGTGGGGGAGGGGCCGAGTGGGAGAAATGGCGCCCGCCTCACTCTCCTCCGGCTTTCAATCTTTCACTCCGCTACCCACAATCAAACTGGGCCCCTCTGGTGCTGGTTCCCAAGTAAGTGGGCCTGTGAACACTCTAGGCCCCTGTGGGTCTCTCCAACAACCTCTCCTGTGAGGCTGGGAGTCACTCCTGCTGCTGCCCCAACCCCCAGGGGCGCTTTCAATCAGAGGTTTGAGGCATTATTTCCCCGAGCTGGAGCCCTGGGTTGAGCAGTCTGATTCGCTGCCCGCCGTTCGTCCGGTTTATCTGTGGGCGAATGTGGTGCCGCAGGGTGCTACCCGCCACTCTGCCTGCCCCACTCTCCGCCACTCTGAGTCCGGCCCTCTGGGTTTATCTGTGCAAATGTGGGGCCGCAGGGTCTGCTAGTGCTGGGACTGCCTGCGCCATTTGTCCCTCACTCCGCCAGTCTCAGTCCCGCCACAGCCACGCAAGTCCTCTCCACCCTGGTGCCCATCTCCACCCCTCCTACCAGTCTGGATGAATGTTTATTTTCTATTTCCTTGGTGTCGGTCCCCCTTGCTGTTCGATTCTCTGTCAGTTCTGGTTGTGCGAGGAGGCGCTGTGTGTACCTACACTGCCATCTTGGTTCTCTCAAACAGGTTTTCTATCCCTTGCTCTTCTTCTTCTCCTTCTTGTATTCCTATTATACGGATATTGTTACATTTCATGTTGTTCTGCATTTCCCTTATTACCTCTTCATTCTTTCTGAGCCTCTTTTCCTTTTCTTGCTCTTTCTGGGTGTTTTTTTCTACTTTGTCCTCCAGCTCGCTGATCCGATCCTCTGCTTCATCAAGTCTGCTTTTGATTCCTTATACTGTGTTCTTCAATTCAGAAATTGTATTCTTCATTTCCTCTTGGCCCTTGTTGATAATTTCCATTTCCTTTTTCATGTTGATATAGTTTGCAGTGAGTTCATTGTAGTTTCCCTGTAGTTTCTGGTAGTTCTCTGTGAGCTCAGTGATCTTCCTGATAACCATTGCTTTGAACTCAGTATCTGATAGTTGACTTGCCTCTTTTTCAGTTAGCATTCTTTCTGGGGCTTCCTCCTTTCCTTTCATTTGGGGATTGTTTCTTTGTCTTCCCATTTTTTATGAGTCTCTTCTTGTTAGCCTCTGCTTCTTAAATTGATCTGTTCTGACTCCCTGGGTTTATCGTATAAACTTCTATGGTAGAATGCCAATGGGATTCAGTGGTGCCAGTCTCCTTAATCTCCTGAGCTCACTGGTCTTGAGCTGACGTTTATGGGTCTAACACAGTCTAATCTGGTCTTTTCAGCACTCCAGGTTTTATTGTCTCACCTGTGGGAAGAAGAGAACGAAAAAAAAAGGAGACGGGAAGGAAGGAAAAAGGAATAGAAAAGGAAAGGAAGGAAGGAAGGAAGGAAGGAAGGAAGGAGAAATAAAAAAAGATCAGAGGAAAGATAAGAAGAAGGAATTTTAACAAAAATTTAAATAAATAAATAAATAAAAGAAGGCAGGAAGAAGGAATAAAAAAGTAAAGGAAGGAAGGAAGAAGGAATAAAAAAAAGAAAGGAGGACAGAAAGGAAGAAGGAATTAGGGGGAAAGGGATAAAAAAAATGTCTTCTGTTGGCTTTAAACCAATCAGGTCAGTTCTGCTGCTCTTCCTGTCTGTGAAACAGGAGGGTATGGGTGGAGGGATTGGTTTCACTTTTCTCCCTTCCTGTGCCACACTCTTTGCTGTTGTCCAGCCTCCTGTCCTGCTCCTCAGGGTCCTTCTGCTCCCCCCTAGGCCTTTAGTCCACCAGTTGTGCTGTCCTTGAGGTGCACCAATTAGGGGCAACTCACACTCCACCTTCTTGCTCTTTGCTGTCCTAGATGCTAGGGACTCTCAGTGCTCCTTCAGGGTAGTTTAGCCCTCTACTGGGTAGAGTCTTTCCGGGGACTGCAGTCTCCCCCAGCCCTGCAGCTCCCCTCTGCTGGGTGCTCTGCCTTCCTCCTAGAGAGCGAGTAGACCCTGCAGGGCGTTGTGGTCAGGGGCTAGGTGGTAGTTGTTCAGTCCCTGGTGCTTCAGGCATGGTTCCCGGCGGGCAGCCAGGTCATTGATCAGAGTGCGCACCCACCCAAGATTTCAGGTGTGGGCGCCCAGGCCGCTGATCTGGGTGCACCTCAACTGTGCCTCAGGTGTGTGCTGGGTCTGCTTATCTGGTGTTCACTGTCCAGGGGCTGAGGGGGTATGGGCACAAGAGGCCATGGCTGCTGCGGCGAATTCTCTAAACAGCTGCTGAGTGCCTCTATTTTGTCTTTTTCTTTTTGAGAAATTCCTCCTATTCAAGCTCCCCTCCCCACTCCCCCCCACCCCCGTCCAAACCAGTACCTCGCCTCTCACACAGCCCAGCCCGGCTCTCTCCCAAGTATCCTGAAACAGACCCTGTGCCCCGGACAGGGGCTTCAGCTGTCCTGGTCCCCGTGCTTGTCCCAGGGACCTTATTGTCCTTAAGCACTCTTCTTACCATCTGATCTTTCAATGTCCTCTATCTTTGGTCTCCGATCTTCACATATGCTGGAATACTGTTGGCCGTTCGCTGTGTTCCTCAGATCAGCTAGGTGTTTCACTGGTGCAGAGGGGAAGTGGACTCCACTCCCACCTATCTCACTGCCATCTTCCCTTTAGTCTCTTACAAGTTGTGTCCAGATGTGCTTTTTAACTTTATTGTTACATTCACTAAATGATAAATGGTGATTTCCTTGCCTTGTTTACTCTTTACCTCCTACACTGATGTACATTTTTTTTTAATGCAAGTCAGTATACCATGTCCTGTAATGCTCAACTATGAGGAACCCTAGAAAATAAAAGTTGAATAACAGCATAGGTTTATTTGAGCTATACTGATTCCCACACTTTCTCTGTGATAAATCCAGCAGCAATTCTTTAATGGCATAAATTCTATGATTTTTGCTGCTTTCCTGTCAATGAATTCAAAATTTTTCTCAGACATTACAGTCATTATGCAAAGTGTATAGATGGCATTTTCACTACTGTCTAACTGGAAGTTATTAAATATTTATTGTGTTGATTTAATATAACCATGGCATATTAGGCTTTTCCTACAGACAATTAGCCCAAGAAAGACATGTTTGCCATTTTCTAGATGAATCTGGAAACAAGATACAAGATAACAGAGCTTTTTTTCCTAAGAATGATCTGCAAACAAAACATTCATATTTCTATAAGTATTTTCATCAATTTTATTTGGATAATTTGAACATAAATGTTGGAAAGCAGGAGAATGGATTACTTGCTAGAATTTATAATGACTCCTAATATGTGAATTCCTAACTAGCTAGGTTAGAAGATTTTTTTACTAATTATAAGTTCATACCTCATTCATCTTTGTCACTCCCATTTGGTGTCTGACACAGTGTTCTATAAAATGTAGACACTCCACCAGTTGTATTATGCTGAAGTTATTGAATTATTTTCAGGCATAAAATTACTTCTATCTTATTGTTGGCTTGGATGATCTAGATTATAAATTTCATAATTTTATCACTATATTTATGGTATTTTTATGCCTCACAGTTGTTATACCAATTTAAAAATTGATCACCTCTGGTTTACTTATCATTTCACTACCTGAAGAAGCACTTGTTGAAAAAAGACTTCTGAGTGTGGGGGTCTCTTGTATCTTCTAGGACTTTGGTCAGTTTGCTGTTGACCTGCATTCTTAAACAGTTGTCTTTCCTGGTCTCAGAAATATAAGCAATCTGCCAATAATCTTAACTGATTTTCTTAGGAAGAAGGAAATATTGGCTTTATTTTCTCCTAATCACTGTACTATGCTTCCTTCTTTTCATATTGTTTACTTTGTTCAGCAACACCTTTATTCATCCAAGTGTCTTTGTACCTTATCAGTTTTTGAGTCTTGCCCTTTTGTTGTTTTATTCTTACTTAAACACTACATAAATAATTTTTAAGTGACAGTAATTTTTTAAAATAATAGAATAATGTAGTAATGATCTTAAATACCTGTTGTGTTACTATAGTCTTATTTTTTTGCTAATGAAGTTTCTCTATATATGAAAATTATTTTGCTTGGTATGAAGAGTTAAGAACCTGCACTCATATAAGTAAGTTCCAGCTTTCAAATAAGAGTATATATCTAGATCAGACCTGATAAGCATTTGTCTGTCATTGAGTATGTTGCCAATGACATTTTTCTTGAACACATAAAACTGGTATAAGTTTTGAGAAATTTTCATAATGACACAGGTAGATGTTAACATTACTTTTGATTTTAGTCTACAGATTTTGTTTGCATTAGGAACTGAGTAATGGAAAGAGAGCACAACACAAATTGTGTTATTTAGAATTACTTCTGCAATGCAATCATCTTATTTTTTAAATTGACATAGAATTGTTTTAAGCTAAGAAAATCTCTGATGTTTATTGAAACAGAATAGATAAAATCAATATGTGTCTTATGAGATAATTCAAGAAACACTTGAAATATATGCAGAAAGTTTTCTGAATTTGGGAAGCTGTGTTGGCTGTTATGAACTGAAAAAAAATCTAGAATTGTAAGTTTTGATTCCTGGCTCTAAAATATCTGATGTAAATCATATAACAATGAAACAAAGTTCATTTTGAAAAATAGGCCAAAATGGATCTATTTATAGAAAATTAACTGAAACACGTAGACCTTTATAGATTTTATCCTTTCAAATGTTGTTTAGGAGTACCTGGGTTATTTATGGCCAAGAAATAAAATACAAATTGGAAAATACTTTTTCACATTTTTATACTTTATAAATAATAAAACTAAAACTGATAAGTTAAGTTGCAATGGCAGCACTCATATGACCAGTCAATCCCAGATCAGAAAATGAAATGCATAAAATTTTTAATCCTCCTTCTAGGAGAATTTACTAGAAACATATTTCTTCAGAAGCAGAAGAGATAGCTAAAAGAAACAGCCTTAGAATACATACCTATTAACAAATGAATCTAAGATACAAACTAAGCAAACAAGAAGAACAGAGACAGAATCATGGATACAGAGAGGGTTAGATGGAAGGGAGTGTGGGAGAATAGGTGAAGAGGTGAGGGGATTAAAAAGTACAAATAGGTAGTTACAGAATAGCCATGGGGATGTAAAGTACTGTGTAGGAAATGAGGTAGTCAAAGAACTTATATGCATGACCCATGGACATGAACAAAGGTAGGGGGATTGCCTGACAGAGTGTGGGTACGGGGTGGAGGGAGGCAAAGGGGAAAAATTGGGACAACTCTTATGGCATAATCAATAAAATATAATTTTAAAAAAAGATCTACTTGTGTCACACAACAATAACCAAAAAAGGGATCGAGGGTGGGGAGACGTCAAAAATAACAAGAATAAGGAATGTATATACTTTTGGATCTTTATAGAAATGATTCCAAATTTATAAATTTGGGAGAAATGGATATTACAGTAATAAGTTTTCCCACCCATAAACATGATACTTCTCAATTTATTTGGTTCTCTTCAATTTCCATCAATAAAACTTTATAATTCCATATAATTTTTACATATTTTGATTTATAAGTATGTGATTATAGTGTTGCTGCTGTACATCTTTTAAAATTATATATTCAAATTGGTACTCTAATATAGGAACACAGTTGTTTATGTTTATCATGTACAATTTACTAATCTCTTAAGTTCTAAAAATTTGTCTATAGGTCTTATGCAGACAATCATATCTGTCCATAGGATAGCTTTGTTTTTTACTTTCTAGAGTTTATGTCTTGTGTTGTTCCCAATTTTAAAAAAGAATACTTCTAACATTCCATTATTATATTTAGAGTAAACTTGGGTAGATAAGACTTTATCACTGATTACTTAAGGGATTTTTTCTTTTTTTAGAAAGAGTTATAAATTTTAATAAAGTCTTTAACTTATTAAAAAAGAATTATGGTCATGTTTGCTGTAAACACAGCTATTTCTGAAGAGCATGTGTGGTGTGGAGAAGTGAGAGGTTAATAGCTAATGGATGATTCTTAATAGTACCATGAAATCTAAGACACATAATGACAATTCTTCCAGACAATAGCTGCTAGTGATAGGTGTGCATCATAGCAATGGTAACAGTATCACACACTCTGGTTCCTTTTTTTTTGAAAATAATGATAGAGAACATACTGTCAAAATTCAGATATACTGACTCTCAATTTACAGGGTATTTTTAACAGATTATTATAGATTATATTTCTGATTGAATGGTTATTCCATAAGTAAAGAAGGAGACAGAGAGGAAAGGAGGGCCAACCTTGTAAGACTAAATTAATGTTTTTAACTGGCATCACAAATAATAGGCAGAATAGGATTATTTTAAAGAAATCAGAATAGAAACCCTGGAGAGCATTTCTCTTTAATCTGGTATGGGTGAAACAAACATATCCAGGCATACTCACAGTACATACCATGGGCTATACATGCAATGGAAGTTGTCATCTGTGTATAGAGACTCAGAAATGAAAAATAAATACGAAAAAAGAGAGAAATGAATAAAATGTAAAAGAAATAAAAAGAAGTGTGGGGTAGAGAGAAAGTACCATAATCTTTGGAAGAGGAAAATGAGCCCTGGAAAGAGCTAAAGTTTTTATTGCAGGGAGTCAAGCAGTCATTCATTCATCCTTTTAACAAATATGTGTTAAACCCTTCCTATACACTGGAGGTGGTCCTAATGTTAGGAAGACAGAAGTCAAATGTAGAAAGTCATTGCTCTCAGAAACTTAATCTAATGGGGAAAGTCCAACACAGACTGGCAAATAAATAAATATAAAATGTGTTTTTAGGCATTATAAGTGCTATGAAGAAAAATAGATTAAGGGATTGGAGAATAACTGAGGCATGTTTTAAGTGAAATAATTTAATAGGTCTCTTCAAGGAGGTGATATTGGGGACAGACTTGATAGAAATGAGTAAGGGCTTCATGCAGGGGAAAAGCATTTCAAGAAAAGGAAAAAGCAAGTCTATGACTAAGGCACAAAGAGGTGTGGTAGGAGACAACAGTAAAGATGTAGACATGGACAGATACTACAGACACGTCACTTATTCTGACTGTGATATGAATCTACTGGAGAATTTTGAGCGGGGGAGACATAATTTCATCATGTTGAGACTGATATGCTTTCTGACTGGAGAATGCATTTTTAGAATGACAAGAGTGGAGGAGGAAAACCGGTTAGATAATTACAGCCAAAATCAGGAATAGAAATAATCATTTTAACTAGAAAGGTAGTGATAGAGCTGTGATAAAATATAGTGGGATTGTAGGGAGATTCTAGCTATATCTTGGAGGTAGAATTCATTTGTAACATGTTAAATTTAAATAAAATTAATAAAGATGATAACATAAAATATTGCTATAAAGTCACTTTATTTCACTTATTTTTCATCCTGGGCACATGGCTAGATTCTATTTCCCAATTTCCCTAAGTTAGATAGGGTCAGGTGACTGGATACTAGCCAATGGGGTGAAGGTAGAAAGGACTTTAGAACTTTGCTCCTAAAACAGCTCCATGTAGTCTTCTGTGTCCTAGCACTCTTTCCTCACCTACAAGAGGTTGTAGAGATCTAATCAAGGATTATCAGAAAAGGAGACAGACCCTATCTAATTTTGGTAATAATAGTAATAATAATGATGATAATATAGTAAAGATTTTATACAGAGTGTATGGCATTATTTTATACTCATATATATCACCATACTTGATACTACCAATGGCACTGTGAGGCAAATATCATCATTAGCCTCATTTTACAGATGTATCTCTAAGTGAAAACCTCCGGTAGCCAGTTGTTAAGCATGGAATTTAAGTAGTGGAGCACAGTGACTTGGAGCTTGGACTGCAAAGTCACACAATCATGAGTTCCAATCCTAGCTCTGATTACCAGTAATACAATCCTCTGACAATTATTTAACTTCTCTGGCTCTCAATTTTTTTAACCTATAAAATGAAGACAATAATATTTGCATAGGTAGTGGTAATAGTGAAATAATTTTTAAGCATATTCTACAGTATTTTCCAAAGTTGCTTTACAAATAACTGGTATTGTTATTGTTGTTCTATAACTTGGAAGAGATAAGAGGTTATATCCCCTGAAAATAACCCTGGCTTATAGAAAAGAATCAGTTCAAAACACAACACAAACGAACATGTAGGAATCAGAAGCAGGAATATATATCTTTCCAGCTGTTGACTTATATGGGGAACTGTTCCACACATGGGAAATGTGGCCCAGCCCCCACACAGAAAAGCCAGTGGGGAGCGAGGTTCGGTGGACAGGACCCACGCCCACAGACAGGTTCTCCAGTGGGGAATCAGGCCTGCATTGTACCTAGACCTCTATAGGACTTGCTTTTGCTAAAACTCCCTCACCCTGAATTGAGGCAGCAAATGTTTATTGAGTATCTTTAACTTCCTAAAGTCTGTGCTAAACCACCCAAGTATGGAGTGTAACCAGTTCAACCACTTTCCCCCTTGAGCTGTAACATCCTTCTCTTTGAAGTAATAAGCAGTATTCTGTCCTTTGTTGTCTGTAAAAGGTAATCACCTACAGTGAACCTGTGCATAGTAAATGAGGACCATTCCCAATGTAATGTGCCCAGAAAAGCAATAAAATCCTGTCCAGGCAGGGGTCAGCTCTCTCTTGGGCTCTCTCTAGCTCTTAGAGAGTGGCCATGCCGTCCCTTTTTCTCCTCAGGATTTCTGTAGTCTGTGGGTATTTGTGTATTGCTGCCTCAACACAGGATCCTGCTGGCCGGGATCCACATCAGACTTAACCCTTTCTATTTTTGCTACTTGGAAAAGAAAACAGATTGTCTTAATTTGGTTTTCTCTAAAGGAATACCCTGAGACCCTGAGACCCTAAGGATTTGGTTTATTTGGAAGACGATCTCAGAAAGCAATACAGAAAGTGAGAAAGTAGGAGGAAACCCAATAAAGAGTAAAGTTATTGAGCTGGTTACAACTGTGGGCAAATGAGTTCAATCTCACTGAGGAACCTCTGAGGAATTGTGTAGACCGTGCTCAGGATTTTCTATCCAAAGGAGAGTCTGAGGCATTCATCTTTCTCCTTATTGGCTGAGAGTTGCCATTCAGAGGTTAATGCCACCTCTCAGTCCCTCTACCCTAGTACTTTCAGATTGCCTTGTGTTTCTGGTAGGTGACCTACCATACTTTACAAAAAGTGCTGAGAAATGAAGAAGGTGGACAGGAACTTGGAATGCGATGCTATCAATATGCAAACAAACCGTTGATAAGAGCCTCAGTCATGTTAGAGTTGAGCCAAGGAACGGGTTTCATGGTATCAAAAGAAATGGATGTGGAAAATGAGCCCCTCCTTAGGATCCCTTGTCTATGAGTACTTAACCTTCCATATTCTACCTGTAACAGGTGAAAGATAATGAGACCCAGTGAGGTGGATCCAAGAGGAACGTAGTGGTACACTTGGATCTTGGTTTCTGAATGCTTCTGCATAAGAAGGTTGTAGTGGTGCCACATCAGAAAGATTCCTTAATCAGGCACATGTTGTAAATATTGGCTTAAAAAGAGTTAAACAGAAGTCACTAGTCTGGAATTTTTCTCATTCTTTATTATGGTAATATCTACAGTGAATACTCAAAGGAATATAATGTTTGGCGTTTTCTAAATTTATTTATATATCAGTTCCTATTTCATAATATACTATGGAAATTTCCCATAAATGTGTTTCAGAACCTACTTGAGAAAATATTCAATTGATCAAATTGATCATATTGATCAAAGGATCATATTGTCTGATGGAATAACAAAAAAAATCACCTTCCTTGTGACGTAAGTGGAGGGAAGTTCTGAGGCTAATAACCAGAACTTTTAGACTCAATAAAGGTATTTTCTGGAAATACAGGCTTAAGATATGTGACTGCCTCAAGAGAGGACACATTTCTACTTTCTTGTTTAGATTTGATGTAGGGATGATGTTGGAAATGGGGTACATAGATGCTACTGCTTTATTCTTACTCCCTTTTCTTGCTCACTTAGGCTTTAATGCAACATCCCAGTTGATGGCCCCCAACTTTTGACCTGCCAGAATCTCTCTTGAAGTGGGTCAGAATCATACTGACCCTTATTGTAGGAATTCATTTCTCTTTACATGGTTTATTTTTTGAGGTGAAGGGAGGGAGAGAGAAATGGAGATATGGAAGATGTGAGACATTGATGCAAGAGGAAAACATTGATCACTTGCCTTCTTGTATGTGCCCCAACCAGGGACCCAACCAATAACCTAGGCAAGTACTCTGACCAGGAATCGAACCTGAGACTTTTCAGTTTAGGGGATAGTGCTCCAACCAACTGAGCTACACCAGCTAGGCCTACATGAATTCTTAAATAAATGCAATGAGCTTAGAAATGACACAAAATGGACAATGAGACAAGATTATAAAAGACAGGAAGGTTTTAACAGAGTCTATAAAGGACACTAAAATGAAGAGAAATTGAGCAAGAAGCTGTTTCAAATGTCACAAGAGCCTTAGAGATCAGTAAAATTAAAGGGAGATATGTGCACAGCAAGGGGGTAGTAGAATCAGTTTACAGCATGGTACGAAAAATTCTTTTCCAAGGTTACTTTGACTTCTCTGCAAGGAACAATAAAATGAGAAACATTTCTGTAGCTGTGTACTCTGTTTTAATCATTAAACTAAAGCAAAAATTGAGACAGATGATTTTGCGGAATAGTCATACTAAAAAGTATGACTTAATTACTTAGTCAATACTAAATTTTTTAAATGTCCACCACAATATTTGCAGATACTATATTTTACCTGGAAAACCCCAAAACTAAAACATAAAGTTTAAAAAAAATCCTTGCTGTGCTGACCTTCATTCTCAGGCTCTCAGTGTGGTCTTGTTCTCTCTTTTGGTGAGGTGAATGTTCTCTACTTTATCCACGTGACTGACCTCTATCTCTTGGTCCTGCTCTATAAATTACAATTCTAAAGTCCGAGGGACTATATTCCCCCAAACTGCATTAATTCTGTTATTAGCCCAAAATGTAGGGGCTTTACTCTCCACAGTTTTTGCAGTGCCTCTAGTGATATTACTTTTTAATTTAGCTTATGCCTTAATATATATTTGCCCCTCTTGAACTACTATCAATTCTTGGAGGAAGTAATAATACATAAAGGGATTTTTGGTCCAGACATAATTGAATGATAGAGCAATGCTTTGCCCTCAAATATAGTCCTCCCCTCATTTGTGAACTGGATTCCCCACACCTGTTCCCTGAACTCATCCTTCATCCAGGCTGGGAAGAAGAGGAGGCACTGTTTTGAAGTTTTATGTAGTCTTAGCCCAGGATCCAGCTTACAGCCAGTGACCGTCTCATTGGAGTTGGTCCTATCAGGTTCAAGGAGCCCTCTGGTAAATGACACTAGAGTCAATATTGCCCCAACAGCCCTGGATATGTCCAAACTCTGAATAAGTACACAGCTTAGGCCCTGACTAAATTCTTTCTCTATTAAGTATATTGTGTTCCATGCTGGATAGAATGGAATAGAACTAAACTGGGGACAAGCTCCGAAGCCATGTAAGCCTCATCTGTAAAAGAGAGGTTTAAATGGTTTACTCTCAGAATTTTTTGATTAAATCAGAGGTACTAGATGCATTAGACAAGATTCCTAGAACAAAGAAAACATCCAACAGCAGTTGATTGTCTCTGTCTCTTCCTCAAAGCAAACTAAACAATTACAGACATTAAATACACTAATCATTATATAAATATACCAGGAGTATGAGTACATGAACTTTAGCTCACATAATATTCTTTATTCTAATATATCACTTAAAATAATCCTTTGGGGCATTCCTTTCCTTTTAAGTCTGACTTTCCTGGTCATATTCTCTGGGCAAAGCAGAAAATCTAATTTTTTTTCAGTTTTTGTTTTTTTATAAACATATTCTAAATAACTCTTCCTAACACTTCTTTTCTGTTTCTACATTGCCTTTAATATCAGTGGGTTTTGTTTGACTTAGAGAACAAAGCTCTTCTACATGGACTATACCTATAAATTTCCAATAATCTCTTGACATAATGTTATGTTAAGACTTAACTCTTTCAATTGTAGAGCACATTGCCTTATTTTTTCATTCCCTTCATGAGATCTGGATTTTTCTTAATTTATCATAGATTCTTGATGCAGTAACAGTTAAAGGGAAGGCAAAGTTTAGTATTTTATTGAACAAAACTTCCAAAACTTGAAATTATTTTTGAGAAATGCACTGTCTACTTCTGACAAAGATATTCAAGGTAGGGGTTGTGTTCTATCCTTCTATGCAATAAGTGACTGGAAAAATTTTTAAGATTTTTAAAATAATAGCATAGACACATGCTGAGTTCTGTTAAAAGAAATCATGGCATCAATTTAATTTTTTCTGTGGGTTGTGAAAATACATTTAAAGAATTTTATCACAATATATGTGATTGCATATTCAATACATACAATATGCTTTTCAAAAACATCTTCTTTGTTTCATAGTTAACCTTGCTGCTGTTACGCATGTCACCCAGGACTATTCTTTTGTGTCTCCACAGGAACTCTTTTCTTGTAACCTTCAGTAGCTATACACATCAAGGAGGTAAAATACCTTGAAAATAAGGTACTCCCCAGAAAGTTGTATGCCTCCTATTCTGCATCTCTCTCAGTCTCTGAAAAGTTTCATTTAAACGTCTATATTCATGATGTTATGTGTGGGCGTCTTTTTCATTTTCAGGGCAGCTGAATAAACTTCCTTAAAGAGACTAAAATTCAAGTGCAACTGAGTTAAGGACACTGGTAAGTATAGTATAAATAGAATTTATGAAAAGGTGTTTACTCCTCTATAACTTGAAAACTGTAGTTTTGATGCAGGATGTTTTGTCATGAATATTTCCCTACTGATACAAGGAGAGCCAAAGGTCTTTGCATTCTCACACTCAGATGGGCTGAATTCATTTTGTAACATTATACATGCATATTGTACATACATGTTTCACAAATATTGATGCAGAATTCATACAGAGGTCATTTCTAATTATTATTTAATATAAAATGCTTTCATATTTATGTATTAGATCCTCCAATCATGTTATAGTCACCGGTATTGAGCAGGAACTTTAAAAATCCAACAACAGGTCTGGGTAGAATGCTGAAAAGATTTGTACATATAACCTTGCAGATCAGAAAGCTGACGCACATCATGTCTGCGTACCATATTTTTACGAAAGTGAAATAACCCATGCAAGAATGAGCCACGTTTCCAAAGTTCTTGTGGAGCTAACGTTCAATTACATTTCATATTTGAGGTTAACGTTGTCATGTTATGTTTTCAATATGCCGGCGCAACAACAAAATGGCAGGTTTCAAAGACATGGGAACCAATTTACCGAAGACAAATAAAACTTAACTCTAAATACAGTAACATTTACTATCCCTTTAAAAAAGGTTACCTTCGGAGGCCTCACTGGACCCCAGAGAGAGGCTCTGGTCCACACAGAGATGATTAAGCCAAGCAAAAGGGAACCACGGTGTCTTTGAGTTTCTGTGTGGCACACATGGTAAACTACCGTCGGAACACGGGATGAAGTTCCGGGAGACAGACCACTTAGAATTAATATGATTAACTGAGCTTTTTTAAAAAGACTCAAAACCCCTATGATCAGCTAACAGAAGGATCAGCATTACTTAGAGCCATAAAATAATGTGTAAGTTTCTCCTCATTTGACTCCTTAGGGTCATTTCAGTTGTTGAGATTACATTTTGAGGATGTACACAAAGCAAACATCCTTCACAGGCACGATGTTCAGTATGGCTGACATCCACTAAGCTAATACCATGAAACTCCCTCATTTTTTACTTTTAAAAGCACTTTCGATATTGTTTTTTATAGCTATACAAGAAAAATCATATGTCCTGTCCCAGATACCTCACTTAATCAGCACACTGGTAATAATGCCTGTCAAGAACCAAAGCCCTTTTGGGAAAACAAAATAGTTGCTACATGTAATGCAAAATAAGAATTAAAATGATACTAATTAGTTTTGCAAGCTCCATTCTTCTGCCTTTTAATTATTAAATAACATGAATTTAAAAAATCAAAGCCCTCTATAGTGTAAGTTTTGCATCTATTCATGTTAGCATGAATCTCAGAAGATAAAGTATCAATGACAAAGTAAACCAACATAGCAACAATTGATAGATCTCTTCCCAAAACATTTCCCATAAACACACACACACACACACACACTATATAGTAGGTCGGCAGTTATATTTATTCTTCACTCACTCCATGTTTATAAAAAATAATTGATCTTAAACCATTAAAAATCTATTTATTTGGGTACAAGGGGATACAGAACATCAAAACAGCATCTTGATCATTTAAACACAAAATGAATTTAATCCAGCTCAGTTGTATTGCCACTCTTACTTTAGGTTGTTCCTTCTATTTGTTTTTAAAAACATGAGTTCTCAGGATGTGCCAGTTGATATATTCTAATAGTAAAATAATTTTTGATTTAGTAAATAGGCCAACTGTTGTTTTATTAGTCAAGCACAATTATAAAAATAAGAAATAATACAAGTGTAACAAAATTATATTTGAGTTAATTTAGAAACTATAAAATATTTTTATATTAATCCCATATCACATATTAAAACTGAGGTTTAGTTTCTTTGCAACATGAAAATCACTTTTCCTAATTATAAAGTAACACAAGCTGTTAAAGTCTATGGTTTGTTTTTCAAAGAACAACAAAATGATCTTTATTCTCGGGATCGCTGTTGCTATGCAGGGCCTTTTGTGGTTCCATATAAATTTTGGAAATATTTGTCCTAGTTCTGTGAAATATGTCATTGGAATCTTCATAGGATTTGCATTTAATCTATAGATGATTTTGGGTAGGATGGACATTTTAATAATGTTAATTCTTCTAATCTATGAACACGATACATTCTTCCACTTATTTGCATCTTCTTCAATTTCTTTCTTTCTTTTTTATTTTTTTTATTATTGTTATTATTTCTTTCTTTAGTACCTTATAATTTTCTGAGTACAGATTTTTACATCCTTAGTTAGCTTTATTCCTAGGTATTTTATTAATTTAAAAGCAACCGTGAGTGGAACTGTTTTCTTAATTTCCCTTTCTGTTAGTTCATTATTGACATATAAAAATAAAGTTGATTTCTGGATATTAATTTTGTATCCTGCTACTTTGCTGAATTCATTTATCAGTTCTAGTAGTTGGAGGAATCATGCTACCTAATGTCAAACTACACTATAAGGCTATAGCAATCAAAACAGCATGGTACTGGCACAAAAACAGATACTTAGAGCAATGAAACAGAATAAAGAGCCCAGAAATAAACCCACAACTTTATAGTCAATTAATATTTGACAGAAGAAGCAAACACATACAATGGGCTGAAGATAGTTTATTCAATAAACGGTGTTGGGAAAATTGGATACATTTTCACACACATACATGCAGAAAAATTAAACTAGACCACCTTCTTACAACACACAAAGGCATAAATTCAAAATAGATCGAAGATGTAAATGTTAGATCTAAAACAATAAAAATCTTAGAAGAAAACATAGGCAGCAAAATCTCAGACATTATTCACAGAAATATTTTATCAGATGTATCTCCCTAGGCAAGGGAACAAAAGAAAAAAAATTAACATATGGGACTACATCAAATTAAAAAGTTTTTACACAGCAAAGGAAATCATCAACAAAATAAAAAGGCAGCTCACAGAATGGGAGAACATATCCACCAATACATCTGAAAAGGGGTTAATATCCAAAGTTTATTTATAAAGAACTTACAAAACTCAACACTAAAAAAAAAAAAAAACAATTAAAAAATGGGCAAAGAACCTGAATAGAGACTTCTCCTAAAAGAATATAAAGATAGCCAATAGACATATGAAAAGATGTTCCACTTCACTAATCATCAGAGAAATACAAATTAAAGACACAATGAGATACCATCTCACACCTGTCAGGATGACTATCATCAATAAATCAACAAACAACAAGTGCTGGTGAAGAAAGGGAGAAAGGGGAACACTTTTGCACTGTTGGTGGAAATGCATATTGGTGTAGCCACTGTGGAAAGCAGTATGGAGATACCTCAAAATTTAAAATGGATCTGCCTTTTGACCCAGCAATCCCACTTCTGAGAATATATCTGAAGGAACACAAAACACTAATTTGAATGAACATAAACGCTCTTATGTACATTGCAGCTATATTTCCAATCACCGCGATATGGAAGCAGCCCAAGTGTCCATCAGTAGATGAGTGGATAAAACAACTATGGGATATTTACATAATGGAATACTACTGGGCTGTAAAAAAAAGAAGAAAGTTTTACTCTTTGTTACAATATGGATGTACTTGGAAAACAGTATGGTAAGTGAAATAAGCCAGTCAGAAAAACACAAATACCACATGATTTCACTTATATGTGGAATCTAATGAACAAATTGAACTGTCAAGGAAAACAAGAGACAGACTAAGAGTAGGATGACAGCTAAGGAGGGAGGGGGAAAGTAGGGGGTGGAGGAATTGAAAAAGGAAAAAGGACTGATGGGCCTGGACAACAGTGTGGTGAATGCAGGGGGAAGGGGAGGATAAGGGGACTAGATGGTAATAAAAAAATTCCAAAAAAAAAAAGTAAAGAACACCAGAATGAAAATAAATTAGAGTCTCCTTTTACTCAAGCAAGCATTGACATTCTGACATTGAATAGAGCACAGTATTTAAGGTAGCAAGAATGACCTTCAAATCAGTACATAAGATGGTTATGAAGTATACTTCAAAAGTGTTCATCAGGATTTCTTTTCAGACTTTCCTTCTGAAGGACAAACATCACTTGCCTTATTTATTTTATAGTACTCATTCATTACAAGAGAACTAGAAAGAACAAAACCAAGTGTTGAGGATTTTTTAATGTTTTTCAATTTGCCATTAAGAACTTTTCCCAATCTATCCATCTAGGAAGCATTATTCTGCCTCATCTATATTTCATGTTTTTAAACTTCCTTTAGTTTTCTCAAATGCTTTTCAACAACCTTCAAAATGTTTCACTGTGAGATGGTATTCCTCTTTTTTCTCTGGGATGTATTGCTTCTCTATCATTTTTTATTATTTTCTTCCTTTTTCCTATGGTGAAGATTGGAGATATCAATAAAACTATGCAAAGTCATTATTTCTATTAACCATCCGATGTTTATCAGAACAGAAAAACAAAAAGCCTTCTTGATAAAGGTTAATTATCAGAGTTTCATTCAAAATACATATGGAAAAAATTGGAGAATGGGCAAAGGGACTTAAAAGGTTAGGAATCATCACCAGAAAATGATTCTGTTGAAGAACAAGAACAAACCAAATTTCACTACAGCATGAATTTCCAACAGGACCATTAGTAAATAATAATCTTAGCTCATTTTTTCCCTTCTACGTTAAAGTGATCTGCAATGTCATCAAATAAATGCTTTTCACAAATACAGTAGGGAAGCTGATTTGCCTGCATGCTCCCCTAATTGGCACAGGCTACTTTTCCCCAACTCTTATTCAAGAGAAATGTCTGCTCAGAAAAGACTTATACAGAGTCAGAGGAAACAGTTACTTGTTCTAACCATCATAAATTTTTTAGTCATAAATATGTACAAGTACTTTCAAATAATAAAAATTCACAAGGCATTTGAAGAGTATTAACAGTGTAGAGGACATAAAAATAATGAATCCCAATAGAAAAATTTTCAATCACTTTGAGTAATATCTTAAACTGTTTTCACAAGTAAAAAAAAGATTAATCAGAAAACAAGGCATTCATTGAGGCTTTGTACAAATATGGAGTGGGTGGCAGAAAGGGCAACATGGCTTAAAAATCAAGTGAGTGATTTTAAAGATGAACTGTGAGATAATGAAGTAAAAACAGATATAAGAAATTGAGAAAAATATGAAGGATACAGAAAGTCTGACAGCCACCTAAAATATTTTCAAAGAAGGAAACAGAAAATATGAAGAGACTAATAAGAATACAGTAAAATAAATATCTAATCTTAAAAACTTTCATATTGAAAAATCCTGGAAAATTTATGAGAAAAAAAGAGCACTTCTAGACACAATATTGCAAACTCTAAGAATAAGAAAAAAAATCTGACCTTTTTTTTACAGAGACATAAAAGTTACTTACATGGAAGTGTATGTTCACTAAATACTTCTGGATCACTAGAGTGAAATATGCTGATAAGGATGTTGGCATAGGAAATAAGTTTTAAAAAGCCTCCAAATTCTGGGTCAAAACTATTTGAAATACTAAATTCTCTAACTATCCAAACTACCAAGAAAATGTGAGAACAATACAGAATCAGTTTTAGAGTCTAGTTTTATAATGCCCAAATTTAGAAAATTTATCATCCATGTACCGTGTATGACAAAAAATTCTTGTAAGAAAATGGGTAGATAATAAAGGAGGGTTAATTTAACATTAACATTTGGAAGAGGGTTTTTTTTTTTGAAATGTGAATTTTTAATTCCTTATGATCATATATTTTTCCTATGGGTCCATTCATATTCTTAACATCATAGCACAAAATATATATATAAAATCATATTGTGAATGCTGCCTCTTAGTATTTGATTGTTTGGAATTAGTATAAACATTGCTCAGATGACTTAATGTTTAAAACAGAGAATAAAATGATGTAAAGTCTAACAACAAAAAACTGGCAATATAAGTAACAAAAATTGAGAGATAGATTGAAGAATTAAAAAATAATTTGAGTTGTACATTTCTTATATTTTTATGAAAAAGATTCATTAGGCACTGTATTAATTTAATGAGTTAGTAAATCACATATCAAATGAATCTATTTTTTGAAATTTGAGGGCAATTAAAAGAAAAATAAACAGTTAATGGTGAAATTGGCTGGGGATGGATATTTGAAGAGGAAAGAAGACAACTAGATTTTAGATTTTATTTAATTCACTATATACTGTGAAGTTTTTAACCAAGCAAATGGATTGATTCTATCATTAAAAGTTTAATAAGAAACACATTAGAGTAAATAATGTCTCTGATAATTGATAGTTAAAAATAAAGTATAATATTGCTTTAGCATTACAAAAGCCATAACCTCAGAAATGCCTTAAGTTTATTAATGCATTGAATGGTAACTACTGAAAAAAACAAAACCATTTAAAACCCAAGGGTCAAAAACACTAGTAGCATTACAGAAGGTCTAGGTACTGTCATTCTTTTTTTCATCACTGTTATTGTGATCCGTACCAGGTTCAAAGGATGGATACTTAGTAAAACCAGAAACTATGATCTTTGACCAAACATAGAATCCACACAGAAGAAACCCAGAAGTGGCCAAAGCCCTCCACCCCATTAGCTTACTCTAGGTGCCATCAGTGGTCTTCCGTTAGCCACAGTAATTGGGTAGAAAACATGATACACCACACTGTCTCTCTCACCGATCCACTGAGTGTCATGTAGAGAAAAGAAACCGGCCTCAACAGGGAGCAAACTTTATGGTAGATCCTATTGTAAAAAAAACAAAAACAAAATCTTCACCCTAGCTGGTGTTGAATAGGTACATGTTCCTGTTCTTATACAAAGTGGTATTTTCCAGGGAAAAGAGGTATTTGAAGTTAAGTAAACTTGGGTCTGGTTGGGGTTTATTTTAAGTGTAATTTATTGATTATATTATCACAATTGTCCCAATTTTTCCCCCTTGCTGCCCCCTTGACCAGGAATGTGAGACCATTGTTGCAATAGTGGAACCACCTTATTACTGCCTCTCCTGATGGAGGTAGGGTTCAATTCTGTCAACCAATCCAATAACTATATTTTAATATATTTTATTGATTATGCTATTACAGTTGTCCCAATGTCCTTCTTTTCCCCCAATGCACAGTATCCCCTTTCCCTCCAGCAATCTGTCCCCTTAGTTCATGTCCATGGGTCATGCATATAAGTTCTTTGGCTACTTCATTTCCTATACTATTCTTAACATCCCCTTGTCTGTTTTGTACCTACCAATTATTCTTTTTAACCCCTGTACCTTTTCCTCTATTCTCCCTCTTCCCCCTCCCAGCTGACAACACTCCAAATGACCTCCATACCTATTGTTCTGTTCCTGATCTGTTTGTTTTCTTGGTTTGTTTTTCTTTCTTTTTTAGATTCGATTGTTGATAGTTGTGAATTTGTTACCTTTTTAATGTTCATAGTTTTGTTCCTCTTCTTTTTCTTAAATAAGTCCCTTTAAAACTCCGTGTATTAATGGCTTGGTGATTATGAATTCCTTTAGCTTTACCTTGTCTGGGAAGCACTTTATCTGTCCTTCCATTCTAAATGACAGCTTTGCCAGATAGAGGGATCTAGGTTGTAGGTCCCTGCTTTTCATCACTTTGAATACTTCTTGCCAATCCCTTCCAGCCTGCAAAGTTTCTTTTGAGAAATCAGCTGACAGTCTTATGGGGACTCCTTTGTAACTCTCTGCTTTTTTCTTGTTGCTTTTAAGATTCTCTCTTTATCTTTAACCTTTGGCATTTTAATTATGGTATTTCTTGGTGTGGTTCTCTTTGGGTCCAACTTGTTTAGGATTCTCTGTGATTCCTGGACTTGGATGTCTAGTTCCTTCACTAAATTAGAGAGGTTTTCTTTCATTACATTTTTCAATTAATTTTTCAATTTCTTGCTCTTCCTCTTCTCCTTCTAGCGTCCATAGGATTTGGATACTGGCACATTTGGGTATGTCCTAGAGGTTCCTAAGCCTATCCTCATGTTTTCAAATTCTCATTTCTTCTTTCTATTTTGGTTGAAAGTTTATTTTTTCCTTATGCTCCAAATTGTTGATTTGAATCCTGGCTTCCTTCCCTGTAGATTTTTCTTTTTATCACTTAGTGTAACCTTCATTTCTATCTTTCTTTTGTTGCCATACTCAATGAGTTCTTTGAGCATCTTGATCACCAGTATTTTGAACTCTGCATCTGATATGTTGATTATCTCCATTTCTTATAGTTCTTTTTCTAGGATTTCATTCTGTCTTTTCATTTGGGCCATATTTCTCTGTCTCCTCTATTTGGTAGCCTCCATGTGTCTGTTTCTGTTTATTAAGTAAAGCTGCTTTGACTCCCTTTTCAAAGGCACCTATAAATTGTGTGGGGTGGAGCCTTAGGTAATTGCCAGGGTAGGGCAACCCACTTCATTGCTTTGTGGCTCTGTACAGGGGGAGGGGTAAGAGAGGGGACTGTGCTGTCACCTGGCATCTGGGGATTTGCCCAGCATTCTCCCCATTTCCAGTAACTTCATCCACTCCCACTATATGACTGGTCCCCTTCCCACTGAATCTCAGAGTGGATGGGTTTGCATACATTTTAAGACCATGTGGGCCCTTTATGTGGAGTTTCCTGAAAATTCTGCAGTTTCATCTGTTGCCCCAACCCCCACTGGTTTTTGCAGCCAGAATTTATGGGGATTTATCTTCCTGGTACTGGAACCCTGGGCTGTGTGGTCTGGCCTGGGGCTGGGATCACTCATCCCCAAGATATCCCTCCCAATTTTTATCTACCACACATGAATGTGGGACCTCCTGTGCCTGTTCTGCTGTTGCCACCATCTCTCTGTGCCACACTGCATCTCCTTGCCTCCCTGCCTCATCTCTGTGTGTCTGCCCCTCCTACCTGTCTGTACAATTGTGACTATTTTAAATCCTTAGTTGACAGACTTCCATATAGTTCTATTTTCTCACAATTCTGAGTGGTTTTTGTTTTGAGATTTAGTTGTAATTCTGTTTGTGGTTGTGCAAGGAGACAAAGTGTGCCTACCTACTCCTCCATCTTGACCGAAAGTCTCAAGTAAACTTGGGTTTGAATTCCATCTTTATCCTGTATGCTATATCAATTAAGATAACTATTCAAGATAGCCCTGCTCTTGATTTGGTTTCCTGACTTTCAAATGCAGATAATGAAAGCAATTGCTTGAGGTTGTATTATAACATAAATAAATATGCTTTTGCCTAGGATCTTCCATAATTCTTTCTATGGCTTAGAATAAGCAAATAAAAAGAATAATTTATATAAGCATTTTCATTGTCATTACCAAGTATAATTTAAGGTATAGTACAATAGCAATTCCTTTCTTGAGAACACATGAAAAATGCTAATTCATATTTTAAATTGTAGAGCCATTTGTGTGAAGTAAAGATTTATGAACAATTTTTATCATATATTAGGTTTTAGAGAATCACATATAAGGGTCAAAAAAAAAAAACCTAACATTGTCAGCTGAGCTCTCAAAGAAGATGGGTGACAAGAGGTCCTTATTTTACTCTGTTAATGTTTTTCTCTTTTAAAACTTGGTCTTAGGGACTCTAGCAGATTGCCTGTTCCATCAATGTGACATAAAGGACCAATGATTGTATTAACTATCATACTTGATTTTTTCAGATGCTAAAGATATTACAATGAAGAAGTCATCTTGTCAAGTATACGATTAAAAGAGGTAGTTTTCTATAGAAAACAGTCAGGTTTTAGAAATGCCCTGAAAGCATAAAAAATGTGCTATTCAAAACCAAAGTGAGTTTTTCTTATTCCTTACATTCCTTTATTATTATAACTCAGTTTCCTTTTTGACTCCATGCATCAACCACTGCAAAAATCTTCTCCACTAGTGATTTGCCTCTAGGAAACAGACTGCACTTGAGAAGAAAATGTAATTCAGTGTTTCCGTTATTTAAAAAAAAAAAGCCTGTTATCAATTTTAACTTGTTTTTAGATTTAGAGTGAAGACAAAAATGTACATGTTGAAATGTACATTTTGTGAACTGGTTTTCCCATTAAAACTAGGGAGATTTGTGGAAGTTGTGCTAAAGGATGTGCACAACAACAGACATCCTAACTTTCTTTTATTCCATATTGTTTTACAGACTCTGTACTTGTAGAAGGTCACTTTTTTTAAAAAAGATATTACTTATTTATTTTCAGAGTAAGAGCAATATCAATTGGTTGCCTCTTGCACTCTCCCCAGATTGGGGACCAGGCTCACAACCAAGGCATACACCTTGACAATGAATCAAACCAGCAACTTTTGGTTTGTAAGATGATGCTCAACAAACCAGGCCATACTGGTCAAGGCTAGAACAGCACTTACATTTGAGGCTCATCTGAAATTAGATTCTTGTTGTTGTCCACACCCTTGTTGTATTTCAGTATCCATTTAAGTCCCATCCTTCTCAATTCATTGAGTATCTGATGAAGAACATATCCTCATTCATTTTTGTGAAGGTCTAAATTAGATTGAGACATTGTTTTTCCAAGTACAGCTTATTCCATAGAGGCCATTATTTTACTTGGTTTATTTTCCTGGAACTTCCTTTAACATAGACTGTCTCCCCAAATCAAAGTTTTTTAATTATTCATAATAAGTGTTTCTGAGTAGAATTAATGTACCAGCACTTAAAAGTCAATTCCCTGGCTCCCTAAGGAAACTCTCCTTCTCACACACTGCACTTAGCTGATACAGACTATGAGAGTATCTGCAGTTAACTACACTTGGCTCCTCAACTTTTTGCTGTTATCTTTTTTTCTGTGTATATAAAATAAGGCTATGATCTACTCTTAATGTTGTTGCTGAAATACACTCTTCTCTATGACTTGATTGACTTGTTGGAAGGAATTCTGAAAAGCACTCGGTTGAGACAGCCACTCTTCTGAAAAAAGTAAAAAACAGACCTTCTGTACAATGAGCTCATCTACATTTCAATCTTGTGTACCTTTTTGCATTCTGCACACTCTTTCCAAGATGGACAAAAACACTGTCTATTCAGTATGGCATGTGGACAAGTGGTCTTAATTGCATTTCACACTTTCTTCATAAAATTTTTTTTTAGAAATGCTAAAATAAAGAATTTACCAAGTGTGAAAAAATGCCTCCCCTTCTATTCCCAAAGTTTTACTTTTCTTAGCTTTCAATCAAGATCTGAAAGTTCCATTCCTTCCCTCCATTTGAGCCAGAACAGAGTCTGAAAGAATTTTAGTCACTCTGTTCCTACACCTTCACATCCCATTGCTGCCTGCCTGTACTGCACTCTTCTCCTCTCTACCAACCAAGCCTAGACCCGATTCCACCAAATGTTTTTCTTTAATAACACCATGCATTCTTGGAATTCCCAAACCCCTCCTATCCATCTTATTCCTTAGATAATTTGTGCTCCACTGTCCATTGTTTGAGGATGTGTATTGACCTTATTTTATACTATGTTTCAATGGGACAATTTATCTGTTTTTATTCACAGACCTCAAATGTAGAATGACTGGACATCATAGAAAAATACTGAACTTAGAATATCTGGATTTAACTCTAAATCTGCCACTTGTTAATGATTAAAAATTTGGTAAATTATTGAAACTTTCTAGGCCTTAGTTTTCTCACCTCAGAATTAGAGATAATAATATCTATTTCATATGACTAAAATTAAATTAGAATATCTGGAAAATCCTTGCAATTTTCTTAAAATAAAGTAAATATTCAGTAAATACTTACTCATTCTAAACAAGCACTGTGCCTCTTGTCATGTTGAGTATCTCTATCTCTTTCAGTCTAAGTGGTAGTAATTCCATTAAAAAATGTGAGTATATTTTGTAAAAGGTTATAATCCATTCCATTAGGAATCACCACACCTATAAATTTCTTTGAGCTATGCCTTTTCTCCCTTAGAGTAAGAGTCAGTGTATTCTGGGACAATAAGATTAAGGTTCCTAAAAAGGCATCTTTTCTACAAGAATCTAAAAAACTTGTCCTTAAATTCTGTTGAAAGAATGAAAGAATGAATGTTTTCTGTATACGGGTTATCTGTATAGAACTGTTCTGTGTATTTTAGTACAGTTATTGATTTCTTTCCTACTAAAATGAGTTAATTATACATTCATCCCATGATTCAGAGACTACTTTGGCACTGAACTTTGTGTATGATCTCATTTTAGGCATTGATGAACATTAAAAATGGAATAGACAATGGTTCCTGTCCTCAAAGAATTTATTCTTCAAAACAGGGGTCAGCAAACTTCTGAAAGCATAGATAGTAAATATTTTGGAGGCTTGTGGACAATATAGTCCCCATGATAACTATTCAGCTCTGTTATTGCAATGTAAAAGGAGAAATTAACAATACATAAATGATGGGCATGGCTATGTTTCAATAAAAATCTATTTGCAAAAACAAGCAGCAAGCAGCTGGCATGCTTCTCTAGTTTACCAACGCCAACTGTAGAATATATTGATACTACCACAGAATAACATTACTTTCATTGTTTAAATACATGAAAAATATAATTGAGAGGGAAAAATATCCCTTTGTATAAAGTGTATTATACATTTTGGAGGAGGGGGTACTTAACTTTAAAAATCTCTCTCTCTCTCACTCCCCCCCTCTCCTGCTCCCTTCCACCCTCTCTCCCTTTTCTTCTCCCTCTCCCTCAGGTATATTCCTTCCATGACTCAAGAATAAAACTTGTAATTTCATTCTTTCCATTTATTTGGATACACCCTAAATAAAAAGTGATGATGAGACCATAATTCTTAGAAGTTTTTTTGTTTAGCTGAGAGAGTCTATATAGAACTGCCTCAATTTTTCTTAAATTTTTAACAAAGGATCTTACAACAGCACCTTTGAGATCTTGACCCTGAAATCATGTTTTATGGGTAAAATCCTGGATTTGATAATTTCCTGAAGCTATTTCATTCTTTGAAAAACTTTTTCCAGGAAAGAATGGTTTTATTTTTAAACCCAGAATAATGTAACTCAAAAATGTTTCCTTAAAATTCTATTTGAAAAAAATTAAGCATTTTTTTCTTTAGTTTATACATAAAACTTATCATATACAGCTTAAATAAATAAGATGGTACTTTCAACATCCTTTCTGAAAAGTTTCTCTGATAATTTAATTGACCAAATTCACAGGTATATTTTCTATCTTCCACAGTACCATATGTCACCTATAAAAAATTTTCTTTCTATTTTTCCAAACTTCACTAACAATCTCCTTGAAACAATTGCAGATTCAACCTTAGCAGACTCAGAGCCAACATCATGTATTTGAGGTGTTCCTTTCAGCATCATTATACTTCTGAAAACAAATTTTGTTCCTGTTTGTCAATTGAGGCAAAAAAAAAGCAACCCCAAAACTCAGTAGCTTCAAGCAACAATAGTTTATGTCAATTATATCTCAATAGAATTGGGAAAAACTATTTTTCATCTCTCTCATTTTGTAGATTGATTTGACTCAGTTGGACAGCTTTGCTTCACTCATTTTGAAGCAAAGCTATCTGGATATCCAAAGTCATCTAATATCCAAAACAGCTTATTCAGAGCTGGTATGCCAGCTACTGGCTGAATGTTCAGCTGGGACTATCAACCTGAGTGCCTATATATTGTCTCTCCTTGTGGCTTGGTTCTCTCACAGTACAGTAGGTAAGAGTTCCAAAAGGAAGTACTCCAGGATGGTCCCAGTTGTGAGGAAGCAAAAGCTTCTGGTACTGTTAAAGACTCAATGCAGAACCCGAAGAAAATCACTTCTGCCATTTTCTATTAGTTAAAGCACAAAGCCTGCACATACTTAAGGGGTGGGGGAAAATCTGCCTCACTTAAAATGTGATGACAAAGTATCAGAGCCATTTTTATTCAACTATGTCTCAGGTACTGCTTTCATGCTGGAGATGCAGAAGCAAAAAAAGAAAACCCTTGTCTTCTGTAAGTTTATAACTTAGGGATCATATATATATATAACTTAAAAGCTTAAAAGCTATATTTATATTTATATATTATATATATAATTTAAATATATAGTAAGTTACATAGTGATAAGTATTGTGGTAAAGAGAATAGGAAGTGATTGTGTGTGAGAGCTATAGTATTTAACAGGGTTTCAGAGAAGACAACCATAAGGAGGTAGCTTATTTGAGTAAAAACATAAAGAAATAAGGGAGCAAGACATAGGGACATCAAGAACAGAGCATCCCAGACAGAATTACTACAAAGGTACCAAGGTGAGAGCATGTCTGTTCAAGTAACAGCATTGAGACCAGTGAGTATGAGTAGATATAATAGAGTTTAAATAGAGCCAAATCACAGAGGGCCTAGTCAGTCATATTCAGAACATAGGTTTTTACTCATAATGAGACAGAATGGTATTAGAGCATTCTGAGCAAAGAAGTTGCATGATCTGACTTAAAGCTTAATATGATTGCTCCGGATCCTGGCTTTAGAATAGTCTATGGGACTTAGTAAGGAAGCAGCAAAACCAGTTAGCAGTCTATTGTTGCAATCCACTTGACAGATGATGGACTACAGATGGCTTACATGGAAAGAGATGTAGTAAATACTGGATATCTTTTTTAATTTAGCAAGCAATATTTTGAGAATTTTGATATGGATTGTGAGAAGAAAAATGAACCAAAGATAATTTTGGCCTGAGCAACTAGAGGAGAATAGAGTTGCCATTTGCTGAGCTGGAGTGACAGTAAGAAAAACTGTTTGAGGGATAAGAATAAAGATATAAAATGCTCAGTTTACTTTTTGTAGGATATTGAGGTGCCTATTAATCATGAAAGTAAAGTTGTTAATGAAGCAGCTGGATATACAGGTTGGATTTAGGGAAGAGGAAGCATTATGTAGCATGAGTGCTGCAATCAGCCACCAAGGTGATGTGCAATGACTCACACCTTCTGGTATATGTGCCTTTACGTATTTACTCTCACGATGAATCAAAGCTAACCCTGTATGACTAATAGTATGTGGCAGAAATGAGAGTGTGCGGCTTCTCTGGGTAGGTCATAAAAAGGCATCGAAGCTTCTGTCTTAGTATCTTAAATTGGTTGCTATTAAGGGAAGCAATACTCCATGCCATGAGGACACTCAATCAGGCCTGTGGAGAGGTCATGACAGAGGGCCTCTGGAAACTAGCCAGCACCAACTGGCTAGTCATTTGAATGAGCCACCTTGATACCAGATCCCTCAGCCCTAGGCAAGCTTTTAAGTGACTGGAGTCTCAGCTATGTCTGATAGTAACCTCATGAAACACCCTGAGCCACAAATATGCAACTAAGGCACTCTTGATAAGTGACTCTACCAAAAACAAAAACCCTTAAAAGATTAATTTCATATTGTCAAACAACTATGTGTTAGAATGTTTTGCTTTGCAGAAACAAAGTAAAAATACATATTTTGGTACCAGGCATAGGAGGCCATCATAATAAAACCCAAAGCATGTCAATTTGGAATTAACAGACAGAGCTAGAAGAATGTCAAGGTGAGTATTAGTGAAATTGTAAGGGGCCAGGAGATGTGTCAGCAAGACCCAATGTTTCTCAAATAGATTGTGAGCAAGGACTTCAATGAAACTGATGAAACGTTATTGGAAGAGGAAGAAAGGAGGATTGTTATGTCGCAACTGAAAATTTGGCAACACTGTTATCTGCAAGAGTATGGGAAGTACAAAATATACTAGATAAACAGGTTGATTTAGCTAAAGATATTTCTAGGTAGATGTTGAAAGTATTACCTATTTTCTTGCTGTTTATAGAAAATGAAGATGAAAATGCAAAAGGAATGATGATTAAATATATAAATCAAGGTAAAGGAGGGTTTGTTGTGACAAGATTTGTTGATCATTGAGGCTTTTTTCTAATTGAGTAGACCCCCAATACAATTCATATGAGACCCAAAAATATTTTTAAGTAAATTGTGTTTGTGGAAACACTGCTTGCTTGGAATAAAGGATTATGAGATAAAGCAAAGGAAAAACATGGCTCTGGACTGAAATTAGTATGAGCTGGAAGCTGGCTAAAAAACAAAAAGTTACAAACCACAAATATTTATTCTGTTAAAAAAAAGAATGATTCAGAATACAGAATCAAGATTTCAAATGATGGTGTTAAATATCAAAATGAATAACCAAGATAGTGGTGACCTGTGCCCAGCTGGATTTTATAACTGCTTGAGAGCAGTTACTCCTGTGGGCCTCCTCGTCTCCTCCCTTTTAAAATGGAGCATTTAGGACAGTTATCCCACATCTGTCCCACCAATGTATGTTGGATGTGTTAGGGGCAGATAATTTGTCTCTTTAGTTCATAGGTCAATAGGAATTTAGCTTGAAGAAGTGTACTTTATGAACTTAACCTGAGACACCTCAATCACATCTGGACTTGATTTAGATGAGGATATGCTTGACAATAGTCCGCACCTAAGGCAAAAAGAGATGAGATTTTGCAGGGTATTAGGGGAAGGGTTAGTGTAGTTTGTGTGGGAGAGTGATATTATTGGGGGACAAGAGTAGACTATGGTAGCTGGCCTCACAACAGCCCCTAATGATCTAAACCTCTTGGCAGTTACTTATTTATGTAGTCCTTTCCCAGATTAAATCGAGGATGGCAATGTGTGACCAGCAGTGGAAGTGGAAGTATTTGACTTCCTATCTAGAGGGGTACATGGAAAGTAATTGAGGCCTCTGGTGAAGAGCAGGGCAGCTTGACAGCTATGTAAATGAGTCACCCCAGTCAAGTCTTCAGATGATGGCAGCTCCAGTTAACAACACCTGATGGTAACCTGAGAAGTTACCTCAAACCAGAACCACTCAACTGAAAAACTATGAGAGACAATAAATTATTATCATTATTTTTAACCACTAAATATTGGGGTAAGTAATTACATAGGAATAGATACATGAAACAGATTATTTGGAGGCATGAGACTACGGGAAATCATCAAATGTAGAAAAAAATATAAAGATAATAAAAGAAGTCCAATGATTAAGCCCAGAAATACTTCAACATTTCGGGATCCAGTAGATGAATCAGCAAAGGAAACTTGGGGCAATGACTACAGAGACAGAGAGAAAACCAGGCGAATGTGATATCCTGAAAGTCAAGGGTTAAAAAAGTATTTCAAAGGAGAGGAATGATCAATGTGTCAAAAGCTGCTGGTGGATTAAGAGTGACAAGAATTAAGCCTTAGATTTTGCAATGTGAAGGTCACTAGTTACCTTTATAAGAGAAGTTTGGAGCAAATCTGACTTAAGTTAGCTTTAACAAGCTTGGGGGAAGAGAAATTAGAATAGATGAGTATGGACCACTCTTTCAAGGAGTTTTGCTATAAAGGGAAAGAGAGAAATGAAGCAGTAATATGAACATATTCAGACTCCCCTCAAAAGATATTGATTTAAGAATCACCCTAGCCAGATGGCTCAGTTGGTTGGAGTGTTGTCCATTCACCTAAAGTTTGTAGGTTCAATTCTCTGTCAGGGCACATACTTAGGTTGCAGGTTTGATCCCTAGCCGGGGCTCACACGGGAAGCAACTGACCAATGTTTCTCTCTTGCATTGACGTTTCTCTCTCTCAAAGCAATAAAAACATATCTGCAGATGAGGGTTTAAAAAAAAATAAATGTGCATGATTCCAGCCAAAGAAATACAGAAGTTCAGAACATACTAGAAAAAGGAAGTACTACCAAATTTATGTATATTCCATATTTGAAATGCTGAGCCAGAACAAAAAATAATAATAATAATAAAGTAAACCTATCAAAAGTAGCAGAACACCCAAATGACTACCTTAATGATGTACCTGACAGTCTCACCTGCCACTGAAAATGTCATCACATAATTACCACAGTATATAAAAACAGAGCCGAAGAATCTCAGTAATCATATGATGAATGTGCTATCATATTGAATCAGACAACTGTTATATTGCTTCTCCTTATCATTACAAAATTAGTGAAGAACATGATACTTGTATCTCAGGAAAAAATGTTGTCTAGCTTCTATGGCTCCTAAAATCATTAGGTACCAGATTATTGTCAAGCATATGGAATGCTTAGGAACAAGGACAAGTTAGCTTGTTTGATTATTACTAAATTGTGAGATGAAAACAAAGTGGAGATTTGGGAACTTAGAATACAAATATCTAAGTAGCATATTTTGCCCTATATGGGAATGAAAATTAATGAATCTATGCCATGAACTGATGTCATTTAACAGTGGACATAACATGGATATTGGATCATATCCTAACTTGCCACTTATCAGCTCTACCGCCACAGGCCAATTATTTAAGTCCCCTAGCCTTAGTTTACATACCTATAAAATGAGGACAAGAATAGCTGCCATGAAGGGTCATGGTGAGAGAATTCAGAAAAGGAAAAGGAAAATTCCAGGCATGGTGTGTACTATAGGATGGGTGTGTTAGTGAGCTCAGGCTGCCACAACAAAACAACGTAGACTAAGTAGCTTAAACAACAGAAATTTATTTACTCACTCTGTATGTGCTCACAGAGCACTTTGAAAGAGTGACCAAGTGAGAAATTGAGGGGTGGGGGAGGTAAGCTCTCTGATGTCTTCTTTTACAAGGACATGTCCTATCATAAAGGCCGCACCCTCATGACCTAATTTGACCCTAATTACTCCTCACATGTCCTGATTTCTAAATATCATCACCTTAGAGGTTAGGGCTTCAACATATGAATTTTGAGGGGGATCAAAAAGATTTAGTCCATAAAAAATGGGTAATCAAAAAAAGAAAAAAAGATACAAAATTGTAAACAAATTTTGTTAGAGACTCTATTATAATAAAATCTACCATTGATGATAATCTGGATCTTAAAATTTTACTTATGGTTTCTCTTGCTAACCATAGTATTGGGTTGGCCAAAAAGTTTGTTTGGTTTTTCTGTAAGATGGCTCTAGTAGCATTTAGTTGTCTTTAACTTCATTCAAAATAATTTTGTTAGATTGTATTGTGGCAGCTGTCATATCAGCATGCATTTTTTTAAAAAATTATCAAAATTGGTGAATTTCTTCATAGCCACTTTAATATTGAAGATGGAAGAAAACGAGTGACATTTTGACGTATTATGCTTTATTATTTCAAGAAAGGTAAAAATGTAACTGAAACACACACACACACAAAAAGATTTGCACAGTGTTAGGGAAGGTTCTGTGACTGATCAAACTTGTCAAAAGTGATTTAAGAAGTTTCATGCTGGGAATTTCTCACTGGACACTGTTCCATGGTCAGGTAGATGAGTTGAAGTTGATAGCAAACAAATTGAGACATTAATTGAGAACAATCAATGTTCTACCACTTGGGAGATAGCCGACATACTCAAAATATCCACATCAATAAAGTTATTGGTGAACATGAAAAATACGTCTTTTATTTTACAGAAAAAGAGAATAATGGACTTTGTGGCCAGCTCAATATTATGATAGCTTTTATTTCCTTCACAAAAATTTTGTTTTTGTATTTACTGTCAAAATACTTTACACCCAAGGTAGTAAGGGATGGATTGTAAGTGTTTTGAGGGCAACAGCCATGCCACATCTATTTTTAAGCCATGGTACCAATCACAATGCCTGGAACACAGTAAATGTTTCATAGATGTTTTATGAATAAATAACTGTAATTTTTCTGTCTACCTTCACTCTCTTTCATTTTTATGCCCACAATGGACAAACAGAATCTGAAAGGGTGAACAATAATGTAACTTGCCACAAACAAAGGCATATGACTTAAAAAATGATATGTAAAAGCTATTTGAAACTCTAGGATAATTGTTAATGAAGGCTACAATATTAAATTTCATATGCTATCTTTTTGCTCTCTGAAAAGAAAAGTGGTTCTTCTGCACAGCAAATGAGCCATTGTAAAAGTCTAACTCTTACTGATAGGAAAATTAGCATACAGATGTACTCTGATCTTTAATGGAAATGTAATCAGCAGTCACTCTTGTACACTGCCGCCACTGAATATCCACTTAGGGGCAAGGCCAAGGCGGCAGGCAGCAGTCCAAAAGCATTAACATCCCCCAGGTGACAAGAAGAGGATGAAAAATGCTTGTGGGGAGAGAATCCACTACAAACTTCCTATCATTTTAAAAGTAAAACAGAAAGTTGGTCATTTTGTATCAATTTAGTCTGCTGAGGTTCTCTAATTTGCCAATAAAAACCTTTACCGCCATCCATTCAATGAGAACTTTCAGTGCATCTGTTAGCTGAAGAGTGTGTTCCCCTGTCAGTAATGCAAATTAAGTCAGCCAGGTCTCCGTAGAAGCCTTTAGAACAGTTCTAGATCCTTCCCATGACACCTTTCATAATCTGGCCCCTTATTTCCCTGTAAAGTTGCCTCCCCTGGTATTCTTCTCAAAATATCTCTTCCAAGATTGTAGAACTACTTGTACTTTCTAATTATGCATATGATTATAAGTTTCTGTATCTTTGTATAATCTGCACCATTCTGGTATTCCTTTTCTCCCTCGTTCATCTGGAAAAGCCCTTAATATCCTCCCAGACCAAAGGTAAGCATCACTTCCACTATAGATAGGCATTATCCAAAAGGATAACAGAGGACATGACATCTGAAGGGAATCTTGGTGGTTGAGCTGTAATTTTACCTAAAGGACAGGGAGATGAGCAGAGAACATTGCAAACAGAAAAGTAAAACTGTGTTTACGAAGGACACAATTTCCCCCTCAATAGCTATTTCCCAACTTCTTACTCAACAAGAAGACCCTGGTTTTGCTCAACCTTGTACAATAAGTCCTTTCAAGAAGGTAAAGTCTCTCTCTAAACAGTGTGGACAAATTAAGACTACAAAGATTGACAAAAGATAAGAAGAGATGCCCAAAACCTCCAGGAAAGTTCTCACTATTTTAGAAAGCTATGTAAGCCAGATAAACTGCCTTCATACCCGGTTGTTTGAAAATGTGATTTCTGGAGCTGGTTCAGGCACCCTGTGATCATGAATAGAATAAAGTAATGTGCTGAAGATGGCAGAGAGGAAAAAGGAATGACCCAGGCCCACAGATAGGTTCTCCCATGGGGAATCAGGCCTGCATTGTACCCAGGCTGCTATGAGACTTGATTTGCTAAAACTCCCTCACCCTGAATTGAGGCAGCAAATGTTTACTGAGTATCTTTAACTTCCTAAAGTCTGTGCTAAACCACCCAAGTATGGAGTGTAACCAGTTCAACCACTTTCCCCCTTGAGCTGTAACATCCTTCTCTTTGAAGTAATTATCAGCATTCTGTCCTTTGTTGTCTGTAAAAAGTAATCACCTACAGTGAACCTGTGCAGAGTAAATGAGGACCATCCTCATGTAATGTGCCCAGAAAAGCAATAAAATCCTGTCCAGGCAGAGGTTGGTTCTCTCTCTTGGGCTCTCTCGAGCCCTCTCACCTTCTCTCTCACTCAGAGAGTGGCCATGCCGTCCCTTTTTCTCCACAGGATTTCTGTAGTCTGTGTATATTTGTCTATTGCAGCCACAATCCAGGATCCTGCTGCCCAGGATCCGCATCAACATCGAATCACTCTTTCTCTGGACATTTTTAATATAAAATATTATTTTATCTCAGCCACCTAAATCTTGTTTTCTGAAAACATCCTAACTGATTTAGTGTAAAAATGCAAATGCATGATGGATTTGGGAAAGAGTCAAAAATGCCACGTGTAACCAAGGGCATGTTTTGGAGCAGGGATGTTTGGAAGAGTAGTGAGTGAAAAGAAGCATAAGTCTGGAAATATAGGTTAAAGGTAAACTCTGAAGGGACTCTTCTGCAATATTAAGAAATTCTCTGTCTCACTGTCTATGAAATCACAGACTGTAAAGTGGAGGAGAGAAAGAAGCCTCTGAGGAACAGAGCTGAGGTGATTTAAGAATGGACAGAATGACAGAATGTGAAAAAGAGAATGAAGACACAACAAAGGGAAATCTCTTAAGTGTAGAGGGAAATTGTGAATCACATCATAGAAGTAGAGATAAATGATTTTTGAAGTGTCTTGGATGAAGAGGGAACCCATCTGAAAGCATCGTTTCGTTTTCTCTTTTTATCTTACAAAGGCAACAGAAATTTTATTCAAAAGTGTTTGAAATGAGTCAAAATCAACAAGTAGTTAGAAATTATGTGTTAAATCAAAGAAGTACCAAGTGTGTTATCATAGTGGTCATTATATTTAATTACTTTTATAAAGTGTAGTTTAATTATAGCTCTCTCAAGACAGATGTAGCTGCATTCTGTGAAAGCTCAGGTATCTAAATGAATAGGAGGTCATACTTACTTGAGTGCTAACACCCGCTATATCATGCCTCTCAAAGAGAAGGAGAACAACCCTCCATGTAACTACTTAATTGTGTTTATCAGAAGAAATTAATAGACATACCTGCCATGACCCTGTGTCACCAACCAATGTCAAAGAGGTGCTGACTCACATTTACTTTAACTCATTTTAATTTTCTTTAAAGAAATGTTCTTTATTTTTTTTAAGATTTTATTTATTTTTAGAGAGAAGGGAAGGGAGAGATAAAGAGGGAGAGAAACATCAATATGTGGTTGCCTCTTGTGAGTCCCCTTCTGGGGACCTGGCCCACAACCCAGGCATGTGCCCTGACTGGGAATGGTTCTGGTGACCCTTTGCTTCACAGTGCTCAATCCACTCAGCCACGTAGGCCAGGGCAGCTCATTTTAACTTTTAAAACAACACTTCTCATTTTAAGCCTTTGCCAGTTTATGTCTACATAGTGTTTTACACTATAAAGGTATTTTCAAATATTCTCATTCCATCAACATTCATTTATTCAGCAAATATTTATTGAATGTCAACCATATGTTAGGAATTGTGCTAGATTCTGGAGATACAATGGTACATAAAACAAGACATGATCCCTGCTTCACTTACAGTGATATTTCCACTGCTAAATTTCTACCTCAAATTCTCCTGAAGGAGGTTTTGAATTTTACTCACACCAAGGTCCATGCCCTAATGTCATAAGCAAGTATGAGATTAATTCATTCTGGCACTATTTCCCTATCATAAGTAGCATATACAACTGGAATTCTAAATCAACTAGATCTTGAAATTTTTGTAGGTGCTCCTGTCTCTATTCTTTTCTAGTTTCACAACAAAAAGAGAAAAAGAAATTACTTGGCATGATGTGACAGACCCCCCTCAACCTCAGTGACTGTCTTTTATTCAGTAAATGTTTCTGTGGCACCAACTTGCTCCTTATTCTTTCCCTGCCACTGCCAAAATCCATAGAATGGTAAACTATTTATTATTATTATTATTATTATTATTATTATTACTATTATCCCGTCTAGTTTAAAAAGCTTGACTAAAGTTATAGGCTGCTATTTTTTAAAAGACCATACTCAGTTTCCCAGTTTAAACACATAATTTAAAATATTTTATGATCAAAACAAATTTAAAAGAATGGATAGATGACATTTCTAACATACAGGTGTAAACACAATTCTCCAAAGGAAAAACTCTACCTGTATCATTCAATTTTTCCAAATTCTACTTAAAATGGTAAAATCCTCCTTTATATATGTCTAGTAATTGTGTCTTTTCATTCCAAGGTTCCCAACAGACATTTTTTATGGCCAGTCTCTGTTCACTTCTGTGGTTGAGCCCTTCTGTGATTGAGCTTATTCATAACTAGTTCTCTTGTCCTTCTAGAAAAATGTCAGGATGATTTTATGTCCTTACCTCCTTGAAATTAGGCAAGGTCATATGATTAGTTCTGGCAAATAGCTTGGAGTATGCATTTATTCTGACCAAAGCATTTTAACTACTGGTGAAAGACTTTCCAGTATTTTTTTCTTTTGCTGTGCTAAGAAACTTGGGAATCATGTTTGAGAGAGTGTAGCTCTAAAATAGATGTTAGGGCCCTCGACAATCTGGGTCCTTGAGTAACTATGCCAATCAGCATGAAATAGTAGTATGATAAAGGAATAGATATTTGTGAATTGTTTGCTACAACATAAGGCTATCCTAACCTGGCTGATATAACCTTATTGTCTTGGGATAAACCAGGTTATTCATAGCTTTATTCTTGTCTCAGTAAATAGGAGGTTTCATCTACCACCCTGAAAAAACTCAAACAGCCCAACAGATCAAACTCTAAGGTTGAATCTACAGACACAATACCCTGCTGCTTCTTATCTTCCTCTCAAAATAGCATAAGTGGGTGCCATTGATAGGAGCCAGGTATATAATTATTGTCAAAGGCACCCATGAAGTAAATTCTTTATCCACTTATGTTTCCCAGTCCTGAATGTCTCTTTTTTTTTTTCTAAATCCTTTGGTTATTTTTGTTGTTTAGAACTAATCCATTACTCTTTGCAATTGCCTCTCTGAAATAATGCCCTCTACTCAAATAAGACACTGTATGGGGAGCATAACTCAGAATCACAGATTAGCCAGCCATAACTGTACTTTGTGGTTATTCATCGTATTTGTACTTCAAAGGAAATTCCATTCCATTTACAGCTGTCATTCAACATACTGAAAACGTTTTCCCTTCGTGTACAAAGGTCATGTTGAATGCCAAAGAGCTTCCTCAAAAAAGTGATGAAACAGCCAGTCCAGATGGAACAGAAATCATGCCATTTTATTCTAAGCATAATTAGGAATGCAATGCATTTAAAATATTTTAACTCTAAAATGAAGACCTCATTTTTCCTCAGAAAGAAATGAAATTGCCTCTCCACTTCTAAGACTATACTAGCCAAAAAAATTATTACTTCTACTCATGATTAACCTTTTGGCTATGAGAAATGTATTTCTAATTTTGTCTATTACATTTATGACATTTTTTTTCTGCATTTAGTTTCAGCTCTAATTCTATCATTCACCAATAACTACTTGAGCAGGTCACATACTCCCTAAGAACTCTACACATTAAAATTCAAACTGACTTTAGAGTCCTCTACAACACCCTACTCCTAAATATGGGGAAACTAAGTTCTTACAATAAATAATACCATTTAATAAAAACTTGATGCAAGCCACCTAGTGACTTCAATACTTTTACTCTGCCCCAATCATAGTTAACCACTTACCCTACAACCAAAAATCCTCTGGCGAAGGTGGCAGTGTAGGCACACATGGCTCACCTTTTCACACAACTACATCAAAATTACAACTAAAATATAGAACAACCATCACTCAGAACTGTCAGAAATCAAGTTGAATGGAAAGTCTGACATTTACGGAATTAAAGAAACTACATCTATTGAGACTGGTAAGAGGGGCACAGATGCAGAATGGGCTGGACTCTCGGCCATGTGTGGTGGATAAAAATTCAGGAGGGATATCTCAGGAGTGAGGAGTCCCAGCCCCACATCAGACCCCCAGTCCAGGACTTCAGTGCCAGGAAGATAAGTCCCCACAATTTCTGGCTGCAAAAACCAGCAGGGATTCAGTTAGTGGAAGTGCTTCAAGTGCTCTAAGCAGTTCTTATTAAAGAGCCCACACACAGAATCACCTACTCAGACTCACCCCCTCCGAGCTCCAGAGCTGGGGTGACAGCTTGAAGGATACCAGTGACATACTGGGAGAAGCTGAAGTGTCTGGAATCAGGGTGAGGGGAGGCCATTGTCCCTTTTCTGAGCCCTTCCCCCACAGAGCCGCAGAGCCACAAAGCCAGCAGGCTGGTGCAATATATGAGACTCCATCAACCTGACTAACACTGTTAAACCCAACTTGGAGATCCCCAGAGACTCCACCCCATTCAATTCACAGGCTCACCCAAGCTGCTTTTCCACATGAATGGTTGGTCTTGGCTCCTACCGCACAACTTCCTAAATCCTATCAAACAAGCCAGAGCTGGCCTCAGTGAGTTCCAGGCAGGGCACTAGCAGCAGCCAGATTAGTTTCACAGCTTGGCTTCACCTGGGAATCTCCCAGCCCAGCACAAGTAGCAGCCATCTCAGACTGCTTTATAGTTTAGGAAAGGTGCCCTGGGCAAAACACTGGTGGGGGCTGAACTTGGCTGGCACCACTCAGGAAACCCCAGGGCCTGCACACCCAGTGGATAGTTACAGACCACACAGGATCACCACCCTGCCCCTGCACAGCTAGTCCTCCATGAAGGGTGGAGGTTGGTGGTAAGTGGTCACAGCCAGTCCTTGAAGCTGACTGACCTGGATAAATCCCTCCCACTGACCTCTCAACAGCAGCCAAGGCTCAACTACAAGAGGAGGGTATACTCAGCCCACACAAAGGGCACACCTCAAATACCCAGCTTGGGTGATAGGGGAGGCCGTGCCACTGGATCCTACAGGACACCTACTACATTAGGCCACACTACAAAGACAAGGAATCATAGCAGCTCTACCTAATACATAGAAACAAACACAGAGAGGCAGCCAAAGTGAGGAGACAAGGAAATATGACACAAAAGAGAGAACATCAAAACACCAGAAAAAGAGCTAAACAAAATGGAGATAAGTAATCTATCAGATGCAGAGTTCAAAACATTGGCTATAAGGATGCTCTAGAAATTAATGAAGACCTCAACAGCATAAAAAAGATCGATTTGGAAATGAAGGATTCACTAATCGAAATAAAGAACCATTTACAGGAAAACAACAGTACAGTGGATGAAGCCAAGATTCAAATCAATGATTTAGAACATAAGGAAGCAAAAAACAACCAATCAGAAAATACCATTGGGTATAACCCTGGCCATCATGGCTCAGTTGGTTGGAGTGTCATCCCTTATACCACAAAAAGTTGCAGGTTCCATCCCTGGTCAGGGCACATATGGGAGACAACAAATCAATGTTTCTCTCTCTCTCTCTCTCTCTCTCTCTCTCTCTCTCTCTCTCTTTCTCTCTCTCTCTCTCCACCTCCTCTCCCTTTTTCTCCCTTCCTCTCTCTCTCTCAAATCAATAAACATATTTTTAAAAATAAAAATAAAACATCATTTGGTCTACACTAGCCTTACAGAATATAAGTTAGAGCACCACAGAATATAAGTTAGATCAAATAACATCCTCTGGTATGGCTGACCTCTCTAACTTCTCTTCACTATTTCTGAATTTTTAACTGCATTATACTCCGTACTCTATAGCTTTAGAAATACAGCCTCCACACAACAATATATACTTTAGTTGATTTCTACAAAATTCACCTCTTACTTGGTTATCCTGTAGACATAGTAGTGGCAAAAGGTGATAATGGTAGTACTTATAACAATAGTAGGAGCAGTAAACCCATTTTATCTTACAATAGACCTATGGTGTATAGTAAGTCCTTACTTCATGTAGTAGATAGGTCCATGTAGTAGATAAGTCCTTACTTCATGTAGTAAAGACGCAACTTTAAGTGAAATGACATATAGCAAAACCAATTTTATCACAGGCTAATTGATGTAAATAAGAGTTAAGTTCCTACAGTGTCTCATCAACATTTATAACTAAATGATGTTGAACAAATGATATTATTCAAGAACCTGCTATACTATGAAGTACTGATAAGAAAACAGAAGCACAGAGAGGGTCAACTCCTTGTCCAAAATTCCACAGCTAGAAAGTGACAAGAGCTGGAATTTGAATCTAGAGAGTGTGACTCCAGAGTTTGTCCTTTAACCACTATGCCTCCTTGCTTCCTTCTTTTAAGTCTGCTGATCTAAGTCCTTGTCTCTCTACCCACCTTGTGATAATAACTTCATAAAGCTTCTCTTAAGGTAATTTACATTCCTAGAACAAATATGTGAAACTAATCATTTATTTCTACTTATTTTCATTTTATGACATTATAGAAGTCAACTCCAATAAGAGAGGAAAAATGCTATGAAATTTTGGTTTGGAGTAATTATTATTTTTAACAATATACTGTTTCCTTAAATTACTTTGTGACAAACTTTTACATGCACTCATATATCTAATTTTATTTTAATGCAAATATAGTCTGTTTTAGATTATTTTTGATCATCTATTTATTTGTATACAACAGCATAAAGAAGATCCAAATACATTCTCTTTCAAACTACCTAGACTTATTACTGTGATGAATATTAAATATATTTTGTTTCATATATAGATATGAGGTGGGATCCCCCAAAACAGAATTATCTTCTGGAGGATAGGCCCCTTGTAGTACAGGCTTCCCCCACTAGGTGAGTGTTCTAGGAACCCATCTGTATCAGTGTACCACTTGGCATTGTAAGAGGCTGCATGCACCTTCAGTGAATTTTTTGGAAGACTCTTTCAACATTTCATGAAGGGTGATTCACAAGTGCACCTGCCCACACCACACGGAGTGTTCAGAAGTTTTTGACCAAAAACGACATGACTCCCATGCCACACTCTCCCTATTCTCCCAATCTCACCCCCAATGACATTTTTTTTGTTTGCTTCCCCAGATGAAAAGTATTTTCAATGATTAATCACTTACTAGTAAGGAATTCCCTTTTGGAGCAATCACTTTTAAACCTTATTTGAGGGATTGTCATACTGTGAAAATATTATCATATTGTTTAGACAATATTTCCCACTCCAATATTCCTGGAGTCCTTGCCACAAGGTATCTCTAATAACACATGAAAATATTTTAAGTGTTTGGAATGCATGCAAGTGAAGTTAACCAATATGCAATCAAGATCAACTTTAAACTATTTTAACCAAAAAGAAAAAAAACTTTTATTTTAACCAAAAAAGAGGGGAATAAACTCAGAACGGTAGTTTAAAACATTTTAAGAAATGTAATTAATCCAAGTGCTTTGTAAACAAATCAGCATATATTACAGGTATTTTATGAATATTGGTGTATGTTAGTCATTGTGCTGCAACAATTAAACCCCCAAATTTCCTGGCTTATCACAATGGAAGTGTGTAATGTGTTCCTTGTCGGCAGAATGCCCTCCATGTGGTAATTCAAGTACCAGACTTCTGCCATCTGATGTTAGTACTTTCTGGTAGGTTCTTCTCTGTAGTCAGGCAGTGATGGCAAAAAAGCAGGCTTTTGGGGGCATATGTCACTTGCCATTCATGTTCCTTTGATAGAACTAGTCACAAGTCTCACTAGATGAAAGGGAAATGAAGGGATATTACTGGTTCAGCAGCCCCATTCCAGTACTCACTCTACTCCTTAGTGTGGGACAGTTTGAATCGTGGGGGACAGCTATCTGTCTATGCCAGAGCCAGCATTCAGACTCAAGTGCATACGTGGACATTAATGAATGGAGTGGTTTGAATACAAAACTAGAGAAACTAGAGAAAAGTAGGGAACCTGGGAGAATACTCTCTGACTAAAGAAGGAAAAGTGGTTACCATGCAGAAAAGCATGCACATTATTGGTAGAGCTTTGCAAGAGAGAAAAAAAAAAAATCTGTATTTAAAATGTGAAATCTCACGAGTTTTAAAAGTGAGCAAATAAGTGGAGAAAATAATACTGTGTAAAGGCATAATACACCTGCAAACCAGACTGGGCTCAAAGAAAATGTGTTTGCAATCTCTAATGTGCATGACACCCCTCTCTAATAAATTCACACTTCAATAAAGAGAGAGAGTGGTTATTGTCTTCACAGGATCAGTGTTCTCCAAACTGTTTTTATTGTTTGGGATAAAAATGTGAAGAGGCACTCTTAGTGCACATGTAAGAGAATGTTATATATACAGAGTATACATCTTATATATTGCCTATACCTTAAGGTACAATATGCATCTAGGGTGAGGTTCATCACTAATGATGTACACATAAATCCACGCTTCATAATTTCACTTTTTCTTTTAAACATCGGTATGTGGTTGTCTCTTGTGCACCTCCTACTCTGGACCTGGCCTACAACCCAGGCATGTGCCCTGACTGGGAATTGACTGGGAATTGAACCAGCAACCCTTCAGTTCACAGGCCAACACTCAATCCACTAAGCCACACCAGCCAAGGTGACAATTTCACTTTTTAAAGAGCTTGCTGATAGATATATTAGGTAATCATCGTTCTATCTGTCAATGTGGTTGATGAAGAGGACATCAGAATAAGAGAGGCATCATCTTCTCCATTTTGTCTTTACTTATGTTTATCTTCAATGCAAGTTTACTCATAAGAATCTTTATTTAGCCATTTCTTAATTCTAGTAACATAAATGTTATTAAAGCCTTATGTGTTTCCACTTTTTATACTAAAAATTATACTAATAGAAGTTCTGAAATTTTCTCTCTGTCCAGATCACTTTGCATACCCCTTATTAAACTCACCCTATTTTGCCCAAGATTATACCCTTTTTGACCAGGTAACATCTGGAATATAATAGTTCACATTTGTACACAGTTCTGTGTAGGTTTTCTGGCACCTATTAATATCTCACCTTGAAATACCACATTTTAGTTTTATTTATGGTTCTTCAATAAGCTTTTATTTACTTAAAACATAGAGATATACAACTAATGTCTGAAAGACTAAAGAAAATTTTATTAGTTAATCATTTTACCAAAACTATTTTCTTGATAATTACAATAGCAAAACACTAATTTCTACAAAATGAGATTTAGAGCCTCATAGTTGATTTGAATCAAAATGAAAAAAAAAAAAAGAAAAGAAAAATTGGAGCTAGGTTCTCTAGAAATTCTGGTTTAAAATGTGTAAAAAGATGCAGAGAATAATTCTTCTCTTGGTTCCAGGAGAGTTATGATTGTGACTCTTCATACATAAAAATGAGCATATGCCCCGAAGTATCTTGTTACACTAAATAACTACTTATATTTAAAGTTTGCAGTTGGTTGGCAGCCAATCCAATTAGGCAAAACAGAGCTTTCTTTTCTGTACTACAGAGAAAAAGATATTTCATACTATTGTCCTCAGGCGAAGGTAAAGAGGAAAAAAACCCATAATTCCAGTTGTGGAGTAGACTAAATATTCCCTATACTGTCCCTTCTGCAATCTACTTACCTATTGATGATTTTCTTTGATATTAAAAACTATTTGATATTTCTGAGTTAATACTGATTATAACCAAATTTTCTATTTTATACTATATTATATTATATCATATTACTATATTATATTATATTATATTTATTATATTATATTTATTATATTATATTATGGGACTTAATTTCAAAAATGCCTTAGGAAGAGAAGTTCATCAAATAAATTATAAGCCAAACTCTTAACACTGTATGGGAGGGTATTACCAGGATTATTATTTTTACTTCATATATTGCTGTATTATTTAAATTATATTACATTTAGGAAGAAGAAAACATATATGTATAGACAAAGTAAATAAGATCTAATATCTATTTGTCTATCAAATCTATCTATCTATCCATCCATCTAACAAGTATTTCCTTCATGACAGGTACTTCTCTGAGCCCTTTATATTTTTCTTTCAATCCTATGTGATCTTCAAGCAAGTTACTTAATGATTCTGAGTCTAAAGTAATAGAAACATCAATTGTATCTGTCTCATGAAGTGGTTGACAAGATTAAGTGAAAGTATATACATATGTATTTCTTATTTAAAACAGTGCCTGGAACTCTCCATGTATTTAATAGTTGTTAGCTTTACCGACAGAATATGAGCTCCATGAGGCTAATAATTTTTGCCTCTTTTTTTTCATTTCTATATTCCTATTACCCAGTATTAAATAGCTTATAATATGTGCTCAATAAATATTAAGTGAATGAATGATCTTATAATTTAGGTATACTGTGATCCCCACTTTACAGGTAAGAAACTGAGACAGAGAAATTAAATAAAATGGCAGAGATCACATGGCTAGTGAATAATAAAAGTGATTTTAACCCAGCCAATTTAACTCCAAGGGTTTGCGCACTTAGCCCTTTTATCTCTACTAACAGGATAAAAGGGAGATAGAAGGCGAATTAGTTGTAGAAAACTGAGATCTGATTAAGGCCCTTTAGTCCCTCAAGATCTACTAGAGATATCATGAAATCTGTTTCCTTAAACAACTTTCTGAAACTGAATGTAGAAAAAGATACTCTTAGGCATATTCTGCCTTTGAAGCTGGAAAAATGTGTACCACAATTTTAGGATGACTTCAACAACAACAAAAAAATTAAATGTTAAAACCAGTAATAAAAGCGTAAATTCCAACCATTTATTCAGGCCCAGAAGGCAGAGGTTTTACGGCATTTTAAGGTTTTATTCTCTCAGAAGACATTCTAATTTTTCCTCCTCCAGATTCTAGAAAATTAACATTTTCCTCTACCAGTCCTGATACTGTTCCTAAATGAAGTTATGTACTAAAATCACTCTTTTAACAAAGAGCAGGGGTCAAAGGTCATGAAATAAGCTTTTCTCCAGGTTTATCCTGAACAGCACTCTGGATCCTACATTGAAATTTATTCATCTCAAGTGCCCCAGGAAGAGAAGTTCATCAAAAATATCATAAGCCAAACTTTACAGTGTGTATGGGAGGATATTACCAGGACTCTTGAAAGTCATTCATCTCAAACCAAAATTACTCTGACTCCAGTGTATATTGCTATATGCACACTCAAGGCATATTCAATCATATGGACTTTATTTAAAGGGTCTATATTTTTATTTATATAAATAAGTTTTTTGTTAAGAGAGGTAGGTATTGCCAAGAGAGCAATAATGTTATTAAATACTGAGGAAGGACCTAAGAGTAAGATACTAAAGTAGGGAGATCAAATATTAAATATCAAATATCAAATTGAGTTTTAAAAATATCTTTGGAGAGTCAAAAACTTAAAATATGAATCATATCGATGTGCTCATTCTGTCCATTCAGAAAGTTTCCCTTCGGTGGTTTTGCCTCTGGACTCAGTAAGGCTTATACTTATAGTCTCTGAATTTACTTGTTTTCTTGCTGTCATTTATTATCTAATGAGGAATTTTATATGAAGCAATTTACATGTGACTTTTGCTTAAAGAAATAATCCTTTGATTTTTAAGATTTTATTTATTTATTTATTTATTTATTTATTTTTGCTGTTGCCTTTTGCTTTAGAAGGAGATGAGGAATTTCCCATGTCATAATAATATACTGACTCTGACCAGCCTACACACAAGGGAAATGTACTGGAAAGCTATATAAACTCAACTGAATCACAGGAGGCTTAGCAATTAGTCTTGGGTAACAGATAGGAGTCAAAGATCCCTGGAGGCAAGGGCAACAAAGGCAAACCAGTGCAAGTAGTCTAATCTGAACCCCAGGGTGGATAATGAGTCCCTAACTATTGCTAGCATCACTCTCCCAAGATTGTAAGTCCTACAAAGAAGCATTCACTTTTCTAAGCTCATGTATGTACCTAATATAACGTCTCCGTCCATCTATGCAAGGACGGGAATGGGAGGAATTGCATCTCCCTCTAAGATTATATGCAAATAAGAGGGTAGCCCAAAGTGAGATCAAGGTGCTATTAGAAATATGGGATTGAATACTTACACTACAGTCAAAATATTACCAATACCCAGTACATACACATAAGTAAGTGCAGAAGTTGGTTGAGACTTAGGCATGATCAAAAGATATTCTAGAAGGAACACTCTGTGTACTCTAGATACTCTGTATACTCTAGAAGGAACACTCGAGTTGAATGGGGCCATATCCTGGATGTGAGACCATGTGTGTGTTTAGCTCAATGTCTGTGGGTCTGTTTCTTCATCTATAACACTCTCAATATAAGGACTGTTTTAAGGATTAGTAATAACCCACCTGGTGTTACTGTCCTCACTAAAATGACAGCACTCCACAGGGATGACGGGAACCTCTGTGCATTCACCTGCCTCAGGGCTACATCTACATCTCCTGCCATTTGTTCCTCTAGACTAATATCCTAATGACACTTTGTATTCTCTAGCTATAAAAATCTGGCATACTGCCTCAAATTATTGAAAATACCACAAACTGGCCTTGATTCAGCCAATGTTCTCTCGACCAATGCTGAGAAATGTATCATTATTCATCTCTTTAATTTTTAGTAGAATCCATTATGATCGTCCCAGATTTTCCCTTTGTGCTATGGAGAGACCGTATGAATTCATTGTTTGAATAATTGTTTCAAGAGAAGTAAGAGTTTGCTAAATCATTCATTCTTATCAGCTTCAAATTATAAACCTTTATTTGTTTTATGTTGGCCATTGCATGGTCATATTCTTCTGAGGAAAGCAGGCTTTTAAAAAATAAGATTGCAGTTGCTCATGACAAAACTTAAAAACTGATTCTTTCCAGTGGACCACACTGCAGACATTGGTGACTCTAGTATCAAAATAAATATAATTACTTATAATGCAAACACAGGTTCCAAAGGAGGTTGATATTGGTGAGCTCACCTTTCTAGAAGTTAGTTGAGTCACTATCATATGAATGCATACACATGCCTTTTCCTTAAGAGCCATTGGCCATCCCACTCCTTTGAACAGATGGCCTTCCCAAGTACTGAGATCCCCAGCTCTGCTTTCTGTTTGCCTCAACCTTAGAAACAAGGGCTGATTCTTAATGAAAAATCTGTTCTTGCTGTAGTTAGTGCATAAACCACCCATGAACTTACCATAAACCATGAACTTACACAATAAAATTAAAATTGAGGAGCTGTATGGGATTTAACAATAACAACCACAAAAAATCCACTTTTCCCAGGGATTATTATCTCAATTATAGGTAATTAACAGAGAAATAGACTTGTGTAAACTTATGTTATTATTAATGGAAGGTGATAATTATAGTTTAAAAGATTGTCAGTATAATCTTTTATAATCCTTATGATCCCTTAAATAGATGTTAATTATCTCGTTTGAATAAACATAAGGTAGGTTATTGCAAGTAATTGTATTTTTTATTTATAACATTAAAGGTAACATTTGTTTTACAATCACTTAGATTAAATCAAGCAGCAAATCTTTCATTTGGAGGACTCTTGTGTGCTAATATGTTAATTTGTGCTACATGTAAATATTACTTGATTTAGAAAGCAAGCAATAGACTCCACACTGATTAGTTTATAGTGTAGCCACATTATTTTATTTGTTTGTGAAAAGTTTGGTTAAATATGTGACATTTTTGTTCCATGTAATGTTACACATTACCCAATTACTTTGCATTTCAAAAGGATTATATTTAGGCAGATGCTAATGCTAGGGTTTTGGGGGTTTTTTTTTGTATAATAAGAATAGATTAGTGGGAAAAAAACCCCCACCTAACTAGAGAAAGTCATCTACTAATTGCTGAAACCTCATAATACTAGTTTCCCCTTCCTTTCTTTCTCTTTCTTCCTTCCTTCCTTCCTTCCTTCCTTCTCTTTCTTTCTTTCTTCTTTCTTATTTATTGATTTTTCTGCCTTAGGTTTATTTGTACAAGTAGCCAAGAAGGACACCACCCCCAAGAAGGCAGCAGCCGAGGGGTCACACTAGTCCTTCTATTATCACATCTGCAGGCAGAGGCCTTTACTGTGGAGCTTGGGTGGGGTCCTGGGCACCTGTGAGAACCTGAGTATGGGCTGTAGCATGAGCCCGAGCTGAAGCTGCAGCCTGTGGCTTGGTTTGAACCTTGGCCTTGGACTTTGTCCAATAGAGCCTGAGACCCTGGTGACGTGAGCACAGGCACATTTCCCAAGCTTGGGGTGAGTGATGTAGGCAAGTGGATTGAGTTTGTGGCTGCCACCCTTTGGGATATATCCTTGGGCTTTACAAGGTCCTTGATAGCCTCAGCACAGGTGCTCATGGCTTTAGCACTGTTGGCCTGTATCTTCTTCAGGCCCTTCTTTTTGTGCTTCTTTTCAAAGCTCATGTTCCTCAGAAATGTAGGGTCCACCCCTTAAGAGATTCATATCTTTGTAATCAAGTTTTCTTGATGCCATTTCTGTGCCATTTTCAGGACTGGTTGTGCATGCTGTGGTTCTTGGACTCAGCCATATCTGCACCAAAGCCTGTGGCTCCTGCATTGCCTGGGACCAGAAGAGATCCACTTCCTTTATTTACTCATTTATGTATTTAAATTATATTTTATTGATTATGATATTACAATTGTCCTAATTTTCCCCCCTTTGCCTCCCTCCACCCAGTACCCCCCACTCCCTCAGGCAATCCCCACACCATTATTCATGTCCATGGGTCATGCATGTAAGTTTTTTGGCTACTCCATTTCCTATACTGTACTTTACATCCCCATGTTTATTCTGTAACTACCTATTTGTATTTCTTAATCATGTCACCTCTTCACCCATTCCTCTAAACCCCCTTCCATCTGGCAACAATCAAAATGCTCTCCATATCCATTACTCTATCTCGGTTCTTCTTATTTGCTTAGTTTATTTTTTAGATTCAATTTTTGACAGGTTTGTCTTTATTGCTATAGTTTTGATCTTCTTCTCTTAAATAAGTCACTTTAATATTTCATATAATACTGGTTTGGCGATGATGAACTCCTTTATTTTTTTCTTACTAGGGAAGTTCTTTATCTGCCCTTCAATTCTAAATGATATCTTTGTTGGTAAAGCAATCCTGACTATAGGTCCCTGCTTTTCATGACTTTGAATATTTCTTGCCAATCCATTCCAGCCTACAAAGTTTATTTTGAACTTCCTGTAGGTAACTAACTGCTTGTCTCTTGCTGATTTGAAGATTCTCTCTTTATCTTTAACTTTTGGAATTTTAATTATAATGTGTCTTGCAGTGGGCCTCTTTGCATTCATCTTGTTTGGGATTCTATTCTTTCTGAATTTGAATGTCTATTTCCTTCACCAAATTAGGGAAGTTTTCTTTCATCATTTTATCAAATAGATTTCCAATTTCTTGTTCTTTTCTTTTCCTTCTGGCATCCCTATGTTGTGAATGTTGGAATACTTGAAGTTGTCCCAGGAGCTGCTTACTATATCCTTATTTTTTTGTATTATTTTTTCTTCTTATTGTTCTGATTGGTTGTTTTTTGCTTCCTTATGTTCCAAATCATCTATTTAATTCTTAACTTCATCCATTCTACTATTGTTTCCCTGTAAATTGTTCTTTATTTCAATTAGTGAATCCTTCATTTCCAACTGGATCTTTTTTATGCTATTGAGGTCCTCACTAAGTTCCTTGAACATCCTTATAACCAGCGTTTTGACCTCTGCATGTGATAGATTGCTTATCTCCACTTCATTTAGCTCTTTTTCTGGTGTTTTGATCTGTTCTTTCATTTGGGCCATGTTTCCTTGTCTCCTCATTCTGGCATCCTGCCAGTGTTTCCATCTATGTATTAGAGCTGCTATGACTCCCTGTCTTGGTAGTGTGGCCTAATGTAGTAGCTGTCATGTAGGATCCAGTAACAAAGCCTCCCTGTCACCCAAGCTGGGTATTTGAGGTGTTCCCTTTGTGTGGGCTGAGTACACCCTCCTCTTGTTGTTGAGCCTTGGTTGCTGTTGGCAAGAAGGATTTACCCAGGTCAGTCAGTTGCAAGGATTGGCTGTGACTACTGACCATCAACCTCAACCTTCTATGGAGGACAGCTGTGCAGAGGCAGGGTAGTGATGCTACAACACGATCTGTAGCTATCCACTGGGTTCAGGGCTCTGAGATTTCCTGGGTGGTGAGGTCAGGGTCAGTGCCCACCTGTGTTCTCCTAGGGCCACCCCACCTGAGCTATAGAGTAAACTGAGATGACTGCTACTTGCGCTGGGCTTGGAGATTCCCAAGTGAAGCCAAGCTGTGAAATTAGGCTGGTTTCTGTTATTTCTAGGCCTCGGGCCACTTAGCAAGCAGTAGGAAGGCTGGGGGCTTACTGATGCCAACTGTTGCATGTTTAAAAGGATTTAGGAAGTTGTGAAGCTGGAGCCAAGACCAACCATTCATATGGAAAAGCTACTGTTAACAGCTCTAAGTTGAGTCAGATGGAGCCTCAGGGAATCTCCAGGGCAGGTCAAACAGTGTTAGCCAGGTGGATGGAGTCTCAGATATGGCACCTGCCTGCCTGCTCTGTGGCTCTGTCTGCCTTTTTGTCTGGGAGTAAGCTGTCCAACAACGCTTGCCTAGATGCCAGCTGTTTCCTCCCTGTATGCCACTGGTGCCTTTCAAGCTGCCACTCCAATGCTAGAGCTCAGAGGGGGTGAGTTTGAGTAGGTGAATCTGTGTGGGGGTTCTTTAAGAGAAACTGCTTGGGACTCCTGCCATTTCTTTCATAGACTCAATCCCTCTTGGTTTTTGCAGCCAGAAGTTATGGGGACTTACCTTCCTGGCACTGGTACCCTGTGCTGAGGGACCTGGTATGTGGCTGGGGATCCTTGTTCCAAGATATTCCTCCCAAATTTTTATCCACCACACATGTATGTGGGACCAGGCCATTCAGCATCTATATCCCTCCTACCAGCCAGGATGGATATGGTCTCTTTAATTGCGTAGTTGTCAGACTTTTATTCAACTCAATTTCTGCCATTTGTGAATGATGGTTGTTCTATAACTTAGTTGTAATTTTGATATGGTTGTGTGAGGAGGCAAGCCATGTTTACCTATGCCACTATCTTGACCTGAAGCCCCACTTTCTTTATTTTTTTAAAAAAGTTTTATAATCCCCCACTAGATTCTAAGTTCCAAGAGCATAAAGACAATGTCTCTTATCTGATATATATGATATTCTTGGATCTTTGCACACAACCTAGAACAAGAAGGTGTTCACTTATTTAGAGTCTAATGAATATCTACGGCACCCTAAACTATTCCCAGGCCATTCGTCATGGCTCCACAATCACTTCACTCTATCACATCTTTTATTCTCAGCCTCTTGGGGCCTGTGGTTGATGTAATCTCAATTATAAAACAAAGTTTTTTTTCTTATCTCATGCACAAGGAAATCTAATTGCAAAAAGAAAATTATACCTTTTGAAACAATTTTTAAGTGGAAATTTTATAGTATACAGGAAGAGATTAATGTCCAAGAGACTTGAAGAACTCAAAGAGTTGACAGGATTGTGAAAATTCAAATGACAGCCCAGCTTTACGTAGATAATTCATTTGGTAATGAGGCAGAATAATACGACACTAGGAAAATTCCTTGGCAAGTGGGATGGGGAAACTGAAACAGAGAGCTAACAAATCCAAGCAATTTACAACCATATAATAAATTGCCAGATTCTGGAAGATGGCGGTGAGGTAGGTGGGAGCTGAACCCACTTGCTTGTGCATCCAACTGGAACGCCTAGCCGATCTTCTGAGGAACAGAATAAACAGCCAGCAAAATTCCAGCTGATATGAAGTTTGGAAGCCAAAGGTTGCAGAGGATGTTTAAAATTGGACAGTAAGCAGATTTTATAGATCAAACAGAGGGTCCCTGACCCCTGCGCTGGAAACCACAGCTGCCATGGCAGCTTTAGAAGAAAGCCAGGTCAGTGATTGTGACATTGCAGCTCCCTCCCCTCTCAAAGTGGGGAGTTCACAGACCCATGACAGGAGAGACCTGGATCCTTAAAGTCACTGGGGGGATAAAGATGCAGTAAGAGACACACAGCTGGTGGCGTACCCTGGCTGGGACTGTGGTTGCAAGCTGGGGTAGTACCAGAGAAACTAGGGAGCTGGGTAACACCTAGACATGGGGGAAGTGACGGGCTGTAATTTGGCATAACCCAGATAGTCCCTGGACTGGTCAGAGAGTTTGTCTGTGTGGAAAGCTGGGCACTTGTTACAAACAGCCAGCTACAAACAAGGGGAATTCATTCAAAAAAGGCTCTCAGCAGCTGTGCAAGGAAGTGGCCAGGCCAGAGAAGAGGAAGGAGGGAGATGCAATTTGCTCCCATGCAGGGCACCTCAAGGACTGATCAAAGGGAAGCAGCAGGGGCTCAGAGAGGAAGCAGTCCCCAGAGATATTTAATTCAATAGAGGAATTTAACTTCCCTGAAGGGACTTTGCACGCATGTAGTACCCAGGTCAACAAAGAGAGAGAAGGACAGGTGCAATTTGCTCCCACTCAGTGCACATCACAGTCTAATCAAAGGGTTGCATAACTAGGTGGATTAGAGGCGCTCACCTGGCACATATACACAGTGGACAGTGTGGGCTGCACAATGCTCGGAGGGTGTGGAATAGAAACTGGACACCTGTGAATATTGTAGCCCAGACATAGCCCCCAGGCTAGAGTAACCACAGAAAAGGGGAAAAAGAATGGAGCCAAGCCCTTCCCTACCTGTAGCATCCAGGAAGAACAGCAAAACCCGTTTGACAGGTTTAAAGTCTGAGGGTGGCTATTTTTTTTTTCCAGTGTAAGAAAATAAGACCTGTAGCTGTGAGAAGATCAAAAACAGATCCAGAAAGAAATCAGAAGGCTAAGACCAACAGCTGAGATAAATTTCACTTTCCTATCCTTCAGAACTTTCATTTTATTTATTTTTGTTTTTTTATTGTTTTATCTTTTAATTTTTTAATTTCTCTTTGTTTCATTAAGCTTTTTTTTTGGTTTTGTTTCTTTGTTGATTTCATTGTTTGATTGGCTTTATTTACTTTCCCTTTCATATTGAATTTGAATTTTTCTTCTTTTACTTCACTCCTATTCCAATAACACACTACCCTTGGTATTGTATTTTTATTATTTTTATTCAGATTATTATTTTAAATCATATTATTGTTATTTAAAATCCCACATAGCACCCTTCCCTGGTCTTAATCCATTTTACCATCTTCCTGAGCTTTATTACCCTTGTGGTTAACTTTATTCTCTCACATACTATGCCAGGTTTCTATCTTTACTCTCACAATAGCTCACCATCTAAACTTTCTAAGTGCTCCGCTTTCTAAAGTCAGCTCACATCATTTTTCTCTTATAATAAGACTCTTATCTCTTTTTCACCTTTTATAAAAAGTGACTAGCTGAGTAAAATATCATGGTTATTGCTGTACTTCTCCAAAGGATTTCCTATCTGTTCTCAACTTGTTAGTACTTTAAATCCCATAAAAGTCTCTCCAGCTGTATTACTCCATTTCACCTTTGCCCTGCCCCTGATCACATACAAGACAAGGCAGGAGTTGTGAATACCAGTAAACCCACTGGAGATGAGAACCCATCAACAAAGGAAGCACCAACAGGTAAAGCCCAAGTACAATAAGAGAGCCCACACAAATGGAAAAAATGCAACCCTAGAGCATCCAGAAGAGAAGATAAAAGAGACCACACCATTGAGCCCCACAGAATTCCTACCACAGAAGATCACCCTACAAAGACAGCTGTCAAAGCAGAGCATCTGGAATCACAGAAACAGAGTCACCTAAAATGAGAAAAGGAAGAACAAGGAGAAAAAGAAAGAATATTCAATCAAAAGGATGGAAGAGCTAAATGAAATGGAGGGAAGCAAACTATCAGATATAGAATTCAAAAGAATGGTGATAAGGATGCTCAAGGAAATCACAGAGAACTACAAGGAACCAAGTGAGAACTACAACAGTATGAAAAGGAAACAGAAACTATAAATAAGAACCAGGAATAAATGAGGAATACAATTTCTGAAATAAATAAATAAATAAATAAATATAAATAAAAACACTAGAAGGAATTACAAGCAAACTAGGTGAAGCAGAGGACCGAATTAATGAGTTGGAAGACAAGATAGAAAGAAACACCCAGGCAGAGAAGCTATATGAAAAAAAGACTCAAAAAATAATATGAAGATAGCTTAAGGGAATTGCAAGACAACATGAAATGCAACAACATTTGAATCATAGGAATACCAGAAGGAGAAGAAAAGAAGGAAAGGATAGAAAAACTGTTTGAAAAAATAATGACAGAAAAGTTCCCAAACCTAGTGAGGGGAACAGCCACAGAAGTTCAGGAAGAACAGAAGGTCCCAATCAAGATGAACCCAAAGAGGCCCACTCCAAGACACATCATAATTAAAATGACAAAATTCAAAGACAAGGAGAGAACCTTAAAAGCAGCAAGGGAGAAACCAGAAGTAACATACAAGGGAGCCCCAATAAGGCTAGCAGCTGAATTATCAATGGAAACACTACAAAACAGAAAGGAATGATAAGAAATATTCCAAGTAATGAAAAGCACAGGCCTGAAACCAAGACTACTCTACCCAGGAAGGCTCTCAATTAAAAAGGAAGGCCAAATAAGGAGTTTCCAAGATGACAGAAGGCTGAAAGAATACACCTCCACCAAACCAGCATCTCAAGCTATGCTAAAGCAGGGATATCAAAACTGATTTTTACTAGGGCCCACATCAGCCTTGCGGTTGCCTTCAAAGGGCCAAGTGTAATTTTAAGACTGTAAAAATGTAACTACTCCTTAACAGTTAAGTGAGAACTCAATGCTACTGGGTAGAAACAAGGGGCCAGGCCAGATAAAACAAGGTGGAGGGCCAGATTCAGCCCTTGGGCCTTGTGTTTACCACCTGTGTGCTAAAGGGACTGCTTTAAGAGGAAGAAAAAGACCGATAGAGGAACACAGGTATGAAGGGAGTAAAATGGTAATGAATAAATACCTAACAATAACAACCTTAAATGTTAATGGATGAAATGCTCAAATCTAAAGACATAGGGTAGCTGAATGGATAAGAAAACATGACCTGCACATATGCTGCCTACAAGAGACCCACCTCATAACAAAACACCTACACAGCCTGAAAATAAAGGGTTGGGAAAAAATATTCTAAACAAATGGGCAGGACAAAAATCAGGGGCAGCAATACTTATATCAGACAAAATAAACTTCAAAACAAAGGCCATAAAAAGAGACACAGAAGGACATTTCATAATACTCAAGGGAAGAATTTATGAAGAAGACATAAAATTATAAACATATTTGCACCCAACACAGGAGCACACAAATATATAAGGAAAATCTTGGAGGACTTCAAGAAAGATATTGACAGCAACACATTAATACCAAGAGCTTTCAACACCCCACTGTCAAAAATGGATAGATCTTCCAAACAAAATATCAACAAGGATATTGCAGCACTGAACAGTGCCCTATATCAAATGGACTTAAATGATATATATAGAAACTTTCATCCCAAAGAAGCAAAATACACATTCTTTTCAAATGCACATAGAACATTTTCAAAGATAGACCACATGATAGGATGCAAAACAAGCTTCAACAAGTTCAAGAAAATTGAAATCATATTAAGCATTTTCTTGGGCCACAAGGGACTGAAACTAGAAACAAACCTCATGGTAAAAACTCAAAAACACTCAAATTCACGGAGACTTAATAACATGCTATTAAACAATGAATGGGTTAAGAATGAGATCAAGGAAGAAATCAAAAAGTTTCTGAAGACAAATGAAGATGAACATACAACAGTCCAAAACTTATGGGACACAGCAAAAGCAGTCCTGAGAGGGCAGTTCATAGCAATACAGGCCTATGTAAAAAAGATAGAAACATTTCAAATAAACAACCTAACCCTACCTCTACAAGAACTGGAGGAACAACAACAAACAAAGCCCAGAGCAAGAAGAAGAAAGGAAATAACCAAGATCAGAGCAGATTAAATGACATAGAGACTAAAAGCACAATTCTGAGGATCAATGAATCCAGGAACTGGTTCTTTGAAAAGATAAACAAAATCAACAAACATTTAAGCAGACTCATGAAGAAAAAAAGAGAGAGGCCCCAAATAAATGAAATCAGAAATGAAATAGGAGAGATTACAACTGATACCACAGAAATACAAAGGATTGTAAGAAATTACTACGAAGAACTATATGCCAAGAAATTTGAAAACCTAGGTGAAATGGACACATTTCTAGAAAAATGTAATCTTCCAAAACTCAATAAAGAAGAAGCAGAAAACCTGAACAGACCAATAACAGCAGACAAATTGAAGCAGTAATCAAAAAACTCCTGACTCACAAAAGCCCTGGACCAGATGGTTTCACAAAGCATTTAAGGAGGAGCTAATCCCTATCCTTCACAGACTATTGAAAAAAAATCCAAGAAAAGAGAAGACTCCCAAACTCTTTATTGAAGCCAACATCATCCTAATCCCAAAACCAGATAAAGACACAACAAAGAAAGAAAACTACAGGCCAATATTGCGGATGAACATAGATGCTAAAATCCTCAACAATACAATGCAGCAAACCACATCCAGCAATACATTAAAAAGATCATATACCATGATCGAGTGGGATTCATCCCAGGGATGCAAAGATGGTACAATATCCACAAATCAATAAACATAATACATCACATAAACAAAAGGACAGACAAAAAACACATGATAATATCAATAGATGCAGAAAAGGCATTTGATAAGGTAGAGCATCCATTTATGATAAAAAAAAAACTCAGTAAAGTGAGAGTAGAGAGAGCATCCCTCAACATGATAAATGCCATATATGAGAAACCTACAGACAACATCATACTCATTGGGCACAAATTCTAAGCTTTCCCACTAAGTTCAGGAATAAGACAAGGATGCCTGCTTTCACTACTTCTATTCAACAGAGTATTGGAAGTCCTGGCCACAATGATCAGATAAGAAAAAGAAAAAAAGGCATACATATTGGAAAGGAGGAATTAAAACTCACTGTATGCAGATGACATGATAGTGTACACATTTACACAATGGAATACTATGCAGCAGAAAGAAAGAAGGAGCTCCTACCCTTGGTGACAGCATGAATGGAACTGGAGAGCATTATGCTAAGTGAAATGAGCCAGGCGGTGAAAGACAAATGCCATATGATCTCACCTATATGTGGAACCTAATCAACAGAACAAACAAGCAAGCAAAATATAACCAGGAACATTTAAATAAAGAAGTAACTGACAGTAAGCCGAGGAGGGGGCAGAGTGGGATAATGGGGGAAAATAGGGGAAGGGCCATCAAGGAACATGTATAAAAGACACATGGACAAAACCAAAGTGGATAGGTTAGAGGGTGGGAGGTGGGGGCGGGGGAGTGGGGAGCCTGGTGGGGTGAACATGGAGACAACTGTACTTAAACAGCAATAAAAAAAAGAAAACTCTATAGACTCCACTATAAATCCACTTGACCAAATAAGCAAATTTGGCAAAACATCACGGTTCAAAGTCAATATTCAGAAATCAAAGGAATCATTATATACCAAAAACAAAGATCAGAATCAGAAATCGGGAAGAAAATCCCATTTGCTATAGCAACAAGAAAAATAAAGTACCTAGGAATAAACCTTACCAAGGAGGTGAAAGACCTGTACTCAGAAAACCTCAGAAGGTTTTTGCCTCCACTCAGTTTGTGTCTGGTCACAGGCAAGTCCAAGACGGAAAGTACAAATGTTAAAAAAAAAGGAACAGAGTGGACTCAAGGTGGCTTCAGTGCTGTCTTAGTCTTTCAGAATGCTGTAATGGAATACCATAGACAGGGTGGTTTACAAACAATAGAAATTTATTTCTCATAATTGTGGGGGCTGGAAGGCTAAGATCATGGTTTGGTTCCAGTGACAACACTCTTCCAGGTTGCAAATTGCCCACTCGACCAATAGTAGAGCAGAGGCTCCACCCTCATGACCTCAGCTAATACTAATTACTTCCCAAAGACCCCACCTCCTAATACCATCACATTGAAGAGTAGGGTTCCAACATATGAATTTTTGGAAGATGCAAACATTTGGCCCATGATAAGATGGCAAGTCACAAGTACAGAAATTAGTTTTTTAAGTTTTCTAAACAAAAGAAAAAAATACCATGTTTGCTACAGGAAAAAATAATCACATATATAGTAAGAAAACTAAATAAGAAGTCATTAGAGAGAAAGGAAAATAAATGCAAACTGGTTAAGCCTTGTCAGTGGGTGTCATCAAGCATTATTTTCAGTGAAAATTTGACTGAAACATCCAAAGTATTTCTTTAATTTTCCCTTTTGGTAATACTGCTTTGAGAGGAGGTACAGGTAGCACTGAAGATTTATAGGAAATACTAAATGATCGCTGAGCCAGTGCTGGCCTTTGTTGTTCATGTGAAATGATTCAAAAATTGGGAGACATATTTGTCTCCCAATATGACTACCCTCATTTATAGAGGCATTTATATTAAATGCCTCTATAAATGAGGGTAGTCATATTTCCTCCCTAGAATCAGAATGTCCCTCTAGGCATAAATGCAGCACGCAGGGTTACTCATTCTTTTGCATTCTGGTGTTTAAGGAAGCTGGTCACCTTCAGAATACTTTTATGCCAAAAAAATATTTCTTTTTATATGGGGTAGATCAGCAAAGGACTGTGGCATTTGCAGGGCTTCCAGGAAACTTGTATGTAGGCAACAATTTCAAAGATCACCAAAACTGAAAGGCATTGCTCATCTTTGGGAAGAGAGTACTGCCAAAGGACTGATACTAAGAAAGGCTACTAATGATCAGAACTAAGCAAATCATTGCAAGTGGACACTAAATTTGCTTTTATGTGTTTTAATAGTGAAGGCCAAAGAGAAGTCTGTTAGGGATTTCTAAAAACAAAATGCATACATATTCATTTCCAGACTTTTTTCTCTATATTTTATTCAAACAAAGATATACAAAATAAGAAATTTTAAGTGTCATAATGATGAAAATTTAAAACCTTAGCTTAAAAGAGAAGGAATGGGCATTTTAATTTAAAAACAACATTGTCTCCCTATGTATAAATTATTCAGTCTTTATCAAATGTAAATTCAGCCCTATGTTGTCTTTATAGACTTTAATAAGATAAAGATTGAGATGAATCTTTTGCTTTAAAGTTTCAGATCCCTGAAGTAACATTTACTTGGGCAAAATTTTAAGCCAAATATACACAGGTTTCTATAATTTAAATGGTACAATACCTCTTTTACCCTTGGGGGCTCAGAAACATTACAAGATTTAAAAACCATTGTTTTTAAAATTCTTCTCCTAGAACTTAAAAGTTTGATTGGGGGACTTCTGGCCAAGATGGGGGCGTAGGTAGACACACTGTGCCTCCTCACACAAACAAAGGAAGGACAACAACAAATTTAAAAACAAAAACCAACCAGAACTGATAGAAAATCAAACTGTATGGAAGTCCAACAATGAAAGAATTAAAGAAGAAACATTCATCCAGACTGGTAGGAGGAGGGGAGACCAGCAGCTGGGCAGAGAGGACTTACAGCAAGGCAGCAGTTGGCAGAATGGGCAGGCAAGGTAGCGGATTGTGGACTGGGCAGCCTTACATTTGTGTGTGGATAAACCAAGAGAAACAACTGGGGAGCGAGACAGACCATGCAACCCAGGGGTCCAGTGAGGGGAAATAAAGCCTCAAACTTATGACTGAAAACACCTGTGTAGGTTTAGGAGGCAGCGGGAGAAACTCCCAGCCTCACAGGAGAGTTCACTGGAGAGACCCACAGGGTCTTAGAATCTACACAAGCCCACCCACCCAGAAATCAGCACCAGAAAGGCCGATTTGATTGTAGGTAGTTGGGGCAATGACTGAAAACTGGCAGAGAGTGGAGCAAGAGCCATTGTTCCCTCTCAATCCCCTCCCACACATACAGTGTCACAACACAGTGAAATGGGTTGCCCAGCCCTGGCGAACACCTAAAGCTCTGCCCCTTACTACATAACAGGTGTGCTGAGACAAAAAAAAAAAAAAAAAAAAAAAAGGCCCAAATGAAAGATCAGATCAAAGCTCCAGAAAAAAATACAAGTGACAAAGAAATAGCCAACATGTCAGACACACAGTCAAAACACTGGTAATCAAGATGCTCACTGAATTGGTTGAGTATCGTCACAAAATAGAGGAAAAAATGAAGGCTATGCTAAGTGAAATAAAGGAAAATGTACAGGGAACCAACAGTGAAGGGAAGGAAACCTGGGCTCAAACCAACAATTTGGAGCAGAAAGAAGAAATAAACATTCGACCAGAACAGAATGAAGAAACAAGAATTCAAAAAATGAGGAGAGGCTTAGAAACCTCCAGGACATCTTTCAATGTTCCAACATCTGAATCATATGGTTGTCAGAAGGAGAAGAGGAAGAGCAAGAAATTGAAAAATTATTTGAAAAACTAAAAAGGAGAACTTCCCTAATCTAGCAAAGGACATAGACTTCCAGGAAGTCCAGGAAGCTCAGAGAGTCCCAAAGAAGCTGGACTCAAGGAGGAACACACCGAGGCACATCATAATTACATTAGCCAAGATTAAAGATAAGGAGAGAATCTTAAAAGCACCAAGAGAAAAGGAGATAGTTACTACAAAAAAATGCTCATAAGACTATCAGCTGATTTCTCAAAAGAATCCTTGCAGGCAAAAAGAGTCTGGAAAGAGGAATTAGAAGTCATGAAAGGCAAGGACCTACATCCAAGATTACTCTATCCAGCAAAGCAATCATTTAGAACGGAAGGGCAGATAAAGTACTTCCCAGATAAGGTCTCATTCAAGGGGTTCATCATCACCAAGCCCTTATTATTGAAATGTTAAAGGGACTTATCTAAGAAAAAGAACATAAAAAATAGAACAGTAAAATGACAACAAACTCACAGTTAATAACAACTGAACCTAAAACAAAAGCAAAAACAAAAACAAACTAAGCAAACAACTAGAACAGGAACAAAATCACAGAAATGGAGATCACATGGAGGGTTATCAGAAGGGGAGTGGGTTGGGGGAGAGGAGGAAAAGGTACAGAGAATAAGTAGCATAAATGATAGGTAGAAAATAGACAGGGGGAGGTTAAGAATAGTATAGGAACTGTAGAAGCCAAAGAACTTATATGTATGACCCATGGGCATGAACTAAAGGGGGGGAATGTGGGAGGGAGGGGTTGCACAAGGTGGAGGGGAATAAAAGGGGGAAAATGGGACAACTGTAATAGCATAATCAATAAAATATATTTAAAAAAATAAAATTCAAATAGAAGTTTGATTGGGGGTAAAGAAATCAATTCTCATTATTTAGAGAAAAAATTAGTTAATCTTTGCACTATAAATTGTCCTTCAGAATTGAGAAATACAGAATCCAATTCTACTGTGCCTTAGTATGTGAGCTCATCTAATAAACCAAAGAGTGTTGCTCAAACTTGATAATTCAATAATTTATAGGCCATATGGACATAGCTGAAATCATTTGGAATATATACCACCTGGAAGTTCAGAAGCAGTTCAGTAGAATCAATAATGTAAAAGGTCTGTCCAGAAGGTATCCAGCCATGTAATATGAAAAACAGACATTTATTGAAAGAGATACAAGAAACATTATACATAGGACAATGATGCCTTAGTTCCCTTCAACGTAGGCACCTTGAGACCCCACAAAATTCTCCTAATCACCATCAGCTGCCCCATCATATTTTCCTGAATCTCATTGACAGTCTGAAATCTCTTCTGTTTCAGAGGTGATTTTAGTTTTGGGAAAAGCCAGAAGTCATAGAGCACCAAATCTGGGTTGTAGGGGGCTCAGTCACCTGAGTGATTTAATGTTTCACCAAAGAACTGTGCACAAGACATGATGCATGAGCACGTGTGTTCATACGGTGTGTTCATTGTAATAAGAAGCATCCAAATGGATTCTGTGGAGGAATGTTCAAGCTTAATGCAAAATTTGATGCAGATTTGTTGCTCTACTTGCTCAGTCATTTTGAATGTGATGACCACACATTACACATGCTCACTCAATTGCATCTACCACCCCTACTGACTAGTACAGTGATGTTGTCATTGTTCATGCATGCACATTCCAATCCACTCTCCTTGGCTGCTGGATTACATCAATATTGCGTGAACTGTTGTCATTATATTAACAATGGCTGGACTTCATAAACTTGAAAGTAAATTTAAGAGTTAGAAGTCATAGAGGAGTTGGAGGAAAGGTGGCGGAATAGGAAACACCAGAATTCTGTCTCCCCACCTAGACAATGCACTGGTAGAATCCGATATAACTCTTTTGGAACTCTAGAATCTATTGAATGCTGAAAGGGAAGGCTTAAATGGTAACTTGTGATTAATTTCAGTCAATTCTAGCTCTTAGTTCAGTAGTGGGTACGCATCCTTCACACCTGCCCCCTGGTAGGCAGCTGGACACATTCCTGGAACAACTTGCATGCTTCTTACAGAAACAAGTGTGGACAACAAGAATCTTGTTCATCAAACTACCAAGGATCTGTGCTCTGATTGTCAATTACTGTTTCTGATTGCAGAGGTACAGACAGAGAGGAAGATATTGCTGCACACTTAGTCCCCATTGTTGTAAGTACCTACCCTGATAGCTGAAGTGATTTCCATGCAATTTAAGAGATCTCCCCCATTCATTTTTCTCTTTTTATCTATTGGGGAGTCATTTATTTAAGGACTCTGATGTTTGAAAGCAACCACTCAGGGGAATTTAGAAAGTCACTGTGTATATTCAGGAAAAGTGCAAACTCAGAAAAGACCTGAGAAGACTTTCAATCATCACTGGCACACGGACACTATACAACAATACAAAACAAACAGACAACAACAACAAAAAGTAAACCCCAGAGAAGAGAGAATCTGATCTCCAGAGTTACCAAATTATAAGATTCAAATGTCTTATTTTCAACAACAAAAAATCACAAGACATACCAAGTAATAAGGAACATTCAAAGGAGAGAAATAAATCAAATGAAACTATCCCTGAAAAAAGCAGATGGCAGAATTACTAGGCAAAATCTTTCAAACAACTGACTTAAGGATGTTCATAGAGCTAAAACGAGAGGTGGGCAAAGTCAAGAAAATAATGTATGAACAAAATGGAAATATTATTAATGAGATAAACACACAAAAACAACTAAAAAGAAATCCTGGGGCTTAAAAGTACAATAACTGAAATAAAAATTTCAGTAGAGGGATTCAAATGTAGATTTGAGCAGCTGGAGGAATCAGTGAACGTGGTAACAGGATAGACAATGAAATGATCAAGCCTGATATTCCGAGAAAAAAAGATCGAAGAAAAGTGAAAAGAACCTGAAGGGCCTTTGAGACACCATCAAGTGGATCAATATGCACATTGTGTTTGTCTCATAAGGAAAGAAAGGAAGGGGAAGAGAAACTATTTGAGGAAATAATGTGCACAAACTTTTAAAATTCAATGAAAAACATAAACATTCAAGAAACTCAAAAACCTCTAAGCAGAATAGATTGAGAGACCTGCACTGAACACATTAAACACATTAAAATCAAATAATTTAAAGTCAGAGTCAAAGACAGAAGTTAGAAAGCAGCAAGAGAGAAATGACTTATCACATATAAGGGAATTTCCAATAAAATTATAAATAGATTTGCATCAGAAACCTTGGAGACTAGATGACAAAACACTGATATATTTAAACTGCTGAAGAATAAAAGCTGTTAATGAAGAATCCTATATCTGGCAAAACTGTCCCTCAAAAGTGTGGGTGCAGTTAAAATATTCCCAGATCAGCAAAAGCTTATGTAGTTTATTGTCATTAGACCTGGATTTCAATAACTACTAAAGGAAGACCTTCAGTGTGAATTGAAAGACAGTGGACACTACCTCAAAGCTGTATGAAAAAAATGAAGATCTTTGGTAAGTGTATTTACATTGACAATTATATCAGGTAGTCTTACTGTAACTTGGGTTTATAACTACATTTTTTCTACATCATCTGAGAAACTAATGATTAAAAAACAATATTATTCCATGTGTTTGGATACAAAATGTAAAGATGTAGTTAGTGACATCAATAGCTGAGAGTAGAGATGGAGTTGTAAAGGAGCAAAGGTTTTGCATGTTATTGAAGTGAAGCTGGTGTAAATTCAAATTAAAATGTTATGACTTTAGGATGTTAAATATAATTCCCATTGTAACAGCAAGGACAGAGGGTAGAATAGTAGTTTCCTGAGGCTGGGGAGAGGGAAGGATGGAAAGTTATTACTTAATGGGTGGAGGGTATCAGTTCTGCAAGCTGTAAAAAGTTCTGGAGATGGATTGTGGTGATGATTTTAAACAATTTGAATGTACTTAATGCTACTGAACTTTATCTTCAAAGATGGTTAAATGATAAATTTTATGTTATGTATTTTTGCTATAATTTAAAAATAAATAATTTTAAAAAGAGTAGTCATGAAATTAAGTGAGAACGTTCATTATGGTTTTGTGTCTTTTGTATATTTCAATTTAGTTCTACAGGTGCAGTTCCACCACAGATCCAGTGAAGAAGTGCGTTTCTCAATGTCATTGGCGATAAGGTGACAAAAGGGGCCAAAGAGTTAAGACTATACAAAAGATAAATGTAATGACTGTAAGCTGATCACTAAAACTCTAGCCATTAACATCAGGCTGGTTAGAAGAGGAAGCAGGAGACAACAAAAGCGTCCTGACCCTAATGAGTCGACTTCCTTCATACAGCCTTCCTAGAAGTGCCAAACACATTTCAGAGGACAGAATTAGTCGTGTTCTGTACATAGCTATAAGGAATTCTTGCTAAAAACCATGCTATTTACTAGGAGAAAAGGGAGAGCACATATGGAGAATGCATGTAGAAAGCAAATAACCTCCTCTGTCACATTATGAAATAATGTCCCGTTTAATGAGTCCCATTGGGAAAGAGGACTACAGAAGTTGATTTAGCCTTGGGGGAAGGAGATGTTCTCCTTTAATCAAAGCTAGGGACAAGGCCATTTAGGCAAAATATGTGAGTTAGACAACAGTATGTTTTTGCTCATCCATCCGTCTCTCTTTATCTTCTCCCTCGGGCATACCTATCTTTCAAGTCATAAAAATCTTCATGTATTTCTCATCCCTTCACTTACAGAAGCTTCTTTCAGAAAAGAATCTGACAAATCCATTTTCACTATGGTTTAAATGACTGAAAAAGTTTAATCACTCATCTGAACAGGCTAAACATCTTTAAAGGGAATGACAACCAAGCTAAAATGTGTGACGTTTCATTGGTGTGGGTTCTAGCTTATAAAGAAATAGTTTAAGAGATATGGGGAGCTTTCTGTAGTTTCTGTAATGATGCCATCTTGGCCATTCTCTATCTGAATGCTCCTAAGGATATCACTGGCCAGTGCTACATGGTTCAGTCTTTCAGACTGTCAATCGGGCAACAGCTATTAAATTCAGTCTGAGACCAAATAAAAACGAGAATTTTGCAACTGGATTGAATAAAGGTTAATGGCATGAAAGATGCTGAAATCACGATCAGATAGCTGTGGGACTCATACTTCTCACAACTCAATCAGTGAATGCTAGGAAGTTAAGTTAACCTCATGACATCTAGTAGAATTGGCCCAGGACAAGTTTTTGTTTGTGATAGAAACACACTTAGTTTTGTTGTCATTGAATAGCCAAATAGAATTAACTGATGGCTTGCCACATGCCACCAAGAGATATCTTAGGTAACACATCTGATAGATGATGGAATAAAAATGCTGTTTAACATGAATTTTATTGCATCTTAGCACCTGCTCCAGCCAACAGTCATTACTATCTAGGGGAGGCTGTGCTCAGATTATCATTGTTCCTGTTTCTTTGCATTCGTATTCTGCTGACTACTGTGCAAGCTAAAATTGATAAATGGAGAGACTGATTGTGAGTGGCAGAAACCAGTGGCTGCAAGTTCTTTGCAAGCCTGGACTATTTGGAAAGGTTGGGAGGGAGGATTTTTTATGTAATTGGAATTATTGTCTAGATACACCTCTCCCTCTCTCTCTCTTTCTCTCTCTCTCTCTCTCACACACACACACACACACTCAACTTCATGCCTTCTCCCCTCGCCCCCATCTCTCTTCTCCAATAATTTTATCAAAGTATTTTCTCTTCATAAGAGAGATGAAAAATATGTAATAACCAAGACAAAACCATCAGGCCAAAAATCCAGATTTCTAATCAGTAGTATAAATGCTAAAATTGTAGGGCCAGGTATAATATTGGATGGAATGCCAGTTGAATGCTATCAGAATGGATAGGCCAATTGTTGAGATATGGCAATTTCTCTTTCTAAATGTTATATATCTGCTACTCCAAACCTTTTGAATATATTCTTGCCACAGACCACCTTGGTGTGTCCTTAAAGGGCCCCAAATCCTTAAGATAGCTTCAATATGTAGAACTTAAAGAGTTAAGCCTTGGTATGTCAGGGGGCCAGCAGGAGGCAGCTGCTGGTGTCAAATCTGACTACTCTAAACCCATGTTACTTGAGTTGTTAATTGCTAGAATGCCTCCCAAAGACTCAGAGAAGACTGCTGTGGAATAGGAAAAAGAAAATGAATTTCTTTTTTTATAATGTAATGGCTTTTTGTTCTTATCACTTACCCGTAGGCACTTAGTCCTCTTGGACCTTTGGTAAAGAGGTGAATCAGTATTCTTTTGCTTATCAAACTGTTTTTAAGCAGGCAATATTGACTCTGAGTGGATCAAAAAAGCAAAAGGACATACTGAATTCATGGGTCAAAGACCCCTATATATCTACAAGATAATTCAACTCATTTTATGTGGCTTATTATAACCCTTACAACCTTTGCTTATTAATCTGTAAAATGGATTTATTATTATATATTATTTGTAGATGTCCTATTATTTATAAGACCCCAGAGGATCCCAGAGGGATTTGAATTTTATGTTTTGGATGTTTCTTCCCTCCCATATTCAATAGGCATAAGAATCTTTCCTACCTTTAGCAGGATTCATTTCTTTTCAATCACAGTTAACAATGGTATTCTTGACAGAAAGTGCATCTTCTGCCATGTTATTATGTGCCTGTCTTTGAACCATTCTGTACATTGTGCATGATTGGGTCTGTACAGGTTAAAATAGCATGGGGAGAGACAATTTAAGAATTGGGGTAAGTAAGTCTGAGCATTAGAGACATTCCAGCACACACGCACCTCATAAATCTTGTTGTTAAATTTGCAGTGGGTGTGATGGAATGTGCAGCTCAGGCACTTTCCCCTTGTTAGTGGAAAACTAAATTGTAAGTGCTCACACACAGCTTCCTGAGGAATAAAGAAGTAGCTGGAACAGAAAAGATTTTTTCAAATCTGAGAATTATCCTCCTTGGTACACTGAGATGCAAATACACCAGTCAAAAGGCTAACACCTTTGCTGGTTTTAACCTTATATGCTAATTAAATACATGCTACAATATTATTTAGTAAAAGGAAATCAGAATGCCTTTTAGCACATTCAAAATGGAATTGATAGTATCAACAAGACTTCTATAAACAGTTCATGGATAAGTTATGGTCAATGGTGGAAAATTGTTAAAGATTACTCTCATGATAGCATGTCTGGGAATTAAATATTTATTTTCTTCAAAAATTTGTAGTGTTAAATAACAAACATACTAACTAGATATGATCATCTGTTAGAGCTGTTGTTCTCAACTTTGTAGGGACATTAAAGTCTTCTGGGCGCTTTAAAATATACTGACACCTTGGTCATACCTAAGGAGATTCTGATTTATTTGGCCTGGGGTATGTATGGTCTGGGCATCCAAGTTTCTGTAATACCCCTGGTGAATTAAAAAAAAAATTGTTCCCAGCTTTATTGAAGTAAAAATAACAAATAAAATTGTAATACACCTAAAATGTACAACGTGTTCACTTGATATATTTAAATGTGGAAGGATTCACATAATCAAATTAATGAATACATCCCTCACCTCATATAGTTACTTTTATTTGGGGGCATGGGGGAGAATCTTAGTGTCCGCTCTCTTAACAAATTTCAGTTATATAACACACTATTATCAATTACAATCATCATGCTATACATTAGATACTCAGAATTTATTCATCTTTTAACTGACAATTTGTCTCTTTTTTTACCAACCAATACCATTTCCCCAACCCCCAGCCCCTGGCAACCACCATCCTACTCTGTGTTTCTATGAGCTCAAGTTTTATTTTTTGGATTCCACATATAAGGGAGATCATCCAGTGTGTGTCTTTTCTGTCTGACTTATTTTATTCAGCATAAAGCCCTCCCGGTTCTTCCACATTGTATAGTCCAGATTGAGAAGCAGTGGGTGAGAACCCCCTTTTTTATATATTTTTAAAGATTTTATTTATTTATTTTTAGAGAGTTGGGAAGAGACAGAGAAGGAGAGAGACACACACATTGATGTGCAAGAGGAACATCGATCACATGCCCCAACAGGCCTGCAACCCAGGCAGGTGCCCTGACTGGGAATTGAACCAGCGACCTTTTGCTTTGCTGAATGACACCCGACCAACTGAGCCACAATGGTGAGGTTGAGAACCACTTTGAACCATTTAGTTTAGAGTAAGGTGCCTTACTGACACAATGGCTTTAAAAATAACAAATCATTCATTTATAGCTGTATATTTTAATATACATATATTCTTTAAACTATAAGTGACTCAAAATAATTGTCTAAAACTGTTAAGGCTTAGGAACATTTGAATTAAGAGATTAAATTTGTAATGGACTATATCTAGAAATATTGTTTCACAGCTTAGTTTAAAATTATAAGGCATACAATTTATAGAAATACAGAACTGTATTTACTTTGGATGTTATAGTAACTTTAAGAAAGTAAAACTTCAGAGCACACCCAGCTAATAACTTTAATAAGAAATGTTTTCCAGCAGGCAGTTAGCAAAACCAAAGGTATTTCTATATAACAAAGTAATGTTTGTTTTTCATTGGAAGAGAGAGACAATAATCTCTGATAGAAGATAATAGCAGCTGAATGCTGATGAAGGTTTGATTGATTTGATTACAGTTAATTAAGAATTCAGGCATTTCTGAGACTCAAACCTGCTCTATATTAGAGGTGATGGATCATTTTGACACTTCAAACAGTATTGTAACTTTGAGGTCAAGATAAAGGCTTTGATGTAATTATGTCTCATTGCTTGGCTACTGGCACAAAGAATAAAATCACTTCACTAGTAACCCAAAAGTCTATCCGATGGGGCCTATTTAAAATGTCCATTAAAACACATTGTGAGACACTTTTTCTTCTTTCAGAAACAAATCACCTTTCTTACCTTTTCTGTGCTACGTATGAGGGAAAAATCTGAATATTTTAAAATGACTTTTCATTCTCCAATAAGACAGTAAAGTTCCAAAGCCAGGCATTCCTAGGTGGCCCTCATCCACCAGGGATCTACTTCTATCACAGCATTTCTGAGGTAAAAAAACATTATTAAGAGAAAACTATATACCAATTTACATGGGGGAATAGCATGATGGTTGATGGACAACACCCTATGTTGCCAACAAACATGTTAGAATTAAAAATAGCAGTTTTTGAGAGTGCAATTTCTTAATACAAGGAGTTTTTGATTTATGGGTAGTTGTGAAACAAACTCTATTCATTTTACAAAAGTCTCAGTAAGAGGTGGCACAATGCATCTTTGTACAGCTGATTGGTATTGTCCCCAAAATAAATTTCTAAGGACTAAGTGAATCTTTCAAGATTTCAGTTTTTTTCTTTCTTTATCATAATAAATTCTATTATTTCCTTTTCTTGGCTTATATGATAGTTAATTTTATGTTTTACCTTGGGGGGCAAAAGGCTCCCCAGATAGCTGATAAACTAATATTTCTTGGTATGTTTACGAGGCTGTTTCTGGACGAGATTAGCATTTGAATCATTAGACAGAAAACCACCCTCACCAAGGCAGATGGGCATCATCTAACCCACTGAGAGCCTGGATAGAAAAAAAGACAGAGGGAGGACGCATTTGCCCTCTTTGCTTGAGCTGGGACATCCATCTTCTCCTGCCCACAGACATGAGTTCCCCTGGCTCTCGGACCTTTGGACAAGGACTGGACTTACAGTCAGCTGCTCTCGTTCTCAGGCCTTCAGACTCAGATGGAATTACTCAGCCTACTTTCTGGTTCTTCCACTTGTAGACAGCAGGTTGTGGGACTTCTATGTATCCATAATTTAATTCCTATAATAAATTTCTTGTTGTATATATCTCTATATGTCCAATTGATCCTGTTTCTCTGGAGAACCCTGACCAGTACAACTTACATTTCATAAAGAAATCAGCAACCTTGAAAATAATCCTGAAGTTTATTTTGTTTTTAGGCTGACAGCATGTAAGCCTTCCACACTGTAGGTACTTAACACAGATCACTTTGAATGAAAAGAAAGAGGAAGCCATGATTTACATCAATAAAAATGGGGGGGAAATGTGATTATGAATATGGGAACTTCACAAACTTACTACCATTTTTTTAAATGAGGTCCAATCTTTACTATTCTTGACCATTCCTGAGAAATAACATTTGTTTCCCTTTACTTCTAATCACTAGTTAACCCTAATTGACTTTATTCTATCCAATAGTTGGTGTGAGAATTTTGAATTGTCTTTGCTCTTTAGGATCATGGAATGTTAAAAGTTGGGCTTAGGAAATCATGAGGTAAGGATTTAAAGGATATAGCACAGCTTATGGCATTTGCCCAAAATTAAAATAAGAGTTACTTCAGTATAGCCTGTCTTATCTACATATCCTATGAGAAGTTGTGGGCTTCCATCAATTTTTTATCTGCTCTACAAACCTCATTTGTCCCTTCTGTTTTTTATGGTGAAACAACCTATGACTATTTTTAATTATAAGAAACACTGAATACTTTTTCCCATGTTTCTTTATTTTTCTGTCTTTTCTTCATTTGACTTAGTTGTATATTAACTCTGACCTTGGGCAAATTTCTCATGGGCTCTTTGCCTCAGTTTCCTCAATATGACATAGAAATAATGCTCTTTCCCTATTTATTACTCATGGCTGTCAAAAAGATGAATAAGTTGATAATTACTAGGAAAGTAGTGTGTAAGCATAGAGAATTATGTTATTATTATGTTACTATCACAAGAATAGTAAAAAGTTCCTGTGCTATAGATCTAGGAAATGTTATGAAGGAAATATTTATGATTTTCTCACTGATTTGTTTTTCTTTGTAGAATTGGAATAATTCCTTTAGGTTATATAGATAATCTACTTATCTTAAAACTTGAAGGCATCTTAATATGTCCACATGAATATTTAAAATACTTCAGGGTACTGATATTAAGATAAAGTGATTGATATAAAGAAAAACGGGTGGTTTTTCATGCAATTTCATATTGAAGTACAAAAGTGCAATTGATTCTAGCCTAGACATGAATGAAAAATAGTTATAATACTTGGGAGCTCAGTGAACCTTGTAAAAAATATTGTAAATAATGGTTGATCTTACAAGGAGACCTGACTTTAAAAATTCAATTAAAAAATTATTGAATTTATTGGAGTGACATACAATAAACATTCAATTCTTAATAAGGTATATGTTATTTTTGAAGCAGCATTAATATTTAACCATAATTAGTCTTTAAACTTAAGTGGTTATTATAAAATTTTCTTCATGATGTTCTTGAACCATAACTTGATTAAAGAAGTTATATTTATTTTAAGGATGCTCAACATCACTAGCCATCAGAGAGATGCAAATTAAAACCACAATGAGATACCACCTCACACCGGTCAGAATGGCCATCATAAAGAAATCAACAAATGAGTGCTGGAGAGGATATGGAGAAAAACGAACCCGAGTGCACTGTTGATGGGAATGCAAACTGGTACAGCCCCTCTGGAAAACAGTATGGAATCTCCTTAAAAAACTAAAAATGGAACTGTCTTTTGACCCAGTGATTCAACTGCTGAGAATATACCCTAATAATCCTGAAACACCAATTCAAAAGAACTTATGCACCCCTATGTTCATAGTAGCATTATTTACAATAGCCAAGAGCTGGAAACAGCCTAATTGCCCCTCAGCAAATGAGTGGATCAAAACACTGTGGTACATTTATACAATGGAATACTACACAGCAGAAAGAAAGAAGGAACACCTACCTTTATTGTAACAGCATGGATGGAACTGGTGAGTCTTATGCTAAGTGAAATAAGCCAGGTGGTAAAAGATAAATACCATATGATCTCACCTATAAGAGGAACCTAATGAACAAAATAAACTATTGAACAAAATACAGCCAGAGGCTTGGAAACAAGGAACAGATTGACAGTGACCAAAGGGGATGGGGGAGGGGGAGGAGGATAAGGGTGGAAAGAAAGGGAATGGACTACTCAAGGAACATGCTTGAATAACCCATGGACATGGACAACAGGGTGGGGAATGACTGAGAGTGGGGGTTGGGCTGGATGGAGGAGGGAAAAGGAGGGAAAATTGGGACAACTGTAATAGAATAACAATAAAATATTTAGTATTAAAAAGAAGCCATATTTATTTTTTAACTTTAAGACAACCTCAAAGTATCCTCAAATGTACTTAATCTATAATATATTTAATTACATTGGTCAATGGTTAAGAGTCGAAAAATAGGAGTAAGCACAAAATAGTAGTTCCCTTGCTTCATATATTCACCTTATTTGTAGAATTAACTTCCATAATATTCCTCTCAAATGAGTCTAATAATCCTCAGAAAGTTGTCAATGTATGCTCCACTGATAATTCAACACATGCTTGTGGTTGGTAACCTTTCCTCTGCTTCAGCATTGGCTCACTGGGAGATATATCCTGTCTTGTTGGTATCCAAAGCAGGGGGCAGGCTTCTAACAAGCCTCAGGTGCAACCTGCTCTGGCACTGATGCCTGCAAACATGCTCTGAGGTTACTAATGTATTATGGTCAGGCCACCAATGTCTGTCCAAAATGGTCTTTGTGTCCAATGAAGCCTTGACATGAAGAGGCTTCTGCAGCCAATGCTACTCAGTCTGATGATGGCAAAAGTTATATTACTGTTGATGACGGCCAGTATCTCCACTTAGGCTGACAATGGCTAAAACTGAAGATGTTAATTTTACTACAGAGACTGTGCTAAAACAATTCGTTCAGGTTTTGCCCTCTTTTGCTATAGTTCCCGTTACTGACAATTCAGGTATCATCCCTTAGGACAGGGTCCACGAGGGGACAAACCTAATTGGTAATAAGCATGTTCTCGTCAATGCCCCTCTTTCAATCCGTTTGACTCTTGCCCTTTGTCATATGATAGAACACAAGTATGTCATCTTTTTTGGAGTTCATAGTTTAGCATTCAACCTTCTTTGTTTTGGGGAGACCTGAAAATTATGTGGACATGTAATAATGACTAGACAAAAGGGAAACCAAATGTATTAATCTTAATAATCAATATTAAACCTCATCCTCACTTTCTGGAAACCTATGCTAAAGAATATAAATTAGCTAGAATCTCAGGTGGGACCACTTACCTTTCATCTTACACAGATCTCTTGGTATGTACACTTTCCTACAGAACTAGATGGGGGGATACTATAGGAGTATAGGGGTCAAGGAACATATTTGTCTGTTTAAAGATGGGTGATACTAGAATATATATCAGTGTTAATGGGAATTAATAAAATAAATGAGGCAGGAGGTACAGAAGAGGGACTTGGAGAGCCACTGGAGTTGATTGCCCGAAGAGCATTGTACACAACCAGCCTTTGACAGCAGGAGGGACTCTTGTGCTCTCTTTCTTACATTTGGGGCTTTCCTAGCTAGAGCTGTGCCTGCAGTTTCTCTACTTCATATCTGTGTTCACCTAGCAGTCCAGGATACTTTTATCATAGAGCTTTCCATACTTTACTAGTCAGTAATTATCTGTTTACTTCTCAGTTCTTCCCACGATGTTGAAAACTCTTTCAGGACCTTTTCTAACTTGATTTTTATTATTTTTATTGTGGTAAAATATAGATAACATATAATTTAGCATTTTAACCATTTTAAATGTTTAGTTCTGTGGCATTAAGTACATTCACGTTGTTGAGAAATCATCATCACCATCCATCTCCCCAACTGAAACCGTGTATCCGTGAAACAATAAGCACCAGTCTCCCTTCCCCCAGTCCCTGGCAACCACCATCTGTTTCTATAATCTCAGGGATGAGCATACGGCTGGTCTTATAATAGGTGGGCAATAAATGTTCATTTGATAAATGAGTAAAGATACTTACTAATTTTTGTTAATTTTGAAGTGAACACTATGGGTCAATGCCTTTAAATTTGGAGTGACTATCTCATCTCTACACTAGTCAAATGAAATGTAATATATCAAAATTTATTCTAATCATATTGTGCTCTTACTTAATGAAAGAGCATCATGATTTAAAGAAAGGACTGAATAAAAGTGGATGACTATCAAACTCAAAAATATGGGTGCATGAAGACAGAGCATCCAGACCATTAAAAAACATAAATACAAAGGAATTATCAGTAACCTTTACAAAGTAAGTACAAGAACAAAAATAACCACTATTTTTTTTTAAAAAGGCCAAATAAATGGCAATACCAGCTCATATAATTATGGAATTAGAGCACATGAAACAATATTACACAAATGAACTTCTTTTGTTGTTACAGAGACTCTGTTAATTGATGATGGGGTTGCAGATATTGCTTAGAAATGCTAACAAAAAAGAAGGAGGTTGATCCCAATCAAATTATTGTATTAATGAAAAATTGGACTGTTTTATCAGGGAAAGTAAGCAGTATTATTTCTCAAATTTATAATGCTTTCTTTAATTCTTAGTTTGACAAGCATATGAAGCTTGAAAGCTAGCTATAAGATAGTATTTTTTAACTCAGTGGTGGTTTTTTTTTTGATGACATTGTATTTCCTGGATAAAACAAGAAGAAGCATGGGCTTCCTGAGTATCATAGGTGTAGTTACAATAATAAATGAGTGACAACAGGCAAATCCTTCCAGAACAACAAATTCCCATTAGCATTGGTAGAAGCTGGGTTCCTCTGTTCTTCTTTGAGGTTAAGGGGTGCAGATTGGCATTAGACTGTTGTGTCATTTCAGCTTTCTCTAAAATATGGGTTAATTCCTTGAGTCACAAAGAGAAAAATAATCTAAAGCACAGTGTGAGTTTCCAGTGATAAGATTCAGTCATGTGAAACTGGCACACTATAGGGTAAGTGAAGGCAGTCTGGCTTCCTCACCCAGGTATCTGGGTAACTAAGAGGAGCAGTGTTCCCATAGCCTTGGAGGGGCCTGATAACTAGTGTTCTCATAGCCTTGAGACTGGGTCTGATAGACTGTTCCCATAACATGAAGTGAGCTTGCATGCACAGAATTATGTTATGTTACATAATGTTCTGGCAGTTTTCCAGCTTTGTTCCCCTCTAGTATGTAAACAGGTAGGGACTCCCTGCTGGGGGAGATGATGATGAGAGATATGCAAGGGGACAGGTGCCATGATGGGTGCCACTCTGGGGAGCAGGGGGCATGACATGAGACATGCAGATAGACATGCAGCTTGCAGCATGTGGGGCTCACCCACCCATGAATAAAGGCATGCCAGACATCCCAAGGGCTCCATGAATATTTTTCCGTCTGCACGAATACCATGAACCTACCTGGCCTTGAAGGGTGGCAACACACACACCTTCCTAAGGATGAGACAAGAAAATCTGGCAAAGAAGGTGGGAGTACTAGAGGAAAGAACATTCACAACAGAGTTATGCAATTATATGGTAACAACCTGATTTCCTCCAATTATAAAAAACTTCTTTAGAATGCAAAATGATGCATTAAAATGTAGAAAGCCATGTGAGCTTACAATTTGAGAAATGCTTTAGACCATTTAATGGTATTAAATAATAACCTGGAAGTAGCAGATAATATTGAGATTCTGAGTTTTAAATGATAGCATGGAATTTATAACCTGTGAGACTTAGGCTAAGATCTTTAACCTTTGGGGGGGTTAGTGTTCTTTTTTGTAAAATGAAGAGATTGATCTAGATAATCAAAAAAAATTCCAAAGTTTTATAAAGCTATAAAATTTATAAACTTAAGAAATATTAGAGAAACCCTTCACTTCACTTCCTCAAACAACCAAAAGGTGGATAACAACCAATCTAAAAACAATAAACAACCAGAAGAAAATCAAACTGAATGGAACTCTGACAACCAAGGAATTAAAGAAACAGTCAACCAGGCCAACCAGACCAGTAGGAGGGAGACGAGGGAGACGGGGCAGACTAGTGGACTGAGAGAACCCACAGCAAGGTAGCGGACCTCACAGGTGGGGCCAACTGAAAGGACCCACAGTGAGGTGGTGGACTTCTTGAGCAGGGTTGGCTAAATGGGAAACTGAGACTCAGAGCTGATTGTGGACTATGGCGGGGGTTGCATGAGAGTTCATTAGAAAGTGGGGCTAGGAGCAAACGAGCTGCATTGTTCCCTCTCTGGCCCCTCCCCTACAGGCAGTGCCACAACACAGCAAAGATGGTTGCCCTACCCAGGTGAATGACTAAGGCCCTACCCCTTTACAACTTAACAGATGCATAATGACAAAGAAATATGGCCTAAATGGAAGAACAAGGCAAAACTCAAGAAAGAGAGCTAAGCAATGAGGAGCCAGCAAACCTATCTGACGGAGAGTTCAAAACCCTGGTAATCAAAATGCTGAAAGAACTGATTGAGCTTGGTCACAAAATGAAAGAACAAATGAAGGCTACCCAAAGTGAAATAAAGCAAAATATTCAGGGAACCAACATTGACAGGAAAGAAACCAGGTCTCAAATCAAAGCTTTGGAACAAAAGGAAGAAATAAACATCCAACAGGAACAAAATGAGGAAACAAGAATTCAAAAGAATGAAGAGAGGATTAGGAACCTCTGGGACACTTTGAATGTTCCAATATCTGAGTTATAAGGGTGCCAGAAGTAGAAGAACAACAGTAAGAAACTGAAAACTTATTTGAACAAATAATGAAGGAAAACTTCCCCAATCTGGCAAAGGAAATAGACTTCCGGGAATTCCAGGAAACTCAGTCCCAAAGAAGCTGGACCTAAGGAGGAACACACCAAGGCACATCATAATTACATTATCCAAGATTAAACAGAAGGAGAGAATCTTAGAAGCAGCAAGAGAAAAGGACACAGTTACCTACAAAGGAGTTCCCATAAGACTGTCAGCTGATTTCTCCAAAAAGACCTTACAGGCAAGAAGGGGCTGGAAAGAAGTATTTGAAGTCATGAAAGGCAAGGACCTACATCCAAGATTACTCTATCCACCAAAGCTATCATTTAGAATGGAAGGGCAGATAAAGTGCTTCCCAGATAAGGTCAAGTTAAAGGAGTTCATCATCACCAAGCCCTTGATATATGAAATGTTGAAGGGACTTATCTAAGAAAGTGAAGAAGATTAAAAACTATGAACAATAAAGTGACAACAAACTCACAACTGTCAACAACTGAACCTAAAAAAAAAGAAAAGAAAAAAACAAAAACTAAGCACACAACTAGAACAGGAACAGAATCAGAGAAATGGACATCACATGGAGTGTTTTCAGTGGGGAGGGTAAGGGGAGGAATTGGGGGGAAGTACAGGGAATAAGAAGCATAATTGGTAGGCATAAAATAGACAGGGAGAGGTTAAGAATGGTATGGGAAACAGAATTCAAATAACTTACATGTATAACCCATGGACATGAACTAAGGGGAGGAATGCTGGAGGGTTGGGGGGTGCAGGTCAGAGGGGTGATAAAAGGAGAAAAATTGGGAAAACTGTAATAGCATAATCAATAAAATATACTTAAAAAGAGATATTAAACTGTGTGTTATTTCTTACATCAACCTCATAAGTGATTGGAAGTGGCTTCAGATGTATTTGTATTTCTTCACTTAAAGTATTCTTCAATGCATTTGTAAACTGTGTCATATCTTCTCTATTTTAAAGCCTGTAATAGCCCTTTTCCCATCTTTAATTTCAGCTCATAACCTTCTTATGTCATTTGAAGAAATAGGCTTAATCAAAGGAATGCTTCTACATGCACCTACTACTGTCTCTACTTATACTATAGCATTTGTTCCCAGGTGTGTTTTCTTCTTTCCTGAGACTATGGATGAGCCCTACCTTTTGTACACTGAATTCCATCCCCTCTCCCTTCTTTTGACATTGCTCCAGAAATCCAGTTTTGCCTTCCCTCCCTTACACCATCTCATTTTCTTCTTCCTACTGGAACTCTCCCATTAACATAAAAAAATATTGGTTTATTTCTTTCATCACTTAAAAGAAGAGAATGCTATAGACACTTCTTCAAAGAGGACATACAGATGGCCAATAGACATGAAAGATGTTCGACATCACTAAGAGAGAAATACAAATTAAAAACACAATGAGATATCACCTCACCCTTGTCAGAATGGCTGTGGTAATCAATCAACAAACAGCAAGTGCTAGTGAGGATGTGAAGAAAAGGGAACCCTTCCGCACTGTTGGTGGGAATGCAGACTGGTACAGCCACTATTGGAAACAGCATGGATGGTACTCAAAAAATTAAAAATGTACTTGCCTTATGATCCAGCAGTTCTACTTATGGGTATATATTCAAAGAAACTCAAAACACTAATTTGAAAGAATATAGGCAACCCTATGATCATTGCAGCATTATTTACAATATATGGAAGCAACCCAAGTATCCATCAGTAGATGAGTAGACAAAATAATGGTGGTACATATATACAGTGGAATATTAGTCAACCATTATAAAAGAATGCAATCTTATTATTTGCAACAATATGGGTGGACCTAGAGAGTATTATGCTAAGTGAAATAGGTCAGTCAAAGAAAGATGAATTCTGTATGATTTCACTTATACGTGAAATCTAAAGAGCAAAACAAACAAAATTGAAACAGACTTATAGGCACAGAGAAAAGGCTGGTGTTTGCCAGAGGGAAGAAGGGCTTGTGGGATGGGGTGAAGAAGGTAAAGGACTTAAGAAGTACATATTGGTAGTTACACAATAGTCACAGGGATGTAAAGTACAACATAGGAAATAAAGTCAATAATATTGTAATAACTATGTGTGGTGCTAGGTGGGTACTGGAAATATCAGGGGGAACACTTTATAAAGTATATGATTATCTAACCACTATGCTGTACACATGAAACTAATACAAAATAATATTGAATGTAAACTTTAATTTATAAACAAATTAAGTAAATACTTTTTTTAAAAAAAGAAGAAAACCCAACCCTTAACCCTATACTCTACACATTAACCCATATTTCTCCTTTGTTTCACAGAAAAACTCTAACAATTTCCACATTCACTGTCTGTGATTTCATTCTATCTTTCTATCTTTTCTGCCCTCCCTTCCCCTCCTCCTCATCCTTCTCTCTAGTCTCCTTTTTTCATCCTCTTTATTTCCTCTTCTTCTGGTTTTTGGACCAAGTTTCAGTCTTGTATCTTTTATCTCTAAATTCATTTTCTTGAGAGCTAGTCCAGTTTCATGGATTTCACTGTGACCTATGTTTATGGTCCAAATGTGTATCCCTATCTTGGACCTCTACTCTAAGCTCCAAACTTGTAAAACCAATTGCTTATACACATCTCCACTTGAAGGTTAGAGCAATGTGTGACTAACCAAGGAACAGAAACCATGTAGTAGGTTAAAAAGGGAAGTTTAAAATAAAAAATTATGAACTTTTATAAAAAAGTAACTAAGGCATATGGCATCCTAAAGCTGAAGGAGGAGTAAGTACCCAAGGAAGGATAAATTTGGAAGGGGTTCAGACCTTGTTGGAGAAGGTGTTGATCAACCCAGCTGATAGTAGAGAGGCCAAAACTGATCTGGAGCTACTGGACAAACAACAGGACACTCTTTGGAGATCGGGTAGAAACATATTCTATAGCCAATAACTTAAGGAGGAAATCAGGGTATGGGCAGAGGAAGGAATGAACCTCTTAGAAAGTGTGGGACTCTGGTTTCCTTGTCAAGTGGTCTGCAAAAGAGTTACTGCCATACTGATGCTACAGTGTCCATAGAGGGGCCAGATCCTGGTCCCAGGGCTGAAGCAGCTCCACTGAATGTCCTCAAACCCACATTGCCAATGCCCAATCCCACCCCCCTCCCCCCGAAATGGCAGGAGGAAAAGCCTCTTCCTCCTGCAATGCTCTGCTGGTACCTTCTCCTAAGAAAGCTTAATATTTTGCTCACTTTACAGGAGAAATGCTTTTAAACATTCTGTTGTTTATCACAGAGCATACAAGGTCTGTCCAGAAAGTATCCATCCATGTAATATGAAAAAGAGACATTTATTGAAGAAGATACATGATACAAGAAACATTGTACATAGGACAATGATGCCTCAGTCCCCTTCAAAGTAGGCACCTTGGGACCTCACAGAGTTCTCCCAGTCACCATCAGCTGCCCCATTATATTTTCATGAATCTCATCAACAGTCTGAAATCTTTTCCCTTTCAAAGGTTATTTCAGTTTTGGGAAAAGGCGGAAGTCACAAGTTGCCAAATCTGGGCTGTAGGGGTTCTGAGTCAACTGGTGATTTGATGTTTCACCAAATAACTCTGTATGAGATATGATGCATGAGTGAGTGCGTTGTCATGATGAAGCTGTCAATCACCAGTTGCCCATCCCTGTGGCCTTCTGAATCAACAGAGTAGTTTCCACAGAGGACTGTTCAAGCTTCATGCAAAATTTGATGCAGATTTTTTGCTCTATTCACTCAGTCAAATTGAATGCAATGGCCACACAGTATACATGCTCACTCAATGGCATCTGACTCCCCCACTGACTAGTACTGTGAAGTCATCATTGTTCACGCATGCACATTCCACTCCATTCTCTTTGACTGCCAGTTTACACTGATGTCATGCAAACCGTTCTTGTTATATTAACAAAGCTGGACTTTTTCCAGACAGACCTTGTTATATATTGGAGCTGAAAAGCAATAAATTGATAACTGACACAAATGTTTAACATGCATTTAAACTTGACATGGGCAAACTCAAGTCTTGGTTTTGACCCAAAACCTCTTTCAGTCTTCCTCATCTCAATAAACAGCAACTCCATTTCTCTAGTTCATCTGCTGAAAACATTTGGAGCTATCCTTTCTCATGAATTTACTCTCATACTACACAATGTTGGCTCTGTCTTCAAATTAAATCTGGAATTAGTCTACTTCTTATCAAATTGATGGCTACTAACATGGCCCACGCCATCATCATCTCTCACCCTGAGTATTCTGAATGGTATTCCTGCTTCCACCTGGTCAATTAGGGGGTCTGTTCCCTAACACACCAATCCTGGTAAAACTAAAGCATAACTCATGTAATTTCTCTGCTCTACATATCCTATCCCCTACCCTCAAGGTAAAATTAAAGTCTTTACAGTAGCCTAAAAGGACTAGTCAGTATGTTCCCCACCCAATCTCTCTTTCATGTCCTGCTTAAGCCTGCACTCCCCTAGCTCTAGCTACATTGGCCTCTTTGCCTTTTCTCACATACATCAGGCCCAACCCTGCCTTAGGGACTTTGACACTTCTTTCCTCTGCTTGGAACACTTTTGCTTTAGAAATCTGCACAATTTATTCCTTGATGTTCTTTAGTTTATTTTCACTCAAATGTCACCTTCTAAGCAAGATGTTTTGTAGCCACTCTGTATAAAATGCAACCAGAGTCTAGAACCACCACAGGTTCTCAATAAATGTTGGCCGAATAAATAAATAATGAATCATGTTATGAGGGGGACTTGTGAATGAAATTCATATACTGAATAAGATGATATGATCTTAGGCACCTGACAATACCACAGAGCTACCACACCAGCCCTGGACTGCCTACTTCCAAAAAAAGTGAGAGAAATAAACTTCACTCTTATTTTACTCATTGTTATAAAGTTTTACTTATACACATCATGTAGCTGACTAATCCTGATGTTTCTTCATATAGTGCTCTGGTTCTCAATCCTAAATTTATGTTACAATCACCTGGAAATCTTTCAAAAACTACTCATACTTGGGCCTCACTTTCAGGGCTACCAATTTAATTAATCTTGCTAAAGCCAGATATTATTATGTAGAAACCTCCCAGCAATTCTACCATGCAGCCAGGATTGAGATGAATTATATTAACCTTTTGTGTTAAATGTTTTTGTGTCATTATTCCAAAGAACTAGTTTTCTTTCTTGTTCTCAGTTTTTATCCAGTGACTCTTGGATCTGCCACCATCAGATTATATTTTAAAAAGTAGAATAAAATAATAATAATAATAATAATAGAAACTATAAACACTATGTGCCTATTATGTATACTTTACAGTGCTTTCACATAATAACCAACTTAAGAAAGGTTTGATTCCTTTTCCCCTTTGCAGATGATGGACCTCCTGCTGAGAGAGCTCATCCTTGGTTTCTGGTGAGAATGACTCACACTATGCTCAATTCTTCTGTGTGTCCCAAGCTCTAAAATAAGCTGTCACAGTCCACTCTTCCTCTGCAGGACCAAAGACTAAGACAGAGCTTTGCCCTATAGTGATTAGAGAAAGGGAATACATCTTATACAATCATTTATAGACCCTGATTTACATGATTCCCAACAAAGTAACCCAAAACCTAGAGAGCACAAGAAACAACCAAACCAACTGAGCCAGGAGGATGTACCCTGAGGCCAAAGAATAAAACTTCAAAACAAAGACATTAACACTATTATTGATCTAGGGCAGGGGATATTTTTATTATAGAACCAAATCTAGTTCCATTAAATAAACCATAAGAAAGTAAATTCATGAAAGTTTATGGTATTTTATTTATAACCTAGACAGCAGAGCACCACATATCTATAATCTAGAATAAAAATAGAGGTAATTCCAAGGATTGTACCTCTCCTGTGGTTCCCGGCCAGCCAATTTTGGCATTTCTGACTGCTACCCAGGTTAAATGGTAGGAGCCTTCATGTACCAAGGACAAAATGGGGAAGAACATCATAAACAACATTCCTTTCCTTGGCCCAACCAAAGGATAAATTATGCCATGGTCCTTATGCTTATTAATTATTATAATTTTTATTATTGAAAAGCAGCATAGCACAGTGCTTATAATTATTACAGAAATGTTTTATGCCTCAGCTTCATCATTAATGAAGTGGCAATAATAATAACACCTCTTACATTAATCTATTGTAGGGGTTAAATGAGCTAACCATGTGAAGTGTTCAGAAAGTGTCTAACCCATTATAAGTATTGCAAAATATTTGCTATTATTATTTATATTACTAGCAACATTATCATATTTAGTAATATCATCAATAGTAACATCATGCAGGGAAATTTATTTCAAACACTTGCACATTCAGTTGAGCAAAGGACAGTTATGGGCCAAATTGTGTGCCACCCCTCAAAATCATATGTTGAAGTCATAATCCTTAGCATTTCAGAGTGTGATATATTTAGAGATAGCACCTTCAAAGAGGCAATTAAGTTAAAATGTATAATGTGGTGGCCCCTAATCCAGTATGACTAGAATCTTGAGGAGATTCGGCCACAGACACACACCGAATGAAGCCATCTACAAGCTGAGGAGAAAGGCTTCAAAAGGAGCCAACCATGCTGTCACCTTGATCTTGGACTTCCAGGCTCCAGAACTGTGAAAAAATAAACTACTGTTGTTTAAGCTGCCCAATCTGTTATTTTGTTCTGGAAGCACTAACTAACTAATACAATAGTGCATTTATTTATTTTCTATAAATGTACTTAATGTTGATTTCTTACCCATCCCTTGCCTAGATAGTGTAAATACAACCTCAGAATCCCACCACCACAGCTAGGGTAGTAAAACTATGTGAGGGTCTTAGGTAGCACAATGACAAGAGAGTAGCCTTTCTCGCCATTGGCCATCTGCCCAATGATAACTACCTAGACTTGTCTCACATGGTCCCTCTGAGTCCAGCCTTCTTCTTGACTGCTGCTTCTCTCTGCCACACTGGTAATGCAGTAATCTTTGGCAAGCCTGGGATCCACACAATATTCCTCCCTGGGGTTTTGCTTCTTCAGGGCACTTAGAGTGGGCAGGGTCTCTGCTGTGACCCTTGAGGTATCCTTACAATGATTTCCTCTCCTTGCACCCTTATCAGGAAGAAACTCTTCAATATAAAGAAAATGAATTCTTTTCCTTTCATCTCTCTCATGAAGCATTCTCTCCTCCCTCAAGTTCATCTAGCATAACTTCTTCAAACAGCCTAAACTGTTCGAAAATGAAAATCTGGGTGGAAGTGAAACTTCAGTGTATTCATACCCAAATTTTCCTTGAGACAAAGAAGCACAGAATCTAACTACCTATTTGAATCAGGATATGAATGGAAAAATAGAGAAAAACACATAAACTAACATCTTAAAAGTTACCCTGAAATATTACCAAATGGTTTTATATTGTACGAACACTAAAGTCATAAATTTCATTTTTAATTCTAAAAAATATGTATCCTACTTTCTTCCTTATTTTTTCTTTCTTCTGTCAGCTTATTTAACATGCTAATTCAGTTGTGAAAGGTGGCCGTGTATTCAAGCAAAAATTGTGAGGTGTTTCTACTGTCTAGGCTCTCTCTCCTCTGACCTCTATTCCTTTGGCTTAGTAGATAGAAAATGTATTGGGCGGGGTCGTTAGTTGCAAGCAAGAGAAATCAACCATAACTGATTGAGCAAGGGGAAAAAAGAAATTTATTTAAAAGGCTATTGGGAAGCTCTTTGAATCACCAGGAGAGCTAGAGCATTTTGCTCAGAACTATGCATTTTAAAACAATGCCACAAATTAGACTGCAAAACTGGGCTCATAAGGGAAGGACTTTTGCCTCTGCAAGCATTAGAATACTGATTGCCCCAGCTACTGCTGCCACTGATATGCAAAGCACAATTTTGTTATAACCACCTCTTTTATCAGAGAATGATCCACTTTTCACGTTTCTCTGTGTGACCAGGTCCACACTAAAACCTGGTATGGATACATCAATTGAAAATCCTTATTTGCCTACCCTAGGTTCAAATGAGGCTGATAAGGAGACTATCTGGCATTTTTAGTTCCTACAGTTTAAAGCTGACTCTGTCTCTCACCAAGGCTCACATGACATAGGAAGGGGATTTAAATGCTAGGCAGTCAAAAAGACTAAAAATTCTTTACAGCAGAGAGACTGATAGAAAGCATAAGAGACAACAAGAAATACAGGAAATCAGGATTTTGTTAGGAATGTTTGAGACTGTATGAGTACTAAAATAGCTGACTAGGAGTAATTTAGACAGTAAAGGGTGTTTTCATCACATTATATAAAATCTGAAAGTAAAAAGTTGCTTGTTTTAGCTTAGTAGCTAGACAGTATCAAGATTAAGTCAAAAATTCTCTTGGCCTTTCCCTTCTAATTCCAGTACAACAGCTTATAGCTTCAAGGCAGGAAAAAGAGATCAGGAGGGAGGTGAGTGTCAACAGAATTCTATATACACTATGTCTCACGAGCCAGAATCATTAACAACCAGTCCACAGGAAAACATAACATTAAAGCCACAAGCTAGAGCAGTATTGTCCTTACATATAAGGTAATGTAACACAATAGAGTTCCTTTAAATGATCTCAATTAAAACATATTTCTATCAAGTGTGTTCCTATTTTATTGCCAAAAGCATATGTATCCCAACTATGAGTAATCAGTTTTGTGCACTTTCAAAATGTTAACTATCAATTGTTCCTGGGCATATGTATAAGAGAGAATGTAAGTGAATACTCATTATTTTATAGAACAAAGATGATGCGTGTCAAGGAGGGTCGCCTCATTTATGACTGCCTTCCATACAAAAGATGTTTCTGTAGAACTTATAAACATCCTCATCTATTCATTTATTTTTTCTCTCCCATCAGATATAGTTCATAGTCTTTGCCAAAAACAGTCCTATTTACCTTAACTGTTACTGGAAGTATTCATATTTTCATGTTTTTTTCCTTTGTTTCTGAAACTCTTCGAAGACTTACTTTAACTGGTCTTGTTTGGTGACATCTAAAATACAATACTTTTTCAAGGTCCTAATGCCTTCTCCAATCGTAATTGCCCCCATTGATGTCTAGTTCAGTTCTGACATTCTGTACACTCCCTTAGCCCATCTCCACGCTGCACTTTATTTTGAAGAAAAGATCTGATACATGGTAGTACACAAAAGGCTATATCATGTCTCTGTATGAATGGGATATTGAATAAAATAGGCACAAAAAATTAAAAGACTCCTGTAAAAAATCACTCATGATACTATGGGCTGGAATCCAGGTAGTCCTATTTATTATTCAGGTGAGTTTGAACATGTCAATCTCTTGAGGTCCATTTTCACTATATGTGCCTTACTTGATATAGATATTTTTGCAAAGACCTATGTGAAGATTTTGGGTATAGAATCTTCTTGAAGTCTATAAAATTATCTTCAAAGAAAAAGTAACAGACTCTCCTCTTATCCATTATTGTTTACAGTGCTTTTGAACCCTCTTGGAAAGCATTCAGAAAGTTTGCTAACCCTTACCTCCCATTTTCTTCTCCACCCTTCTCCTCACCCCACATCCCCTGTACCTGCTTCTGTCTAGGCTACAGTATTCTCACACAACACGGTACAGTACATGTACACAAAAGAAGTACATGTGTATTCGATCCTCTACAGGGAGAACTATAAAGATCAATCTGATTTTAATCACATTCTTATTCTCTTCATCAGGACCCTGAGTGGTAGATTCTGGTCTCTACATTAGCTGTCGAGAGCAGTTATTTATTTCACACTACAAAAGTCTCTGGCCCAGAAAAATTGATTTCTCAAATTTGTCCAGTCTTATCTGAGATTCCACTTCTGATCTATGTCTTTGCCACAGATTCTAAACTTGCATAATGAGTTAACTGTGTTAAGTGTCAGGATTCTTGATATTTGGCCTTAGCTTAGCCTAGTAATTCATTCATCCTGTCTTGACTCATTTTCTCCAGGAGGGGATGGTAAAGATTTTAAAGTTAGTCTTAAGGGTAGCCTATGGCCAGATTAGAACACTTTTCACATGACTCATGTTCCATAGATCTGAAAGTAATTGACACAATTTCCACAGAGGTGGAAAAGCTTACATGCCACACTCTTACAATGGGTAATACCCATTTACTCATGGGAGACTTAGCTTGGTATTTAATCCAAAAGGTGCTCAAAACCTAAAGAAGATACCTGAAACTAATATAAAATAATATTAAATGTACACTGTGACTGAAAATTTTTTTAAGTTAAAAAATCCTGAGGAACTTATACAATGTTTTCTTGTACTTTTCTCATTTATCTTCACTTTTTTTACTGTCTTCTTTAAAGAGTTCATTTCAGAAGAGTTTTTTCTTGCCTAAAGCAGGGGTCCCCAACCACTGGGCTGCAAGAAAAGCTCACCTGAGCTCTGCTTTCTGACGCTAATGCCCCATCTGCCATGAAACTTGTCTGTGGTGCCAGAAAGGTTGGGGACCACTGGCTTAAAAGATCTCTACTGACAATTTTTATTTATTTTTTATTTTCAAAATTATTTGATAAATTCATGAAGAAAAGTGCCTACTTTTCTTTTTCTTGTATCTCCACAAGCTTTTGTTTTGTAGTGTTCATACTTTGGTAAATTTGACCTCTACTGTCTTCCTGAATAAAGAACATTTGTCTCATAAGCACTATCACTTCTCCATGCAGTAAGTAAAAGAAAGTATGTTCCAGCCTATCCTCTTATCCATAAGGTCTCTGCCAATAAGGACCTTTCTGGGGACCAACTTCCCCCCAGAAAACATGAGAACCACCCAGAATGCACATTCTCTGAGGGAAGCCAAAGAAGGCCTGAGGGCAGGGTGAGAGTGCTACATACTCTAAAGCAGTGCAAAAAATACAGATGTTAAAAGTAACAGCACTCAACTCACACTTGCTTATGGAAGAAAAGTAATATATTGACTCACATACCTGGGAAGGATGCTGGGGACAGTACATGGTATAAAAGGAACAGCTGAAGAGCCAGGGGCAGCATTTGGGAGCTGGAACTCAGAGGTCATTATCAATTCTTCCACTCAAATAATGTGTTTTTTTCTACTTGACTTACTTTCCTCAGAGAATCTTCCTCTATGACTTAGCGAAAGTGACTATCGGATCGTATTTAGTCCTCCCCCACACCCCCACAACAGAAGTTCTCTGTCCTGATTGATGTTCATAAAAGTGGAAAGCTCTGGCCCCACTTTTAGGGTTGCCAGATTTAACAAGCAAAAATACCGGACACCAATTTAAAACTTAATTTCAGATAAACAAATATAGGGCTTCTATGTAAGTCAACATCAGTATGAATACATTCCACTCAATATTTGACAAGATTTCTACAGAGATGCAAATAATGCTATAACCTAGATCCCATTCATTTGTTTACAAAAACTCAAATTTAAGTGCGAATGCTGTGTTTCATCTAGCAACACTGTATGCTTGGGCCAAGCTACCATCTGAGAGCAATCATTGTGTCCAGGGAATGCGGTCACTGCTCTTGGTCACAACCCCTGACCCCATCCAGTCATCATGAGGCTGAAATCTGATGTCAGGACAGAGACAATGAGGGAAATAGCCAAAAATAACAACTACCCCACTTCATAACAAAGATGGTTAAAGGTGGATGAAGAGGGGCTTAGAATAAATGAATGAAACATATTCACCATTTGCTTAGGATTTAGCCTAAAACCAGGAGATGCTGATCAAATTGATTCTCACTGTTGATTCACATTATTATCCACTGCTACTGATTACAAGAGAAAGCCACAGAAAACTCTTCTGGTAGTTTTAGAAAGCAGAATAATTCCTATGTAATTAATACATTGATGTGAAAGACAAGTGGTAAGGGTGGATGAAATGACTATGTTTTAATATTGGGGCCATTGCCAGGATGGTAGGCAGTCTTATTTTATGGTTTTCTTGGGATTCAAGAAGCTTCCATTAGACTCTCTAAGTGGTGATTATAAAATAATAAGCAAAAAATACGTTGGCTCTGACATCAGGCAGGATGACGGAAATGTAGACTTGTCTGAGCTTGGCAGCAGCACATTTAATTACACTGACAATGTGTGGCTGTGTCACTTCTTGGGATCTAATTATTCCCTTCTTTTGGAAAGAAAATGTGCCTAAGGACAGATTATTTGAAATACAACTTTTGGATCAAGGACCTCAGATACAGGGTATCAAATTATGATACTTGGTTGTTGACAGCATGGTTCCAAATTTTGAGATGTTTAAACATCTATATTTCTTTACAGAGATAATGTAAGTAAACATGGCTGATGAATGACTGTAAAATATTCTCATAAAATTCAAAGGTTAAGTATAATTTCTCAGAAGAGGATCAGGTTTTTAAAACAAAGTGTTCTGCACAGAATGGGAAAGGGAAATGAAGTTTTCTAACTAATGTCAACTTCAGTGGGAGCAACTAACCACTTCTATTCGTAATTGGTGATTTGTCAAAAATTATTCAGCTCTGATAGATGGATTTTAACTGAAAATGAAAGCAGCAGAGAGAGTGGCAAAAACTAATGTACATGTGTACATGTGTGCATATGTGTGTGTGTGAGAGAGAGAGAGAGAGACAGAGAGAGAGAAGGCAACACACTGCATTCAGGTTGAAAAGTTTCATCATGAAAACAGTTAAGGACATTTCGTAGAGGAATAGACATGGATCACGGTGACTGCATTACTCTAGACCAGTTGTGACTCTCTGACTTCTCTCTTTCCCTTGCTGGCTTATCTTCCTTTTCCTTTGACCCTCTAAACTAGATCATTTCCAAAAGTTCTTCCTCAATACTCTTTCCCCAGTAAATACTCATAAGAAAGTTTGGCTAGGCTGTGCAGAGCATAATTCTGGTGGTCCTGTAAACCTATCAACTTTAGTGTGACAATCTAACATAGATGACCAAATCTATCTCTACCCCTCATTTCTCCTTCAGAACTCCACTCATGACTCTAGCTACTTATCTAACAATTCCTTGATCAGAAAGTAAAAGGCAATTTTATTTTGTTCTAAGAGTAGAAGGAACTAAGAGCAAAGGTCTTCCTCTACCAGAAGAAAATAATAATTGCATGAAGCTGTCCCCATTTTGTTGGTATTTTTGAACACTAAGTGACCTACTATGATGACTTGTCCACATTTCCCCAAATACTAGAGAAATGTAGCATTCAGAGGACTTGGTCACAAGAACACTACACACTTGCTGAACGTGCAATGCTCTAAACACTAGAATGCAGTGATATTGTTTCAGCCTAACAGAAGTTTCTGGTTCTTGAGGCAACCTATAGTCACTAAGTGGGGAAAATAAGAAAATATTTGGCTAACTAACAAGCAAAATAGAGACAGACTCATAGATGCAGAGCAGGATGACAGCTTGGGGGAAGGGGAGATTAAGGGATAAAGGGGTTGAGCAAAAAGGAAAAAGGACTCATGGACAACATTGTGGTGATTGCTAGGGGGAAGGGGCATAAGGGGACTAATTGGTAATGGATAAATATGTTAGAAATAAAGTAAAATTTACATAGAATTTTGTTATGTAGATTAGGGCACACTATCCTATGATTATGAAAATCCTACTAGCTCTCCTTGTAACCCCAGGTTTCTTACAGGTTGGAGTGAGGTATGCATTTGGACATGAGGCCAGCTCAGGACAGTAATGTTTCCCTCATCATCAGAGTCCCCATGGTCCTGCTTTTGTGGAACTCTCCATCTCAATATATCCTTTGAGCTCTCCTCTCTCTGGAGCTCACTAATCTAGACAGAGAACATAGTTCTGTTTCTTTAGCCCTTCTGTGACACCACCTCACCCTTTTTCCCCCACTCCCCAAAAATACAGCTCACGTGAGACTTTTGCAAATGCAGCAGAGTCTGCTCACATTTGTAGCAACAGAAGTGGTTTATATCACAAAATGCAAATATATTAGTTTGCTAGAGCTGACTTAACAAAATGCCACTGACTGGACGACTAAACAAAAATTTATTTTTCACATATCTGGAGGCTAGAATCCAAGATCAAGGTATCAGCAGCTTCATTTTCTCCTAAGGCCTCTTTGTTCAGCTTGCAGCTGGCATCTTCTTGCTGTGTGCTCATATAGTATTTTTTTCTGTGTTCATGTATCTCTGAAGTATCTTTCTGTGCCCAGGTTTCCTCTTCTTATAATAACACCAGTCACATTAGGTCAGGGGATACCCTAATGGTTCATTTTAACTTAATTATCTCTTTCAAGGCCCTATTCCCAAATATAGTCACATTCTGTGGATTGCGGGTTAGCGCTTCAACATATGAATATTTAGGCAATAAACCTCAGTCCATGACAAAAGTGACTTCAAATTCAGTATCAGGGTATCCTTGTGCCTATAAAAGTTTCTCAGTACTCTGACACCAGGAATTTCTCCCAGACCACTTTTCTTCAGAAGTTCCGGCTCTCCTATACAGAAACTCCAGTGCCAGTTGATAATGTTTTGTTTTCTTTTGTTTCACCATCAGCTATATGGAAGCAGAGTTTTAAAACTAACGTTTATCCTTTTCAGAATATGAGGTCTCTCTGGAAAAAGTCCAGCCATTGTTAATACAACAAAACAGTTTGTGTGACATAGATGTAACCCGGCAGCCAAGGAGAGTGGACTGGAATGCACATGTGTGAACAATGACAACTTCACTGTACTAGTCAGGGAGGCAGTAGATGCTGTTGATGTATACTGTGTGGCCATCACATTGAACATGACTGAATGAGTAGAGCAACAAATCTGCATCAAATTTTGAGTCAAGCTTGAACATTCCTCCATGGAATCTATTCGGATGATTCAGAAGGCTTTTGGGGACAATGCAATGAGTGCAGAACAAATGAAAGTGTTGAAAGTGATCCACATTCCAGAAGGCCTGTACCAAGCAGAATACCTAATAATGTTGAAAGTGTGAAGGCTGCAAAAAGCAAAGATCAGTGACTGACAGCGTGAGAACTAGAAGCTGATCTGGGGATTCCCAAAACTCCTGTGTCCAAGATTTTAACACAGCATCTTGGCATCAAACATGTAGTAGCAAAACTTGTTCTGTGGCTTCTGCTACCACAGCAGAAGGAACATCATACTGCAGTTGCTCATGACTTGATTCAAACCACTACCAATGAGCCAGATTTGGCATCCTGCAACTTCTGGCTTTTCCCAAAATTAAAATCACCTTTGAAAGGGAAGAGATTTCAGACCATTGATGAGATTCAGGAAAATACGTTGGGGTTCTGATGGTGAGTCCAAAAAAGGATTTTGCAGTTATTTGAACAGTAGAAGAGATGCTGGGAGAACTGTGTGAGGTCCCAAGGTGCCTACTTTGAAGGGGACTGAGGCATCATTGTCCTGTGTACAATGTTTCTTATAGCTTGTATCTTTTTCAGTAAATGTCTCTAATTTTCATATTACATGGCTGTATACTTTCTGTACAGACCTAATATTGATTCCAGGATCTCTCTGCTAATACTCCTCCAACCCAAAGAAGAGACTCCACTAGATATATTAAGTGCCAAGAACTTTTTATTACTAAGTATGTTTGCACATAGCAGATGTTCACATTCAAGTGCTGGTGTACTGCACCCTGGGATTCACACTGCCTGAGCACATCTGGTCAGCTTTGGGCTGAATGTATATACAAAAGAGCACACTGTGTTTATGTATCAGTCAGAGGTCAGTGAGAAAATGGGAAATACTCCTGGCATTTTAAACACATAGGACTTAATACAGAAAAGGGGTTATAGTGATAATGAAAAAGATATAAAGACAAACAGGACATGGTGAGGTAACTGAATGATTAGCAAGAGCAGAAAGCCACCACCACTTTTAGGGCTGGAGGAACAAGGTAGGGAGGTATTACTACCAAAATTAGAAGCTTGGGAAAGAGCTATAACCTTATCAGGGCTTGCCTGATAGGAGTTGGGTCTACAAAAGGAGAGCAGTTCAGAACTTTCTACCCTGAAGATTGCCACTTCCAGGAACTGCTATTTGAGGCAGAAGAACCTGAGAAATATCTTGGCTTCTGTACAAATACAAACTTCTAGTGTTCCACCAATGCCTCCCATAAGCTGCATATACCTAGAAGCCTGAAAACATATAGCAAATATAGACAAGACAGGAAACATAATAGGGCAGGCCTTGGATCTTAGTGCAAACAGGCAATGACCAGAACTGTATTCAAGGAGAACTGATAGAGCAGAGTATGTACTACAGAATATATACTAAGGTATAATGAATTGATTAATTCCTGAATTCTTCAAGAGCTGAGGAGACTTCAATAACAGAATTAAAGCAACTTTTTATACCAAAATCTCCATGTGCTGTTGGAGAATATGGTCCACATTCTAATCCTTGGAATCAGTGAATATGGCAAAAGGGACTTTGCATATATATTTAAGAGAGAGGATCATGAGATGGGTAGGTTATCCTGGATTACCCAGGTGAGCCACATCTAATCACACAAGTCCTTAAAAGTAAAGAACACTTGCTTGTTGTAGTCATGGAGATGTGACCATGAAGGCAGGGTCAGCGATGCAGTGTCGCTTGCTTTGGAGATGGAGGCAGGGGGACACATGTCAAGGAATATGGGTGAATTCTAGAAGCCAGAAAACACAAGGAAACATATTCTTCCCTAAATTCTCAAGTAAAATGTGGTCCTGACAACACCTTAAGCCCAGGAATATCTGTGTCAGTCTTGTAATTTTCCAAAACTTAAGGATAATAAATGTGTGTTGTTATAAAGGCACTAAATTTGTTAGAGCAGCTATAGGAAATGAATACAGGGAGCAGTGAGCTCTGCTCAGGATCAGTAACAAAGTTTGAATAAAAGAGGAAATAGTAGGAAAAAGAGCATTCCCCAGGCCTCTGCTTGGAAAGCAAGGTGGCTTTGGTGCGTTGTCCCCACAGAAGTCAGCACAGGCAGAGTGATGATGACAGGGAGAGGAGCCAGGAGAATGTAACCTGATGGATGCACAGCACTTACAGGGCTGTTGAGGCAGCCTTGAGAGAAGAAGAGGTCTCAGCCGAAGCACCATTAGGATCCCAAACAGCATCAAAGGACGTAAGGAGTCCTGAGTGATGATGGATAGGACTCCCTCGTAGGCAGGCACGGAATTCGCAGTAAAGAATTTTGTTAGCACTCTTTCACTCCTTTATTCTTTGTCCTCCCAAAACTTGTAGATTTGGGGCAACATCTAGAAAAGTCTTGAATGGAAGCCCTAGGTAATGAACTATGACACAGGTTTGAATTCAAAAAACAATTTTGAAAAATTAAGATATCTGGAAAGATAAATTAGTTACTAAGAAAAATATTTATCCATTATAATTATTACTATCTTTCTGCACACATATAGTTCAGAAACAAATTAGAGATACAATAATTTGCTTATGGCAGAATGTACTTTGCAGGCTTCATTTAAGTCTATCCTAAGACTGATTTGTGACTTTATCCTAAAACACAAAATCAAAAATATTACTTAATACTTAAAACCAATCCTGCAAAAAATATGATTTGAAATCTAAACATTATTCTTATTATCTTTAAGTAATTGTACAATTCTGTGAGGATATATTCCTAAGGAATACATATTCCACTCTCCCTAAAACACTGACTCGAACCTGACTCTTACCTTTTTCTTATATTTTCCCTTATATTGCGGCCAAAATAAAATGGTCAGGTAATAGAAGGGAAGAAGGATAAAAAGTGCTTGAATCCTTTAGAATGTTGAGTGTCACTGGGAATGAACTAAGTATAAGAGCAATATGGTCTCTTTACCTCAAGGAAAATATGTCTTAAATTAAAATGTTTGGTAGTTAAAATAATAAACCAAATCAACTTTCCAATCCAGAACTTTAAAATGTTTTTTTCCATGATGGAATTATACTTTTTAGCCCATTTTCTCTTCAGGAGGCAGGTTTGGTAATTGTTCTGAGTTTAGAAACCAAAATATCAAAACAAACCTGGGTAACTACTTTATAGAGCACAGGAACCCAAGTTAGGAGCTCTCCATTTTTCTACCCCTTTGCTCATTTACTAATGGCCACCACATAATGGCCACCCCTGAACCACGGCAGCAACTCCCACCAGTAGAACTCACATTGACAGCCTGGATGTTAACAGTATACCCTTTGTGTTAATTATATCTGCTCCTGGTGATCACTTTTTTGAATCTTTACTATAATGGTCATTGTTAGTGTTAGAATTTGCAGGTAACAAAAAAGGCAAAAACTAACATAATTTTCAGAATGCTCAATGTTGCAATGCTTGGTTGGACTGTTGCAATGTTGCAATGCAAATTTTTATTGAATTTGTTAGGGGTAACATTGATTAACAATGTTATACGGGTTTCAGGTGCACAGTTCTACAACACATCATCTGTACACTGTACCATATGTTCACCACCCCAAGTCAACCTCCACCCACCACCATTTATCCCCCCTTCTCCTCCTCCTCCTCCCCCTCTTACCCTGGCAATCATCACTCTGCTGTCTGTGTTCATGAGGTTTTTTCTCTCTTTTTTCTTTTTTTTGCTCAATCCCTCCACCTCTCCGACCCAGCCACACCCTCCCACCACAGCTGTCAGCCTTCTCTATGTCTATGAGTCTGTCACTTGTGTGCATATTAGTTTACTTTGATCATTAGATTCCACATGAATGAAATCATATGGTATTTGTCTTTCTCTACCTGGCTTATTTCACTTAGCATAATGCTCTCCAGGTCCATCCATGCTGTCACAAAGAGTAAGATTTTCAGGAATATTTTAAGCAATGTATTTAAATATTATTATTTGGTAAATCATTGTAAAATCTTTGGACCCAATGCCTTTCTAAAAACTTATATTTATCACTACTATTCAGTTTCTTTTTCTGCCTCTTCTTGAGCTAGCATATAATATCTTCAAAAAATCTGTTTTTAATTTCATGACTCAATTTCCAAATTTATTGGTATGAAGTTACATAGTCTTATAAGTTTTAAATCTCCATCTATATATCTATAACTTATTTCTTATATCTAATGTGGTTTATTCATGTCATTTCTCTAGTTTCTGATCTCTTCTTTATCTTTCCTCAAGCTTCTTTTATTCTTTTTTCCTTTCTGATAAGCCATAGGTTTATATGGCTAGCTTTTGTTGTTGTTCTTTTTTTTAATTGAAGATATAGTTTATAACACTATCATTTTCTCAGAAATTTGTGTTAACTTTTATTTGTGATTCTGTCTTTGTTATTTTCAGTTTGTAACAATATATTTTAGTATTCCATTTACTCTTTAAATAAACTCTTTTTAAAATTATCTATAAAACATTTCAGAAATTTATTTTGAATATGAAATTAGTATATTTATTTTGAATATACTTTTCTACTTAATTACTATTTTTATTGCTTGTTAGAAAATCTGTCTTTTATAATTTTTCTTATATAAATTTAGTTAATATTATCTTTGTAGCTTAATAATAAGCTCAATATTTAAAAATGTTTTATGAATATTTGATAAGGATGTGTACCTTCTCTTTATTGGTACAAAGTAACATATACCTACCTATTATGTTGATGTAGTTATTGGGATATTCAAACTATCTCTATTACCTTATTATTTCCCTCATTTATATTCCTAAGTCTCCTATTAAGGTGATGGATTTGTATATTTCAGTGGCTAGATTTAGCTTTATATTCCTTAAATTATGATGATGAGAACACAAAGTGTAATAAAAAACTTAAAGTTTCTAATTCATTAATTTCACTCAATAGACAATATCTTTTTCTCATGTAATACATTAGATCTAAAATTTACTCTTAAGTATTGATATTAACTTTCTTTTTGTGTGTACTGCATATATTTTTGTTCCAATCCATTGTATTTAATATAGCTCTGCATTTTTTGTGTATCTTTTTTAAGTATATTTTATTGATTATGGTATTACAGTTGTCCCAATTTTTTTTCTCCCCTTTAACCCCTCTCCCCTGCACCCACACACCTTCTGGCATTCCTTCCCACTTAGTTCATGACCATGGGTCATCCATATAAGTTCTTTGGCTTCTCTATTTCCTAAACTATTCTTAACCACCCCCTGTCTATTTTGTGCCTATCTATTATTCTTCTTATTCCCTGTACCTTTCCCCCACCATTCTCTCCACCCTCTCTCCACTGATAACTCTCCACATGATGTCCATTTCAATGATTCTGTTCCTGTTCTAGCTGTTTACTTAGCTTTTGGTTTTGTTTTCTAGGTTCCGTTGTTGATAGTTGTGAGTTTGTTCCCATTTTACTGTTCCTGGTTTTTGATCTTCACTTTCTTAGGTATGCCCCTTTAACATTTCATATAATAAGGGCTTGGTGATGATGAACTCCCTTAACTTGACCTTCTCTGGGAAGCACTTTATCTGCCCTTCCATTCTAAATGATAGCTTTGCTGGATAGACTAATCTTGGATGTAGGTCCTTGCCTTTCATGACCTCAAATACTTCTTTCCAGCCCCTTCTTGCCTGCAAGATATCTTTTGAGAAATCAAAAAGATATCAGCTTTTTGAACTGATAGCCTTATGGGAAATCCTTTTTAGGTAACTATCTCTTTTTCTCTTGCTGCTTTTAAAATTCTCTTCTTATCTTTAATCTTTGGTTACTTAATTATGATGTATCTTGGTGTATTCCTCCTTGGGTCCAATTTCTTTGGGACTCTGAGCTTCCTGGACCTTCTGGAAGTCTATTTCCTTTGCTAGATTGGGGAATTTTTCCTTCATTATTTGTTCAAATAAGTTTTCCATTTCTTGCTCTTCCTCTTCTTCTGGCACCCTGATGATTTGTATGCTGGAATGTTTAAAGTTACTTAAGCATCTCCTCATTTTTTTTGAATTCTTATGTCTTCATTCTGTTCCAATTGGATGTTTATTTCTTTTGTTCCAAATTGTTGATTTGAGTCCGAGTTTCCTTCCCTTCATCATTGATTCCTTGTATATTTTGCTTTACTTCACTTTGTGTAGCCTTCGTTTCTTCTTGCATTTTGCAACCGAGCTCAATCAATTCTTTGAGCATCCTGATTACCAGTGTTTTGAATCCTGCATCAGATAGGTTGGCTATCTCCTCATCACTTAGTTCTTTTTCTGGAGCTTTGATCTGTTCTTTCATTTGGGACATATTTCTTTGTCTCAACACACCTGTTATGTGATTAAGAGGTGGAGCCTTAGGTATTCTCAAGGGCAGGGCAACCCTCTTTGCTGTATTCAGCTACGGCTTGTAGGGGAGGGGTCAGAGAAGGTACAATGCCGCTTGCTTGGCTCTCATTCCACTTTCCGTCACTTCCCTCATTCCCCCCAAGCAGATTGTTCCCTTTCAGGTGCAGATTCACAGGTGTGTGGGTTTGTGTATGTTTTAGTACCCTGTGGGCCTCTCCAATGGACTCTCATGTGAGACTGGGAGTTTCCCCTGCCACCACAACCCCCACAGACCTTTTAGAGCCAGGGGTTTTGAATCTTTATTTCCCCACACTGAAACCCTGGGTTTCGTGGTCTGTCTTGTTTCCCAGTTGTTCCTAACGGCTTATCTGCATGTGAATGTGGGATCGCCTGGGTAGTCCGCAGCCTTGCCTTGCCACATGTCCTCTCTGCCCTGGCTGCACATCTCTGCCCTTCCTGTCGGTCTGAATGAATGTTTCTTTAGTTGTTTCTTGGTTGTCAGACTTCCATGAAAATGATCTTCTGGCAGTTCTTGTTGTTCTTTGTTTTTAAATTGGTTTTTATCCTTCGTTTGGTTGTGCAAGGAAGTGAAGCTTTTCTGCCTATGCCTCCATCTTGGCTAGAACCCCATTTTTTATATCTCATGTAAAAGAATGTAAGTAGATTATATTGCATTTTTAATACAATCTATTTCTGTCATTAATATTATAGTTTAAGTGCTTGTATTCATTTTTGTATTTTGCACTGAGAAGTTTTAATAAAACTTTACCACTTAAAAGTAAATCTTTAAGACCTGACCAGTGTGGCTCAGTTGGTTGGGCATTGTTCCCTAAAATGAAAGGTCGCTGATTCAATTGCTGGTTAGGGCACATGCCTGGGTTGTGGGCCCAGTCCCCGGTTAGAGTGCATAAAAAAGGCAACCAATCAATGTTTTTCTCATACATGATGTTTCTCTCTCTCCCTTTCTCCCTCCCTTCCGCTCTCTCTAAAAATAAATAACTAAATCATGTCTTAAATAAATCTTTGAGATGATAATATTTAACATAGAAGTTTTGGGGTTTCTTTTTCCATTTTATTTCTAACTTACTTCACTTTCACTGGGTGACAATTTATACTATTTTTTGGTAGCGCATGCCATTTTCTTTGTTTTCTTTTTTAATATAATTTTTATTATATTTTTTCATTACCATTCAGTCCCTTTATTCCCCTCTCCCCCCAGCAATCACCACACTGCTTTCCACACTCATTAGTCACTTAAGCCTATCGATTAAGGCTAAACCCTTTAACACCTGAGTTCTATCATTTCCCCCTGTTAGTTTTTAATTATCCTATTTCTTTAGAGTTAGTTTACAAATTAAAACAACATAAGATAGAAAAGCTACACAACTTTGGAAGAATGGCAGGCTTCTGCCTCAGAATTTGTCCCCTCTAGAAAGCCAATGGAAACAACTGTACCTGAACAACAATAAAATAAATTTTTTTTTAAAAAAAGGAATATAACCCTGCCACCCTCTGCCAGCCTAGCCCGATCCTAAGCTGTGCCCAGTGTTCCTTCCCATCCAAAATACCATCCTTTGAGAAACGCATGCATGCCTTTTTCTTATTTCCATTTCTGTTCATGTTGTAGGACCATGTCTCCAAATCACCTATTTATTCCACAGTGCATGTCTGAGGGTTGAACATTTTAAATTCTTGCTTTGCAAAAATGAATATTTATCCTCATAATTGGTTATAGTTTGAATAGGTAAAGAATTCTAAGTTAAAGAACCATTTATCTCTTTGAAGTTATTTTTCAATGTCTTCTAGTAGCTAGGGTTGTAAAACTGTAATTGCGATGCCACCGGTTATCTTCTGCAGGTGTACTCTGCTACTGTTGCAAGTTACACAGTACTTATTTCAAATAGTACCAAAAAAAAGGCCTCTTTTCTCACCATAAAGCCTAGACTATTAGCAAGATAGAACAAGTATGGATTAATTCACAATGTTGACAGGACCCAACTATATTCCTATTTTTTCTAAAGATTTTATTTACTTTTACAGAGAGAGGAAGGGAGGGAGAAAGAGAGCAAAAGAAACATCAATATGTGAGAGATACATCTATAGGTTGCCTCTCACGCACCCCCAACTGGGGACCTGGCCTACAACCCAGGTGTGTGCCCTGATAGGGGAGTCCAACTGTTGACCTTTTGGTTCGCAGGCCAGTGCTCAATCCACTAAGCCACACCTGCCAGGGAATTGCTGTTTTTTTAAAATGCTATCTTAAGTGTATTGAGCAAACGTCCTTATGGCTAAAACAGGACTGCCACAATTCCACCGCATGCTAGAACATCTTGCAGTAGAGGAAGATCTGTATTTATTTTTTCTCTCTTTATCCAAGAATGCAAACCTTCCTTCTGGAGACAGACTTCCCTTTGTGTCCCATGAATCAGGCTGAATTACATTTCCCTGACCAAGCCACCCCTTGCAAGGGAAATATATGCATCACAATTCTCCTTTTGGGAAAGAGGTCTGCCTTCACTGAAGAAGCACAGAGCCTAACAGTCACCAGATAAAGTAGAATTTTTCAAGAAAAAAAAAATGAATTACTGGCAATGAAAAGTATCTACTGAATAGGTAATTTTTTTGGCTGTCCTCCTTGTAACCTTTTAGAATGTTTGCCTTTAGAGTCCAGAAATTTACCAGGATTTGTCTAGATGTTTATTTTTTCCAGCTTAGTATATGGTGAGTTTTTACAAATTGGACACTTGAGTCTTTCTACAATTCAAGGAAACTTTCTTCTACAACTCCTTTGATTATTTCCTGCCTTCTTTCTTTGTGGTTTCAACTTAAATTTCAAATTTAACTTTCAGATTAATAACTTATTCTTTAGCAATAGCCATTCAAATTTTTAGTGTTTCTTTTGATTATTTCCTTGTATATATGTTGTTTAGTATAAATCACTTTTGTTTTCTCATTACTCTTTTTTCATAGTTTCTTGGTCTCATTTATGAATTTAAAATTAACCCCAGTCTCTGCAATTACTAATAAGTTTGTGTGAGGTTATAATCTATGTCCAACATTATCTGTTTTTACTTAAGTTGGTCCTCTGTAGTCATGTAGACCAACTTAAGTAAAGTTGGAGTTGATGGACCAACTCCATCAAAGGCTGGTCTCCCCTAGTGTCAGTGAGTTGTGGTGCAGCAGTGGGAAGGACAAAATCTTGGAGCTAGCATACCTGGATTTGAGGTCAAAGTCTATTAATTCCAACTGTATGGTTTCAGGTGAAAAAAAGTTCACTTTCTGATTTTGTTTATCTATAAAATGGGACATTGTACTGTGCATTATCTACTTCAAAAGGTTATTGTGAAGAAACAGAAAATAGATGTTAAAGGGATTTGGAAACTGAAAGCCTGAATATAATTATGAAACTGTTTTCAGGGAGAAACTTAAATGAGCAGAATGTACTTTGCTCTTTTTAGAAGTCATAATCCTATTCTGGGGAGTGGAGTTAACTGATTAAATATCTTTTCCCATCATAGGTTAGTGGTGAAGATTATAGACTCTGACATTCATTTTTGCAATATTAAAATCCACACATTAAACCACTTTTTTTTTTGATTTATGAATCTCCCATCTATCGTGTACCCTCTCCTGGAAAGAAACTGAGTTTATTTTTTAAACAAGATGTCAGCTTTCAGATTCTGGGGCTCCGAAGTGCATCTGAGCTGGCGAATCCTCCCTACCAGTCATCAGCAAATGGATCTTGTCAAATCAAGTGGATTATTTGATAAGAGCAAGACTGGAACAGGAACCTGCTAAAGGAATGCACGTATTTTATAAAACAGATTTGTCTGTAAAAAAGAATCATGTTTTTCTTCTTCAATGTTTCAAATTTTAAAAAATAATAAATAGAAACAGCTGCTACTAATGGCACTGAGTAGTCCAAAATAAGACCAAAAACATTTGGCATTTTGCTGTTGAGGGAAAGCAGTATTTCTGCTGTTTGCTGTTATTGTTATAGTAATAAAGCCTGAAAGAAACATGCAAGAGGGAGACAAATCTAAGCTATGTTGCACTAGCAGGGAAATGGCACCAATGAGCAAGCCCATTGCCAACTTCAACAACAATTTGTCAAGTTTGATTAAAACCTGAATTAAGTAGTCCTCATTAGAACCTCAGAAGGATGAATTATGCTACATAAATAGATCACTCACGCCCTGATAGAAACACTGGCACCACACACCCCACTAGTAACTTTCAATTACACTGATAAATGAGAAGTTAAACTGTAATTTTTTAGCACTATCCATTTTGTCTCTAGTATCCTGCCACCTCTGTTTTTATTGTGATGGAAAAAAGAGACTGCAATGAAACAAATAGTCATCTAGATTAGTAACACACTCCACCAAGAGGTAATAAGGTGTTGGGGCTATGGTGGGGAAAAAGGCTGCCAAGAAGAGTGAGGAGTGCTCTTTATGTATCCCTGATGCTGCCCCAAATACTAATTAAAATGTATAATAAGTGTTTTAGAACTTATCTTCACTCATATCATAGGTAAATTAGCCAGATTATTGGAGAAACTACTAATGACACTGTCTTGGAAGTGCTATTGGAAAATTTAATCTTATAGGACAGGGTCTAGACCCATTAACCAGCCAACATGCCCATACAGTTGACCTTTGAACAACGCCAGGGTGAGGAGCACTCACTCCCATGATGTGAAGTCAAAAATCCACATTTCACTTTTTAGCTCTCCAAAAATTGAACTCTTAACAACCTATTGTTAACTAGAAGGCTTACCACTAATATAAACAGTTGATTAACACATATTTTGTATATTATATGCATTATATACTATATTCTTATAATAAAGAAAAGAAAATATTAAAAAAATCATAAGGAAGAGAAAATACATTTATAGTATTTATTGAAAAAATAAAGTGGACCCAGGCAGTTGAAATTCATGTTGTTCAAGAGTCAACTATAGATTTCATTTGCCACACTTAATCATTTTGTAATGTTTCAAGAATAGAGAAGACAGTGAAAGTACTTAGCATACTAGTTGCTATTTCCTCCATTCAGCTGTTTATAAATATTAGCTAAATTTACATCCCATCTCATACTTTTGGTTCCTGCCACACAGTCATTTCTCCTATTAATGCAGACTGTGAATAACTGGGCTAGGCATTGTGTTAAAGAGAGAAGACAGCAAAAGTAGTTGTTACTTTCTAAATGAAACTGGGTTTTCTTGGCTCCAACTTCAAGGCCCATCTTAGTGCGGTGATAGACCCAATGACACAAAAACCCAACTCCTCAAAGACTTGGAAAGCAGTATACTTATACAAAAGTCTCTTAGTTAAAAAAAGAAAGAAGGAAGGAAGGAAGGAAGGAAGGAAGGAAGGAAGGAAGGAAGGAAGGAAGGAAGGAAGGAAGGAAGAAAGAGAAAGAAAGAAAGAAAGAAAGAAAGAAAGAAAGAAAGAAAGAAAGAAAGAAAGAAAGAAAGAAAGAAAGAATATCTAATGACTCACTCAAAAAATTTCTTTTTTTAAGTATATTTTATTGATTATGGTATTACAGTTGTCCCATTTTTCCTCCACTTTATTCCCCTCTGCCCTGTACCCCCCCACCCTGCAGCATTCCCCCACAATTAGTTCTTGTCCATGGGTCATACATATAAATTCTTAATCTTCTCCATTTCTTATACTATTCTTAACTTCCCCCTGTATATATTTTTACCTACCAGTTTTGCTTCTTATTCCCGACCATTTCCCCCATTCTCCTCTCCTCTCTCCACTGATAACCCTCCATGTGATCTCCATTTCTGTGATTCTGTTTCTGTTCTAGTTGTTTGGTTAGTTCTTATTTTGTTTTTGGATTGTTTTTTTTTTGGGGGGGGGGTTAGGTTTGGTTGTTGATAGTTGTGAGTCTATTGTCATTTTACTGTTCATAGTTTTGATCTTCTTCTTTTTCTTAGATAAGTCCCTTCAACATTTCATATATCAAGGGCTTGGTGATGATGAACTCCTTTAACTTGACCTTATCTGGGAAGCACTTTATCTGCCCTTCCATTCTAAATGATAGCTTTGCTGGATAGACTAATCTTGGATGTAGGTCCTTAACTTTTATGACTTCAAGTACTTCTTTCCAGCCCCTTCTCTCCTGTAAGGTTTCTTTTGAGAAATCAGCTGATAGTCTTATGGGAACTCCTTTGTAGTAACTGTGTCTTTTTCTCTTGCTGCTTTTAAGATTCTCTCCTTATCATTAATCTTGGGTAATGTGATGATGATGTGCCTTGTTGTGTTCCTCCTTGGGTCCAACTTCTCTGGGACTCTCTGGGCTTCCTGGACTTCCTGGAATTCTATTTCCTTTGCTAGATTGGTGAAGTTCTCCATTATTTTTTTCAAATAAGTGTTCAAATTCCTGCTTTTCCTCTTTTCCATCTGACACCCCTATGATTCAGGTGTTGGAACATTTAAAGTTGTACCAGAGGTTCCTAAGTCTCTCCTCATTTTTTTGAATTTGTGTTTCTTCCTTCTGTTCCAGGTGAATGTTTATTTCTTCCTTCTGCTCCAAATCATTGATTTGAGTCCCAGTTTCCTTCCCTTCACTGTCAGTTCCCTGTGCATTTTCTTTTATTTCACTTTGCATAGCCTTCACTTTTCCCTCTATTTTGCGACCATACTCAACTATTTCTGTGAGCATTTTGATTACCAGTGTTTTGAACTCTGCATCTGATAGGTTGGTTATCTCTTCATTGCTTAGTTCTATTTTTGGAGCTTTGATTTGTTCTTTCTTTTGGGCCACATATTTTTTTGTCTTGGCACACCTGTTATGCAATAAGGAGTGGAGCCTTAAGTATTCGCCAGATTGGAGCAACCAATGTCACTGCATTGTGGCACTGTATGTGGAGAAGGGGTCAGAGAAGGAACAGTGCCACCTGCTCGGCCCTCACCCCACTTTCAGACACTTCCCCTGCTATCCTCAAGTGAATTGGGCCCCTCTGGTGCTGATTCCTGGGTGGGTGGGTTTGTGTACAATCCAGGACCCTGTGGGTCTTTCCAACAAGCTCTCCTGTGAGGCTGGGAATCTCTCCTACCACCACAACCCCCACAGATTTTTACAGTCAGAGGTTTTGAGGTTTTCTTTTCCCATGCTGGAAACCTGGGTTGTGCTATCTGCCTTACTCCCTGGTTGTTCCTCTTGGTTTATACACACACAAATGGATCTCCAGCCACTGGTTTGCCCACCCAATCCTCCAGCCGTCTACTTGCCATGTGTCCTCTCCACTCTGGCTGCCCATGTCTGCCCCTCCTACCAGCCAGGATAAATGTTTCTTCTTTAACTCCTTGGTTGTCAGAATTCCATGCAGTTCAATTTTCTGGCAGATATGGTTTGGGCTTTTTTTGTTTGTTTTTAAGATTTTATTTATTTATTTTTAGACAGAGGGGAAGGGAGAGAGAAGGAGAGGGAGAGAAACATCAATGTGCGGTTGCCTCTCAAGCGCCCCCAACTGAGGACCTGGCCTGCAACCCAGGAATGTGCCTTGACCAGGAATTGAACCAGTGACCCTCTGCTTTGCAGGCTGACACTCAATTCACTGAGCCACACCAACCAGGGCTGGTTGTTTTTGTTTTTAAATTTTCTGTTGTCCTTCTTTTGGTTGTGCTAGGAGCTAAAGTGTATCTACCTATGCCTTTGTCCTGGCTGGAAGTTCCAGTGCCAAAAAAATTTCTTAAAATCCCTTTTCCCTTTACCTACCTTTCCCTGAATCTCCTCTCCAGTTTTAAACAGCTGTTAAAATTCTTCTTACCTAGTATCAAAGTTTCTCCAAACTTTCTTAGTTTCACTACTCTATATCCTCTTTCTTGCTTCCCTCTTCCAGTCATCTGGGCCTTTTCTTTTCTTCCAAATCTAAATTTAGGCCCAAAATGTAAATTAAGTTTTCTCAGCTTCCTCCAGTTGTCTTCTCCATTCATTACTCCAATCAGACAATAAAGTACTATGATCCAAAAAGCATAAAAAATCCTCCTGGTAGTAGAGGACACAGGATCTGATTACTTACCTTTTAATATGTTTAGAACTGTTCTATTACCAAGGAGCTTGGAAGACCTGTCCAAAATATAAATGAAATTGCTAGAAATCTCACTGACAGCAGTTTCTGCTGTTGTAGGTTTGAAGGCAAATTACTCTTAGCTTTTTCTTACCCCATAGCAGGTTTATGCCAGCTTAGATCATATGCTTTCAAAACCTTCCCCCTTTTATATAAAATAACTTCAAGTTGAGAGAGAAGAAATGTGAGGAGAAATTTTTGGTGCGGAGACTTGTAAAAGAAGGAGAAAAAATGAGATTTTAGGCAAGAAATCATTAAAGACAAAATACTACTGCAAAACTAGTCTAAAGCTCAGAGTAGGGAGAGAGACCACAAAGAAATAAAAGAAGGCTGCAGTCATTAGGCCCCAAATCCTGGAATCTGAATCCTGGACTTCCCTCGTATTAGGAAAATCACCTACTGGGCCTCATTGTTTTCCTCTGTCATATGAGGAAAACTGACAAAAGAATCTGAAAGTCTCACATCCCATGATTTTGTGAATCCCTCTTCAGCTAATCTGCCATCTACCCACCCGCATCACTGGGGTCCTCCTCGGGACTCTAACTGTGCTCTTGCCCACATAGTCTGGGGTTATGTGGTTGCTTCTTTATGCTCTACACAAACTCCAGCAGTCCTTGAATACAGGTGTTTTCTCTACATTATTAAGTTTATCACCTGTAACAAAAAAGTATTTTAATTACCTGATTGATTATGATACTTCACTAAGTTAATAGAATAGTGACCTCAAGGGAGTTGATAAATTAAGAAAAATGAAGCTGCCATGGATGCAGCTACACTTACAAAGAAGGAATAAAATAATTGAATCAAAATACATCTGACCAGGTCCTGGCTGGTTAGCTCAATTGGTTAGAGTACCATCCCCAATACACCAAGGTTTCAGGTTCGATCCTCAGTCAGCACATACAGGATCAACCAACAAATGCGTAAAGAAGTGGAGTGACAAATTGATGTGTTTCCATGAGCTATTTTATCTGGGAACATTTATATTTCATCTGGTAACATTTATCTGTGTATATATATACATATTTTGCAATAGACACCTAGAGAAATAATATGCAGCAATTAGAATTGTTGAGCAGTCACACACAAACTAAGTGGTATTTCTATTTTGTGCCTCTTCAACTTAATTTCCCAACATGGGACTTACTAACTTTTGTATCTATCTTATTCATTGGACTTAATTTCAAATGATCTTTGTCTATTCTAAGGAGAAGAACAAACCAGGCTTCAGGTTTCAAAGGAAATTCAAAGGAAAAATTCTAAATAACATGATGAGCTATTTAGTATCTGATTTTCTATACTTTGAAAAGAATAAGAGAAACAAGTTTTGGATTAATAAAAATATCAGATTATTTTTATTCATGGGTTAATATGTCTAGTTCATCTTGGAAGTAAGAAAACACTTCATATGAAGCCTTGCAGGCACCGAGGTAAGACACCATATTTTGCACTAAAGATCCACTCACTGCTCAGCTCACCTGGGGCACTGTATCAACGTCGTTATGTGTTTCACTGAGGAAGATAAAATCTTATTTTTATTTGACAGAAAATCTAAGCGAAAGTCATGGAATTAATTTGCTGGAGGTTGAAACAGAGAGAAGAAACCTTTAAAGTCACTGTTTCTATCCTAAGACTTCATGTCACCTGAAATCAGAACAGTGTCTCAAATAAATGGAATTTTGGTTATGTTTGTATTTTATTGAAAAAATCTAGTACATAAAATGTTAATGAGAAAAACATGTCTTCGTGTATCTCCTTTTTATCATACAAATCCTTCCCTTCAACCCAGAATACTGACATAACATTTGAATATACACTGTAATATTCATATATACTCATAAACCCATGCGAGGTTCTGAGAGAATCTCTGAATCATCAAGCCCTGCAGTGAGAAGAGAGGAGACTTCCCTTTTTAATTCTTTTTACAAAGTTATTTATGTTGTTAAAATATTTCTACCAGGCTTTAAAAAGAAACATGCAGCAGTGCTCCAATCTTCCTCCTACTACACATTCACACCTTCCTGCCCCGACCCTGCAGTTTCCATGCCAAGGGTCCTAAACTCAGAATCTCACTGACTCCACCTCTCCAGAAAATCCATCTGCCTTTATTCAGGGGGAGGGAAGTGCAGGTACCTGACAGTGTGGGCTGAAGGAGGAAATCTGGGGGTTGATTTCTTAAATGTCCTTTCTAATCATAATCCTCCAGAATTTCAGTCCTACTAGCACTACCAGTTTCAGATTCCTCATGCCTCCATGTGGTCCAAATTGTTTTGCTACTGGTCTTTAACTCCCTACCCAGTTAAGGTTCTACTTCCTGCTGTCTGCTGATTTCAGCTTTTATACATCTATTATATTGTCATCTCTATTGTTATCCTTGCTATTATGGATTTTTGATTTCAGAAAAGTCACCTGATTGTCCTTTTATTGGAATTTTAGAAGGGAGCATGGAATAAAAAGTGTGTGCTATACTTTGCCAAAAATCTCAACATTTATTTTTTATTTTAAATCCTTATATTTTGATAATTGCCAGTATATTTTCTGTAATTTAAAAATAAATTTAAAATTAAGCCCATATAATCTGTAAGAGTTCTATTCCTATTCAGAGGCTTTCTATAAGTTTTTCACTATTTTCTGTTCTCTGGCTAATTCTAGATGGTTATACTTTGAAGTTAGGCTTCCAAATTGGTTCACCCTTCTGTATAATCCACATATATTCAAAATGATATTAAACAAAATGATTATTCAAGCCACTGTTATAACAGTTATAAAAACCAGGTGTGGTTTTCTCTACACAATGATTCAGGATATAGTGTGTAGAGGTAAACTTCCCGAAGGTCTTAACAACCCTTTATCCCATAGGTTGTTTAGGCTGCCATATATAAAGGCACTTTAAACACAATTCTTAAGACAGTTCTTCTTACAGTATTCCCCCTCTCTTACCTTTTAAAATAAAGAATCTTACATATTCTTCAATGCACAGCTCAAATATTACTTCCCTTCTTGGTGTCCTCTTTTTCTTTCTATTTCCCTAACATCATCAATTACCCCATCATCTGAGCTCCTTTAATATTTTGTGTATACTTCTACTTTGGCATATAACAATGTACACCTCCACTATGTTTTAAACTCCTCAAAAACAGGATCTATGTTCCATTCTTTTTGGTATCAGCAATAGCTAGTAAACTACCTAGAACTCAAGAGAGAATAAACAATCTTGGACTTATCACAATAAAGCAAATACCCCTTTTATTCTGAGAAAGCCCAGGACTATGTAATGAAAAATGAGGATAAACATTCAATTCAAAATCTACAATAAAAATGTGTTATGTTTTATCATGACAGATGAAAGAATTGAGATTCAAACAACTTGGTCAAGGTCAAAGCTAGTAAGCATTAGAATAAGAGCATTTGAACCCTCATCTGGTTCCAGAACTAGTGTTCCCGTTTTGGTTTTTTCTTTTTTTAAGAGATAAGCGAATATAACATGCATAAGAAACAGCTTTTCATCTGTCTTTTGCCAGACTTTTTATATAATTGACTATAAACTTCAACTAGTTATGTCCAAATGTTTGGTTTTTTACTTATTTTTACATTGTTCATATCTGAGCCATTACATCAGCCATGGGTAACTAGTACAGTCTGAGAATGCTATTCCTTTAAATGGAAGACCTTAGTGCATGAAGATGATACTCCCAAGTGTTCTACCTTCAGGGAAGGAATAAGGGTACAACCAATTCCTCGACCTGCATTCTCAACTACATATGATGCATCTATAATTTGCAAAGCATGGAAAATATGCCTACTGGGGCTTTGATTTTTTTTCTGTGTGTTTTTAGAAAAGGAAAGTAAAATGTAATGTGGGACACATGCATAACACAATAAACTTTGTGGGGATGCACACTTGGTGCTATTTACCTTATTTGTCTCCTTTAGGCATGTACATATACGCTACAACATGTGAGTTTGAGTCCACATATGTATAATTCTACATCTAGTTTCCTATATAGTTAAGAGGGACATGCTCTGCAATGTCAACATGAAGGGATTTTTTTGTTTTGTTTTGTTTTTACTTCTGGCCAAGATGGAGGCAACTTTGCCTCCTCACACAACCAAAAGGACAACAACAAATTTAAAAGCAAAAAGTAACCAGAACTGCCAGAAAATCAAACTCTATGGAAGTCTAACAACCAAGGAGCTAAAAAGAAACATTCATCCAGACTGGTAGGGGGGGCAGAGATGGGCAGCCAGGGTGGACAGAACTTAGGGCAAGGAAGTAGCTGGAAGACAGCGGCAGGCAAGGTGGAAGCTGGTGGAGTGGGCAGTCCCACATTTGCATGCAGATAAACCAGGAGGAACAACTGGGGAGCAAGACAGACCAAGTAACTCAGGGTTCCAGTGCAAGAAATAAAGCCTCAAAACCTCTGACAGGAAAAACCTGTGGGGATTGAATTGGCAGGAGAAACTCCCAGCCTCACAGGGGAGTTCCTTGAAGAGACCCACAGGGTCCTAGAATGTACACAAAACCATCCACCCAGGAATTAGCACCAGAAGGGTCCAATTTGCTTGCGGGTAGCAGGGGGAATGACTGAAAGCTGGCAGAGAGTGAAGCAAGTGGCATTGTTCCCTCTCAGACCCCTCCCCAACATATAGTGCCAGTGCAGCAACATGAGTTGCCCCACCCTGGTAAATACCTAAGGCTCCACCCCTTACTGCATAATAGATGCAAAAAGACAAAAAAATATGGCCCAAATGAAAGAACAGATCAAAGTTCCACAAACAATACAACTAAGCAATGGAGAGATAGCCAATCTATCAGATGCACAGTTCAAAACTCTGGTAAACAGGATACTCACAGAAATGTTTGACTATGGTTGCAAAATGGAGGAAAAAAATGAAGGCTATGAAAAGTGAAATAAAGGGAACCAACAGTGAAGGGAAGGAAACTGGGACTCAAATCAATGATTTGGAGCAGAAGGAAGAAATACACATTCAACCAGAACATGATGAAGAAACAAGAATTCAAAAAAGTGAGGAGAAGCTTAGGAATCTCTGGGGCATTAAATGTTCCAACATCTAAATCATAGGAGTGCCAGAAGGAGAAGAGGAAGAGCAAGAAATTGAAAAATTATTTGAAAACATAATGAAGGAGAACTTCCCTAATCTAGCAAAGGAAATATACTTCCAGAAAGTCCAGGAAGCTCAGAGAGTGCCAAAGAATTTGGACCCAAGGAGGAACACAACAAGGCACATCATCATCACATTACTCAAGATTAAAGGAGAGAATCTTAAAAGCAGTAACAGAAAAGGACACAGTTACTACAAAGGAGTTCCCATAAGACTATTAGCTGATTTCTCAAAAGAAACCTTATAGGCAAGAAGGGGCTGGAAAGAAGTATTTGAAGTCATGAAAGTCAAGGACCTACGTCCAAGATTGCTCTATCCAGCAAAGCTATCATTTAGAATGGAAGAGCAGATAAAGCGCTTCTCAGTTAAGGTCAAGTTAAAGGAGATCATCACCAAGCCCTTATTATATGAAATGTTAAAGGGACTTATCTAAGAAAAAGAAGATCAAAAAGTATGAACAGTAAAATGACAATAGACTCACAACTATCAACAACCAAACCTAAAAAAAAAAAAAACGAACTAAGCAAACAACTAGAACAGAAACAGAATCACAGAAATGGTGATCACATGGAAGGTTATCAGCAGAGAGATGGTATGAGGGGAAATGGGGTAAAAGGTACAGGCAATAAGAAGCATAAATGGTAGGTACACAATAGACAGGGGGAAGTTAAGAATAGTATGGGAAATGGAGAAGCCAAAGAACTTATATGTATGATCCACAGACATGAACTAAGGTGGGGAAATAATGGTGGGAGGAGGGTACAGAGAAAAAAATGGGACAACTGTAATAACATTATCAATAAAATATATTAAAAATAAATTTTAAAAATAGAGGGTTTTTTTTCATATCAATTCCTTATCCCTCTTCTCCAGGAAATTAGTGGCTATTAATCAGGAGAGCTAAAACAAAAATGCTTCTGTTGTGGCCAGTCTGACTTTCCTTCTTCTAGATCTGGCTGATGCAATCCAGGTATGTCACCGATTCTTGTGCCATACATGTCATACTGCCTCTACCACGATTGGTAGGATGGCAGAACAGAAATCCTTGGCAGCCTCCATTCCCATACCTGTTGAGAGCTTCTTACTTCAGGCACCTACAAGGTTTCACCAAGGGCTTTTTCTACTTTCCAGAGAATGCTCAGCCCAGGTAGAAGGGAGTCCTGAGGTAGCAAAAAGATGACATTCCTGAAGCAGTCCTGAGCCATTGACAAATGGAAGGTGGTGAAGAAATATCACAGCCGATTCTCTCCTCAGGAGACAACTGAAACCTGGAAGAACTGAACCCTGCTTCGCCATTCTGATAATCTTCTCATTAGGGTATTGACTTCTTCCACTTACCTGTCTCACTCTCCTCCTGGTGCTACCTGAGATGGCCTTCAACCTCACTGCATCACTGAGGCCTGAATAGATAAGAGCCCATTTTAGAAATAGTATTTACTTGGTGATACTATGGAGACTCATTTCCTCCAGTCTGCAGAGTGTGCCATCACCTCCTAACTCTCTCATTTCATTAAGATTGGCATCTGCTTATTTCCTCTGTGCATCAGTGCTCCCTCACCTGTGTGTCCTTTCACAAAATCTATAGTTTCTGCATACTGTAGAAAAGTTAGCTCTGGAAAATGGTGGTCATGTAGGTGGAAGCTGAGCCCACTTACTCATTCACCCAACTGGGACACTTGGCTAAGTAGCCAATCTTCTGAGACAAAAGAACCTTGGCTGACATGAAGTTTGGAAGACAAAGTGTGCAGAGGATTCTTTAAAATGGGTGGTAAGGAGATTTTATAGGCAGATGGGGAAGGTCCCCAGACCTGGCGGCAGACACCGGGGCTGCCATGGGGACATTGGAGAAGATCCAGGTCAGTGATAGCAGCCTAATTGCTCCGTCCCCTCCCAGGGCAGGGAAGTCACAGACCCACCAGGAGATACTTGGATGCATAACATTGCCAGGGGGTGGGGGAGGCAGCAAGAAACACACAGCTGGCTGTGTACCCAAGCTGTGGCAGCAGTCAGAGAATTTGGGGGATCCTGGTAACATCTGGATCTGGGAGACGTGGTGGGAGAGGTGGTGGGCTGCAACTGGCTGTGATCCAGATAGACTCTGGACTTGCCAGAGAGTTGGACTGTGTGGAAAGCAGGGTGTTGGCTCAGAGCAGCAGCAGCACCCAAAGAGACTTTATTCAAAAGGGGAACTGAGGTGCACCATGAAGGGACGGACCTCCAGCATACAGCAGCCAGGCCAACAAATAGGGAAGAGTATGGGTGCAATTTGCTCCCATTCAGTACAACTCACAGATTGATCAAAGGGGTGCAAAGCACAGTGTGGAGACTGTGGGCTGCACAGTGCTCTGAAGGTGTGGGCTGGAAACTGGGCAATTATTGTAGCCCAAACTGAGACCCCATCCTTGTGGAACCACAGGAAAGGGAAAATAGAGCCCAGGCCTCCTGTGCCTGCAGGAACAGGGAAGATCTGCACAATTGGCTGGACAGGATTAACAATCAACAGGAGGCTCTTTTTCGTTTTTTGGGTTTTTTTAAGAGTAAGAGAATAAGACCTGGAGCTGAGAAAAAAACAGAGACAGATCCAGGAAAAAAGTCAGAATGCAAACACCAACAAGTGAGACAAATTTCACATAGCTCTTCATCAGAATTTGCATTTTTTATTTTATTCCTCTTCTTTTCATTTATTTGGGATTTTTGTTTGTTTGTTTTGTTTTTTCTCCCTTTCATATTGCACTTTAATTTTTCTTCTTTTATTTCACTTGTATTCCAAATAACTCAGTACTGTTGGTATTTTACTTTTTATTCTCTTTATTCAGATTATATATATTTTTATCATACTATTGTTATTTCAAATCCCACATAGCACCCTTCCCTGGTCTTAATACATTTTTTCATCTTCCTGAGGTTTATTACTGCTGTTGTAAACTTTATTTTCTCTCACACTACACCAAGTTTCTTTTTTTTAAATTAATTAATTTATTTTTATTCAGTTACAATGGTCTGCATTAGCCCTCCACCCCACCCCAGCCAGTCCCACCTCCCACCTCTACCCTCCCCCTTGATTTTGTCCTTGTGTCCTTTATAGTAGCTCCTATACACCCCTCTCCCCACTATCCCCTCCCCACTCCCCTCTGGCTATTGTTACAATGTTCTTAATTTCAATGTCTCTGGTTATATTTAGTTTGATTTTTTCTTTTGTTGATTATGTTCCAGTTAAAGGTGAGATCATATGGTATTTGTCCCTCACCGCCTGGCTTATTTCACTTAGCATAATGCTCTCCAGTTCCATCCATGCCATAGCAAAGGGTATAAGCTCCTTCTTTCTCTCTGCTGCATAGAATTCCATTGTGTAAATATACCATAGTTTTGGGATCCACTCGTTTGCTGATGGGCACTTAGGTTGCTTCCAGTATTTGGCTCTTGTAAATTGTGCTGCTATGAACATTGGGGTGCATAGGTTCTTTTGGATTGGTGTTTCAGGGTTCTTAGGGTATAATCCCAGCAGCAGAATTGCTGGGTCAAAGGGCAGTTCCATTTTTAGTTTTCTGAGGAAATTCCATACTGTTTTCCACAGTGGCTGCACCAGTCTGCATTCCCACCAACAATGTACTAGGGTTCCCTTTTCTCTGCATCCTCTCCAACATTTGTTTGTTGATTTGTTTATGTTGGCCACTCTGACTGGTGTGAGATGGTACCTCATTGTGGTTTTAATTTGCATCTCTCTGATGGCTAGTGATGCTGAGCATCTTGTCATGTGTCTCTGGGCCCTCTGTATGTCTTCCTTGGAGAATTGTCTGTTCAAGTCCTTTGCCCATTTTTTAATTGGGTTGTTTGTCTTCTGGAGTAGAATCGTGTGAGTTCTTTATATATTTTGGAGATCAGACCTTACTCTCACTATTTCTCCTCCATCTAACCTCACATCAGCATTCTTCTTTCTTAAGTTAGCTCACATTTGTTTTCGCCTCTAATAAGACTCTTATTTCTTTTCCACCCTTTATAACAGTGGCTAGTTGGGTGAAACATCCATTATTACTGTACTTCTCAAAAAAAACCACCTATTTGTTCATTAAATATAGGTACTTTAAGTCCTATAGAATACTCTCCCACTGTCTAACTCCATTTTGCCTTCTCCCTGCCTCTGATCAGTTGAGTGAGGAACTTTATTTCATTGTTTTCTCTCTTCCCTTTTTTCCCCTCCTCTCTCAACTTGGGCTTTACTCCTCACTCTTATTAGTTTGCTTCCCCCATCCTCTCAAAATCATTTTTCTTTACTGTAGATATCTCACATTCACTTTCACTTTTCTACAATATTCTTATTCCCATTCCACCTTCATTAAACTTCATTCAGCAGTCATTGCTACCAACCCTGCTGTGGTTTTTTGGCAATTTTGCTCCGGTTGTTCCAGTACCTTTTCAATTTTACTTCGAACCTCATAGTACACTCTTCCCTTTTTTCACCCCATTGTTCCCATCACCTTTTCATGTTTTACTTACATTTTTAATTTTATTCTCTCCTTTTCTTTGCCCCGGTTCTATCCCAAGCCATCAATTCTCCTCCCTCTTACCACTCAATAACATTTTCCCCTCTTTTATTCATCTATATACCCTTTTTCATATCATATAATATCTGCAATCTCTCTTTACCTTTATTAATCTTAGTTCAATTGAATTTGAGATTGCTGATGTGGTAAGGGGTTTCTTTTTGCTGGCATAGGTGTGGTTGTCTGGTAATAGTGATTTGTTAACCGACACCTGAACTGTGGCATACAAGACAAGGTGAGACTTGTGACTACCAGTAAGCCCACTGGAGGAGAGAAAGCAACAACAATAAAGCCACCAATAGGCAAAGCCCAAGTACAACAAAAGAGCACAGACAAATGGAAGAAAGGGCAATCCTAGAGCATCCAGACAAGGAGATCAAAGAGACAGCACCACTGAGTCCCACAGAACTCCTCCCACAGAAGTTCACCCCCAAAAAACAGCTGGCAAAGCAGGGCATCCAGAATTGCAGAAACAAACAAAAAGAGTAACCTAAAATGGGGAAACAAAGAAAGAACCACCAACTGAAAGGAATGGAAGAATCCCCAGGAAAAGCACTATGTGAAATGGAGACAAGCAAACTATGAGACACAGAATTCAAAAGAATGGTTATAAGGATGTTCAAGGAATTCAGTGACAAGTACAAAGAACTGAGTGGGAACTCCAATAACATGAAAAGGGAATAGAAAGTGTAAAAAGAACCAGTAAGAAAGGAAAGATACAATATCTGAAATAAAAAATACACAGGAAGGAATTACAAACAGGCTGGGTGAAGCAGAAGACCAAATTAGTAAGCTGGAAGACAAGGTAGAAAGAAACACAAAGGTAAATCAGCAGCATGAAAAAAAACTAAAAAAATATGAAGATAGCTTAAGGGAACTGCAAGACAGCATGAAATCAAACAACAGTCAAATCATAAGAATACCAGAAGGAGAAGAAAAACTGCAAGGGATAGAAAACCTATTTGAAAAAATGACAGAAAACTTCCTTAACCTGGGCACAGGGAAAGCAACGCAAGTTCAGGAAGCACAGAGGGTCCTAATCAAGATGAACCCAAAGAGGCCTACTCCAAGACATCTCATAATTAAAATACCAAATTTTGAAGACAAAGAGAGAATCTTAAAGGCAGCAAGGGAGAAACAGGAAGTAACATACAAGGGAGCCCCAATAAAGCTAGCAGTTGATTTCTCAACAGAAACACTACAGAAACACAGAAGCCAGGAGGGAATGGCAAGAAATATTCCAAGAAATGAAATGCAAAGGCCTGAAACCAAGACTATTCTAGCCAGCAAGGCTCTCAATTGAAATGGAAGGTGAAATGAGGAGTTTCTCAGACAAAAGGAGGCTAAAGCAATACACCTCCACTAAACCAGCATTGCAAGATATACTAAAAAGATTGCTTTAAGAAGAGGAAGAAAAAGAGTGAGAGAGAGAGAAACACAGGTACAAAGAGAAAAAATGAATAAGTACCTATTAATAATAACCTTAAATGTACATGGATTAAATGCTCCAATCAAAAGGCATAGGGTAGCTGAATGGATAAGAAAATATGACCTGCACATATGTTGCCTACAAGAGACCTACCTACACAGACAGAAAGAGAAGGGTTGAAAAAAAATATTCCAAGCAAATGGACAGGAAAAAAAGAAAGCTGGGGTAGCAATAATACTTATATCAGACAAAATAGATTTCAAAACAAATACCATAGAAAGAGATACAGAAGGACACTTCATAATATTCATGGGAAGAACCCATGAAGAGGACATAAACTGCCCTGGCTGGTGTGGGTCGGTGGATTGAGTGCATGCATGTGAACCAAAGTGTCACCAGTTCAATTCCAGTAAGGGCAAATGCCAGGGTTGCTGTCTAGGTCCCCAGTTGGAGGCACGTGAGAGGCATCCACACACTGATGCTTCCCTTCCTCTCTTTCTCCCTCCTTTCCCTCTGTCTAAATATAAATAAATAAATAAATAAAATCTTTTAAAAAATAAAAATAAAAGAAGACATAAACAGTGAAAAACATGTGCAAACAACATAGGAGCACCCAAATATATAAGGAAAATCTTGGGGGACTTCAAGAAAGATACAGACAGCAATACACTTATACTAGGAGATGTTAATACATCACTTTCAAAAAAGGATAGATCTTCCAAACAAAATATCAACAAGGATATTGTGGCATTGAACAATGCCCTAGATAAAATGGACTTAGCTGATATACATAGAACGTTTCATCCCAAGTAAGCAAAATACACATTCTTTTCAAAGGAACATGGAACATTTTCAAAGATAGACCACATGATAGGACACAAAACAAGCCTCAACAAATTCAAGAAAATTGAAATCATATCGAGCATTTTCTCAGACCACAAGGGACTGAAAGTAGAAACCAACCTCAAGAAAAATACTCAAATACATTCAAATTCATGGAGATTAAATAACATGCTATTAAACAATGAATGGGTTAAGAATAAGATCAAGGAATAAATCAAAAAGTTTCTGGAAACAACTGAAAATGAACACACAACAGTCCAAAACCTATGGGACACAGCAAAGGCAGTCCTGAGAGGGTAGTTCATAGCAATACAGGACTACCTTAAGAAGATAGAAACACTTCAAATAAACAATCTAACCCACATATACACGAACTAGAGAAACAACAACAACAAAAAGCCCAGAGCAAGTGGAATGAAGGACATAACCAAGATCAGAGCAGAATTAAACAACATAAAGACTAGAAGGACAATTGGAAGGATCAATAAATCCAGGATATTTGAAAAGATAAACAAAATTGACAAGCCTTTAACCAGACTCATCGAGACAAAAAGAGAGAAAACCCAAATAAATAAAATCAGAAATGAAAGAGGAGAGATTACACCCTGGCTGATGTGGCTCAGTGGATTGAGTGCCAGCCTGCAAACCAAAGGGTCACTAATTTGATTCCCAGTCAGGGCACATGCCTGGCTTATGGGCCAGATCCCCAGTATGGGGGTGGGAAGGGCATCCCCACATTGATGTTTCTCTCCCTCTCTTTCTCCCTCCCTTCCACTCTCTCTAAAAATAAATAAAATTCTTTTTTTTTGTTTTTTTTTTTAATTTAAACATTTCCAAGATTTATTGTTCAAATTCTGCAGATTTCCTTCACAATAAACTGTTCCTTGCTGGGACATAGGGTTTTCATTGTGCTTCTCAAAGTTCCACAGGCTGGCTTTAAAAAAAAAGAAAAGAAAGAGGCGAGATTACAACTGACACCACAGAAATACAAAGGATTATAAGAAATTACTATGAAGAACTATATGCCAAGAAATTTGAAAACTTGGGTGAAATTGACAAATTTCTAGAAACATAATCTTCCAAAACTGAATCAAGAAGAATCAGAAAGCATGAACAGACCCAATAACAGCTAGTGAAACTGAAGCAGTAATCAAACAACCCTTGGCACACAAAAGCCCTGGACCAAATGGTTTCACAGGAGAATTTTACCAAACATTTAAGGAAGAGCTAACACCTATCTTTCTCAGACTAGTCCAAAAAATCTAAGAAGAAGGAAGACTCCCTTGGGAGTCTTCCTCATAAAAATAGGAAAACTCTTTTTATGAGGCCAGCATCACACTAATCTCAAAATCAGATAAAGATACACCAACTAAAAAAAAATTACAGGCCAATATTGCTGATGAACATAGATACTAAAATCCTCAACAAAATATTGACAAATTGCATCCAGCAATATATTAAAAAGATCATACACCATGATAAAGTGGGATTCATCCCAGGAATGCAAGGATGATACAATATTTACAAATCAATAAACATACTACATCACATAAAAAAAGGAAAGACAAAAATCACATGATCATATGAATAAATGCAAAAAAAGCATTTAATATGGTATAGCATGCATTTATGATAAAAACACTCAGCAAAGTATGAGTATAGGAAGCATACCTAAACATAATAAAGGCCATATACAAGAAACCTATAGCCAACATCATACTCAATGGGCAAAAACTAAAAGCTTTCCCACTAAGACCAGGAACAAGACAAGGGTGTCAACTTTCACCCCTTCTATTCAACTTAGTATTGGAAACCCCAGCCACAGTGATCAAACAAGCAAAAGAAATAAAAGACATCCAAACTGGAAAGGAAGAAGTAAATCTGTCCTTGTTTGCAGATGACATGATAAAATACATAGAAAACCCTATAGACTCTCCCCCCAAAACTACTCAATTTAATAAGTGAATTTGGCAAAACAGCAGGCTACAAAGTCAATATCCAGCAATTGATATCAAAGATATTTTTGTACATCAACAATGAAACATCAAAAACAGATCTCAGAAAAAAAATCTCATTTGCTATAGCAACAAGAAAAATAAAGTACCTAATAAACCTAACCAAGGAGGTAAAAGACCTGTACTCAAAAAACTACACAACACTGAAGACAGAAATTAAGGAAGACACAAATAAATGGAAGCATGTACCATGTTCATAGATTGGAAGATTTAACATCATCAAAATGTCCATACTACCCAAAGCAATTTATAGATTCAACATAATCTCTATTAAAATACCAATGACATATTTCACAGATATAGAAAAAATATTTCAAAAATTTATATGGAATTACAAATGAACTTGAATAGCCCCAGCAATCTTGACAAAGAAGAAGAAAGTAGGAGGGATCATAATACCTGATATCAAACTATACTATAAGGCCACTGTAATCAAAACAACCTGGTGCTGGAATAAGAATAGACACATAGATCAATGGAACAGAATATACAGCCCAGAAATAAATTCATATCTCTATGGTCAATTAATATTTCACAAAGGGGACAGGACCATAAAATGGAGTAAAAATAGCCTCTTCAACAAATGGTGTTGGGAGATCTGGACAGCTATATGTAAAAGAAAAAATGAAATTCAACCACCAACTTATACCATACACAAAAATAAACTCAAGATGGGTAAGACTTAAATATAAGTTGCAACACTATGAAAGTCCTAGAGAAGAACATAGGCAGGAAAATTTCAGATATTCCATGCAGCAATATCTTCACTGATATGTGCCCTTGAGCAAGGGACATAAAGAAAGAATAAACAAATGAGACCCCATCAAAATAAAAAGCCTCTACACAGCAAAAGAAAACACCAGCAAAATAACAAAGGAACCCACCAAAGGAAAATATATTTGCCAATGATAACTTGGACAAGCATTGGACCTCCAAAATATATAAAGAACTGATACAACTCCACTCCAGGAAGACAAACGACCCAATTAAAAAATGGGCAAAGGACCTGAACAGACACTTCTCCAAGGAAGACATACAGAGGGCCCAGAGACATATGAAAAGATGCTCAGCGTCACTAGCCATCAGAGAGATGCAAATTAAAACTACAATGAGATACCACTTCACACCAGTTACAGTGGCCAACATAAACAAATCAACAAACACCGAGTGCTGGCAGGGTTGTGGAGAAAAGAGAACCCTAGTATACCAGTACAGACTGTGTAACCACTGTGGAAAAAAGGTATGGAATTTCCTCAAAAAAGTAAAAATGTGACTGCCTTTTGACCCAGCAATGCCACTGCTGGGATTATATCCTAAGAATCTTGAAACACCAATTCAAAAGAATCTATGCACCCCAATGTTCATAGCAGAGCAATTTACAATAGCCAAGTACTGGAAGCAACCTAAGTGCCCATCAGTAAATGAGTGGATCAGAAAACTATGGTACATTTATGCAATGGAATTCTACACAGCCGAAGGAAAGGAGCCCCTACCCTTTGGGACAGCATGGATGGAATTGGTGAGCATTATGCTAAGTGAAATAAGCCAGGCAGTATAAGACAAATGCCATATGATCTCACCTATAAGTAGAACATAATCAACAAAACACACTACTGAGCAAGGTATAACCAGAGACATTGAAAAAAATAACAAACTGAGAGTAACCAGAGGGGAGGCAAAAGGAGTACAAGAAGAGAAATAAAGGTCATTAAGGAACATGTATAAAGGACCTAAAGACAAAGACCTCAGGGTGGGGAGAGGATTGAATGTGGAAGCTGGGGGTGGGTAGGATGGGGAATAGTAATGGGTGGAAAATGGGGACAACTGTAATTGAACAACAATAAAAAAAGAAAGGAAAGAAAATTTAGGGACATTTTAGACCTTAGGGACAAGAAGCATCACTGTCCTATGTGTCCAATAGGTAATGGATTCCCTCCTACCCTTGACCAGTTAGTGATACTTTTTCAACACAAATTACTCCTTCCAATCCAAGCTGCCTTCCACCTCTGGGGTTACTATTTAATCACATCACATCCCACTACCCAATCTTCTCAAGTAAGCATTTACCACCTTTTCTTCTGGTAAGCTGCACACATGTATACACATGTGCATATACACACACATTTATTTTATTATTTAATTGTGTTTACTTCTTTTTGCTGCTATAAACACAGGCAGCTCCTGAGCACCTGTGTGCTTCAGCCAGCCCCACATTCTGAGCCGGCCTCCACACAAGTATACACAGGGCCAGTCACACGTAGTGTCTGACATTGACTTGCACTTGGAGTCCTTCCCAAGGTGCCCCAGAAACAACACACCCAGTGGCCAGTTTCAGACCACAATAGAGCACCACTCAATTTGCTCCACAAATGGCACAAAGGGAGGTCTAGGCAGGCACCAGATCCCGGTGGGGCAAATACCAGTCTATGGAGTAGCTTATTCACTGTGGTCATGGCCAATCCTCACAGTAAGCCAGACTGAGGGTAAGTCCCACCCACTGTCACACAAATAGCAATCCAAACTCGATTACAAGAGGAGGGCCCATATAACCTTCCCAAAGGATATTCCTGGGAGCACCTAGCTCAGATGATTAGGAATAATGCAGCAATGGGCCCTACAGGACATCTACTACATAAGGCCACACTGTCAAGACTGAGAAATGTAGCAGCTCAACCTAATACATAGAAACAAACACAGGGAAGCAGCTGAGATGGGAGACAAAGAAACATGTCTGAAAGGAAAGAACATGAGAAGTCTCCAGGAAAAACAAAACAAAACAAAAACAAACCCTCAATGAAATGGAGGGAATCAATCTACCAGATACAGAGTTCAAAATAATAATTAAAGAATGTTCAATGAACTTAGGGGAAGAATAGATGAACTCCATGAGAACTTACATGAAGAGATAGTAAGCATTAAAAAAGGACATGGTAATCATAGAAAGAACCTGTCAGAAATGAAGAATATATTGAATATATTAGAAAGAACCAATAGCAGGTTAGTTGTCATTTGCTGTAAATAAATTACCATAAATTGGTGGTTTTAAAAAATTATCTTATAGTTCTGGAGATCTGAAATCTGAAATGAGTGTCATAGGGCTAAACTCGGAGTGTTGGCAGGGCTGCATTTCTTCTGGAGATTCTAAGGGAGAACTAGTTTCTTTGCCTCTTCCAACTTCCAGAGACATCCCGCATTCCTTGGCTCATGCCCCCATTCCTTCGTTTTCAAAGCCAGCATTGTTAAAATGAGTCCTTCTCATGCTGACCTACTTTTTTTTTCCTTTCTATTGAATGTTATGTGGTAACACTGGTTAACAAAACTATACAAGTTTCAGGTGCATGATTCTATAACACATCATCTGTGCACTGTATTGTGTCCAGCACTCCAAGCCGCCTCCGTCCATCACCATTTATTTCCCCTATACCCTCCTCCACAACCTTTCACTCCCCCTACCCCTGGCAATCACAACACTGTTGTTCATGTCCATGGTTTTTTTCTCTTTTTTCCTCTTTTGCTCAATTCCTCCATGCTGCGTACCCAGTCCCTCAACCTGCCCCCCAATGGCTATAAGTCTGCTCTCTGAATATGCCATGCTCTGATATATTTCTGGTTCTTTCTCTTCTGTCTCCTTCTTCCACTTATAAGGACCATTGTGATTACATTTGGCTCATCCAGATATCTCAAGATCAGCTGATTAGCAAATTTAATTCCATGTAAGAAATTCCTTGCAAATTTAATTCCTTGTAAGCTAATTCCCCTTGTTATATAATCTAATATATTTAGTTTTTAGGGATTAGAATGTGGACATCTTTGGGAGGGAGAATATTACTCTACATACCACAACAATTGTTTAAAATATTAATTCTGTTACTTACTGCTGTCAGGCGTAAATTATTCTAGATGTGTTATACAAAGATGACTCTATTACCTCACTCACTCTAGAAATAACATCTATCTAAAACACTGAGTACTATACTTGTGGGTTAACATTGCAATAATTGTCAATATTGAGAAACTGTGGTGTGTTAGTATTTGGTGTACTGAGCAATGTTTAATAATTACAGTGTGGTCTTCAGAATCAGACTGGTCTGGCTTTGAATATATGTTTACCACCTAAGTGGGTAATACTCTGGGCAAGTTAATTAAACCCTTTGAATCTCATTCTATAAAGTGTTAAAGAGGCAATATACCTCCTTCATAGTGATGAATTGATCATTTTATTTAATAACTGACGCTAAAATTCCTCATTAAAAATTCTGTCATCATTTGAAAAAATTGAGAAGACTATTTGATTACACATAGAATTGCTACATGTTTGTTAACTTTAATGCTTCTGAAATTACACTTAAATGGCAGTTGAGAAATTAGATGTCCCTTATTGACCCATAACATAGAAAATGATAGTGGAAGCAACAGTGAGAGAAAAGTAAAAACAAAGAAAACTAATTTGATGCTATATACAGTCAGACAAAGTTGTGTCTTGTACACTAGAAAGTCTTTTACAGTATAATGATCTTAGATCAATAGAAGACCAATGTTCAGTGTCATCCTGCAAGATGGGTTACTTTAGCAATCTTCTCCAGTTTTCTCCAATGTCCTCCTTTAGTATGACTGATAATGTTTTTGGTGATTGCCACCCACTCGAGATACCTTGCCTTAAGGGCTCTGTTGCCCACTGTAGCCTGCACATCCCTGTCCATACTGGTAGTTCTCATAGTTACACCCAGTATAATCATAGCGGCCTTGGGCGCTGTAGTTTTGATCATCACCATAGGCACTACTCTAATTTCCATATCCTTGACCATAATCGTTACCAAGTCTTTGGTTCCAGTGTTGGCCCTGACCTCAGTCATGATCTCTTGTCAATCAGCTGCAGTGCCTGTGCTCCTTTTTATTGTTGCTGCCACCACCTGTAAACCTCTTTGGGTTGGGCAACTTGGATTTCACACTTCCCAGAACCAATTAAATGTTATGTGCTTTCTAACAATTTCTTTACTGGTTCTGTGTGTGTATATGTGATAAAACAAAAACATCTTTTTTCATTTGTTTTTGTATCCATGGGAAGCTCAATATTTTTAATCTTTCCAAAACCTCCATAATATTCTTTAATTTGTTGTTCAGAAGTATCTGGGCTCAGTCCACCCAGAAAAATATTTTTGAGAGTTTCTTTCCCTTGTAAAGCTTTGGCCCTTCGCAGGTTTATCAATTTGCCATCTAGTTTGTGTTCTTTCAGTTCCAAACCCTTATCAACACTAGCAGTATCTTTGAAGAGCACAAATCCAACCAAATCCTCTTGATATTCCAGTGACTGGAGCTGTTTCAATTGTGGAGTCTGCAACTTCCCCAAATCAAGACAAATATTCAGCCTGATCTTTCTTGCTTGTACCCCAGCTGAAGCCTCTAATAAACATTTTACCCTCATCCTGCTGATTCTTGCCCTCATTGATCTTGGACCCCTCTGCAGATTCTCTATGTTGCTGTACTAGTTCATGTTCTCCACGGTGGCAGAGTTACCAGCAAGGGGGTTCTGGTGCACAGTCAGAGTCATAAGCCATGGCATCATGGAGCAGCAGCAGGGAAGGTGGGTCTAGAGCTATCTCCCTACCCTTATCCCCATTTTCAACCCCCCAACCCCTGTCAGGGCTGAATGCATAAATAAATAGACAATAAATCTATGTTTCCCTCCGTCCTTCCCCCAAAATCAATTTTCTAAAAAATGTAAAAGTGCGGTGGAAGAGAAAGGAAAGTTATTTCAACAAATATTTGATAGATGAGAAATAGATGGTGAAGTGGTGACTGGCTTGCCAGAATACAGGAAGTTGAAGCCTACCTTGGTGTCAAAAGGGACCAGAAAAGAAGCTAGTCAATTCATCTAACAAAACACCTGGAAGTTCAGCCTTTGAAATCAATCAGCTTTACAAAAACTGGGAAGAGTTGAAGTGAACACAGAGAATGTTTAAAAACCTACACTAATAATAATTGGAGACATGAAGACCTTCCCACCCAAGTTCCCTTTCCGTCCTGTGCAGTTAAGCAACTTAATCTCAATCTCTGCTATGTAAGAGATGGGATAAGTTCTTCCTCTGGAGAAATGGAGTCAGCTAAGTTTCTTAATGTGGGAACAAGAGACACATGAAAAATGGGATGATTCACAGTACTAACAAGGAGGGAACTATGTATAAATTCATATACTGAACTGTAAGAGTCTCCAAACCTCATCCCCATCAGGAGAAAACTGGAGGATTTTTGTTTAGAGTAAACAGTTCCACATACTGATCTTTGGGTGACCCTCGATGAAATAATTGGCTCCATACAGAAGGTCATCAGATGACAAGTTCATCTACCTTCCACAGAATTGATCAAAAGTTTAGTGACAAATTTTTTAATATAAATGGGAGGCCAAAGATTACCAATATTTGAGGAAAGTCTACAAAGTAAAAGAGCAAAACAAACAGAAACAAATAAACAAAAAAGATAAAAGGCAATGAAGAAGATCCTCACAACACATAAGATATTCAGAGAGATGTCATTGTGTCTATAAAATGAGAAAATGATGCAATTAAAAAGGAACAGTCCTAGAGTTTAAAATAAAAGAGCTCCTGAAAATTATAACTGATTTTTTAAATCAAATTCCAGAAGAGAAGTTAAAGTCAAGAAATCCAGGAAAACAGACTAAAATGTAAAACAACAGAGAATATAGGAAAGGCATGACAACCAAATGAGAGAATTTCACTCTGCTTTCCTAACAGGAGTTCCAGAAAACCTGAATATATAAAAAATTAAGAACTATTAGGTTTCCCTGAACTGAAATAAATAATTTTCCAGAAAGAGAGTGCCCAGGAATGCCCATAACAATAAATAAAATCATTAGACATTTCATCAAGAGTTAAAGGAAGATTCTGAAAGCTCATAACACAAATACACACTCAAGGCCCTTATTAAATAATAGGTATCACATCAACAACATCAACAACACTACGTGCTCAATGTCTGTGAAGCCAAACTTCTCAACTTCTGGTGCAAAATTATTCTTAGTTGAGAATTCTAAATTAACTGTATCAGTCTTAGTTGCAAAGAAGAAAATGCACAATGTTGGCCAAGAAAAATAAATTTCTAAAGCAGACAATTAATTCACTGAATCATTGGAAGGGTTAGAGAAATAAGCTCAAGACCAGGATTCTAGTATGAAGGCCCAGCACCACCCTGACGGGGAAAATGTTTTATTTTCTCCTTCTACCAACCTCACACTGGAATCCACTGCAACTACCCTTGCTTCCAGCACTGATGACACTACTGCCTCTGAAAACCTCATGCCTCTGGACCTTCACCAGAAAAATGACAAACCCCTACAAACTCAAGCTACTTGCTTCTGAATGGAAATCTGTACTGGTTTGTTTGACAGGCTACAGTCAGGTAACTGTGCCATAGCTGCAATGGAGGTTGATGAAAGAAATAAGTCTGGATTGTACCTTGGAAAGACAGGATTCATGAGATGGGGGATCAGAAAAATATAGGGAAAGTGTTTGAGAGATACTCTCAATTGCCAACATTCCAGTCAAATGATAGACATATGCTATTTGAGTCAAATTATCAATCAAATGTGAGAATAAGAATAAGCACCTTTATAGACATGCAAGGATTCAAATAAATTATCATGAATCGTTTCTTAGAGAAAGACTAGAAGATAAGCTTCAGCAAAATAAAAGAATAAACCAAGAAAGAAGACTAAGTAGTATCCCAGATAAAGGATCAAACACTGAAGAAGACTAACATTTGTTCACATGACCTAGAGTATAACCACCTGGGACTGAAAAAGGGTGGCAGAGGGATGGGAAGAAGGCTTCAAAGTGGAAAAAAAAGTAATAAATTGATTTGTTACCTCTTATATTTTAACATTTCAAAAAATATTAGCAAGTGTTTGACAGATTTATTAGCCTTTGAGAAAAATGGAAAACAGAAAAATACAAACAGAAAAATAAATATAGTAAATTAACAGAGTAAATTTGAAAAGGAAGAAACATAATATACTACTAGACTCCAAAGTAAATATTTAATTATTCAATGACTTGGAAACAAAGTACTCAGTTCATTAGAGATGTGCTAAACTATATTGAGAGAACAGTTTAAGGGAACACGTGTGTGTATGTGGTGTATATGTGGAGGGGGTTGTATTGAGTGAAGGATCCTGAACTAGCAAAGCAGAAAATCTAAAACCATTCATATTGATAAATTGAGAAATAGCCATAAAAGTATAAGTATTTACAAAGATATGAAAAATTATAAAACTGTAAAAGAGCTGAACTTGACACATATTAGGAGAACAGGACTTGAAAATAAGGAAGAATGGGATAGGAGACTACATTTCACTCAAATTCACCTTTTAGTTCTATTTGATTTTAACAATGTGAATGTAATACATTGACAAATGTAAGATTGTTTTTTAAAAAGAAAACTATGTTGGAAAATGATAATGTAGAAAGTGGTATCTGAAAAGCCTGGATATCATGTAGCAAAACTTTAAAAAACAGAACTAGTTCTGCATAACAGAAGACAATCAATTTGAGTTTCCAAGGAAATTAAGAAAGTAAAAAGCAGGCAGGAGAAAGACATAATGGGCAGTAGACAGGAAAAAAGGTAAAAATTTGTGCCACACAGTATGTAACTCTTTCCCATGATACTACAAAGCCATCAGTACCATATCCTGAACAGACAAGTAATTGCTGTAAGTGATCTCTGACAAGGAAACTGAAGAAATTTTTTTTCAAACATAGCTGGTGTCAGATGAAGAGAGATCCAACAGGCTGGGTTAGCTCTTAGAAAATGAGCTCCTTTAAAATTAGCACAAACCTTAGGAGAATTTTTAATTCAAAGATTTGATTTTTCCTGGATCTCGAGAGGCAACAAACTACCCAACTAATATCTGACTGACTGTGGGTTAGATAAAAAAAAAATATCTGATGAGTTTAGCACAGCTCTGACATATAGTAAGGATTCAGGGTAGGGTAGATATTATATATAAGCTCATATTAGCTTCATAAAAAACCCTTTAAGGTAGGCAATATTAACTTATTAACTCCATTTTTTTTTCAAGGATGAAAAGTCTGAGAGACATGATTTTCTCAAGATCACATAGACCAGTTCCCTGTCAATCAAAATCTTTGCACAAACCATTAGAAACATCATCAAGTTTATCCTAAGGTAAAGGTAAAACCATAAATATGCTGATCACATCATTAGTATCTTATACGTTGTAGACTATTTTTGAATGAGTGTGGCAAAAGATGAGGAAATACACCATTTTGCTTTGGAACCTAAGCTACTCCAACTATCTTAAACAGATTGAATGGTAAAAACTGAGTATGAGTCGAAATGGTCACGATAATGCAGAGGAACTTTTAACATGTCCATATTTTCAGTGGGAGAGTTGTTTTGTTCTGATTTATTTTTAACAACATTTTTGTGAATGGGTAACTTCTATTCTCACTGTTTTAAGAAACCCAATACCCAACTTACTTAATATATTAGATCATGAATGATATCCTGATTATGTTAAGAGTACTAGATCCTCAACTACCAAAACAGAAAGTCTGAAAGTACCAACTGAAATTAATAAATTAAAAAATGGACATACAAGCATGTTATTTGGAAAGATGCTAGAAAATTTGATTTGGCATGATTCATCAATTCCAGTAATCATTGATAAAGATGTTGAGTATGTTATACTGCAGACACAATCCTTTAGCTTCCCACTACCCCAATTTACTGAATGTTACTGTTAAAAAAAGGAGTTAGTAGGAAATTATTTGCCCTGTGTCTTAGAAATCACTCTTTTCTCTGCAGTATTTTTTTAATTAAAACTTTTATTTTGCAGTTGTACAAAATAATTCAGAGAAATCTTATGTTTCCTTTACCCAGTTTCCCTCAATGGTAACATTTTGCAAAAACTTTAAATGTCAGCAGATAAATTAAACATTTAAATACTATATGTACAAACACACATAAACACACACACAGATTTAGCACACAATCAGCCAGTTTTCTTCTTTGGGGTTAAAAACTGTCAATTGTATTTTGTTGACCCATGCTGCTTCCTTTGCCTCCTCTTCTTTTTTTTCTAATTTTTAAAGTATATTTTATTGATTATGCTACTATAATTGCCCCATTTTTTTCTCCCTTTTATTCCCCTCCACGCTGTAACCTCCCTCCTACTAGCTCCCCCCCCCCCCCACCATTAGTTCATGTCCATGGTTTGTACATATAAGTTCTTTGGCTTCTCCAAAAACCTCCCCCTGTCTATTTTGTACCTACCATTTATGCTTCTTATTCCCCGTACCTTTCCCCCCATTCTCCCCCCTCCTCATCCCCATTGACAACCCTCCATGTGATCTCCATTTCGGTGATTCTGCTCCTATTCTAGTTGTTTCTTAGTTTGTTTTTGTTTAGGTTCAGTTGTCAATAGTTGTGACTTTGTTGTCATTTCATTGTTCATCTCTCCAGTATTTTAAAAACTTTCATCTTTGCAATGATGTATTCTAGAATATTACATAGGATCAATGTCAATGATCTATTGGACTCTAAAACACAAATACTTCCATGAATCAACCAGGAAATAAAACTGGGGGACACAGCAGAGGGAGGCAAAAACTATGATAAACCATAAAATATATATCTCCTAAAAGTATTCAGATTCAATAACTTTTTCTGGACCAGTCAATAGATTCTTGCCAATTTTATTTGTTCTATAGGCTACCAGTTTGTGACTTCTTATCAAAAGTACCATTGTTTGCCATCAACATCCTTTTCAAAATCAGTGTCATCATCTACTTCAGTTCCTACTGGCACCTCAAAGGTTGCCTACAGAGATTCAGTGAATTATTTCATTCATTGAAGGTGTGCTGAGTCCCAGCTATGCCCCAGGCACTATACTAGCCATCAGGGAATCAGCACAGACAGCACAACGTACAGCTTTGTTTCTAGTGTCATACCTGGGACAGAAAAGCAATCATTGGCATAACCACACAAAGAAATATATACTTGTAAATCACAACATATACTGTTTCACAGGCTGCTATGAAAATAATATAACAGGAGAATGGATCTGTCTGAGTCCGTCTTAGTCTTTAAGAGCATGTTTCTTCTAGTAAGAGCCTGAGCACACGTAGATCCCTTACGTGCTGTCTCATAATATCTTAACCCATATAGATTCAAATTGCCCTGTAACCAATTTTGTTTTACTCTCCTGTCATTTGGAGATCATTCTATTTGACAGAGAAGGCAAAGACAAAAGCAAAACAAAAGTTGAAAGTGTCTGCTCCTCTGTATTACTCATCAATATTGTAATGTTGGCCCTAATCAACACACTGTTCATTCATTGATCTTTTGCCTCACATACAGCTTTTTAAAAAGGCATTTCTGACTGTCTTTGCATGCTCATTCTAGTCTCAAATCAATTTGGATTTTAAACTTTGTTATACAATTTTTAAAAAGCAGCTAAATTTAGTAGAAAGATAGCTTGGTTCAGATTTGAATTCTTCATAAAACACAAGTTGTTTTATCAGAACCAAATTATTTCATCTCTCTGAGACTCAGTTCCCTCATTTTAAAAATGAGAGTAATAATTCTTACTTTGCAGTGCTGAGGTAATGATGAGATTAGATCATGAAAGCAAAATATCTCTTGCAATGCCTAGCACAGAGCAAAGACCCACCAAACAACTGAGGGCTATTATTTTTACAGGCCTGTGCTATATATAATTGGTGTCCTCACCTGTATTGGGAGATTCTTAGAGACAGAGACTGAGCCTTTCACTTTTGTTCTCTCACACATTATGTCTAAGCACATGGTACCTAATAAATAGAGCAGGCGGGTGTGTTGACAATAACACTGAAAACTTTAAAGGAATTCCATATTTGACAATGTGCCTTAGTGTAACAGGGAAGAATAGCTTTTATCTCGTAAATACTAAATTGCAGGCTCTTTTTCCAGTTAAGCATACAGTTTGTTTACCATTAATTGTCACCTTAGTAGCTTCTGCTCCAATGCACAGTCATACGCTGGGTTGACAGGTTTACACTTCTATTCTGTCCCTGTTCTCACGGAACACACATCCTGCATGATGAGACCCTATCTCTCTATACCAAACAACCCTCTGCCTAATTTTTTTACTCAATCAAAGTGTTCAGTTATTTTGATCCTGCTGAGCAAAGGCAAATCTCATCAAACACCGTTAGAACAAGGTATAGAAGAGAAAATCTAGTTCTACATATTTAAAGGCTCTTTGTCTATGGCAATGAATTCCTAAATCTAGGTATGTATATCAAGGAAGAATGAAGGGAGTTCATAATATCCAACTTATTTAAAAACTGCTATAAACATGTAAAGTGTTACAGATGAGCTTTGCCTTACAAAATAGAAAGGCAAACAACCTCTATTTTATAAATCAGTTGAATTCTAGCAGTTTAGTCCAGCAAATATATTTCTTGGGTTATCAGAATAAAACTATGTTCCATTTAACAACAAAATTAAACTTGTCTGGGTCCGTAACCTAACAATAGAGATAAATCCATTTTTCCTCACCCACTGCCAATATCATTTCTGTAATAATAACCTGGAGTAATGAATGCTGGATGCTCTTCCCAGATCCCTTCATATCTATTTCATAGGTCCTGGGTGTCCACCTCTGGCTTCTGCATCTCTTTGTTTCTAGTGCCATATCTGTGACTCTCCTGGGAGAGTCATACATTGCTAACTTACCCTGTTACTATCAGGCTTAAAATACTTATGTGCAATTTTAAATGTTACTTCTAAAAAGCTTAATTTATACTTTAAAATTATATTCTAGGAATACACTTAACCTTCTAATCCAAAGACTATCCAAACTGTCACCATAAAAAAGCCTCCCTCACCCACAAAATGATAGTAATCACAGCTCCTTTGGTGACTTGAACTACCAGGTGTTTCTACACTGTGGCCGTTGAGACAAATGCTACAGATTCTTCTGGAGCATCTGGATTTAAAGCTGTAGAAAATCTATACACACAAACATGCACACACGTACTTTAACACTTAATTTAGCTCCAATGCCTAGACCAGTGACTATCTTACAGAAGGCACTTAATACATGTTACAGAAATCAAAGAACAATCAAATGTGTAAACAAATAAACTCATGACTTAAAAGACTTCTATTGAATATCTTCCACATGCCAGGTGCTAACCTAGCCTTCAGGGATACCATGATCAGCAAAATGATTCATAGACCCTACTCTTGTAGAGTTTACATTCCAGGGAGGCAAAAAGGTAATCACTGTGTGTGTGCACACACGGAGAACCAACTAAATTCTGTAGAGGGGATAATGTTTTATAGGGATGACAAAGACCTAATATGGGGTCTAGCAGCAAAGACAGGAATGTGCAGGATTTGACACTTGCCCCAGTAGCTCCTGAAGCTATGGATACCAATCCATATGCACGTATCATTGGTATATCAAGGGTGGCCAATATTCCCTGAAGTATATATCTAAACAAGTGTCTTTACAAAGAAAATTCTATTTTCAATAAATTCTTTAAAGTCATTGTATAGTTACTATTCACGCAAAGTGAGGAATCATCTCTAATCAGTTTTGCAACTTATCTTTATTGTTTACTTACAGTAAGATGAATCTGCAATGTGATTAAATAATAATATAGTGAACTGTTAGAGCCAAGAATCAGAGGAAAGCTTATAATGAGTTCCAGCAAAGATTGAGAGAATTTGGCTCCCTCCCCGAGGCATTTTTCTCCTCACTCTTTGGAAAGTGTGAGCTCCTGTATACAATGGAATAACATGCTAGTATCAGCCTCAATATAAATGTTATTTTATAGAATTATAATATTTTTTGACAGAATAAACAACCCAGTTTAATTTTATTAACTGTTTGCTTACTTTAGTGAAAATAGCATTAAGTGTGACGCCATGGGAACTTACTTCAACTCTCCTGCAGCTGTACTGGCAAGCCCATAAACAATTTTATTCATTCTGTGGGTGCTGTGCTGTGCGGCTGCAGTAAGAGAATTAGGAAGGCAAGTCTGCTATAAACACTGAAAAAGAATTATGAAAGTAGAAGATACAAGTACAACATGATGAGGAATGAACTTTACACCTGGAAGCTAGATATCATTGTTGCAATAATATCTTCCTACAGATTAGACCAGGGTTGTTCAGATACCTTGGTTCTAAAGCATGAAAACACATCCATCAATATGCTGGCAGTCTTCATGGAGGCTCTGGATAAAAGCCTATTTTTGACATGTCAAAGGTAGACAGTACTAACACCTGTAAGAATAAAAGAAGTAGAAGAAAATCTTTAGCCAACTCTGACATCTTGATTATAGACTGCCTTGTAGGGTCCTGCAGTGTCTGTCACTCCCTGGGTCTTGAACCAGGCAGGACAGTGCATACGACAGGCAGTGTAGTGTGGCATAGACAGCACAGGCATTGCAATCAAAACACTGGTTTAAGTTCTCTCTTGGCCAAAGAGGAGGTGTGCAGCATTGAGCACTTAACACTGTAAGTATAACCTTCCTCATCTATTAAAGGAAATAAGAAAGCACACTTTACAGGTTGTTTAGAGTGCTAAATGTAATTATACATGTAAACCTCCTTGCATGGTCTCAGGGCAGGTGTTTAATAAATGTTCAAATAAATACAAAGTTGTCTTTATCTCATCACTTAGGAATGAGATGTGGAGATTTGAACAATTACAATGACTCCTTGGGGTACACTCACCAAGGTCTTCCAGCTTCCCTCTTCCCACTTACTTCCAAGTTAGAGAATTGTTCAGGATCCTCCCAGCTCTCAAGGGATCTATTTTACTACAAATGTCCAGCTGTCCATTGCCTTCACCATGTGACATCTACTCTTTCCTTCTGAACCCCATATACCTCCAGAGTAGTCTCCATAAAGCTTCACTCTGACATGTCACTTCATTATCTACAACTTTTGGAATCCAAAAAGTCCACAGAAATTGTTCCAACTCTGAGGTAAGGCACTGAAGACCCTCCATTTGTAACTTGCACATGTGGATGGAATAGAAATAAAAACTCTATCATTAAAATGACTATCAAAATCTACTATTACAAATTATAAGCCACGGCACAATATCCTATGCCTAAGAGATTGAAAATCAGTTACACAAACATATATCTAGTCAGTAGCAAATATCTTTGAATCTTTCTCTGCCAGAATTGCTAGCATGTCTCTAAAATATTATGAGCAATTTGCTCTTTTCAAGCAAGTAGAGAGGTTATGCTGTGCTGCATAGCAAGTTAGTCTGAACAAAGTAGTGACTCACAGAGTCTCAGGTAGGTGGCATAATACCAATAACAACAGCAACTAATCAATGATGCCTGTCTCAGCCCAGTTCCCCTAGACTGACTAAGATGCTAACATCTTACTAGGAATAGCAGATGTCAAGAAAAAAGGCACTAAAGGAGAAAGAGAACCTATAAAGCAGAATATTACTGAACTAGCCACAGCTTTGTAGCAAGGTCCATTGATTGCCCAGTCTCCCTGGATGACTTTATAGAAGCATGTAGGACTAATGAGTTTCCAAAGAGTCCAGAGAAAAGGGATAGGAAATAATTTCTTTGTTTGTTCCCTTCTGGGTTCTTCCCCATTAATAGTTGATGTTCACACTGTGGATTCCCTAAATCTTGGTGGTGGCACCTGCCCCTTCAGCAAATACTAAGGAAGTCAGATCCTATGTCCTTCACCTTGGTGCTTTGAGGCAGGAAGTAGTAAAAGAAGGTATGATCCACAGACCTTGTGGAGGTGTTCACTGAAACAATGACTTTAGACACAGCAGGTAGCTAGTGAAATCTATGCTGAATCAGTTGTAGGATCCCTTCTGTGCCCCTTCCAATTTAAGTGGATAATGCTCTTGAAAGATAAAGTGGGAAGAAGCAGGTTGAACAGGGAGAGTCTTCAGAGCACTCAATAGATCTGACATCTGTGAAAGGTTAAGAGGGAAGGAAGCAGGCTTGGGCCAGGAAGGTTGCAGGCTGTGATACAAGGTCTGACAGAGCCTAAGCCAACTCCACACGGTGTTCTAGAGCAAAGACTGCCCAGTACAGGAGACCCATATTAGGCAGAAATGTCCAGACTCTAGTAACCTGTCCATGCTCAGTGATGTGCTGACAGCCACCTGGGAAATAGTGACCTTGGTCCAAATGCCATTGCAGTTCCCCAAGGTGCTATAATTAATGCTATTAGGTAACTGCATGTCTCCCAACTTTAAAATAAGTGAGATCTCACTTACTCCTTGAAGTGAGTTCCAAGCAGAACATCTCCATAGCTCCCACACCCACAGAGATCTTGCTTGCCTTGGAGCAGCTGGCCAAGCAAATTGAGAATTTGATGAGATTGATCCCTTAATTGTAAAATTCAATACATGGTTTTCTTGTTTGAACTTTCTGATTTTATTTAGCTAATCTTCCTGGTGAAATATATGAATTCAGTATACTTCTTCAATAGCATTAAACTTGGCAGAAAAAAAAAATGGCCAAAGTTATTTTGGGGCAGTTTCCATCCAGAGATATGCATAGGTCTCTATAACTAAAAACCCAAAACTTTTCATTCTCTTTTAGACCAGTTCAGCAACATAGAGCAGGTGACAGATAGGAGAGTGTTCCAAGATGAGCAATGGTTATAATTATGGCAGGATTGATTGATGGAGGAAGAAAAAAAAAACATCCAATTTGTACAGCTGGTCTTCACAGTTTTTGAGAAGAACCAAAGAAATCTGTAAATACTTGGGATGTAAAACACAATTAGTAGAAATGCAATGAATATAAGTTCATGCAATGGGATGAAGTTCCATTCAGAAAAATAAGTAATTTTTCTTGCTGAATGACAAGAAAAAAAACTTCCTAACCTAGGAGAGGCTTACAAAATTATATTTAAAAGTAGACTAGAAAGAAACCCAGGTCATAGTAAACAATTTTGTACCATCCCATAGGGGAATCAACTTATTGATTTTTTTTCTCATTTTTTGTATACCTCCTTCTGTGTCTATACCGCAACTTTCCAGAGACTTTATTAGTGCCCTTGGCAGCTCTGCGCACAAATGGATTACTAATGATTTCCCTATGGAAGGATCAAATATCCTTGGAGAGGAGGCTGAACTGAAATTTTCAGGCAACTACCACGTCTCTCCTAACATAACAGCTGGTCTCCTGGAGAAAAGCACAGGAAGTCCAGAACCAGAGAGTAGGCTGTGTACTAAAAGGTGCAGAGTGAAAACTTGTAATCCAGTTCCCCATGGAAAGACTTAACCATCAACAATGATTAACTGTCATTAGAGAATACTGCCTGGGTCAAGTTTGTTTAACCTCTACATTACCAGAAGTACAGCACGAATAGTATTAAACACTTGTATTGCTCACTTGTATCATTCCTAAGTACCTGCTGCTAGGGGGAAACGCATTGTAACTAAGCAGAGCATCAGAAAGACAATGCAGCCTTGCTAGAGAAATGAGAGCAAACCCTTTCTCAATTTGAATAGCAGCAGTACAGCAAGAAGCAGAACAAGAAGGAGCATCCTATTAACACTCAGGGATGGCTTTGTGGGCATACAACTTAGTCACATAGGGGTCTATGCTTAGAAAAACCATATCTTTGGTTTAACGTTTTTGCAATCACCACCTTGAAATTCTTAATAATTTCTGAACAAGGGGCCCCACATTTTAATTTTGCATTGGGTCCCACAAATCATGAAGGCAGTCCTGCTAAAACTGTCTTAAAATTAACAAAGTGCTTTCCCATACATTACCTAACTTTATCACTGCAAATGTCTGTGAGGTAAGTAAAGCAGGTTTTATTGTCTGTTTTACAGCTATGTAAAAGGAGGCTTAAAGAAGATAAGGCATTTGCTTCACAAAGTTAATTGCAAGGTACAGCTGAGACCTAACTCCATGACTTCGGACTTCTAGGTAAGAGCTCTTTCCATTAGCCCACACTACCTCCAGATATCCTGAACTGTGGTTCAGTAGGGCAGGTGAGAACAGCCTCCTATTTTCAGTAGTTCCACTTCACTGATTTTATTTCATCTCAAATTCTTTCCGTGTGACAAGATCTTGCTCCTTTTTGACAAGATCAGCTTCTTTCTTTTCTATTTGTTAATGGACATTAAAATGTGGCTATTTAATCCTTATCTAAATCCCTCTTATCTTTGTGTGTAAAAGTCCTTTCACTAATTGGCAGGGTTATATTTGGGTTTCCTATGCTTTTTGACCCCTGTCAGTACACAGAAATGATCTATGATCTTGCTGGCTGAGTGTGTGGGATTTCTGGGTAAATTTTTCTTAGCTTTATACAGTAAAAGAGGAGTTCTAATTAAGAATCCTGTGAGGCAGAGCTGAAAAATATTAAATAGCATGTGGTAAAGTGCATCTATCCCTGTTAGAGAATGCCTAGGATTGGCAGTTGAGGGAAAAGACGAGTGTAACGAGATATTAGGTTGTGGAGATTATAGAACCCCTAGAAGACACACAGCATGGCAGGAATGGCCAGGCGTTCCTCACTTTGCACAATAGATCTTAAAATGGGAAATTTCGCAAGGCTTCCATCTCTAAGTATAAAAGCAGTTTGAGAGCCTCTATGGATAAAAAAAATTTTTTTTCTCTCTAAGGAGCATAAAACATAAAGAATCATATTTAAGTTACCCAGGTCTTTGGTCTTGGGGGAGAGTTATAGCCATCCCTATGGTGAATCTGACTGAACATCAAGGAAAAAAGACAAGTGAGATAGTTACTATAATGTACCATATAAAAGAGGCAGAAAAATCATTATAAAAGATTATATTAGGTTTATAAAAAGATTATATTGCAATGACACCCTCAGTTTCAGGAAATTACTAAAGTAAAAATAGTATGGTAGCTTAATAATACATTCTAGACCTTAACCCATGTAGTACACAGTATAGAGAAAAAAGCAGAAACTCTGGAACCATACAGACACACGATAGATTCCAAGCTTACTTTTTCTGTAGTTTGTGGGCCTGGACAATTTACTTAACCTCAATAAATCTCCCCCACTTTATAAGAAAATAGGAAATAATAACATCCACCTTTGTCTGTGGAAAATAATAAACAACTGTATATCATAGTACTTGACACAGAGTATGTGCTCAGAAGGGAAGCTGTTACTATTTATTCCTCTCCAATCAAGTTAACAATACTTGGCATGCCTGGGAGACATTCTTTTCCATCCTGACTTGATCCTTTACCTAGTAGCACAGAATCTACAGCCGCCAATGGCCAAGGTGACAGGCAGCTTCTCCATTCCCGGGTAAGGGAATCTCACAATCAGAGTGGAAGGGAATGTAGTCCTCCTCTTTTGTTTGTTCAAGTCCTGGCACCCCCCCCAAAAAAATACATATATTTAAAATAATTCTGCTGCATCCTCCTTTTTTATCTATCACTGTTTCTGACTCAACACTGGTGTTCCAAGATCAAGTTTATTCTCAGAGGATCTGTTACTTGATGCACCACTGTGCGTTACAAGAGGAGAAGCTTTTTGATTACTTCCTGCTTTCAACGCAGAGTCACTTTGTGCTAGCTGCAATTAAACATTTACAATCATTTAAAAACAACAAAAAATACATAGTTTTAAAACAATTGTGATGTTGGCTTTGCAGGGTTTTTCTTTATAGCTAAATATTTGCAAACATGCATTGTTGACATATGCATGAAAACTACCTATGAAAGAACAAAATACTCTATAGTTTTATAAAGAAACATTGAATTTTTTGTTATTATCAAGTTATAAATAATGTTTAAAACATTTAATAGATTCTAAGAACTTGAGTTTTTCCTATTTTGAATCATCACAATAATTTTGATTTCTATGTGCAAATGGTAACAATCAGCATCTAACTTTTCTGAATGAACTATCACCTCTTATCATAAACTAATGAAATGTGTACAGCAATTGCTTGAGTCATTTTAGCAATTTTTGCTAAATCTGTCTACCAAGAAAGTTATCACATTTACTGTGTTCCTTGCTTCCATACATAGCTTATAGTGAACTATAGAAGATATTTTCAAATGTTTTCAACATGGGGAAGAAAGCCAACATAGTAAGTCCTAAAGAAAGACATCATAGGATTAATAGTCAAAAGACATGGGTTCTTTTTCCTACCTGCTGAAGGCTGAATGTTTGTATAACCCCTAAATTCATAAGTTGAAATCCTAATGTCCAATGTGATAGTATTAGAAAGTGGGAGTTTGGTGGAGGGCAGGGGGTGATCAAATCACAAAGGCAGAGTATTAATGAATGTAATTAGTGCTTTTATAAAAGAGGCCCAGGCACCAGAGAGCTCTGTAGTCCCTTCCACCATGTGAGGATACAACAAGAAGTCTGTGACTCAGAAGATGACCTTCACCCAGATCTCAGACTTCCGGTCTCAGAACTGTGAGAAATAAGATTTTGTTGATCATAGGCCACCCAGTCTATGGTATTTTGTTATTAGCGGCCCAAATAGAGAAGACACTACTTTTGAATTTCTCAGCATTTTATCTTAAACTAGTTACTTCACCTCTCTGAGCCACTTTTTCTTTATTTGAATCTTAAAATATGACCAAGGTTAACTATGAGATCTACACCAGTCATAGACTCCTATGACCCTGTTTTCCTGGAATATTATGTTGATGTGCAGGATATAGGTCCACACACTACCTTGTCCTCTTGCCTTGTCTTGCTTGCCATATTATAAGGCAAAAAAATATTCTGCCAGAATGAATTATAAAACATCATTAAAGAGGCAAATGGAAGAAGAAATGTGGCTGAATTTGTTCCCCTAATTCTATATTAGTCAATTGTTAATTAATATCAGAGAGCATCATGACTTTAAAAGGCAACTAGATGAAATGCCTCAGTTAACAGATGAAAACAGACATGAAACATTTGTCTAAGTGTTGGGTAAATGGAGGCACTCTGGCTCCCTCACCCTTAGTCTGGGGAACTAAGATAAGCTGTGTTCTCATAGCCTAGAGACTGGGTCCGATAAATGTTTCCCATAACACTGAGTGGGCTCACATGCGCAGAATCATGCTATGTGATACAATATTCTGGCTTCCTGCTGTCTTTGTCTGTATTTAGTACAAGGGGATAGGGGCTCCCAGCTGGGGTCACGCAACTTTCAGTGTGCACGGATTGCCCACCCTTGAATAAAGTCACGTCAAGCATCACCATGGTTCTGCGCATTTTCTTCTGTCTGCCCAAACCCAGAGTGAACCTTCCAGGCCTTGACAGGCTGCAAGACACCAGGGCTAACAACTTAAGTTGTAGCAAAGCTAGGACTAAAACTCAGATTTCCTGACTCCGGCCCATTGTTATTACTGATTTGTAAATGTGCTAGGATCTTAACATTTATATGATAATGGGTGAAACTGAGAAATTTATTCACGTGAAATTTGAAGCCACATCGCTCATATTCTTATGTACTTCCCAGTAATTTCTGTCCCAATAGTATGTGGAGCCAGGAAGAATGAGAAAGACATGAATGATAAGAGGAAGCCTTGGGCCTTTCAAACCCTGAGCTAATCCTGAATATCAGAAATTTCTTGTGGCCTCCATGGACATTATAAAAAAACAGCTTCTTTATTCAGTTTTTAGTAATAACCACAGCATTTATCAATTAACCTGGTTGGGAAGAAAACTGATCTTTAAAAAGTAACTTCACAGAGACTGATATTGAAATCTATTATCAACTTGGTTTTGATAATATTTACTGATCATACTTTAAGAATATCTCTATTTCCTCTCTGTATCTCTCTCAGATGTCCTCTCTATGGCTTCTAAAATGTGTATCTGACCTCTCAGTCTTTAATTCATCTTTTGTAATTGGCCCTACATTACTCAGGATCTCACCTAAAATGTCTCCTGATGGATAGTAACACTTGGTTGAGCTTTACCATTGCAAGTAACCAGCAAGAAACAAGGCAGCTGGTCTTGTTGCATTGAGAAAACCTGGACTTAAATCAGAGCATGATTCCCACGTGGCCCCCAAGTCAGTGCCTCATTCATCCCTCAGGCATTGAGATATCTGAAGGACATTTTTAGCTTTCAAGAGATACAAAGGTGCACCAAAAACTCTTCAGAATTAGCAGGTAAAAGATCACAATTCCTCTGGACACTGGCATTTGGTTTCATTTAGAATCTTGTACAACTTGTTTCATTGGTGGCTGTTTCTTCTCCAGGTTATTTTATACAAGTTGTCATCTCAACTACTGGTTATTTCATCTAACTTAAAATTTTAAAATGTATTAACAATATGCTGCAGAAACTTATAGCTCCTCACTGAAATCTGTTTTCCTCTTCTTCTTGGTCTCATTTTAAGTGTGACATCTCTTTTCTGTTGAGGATCTGACCGACACAGATGCTGAAAGAGGGACAGTGATGGCCCATTAGAAGAGAAACACAGAAACCAACAGCCATAAGGAGTTAAGGGATACTTTCCCCTTATTCTCAGTTTGCCTCTCAGTCCCCCAATCAGAGGAGTCAAGTCTTGAGAAGAGACAGAGAGGAAGTCTGACCCTAAAATAAGCCCCTACTCCCAGGAGAGAGGCAGGAGAGAGAGAGAGAGAGAGAGAGAGAGAGAGAGAGAGAGAGAGAGAGAGAGAGAGAGAGGAAATAAGGAGATCAGAAGAGACCCACACAAATATAAGTATAAACTTTTAAAACAACAGAGAAATAAATGCCATTAAATAATAGTGTTGTAAGGATGAGCCAATATAAAAAGAACAGGTGAGAGACAGAGCAAATTGAAGGTCAAATTTCAAGCAAAACTAGGGAAACAAATTAACTAGGTGCCTTTATAATCACTATTTCACAGACATAATCACTGAGATTGTCAAGCGGGTTTCACAGTTTACCTGCAATCACAGGAACCTGGGGGCAAAAATAGCCTTAGATTTTCACTTGACTCTTTTGAGTCACATTGCTTCAAAGAATGTGGACTTTTACATTTAATCCCTCTTGAAAATTATCAGAGAGTGATGGAGAACCACAAACAAGGCAGTTATATTTCCTGTGAGGGAATGAAAAAGTTACAAAGGGGCTTTCCAAACAGAGAGGAAAGAAAAATTCAGTCTTCTGTATTTAAAAACCTACACAAGAGCATGTCATTCAGTTAACCTTAAAGACTTACCTGTAAATAACATTTTATAAATATATACTGTAAGGGCACAAATCTAGACTTCATTTTTGATCATAGATATAACTCAGGAACCAGTGTTGAAATCTATCTAATATTATAGAACTAGCTCTCCAGCTCATATCCATAGCCCAAGGTAATTTAATAATCATAAAACAAGATAATATTTTTAATTAAATATATTTTAAAATGGAACATGAAATATATTGTAATAATATATGTAATTCATGTAATAATATTGGAGGTGGGACAGTTTAGAGCCTTTCCTCATCCTCAGGCATTAATTATTAACTAGGTTAAATCATTTCTTTTAAGAGCTTACAAAACTCATCTACTAGTAAGCAAACTGAAATTCTACTATGAAGTATGTTCATCTTCAAAATTATATTAGTATTTGAAAGAACTTTTTAAAATGTAGGCATGATTGTGTTCTAGGTATGACATGAAATATACGTAACATATTTCTGACTAGGACGTGTTGGCATTCTGGACATCTGAGACCATCTCAACACACTTTAGGTCAACATTTATCCATCACCTATTAAGATACCTCTAGTTCACTTTCTAAATGAAAAATGACTTCTAATATTTTTGTGCATGGTGGGGGTGATGTTGGGTTGCTACAGCAGTGATCCATGTGTATATCTGTGCCTGTGAACGTGTACATGCCCTCACATGTTTAGGAAGAGGTTTTCTTTAAAATGGCAATAGGGCTTGGAAAAAAACTGTGGTACATTTGCCAAATGGAACACTGTGCAGCAGAAAGAAAGAAGGAGCTCCTACCCTTCATAACAGCATGGATGGAACTGGAGAGCATTATGCTAAGTGAAATAAGCCAAGCGGTGAAAGAGAAATACCATATGATCTCACCGATAAGTGGAACCTAATCAACAAAACAAACAAGCAAACAAAATACAACCAGAGACATTGAAATAAAGAACAAATTGACAGTTACCAGAGAGGAGGGGGCAAGGGCCATCAAGGAACATGTATATATAAGGACACATAGACAAAGCCAAAGGGGGTAGGTTCAAGGGTGGGAGGTGGGGATGGGTGGGGCAGGGGGGCATAGTGGGGTGAAAATGGAGACAGCTGTACTTGAACAACAATAAAAAAATAAAAATAAATAAATAAAATGGCATTAGGGGCTCATATTCATAAATCTTTCTTTTCATCAGAAGACTCATATCCCGATTCCTAAACTGGCATTAAGATACTCCCAAAGCATGCCTTAATTTTATTTCCAAACATTAATCTTCTCCATTCTGCATCTCCATATATATTTACCTCTTTGTTGGCCTTTTCTCTCCACACTTTTGATCATGTTGCAGGGGTGTCCAACCCACGACCTGTGGGCCTCATGTGGCCCAGGATGGTTATGAATGCAGCCCAACAGAAAATCAGAAATTTACTTAAAACTTTTTTTTGCTCATCAGTTTTCGTTAGTGTATAAAATGTGTGGCCCAGGACAACTTTTCTTCCAGTGTGGTCCAGAGACACCAAAAGTTAGATTCCCCTGTCCCACTTCTTTCCTCCTAACCAAATTCTATCAATGATTTATCCCCTGGTTTAAATTCTTCCTCTTCTATAAAATGGTCCTGAAATATTTTAGTTCAATATTCACACTCTCCTGTTCTCATCTGGCACTGTGAGTCTGTCTTACTAATTTTAAAATTAATTATTCACTACCTTATGAGAGATCTATTAATATTGAGGCTAGCCCCTTAGTGTTTTATCATTTTACTGTGTCCATAATTACTGGAACTTTCCTAAGTGACTCTGTGTATGTATGTGTATGTGTGTCTTTTGACATGAAAAATAAACAAAATATAAATAAGAGAAGGAAAGAGATGAAATGAGACTTTTAAAATTATGTAAATATCTATATTTCTTTTTATTTTTTTGTAATTTAGCACTGCTTTGTAATTTACCATTTCTTGTGCTTTGTTAGTCATTTATTTGAATGGCAGAGATGTGATGTGTCTTTTTGCATTTTTAAATAGTTCCTGCAAACACTTAACACAGCAGTTAATACCTATTTACAGCAATCAACATTTTTGCTTTATTTATGACATACGAAACCAGAGTACTGATTAACACACATAAGCCTAAAGTCAGAGTTGGTATCAGAGAAAAAAGGAAAAACAAAACAGTAACAATGAAAACCTAGGTTGGTTGCTTTAGCCTTTCATATTTCTCCTGGCTTAAGTCCACATTCAAAGATCCAGGAAAACCTCTTTGGATAGTCAAATCAATACAAACCAAGTAAACCTTGCAAGCACATTTTCAGAAAGAAGAAAAGGCATACTTTTAAAAAAGTAAAGTAACCAATAAACATCAAAACTGAAGTAGCAAGTTCCTGGATGGTGTGGCTCAGTGGATTGAGTGCCAGCCTGCAAACCAAAGGGCTGCTGGTTCGATTCTCAGTCAGGGCACATGTCTAGGTTGCAGGCCAGGCTCCCACTAGGGGGTGCATGAGAGGCAACCACACATTGATGTTTCTCTCCCTCTCCTTCCTGAAGTAACCAAAAATCCAACAATGTTCCCATGTCTTTAAATGTCTTACAAGTATCCCCTGGGGTCAATTACTAAGGAAACTCCTTGAGGCTATCCTTTACCTAGCTCTGGTGGTATGTCACCTCTTTGCTGGTGTCACCCTTTGTCTGTGTTCTTTGTATCAAAAGATATTCTTTGGATATTCCTGTGTAAATAGGGGAAGATGAACATGCCTTATCAGTGATTACAGTTCCCCTGCAGATCCTTGAGCTCAGGCTATAAAGCTTGCCTCTTAATGTGTGTCCTCTCTGTTTGGAGAGCTATTGTCTCTGCATAAATATTCTCTCTCTGAGTAAGATCATTCTGTTTCTTCTCTGTATTGCCTTGTGGTTCAGATTATGCCTGAGCTGCAGGAATCTCCTCAAACTCTCTCTGACCAGGGCCCCTTCTTTCCCTAATTACTAGGTGTTTGTTTCTCAATCTACTGCTAAGTCCAGCCCCTACACACATACATACTAGGGGACAAGGGGCTGGCATCTGACTCTCCCCAGTGACTCTCATTAAGCTCCATATGGAGCGATCCAACGTTCCTAAACTAGGTGAGCACTTTCTTCAGCAACTTCTAGACTGAAAGTTTTGGACTGTCCCACAACAGCATAGGAGTGTATGCTGGAAATTGGCATCTGAAAGGACAAAGGCAGCAAGAGGTGTTGACTCAGGGCAGCCACAGAAAATAAGGCAAGATGAAGATTTCAAATTATAGGCAGGGAAGGAAAAAAGTCATGCCCTGCAAGACGGTACTAGGAATGTGTTCTGACGTTGTTTACATCAGCTCTGTGGAGGTGGGGGGGGGGTATAAGGGAGGGGATGGGGGTGGATGGATCCAGCAAAAGGGAAAAAGGACTCATGAACATGGACAACAGTGTGGTGATTGCAGGGGTGAGGAGGTATAAGGGGAATAAATGGTAATGGAAAAAATACAATTAAAATATATTTTTTAAATAACAGCATTATTGATCACAGGTACAATACTTGTAAGATAAATGCTTACTAATAATGTCATGAACTTACAAAAAATAACTACTTGGTATTTTATAATACTCAAAACTCTTCCAAATATAGTACTCATGGGTTTCTCACAACTTTAAAGTGGACCTCATTATCATTGTCTTGTAATAGAAGAAAAGATGGAGTTTAGGTGGGATTCAGTGACCTGGGCCTTCTGCCTTGGCGATAACTGGACTTTGGCCTCATTCCCAACAATTAGGTTACATTTTGTAGCCCAATGTTGATATCTAAGCTACAACCTTTGATCTATCACCAAATCATTACCTTAAAATCTGTGTACATATCAGACTCTAGAATTTACAGGGCCCTCTGAGGATGGAAGACTGACCCATGAATAGAAACCTCCATGGCTGAGCCTCCTCCCCAAGGCAGACCTCCCTAATTCACTGCCTACAACTTCTTGGAAGCTAATTGGATTTTTCAGGTCCTGTGGATATTCTTAAGCCATGCATCCCTCCCTCCACACCATTTACATCACCCAGTACAAATTGCTTGTCTCGTCTGGAAGGTGTTGTCTCCAAATGTGCACAGTTCTGTGGGCTTTATTTTGTTTTGTTTTCAAGATCAAACAGCATTGAGTACCCACAATGATATGTATCCCTTCATTCACACGAAATGAGAACTACCCCTCCTGTTACTCCTGATGCTCCAGTCCTGTCTGCAAATACTGCAGTGATGACATTAAAGCTTTCCTCTTAAAATTCCAGCTCTGAATTAAAGTCCACTCCAAGCCACTTCAAAGCAAGAAAAAAAGTGAGTCGTAAGAAACTTTTTCAGTGACAAAGTTGTTCACCCCACAGTGCAATCCCTTATGATTTTGAAGAACTCTTTTCATAACATTATTTCTTCCTGAGTAAATTTAGAATTTGCCAGACAGTAATGTGGTAGGTGCTGTAGGAAACTACAAATATCAGTGAACATCTTTTAATAAGACATAAAAATTCTCAATATATGTTAGTACTGGTTTCCCATAAGAACAGATATTTCACAAGAAAAAGGGCAAAGCCGCCAGCTAATCTTTAGATCAGAAGCAGGCACTAAGAGTGTTCTGGCAACTGCACAAAAAAATATCAAAGCTAGCACTTTGTCTTTTGATGAAGTGTTGCCCTTTTCCCCAAGTAATATCTAATTATTAATGTTCTGCCCAAGAATAGTAACACCTATGCCCATGTGCTCATTGTCAGGGGCCAGGGCCCCTGTGTGTCATTGTCACAGAGCAGACACTGGCTAATAATTATAAGGGCTTCTCTATTTCGTGAATAAGTAAAAGGTTATTAACAGAGATACTGTTTTAGGATGCCATTTCCAGATGAGCTAAATAAAACTAGCTCTCACCCCAAAGCCACCTTTTGTAATGAACTAATATTAGCACAATTGAGCAATTGCTGTGGGTAAAAAGACATGGAGAATCTTAAAATTAAAATCTGAACCTAATTCCATTGCTTACATTATGACTGCTATGAACTTGGCTTAAAAATATCTCTAAGCCTCAGTATCCTCATCTGTAAAGTGAGTCCATCAGTACTGTTTAGTTTATTGTTATGAGGGTAAAATGAGTGAAAGTACATTATAAAGCCTTAGACAAACATAAGTGATAATTATTCTTATATTGACAGTCTGAGATAGAGTTTGCAAAGAAGCGCAGCTAGACAAGGAGTTGCTGACAGAGAGTTGTATAACTATACTCTCTCTAGAAACACAAGAGTTGGGGGGGCAGGGCAAAGGATGGTTTAGATCACTTACTGTTCAAAAAATTATCATCACAAGAGGAATCTTTGGGAAGCAGAGGTAGGTCACAAGTTTGAAGAAATATTTGAGCCCCACACAAAAAAATTTCTATCAGCATTAAAGAACTTGAAGTTTACCCTGGCTGGTGTGGCTCAGTGGATTGAGTGCTAGATTGTGAACCAAAGGGTTGCTGGTTCAATTCCCAGTCAGGGCATATGCCTGGGTTGCAAGCCAGGTCCCCAGTAGGGGGCCCATGAGAGGCAACCACACATTAATATTTCTCTCCCTCTCTTTCTCCCTCCTTCCCGCTTTCTCTAAAAATAAAGGAATAAAATCCTTTAAAAAATGAACTTGAAGTTTTGCTTTAATAAAATTTAAATATGAATGAAATCCATGCACTTCTATTTCCTCTTACCAAATAAATATATCTGTATGACTAGAGGCAGAATTTTTTTCTGACCATAAAGAGAGAGAAAGTCTAACCTTTTACTTTTTTGTTCCTTTCATTTGAACCAATAAAGAAACACAGTGAGCATCCAGACTAAGCAATATATTTCAAGTGAAGGCGTGAATGTAATGCACAAATTTCTATCCAAAGACATTCAAATTACCTGACAAAATAAAGTCTGCCTATGAGTCCTCCCCATTTATCAAAGATACCTCAATACAGTCACAGTAACTCATATTTGCACCATTTATTTTTGCCCCCAAAGTTATGAACAGTTCTAAATATCATATTAACACAAGACTACAGCCTGCCAATAAAAAAATAAACAGTGGGCATTCTATCATTTACTAGGCATCTGCCCTGTGCCAGGCAGGGTGACAATCACTGAGAAGAGAGACATGAACAATACAGTCAGGTTGCCAGACCTCAGGTAATCTTCTAGTCAATTGAAACACAAGGTTCATCCTCCATTAGTGCCACCATCATGTGTGCACTGAGGAAGGGAGACAGCAGATGTGGCACCAGGGAGCCCCTTCCAGATCCTGGGCTTTGGTGACTCCAACAGTGGCCCCTACTCCTACCTCTTCTCCAGCTCCTAAGTAAAGCTTCCCATCTCTAGGATAGTCTGCTTCCTGTTTCTAGAATATAGTTATCCTTTCTCATGTATCCTTTCACCTCCCTTTCTCATGTGAAAATATTCATGAGGTCAAGTGGAAGAAAAAGAAAAACAAGGGAAGGACTTTCCTGTTTGCTGGAAAAGATGTAGAAAGAATCAGTAATTGTTCATTTGTCCACTCATTAAAGAAAGAGATATTGAGCAATTAAGACTTATGCAAGTTTCTGGAGCCAAAAGATGGCAAAAGACATTTTCTGCTGGAACACAAGTCGCAGTGCGGTAATGGATTGGAGGCATATAAATAAGTACAGTGCCACAAGACAAATGCTATAGTGGATGTGTGTACCAGGATCAATGCGAGCACTAAGGAGGACATCCCATACTTCTAGAGCTTTCTGAAAGGAAGGAATAAAAGGAATAAGCTTTACTAGACCTTTGAGAGGAAGATGGAAAGTTGGAAGCCAACAGAGGAGCAGAGAGGAGTTATAGAATAAGAAGCATGTGCCAAAGGATACAGACATAAGAGTCCCTGGCCCAGGGACTCTTAACACACAACGTGGCTCTGTGGTAGGGAGAGACCAGAAAGAGGCAGGGAATGTGGGTGGAACCATAACCCGAAGGTTTTGAATGTAGCATATGGGATTTGGACTTTATTCTCTGAGAAAAGAATTTAAGCAAGAAAGTGACCCATTCAAGTATGAGTTTTGGTAATATATATTTTCTGAAGACTGTATAAACAATGGACTGCAAAATGGAAAACAGAGTGGTTAAGAATTTACTACATGAAAATCCAACACTTATGATAAAAAGTCTCAGCAAAGTGGGAATAGAGGGAACATACCTAAACCTAATAAAGGCCATACATAATAAACCCACAGCCAACATCACAGTAACTAGGCAAAAACTACAAGTATTCCCCTTAAGATCAGGAACAAGGCAGGGATGTCTGCTTTCACCTCTCTTATTCAACATAATACTGGAAGTTCTAGCCATAACATTCAAAAAATAAGAAGAAATGAAAGGCATCTAAATTGGAAAGGAAGAAGTAAAACTGTCATTATTTGCAGATGACATAATAATGAATATAGAGAATCCTAAAGATTCCACCAAAAATCAACTAGAATTGATAAATTCAGAAAGTAGCAGGATACAATATAAGTATCCAGAAGTCAGCTGCATTTCTATGCACCAATAATGAACTATCAAAAAGAGAAACTAAGAAAACAACTCTATTTGTAATTGCATTAAGATAAAATAAAATACCTTGGAATAAATTCAATCAAGAATGTAAAAGATTTGTATTCACAAAATTATAAGAGACTGAAGAAAGAAATTGAAGAAGATTCAGATCAGTGGAAACATATACTGTGTTCATGGATTAGAAGAATTAACATCATTAAAATGTCCATACTACCCACTGCAATCTATAGATTCAATGCAATTTCTATCAAGACACAAATGATTTAATCATAGAACTAGAATAAATATTTCAAAAATTCATATGAAACCACAAAAGACTTCTAATAGCCACAGAAATCTTGAAAAAGAAGAACAAAGTTGGAGAAATCACACTACCTGATGTCAAACTATACTACAAGACCACAGTAATCAAAACAGCATGGTACTGGCATAAAAACAGATCTATAGATCAATGGAACAGAATGGAGAGCCCCAAAATAAACACATGCCTTCACTGTTAATCAATACTTAGCAAAAGAGACCACAACATACAATGGGGTAAAGACAGTCTATTCAATAAATGGTGTTTGGAAAATTGAACAGATATGTGCAAAAAAATGAAACCAGACCAACTTCTAAACCATACACAAGAATAAACTCAAAGTGGATCAAAGACTTAAATATTAGTCTTGAAGTCATAAAACTTCTAGAAGAAAACATAGGCAGTAAAATCTCATACATTTCTCATGGCAATATTTTTTTTTCTGATATATCTCCTAAGGAAAGGGAAACAAAGAAAAACTAAATGAATGGGACTACATCAAACTAAAAAGTTTTTGCACAGCAAAAAGAAACTGATCAACGAAATGAAAAGAAAATCCACTGAATGGGAGAATATATAGGCCAATGATACATCTGATAAGGGGTTAATATCCAAAATTTATAAAGAAGTTGTAAAACTTAACACCAAAAAAAAAATCCAGTTTAAAAATTGGGCAAAGGACCTGAATAGACACTTCTCCAAAGAGGACATACACATGGCCAATAGACATATGAAAACATTACCCATCATCAATAATCATTAGAGAAATGCAAATTAAAACCACAATGAGATATCACACCACACTGTCAGAATTGCTATCACCAATAAATCAACAAACAATAAATGTGGGTGAGGATGTGGATAAAAGGGAACCCTTGTGCACTGTTGGTGGGAATGCAGATTGCTGCAGCCACTTTGGAAACCAGTATGGAGTTACCTCAAAAAATTTAAAAATGGGACTGCCTTATGACTCAGAGATCCACTTCTGGGAATATATCTGAAGAAACCCAAAACACTTATTTGAAAAAAAAAAATGTGTACCCATATTTTCATTGCAGCATTGTTGCAATAGCAAACATTTAGAAACAACCCAAGTGCCCATTAGTAGATGAGTGGATAAAAAAAGCTGTGGTGGCCCTGGCTGCTGTGGCTCAGTTGCTTAGAACATTGTCCTGTGAATTGAAAGGTTTATGTTTGATTCCCAGCCAAGACACATGCCTGGGTTTTGGGTTTGGTCCCCAGTTGGAGCACATGCCAGAGGCAACTGATTGATGTTTCTCTCTCACATTGATGTTTCTCCCCCCACCTCTCTCTCCCCTTCCTTTGTGTCTTAAGTCAATAAAGCATGTCCACAGGTGAGGAAAAAGGGGGAAAAAAAGCTGAGGTACATTTACACAGTGGAATACTATGCAGCTTCAAAAAAAGAAGAAAACCTTACATTTTAGGACAGCATGGATAGACCTGGAGAGTATTATACTAACTGAAATAAGCCAGTCAGAGGAAGTCAAATACCATATGATTTCACTTATAACAAAATAAACTAACAAAATAGAAACAGACTCATAGATGCTGAGAACAGACTGACAGCTGTCAGAGGGCAGGGGTTAGTTGGTCTGCATGAAAAAGCTGAAGGGATTAAGAAAACAAAACCTCATGGGCAGACAACAGTATGATGGTTACTAGAGGGAGAGGGAGGTAGAGGAGGGAGGAGAGGGTAAAAGGGGTATAAATGGTGATGGAAAGAAACTTGACTTGGGGTGGTGAACACACAATACAATGTACAGATCATGTATTATAGAATTTTATTAACAAATGTCACCCTAATAAATTCAATTTAAAAAAAAATAATTTATCACATGAATGGAAATGATGATGGAAGTAAGAAAATAAAAAAACAATAAAAGCATTTGCAAGATATTTCAGAGTTAAAATCAGCGATTAATACCTCAAGGTAAAGTGACTGTGGGAAGTGAGCATTAGGTGGAAATAAAAAACTCAGAGGTTTTTCTCCAAGACAAATGATTAAGTTGGAACACCATTAACTGAAATGGGAAAAAAACTATTTCAAGAGAACAAGTAGTAAAGAACAAAGATTAAAGTCTGGCTGAAAGTTCATTGAATTTGAAGTACCTCATGCCATCTATCAGCTATCTAAAAGCAGTTGAAATTATAGGTCTGGAGAATACCAATTTAAGACATTAATTGGATCATCATTAGCATAAATGCTTCATGGTTGAGAAAATATATAAGAGAAAGAAGAAAAAATTCCAGGGAACCCCAAGTGAGGAGCAGGATGAATGATGTGTAAGAACTCTGTTATTATAGGACCTCTGTTATAGTGATGAGCTGTGGGGGTTTTGACTTATATATATGAATATTCTACTGCACAAGACCATTCTCAAAGAGGGCAAAATCCTACCAAGGAAAAAGGTAACTGAACCAAAAGCAGACTGCAGGATGTGGTGCCATTTATACCTCTTTTTATTTTCCTGATCTTTTCAACCAAAGGAATTTTAAATGCATTTATATTTTGTCAGCATTTTAGTACATTAATTGATTCTTTGATTCCTTTGTTAAATAGGAAACTCATTGTTTCATGATACTGATATACAGCTACCATCTGGTAGCAAAATCTGGTAACCACAGGATTGGAAGTTCGGGGTGAGGAGAATATATTCCCACCTGGTTCCCTGGCAGTTTTAAGAATTATGTTCAGTGAAAGAGTCACTTTGCTTTTCACCTTGTGACACTTGAAGAGGCCAAATAAAAGTTGTGCAAAGTGAGGAAGATCTTTGTGGGCACAAAAGGAATCCCTCATCTGGTGACCCATGGTGCTCACACCATCTGCTACCCTGACCCCTCATCAAGGTGAACAACACCATTCAGATTAATTTGGAGACTGGTATGATTACTGATTTCATCACGTTTGACACTGGTGACCTGTGTATGGTGACCAGAGGTGCTAACCAATAGCACCAATCACCAATAGAGAGACATCTTGGTTCTTTTGATGTAGTTCATGTGAAAGATGCCAATGGCAACAGCTTTGCCACGTAGCCCCCCAACATCTTTGTCATAGGCAAGGGCAGCAAACCACAGAAGTCTGCAGCTATACTTTGAAATTAGTACATGAGGTGAGTCTAATGTGTGCACTCTGGAGATAAAGTTTTGGGCATATGCTTGTCCTTGGGTTTTACTATCCAAAAAACACTTTTGCATATTACCTCCTTGATTCTGACTTACAACTCTGCTGAGTCATAGGCAGAACAGGTTTTTATTTTCACTTATTATTATATTTTTTAAACTTTTTATTATAGAATACTTCAAATACACAAGCAGAGAATATCATAGTAAACTCCCCTGTACCTACCAGCGAACTCCCATTAATCAACCATAATGGATCCCATGACCTATACAGGTGTACGTTGAATAAATTTTAATTGAATCTCAGAAATATTTGACACCAGTGTAAATCAGAGGAGAAATTTTAGTTTTTATTTTACTAACAGGACTCTCTATGTCATGTCCACAGAGATGATGACTTGCCCAAAACATGTGCCTAGTCTCAGAATTGAGGCTAGAATTTATGGTGTGAGAGTGAAGGCAGAGAAGATGCGAATACAGACAGCTACACCCTTCACTAGACCTTGAGGCTTATGGTAATTCTCTAGCTATGTGTGTATATGTGCATGTGTGTGTGTTTTACAAGAAGGTAGGCAACTATCTCTTTTGAATGATTTCTGCTAAGTCCTGCCTGGGGGCCCTTGCAGGTCTCAGATTCTAGTGCAACTAAATACAAGTATTTTACAAACGCAAACACCCCATGTGCTTGGAAACCTTAAGCTATGAGGAAATGGCTGTGTAGATGCACAGAGAGAAGGACCGAGCCAAGGGCAAGCGAGCTGCAGCTGTCCTGTGGAACCTTATACCAAGTGAACTGTCAGGAAAATGAATGTGACTGAAACACAGGCTTCCATTTGAAAATGTGGCTGACAAAACAGAGCTCTGCCTTGGGCTGTTGAGACAGTGACAAATGAAACGTTCATTGATCCCCCATTTATTTTATTTTTAAAATGGTTGCCAATATGAACAGCCCTTGTTGTGTTGGACTGACACGCTGCCAGCAGTGTTGAGATTCCCTTCACTGTGCTGAGAGTCCCATCCGATCCCAATTACACTGTTTTCCACCTTTCCCAGTAATGACCCAATTAGGAGAGTGTCTGAAAGTGAGTGGGCAAGGATTCAGATTGGCTAAGAGGCAGGTATTACAGTGAATCCATCTGGAAAACATGGCCCAGGAGCTTTTAATGTCTCATCACTGGGCACACGGTAGGCTCTGTCAGGTCATTTCTGCAGCTCTAAAACTCTCTTAGTCAGGTCCTGTTGAATGTAACAAGATGTTTGCCGTGGCTAAGCAAAGTCACATGTGCTTCCTGGTTGAAGTCTTCCCATAAAACAGTCCACAAATGAACATTGCTATGCCAAGAAAAATAAAAGCACTTAGTGGAATATTTAGCATTTCTAATGCAAAGCACTTTGTAATTCTCTATTTGCCAAACCTCTCTTGAGAGGAGGTCAGTAATTTTCTCATTATCCTGCTAAGAAAACAAGTCAGCTGTTGTTCCCAAAGTAACATATGGTCAATCAATATCCGGAATTAGAACACAAACCATTCTCATTCCAGGGACCACGCTAAGCCAACAACTAATTTGGGTGTAAGATTATTGTAAGTTTTGGAGGTAACCAATATAATGAAATCATTCACCGGTGACAGGATATGCATGTGAATAAAGTCAAGAAAGAAAATGAATTCTCCATTGCATTTAAAGCCAAACATTTGTTCGTTTGAGCTTTTTAAGTTTCCTTATAATGCATGAGTTGAAGGAAAGAAAGGGAAATAGAGAAAGAAAGAGAGAGAGAGAAGAAAAGATTATGTCAGAGAAATTTCAGAATAAAAATAGATTCTGAACACATATGAAATTAGTGTAGTCATTTTTTAAATTTAACAGTTCTCTCCTTATCTCAGAAGAAAGATAAAGATTTCAGAATACCTCACACAAAATATTCTGAATCAAATATGACAATGTCATATCACGAATTTAGTCTCCAAAGGAAATATATCAAATACATAAAAACATCTTATTTTGTTATTCTGACTCAGAATAGCAGGATTGTCAAGCTGTTATTTTAAGTCAATACTCAGATATTAAAAAACTTTTATTCTTTTTTGCCACTTAAGTTCAGAAAAATATATATCACCACCCTGTTACTGATGTTACCCTTGAGTAAATGTTGATCTTTTTTTGACTTGTGTCTTGTCAGTCTAGTGAAGTTTTATTGTAATTCACTCAGCTGAGATCTAGTATAATCGTATTTTCTACATAATCTTTAACACTTCATGTGCATATGTATTGGAAATTAACTGAATAAAAAACAAAAAAATCCAACAGTAATATTACAAAAACAACCATATCCTCTTCCTTAGACTTTTTTTTAAATCAAGTACTCCAGACTCATCAAGTCATATGCATTATATACAGCATTTTGTATTTCAATCATACCTCAATAAAATGTTTTAAAATATTTTAATATAATACTTGGTTCAAAACTGAATAAATAAATAATTTTTTAAATCAAATGACATCTATCAGTTGCAAGGGTAAATAGGACAAAGGTGCTTTTATGCAAATTGTCTAATAACTTTTTGTATTATTCTGAAATAAACTCATATCATCTAGTTCATTATTTTTAAAAGATTCATATTCTTTTTAGAAATTACCGTGTTGATTTTTTGAAACGATTTTTTTTAATGTATTGGGGGGTTAGAGAGACTGGTTACATATTATTTCATATGTCTTGATGCATAATAATTATTCCCAGTTTAAAGTGGTATCTTTACAGTATCTTCATCACCCTGTGTGCATTTAACTTAGACCACCATGATCACCAACTCCTTATTAAAAAAAGAACTTGATTAATGGAAACTGATACAATCTTAATAGCTGGAGTCTCACAACCAGGAATGATCTGTGAATGGCAAAAAATAAAACATGGGTTTTTTCTTCTTCTAAAAACGAAGCAATATCTCCCCTCAAGATTTGCTCTCTGCTGGCCTGAAGGTGCTGGTTCTGTACAGACTGACCGAGTGTCCTTCTGATTCTAGAAGACTCAGATGGCATGCAAATACTGACTCTGCAGTTGCTTTCCTCATTTGGAATTAATCTCGGTAGACTGACTCTGAGCCTTCAGCACTGAATCAATTCAAACACAGACAATCCAAAGACTGCTGAGGGATTCTTTTGCAAGATGTATATTCTGCAAATATGGGCTGATCATTGTATCCTTTTTGTAAATAGACCCACAAGGTGATTAGATGTTGTCTCCCAGTTTCCTTTTTTCTTTCAATAAGGTCTGAGAAGTTGTTTGATGACATAGAAATTGCTATGGGTGATCCTCTATCTGTCCCTGGGTATAAATAAGATATAATTACACATATCACAGCTTCTGCTGCTTTCAAACACCTATAAAATAAATTGTCTATCTTCAGTTATTCATTTCCTTTAAATTTACCTAGATGAAATCTGCAAAATATGGAGAGATCAGGCAGTTCACAATTTACTCTCCAAACCGAATATACTAAATTAATAGAAACTCACTGTTCCTTTATTCTGACTTAGATAACAGGATTTGCAAGATATTATTGGAAGTTAATAGAAAGAGGTAAATAAAAAGTCTTTTTATTTTTATTTACTGTTTTGTTTCAGAACAACACACAGAGGCTTAAGCAGTTTCTCAGGCGCTAAGCATGAAATAAACATAGTTTACTTTATGAAGTCCCAGCCTAGACCATGAACGAAATCACCTTCTCTGAGAATAACCCTTGTAAATATTATGAGGTGAGCCCCTAGTAGCTCTATTTTACTACATGTCCCTCACCCCTATTCAGCTGTTTGGGACAAAGGTGGACATTGATTCAAACTACTCAGTTTCTATCCCCTGAGATTCAAACTTGGCCAATGAAGCAGCCACTCACAAGGGCATAGAACCATAACATAGAAATATGTGAGCCATGGAGAGGCCTCTTTTGCCATGTAATGGACAGGGAGAGGCCAGACCACAAGTACAGAAAGGAGCAGTCAAGACACAGAACTCTGCACTGACCTTCATGGCTTTCCTTTCCCTGCTTCCTGGTTTTTCCTGAAGCCCAGCTTCACTCCTGCCATTAATTTCCAAGTATGGGGGTCAACCCCAAAACACTGCAAATTACATATAAAATTCTGTATTCATTCTTTTTAAGTAAGTTACATTGATTATGCTACTATAGTTGCCCCATTCTTTTTTCTCCCCTTTATCCCCCTCTGCCCTGCATAACCATCCCTCCAACACCCCCCTCCTTAGTTCATGTCCATGGGCCATACATATAAATTCCTTGGCTTCTCCATTTCCTATACTATTCTTAACCTCCCCTTGTCTATTTGTACCTACCATTTATGCTTCTTATTCCCTGTATCTTTTCCCGCACTCCTCCCCCCTCTCCTTCCTAACTGATAACCATCCATGTGATCCTTATTTCTGGGACTCTGTTCCTGTTCTATTGTTTGTTTAGTTCATTTTTGGATTATTTTTTATGTTCAGTTGTTGATAGTTGTGAGTTTGTTGCCATTTTACTGTTCATATTTTTGATCTTCTTCTTTTTCTTAGAGAACTTCCTTTAACATTTCATATAATAAGGGCTTGGTGATGATGAACTTCTTTAACTTGACCTTATCTGGGAAACACTTTATCTATCAGTCCACTCTAAATGATAGATTTGCTAGGTAGAGTAATCTTGGATGTAGGTCCTTGCCTTTCATGACTTTGAATACTTCTTTCCAGCCCCTTCTTGCCTGCAAGGTCTCTTTTGAGAAAGCAGCTGATAGCCTTATGGGAACTCCTTTGGAGGTAACTGTCTCCTTTTCTCTTGCTGTTTCTAAGATTCTCTCCTTTAATCTTGGGTAATGTGATAATGATGTGCCTTGGTGTGTGTTTCCTTGGGTCCAACTTCTTTGGTACTCTCTGGGCTTCCTGGACTTCCTGGAAGTCTATTTCTTTTGCCAGATTTGGGAAGTTTTCCTTCATTATTTGTTCAAATAAGTTTTCAATTTCTTGTTCTTCCTATTCTCCTTCTGGCACCCCTATGATTCAAATGTTGGAACACTTAAAGTTGTCTCAGAGGTTCCTAAGCCTCTCCTCATTTTTTGAATTCTTGTTTCGTCATTCTGTTCTGGCTGAATATTTATTTCTTCCTTCTGTTCCAAATTTGATCTGAGTCCCAGTTTCCTTTCCTTCACTCTTGGTTCCTTGTATATTTTTCTTTATTTCATTTGGCATAGCCTTCATTTTTTCTTCCTGTATTTTGTATCTATACTTAGTCATTTCTGTGAGCATCCTGATTACCAGTGATTTGAATTTGCATCTGACAGGTTGGCTATCTCCTCATCACTTAGCTCTTTATCTGGAGTTTTGATCTGTTCTTTGATTTGGGCCATGTTTTTTTGTCCAGGACACCTGTTACATTGTAAGTGGCAGAACCTTAGATTTTCACCAGGGTGATGTATCCCATTTCTCTGTATGTTGCTCTGTATGTGAGGGAGGGATCAGAGAGGGAACTATGCTGCTTGCTCAGCTCTCAACCCACTTTTGGTCACTTCCCTGACTTCCCACAAGCAAATTGGACCCTCCTGGTGCTGACTCCCAAGTGAGTAGGTTTATGTACATTCTAGGACCCCATGGGTCTCTCCAAAAATCTTTCCTGTGAGGCTGGGAGTTTCTCCCACTGCCACAACCCCCACAGCACAGGTGGCAAACACAAGGCCCGCAGGCCGAATCTGGCCCTCCATCTTGTTTTATCCAGCCAGGCACCTTGTTTCTACCCAGTGGCAACGCCGAGCTCCTTGCACCTCATTAAGGAATAGTTACATTTATACAGTCCTAAAATTACATTCAGCCCTTTGAAGGCAACTGGGAGGCTGATGTGGCCCCCAGTGAAAATGAGTTTGACACCCCTGCCCCACACCTTTTTACAGACAATTGTTTAGAGGCTTTAGTTTCCCGCACTGGAACCCTGGGTTGCATGCTGTCCTGCTCCTCAGTTTTTCCTCCTGGCTTATCCACACAAAAATGTGGGACCACCAGGTCCACCAGTTGCTGCCTCATCTGCCCAGTCCTTTGCCTTTCTGCATGTCCTCTCTGCACTGGCTGCCCATCTCTGCCCCTCCTAACAGTATGGTCGTTTAACTCCTTGGTTGTTGGACTTCCATACAGCTTGATTTTGTGGCAATTCTTGTTGTTCTTAGTTTTTTAATTTATTTCTTTTTTGTTGTGTGAGGAAGCAAAGTGTACCTACTTATGCTTCCATCTTGGCCAGAAGTCTATATTCATTCTTACATGTTTAAACTTCAGTCCCCTTCAACATAATTTCCATTTGATCCAATACAGTTATCAAGATGTTTTTTCCACTGCTTAAACAGTGTTTGAACTCATCAATTTTGATGCCTTTTAGTGTTTCTGCCATTTTTTTGTTTTACCTCTTCCACATTAGCAAAACATTTCTAACTGAGGACTTTTTTCATCCAGGGAAACAAAAAAGAAAAGTTGCTCAGGGCGAGATCAGGTGAATAGGGAGGGCAGGATACCAGTGTTGTGCCATTTTTGGTCAAAAAGTGCTGAATAGTCAGTGCAGCGTGGGCAAGTTGCACTCGTAAATCACCCATCGAGAAATGGGCAATGGGTTGAAAGAATCTTCAAAAAAAATTCACTGAAGCCAAATGCAGCCTCTCACAACAATGCCATCTGATACATGATACAGATAGGTGCCTAGAACACTCATGTAGTGGGGTAAGCCTGTACTTCAAGGGACCTGCCCTGTAAAAAATAATTATGTTTTTTGGGGGCCCCCCTCATATTATCCCTGCTTTCTTATATTAACACTCCCTTTTTCTTCCTTAAACTAGCTTCAGTTGGTTTCTGATACCTTTACCGAATACAAGAGGGGCCAATGGGTATTAAAAAGAAAAGAGCCTCGAGTATGTATGAACAACATAGAATTGAACTAGGCCACTGTCACCAAGCCACATCATTTGGGAATTGCAGATTCCTCCTTCATAACCATCTACAAATTCTTTCCACTTTCAGACTACACTTAGTTTCCATTTTGTTTTATAGAGAATAAAATTGAGAAACACACATTAGATCCTCAGGACTTTGCTGAGCATATAAAAATAAGACTCTTATTCTTCAGAAGGGAGTAGGTAAACACAATGATTTTTATTAGCTGATGAACCTGCCTCAAGTTTATGCTTTCTCTTCCTCTTTTTATGATCTTTCTAAGTCCTTAAATGCTCACTAGGACTCCCATATTGCACATTGATTTTGAAGAGAAACCTTGTTAAAGGATACATTACTATTTTTCCTTGAGTTGAAACAAATGAATTGGGCTTCATAATAGCAGATTAGAAAAACCTTTTCTTTCTTTGGACATATCTGTACGTCTGTATGATGCTGGCACTAGGTAAATGTTAAAAATCTGTCATAGATGTTATACTGTGGTAATGTACATTAATGCAAAACAAAAATCTAATAGGTATCAACAGCCCAATGAAGAGAAGTGATAGTGAGACTGGAAGAGCTTACCTGAGTGCCCTGATCTCCTCCATGTCACAGGTAGGCCAGTACCCCCATGCTGTACTCAGGGCACTGTACCCAGTCTCATTCATCAGGTAATACAACTTCAGCTTCCAGAGAGGTTTTGTCCTACCCCCAACCCCATTAAAATTTATAGTTTATCAGTTCCATTTTATTATTATCCTCCCCCCCACATATTTGTCTAACAATGATTTAAGGAAGCTTAGGAAAATATTTTTTTAAATAGAAAAAAGTTTTAAAAATTAACTCAGACACAGGAAAATGTACCTCACTGCAAGAATGACACCCCTAAAAGAGTAGTGATCCCTTCCTCCGAGAACATACTTTTTTCCAAGGAACCACAGTTGTGTGGATGTGGGTAGACTTTTTACACAGGGACAAGTTCTTCCAGCATTTTTACCAGCACGTTCCAAGACAGTCAGGCGCATCGGTCCTTTCAGCAGAACCTGCCTTAGGCACTTAACCTTTTGTGGTTCAGGCACCCCAAGAAAAAAAAATGGCCCAAATGAAAGAATAGATCAAAGCTCCAGAAAAAATGCAACTAAGCGATGAAGAGATAGCCAACCTATCAGATGCACAGTTCAAAACACTGGTAATCAGGAAGCTCACAGAATTGGTTGAATTTGGTAGCAAATTAGATGAAAAAATGAAGGCTATGCTAACAGAAACAAAGGAAAATGTACAGGGAACCAACAGTGACGGGAAGGAAACTGGGACTCAAATCAACGGTGTTGACCAGAAGGAAGAAAGAAACTTTCACCCAGAAAAGAATGAAGCAACAAGAATTCAGAAAAATGAGGAGAGGCATAGGAACCTCCAGGACATCTTTAAACATTCCAACATCCAAACTATAGGGATGCCAGAAGGAAAAGAGGAAGAACAAAAAATTGGAAACTTATTTGAACAAATAATGAAGGAGAACTGCCCTCATCTGGCAAAGGAAATAGACTTCCAGGAAGTCCAGGAAGCTCAGAGAGTACCAAAGAAGCTGGACCCAAGGAGGAACACACCAAGGCACATTAAAATTACATTACCCAAGATTAATGATAAGGAGAGAATCTTAAAAGCCACAAGAGAAAAGGAGACAGTTACCTACAAAGGAGTTCCCATAAGACTGTCAGCTGCTTTCTCAAAAGAGACCTTGAAGACAAGAAGGGGCTGGAAAGAAGTATTCCAAGTCATGAAAAGCAAGGACCTACATCCAAGATTACTGTATCCAGCAAAGCTTTCATATAGAATGAAAGGACAGATAAAATGCTTCCCAGATAAGGTCAAGTTCAAAGAGTTCATCATCACCAAGCCCTTATTATATGAAATATTGAAGGGATTTATCTAAGAAAAAGAAGATCAAAAATATGAACAGTAAAAATGACAGCAAACTCACAGTTATTAACAACCACACCTAAAACAAAAACAAACTAAGCAAACAACTAGAATCACAGAAATGGAGATCACATGGATGGTTATCAACAGGGGAGTGGGAGGGGGAGAGAGGGGGGAAAGGTACAGAGAATAAGTAGCATAAATGGTAGGTAGAAAATAGACAGGGGGAGGTTAAGAATAGTATAGGAAATGTAGAAGCCAAAGAACTTATCTCTATGACCCATGGACATGAACTACAGGGGGGAATGTGGATGGGAGGGGTGTGCAGGGCAGAGGGGAATAGAAGGGAGAAAATGGGACAACTAATAGCATAATCAATAAAATATATTATTAAAAAAAAAAGAATGACATCCTTATTGCAATTCCCTCAGGGACTGAGGAGAAAGATAGCAGCTTATCCAAAAATCACATTAGGTCTTTAAAAACTGACTGCATTAATCTTTGAATGAATCAGAAATAAATGATTATCTTTTTTAAGCTCTGTATTATTTTGGGTCTTTGTTACTCGAAGTTTAATGTAGCTCTCCCAGTAGCAGAGGTTGAGGTATCTCGAGATCCACTTTCTATTCTTCTGCAACACATTTCTTCAAATCTCAGCTAGCCAATCTAGTGAGACTATCACGGAACCTCTACCATGACATCCTAGGTTGGATACTGGCATAGTCCACTAGATATGGTCTTTCCAAGCCTGGTTCCTTTGGAGTGCAAGCGCAGCCTTAATGTTATATTCTGATATCAAATAGATAAATGATGGAGTACACATAGCCTTCCCAAAAAAGTCAGAATTCAATCTAAGCAAAAATCAAGAAATATGGAGTAATTTTATGTGATAATTACTGCCTAAACACATTTTATACATTTTTCTCATTATACTTTACATCCATCTTTTGAGATAAGTACTATTTCCTATCGCTCTCCAAAGGTGATATACATTCCCAAGGTCATATAATTCATACATGATTGTTGCTCAAATCCTGTTACTCTGCCTATATTCTAACAGGGTGAAGGAAGCAACTAAGAAGGCCATGCTCCCTTCCTTTAGAAATACTTCTTATAAATTGCAGGCACAACTCCTGCTTATATCCCATTGATTAGGATTTAGTTCCATGGGTATACCTTCAGCAAGGAAGTGTAAGAAAGTAGTCTTTATTAAAGGTAGACATCTATCTAGCTAAAACTTAAAGTTTCTATGACTGAGGAATAAAAGAAAACAATTAGGGGACAACTAGCAGTCTTTGCCATGTGGAGGGGTACATTTCAAAATTGATCCTGACGAAGACATGATGCTGAGGAGAAATTAACATCTGGATGATTCAGAGGAATGATGTGACCAATTTTCCCTCTATCTCTGTATCCCATAGGTGGCAAACCTGAAAATGCGGGAGAGGAGTCTGATGCTAAGGTTATATATGTATACATAGAAGGTCAAGGCTTAAAGGAAAATTAGAAGGGAGAAATGAAGGTCAAAGTTTCTACTGCTATTAAACTACTCATATATCAATGTATGTTTTCCAGTTTATTTAAGAGAACCAAGTGTTTCCAATCACTGGGGCTCATTACATAAGAACAAATCTTTACATAGGCATTTCTATAGAGACATTGAAAGATATTACAGCAAGTCCTTGTTATTCTATAATTAAGTATTCAGTGGAAAAAATAATCTTAACAGTATTTAGCTAAAATAACCTATCTTAATGTATTAAAATTCCCCAAATATTTTGCTTGCTTGTTTGTTTTGTTGATTAGGTTCCTGTTGAAGGTGAGATCATATGGTATTTGTCTTTCACCACCTGGCTTATTTCACTTAGCATAATGCTCTCCAGTTCCCTCCATGTTGTTGCAAAGAATGGGAGCTCCTTCTTTCTTTCTGCTGCATAGTATTCCATTGTGTAAATGTACCACAGTTTTTTGATCCATTCATTTACTTATGGGCACTCATTAACATTAAGAACAAACTGACAGTAACCAGAGGAGAGGTGGGAAGGGATAATGGGGGCAAAGGGGAGAAGGGTTGTCAAGGAACATGTATAAAGGATACAGGGACAAAGCTAAAGGGGGTTAGGATCAAGAGTGGGAGGTGAGGATGGCTGGTGTAGGGGGGAAGTAGTGGGAGGGAAATGGAGTCAACTGTACCTGAGCAACAATAAAAAAAAGTTAAAAATAAATAAATAAATAAAATACCTCAAATATTTATATTTTAAAAAGTAAATGTGATGGTTTTTTTTTTTTAATATATTTATTGATTATGCTATTACAGTTGTCCTATTTCCCCCCCACTCCACTCCATCCTGCCCACCCCCCTCCCTCCCCCATTCTCCCCCTATAGTTCATGTCCATAGGTCATACTTATAAGTTCTTTGGCTTCTACATTTCCTACACTATTTTTACCCTCCCCCTGTCTATTTTCCACCTATCATCTATGCTACTTATTCTCTGTACCTTTACCCCTCTCTCCCCCTCCCACTCCCTTAATGACAACCCTCATGTTCTAGTTGTTTGCCTAGTTTGCTCTCGTTTTTGTTTTATGTGTGGCCGTTAATAACTGTGAGTTTGCTGTCATTTTCACTGTTCCAATTTTTGATCTTCTTTTTCTTAGGTAACTCCCTTTAACATTTCATATAATAAGGGCTTGGTGATGATGAGCTTCTTTAATTTGACCTTATCTGAGAAGCACTTTTTCTTCCCTTCCATTCTAAGTGATAGCTTTGCTGGATACAGTAATCTTGGATGTAGGTCCTTGAATTTAATCTTGGGTAATGTAATTATGATGTGCCTTGGCGTGTTTCTCCTTGGGTCCAGCTTCTTTGGGACTCTCTGAGCTTCCTGGACTTCCCAGAAGTCTATTTCCTTTGCCAGATTAGGGAAGTTCTCCTTCATTATTTGTTCAAATAAGTTTTCAATTTTTTGTTCTTCCTCTTCTCCTTCTGGCACCCCTATAATTTGGATGTTGGAATGTTTCAAGGTGTCCGGGAGGTTCCTAAGCCTCTCCTCATTTTTCCAAGTTCTTGTTTCTTCATTCTTTTCTGGTTGGATGTTTGTTTCTTCCTTCTGGTCCATACCATTGATTTGAGTCCCAGTTTCCTTCTCATCACTATTGGTTCCCTGTACATTTTCCTTTGTTTCTCTTAGCATAGGCTTCATTTTTTCATCTGTTTTTCGAATAGATTCAACCAAGTCTGTGAGCATATTGATAACCAGTGCTTTGAACTGTGCATCCGATAGGTTGGCTATCTCTTCCTCGCTTAGTTGTATTTTTTCTGGAGCTTTGAAGTGTTCTGTCATTTGGGCCATTTTTTTTTTGTTTGTTTGTCTTGGCGCATCTGTTACTTTAAGGGGCGGAGCCTTAGGTGTTCACCAGGGCAGGGTAATGCTGGTTGCTGCGCTGTGATGCTGTACGTGGGGGAGGGGCCGAGTGGGAGCAATGGCGCCCGCCTCACTCTCCTCCGGACTTCAACCTTTCACTCCACTACCCGCAATCAAACTGGGCCACTCTGGTGCTGGTTCCCGAGTAAGTGGGCCTGTGTACACTCTAGGCCCCTGTGGGTCTCTCCAACGACCTCTCCTGTGAGGCTGGGAGTCTCTCTTGCTGCCGCCCCAACCCCCAGGGGCGTTTTCAATCAGAGGTTTGAGGCTTTATTTCCCTGAGCTGGAGCACTGGGTTAAGCAGTCTGCTTCGCTCCCTGCCGTTTGTCCGGTTTATCTGTGGGCGAATGTGGTGCCGCGGGGTGCTACCCGCTGCTCTGCCTGCCCCGTTCTCCGCCACTCTGAGTCCGGCCCTCTGGGTTTATCTGTGCAAATGTGGGGCCGCAGGGTCTGCTAGTGCTCAGACTGCCTGCGCCATTTGTCCCACACTCCGCCAGTCTCAGTCCCGCCACAGCCACGCAAGTCCTCTCCACCCCGGTGCCCGTCTCCGCCCCTCCTACCAGTCTGGATGAATGGTTATTTTCTATTTTCTTGGTGTTGGTCCCCCTTGCTGTTCGATTCTCTGTCAGTTCTGGTTGTGCGAGGAGGCGCAGTGTGTTCACCTACGCCGCCATCTTGGTTCTCAGTAAATGTGATGTTATACCTAATAGTATAAGATATTTTTTGTATGTGATGGGACTGAAGAGCTTTCTGATTGCCCCTGAAACTATACCCCTTGTGATACACATCAAGTCATGAAAGTTACTATGATAGATGATCCAGAACAGAGGCTTCCCCCTCATCTTCTTTCTTCCAACTGAAATAACACCAACCCTTAAAGATCCAGGTCATGTTCCACCTCCTCCAAAGACTCATTTGACTATATTAATTCTCATTTCTCTTCCTCTTCTCTAAAATTCCCTCTGCATTTAAGAGCCTGCCCCAGACAATTTAACACTTAATTATATGCTGTCCGATAATGTTTCGTGTGTGTTAAGATCCTAGAAGACGTGCATCTTGTGTTTCTTTGCAAACCCCCATGGCCTCTACAGCAGCGGTCCCCAACCTTTTTGGCACGAGGGATTGATTTCGTGCAAGACAATTTTTCTGTGGATGGGGTTGAGGTGGAGGGAAAGGAAGACAGGTGGCAGAGCTCAGAATTCTCAGGCAGTAATTTGAGTGAAGCTTTGTACATCCCACTGTGCAGCCATGTTCCTACAGGCCAGTGACCCGTACCAGTCCACCTGGAGGTTGGGGACCCTTGCTTTAGAGTACTGAGTGCTTAATAATTATCTGTTGTATAATTAGCTTTTGTGCTAGAGCCTAGGGTAATTACCCAAGTGCATTGTCCAAGTGGCCTGTCCAGAAGGTATTCAGCCATGTAATATGAAAAATAGAGACATTTATTGAAGAAGATACAAAATACAAGAAACATTGTACATAGGACAATGATGCCTCAGTCCCATTCAAAGAAGGCACCTTGGGACCTCACACACTTCTCACAATCACCAGTGGCTGCCCCATTGTATTTTCCTGAATCTCATCCATAATCTGAAATCTCTTCCCTTTCAAAGTTGATTTTAGTTTTGGGAAAAGCCAGATGTCACATGGCACCAAATCTAGGCTGTAGGGGGCTGAGTCAGCTGGGTGATTTAATGTTTCACCAAAGAAATCTGCACAAGATGTGATGCATGAGTGGGGCACATTGTCATGATGAAGCTGCCAATCACCAGTTACCCATAGCTGTGGCCTTCTGAATCATCAGAATAGTTTCTGCGAAGGAATGGTCAAGGTTAATGCAAAATTTGATGCGAATTTGTTGCTCTACTTGCTCAGTCATTTTGAATGTGATGGCCACACAGTACACATGCTCAGTCAGTGGCATCTATCACCCCCACTGACTAGTACAATGAAGTCATCATTGTTCACACATGCACATTCCAGTCCACTCTCCTTGGCTACCAGGTTACATTGATGTCACACAAACCATTCTCATTATGTTAACAATGGCTGGACTTTTTCCAGACCTAGTTACCATGAGTCCTCCTGCTGAGTATTATGGAAAGAAGAGGTGAGATCAACATGAGCTTGTAGGAAAACAAGTGACTGTGTATACACGTGTGCATGTCCCCCTTAATATGAATAATGAGTAGCAAAATACTTAGCTAAAGATTATTACTGATGTTGTGTGTGTGAATGCATGTGTATGCACACACACATTTGGAATATGCACAGGTCAAATGAGTGGTCATTTATGTGATATAATTTGAAAGGTACTTCTTGGCTGCTATGAAAACACCTGCGCATCCTATTTGGCTTAAAATTTCATCATTAGAGTCAAAAAGTTTTAACAAGAAAGCAAGGATGCTGTCTGTCTCCAAAAGCCCATAAAAATGCATATTATTTTGATGCTACCTTCATCTCTCTCTGTTATGTGGTAAGATCATCACCTTAGTCTCTTTTGCCTATTGGTATAAAAAGTAAGGCCAGACTGCTAGAAGGGACAACAAGGAAGAAACTGTCTTCAAAATTAAATTCTGCTTTCTTCAAGACCTACTTGAAACCAATTCAATAAGGTAAAACATAGCAGAAGGCAAAAGGAAGGAGCACTTCTCAGTGCCAAGAAGGAACTCTGCATCCTTGGCACTCCCTCATCCCACAAGCTAATGCTACTATAGCTCTTAAAAACCCCATGGTGGATAGGAGCAGACTCTGAACACTGCAGCTCTAGTCCTACCATCTCAATTCACAGATTAATAACTTATTCTTTGATTGTACAGATCAAATATAAGTTAATAGATACATAAGTAGTAGAATCCCAGTCCTTTTATTCTTGGTCAAATGCTTTTTCCACTGTGTTCTTGATTTTGAGAGCATGAGCAACCTTCCTTATATCCAGACTATAAGAGTTCAGAAATACAGGTGTCTGAAATTGTCCCCTCCATTTTCACTAGCACCATGGCCATCTTTTGAGAGTCAGGAGTGCCTAGAAATTAGCAGGGAGGGCAGGGGCTCTGATTCACAACTGTGGGTTCAAATTCTGACTACCCTGCCTTCCAACTGTGATTTGGGGCAAGTTATTCAAACTCTGTGGTTCTTGGGTTTTCCGCCTGCATACAGAACAGTAATAGTAACTATCACATAGATATATTGGGAAGATAAAATTAGAAATCCATACAAGCACTTAGAACAATGGGCTGGCATTATAGTTAATACTAAGTGTTTACTATTACTGCTATCTTTAATCACAGAGAGAAAGAAAATGAGCAACATGGGTAACCAAACTTCAAAAAAACTAAAGTTGATTTTCTAGCTTCCTTGATGGGCAATGTCTGTTTGAATCAGTATTGAGTACTGAGTCCCAAGATTGATCAGTGAGCACCACCCTCTAAAGAGTAAGCAGTTTAAGTCTCAGGTCATGACTTTCATTTCAAAAGCATAGGACTATGGAGAAATAAGTAAACAGATATACCAAAAAAAATGCCTTATATACTAAAGTCTTATCAACACTGGTCTGTATCCCAATTTTAAAAGTTGGTCTATATCAGTGGGAAAATTTCAAAAAGCCTTAAGAATTTAGTACCTTCTGCAGGCCTTTAAACTAAGGATTAGATGACGATCTGTCCCAAACCAATACTTCCTCTTCTATTTTGTGATTTCTAAACAATGAAAATGATATTTGTAGCAATATGAATTCTGTGGTGGGCTCCAGGAATCTCAATGCCAAAGGCGTTCCATATTAAAATTGTTGGAAATAAAGTAGAACAATTCATTCACCATTGGTGGATGGACCACCATTCTTCCTCGGACAAAGCCACCTTTTTTTTTTTCTGCTCAGCATATTTTATTGCTAAAGACAAGGTGATGTACCAGTTTTCAAAATAATTTGGTTTATAGCATTCATACATAACAAAAAAGGGAAATAATATAAATCTGATTTTTGTATACACAGGGTATATGTGTGAAGCCTTCCAATCCTGGACCCATGCAAAGAAATTCATGAGGAACAAAAACCTGTTTAACCTAGTCAGTGTTGTCCTCCAGGCCCACCACCCCCTCCCAAATCCATTCCCTCCCATCCCCAGACCAAGAGCAAACCTGCCCCTGGCCACCAATGGCCCTAGTTCATCTTAACCCACCCAGCCCCTGAATTACTGTAATTTTATGAGCAAGAGGAGCAGTGAGTACCCTGAGAGTGTGGGACTTACATTCCTCAATGAGAAGGTGTCACATGGCAGCAAAGAGTGGACAAGCTAAAATAAAAAGTCAGAAAAACACCCTCCTAACAGAGGAACAGTGAGTGAGCAGTGCATGAGAGGGTGAGCAGTAGACCAGAAGTGGCCAATATAAGGGATGTAACTTAGAGTGAAGGCCAAGAGCTAGGATCATAGATGCCAGTGCACTCTCTGTATATCTTGATGGATTATAAGATCATTCATATGTTCATATCCCAAACCTACTGAGGGTTTCTTTTTTAGCTTTTGGCAAAATCATTCAAAACAAAGTGACATGAATGTCAGGAAATCTTAAGGACATTGTAAACAGTTAAAATTAATACATACTATTATAAGACAAGTTTTTATTTTATTTTTTGAGATCTCATCTCTTAATTCAAAGCTAAAAGAAAGTCCTTAAAAATAATGTTTTAGGAAACAAAACAGCTTAGTCTTTGAGGTAGATCATTTCAGCCTCTACAACCTACAAGTTTACAGAACCAATAACATGAGATTAAAGTTATAGAGCTGTCTTTAGATTTTTCTCCAAGAAATTGAGAGGCATTTTTCTGAGCTTCAGACAACAAGCCTCTCACTACTGTTGATGGGTATGGTTTATCCTTTTCAGGGTTATGACAGATACATACGTAGAGAATAGGATGAGAGTCAAGTTAAGATTTCAATCGTCAGTTCTTAAATTAATATATTTAATTCATCTATTTATTCAAGTAAATAGTTAATGTCAGACACTATGCTGTGGAGTTGCAAATTATATACATTTATCCAATTATTAATTAATTCAATAAATATGTTGAACTGTTACTTTGATTTAGGTATTTTTCTAGCTGCTGGTAATACAGTAAAAGAAACTAAAAGGCATGACCCTTTCACAAAGCATACATTATAATAGAGGTGATAGAAAGAAAAAAATACAAGAAGAGAAAACACAATATAATAAACACCTAAGATAGGTAGTCATAGAAGAATTCCCTGAAAATGTAATTGAGACCTGAAGCCCTAGCATGAAAATACCATGAACCTTGTATGTTGGAGGGATAGAAAGCAGACAAGGATGGCAGCTGGTATAATGAGTGAGATGGCCATGGGGTAGGATGAGGTCACAATTCCTTCAGCCTAAAGTATTCAGGAAGTAGTTTGGACTTCACAGGATCTCTTCATAGATTTTAAAGCAGGAGGATGACATGATATAATTTATGTTTTTAAAAATATCACTTTTGCAGCTATATGGACAGTGAATTATAGGCAGTGGTGTGCCCGTAAATATTTACAATTAGCTACCTGAAAAATATATTTTAAAAATTCCTGTTTTATAGCATATTCTACTTTCTGTAGTGTAAATATTGCCACCATGGCCAATTTCAAGCTATCAATATGTTACTGAAGGTGGAATTGAAAAGTGATGCATACAATTGGCTCCTGAGTGGCTGAACAAAGCAGCTTCAGCACATACCACTGCCTGCAGGGGGGTAGGGGTGTAAAGAGGAAAGCCATCCATGAAGCTTCAGCAGCCATTTAGACAAGAGAGATGGTGGGTTGGTAGAATGGCTTGGGTGATTATGGATGTGGTTAAAAGAAATGAAAACATTTAAGAGGTATTTATGAGAAAAATAGATAGACCTTGATGAATTAAATATAGAAAGTAACACAGCAGTCCTCAAGAATGAATTCGTATTTCAAAAAGGTAAAGTTCCTTTTAGCTAATTACTCTTTCAAATTTGTCTCTATATTTCCTACATCTTACCCAAACTCCATTTTTTAAGTTTTTTAACAACATCCATACCTATTTGTTTCTTCCCTAATGCAGGTAAAATAAAGAAGTTTTATCCCTGTGCCATATTCTATTCTCTTCTAGGTAGACATAGCCCAAGAGGCACCAGTGAAAGTAGGGATAGACATTCTGAAATCAATACTAATGTTCTTACTCTAGCTGCCTATTCCTGCCATCTTTGCTCATGGAACACTTGGACATCTGCCTATGTCAAGGTCAGAGTAGGAATGGTTCGGTCACCATGTGTTTAGAAAAAAAAGGACAAGATGGTGTTAAGAGAAAGTCATGATCTCTTCCAGCTGATTCCCAAGTCTATTTTTCAATAACCAATCTGAGAAGAAATTTTAAAGTCTCATATGAGGAGCTATTTGACTTTTTGATAAATACCCATTTCTAACTGAGGACCATTTAACAGTTATTAAAATCTGTTATAACATGTTTAGTGTTTGTTGTGCAAGTATTTTAATTATGATCATTTTTCCAGTCTATGGTCAATTTTTGCATTACATCTCTCATGTTTCAACCAACTATCTCCAGAGAACCGAACTGAGTTTTCAAATTACCTTAACAAGAATATTATACTGGATCAGTCTTATTAAGGGACTCCCTGTCCAAGCTACATGCAAAAAAATGAAACTCGATCACCCCCTTACACCATAAACAAAAATAAACTCAAAGTGAATTTAAAGTGGATAAAAGATTTAAATATAAGTTGTAACACCATAAACGTCCTAGAGGAAAACATCGGCAGGAAAATCTCAGACATTCCACGCAGCAACATCCTCACAGATATGTCCCCTAAGGTAAGGGACATAAAGGAAAGAACAAATGGGACCTCATCAAAATACAAAGCTTCTGCATGGCTAAAGAAAACAGCATTAAAATGAAAAGAGAACCAACTGTATGGGAAAACATATTTGCCAATGATACCTCAGACAAGGGTCTGATCTCCAAAATATATAAAGAACCCACATGACTCCACTCCAGGAAGACAAACAACCCAATTAAAAAATGGGCAAAAGGGACTTTTGGACAAGATGGAGGCATAGGTAGAGACACTGTACCTCCTCACACAACCAAAAGAAGGACAACAACAATTTAAAAACAAAAAACAACCAGAACTGATAGAAAATCAAACCATGGAAGTCCGACCACCAAGGAGATAAAGAAGAAACATTCATCCAGACCTGTAGGAGGGGCAGAGCCGGGCAGCCAGGGTGGAGAGGACTCACAGCAAGGCAGCAGCTGGCAAACCCTACGAGGTGGAGGATTGTGGAGTCAGGTGGGCAAAGCTGCAGTTGGCTGAAGAGGAGCAGCTGGTAGATCAGGTGACAGACCTTGCAACCCAGAGTTCCAGCACGGGGAAATAAAGTCTCAAACCACTGACTGAAGACACCTGTAGGGGTTGAGGTAGCAGCAGGAGAAACTCCCAGCCTCACAGGAGAGTTCAATGGAGAGACCCATAGGGACCTAGAATGTTAACAAACCCGCGCACTCAGGAAGCAGCACCAGAAGGGCCCAATTTGATCGTGGAGAGCGGAGGAAGTGACTGAAAAACGGCAGAGAGTGGAGCAAGCGCCATTGCTCCCTATCGGGCCCTCCCCCACATACGCATCACAGCGCAGTGACCAGTGTTACCCCTGCCTGGTGAACACCTAAGGCTCCACCCTTTATAGAACAGGCGCACCAAGACAAAAAAAAATGGCCCAAATGAAAGAACACTTCAAAGCTCCAGAAAAAATACAACTAAGCAATGAATAGATAGTCAACCTATCAGATGCACAGTTCAAAACACTGGTAATCAGGAAGATCACAGAATTGGTTGAATTTGGTAGCAAATTAGATGAAAAAATGAAGGCTATGCTAACAGAAACAAAGGATAATGTACAGGGAAACAATAGTAATGGGAAGGAAACTGGGACTCAAATCAATGATTTGAACCAGAAGGAAGAAAGAAACATCCAACCAGAAAAGAATGAAGAAACAAGAATTCAAAAAAATGAGGAGAGGCATAGGAACCTCCAGGACATCTTGAAATGTTCCAACATCCAAATTATAGGGGTGCCAGAAGGAGAAGAGGAAGAACAAAAAATTGAAAACTTATTTAAACAAATAATGAAGAACTTTCCTAATCTGGCAAATGAAATAGACTTCCAGGAAGTCCAGGAAGCCCAGAGAGTCCCAAAAAACTTGGACCCAAGGAAGAACACAGCCAGGCACATCATAATTACATTACCCCAGATTAAAGAGAAGGAGATAATCTTAGAGGTAGCAAGAGAAAAGGACACAGTTACCTTCACAGGAGTTCCCATAAGACTGTCAGCTGATTTCTCAAAAGAGACCTTACAGGCAAGAAGGGGATGGAAAGAAGTATTCAAAGTCATGAAAGGCAAGGACTTACATTCAAGATTACTGTATCCAGCAAAGCTTTCATTTAGAATGGAAGGACAGATAAAGTTCTTCTCCAATAAGGTCAAGTTCAAGGAGTTCATCATCACCAAGCCCTTATTATATGATATGTTAAAGGGATTTATCTAAGAAAAAGAAGATCATCAAAAATATGAACAGTAAAATGACAGCAAACTCACAGTTATTAACAACCACACCTAAAACAAAAACAAAAGCAAACTAAGCAAACAACTAGAACAGGAACAGAACCACAGAGATGGAGATCACATGGAGGGTTATCAACAGGGGAGTGGCAGGGGGGGAAGGTACAGACAATAAGTAGCATAAAGGGTAGGTAGAAAATAGACAGGGGGAGGGTAAGAATAGTATAGGGAATGTAGCAGCCAAAGAACTTATATGTATGACCCATGGACATGATCTAAAGGGGGGGAATGTGGGAGGAAGGGTGTGTGCAGGATGGAGTGGAGTGAAGGAGGGAAATGGGACAACTGTAATAGCATAGTCAATAAAATATATTTAAAAATATATGTATATATATAATCTTTTGAAACCCTTGGGGATTTAATGACTAAAGATCAATACATCATACGTGATGAAGAACTGATTTTAAGTAAAAAGTATTTTATGTCAAAAAAATAAATAAATAATGGGCAAAGGACTTGAACAGACACTTCTGAAGGAAGACATACAGAGGGCCTAGAGACATATGAAAAGATGTTCAGCATCACTAGCCATCAGAGAGATGCAAACTAAAACCACAATGAGGTACCATCTTACACTGCTTAAAGTGGCCAACATAAACAAATCAACAAACAAATGTTGGAGAGGATGCAGAGAAAAGGGAACCCTAGTACATTGTTGGTGGAAATGCAGACTGGTGAGGCCACTGTGGAAAACAGTATGGAATTTCCTCAGAAAGCTGAAAATGGAGCTGCCTTTTGACCCAGCAATTCCACTGCTGGGTTTATACCCTAAGAGCCCTGAAACACCAATCCAAAAGAACCTGTGCACCCCAATGTTCATAGCAGCACAATTTACAATACCCAAGTACTGGAAGCAACCGAAGTGCCCATCAGCAAACGAGTGGATCCAAAAACTATGGTATATTTACACAATGGAATTCTACACAGTAGAGAGAAAGAAGGAGCTTATACCTTTTGTGACAGCATGGATGGAACTGGAGAGCATTATGCTAAGTGAAATAAGCCAGGCAGTGAGGAACAAATACATATGATCTCACCTTTAACTGGAACATAATCAACAAAAGAAAAAAGCAAGCAAAATATAACCAGACATTGAAATTAAGAACAATCTGACAGTAACCAGAGGGGAATAGGGAGGGTATAATGGGGGAAAGGGTTTTCAGGATCTACTATAAAGGACACGTGGATAAAACCAAGGGGGAGGGTGGAAGCAGGGGAGAGATGTGGGTTTGCTGGGGTGGGGGAGAGGGGTGGGGAGAAAATGCAGACAACTGTAATTGAACAATAATAAAATAATTGAAAAATTAAATAAAAAGGGACTCCATGTCCTTTAATTTGTCTGACCGAGTGATATTAAGGTTCAATGACCCAAAAACTGGCTGGGTATTTTATAGATAATATCATCTATTTATCCTTATAGCTGTTAATAGAAACAATAGCACTAATATTGAGCTAAATGTCAAAAGAAATCTAGCCATTTTTTGCAACTGATAAATATTTATGTCCAAGATATTCTTTCCATCAAACCACTTTTTCCTTACTTTCCTGTTGTCCCGTATTTATGAGACAAATCCAGTAAAAAGGATTTTCTGTTTTTGCCCTTCTGTAATCTAGATATTGCATTTATTGTTATAATGATTTATTTTATCCAGACATAACTTCAGGTTGCATTACCAATAGTTTCCCAGACAATGTTGAAATTCATCACTGGCACATCAGTGAGGGAGAAAGTTCACTGAAATATAAGCAAAAGATTTGAGTTTTTCAGGTCTTCTAGTGACTTGCTGTTTGATGATAGGAGATATACTGGTCCCCATGACTGTACTCATTTATATGACAAAGCACTTAAAATACAAAAAAAAAATTATCCTTAGGTCCTAAGATGGTTAGAACATATCCTTTTTTGGAGAAAGTTGCACCTAGCTGAAATGGGATTGTGCACAATATCAAATCATAGTATGCTACCACTTTTTATTTCTGTATTGCTCATGATAATTGTAGTTAATCTATTAATGGCTCACTGCTTATATGTTAATCATGAATTCATAGTTTGAATCATGAATTCAAACTAGTTTATGGGAAAAAAAGGAGGGGAGAGAAGCATTGGCTCATGTAACTGATGAGGACAGTACAGGGTTCAAGGACTGAAATGATGCTTTCTGACTGAAATTTCACTCTCATCCTGGCTACTCTCTGGGTTTTGACTACTTTGTCCTACATCAGACAGCTTCCAATTTGAGAGCTGATGGGTAGTGTAAGACCAGAAGTAACCCCAACATTATATCATCCTACATTATAAACCAGATTTTTGCATATGAAATCCCTGGAAGACTCTAACTGGCTCAGGATTCTAACTAGCTCAGTCACTGTAATAACTGAGTCACATTCACTGTGCTATGAGTTGGAAGGTGACAGGAAAGAGCACAGTTCACTAAGCAGCAGCCCCTACTTAAATCTCACATGTGAAGAAGGGTGGTGATATTTTGTTCAAGAGAAGAGAGAATAACACACTGAGAAAAAAATACAGTTTAGGTATAAGTACCAGTGTCTGTATTCAAGGTTTACCCCCGTAACAAGAGATATGATTATTTTCTTTGGGCCTTTAGTATGGGCCTTGATTCTTTGTGTTGATAAACTTCAGAATGTTAGAAGCCTAATTGGATTGTCACATCACCAAGAAAAGGACATACAATTGCATTATTTGTAACCCATGTACCTTATTCAAGCAGCTATTCAATAAATATTCGGTGATAACAAAAAAGATCTAGTTGCTATAAGCTGGTTTGACTTTACATTTAACTTCTCTTTTTTAAAATATATTTTATTGATTGTGCTATTACAGTTGTCCCAATTTCTCCTTCTTTGCCCCCCTCCACCTTGTACCCTCCTGCCCTCCAGCAACCCCTCCCCTTAGTTCATGTCCATGGGTCATGCATATAAGTTATTTGGCTTCTCTATTTCGTATACTATTCTTAACGTACCCTTGCCTATTTTGTAACCTACCAATTACACTCCTTACTCCTGCACCTTTTCCCCCATCTGATAACTCTTTCTGGCTCAAGTTATTGTGGAAGAGTGCACTGTTCCTAATCTGTCAGCTTTAATCTGTTAGCATTAGTAGAGTTTTTTTGTTCATTAGACAGTCTTGATCTCTTCTGACAGCTTCAATCCTATAATACTTTTCCCAAAGGCTGTGCTTAAAATCTGGATATCTGTATATATCACAGAAGTCCAAGTTTGTGATTTCAGTTCTTATTAGACTCTTATTGAAATTCCAAGGATCCTGGATATTTGTTATATAGGATCTATGGAATCTATGGCAGTTAGTATTGAAATTCTGGACAAGATCTTTGCAGTTCTTGTTCAGAATTTCTATATGTGTGGGGTCACACAATATGTCTGGTATCTGGATGATTATGTTCCTTTTCTTTCCTTTGGTCCTAGGGAGTGAGAGATCATATGCATAATATCTTTATTCCCCCACTTTGCCTGTGACTTATAAATACATTAAGTGAAACAATTTTACTATTGGGAAGTAGCTCTATAGTAAACAAAAATGGACACTAGGCTTTAGGGCTTGAGTACACAGTAGAATATACGAATGTCATATTATAAAGTTATACACCTGAAACTTATATATTATTAACTAATAATACTCTAATGAATTTAATTTTTTAAATGATCATTATTTTATCTTTGCTTAAAAATTGCCTTTCATTTCATTGGATCAGATGTACCATATCTAGTTTGTGATGCTGACAGAGAAAATATATGTTTGTAAGATTTCTGGCCAAGATGGAGGCACAAGTTGATGTAATTTGCCTCAACGCACAACCAAAAGGACAACAACAAATATAAAAAACAAAAAATAACCAGAACTGCCAGAAAATCAAACTGAATGTAAGTCCAACAACCAAAGAGTTAAAGAAGGAACATTCATCCAGACTGGTAGGAGCAGGCAATCGCACATCTGTGTGCAGATAACCTGGAAGAACAACTGGGAGCAAAACCTAGGGTTCCAGCATTGGGAAACAAAGCCTCAAAGCCTCTGACTGAAAAAACCTGTGGGGGTTGAGGCAACAGGATAAACTCTGAGCCTAACAGGAGAGTCCGTTGGACAGACCCATAGGGTCCTAGATGGACACAAAACCACCCATCCAGGAATCAGCACCAGAAGGGCCCAATTTGCTTGTAGGAAGTGGGGGACATAACTGAAAGTCAGCTGGGAGCTGAGCAAGATGCATTGTCTCTCTCAGACTCCTTGTTCACATATAGCATAACAACACAGTGATGTGGGTTGCCCTGCCCTAGGCAATACCTAACACTCTGCCCCTTACTGCATAACAGACGCACCAAGACAAAATAATATGGCCCAAATGAGAGAACAGATCAAAGCTCTGTGAAAAATACAACTAAGCAATGAAGAGATAGCCAACCTACCAGATGCACAGTTCAAAACTCTGGTAATCAGGATGCTCACAGAAATGATTGAGTATTGTCACAAAATAGAGGAAAAAGTGAAGGCTATGAAAGTGAAATAAAGGAAAATGTACAGGGAACTAACAGTGAAAGGGAGGAAACCAGGACTCACATCAACAGTTTGGAACACAAGGAAGAAATAAACACTAAACCAGAACAGAATGAAGAAACAAAAATTCAAAAAATTGAGGAGATGCTTAGGAACCTCTAGAACAACTTTAAATGTTCCAACATCTGAATCATACGGGTGCCAGAAGGAGAAGAGGAAGAGCAAAAAATTGAAAACTTATTTGAAAACGTAATGAAGGAGAATTTCCCTAATCTGGCAAAGGAAATAGACTTCCAGGAAGTCCAGGAAGCCCAGAGAGTACCAAAGAAGTTGGACCTAAGGAAGCACACACCAAGGCACATCATAATTACATTACCCAAGATTAAAGATAAGGAGAGAATCTTAAAAGCAGGAAGAGTAAAGGAGACTATTACCTACAAAGGAGTTCCCATAAGACTATCAGGTGATTTCCCAAAAGAAACCTTGAAGGCAAGAAGAGGCTGGAAAGAAGTATTCGAAGTCATGAAAGGCAAGGACTTACATCCAAGATTACTCTATCTAGCAAAGCTATCATTTAGAATAGACTGGTAGATAAAGTGTTTCCCAGATAAGGTCAGGTTAAAGGAGTTCATCATCATCAAGCCTGTATTATATGAAATGTTAAAGGAAGTTATCTAAGAAAAAGAAGAAGATCAAAAATATGAAGAGTAAACTGACAACAAACTCACAATTATCAACAACCAAACCTAAAAGACAAAAATGAACTAAGCAAACAACTAAAACAGGAACAGATTCACAGACATAGAGATCACATAGAGGGTTATCAGTGGGGAGCGGAATGGGGGAGAATAGGGGAAAGGGTACAGGGAATAAAAAGTGTAAATGGTAGGTACAAAATAGACAGGGGGAGGTTAAGAATAGTATAGGAAATGGAGAAGCCAAAGAACTTATATGTATGACCCATGAACATGAACTAAGGTTAGGGAATGATGGTGGGAGATGGTGTTACAATGAAGGGGAATAAAAAGGAGAAAAAAAATGGGACAACTGTAATAGGATAATCAATAAAATATATTTTTAAGGAAAGGAAATATATATTTATATATATCAAGTATATGTGGCTCTATACCTGCATCACATATGAATATATCCATAAAACAATAATTAAAAGGCATTTTTAGATCAATGAAAATTTCCCCCAAATAATTTTTATATAAAATTAGCAACATAGGGAAGATCTGCAATTTAATTGCATCCAGAATTATTTTGGTTTTTTGTTTATGCTTTAGCTTATACTTTTAGATGCCTATAATATATGTCACAATAAGCTTGGGTAATTATTTGGCTTCCCACAAGTTTTAGTTATATATTTTATTCAAGACATAATTTCCTCTATAGTGGATTGTTATAAAAATTAGTTAAAGTAAAAGGTGATATAATATAAGCATATGTTGCATGGTTACATATTATACTGCTTATATCTTCCTGAATCTATGCCACTTCCAGTTGCTACAACATTTTTCCTAATCTTTTAGGAAAAGTGCTTGAAAAAGTGTTAGGTCTTTTGGTTTGCTTTGCTTTGTTAATTTTCTGTATTTACATGCTGTATTTCCTTTCTCTCATCAATCCACTCCAATTAGACTTTTCCCCACCAGTCTACTGAACCCATTCTTGACTTGCCCATCAATTAACTCTATCTTGCCAAGTCAATTCTATCCTCTTCTAACTTGACATTCTAACATCTGACTGTGGAATGCTGCAGTGCCTCTAGTCTCAGTTCTTGGCCCTTTTTCTTACAGGCAATTCCTCCTTTGGTGATCTCATCTAGTCCAATGACTTTAAAAATCATCTCTATGCTTATGATTCCCAAATTTAAACCTTTAGCCTAGATATCACATTTAATTCTCAACTCACATTTCCAGCTGTCTACTTAACATCTCCACTTGGAAATCTAATACTCTCACAACACATAAATATCCAAATCAAAGTATTTAACTCTCTCCCTTAATTGCTATTTCCCAAATTTTTCTTGTCTTGGCAAATGGCCTTGCCATTTACTCAGTTGCACAAGGCAGAAACCCAGGATTCATCTTTTATTACTTCTCTTTTCCTCACACCCACATCCAGATCATGAACAACTTCTGCCAGTCTAACCATTTTCCATTACTCACCAAGTCCAACTCGACTCAAGCCTTTCCCAGCTCTTGTCTGAATTACTTAATCAACTTCATAATTAATTTCCTTATATTTATGCTTATCCTCCTGCATCCTGTTCCCCACTGTGCAACCAGACTGACAATTTCAAACTGTGAGCAGAATAATTCTCCTGTTCAAAAGTCTCTAATGGCTTTCCATCATAATCAGAATAAACTCCAAAATCTGTACCATGGCCTACAGGCCCTCTGTGATCTGATTACTGCTTGTCTCTAAGAATTTACCTCTCAATCACTCTCTTATTATTTGCTCCATTCCAGGCTCTGGCTTGTACTCTTCTCTTCCAGTACTTCAGTTGGCTTGCTCTCACTTCATCCAGGTCCCTGCTCAAATATTACTCTTTCTGACATGCTACCTAAAAAAAGTAAATTCTTTTCTTATGTTCTACCTATTTACCCTGCTTTGTTTTTCTTCATCAAACTTACATTTCCCTAAATGGTATTACATGCTTGTAAATTTGTTTACTGATTATGTCTTCACTAGAATGTCAGCTTCTTGAGGTCACGTCTCTTGTCTGTATCTTCACATCTGTATCTCAGTGCCTAGACTAGATTTTATTTGTGTACAAATGAAAGAAAACAAACTAATTGATTGACTAATGAATATGAGGAAAAAAGAGTACAGATTTTTGCACACGGTTTTATTAAATTTTTATTCAATATATGTTAAGGATGTACCTCAAGATACATTTTGAAAGATCATAATCCATGAGCTGATATGTCTATCAACCAAGGACTTGATTACTCTGCCTATATTACTAGTGTACTTTGCATTTCATATTTTTTTCATCTAGAAAACTATACACTCACACACACTTGGTTCTTCCAGCCTGCTGAAATGTTCTACTAGGTTCCATATTTAAGAACATTTATTGAAATTTCTGATAATAAAACTGTAAATTTAGTTTTAATTATATATTTTTATTTTGTTGAATATTTACTATTACAGAATCTATCTATATAATTCTCACTGAGTTTTTACATTCTCATATTTCCCCCCATTTTCAAAAGCCATGGCTCTCCCATTCATCCCACCATTACTACCTTAGGTTCTACATCTGATGTTCAACATCCTCCATTATCTGTACAGCCTATACTCAGTTCTTCTAAAGCCAACCCATAGCCACTTGCTCTGCACCACACATACATACACCGTGTTTCCATGCGTCTTTGCCAGTGGTCATATTTTTCCTGTAAACTGGACACTCCTTCCCTCTCCTTCCATCCACATTCAATTTCTAGGTATAAAAATTCCACACATCTTTCAAATGTTCTCTCCTAATATTCCTCATCAAAATGAACTTCTCTTCTGAACTCCAAGGATACACTTTATCTGTACTCTCTTTAAATGGAACTCAGTACTATATTGCATTTTGATTTCTGTATACATGTATTATCTTCCTTTTGGATGTGAATTTCTTGAGAATAGGCTCTGTGACTTAAAGAGCTATTTATATTAATAGCACAGCCCTAGACAGTAACTTCCTAATAAATTAATAGTTAGATATTGTAACTTAAATGTATTGATATTAGAACAAAACATTTTCAGCACATTTCAAAATTATGGTGATATAAAGTATTCTTATTTAATATATTCTGATCCATCTTCTATTTATTGTCTTTTATCCAAAATCTTTGTAGTATATGATGTGGCCAAGTAAATAATAATAATAACAACAACAACAGTGGTGGCAGCAGCAGCAGTGATGGCAACAGAATGGAAAGGGGAATTTAACACTTGGAGCCAAATTTTCACTGAGCGCATCATTGAATCTCAGAGACAATATTAGCCACACAGAAATAGCATGATGTTGGGAAAATGGAAGTAGTATTTAAAATGGTGTGAGTTTATATATTAGTGGCACTAAACATCTCAACCTTAAAGTCCTAACAACACTGTTGGGAGATTATTTTTCATGGGTACTTCATTCTTCTACACATCATATGAGCAGAGGACCTGACTTTTTATCCTTATATATTTTTTTCAAAGATGATTGTACAGTGAACAGCATGGGAAGGTAATGTTGCTCTCCAGAGGAGAGGCGATTTTGTTTACTTCCCTATCATGAAAACCTCAAGCTTCCTAAACTCAGGGTGACTCAGCTGTGACGTACATCCACTCTGTCTGCAGAATCTGCATAGGTATCTTCATGTTGCTGCTGTGGGACTTGGTGGGAAGGTGAACTGACTTGAATATGATACTCATGATGCTTCCACCTAGTGAGTAATAAAGCCATTTGTCCCTGATCCAGAAGGCTTATTTTATTTTGATAAAAGTAAGAGAAATCAACTCTAGGTAAAAAAAGTTGGAGGGATGGGATACTTATGAGAAGTATACTGTTGACTTCACAGAACTGAAGAAAGGGTTGAGCAGCCAAAACTCAGGGAAGATGAGTCTGGGGATCTCAAGAGCATGGACCCTTGAAGAGTCACTTCTGATTTTGTCATTAATAATCATGTAATGAGCCATTTCGTACCCTACATGTTTTGTAAATCACACTCAGAAAAAAAATATGATTAGCTTGGGATACATGCCTCACATCCTCTGGTGAGAGGAAGAGGGACCACATAATTGACACCCCTACCAATCAGAATGAGAGAACCACTAAATCAATAAGAAGGTTAATTAATAAACAAACAACAACAACAACAGAAGAAGACATCCCTTACCCCTTCCTTAAACAAACGGTTTTCTCCTCTGAAGAAGTTGCAGTTTTCTCCTAGGAGAACAGTGGACAGCTCACAGCTTATTATGTTACCCTCTTTGTTTTGACTACCAATAACTACAAATTTAGCTGAACGTTAGTAACTATGTAAGACCAAATGCCTTACATATTGGTCCCTGTCTTGCCCTTGTCTTGACCCTCATATTATTTCTTGAAGTAATTTTTAAACTGTATGTGAGAAACAAGCAAATAATTACCAAAGAAATGCGCTCTGCTATTTCACTCTTTCTTACCCCTATACCTGCAACCCACGCAGGGCATTGATATCCAGGGACTGCTGCTCCTGCTGGCAGGCAGGGTTAAGCTCTTTGCTGACCTCCATGCAAGGGGCCTCCTTGTCTGGGGGTGGTAACAGGTATCACTTGCTCAACTCTATTTATCATTTAGATCTAGGTAAAGTTATTCACCAGTTCTTTCTGCTCTCAATGTACCTTTATTTACCTATAGAATCCAACCTATCATAACATTACCTGTAATTTTTTGTTTAAATCTTTATCTGCTAGTGGATAGATATTTCTTTAGATAGACCTATGTCTCATTTATCACTGTATTGCCAACACCTACTCTGTTTCCTGACAGTTAAGAAAAGTTAAGTGAAGTCCTGTTAATTAAAAGGGTTAATAAACAGGTAAATGAATTAGACATTGCAGAAAAGGTGGTTTCCACAGTCTCCATTTTGGTGTTTGTTTTCAGTCTTTTCCCTTTTCTTTTTATCTATCTCTGTACTAGTCTCTAAAATAGTGATTTTCAACCTTTTTTTATCTCATTGCACACATAAACTAATTACCAAAATTCTGCAGCACACCAAAAATATATATTTTGCCAATCTGACAAAAATAGGTATAGTTTTGATTAATTGAGATGAAAATTACACAAGTCATTCAAAGACATAGTGTACAATAGTAATGTGTATCAGGTACTTATATTTGCATATGAGGATTTCTGGTACCAGGAATTAACCAATCAGATGCAACCTTATTATACGATATAGCCAATAAGATACAACTCTATTATAAAACACATATATTTATGAGTCAAGAGAGGGCATTCATACCAGACAGCTATTGTTGTGTTGACTGTTGTCATTTTATTAAATTTGACAATATAAGGGATAAGAAGTCAGTGTCCCAGATTAAATAGCCAGGTGCTGCATGTTTTAAAAATTCTTGCAGCATACCAGTTGAAAATTGCTGCTCTAGAACACTGATATTTTCTTACTCTTCATAACTTAATTCTAACTTTAGCACTCAGCTCCTCTTGAGAATCTATATGGTCAGATTTTCATTTTAAATTCCAGTTTCTCCTCTTTTCTAATACTGAGGTGTCTAGCATGCTTCCACAGTTCTATTTAATGTGGTTTACAGCACTTTTGGAATTTATCGTTCTCACTACTGTGAAGACCCAGATAGCCATCCTACCTAGTTAGTGCCATCCGGACTTTCAACCCACCATGAAACTATCTAACAAGTTTTTTTTTCATTGTACTAAATTCTACCCCATAAGCTGAGAGAAGTAACGTTTCTTCCCAAACTGCACAAGTTCAGGCAAAAATGAAGTTACTTGCCTCACTATATAAATCACAGCAAATGCCTAATATTGCCTCTGAAATTTTAATAAGCAGAACAGAAAGTCATGGAAGTTTAGGAGGTATAAGAACATATTCATATCCATGGGAAACCTTACTCCCTATTAATGTCTTTTGAGTATTATGCCCCTGTTTTGTTTCAAATCACTTTGCCAATGCTAAATGAAGTGCTGTTTTCTTGCTTTAGTTGCTTTCTTTGTAAAACTCAAAGAAAAAATTATATGCTACAATGTCACCTCTCCATAAAGAGGAAAATATTTTCTTCTTTGTTTGCTTTTATTTTAATCATCAAAACACTGTCTCTCTCTTGCTAATTGAGCCCATTCACCTGTGACAAATGCAAGCTGGGCTTACAGTTAGGACAAGTTTGTCAGCAGGGTCACTCACACAAGCTCCTTGCCAGGGCAAAATTGCTGATGTTCCGAATTTTCTTAGTTGTTAAATTTTAGCAGATGAGCATAAACAAATAGCTCCATTTATTCAAAAAAAGGGAAAGAGTTGAGAGGGGAGTGGAGATGTGACAATTGCTATTTTCATCCTCTTGCAAAATCAATAAGATTCTGTAAAGCCATTATATCTGATACATGGAAGAGATTTCATGGCAGAGACTGGCTTACAGCTTCTCAAGTATTTTTTAACTCAGTTTTCTATGCTGTTCCATTACCTAGACTCATCGAAAGTAAGGAAGTGAGGAGAAAAAAATTTAGATATGTTTTAGTGATTGTGCTATTACAGTTGTCCCATTTTTCTCCCCTTTATCCCCCTTCGCCCTGTACCTCCCCTCCCACCAGCATTACCCAACCACCCCCCCAGTTCATGTCCATGGGTTGTACATATAATTTCTTTGACTTCTCCATTTTCTATACTATTCTTAACTCCCCTTGTCTATGTTGTGCCTACCAATTATGTTTCTTATTCCCTGTACCTTTTCCCCCATTGTCCCCCTCCCTCTCCCCACTGATAACCCTCCGTGTGATCTCCATTTCTGTGATTCTTTTTTCTCTTCTAGTTGTTTGCTTAATTTGTTATTTGTTTTTATTTTTTAGGTTCAGTTGTTGATAAGTTCTGAGTTTATTGTCATTTTACTGTTGGTATTTTTGATCTTCTTCTTTTTCTTAGATAACTCCCTTTAACATTTCATATAATAAAGGCTTGGTGATGATGAACTCCTTTAACTTGACCTTATCTGGGAAGCACTTTATCTGCCCTTCCATTCTAAATGATAGATTTGCTGGATAGAGTAATCTCGGATGTAGGTCCTTGCCTTTCATGACTTTGAGTACTTCTTTCCAGTCCCTTCTTGCCTACAAGGTTTGTTTTGAGAAATCAGCTGATAGTTTTATGGGAACTCCTTTCTAAGTAACTCTCTCCTTTTCTCTTGCTGCTTTCTCTTACAATCCATTTGTCTTAGGTGTCCAGAAAAGAGAACTTTCCAATGTCAAGAAAATAAACTGAGTTTTCATATTTTTGTAATAGTTAATGAGAAGACCCAACATTGTATGCAACAGAGATAATATATATTTTTTATTTGATTTTCATTGCTGCTTTTAGCTTTCTTATCTTGAATTTACAAGGAAATAAAATAGTTCGGCGGTCTTATAAGTAAACACTATATATGTGACTCAGGGCATTGTCCAACCCACATACATTAATCTTCAAGTTCTAGAGCCACAGACAATATTCCCCTTAACATTTCTTTTCTAATAACTATCTGTATAAATATATTAATAGTCTACTTGTTATAACTATGTTGATGATAGAACTTGCTTCTTTTTAACATTAGCACTAAGGAGGTCTTATCCTTATCAAGTAGGAAAAAATTATTAGTCATATTTTCACTCATATATTACATCCTGTTTGTCATTCACTTAGGCAGTTAAATAAACATTGTTAAATATTTCTTTGCTCTCATCTGCATCCTTTTTCTGCATATCCATTTCACTTTGATTTATTGCCCTTTGCTTATTTTCTCCCTGTACTACCTGCAAAATGAGAAGGTTGGGCTAAATCAAAATTGAATGTAAAATTCTGTGCAAATGTGCATTTTTCTTAGGAATGAGAATCATCATTTATCAACTACTTAGAGTATTTCTTAAACCATACCTAGTTTACTACTTACACTAGCCAATCAACATTCTCTTTTCTCTTAACTTCTAAAACAACCCAGGCAATAAGAAGAGTCATTTTCCCCATACAGCCTCAAAAAGTATTCCTATATTTCTGGAGAATGAAAATTTCCTATGATATGTGCATGTGTGTTTTTCCTAAATAGAATTTTAAATTATATTAATGCTATCAGCCAAAAAATTCAGTAGATATCAACAACAAAACTTATTAGAAAATACGTTTAAATAAATAAAAGCTGGATGATGTTAAGCATGCCATTAGTGTCCTTAAAAATATAGTATGTGAAAATATATTTTAAAATAAAAGATAGTTTCAAGGTGATGGAATACTATAAAATAATATTTTTATACAATATCTGATTATTTCAACTACATTATTATTAATTTGGAAAAATATGATGATTGGATACGGTATTTATGTCAAGCATTTTGTAACTTAAATACATGTTATTGAAGGATAGCTTAAGTTATAAACATACAAAATATTTTTTTTTTCTGGTGAAGTGTGTCTCCTTCTCATAGTGTCACAGACAGATGAAAATGACCTAACCTGACCACCATGGAGCTTTACATGGCTAACCAGGCCTGTCCTTAGGATCTATATTGTCAGGAGAATGTTCATTGGTGTTTCACAGGGTCGGACATGATGCTACATAGAAGGGAATTCTATTTTCAACCCTGACTCTAAGCAGGAAGTGGCTGATGTTTCCAAGAGAGATTTAAATCCTCTACATCCACACTACACTGAATTCCAATCCCTGCAGAGAAACTGCATATACAGCTTGCTCACACTAGATAAACACAGACACTATATTAATTCACAGCAATACCAGGATTGTGCAGAGCATTTTTCATGAAAATAAAGATCCTGTCATCTCTACCTGGCAAATCCCAAGGAAATCACTGTTAGGATTTCATAGAGAATCAGTAAATGATTCGTACAAAAAGCAATAGCTCTTCTTTATACCAGCAATAATCACTAGAATGTAATGGGGGGAAAAATAGCACATAGACAACAATAGCATAACACATAAAATATCTATGGCTAACAAAACAAAACATATACAAGTTCTATATTTAAGAAAAGAGAATTTATAAAACTGTTTTTCAAGGATTAAAAAATGGCTTAAGTTACCTCTGTGGCATGGAAGAAGAAATATTGCAAAGGTATCTTCCCCCAAATTAATGGATAAATACAATTAAATCCACTAAAATATGAAGCTTATTTTTAATGTTACAAGCCAGTGCTAAAGTATATCTAGACCACATGAAGTCAAATATCACACCTCTTTCCCTCTCCATCTTGTATTAGCTCTGTGGTATTGTTAATAGCACATATTCATCCCTGGACTGATGACCGTACACTAATTGAATAAATGAATACAATCTATGTAATAAATATGACATAGTGTATGTGTGTGTGTGTATAAAACAAGAGCATAAATGTTTTTGAAAATGAATAACAGCCTATCAAATATCAAAATATTCCATGAGGTTATCCACTGCCTGCCATGACTAACATATTCCAAACTAACCCTTCCACCATAAACAACTATAAAAGTAGAACACATAAATGAGGGAAATACTTTCAGACAGCGAGCAAAAGACATTGACATATACCAATTTTTGAAAACAGGTAAAATCACAAGCTGAGTCCCACCTGTGTCCCAGCTCTCTGCCCATAAACAACTTTCTGAGCAAGGCATAGAAAAGAGGAGCCAAGTAGAGTATGGCAGTTCTTTTTAGACACTGGCCATAATTTTATGGGACAAAACAATTATATACTATATTTTTCACTAACAAGAATGCAAAACTCCTCAACAAAATATCAGAAAACCCAGTCCAAAAATGTATAAAAACTGAGACATTTTATGACTCTGTGGAGTGTATCCTCAGAATGCAAGGTTGGTTTAACATTCAAAACTCAAAGAAATCTACTACATTTAAAGAGTATTCAGTGAAACTATAGTAATTAAAACAATCTGAGCAGTGAGAGCCTTGCTGTAAGAAATGGACATCCATCATCAAGCAGAACACTGATGACTACTGTAAAGAAGGTCCAAATGGAAATAGCTCCCATGACTTGGAGTTAATAATAGTTAGTTAGAGAATAGAGAATAGAACCTTGAAAGACCAATTTTGTGTGTATGTGTGTGTTTGTGTGTATACACACATATACCATAGTTTTCCAGGTATAATGTGCATTTTTCCCCCAAATGGTTGAGGGAAAAATAAGGATGTACATTATACATGGGTAGTACTAATTCAGTATCTATATAAATGTTTTTAATTATTTTATTTATGTTTATGTATTAACAGTATAACTCTAGAAAGCAATAATGATATCCATATGCAAAATAATGCCCTGGAATACAATAATTGGTTTTGTTTCAAATATAAATAAATAAATAATTGGATTAAAAATTAAAATGAAAGTTTTTCCTGAAAGTCTTGGCCAAAAACATTGGTGTGCACTATACACAGGAGCATGTTATACACAGCAAAATATGATGTGTGTGTATGTATATATATGTGTGTATATATATAAAGAAAAGCTAGCCCTGGCTGGTGTGGCTCAGTGGATTGAGTGCTGGCCTATGAACCAAAGGGTTGCTGGTTCAATTCCCAGTCAGGGCACATGTCTGTGTTGTGGGCCAGGTCCCCAATATGGGGCATGTGAGAGGTAAACCACACAATGATGTTTCTTTCCCTCTCTTTCTCCTTCCCTTCTCCTCTCTCTAAAAATAAATAAATAAAATCTTTTTAAAAAGAAAGAAAACCTATACTTTTCATTATAGAGGACTACTTCAAGCTATCTCAGCAAATTATTTTAAGTTCTTCATAATGTTCCAAAGTTGAAGAACATCTCTGGCTATTTCTATAAACAGAGACCCAGCAGATCCTAAATAGCCAATAGTGTCCAGTGTTGAAATGGATGAAAAATGGCCAACTGTTCCCATTACAGAATTCAACTTTAATGAGATTTATCTATATTTGGTCTTTATGTGTTACAATTTCACAGAAAACATATGCAATTTCTAAGAAACAATTAGGTTTAAGCTATAACATTCATTTCCAGATAAATAACTGTTGTTTTTCAATAAACCACAGTATTAGAAAAGTTATAACACCTCAGTTGTAAATTTTGCGTGTACTACACTGTATTTCCGAACTGTTTCAGTGTTTGCTCTCCCCAACCCCTATGAGATAAAGAAGTCAAGTTCACTAATGCATAGCTAGTTTCCCAGGTTATAAATCTTGTTGTGTCACATATTAGAGACTTGGAGAAATAACTATAAGAACCAATTTACAGGTTTTGAGAACTGTGATGGATTAGTATTACTTAAGAAAAGAAAGAATATCTATTTTGGTCTCTGAACTACCCTTCATTTATTTCACCTCTAATTTAAGGCATTTAAGTCAAGACTGATAGAGTTTTCTTCCTGTCCACAAATACCTTTCCTGGGTATTTCCCTCTGATGTATTCCTTGTCTTTTCCAGCATCTGCTATATATGGGTAAGGAATTGATTACATTGTATTACCTGATTGATTTAAACAGTAGCTTGTGGCTCAGCTACAGTATTCAGAGGCACTGGAGAAGCTGAGAAGCTAACAAAAGGAAAAACCAGGATATTTCTCCATCTGCTTGCCACTCAGCATTAGTCGGTGTCTCTGGTAGTAACTGCATCTCTAACGTGTCTTCAGCTCCCATCAGACAGGTCTACAGGGGTTTAACTGGCTACCCCAGCGCCTTCACCCCTTTAACCAGGCTGTTTCCCCTTATCTGTCTAGCCTAGTAGTTGGTGGTTTTGGCTTCCTGCTACTAATTACCATTCCATTTGTCTTCCATCCTATGTTTGATACACACCCTGCATATATATGTCTAATTTAAATACTTGCAAAGTTTTCTATTTTCCTAGATGGACTATACCAGTCATTCTACATATTAAAAATACATCAAAAAATTCTGAGTTTTTTACTAAGCAAAAGACTTTATTGCTCTGCCTTTGTTTTGTTTTTCATCAGCACACAGTGAGAGTACATCCCTCTAGATGAGGTTATGGGTTTGTGTGTAGTTTTCACCACTGCTACTACTGACACTATATTTGCTAAAAGAGAACTGTACTTCTTTTAGCCCCTGTTCTCACCTGCAAGTTTGAACTGTGAGACCTAAAAATGCTAATCCCAGGACTTCTTAGGGTCTTTGACTTTAATCCTAGCTCACTTTTGTACAGCTAGGTCTAAAATTCTTTCTGAATCCTACAAGTAATGAACATCCATTGTGTTTGGCTGCCTGGTGTTCCTCCACCTTTAGTCTGGTAACTAAAGATATGTTTTCAATAGTAAACTGATCCCACATGCTGGGGGAGAGAACCACTCTTTCTCCCTGACCACAGTGGAGGTCATATAATCTGGGCCTGGCCAATGGTGAAAGCCTGTACTTCTGACCACAGTGACTGGGTAAGAGAAAGATGATTTTAACAAGCAGGCCAATCAGAGCCCATCTTTCCAGCCCCATGCTAGGTCATCTGGCTGCCAGAGCTTTTGGAAAAGATTGCCTCTTTCAGTTGGATTTGCTGCGGCAGACCTAAAGATGCACTGCTCAGATCCTATTATAAGGAAAACTTTTGCACTATTGTTGAGTGTGATTAGCAAATGGACTTTGGTTAACAGTTTTTTCAGGGTCTACCTAAGATTTTAAACTCTACTGCATCTGAGTTTATCAGCCTGCAGCCTATATCCAGTGATTTAGTAAGGTGGAGTTATAAAGGCTCATTCACTTCGGCTGGAAGCAGGAAACTCTGACAAGCTGTTTGCTAGATCCCAATAGGGTTGCCAAGGCTTTGTCCTGTCCTGAACAAATCACAGTTTGACTAAGAACAGCATGGCCAAAGGACCAAGACCCCTTGATCTGAAGGCCAAGGTCATGACTATAGGTAGGTCATTAATGTGAGCACAGATGGGCACAGATAGTAGCCAAGATTAAAAAGAATGTAGGATGAATACTAGTAGAGGGAGAAGTAAGTATCAATTATGACCCTAAGAACAACTTCAATAGCAGGGACTGTAGTTAGTCCCACTAAACTCTCTCCCAAACATAGGTTTAAGAAGATCTGAGCAACCCAACGGGGAAACTTTGGTAAACATAAAGACCCACTCTGAGGGGGAAACATTCTGTACACCTGCACAAAGTACAGCCAATAGACAGCCTCTGATGTCAGCTCACTAGGGTCTGATGCAGCTCCCTCCCCACACAAATCCACCTTGCAAAGGTCATGCAGTCTCAAGACAGCGTATATCCAGTGACTGAGTGATGTAGGGGTGTAAAGGCACTGCCCCTGGAGCCTGGTGTAAAACTACTCTGAAAGGCAACCACTCCAAACTTCCTCACCAGGTTGGTTGATGCTTTTTTAGAACTGAACTTCACTTTGACTTCTTCTTCTTCCAATTCCTGTTTTCCCTCTTTCTTTCACAGGTGTTGATCCCTAATAAAAAGCTTACACTGCAAATTTCATCTAGTATCTACCTATGGAGAATGCAACCTATAATAGCTGCTAAGCAAATGGGTGAAATTATTGGACTCTTCATCATCATTTGTCTGACACTTCACACATCATTTGAGTTCCATGTCATGCTTGAAGCCATGTCTAAAGCCAAATATACTCCTGGATTTGCCATTTTGTAAGTCAATAAATTTAAGCTCATATTTACAGAGAACAGATTGGTGGTTGCCAGAGGCAGAGGTTGAGGGGGTGAGAAAAATGAGTGAAATGTTTTTGGTTTTTTTTTTCTTTAAATAGGTTGAATTTAAAAATATGGTATATATGTAGAACCTATTGGAATAGCAGGATGGGGGTGACCTGGGTAGCTGGTGCTTCCTAGGATAACAAAAAAACAAGGACAAAGGACATAATGAGATTACTCCTACTGGGCTCAAGAAAAATATTAGTGTTGAAGCTATAAATATTGAAAGGTAGGGAGGAATGGGTACCTCAGCCCCCTCTCAAGTCCCAAAGATGGTGAGAGAGCTTCCACCTGTGGAGGCCTATGGAGGCAAGGTCTTCAAATATGCTGATTGTTATTGATACTAATATTATGCATAAGCTGTTTTAAATATATTTGTCACTTACAACTAGATAATCTTGACTGACAAAATACAAATACACTGAATTTAGGTGAACTATGAACATTTGTGAAAGAAATAGAATTTCATACCAACCATGGCTTGTCCCCCAAATGACCCCTGATGTTGGGCTTAGTCTCAACATCACTTATGAGAAAACATTAGTCATTGTCACCATTCATCATGTTGAATCAAAATTACCTTGTGTCTCTATAGGGCACTTGGTTTTTAACATATGTCCAGCTCTTAAAATATTGTTTTAAAACACGTTATGGGCATAATGAACAGATGGCCATCTATCTACATGTAAAGCCCAGTAGATAAGTACGAGCAGTAAGACCAATAAATTATACAGAAGACTTAACATGTCTTTGCAATTGACAAACAGGTGAATCTATTTTCAAAATGCGTTATAGTTTATAAGAAAGCTTGAGATCTGCTTTTCTGACACTTGATTATCTAAATACACAGAGAAACCATATGAATAAAGAAAATACCTGATGGAAGATATCTTGAAAGTAGTCAAGAATGTTACTTAGGGTTTTTCAATTTGAAATGCCAATTTTCAAAAATAGGAAAATGAAAAATTAGTATACTAAAATTTAACAGCTGTGTAGTGAAATATAAAAGGCACTTTTAAACCCTAGTAAATTATCGCTTCTCGGCCTTTTGGCTAAGATTAGTGTAAACCCTAGGAAACCATTACCTATATTTATAAGAACAATTGTGTGTAGTATAGGTTAAGCAAGTTGCTCAAAGTAACAATGAATAAGTTATGGACCTGCGAGTTGTCAGTTCCTCTATCCATATGACCAAGAGTAATGATATCAAGCTGACTCATCACTATTACATACTCTTTTATTTGTCCTCTGGAACCCAAACTAAGATATGAACTGTTCTCTCTGGAGTTGTAAAATTGATATCCTTGGTAACCTAGGCACAGCTGGAAGTTTAGAAGTGACCTCATCCAGAGGGATCTGCACGGCTCACAACTGACAGGGTACCTTGTGATTATTTATGAAAAAGGAGTAATTATAAACATCTTGCCTAAGTAAACTTTGTCGAGAGATAAAATCTGCTCTGATTACACAGAATAATGTGTACACAAATGTCCCTGCATCTTTTTCATAATATCCTCCACTGAAAACAAGTGAAATATTCATCAATAAGAGAATGGATACATAAATTGTGCAGGTTGATACAATGCAATACTACATAGCAATAAAAGAACAAATGAATGATACCTGCAATAATCTGAATGCAAATTGCAGGTATTACATTGAGTAAAAGAAGCCAGATAGAAAAGAATACATACTAATATATTATTCCACTTACATGAAGCTCAAGAACAGGCAAAAATCATTGATGATAACAGAATCAGAATGCTGGTCGCATTCAGAGGCTGAGTACTGACTGAGGAGGGGTGTGATGGAAGCTTTGGAATGATAGACGTGTGTTATATCTTGACCTCAGTGGTAATTATTTGAATAGGTATGTAAAAGGTTCTTTGAGTTGACCCAGGATTTTTGTGTTTTATTCGCTTTATTATCTCTATGCTAAACATCAGTAATAAAGTTTGGTTTTATATCTGTCTGAACATTTCATGTGAACATGCTGACTAATCTGACACACCACAGAGCAGCACAGTGAAACCCAGGGCCATACATCTAAATATGCCGCCAACCCTAACCCTACTTAAATGCATTCTTTCTCAATACACACTGACCTTTTACATTTCTGAGACGGGTTCTTAATAAAATGTGAATTTTGAACTGTTCATTCAGTTACAGTAACAGTTTCCCAGACCTATGTTCTGAGATTCTGCTGCTGTATAATCAGCCACTGCATATATAAACAAACCAAAAATAATATGTATAATATATACCCACTAGTAATCATATGAGCCATTAATAGCACTGGTTCGTGTCACCTTATGCAAAGAAATGATATTTTAAAATGGGGTAAAATTCACTTTTTATACATAGAAGTCTATTTAAACTCTTTTTTTCATAATACATTTTTTTTCTATCAAAATCAACCACAAATCAAACAAATTATCTGAAACCCCTTAGATATTATAGTCTATTTTATAAGGTCTTCCCTTTTCTTCAAACTTCTCAAAACTATATCATAGGTTAACAAAAGAAAGACACATGTGTTGCTGTTGTTGTTGTTTCTCATTACGGGGTTTAGTAGAGAGTAACTAGAAGAAAAAAAAAAAACAAGTAATTAAGTCATTCAGAGTGAGGCCCCCAATTCCAAGTCAGACAGAGTGAGGTTGATAATCCTGAGCTTTACTAGGAAATGTGGATTTTTCAAAATTTAGAAGTCCAGGTCTATTAACAGCCTCCCAGTGCTGAGTGAGACCTTGAAAAAATTGCCATTTCTGTCTAGGCTGCATTTTAAATGAATTTCTCCTTGGCTGCTTTTCAGAACTAAATGGTTTCTGTGCTTAGAAAACTGAATAAGCAACTAAATTATGGACTTGCAAGAGTCCCTCTGTCTTCAAGTTGGTGGCACTTCACCTATTATAAGTTACTCAATTTCTGAGACTAGAACTAACAGACCAGCCTTGAAAACAAGATCAGATATACTTTTGAAAAGAATAATGTGCTCTATTGAGCCTACTCTACTTCATGCTAGATTGAAGAAATCTGTTCAACACTTCTCCAAGGAGGACATACAAAGAGCCCAGAGACACATGAAAAGATGCTCAGCATCACTAGCCATCAGAGAGATGCAAATTAAAACCGCAATGAGGTACCATCTCATACTGGTCAGAATGGCCATCATAAACAAATCAACAAACAAGTGTTGGACAGGATGTGGAGAAAAGGGAACCCTAGTGCACTGTTGGTGGGAATACAGACTGGTGCAGCCACTGTGGAAAACATTATAGAATTTCCTGAGAAAACAAAAAATGCCTTTTTGACCCAGCAATTCCACTGCTGGGATTATATCCTAAGAACCCTGAAACACCAATCCAAAAGAACCTATGCACCCCAATGTTCATAGCAGCACAATTTACAATAGCCAACTACTAGGAGCAACCTAAGTACTAGAAGTGCCTATCAGTAAATGAATGGATCAAAAAACTATGGTACACAATGGAATTCTATGCAGCACAAAGAAAGAAGGGGCTCCTACCCTTTGCGATAGCATAAATGGAATGGGAAAGCATTATGCTAAGTAAAATAAGCCAGGCAGTGAAAGACAAATACCATATGATCTCACCTTTAACAGGAACCTAATCAACAAAACAAACAAGCAAGAAAAATATAACCAAAGACATTGAAATTGAGAACAGGCTGACAGTGACCAGAGGGTAGAGGTGAGGGGATTATAGGGGGGAAAGGTGAAGAGTTTGCAGGAACAATTATAAAGGACACATGGACAATAACAAGGAGGAGTGGAAACAGGGGAGGGAGGGAGGGAGGACTGGGTTGGCAGGGAGGGGTGGGGGGAAAAGGCAAAAAACTGTACTTGAACAACAATAAAAACATGTTAAAAAAAAAAAGTAAATGAGTGGATAAAAAAACTATGGTACATTTACACAATGGAATACTATGCAGCAGAGAGAAAAAAGGAGCTCCTACCCTTTGCGACAGCATGGATGGAACTAGAGAGCATTACGCTAAGTGAAGTAAGCCAGGCAGTGAAGGACAAATACCATATGATCTCACCTTTAACTGGAACATAATCAACAAAAGAAGAAAGCAAACAAAATATAACCAGACATTGAAATTAAGAACAATCTGACAGTAACCAGAGGGGAATAGGGAGGGTATAATGGGGGAAAGGGTTTTCAGGATCTACTATAAAGGACACGTGGATAAAACCAAGGGGGAGGGTGGAAGCGGGGGAGAGATGTGGGTTTGCTGGGGTGGGGGAGAGTGGTGGTGGGAAAATGCAGACAAGCGTAATTGAACAACAATAACATAACTTTTTTTAAAAAGGAAAAGAAAACAATACCAAACAATACTTTTGGACATTAATCAATGTACTACCAAGCACTCAATAAATCAAAAATTAAAACAAAACAACAAAAAAAGAAATCTGTTCAAGAATTTATGATGACCTTAAGATAGTGGCACAAGTAAACACAACTCACCTCCTTGCACAACCACATCAAAATTACAACAAAACTATGGAATAAACATCACTCAGAATTATCAGAAATTGAACTGAATGAAAGTTTGACAACTACAGAATGAAAGAAACCACATCCATCCAGACTAGTAGGAGGGGTGGAGACATGGAATGGCCTGGTCCCACATCCACATGTGGTGGATAAAAATTCAGAAGTGATATCTCAGGAGCTAAGAGTCCAAGACCACAGAAGACCACCCCACTCACCCAGGGTTTTGGTGCCAGGAAAATGAGTCCCCATAACTTCTGGCTGCAAAACCAGCAGGGATTGAGTAGTAGAAGAAACTTCTGAAGTCCCAAGCCCTTCTCTTTAAAGAACCCACACGTGGACTTAACACAGCTTGACTTTGCCTGGGAATCTCCAAGACCAGCATAAGTAGCAACCATCTCAGATTGCTTTATAGTTCATACAGAGTGGCCCTAGGTAGAACACAGGTCCGGGCTGACCTTGGCATGTACCACCTAGGAAACCCCAGAGCCTATGCACCCAGTGGACAGCTACAGACCATGCTGAAAGACCACCACCCTATCCCTGCACAGCAATCTTGAATAGAGGGTGGAGGTTAGTGGTGAGTGGTCACAACCAGTCCTTGCAGCTGATTGGCCTGGATAAATCCCTCACATTTACTTGTCAAAAGCAACCAAGGCTCAACTATAAGAGGAGAGTATACTCAGCCCATACAAAGGGTGAACCTTGAATGCCAGCTTGAGGGATAGGGGAGGCTGTGCCACTGGACCCTCCAGGACACCCACTACATGAGCCATGCTACCAAGACAGGGAGTCATAGCAGCTCTAACTAATACATAGAAAGAAACACAGGGAGGCTGCCAAAATGAAGAGACAAAGAAACATGGCTCAAATGAAAGAACAGATCAAAACTCCAGAAAAAGAACTAAACAAAATGAGATAGCAATCTATCAGATGCAGAATTCCAAACGCTAGTTATAAGAATGCTCAAGGAACCTAATGAGGACCTCAACTGCATAAAAAGATGCAATCACAAATGAAGGATACACTAATTTAAATAAAGAATAATTTACAGGGAAACAACAGTAGAGTGGATGAAGCTGAGAATCAAATCCATGATTTGGAACATAAGGAAGGAAAAAACAACCAATCAGAACCACAAAAAGAAAAAAAAAATCCAAAAATCCAAGGATAGTGTAAGCAGTCTCTGGGACAACTTCAAGCATTCAAACATTCACATCATAGGGGTATCAGAAGGAGAAGAGAAAGAGCAAAAAAAAAAAAGGAAATCTATTTGAAAAAATAATGAAACTTCCTTAATCTGGTGAAGGAGATAGACATGCAAGTCCGAGAAGCCCAGAGAGTCCCAAACAAGATGAATTCAAATAGGCTGACTCCAAGACACACCATAATTAAAATGCCAAAGCTTAAAGATAAAGAGACAATCTTAACATCAGCAAAACAGAAGTTAGTTACCTATAAGAGAGTTCCCATAAGACCATCAACTAATTTCTAAAAAGAAACTTTGCAGGCTAAAAGGGATAGGCAAGAAATAGTTAAAGTCATGAAAAGCAGGGACCTACAGCCAAGATTGCTCTACCCAGAAAAGCTATTATTTAGAATTAAAGGGCAGACAAAGAGCTTCCCAGACAAGAAAAAACTAAAGGAAGTCTTCATCACCATACCATTATATGAAATGTTAAGGGAACTTATTTAAGAAAAAGAAGATCAAAATTATGAACAATAAAGTGTCAATGAATGCATATCTATCAACAATTCAATCTAAAAAATAAACTAAGCAAACAAGAAGAATGGAGACAGAATCATACATAAAAGAGTATTTTCCTGGTTGCCAGATGGGAGTGGGGTGTGGGAAAATGGGTGAAAAAGTGAGGGGATTAAGAAGTACAAATAGGCAGTACAGAATAGCCATGGGGATATAAAGTATAGTATAGGAAATGGAGTAGCCAAAGAACTTACATGCATAACCCATGCACATGAACAATGGTGTGGGAATTGCCTGAGGGAGTGGGGTATGCCAGGTGGAGACGGGCAAAGGGGGAAAAATTGAGACAACTGGACACCTGTAATAGCATAATAAATGAAATATAATTTTAAAAAGTTAAAAATGAATAAGATGATTTTTATATCATTCTCTCTTAAAATAAAAAACAATTTATGATGACCTTATAATACATTGTAATTTCACTCAGAGCAATATAATTTTGATTCTTTTTAGGGAAAGAGTTAAGTCTTTCATATATTTTATTCAGTGTGAGAGCCAAAAATTGTATTAATTATTGACAAAATATTATATGCAATTTATTACAATGCTAGACACATTAGAAGTGCCCACTGAGTGACTGACATGAACTGTGTCATTCTCTATGATATTTTATAGATCCAGAAGTTCAGGAAACATACTATGTATTCAAAAAAGAACTAAAAGATCAGTGTCTAAATGCCTAATTTTATTGTTCTGTTCACCCTTCTTTGACCTTGGTGAGAGGATATGTAACTTAGGTTTAACTGATCTTTAGTTGTGTTTACTTGACTTTCCATAACACAAATGGAGTGGGAGCAAGTTATGCATAGAACAGAAAAGAATAGTCAACATCTAACCCCAAAATAACACAAAGAAGTATTTGAGCACTAAACTGTTTGTTGTCTAAGTTTCTATAGAAGAAAAGAACTGGTACTGGCCCTGTAGGGGCTCCCAATACACTGAATTCTGGTCCCTGAAGTCAGAAATACTCAAGAATAAGATGACTGTGATAGAAAATGTTCAAAAATGAATGTCCTTTGTGTTGAAGCTGAACTAATGCATAACTGAAGTAGACAGAGAGAGAGCTATTAGAAGACTTATTTATATGACCTAATTTAGGGAAGAGGAAGTTGATGATTTTATTTTTTTAATATATTTTATTTATTATGCTATTACAGTTGTCCCATTTTTTTTCCTCTTTATTCCCTCTGCCCTGTACTACCCCTCTCACCATCATTCCCCCACCTTAGTTCATGTTCATGGGTCACATATGTAAGTTCTTTGGCTTCTCCATTTCCCATACTATTCTTAACCTCCCCCTGTCTCTTTTGTACCTACTATTTATGCTACTTATTCCTTGTACCTTTTCCCTCATTCTCCCCTTTCCCGTTCCCTGCTGATAACCCTCTATGTGATCTCTATTTCTGTGAATCTGTTCCTGTTCTAGTTGTTCACTTAATTCATTTTTGTTTTCATTTTTGGTTTTTTTAGGTTCAATTATTGATAGATTTGAGTTAGTTGTCATTTTACTCTTGGTATTTTTGGTCTTTTTCTTTTTCTTAAATAAGTCCCTTTAATATTTCATGTAATTAGAGTTTGGTGATGATGAACTCCTTTAACTTGACCTTATCTGGGAAGCACTTTATCTGCCCTTCCATTCTAAATGACAGCTTTGCTGGGTAGAGTAATCTTGGATGTAGGTCCTTGCCTTTCATGACTTTGAGTACTTCTTTCCAGCCCCTTCTTGCCTGCAAGGTCTCTTTTGAGAAATCAGCTGATAGCCTTATGGGAACTCCCTTGTAGGTAACTGTCTCTTTTTCTCTTGCTGCTTTTAAGATTCTCTCCTTATCTTTAATCTTGGGTAATGTAATTATGGTGTGCCTTGTTGTGTGCTTTCTTGGGTCCAACTTTTTTGGGACTCTCTGAGCTTCCTGGACTTCCTGGAAGTCTATTTCTTTTGCCAGATTAAGGAAGTTCTTCTTCATTGTTTTCAAATAAGTTTTCAATTTATTGCTCTTTCTCTTCTCCTTCTGGCACCTCTATGATTCAGATGTTGGAACACTTGAAGTTGTCCTAGAGGTTCCTAAGCCTGTCCTCATTTTTTTGAATTCTTGTTTCTTTATTCTGTTCTAGTTGAATGTTTATTTCTTCCTTCTGTCCCAAATCATTGATTTGAGTCCCAGTTTCCTTCTCTTCACTGTTGATTCCCTGTACATTTTCCTTTATTTCAGTTTTCATAGCCTTCACTTTTTTTATCTATTTTGCAACCATAGTCAAACATTTCTCTGAGCATCCTGATTACCAGTGTTTTGAACTGTGCATGTGATATGTTGGCTATCTCTTCATCACTTAGCTGTATTTTTTCTGGAGCTTTGATCTATTCTTTCATTAGGGCCATATTTTTGTGTCTCAGAGGGACTGTTTTGTAGTAAGGGGCAGAGACTTAGGTACTCGCCAGGGTGGGTCCACCCATGTTGCTGCATTATGGCACTGTATGTGGTGGAGGGGTCCAAGAGGGAACAATGCCACTTACTTAGCTCTCTGTCCATTTTCAGTCACTTCCTCCACTACCCACAAGCAAATTGGGCCCTTCCGGTGCTGATTCCCAGGTGAGTGGTTTTGTGTATTTTCTAGCACCCTGTGGGTCTCTCCATCAAACTCTCCTGTGAGTCTGGGAGTTTCTCCTGCCACCTCAACCCCCATAGGTGTTTTCAGTCAGAGGTTTTGAGGCTTTATTTCCCTGCCTTGGATCCCTGGGTTGAGACATCTGTCTCACTCCGCAGTTGTTTCTCCCAGTTTATCCACATGCAAATGTGGGACTATCTGCTCCACCAGCCACCACCTTTCTGGGTCTGCCAGTCACTGTCTTGCCCACCCCGGTCCTCTAGCTGCTGCCTTCCTCTGAGTCTTCTCCATCCCGGCTGCCCATCTCCACCCCTCCTACTGGTCTGGATGAATGTTTCTTCTTTAACTCCTTGGTTGTTGGACTTCAATACAGTTCAATTTTCTGGCAGTTCTGGATATTTTTAGTTTTTATATTTGTTGTTGTCCTTCTTTTGGTTGTGGGAGGAGGCAAGGTGTATCTACCTATGTCTCCATCTTGGCCAGAAGTCTTGGTTTGTTTTTAATGTTATTTTTGTTTGTTTGTTTTTTGGTTTTATGTTGGTTATGTCCTTTACTCCCAGTTTAGTCCTCATACTCTACTACTTTTCAAGAAGAGATCTTTTCCCAATAAGAAAGCTGACCAATTCAGTATTATCAGTGAATCTAAACTAGATATCCCTCTGTAGGTTACTATACTAGGTAATTGTGTTTTTCAATGAACAATCTACATATGTAGGTCAAGTTCTTGGTGACTTAAGTAATACTGATACTGTTTGGGAAAAGACTTGCCTATACAAACAACAGCATTATTTGTGCTCACACTATTGGAAAAGACTATAGAAAATCCTCTAAACATTGGCTTTCTGAAATTCAGTAAATTTCATGAGCTCCTAAGTGGTTATTCTGATATTTGACTAGGCAGCTACACAGACATTTCTAATTGACTCACTGACACTCTATTAGTACATAATGAATCACTTCATGAAGAAAACAGAAGCCAGGCTATGAATTATGATCCTAAAGGGTTTCATAAAAAAATTAAGGGCTTACACTTTTCTTAGAAGAGATGAAAGAACAGAGGTCAGGAAAGCTTCTACCAAAGGTTAGGAGAGCTATCCCTGAAGGCAGAGAAGTCACCTCAGCCCAAAGCACAAAAGCTGCTAATTTGAGGTCTTTCATGAAAGATGCCTGATTCTCTAGTATCTCTGAGAAGGTTCTGTATACTGACTCAAACTGAATTCATTTGGCTCTTCTCAAAAGCTCTCCTCTGACTGTGCATCTAGTTATGCTATGCCCAGAAAATATTTTCTCATCTCTTTCAGGTTGATTTCATGGGCAAGCTGAAAATCAGGACTACTCAGAGAATGGGATTATGGGAAACATAGTTCCCGGCTTCTTTGCTGAAATTCGTATTTTAAGCAGGAGTTAAACGGGAGATTTTAAAAAGAATGTTATGTACCCACTGAACTGCAGATGATACAGCACAAGTTTCCCTAACTTGTGCGTTGCCTTCTAAAATAATGTTTATGATAAGGTGGTATTACCTTAAAGGGGCACTTGTATTCAATTTAAAAAGGAGAAGGATTCTGAGGAAAATGAAATTTAAAAAGGGGAACAAAAACATGTGAGAAACACAAATTTTAACCCTGGCTTAGAAATTAACAATGAACAATAAATATAGAAAATGTACTATAAAGCTTGTGTCAAATAGCATTTTGACTTCATTTAATGCAACATTTCCACAATTATTGGATCAAAGAGTCCTTTTTTTTTCATGTAGAACTTATTAGCAAGCTTCCACGGTATGCTTTTATGTAAACCCTATTCTAGCAGATGTTTTCAGCAACCTTCAAGATTATTAATCAAACTATGGCTAAATAAAGCCTATTGACTACTGTGTTTATCTCTTCTCCCTCCTAACACTCTACTGAAATCACAGTATTGGGATTTTTAGGGCATAAACCCCCAAAACAAATGGAACTAGAAAGAAAAACATCAGACATGACAAATTTCAATGGTTTGGAAAGAGGGATAATAGATGTAAAATCAGAAACTAAGAAATGTGATTTAAAATACTTAACATCAGCATGACCTGGGAACCAGCCAGTCAGAGCTGAGTCCTGGAGATAGATATTAACCCTTTATTTCTGCTGAGTTAGATATTAAGTCTTTAATTGATGGATGATGGAGAGTCCAGGGCCCCAGGTAGATAATTTAAGATTATGGAAGGTGGACAATACTCAGTAGGTTAGGGGATAAAACTATTTATGAATTGACACAGAAGTATTTCAGGAGTTTAACGACTGGTAAACCATTCCAGGATGAAGGTGTTCTAATTAGAGAAAGATGATGAAAACCTTACGCCATATGTGTAAAATATAGTCCAAGTCATCTAAGTCTGTATCACAGGGTTACTGTAACCTGCCAAGATGTCCTACTGGCCCTGGAAGGAAATTATGTGGCATATATGCCAGTGCTTTGTAAGCTACAAAATGCTCTGCACATACTAGTTATTATTTTTTTCTATAACTGCCAGCATGGTGCTTGCTTCCTATAATTAAGAAATTATTGGTAACTTTTAGGTTCTTTCATTCCATTTCCTCCTAAAGAATACATCAGAACTGTTTACTGCTTACAAACAAGAATAAAAAATATATTTACAGCAAGAATATATGCCCTAAGTCATTCTCAAAATTTATTCTCAGTTAACAAAGCTAATCTTTCTTGATCTAGCACAGCAACCCCCAAACCTTCAGAGTTTTTATCAGAATAAACTCGTCTTCTGGAATCACCTTTCCTCAAACATGAGTAGCTGCTCCTTCACTGCTACCACCCCTCACACATGCACACACTCTCCCCACACACACTGGCCATCTTTGCCTCTCCTGACCCTTTCAATAAATGTACTAACTTGTTCTTCAACAAACTCATGCCCCAGGGAATTTGAAGGGCTGCCCAAAAGCTAAAGAGCATTTTGCAGGGGCAGGAAGGGCAATCTTTGTTTTTGTTGCTTCATTCCTGGGCCCTTATTTTCTTCTTTTACAAAAGATCACATTGTACCCAGGATTCTTGAACTTACTCTGAAAACCTACTGTAAAAAATAACTGCTATTTCACTGTTAGGGTTAAATACTTGACATTTTCTTGGTAATAATTCACAATAATTTAAAGACATCATTAGACTTTCTAGCTGCTTGCAGAATAACAACCGAGGTGAAAGTTTAAGTGGGATGTTGGTCTAAAGTGAAATCAGTTTACTATGGTCTGGACTCAGCATACTAATTTAATCTCAATAACTGCTAATGCTGTTCACTAAACAGAATGGCTTTCTCACTTTTCTCTGATGTTTTAATTTTTGTGCATCCTTCATAAACAAATTCAAATTTCATTTTATTGGTAAATGCTTTCTCACTAATTCTTGGCCATACTGATTGATTCCTCATGATCCTGGCATCCAATAGTGCTTATTTTCTATATCACACATTTTAGCTTATAATTACAGGTGATCTGAACTGACGTTTATGCTTTCATCTATATGGACCAGTTCTCTTATGAGATTGTAAACCCTTTGACAAAAAGACTGTGTCTTGTCAAGAAATAGTTACTGAGTGCATTCCTCAGGGCTCAACCAGAGAAGTGGGACCAGTAGGAGATACATTTATTACAAAGGAATGGTTAGTACAATTGTAGGGGCTGGGTAAGCAAGTCCAAAGTCCATAACACAGGCAGTCAGGAAAAGGAAATGACAAGCAGACAGAAACCCCACAGGCCCAAGCTGAAGCTTTCTGTTCACAGGAGGTGGCCAGGAATTCCAGAAGAGAGCAATTACAGAGCCAGAAGCTGTATGGAGTCCTGACTTTAGGAAAATCCTAAATTTTCTATTAAAGTCGTTCCCACTGATTGTGAGGCCTGCACAGGGTATTCTTCCTTTTTATTAATTGATTAGGAGCCTTAATCACATCTGCAAAATTCCTTCACAGCAGCACCTGGACTTGAGTTTCAATGACTGGAAGAAGTTATATGTATGCTACAAAATGACGACTATCCTATTCTCATGAAAGGATAGCCTTTGTAACCTGCCCTAACCAGACAGGTACAAGATAGAGAATTCTGGGGACTGTAGTTCAGTCAAGCCAAGCTGACATCAGAAAGCCATTACAATGACCACATGGTATGTAACACATAAATGGAACTGTCACTTCTCTTAGAGAAGTGAAGTCTTCTGTAAAAAAAAAAAATAAGGTACTGATATTTCCTATCTCCCCAAACTTCCTGCTCCATGCTAGAGATATAATAGGTACATAATAAATACTTGAAAAAATAATTGGTGGCTTTGGCTAATTTCTACCCAATTTGCTTATGTTGATTTGAATATTAAACAGGTTTGATGAATATATTGTTTTGCCTGCATAAATGATTTGGTGGGAAGCAAGAGTTGAGTTAATGGCAGCATTGTTTTTCTCTCACTAATTTTCTGTTAGGAAACACATGCTAAATTGTTATGTCTGAAAATGGCATAAAAATGCTCTTTATTAAACAATGTTTATTATTATGTTTAATGGGCTATTTCAAATACTCAGTATTAGCCATCAACAAGAATTATCAAAATAATTGAAGGTATAACAATAACCTATCTTTTGAATTCAATGGTATAATTAATTCATTCATTCCTTCATTCATTTAATAAATATTTATCAAGTATCTTCTGGGTGGTATTGTGGTTCCATATGCCAAAGACATAGTTGAGGACAAAACAGTTCTGCACACATAGAGCGTATGTTATACAGGAGGTGGCAGAACATAAACATGTGAAGAGCTTAATACACAAAACTATCAATTAATCAGGGCAGATTCAATAACTTCAATCTGAAATTTTTCATAGCCTTCATTAAAAGAAAATAATAAAACATACAAAATAAATGACTACAAAATTAGATACACAATTTAATACTTATTTCATGAGTGAAAACAAATTATAAATCTTACAAAGCTATCAAAAACATCACAGAATTTATAAAAATTCCATAATGTTTTTATTCATTAACTTCCTGGCACATTCTATAAATGATTTATTATATTTTTGACTGAATACTATAAAACTATGCAAACTACTCTGTATTGTTTGGTAATATTTTATATTAAAAAGTACTAATTCATGTTTCTCTCTAGCATGTTTGGTTAAAATTTGTAGTTTTTTTATTATTAATGATTATTTTCAAATGATTCAACTTCACAACTTATCATTGGTAATCTCCTATAAATTTTTTGTAATACATTAGAAGTTTTAGTGCAAAAACACAGGAAATATAACTGTTCTATTTTATATAATTCCAATCAAAATGAACATTACCTTTCATTATATAATTGTTTTATGATATATTATCAAGTATATTCTGATAAGACAGTTACTTTGATAGGAATGCATTTCTGTTTTGATTAGGCATCAATGAGAACATAATACTAATTTTATATATCTGGTCATCCAAATATTTTTCCATACATTAGCTTCTGGTACTTTATATTTCGAACATTGTTTCTTCACCATGACCCCCATAATTCCTGTGCCAGGCACTGGGGTACCCACTCAAATAGCCATACGACGTCAGGCCCTGATCCTCCACTCAGTGAATGTCAGCTGTATCCCTAACTCAACTTCTCCTTAGCTAGACCTCAACAATGCCTTCTGCTGCTCTAATGTCACCTGCCATGCAGGAAAATGTAATACATGAGTATGGTTAAAAAAATTACTTTTCTAATTTTTACAAAAACTTAGGCAAGTAGCCCAGTATGATGAGAGACAAGGTTAGTAGAGCAAATTGGTGGAGAATTAATTTGTATTTCTCTAAAACTTTTGCTCATTCATGTTATCATATTCCTAGCTTCCATTTTAAATTTTTATTGAATTTATTGGGATGACATCATTTAATAAAATTATATATGTTTCAGGTAAACAGTTCATCATATGTATGTTGTATAGTGTTCACCACCCAAAGTCAAGTGTCCTGCACCACTTATCACAACTTTACCCACTTTTATCACCCAGAACCCCTCTTTACCTCTGGCAAACACCAAACTGTTGTCTGTGTCAATGAGGTTTTTTGGTGTTGTTGTTGTTTGTTTGTTTTGGCTGAGTCCCTTCACATTTTTCTCCTGACCCCAATACCACTCACCTCTGATAGCTGTCAGTCTGTCTCTGTGTCTATGAGTCGGCTTCTATTTTGTTTGGTAGTTTATTTTGTTCATTAGATTACACATATGAGAGATATTATATGGTGTTTGTCTTTCTCTGACTGGCTTATTTCACTTAGCATGACATTCTCCAGGTCCATCCACGCTGTTGCAAAAGGTAAGATTTCCTTCTTTTTATAGCCAAGTAGCATTTCATTGTGTAAATATACCACAGCTTCTTATTCAGTCTTCAATTGATGGACTCTTGGACTGCATATGTTCTGTTGAATTAGTATTTAAAGTTTCTACTGATATATTCCCAGAAGTGGAATCTCTGGGTCATAAAACAGTTCCATTTTTATTTTTTGAGGAAACTCCATAGAGTTTTCCACAGTGGCTGCACCAGTCTGCGTTTGCATCAACAGTGCACTACGGTTCCCTTTTCTCCACATCCTCTCCAGCACTTATTATTGATTCATTCATGAGAATCATTCTGACAGGTGAGAGATGATATTTCACTGTGGTTTTTATTTGCATTTCTCTGATAATAAGTGATGTTAGGCATATTTTTATATATCTATTGGCCATCTGTATGTCCTCTATGGAGAATTGTCTATTCAGGTCCTTTGCCCAATTTTTAATTGAATTGTTTGTTTTCTTGGTGTTGAGTTTCATAAATTCTTTATAAATTTTAGATATTAATACCTTATCAAATGTATCAATGGTGAATATGTTTTCCCATTCATTGTGATATCTTTTCATTTTGTTATGGTTTCCTTTGCTGTGCAAACTTTTTAGTTAAATTTAGTCCCATTAGTTTATTTTTACTTTTGTTTCCCTAGCCCAAGGAGACATATCAGAAAGATTATTGTTATGAGATTATTGTTATTTTTATTATTGTTATTGTGTGAGGTTTTACTGCATTTTCTTCTAGAATTCCTATGGTTTTAAGTCTTATACTTAAGTCATTAATCCATTTGGAATATCTTCTTGAGTGTGGTGTAAGAAGGTGATCTAAATCTATTTTTTATATGTAACTCTTGAATATTCCCAGAACCATTTATTGAATAGACTATCTTTACTCCATTGTATGTTTTGGTCTCTTTTGTCAAATATTAATTGACCATAAAGGTATGGGTTTATTTCTGGGATCTCTATTCTGTTCCACTGATTTATATGTCTATTTTTATGCCAATACCATGCTGTTTTTTTAATCCTCACTAAGGATATGTTTATTGATTTTAGAAAAAGAATAAGGGAGAGAGAGAAACATTGATGTGAGAGAGAAGCATCGATTGGTTGCTTCCTGTATGCATCCCAAAAGGGGATCGAATCCATAACTTAGTTATGTGCTTTGACCAGGGATTGAACCCACAACCTAGGTATTTGCCCTGACTGGGATTGAACTTGCAACTTTTTGTTGTTCAGGTGATGCTCCAACCAATCAAGCCATTCAATGAGGGTAGTACCATGCTGTTTTGATTACTATGGTCTTGTAGTATACTTGTTGTTTGGTAGCTTGATTTGTCCAATTCTGTTCCTCTTTCTCAAGAATCTTGTGACTTTTAGGGGTCTTTTGTGATTCCATGTAACTTTTTGAAATATTTGTTGTAGTTCTATGAAATGTGCCATTGGTATCTTGATAGGAATTACATTGAATATATAGATTGTTTGGGGGAGTACAGGCATTAAAATAATGTTAATTCATTCTATGTATGAACACAGTATATGCTTCCACTAATTGATATCTTCCTCGGTTTCTTTTTTTGGTGCCCTACAATTGTCCAAGTACAGTTCTTTTACTTCATTCATTAAATTTATTCCTAGCTATTTTCATTTTTTTAGCAATCATAAATGGGGTTGTTTTCTTAGATTCCCTTTCTGATAGTTAATTATTGATGTATAAAATGCAACTGTCTGGATGTTTATTTTGTATCCTGCTACTTCACTGAATTCATTTATCATTTCTACTAGTCTTTTGGTGCAATATTTAGGGTTCTCTACATAAACTATCATGTCTCCTGAAAATAATAACAGTTTTATTTCTTCCTTTCCTATTTGGGTGCCTTTTATTTTTCTTCTCCTCTGATTGCTGTGGATAGAATAAAATGGTGAAAGCACACATCCCTGTCTTGTTGCTGATCATAAGGACAACACTTTTAATTTTCGTCCAATAAGTATGATGTTGTCAGTGGGTTTACCATATGTGGCCTTTATTATGTTGAGGTATATTCCCTCTATTTCCACTTTACTTAGAGTTTTTATCATAAATCGGTGCTGGCTTTCATCAAATGCTTTTTCTACATATATTAATATAATCATGTAATTGTTAGCCTTCAATTTGTTTTTGTAGTGTATCATGCTTATTGATTTGCAGATATTATACCAACCTAGCATGCCCTGAAAAAAATCCCACTTGATCTTAGTGTATGATCTTTTTAATTTATTGCTGGGTCCAGTTTACTAACATTTTATTAAAAATTTTAGCACCTAAGTTCATCAGAATCATTGGCATATAATATTCTTTCTTTGTAGTGTCTTTATCTGGTTTGGGAATTAGTAGAATGTTGGCCTAATAAAATGAGGTTGTGAGTTGTCCTTCCTCTTGAATTTTTTGGAATAGTTTGAAGATAGGTGGTAGTTCTTTAAATGTTCAGTAAAACTCACCTGTAAAGCCATACAGTCCTGGACTGTTGTTTGTTAAGAAATTTTTTATTACAGCTTCAATGTCATTAGTTATAATCAGTCTATTCCGATGTTCTGAATCTTCTTGATTCAATTTTAGAAGATTGTTATGTTTTTAGGAAATAGTCCATTTTGATCAGATTGTCCAATTTTTTGGCATATAGTTGTTCATAATATTTTCTTAAATTCCCTTGTATTTCTCTGCAGTCAGTGGTTACTTCCCTTTCATTTCTGATTTTATTTATTTGGGTCCTTTCTCTCTCTCTCTAATGAGTTTTGTTAAAGGTTTGTAAGTCTTACTTACTTTTCAAAGAACCATCTGTTGGTTTCATAGATCTTTTTTATTTTTTTAAGATGTTATTTTATTGATTTCTGCTCTGACTTTATTATTTCCTTCCATATACTTACTTTTGGCTTTGTTTATTGGGGTTTCTTTTCTAGTTTCCCTCAGTGTAAAGTTAAATTGTTTACTTGAGATTTTTCTTCTTTCTTGACAAAGGCCAACAATGCTATGAATTTTCCTCATAGGAATGCTTTCCCTGTGTCCCACTGATTTTGGGTTGATATGTTCTCATTTCATTTATTTCAAGGTATTTTTTATTTCTTCCTTAATGCCATTGTTAACCCATACATTGTTTAGTAACATGTTATTTTCCTTCCATATCTTTGTGTGACAGTTTTATGGGAGCTCCCTTGTAGGTAACTGTTTTTATTTTCTTGTTTCTTTTAAGATTTTCTCTATGTCTAATGTTTGCCATTTTATTTATGATGTGTCTTGGTTTTTGTCTCCTTGGGTTAATCATTTTGGGGACTCCCTGTGCTTCTTGGACTTATGTGTCTTTTTTATTCACCAGGTTAGGTAAGCTTTCAGTCATTATTTCTTCAAATAGGATCTCAATCCCTTGTTCTCTCTCTTCACTTTTGCTACCCTTTTGAGGTAGATGTTGTTATGCTTCATGTGTCTCAAAGGTCTCTTAATTTGTCCTCATTTTTAAAATTCTTTTTTCATTTTGCTGCTCTGAGTGGTTGTTTTTTGCTACCTTGTCTTCCAAACTGCTGATTCCATCCTCTGCTTCATCCAACTTACTATATATTTCTTCTAGTGTATTCTTTACTTCAGATATTGTATTCTTCATTTCTGACTGGTTCTTTTTGTAGTTTCTATGTCCTTTTTATGCTTGTTATCTCTTTTTTTGAAATAGTCGCTAGGTTCCTTGAACATCTTTATAACCATTTCTTGTTTGAACTCTATATCTAGTAAATTGCTTGCCTCCATTTCATTTAGCTCTTTTTCTGGAGATTTCTCCTGTTCTTTCATTTCAGGTATGTTTCTTTGTTCCCCATTTTGGCTGCCTATTTGTGTTTGTTTCTGTATATTAGGAAGATCTGCAAAGACTCCCATTCTTGGTAGAGTATGTTTACATGTTATGTGTCCAGTGGGACCAAGTAGAATAGTTCCCTTGATCTCTTGAGCTGTGTGCTGCAGGAATGTGCCTTGTGTAGGTTTTCTGGGCCCTCTGGTTGCAATTGAATCTTGACTGCTATTAGCCCATTTGTTTGTGGGGTCAACCCTCAGGCTGTCTGACTGTGAAGATCAACCCTGACCACAATATACAAGCTGCTATGTAGGTGCTGACCACACAAAGTGCAGTTCACTTCTGCAGATTTAGTGCCTGCCAAGATCTCCATTTAATAATCTGCTTGTGAAGTGAATAGTACCTTCTCTGATGTTTTCTAAAGCTGGTCACTGCATTTAGGTTCTGGTTCTCTTGGGAGGGACTCTGATACAGGCCAATGTCAGACATTGGCTGTGACTCTCCCTGGGCAACCCCTTTGTAGCTGCCCCTTCTGTGCCTGGGTGTTTGTGGAAACAACAAGCTATGCACCATGGCCAGTTTTTACCAGCACCGGGACCAAAGTCAGGTCAGCAAAAGTCCCAAGGCACCCCAATATCTACCCCCACTTGCCTCTGCCTGCCAGCTTCTTGATAGGTTCAGTCACTGAAAGAGCCTCTGGCGGTACTCAAGTTGCATGAAGTAGGTTCTCAGAGAGTCACCAGGTATGAGCAAGTGGAGTGCACCAGGTATATGCAGACTAAAAATCAATGCCAGTGCTGAGTCTAAGGCTAGTCAGCAAATGTCCTAGGGTATACTAAGTCTAACTGCCACCCACTGGGTGCCCACAGACCTTTATGAAGTGATGGGGTCTCAGGAAGGCATCAGAGTGAGGTCAGCAGAATTTATCAGGCCCAAACAGACCAAGATTTGGCCATCTGAATGATGGCCTCTCCACCAGTCTGGCATGCAAAGAAAGAATGGCCTTGTCCTAGAGCCATACAACTCTGTTCAAGATTCTTCCAGGAGCTGAAGCTAACAAGATGGGACCACTGGGAGTCAGGAGGGTGGGGTTAGTGGATCTCCTGTGAGGTGAAGGTGCTGGTCAGACTTGGGGGGTGGGGTGGGAGAAGTGATCTCTGCCCCAGGGCCATACCACTCAGTCTTTTCCATATTCTGCCCAGACTTTGGCAGGGAAGGGCCACCAGGAGAATAGAGGGTGAGACTAGGAGGTCTCCCATGAGGGGAATGTGCCAATCAGGTTCACTGGAAAGCGGCAAGGAATGGCCCTCCCCAAAGCCACCCAGTCACTGACACCCCCTGAGTACACCAGCCCAGGCAGCTGACTCTGCATCAGAGCGTGATCTACACAGGGTGAGGTGACAAGGAGTCCAGAGGATGGAGTTATTGCATTCCCTCAGGCTGATGTATGAAAAGAGAAATATAGCATCTATTGTATGGGACAGTGACTCAGCACAAGGCTTCCTGCAGCTGTCCCCACAGCTTTCTCCCCAGAGCAACAAACCCCAGTCTCTCCTCACACAATTTCAGTCCACTCTGCCCTCCCTTCACCAGAGCCCAAGGATAGTGGCTGCAAATGAGATTTTGTGTGTTGGCCCTTTAGGAAGACACCTATGTCTAGCAGATTCCTATTTCTCCCTGGCAGATGGAATCATGCTGATTTGCACAGCTAGATGTTATGTGGACACTTCTTACCAGCTCTGATGCTCTGGGTTGGGGATCCTGGTGTGGGACTGAGACCGCAGGGTCCTCAGAAAAAAGTTTTGTAGCTGTGATATCCCTCTGGATTTTCAGCTTCCACCTGTGGGAAGAGAACCCGCCTTTTTTATGTCTCTGCCCTTTCTACCAGTCTTGATGTGGCTTCTTCTGTGAATTCTTGGTTATAAGACTTTTATTCATCTAGTCTTCAGTTGGTTATTCAGGTTGATTGTTCTATATTTTAGTTGTAATTCCAGTTTTGTCCTGGGAGGAGGTGAGTGTAACATGCACCTAGTCCACTGCCATCTTGGATCTCCATATTCCCAGTTTCTTTCCTAATTACCACTAGTCTTATTGATCATCTGTGATATAATCACAGTGGTATAGACTTTATGTACTTTGAGACATCAACTGAGTCAAGTCAGTCTCAAATTCAGAACCTTCCTCTTAGTAGTATCTTTGAGTCATGTTTTTCATCTATGTTTACCTCCCACTCCCCTCTCCCCGCCACACACCTCCAGAAACAGTCCCATCCTCCTCCACAATGGCTAAGTAGAACTATTAGGTTGTGTGAGGGATACACAGGGCTAAGCAAAAGAAAACGAAAAAAATGTCTTGCCCTGACCCCTGACCAGTGCAGTTCAGATGGTTGGCCATCATCCGGCAAAGTTAAAGGTCAATGGTTTGATTTTCAATCAGGACACATGCCTGGGTTGTGGGTTTAGTTCCCAGGCAGGGCACGTATGAGAGGCAACCATACATTGATTTTTCTCTCCCTCTCTTTTTCCCTCCCTTCCCCTCTCTCTAAAAATAAATAAATAAAATCTTTTTTTTAAAAAGACCCCCCCCAAGAAAAAGTCTCTCCCCAGCTTTGCTTTCCAAAAGCCTAAATTCCTGAGGTGAACTGATGAACTGAAAGGATTTATCCTAATCTCAGAAATTAAAGAGACACAGTAGACAGAGAATTCTAACTCTAAACCTTAGGAAGAAAAGATTCCTCCATTAAAGAAAGAAAAGAGAGTTGGAGGGCACATGATAAGAGTGCAGGCATCAGAGAGGAAGGCTGAAGAGGTGAGAAAGGGTGGCATGGAGCCTGGATTTCTGGGCCCTGTGGCCTGTTTCTATACAAATCTCTGGCAAGTTATCAAAGTCCTAGAGGAAAAAAGTGCACAACAAACCTAAGCAAATGGATCTCAGCACAATGGTGACTTTAGTGCCCCAGTACAGACCATACAGACCACTGAAGGGACCACTCAGAAAGGAGAGATATATCAGAGATTACCTGTGTAGACTAAGGACTAGATAGAAAGGTGACCACTGAAACAGATATCTGTGAGGACAAATGACCTCATGGCAGACTAAATATCAAATCAAGATATAAAATAAATTAGAATTAAATAGATTATAAAAATTATGAGGAACTTGAATTTAAAAAAAGGATTGTAAGTGTGCATACACAAGCATACATATACATACCTTGCATACCTTAATTGTGCCATAATGAACATATCACATATACCTGGTTATCAGAAGCCAAGGTAATATGTTGTGGGCATTCAAAAATGACTTTTCCTAAGAAAAATCAAAGTTTTTTTTCAACAGATTTTATTTACTTATTTTTAGAGAGAGGGGAAGGGAAGGAGAAAGAGAGGGAGAGAAATATCAGTGTGTGGTTGCCTCTCACATGTGCCCCCTACTGGGCACCTGGCCCACAACCTAGGCATGTGCCCTGAATGGGAATCTATCCAGTGACACTTTGGTTTGCAGGTTGGCACTCAGTCCACTGAGCCACACCAGCCAGGGCAAATCAAGGAATTTTTAATGAAAAAATAATCTCAGAATTCTCAAGGGAATTCTATGTAACTGTCAGTAACTCAGATAAATTTTCTTTTATGGGGAAAGACTAATATTAATATATTCTGGGGCTATGTCTGACATTATTTACATTTCATACTGGGTGGAAAAGGTGCATTTATGTATTAATGTATTATTGTAAAAGCTATGTCTCATTACAAATACCTAGCTTTAAAACTGTCATAAATTAGTTTTTTATTACAAACACAGTAAGAATCATAATATTAATTTTAAACATATTAGCTACGAGGGGGGACCCAAAAAAGTAATTTATTTATAAAGAAGTTATGTATTTGTTCTCACATGTTTAAACTTCAGTGAGCTTCTCCAGCAGACCCCTAGTTCTCTTGTACTAGAGACACATGGGCACCCAGCTTCTGGAGGCCACACACCTAGCCAAGGGCACTGACAAGCCACAGCACCACAGAAAAGTGTGCTTTTGCACATAGAAAAGAACCTGAACCATGCAAGAAACTCACTGGAGCCTCAAGCAGGGAAGATCCAGCCTAACGTGGACTACGACATGGTGCTCCTGCACTTCCGCATCCACCAGCAGCTCCTACAGTGCGCTATGAGCAGGCGCAGTACTTGGTCAAGTCTGGGGCTGTGCGCGCCGCCGTGCATCTTGTTTGGTGCTACCTCCAAGACGCAGGTGCATGCACAGGCCCAGTCAATAGGTCCGGCATGGGCTGACCCCCCCTGAGCAGGAACTCAGAGCTCAGTGGCTCTACCTCTCCCCTGACCCTTTTGTCCTCCAAGAATCCTCTAGCAGGATTATAAATAAAAGTAACTATTACCATTATATACACAGTCACTTTTGTACTAGCTCATCCCAATCACCAATATCAAACTTCTGTATATCTATCATTAAAACATATCAGCACCTAAGATGTCAATGTACATGGATTACCCAACTGAAAATTATTAAATTTGAATGATAGTCAAAAATACAGTTTTAAAAAAATCAGTTTGGAAAAGTTCCCAGGTTCAGTTTATAATGATTTAAACCCTGTAATGATTTAAAATGCAGTTGTAGGATGAGAATTGGGAATAAGAAGAGAAACTCACTAAGTAAAAATTTCGTGGGCCTTTCTCTTCTTTATTCTGATATATTGTCTCTTTTCATGTGCCTCTGTAGCCACCTGGAGTGCTCCAGGGCTTCTTTATCTTTAAAGGACGACAGAAATGTTCCCAGTCCAGCAGCTGACCCTGAAAATAGATACATTAGAGAAGGATCTGAGAAGCAGAGAACTGGGTCACTTGCTTTTATCAAATGAGATTTGATAAGAATCATAAATAAACAAACAAATAAATAAATGAACAAACAAACAAAATAATGAACCTCAGAGGAAACAGATTTACTTCTATTAAAAATTCTAGAGTTGATAAACAGGGAAGATGGCGGCAACATAGGTGGGAGCTGAATCCACTTCCACTCAGCGCCAGGGAAATACCTAGCTGATCTGAGGAGCAGAGCGAACAGCCAACAGTACTCCAGCATATACGAAGATTAGAGACCAAAGATAGAGGACATTGAAAGATCTGACGGTAAGAAGAGTGCTCAAGGACAATAAGGTCCCCGGGACCCGGGACCGCGCGGTACAAGGGCTGCAGAGGCGCCAGCCCTGGCGCAGGGGCTGCTGCAGGAGTCCTGGGAGAGGGCCAGGCTGCGCTGTGAGCAGCCAGGTGCTTGATTGGACCAGGGGGGCTTGAAAAGGAGGAATTTCTCAAAAAGAAAAAGAAAATAGAGACACTCAGGGGCTAGTTAGAGAACTCTCGGTGGTGGCCGAGGCCCCTGGCGCCCCTCCCCCCTCCGCCCCTGGACTGCGAACGGGGAACGCGGGATAAGCAGCACCGGCGCTCACCTGAGGTCCGGTTGCGCGCGGTAGCGCGCGCGCAGATTAGCGAACGGGGCCCATACGTGAAACCCCGGAGGGGCGCCCACACCTGAAACCTCCGAGATCTTTTGGAGCAGAGACTAGCTGCTCCACCCACAGACCCAAAACCTCGGAACCGAGGACCGCGTGATTCGGTCCCAGGGCGGCCCCGCCCACCCGAGAGTCTCAAGCCCCGGGCGGCTGGATCGGGCTCCCAAGCGTAGAGCCTCTGGCTCGGCGGCGGGCTGCGCGCTCACCAAGCGTAGGGCCGGCTGGATGCGCACTTCCCAAGCACAAAGGGGCTGGCGAGAGTCGTAACACCAAGGCGGCTGAACCAGCAGCTTGCAGCGCGCCAGCCTCCCTAGCCTGGGCGGCTCGATTGGTCGGCCGGCTGCGCGCTCAGAGCCCAAATAACGTCACAAACCCGAAGCGGCTGGATTCCCCTGCTGCGCGCGCACGCGTCCGGAGCCAAAGCGGCTGGAACGGCTACTCGAGAGTCCCAAGAACAAAGCTGCTGGATTGGCTGATCAACGGCCTGATTGCCTGCCAGGGACCACACCTACAAAACAGTGAAGAGTGTGACCCAGGAAGGAAGAAAAGTAAAACCAATCCTTCCAACCACCCCCTCCCGTTGCACAGACAGGACAACAGCAGAAATAACCTGAACGGTTTAAAGCCAACAGAAGATTTTTTTTTTTTTTCCCCCTTTTTTTTTTTTTTTTTTTTTTCCCTTTTCCTTTCCACCTGAACTCCTTCTTCCTCTCTCTCTCTTTTTTTTTCTTTCATTCCTTCTTCCTCCCATCCTTTACCATTTTTATGTCTTCTTCCTGCCTTCTTGTATCTATTTCTATGTTTTAATTTTTGTTAAAATTCCTTCTTATCTTGCCTCCGATCTTTCTTTAATCCTTCTTCCCTCCTTCCTCCCTTTCCTCCTTTCCTATTTCCTTTTTCCCTCCTTCCCATCTTTGGTTTTTTTTTTTTGTTTGTTTGTTTGTTTGTTTTTTCCTTTTCTTTCTCCCCCCCTTTCTATTTTTCCCACAGGTGCGACAACAAAACCTGGAGTGCTGAAAAGACTAGAGTTAGACCGTGTTAAACACATAAACGTCAGCTCAAGACCAGTGAGCACAGGAGAGTAAGGAGACAGCACCACCGAATCCCATTGGCATTCTACCATAGAAGTTCATATCATAAACCCAGGGATTCAGAACAAAGCAATTTAAGAAGCAGAGGCCAACAAGAAGAGCCTCACAAACAATGGGAAGACAAAGAAACAATTCCCAAATGAAAGGAAAGGAGGAAGTCTCAGAAAGAATGCTAACCGAAAAAGAGGCAAGTCAACTATCAGATACTGAGTTCAAAGCAATGGTCATCAGGAAGCTCACTGAGCTCTCTGAGCTCAAAGAGAACTACCAGAAACTACAAGGAAACTACAATGAACTCACTGCAAACTATATCAACATGAAAAAGGAAATAGAAAATATCAACAAGAGCCAAGAGGAAATGAAGAATACAATTTCTGAATTGAAGAACACAGTAGAAGGAATTAAAAGCAGACTTGATGAAGCAGAGGATCGGATCAGCGAGCTGGAGGATAAAGTAGAAAAAAACACCCAGAAGGAGCAAGAAAAGGAAAAGAGGCTCAGAAAGAATGAAGAGGCAATAAGGGAAATGCAGGACAACATGAAACGTAACAATATCCGTATAATAGGAATACCAGAAGGAGAAGAAGAAGAGCAAGGGATAGAAAACCTGTTTGAAAAAGTAATGATGGAAAATTTCCCTAATCTGAGGAGAGAAAAAGTCACCCAAATCCAGGAATCACAGAGAGTCCCAAACAAGAGGAACCCAAAGAGACCCACTGCAAGACACATCATAATTAAAATGGCAAATTTCCAAGACAAAGAGAGGATCTTAAAGGCAGCAAGGGAGAAAAAGGAAGTAACATACAAGGGAGCCCCAATAAGGTTAGCAACTGACTTCTCAATGGAAACGCTCCAAGCCAGAAGAGAATGGCAAAAAATATTCGAAGTAATGAGAACCAGAGGCCTCCAACCAAGACTACTTTACCCAGCAAGGCTCTCAATCAAGATAGAAGACCAAATAAAGAGCTTCCCAGACAAAAGAAGTCTAAAAGAATATACCTCCACCAAACCAGCTCTGCAAGAGATGCTAAAGGGACTGCTTTAAGGAAAGGAAGGAAAAGAGAAAGACAGAGGAACACAGGTAGGAAATAATGGCAATGAATAACTACCTATCGATAATAACCTTAAATGTAAATGGATTAAATGCTCCAATCAAAAGACATAGAACAGCTGAATGGATAAGAAAACATGACCCACACATATGCTGCCTACAAGAAACCCATCTCAGGACAAAAGACTTACACAGACTGAAAGTGAAGGGCTGGAAACAAATTTTCCAAGCAAACGGACAGGAAAAAAAAGCAGGGGTAGCAATACTCATATCAGACAAAATAGACTTCCAAAGAAGGGCCATAAAGAGAGACCCAGAAGGTCACTTCATAATACTCAAAGGAAGAATCCACCAAGAAGACATAAACATTATAAATATATATGCACCCAACATAGGAGCACCCAAATACATAAAGAAAATCTTGGAGGATTTCAAGAAAGATATTGACAGCAACACAATTATAGTAGGGGATTTTAACACCCCACTATCAAAAATGGACAGGTCTTCCAAACAAAAGATTAACAAAGATATTGTGTCACTTAACAATACCCTAGAGGAAATGGACTTAACTGATATATACAGAGCTTTTCATCCCAAAGAAGCAAAATACACATTCTTTTCAAGTGTCCATGGATCTTTTTCAAAGATAGACCACATGATAGGACACAAAACAAGCCTCAACAAATTCAAGAAAATTGAAATCATATCAAGCATCTTCTCTGACCACAAGGGTCTGAAACTAGAAACCAACCCCAAGGGTAAAAACCCAAAACACTCAAAATCATGGAGACTGAATAGCATGCTATTAAACAATGAATGGGTCAAGAACGAGATTAGGGAAGAAATCAAAAACTTCCTGGAAACAAATGAAAACGAACTCACAACAACCCAAAACCTATGGGACACAGCTAAGGCAGTCCTGAGAGGGAAGTTCATAGCAATACAGGCCTACCTTAAGAAGTTAGAAACAGTTCACACAAACAACCTAACCCTACGCCTACAAGAACTGGAGGAACAACAACAAAGACAGCCCAGAGCAAGCAGAAGGAAGGAAATAACCAAGATCAGAGCAGAACTAAATGACATAGAGACTAAAAGCACAATTGTAAGGATCAATGAATCCAGAAGCTGGTTCTTTGAAAAGATAAACAAAATCGACAAGCCTTTAAGTAGGCTTATCAAGAAGAAAAGAGAGAGGATCCAAATAAACAGAATTAGAAATGAAAGAGGAGAGATTACAACTGATACCACAGAAATACAAAGGATCGTAAGAAATTACTATGAAGACCTATATGCTAAGAAATTTGAAAACCTAGATGAAATGGACACATTTCTAGAAAAATATAATCTTCCAAAACTGACTGAAGAAGAAGCAGAAAACCTGAACAGACCAATATCAGCAAAGGAAATTGAAGCAGTCATCAAGAAACTCCCATCACACAAAAGCCCTGGACCAGATGGTTTCACAGGAGATTTCTACAAAGCATTTAAGGAAGAACTAACCCCTATCCTTCACAGACTATTTGAAAAAATCCAAACTGATGGTAGACTCCCAAACTCTTTTTATGAAGCCAACATCATCCTAATCCCAAAACCAGATAAAGACACAACGAAGAAAGAAAACTTCAGGCCAATATCGCTGATGAACATAGACGCTAAAATTCTCAACAAAATATTAGCAAACCGCATCCAGCAATATATTAAAAAGATCATCCACCATGACCAAGTGGGATTCATCCCAGGGATGCAAGGATGGTACAATATTCGCAAATCAATAAACATAATACATCACATCAACAACAGCAAAGACAAAAATCACATGATCATATCAATAGATGCGGAAAAAGCATTCGATAAGATACAGCACCCATTTCTGATAAAAACACTCAGCCAAGTGGGAATAAAGGGAGCAGTCCTCAACATAATTAAGGCCATATATGAGAGACCTACAGCCAGCATCACATTCAATGGACAAAAACTTAGAGCTTTCCCACTAAGATCAGGAACTAGACAAGGATGCCCTCTCTCACCACTCCTATTCAACATAGTATTGGAAGTCCTAGCCACAGCAATCAGACAAGAAAAAGCAATAAAAGGCATCCAAATTGGAAAGGAGGAAATGAAACTGTCACTGTTTGCAGACGACATGATAGTGTACATGGAAAACCCTATAGACTCCACTCAAAAACTACTCGACCTAATAAATGAATTTGGCAAAATAGCTGGATACAGAGTCAATACCCAGAAATCAAAGGCATTCCTGTACACCAACAACGAAACTGCAGAAACACAAATCAGGAAAAAAATCCCATTCGATATAGCAACAAGAAAAATAAAGTACCTAGGAATAAACCTAACCAAGGAGGTAAAAGACCTGTACTCAGAAAACTACACAACACTGAAGAAAGAAATTAAGGAAGATACAAACAAATGGAAGCATGTACCATGTTCATGGATTGGAAGAATTAACATCATCAAAATGGCCATACTACCCAAAGCAATTTATAGATTCAATGCAATCCCTATTAGAGTACCCATGACATATTTCACAGATATAGAACAAACATTGCAGAAATTCATATGGAACCATAAACGACCTCGAATAGCAGCAGCAATTTTGAGAAAGAAGGACAAAGCAGGAGGTATCACAATACCTGATATCAAACTGTATTACAAGGCAACGGTAATCAAAACAGCCTGGTACTGGCATAAAAACAGGCTCATAGACCAATGGAACAGAATAGAGAGCCCAGAAATAAACTCAAATCTATACGATCAATTAATATTTGACAAAGGAGGCAGGAGCATAAAATGGAGCAAAAACAGTCTCTTCAACAGATGGTGTTGGGAGATCTGGACAGCTACGTGCAAAAAAATGAAACTCGATCACCAACTTACGCCATACACGAAAATAAACTCAAGATGGATAAAAGACTTAAATATAAGCCGTAACACCATAAAAGTCCTTGAGGAAAACATTGGCAGGAAAATCTCAGACATTCCACGCAGCAACATCCTCACAGACACATCCCCTAAAGCAAGGGACATAAAGGAAAGAATAAACAAATGGGACCTCATCAAAATAAAAAGCTTCTGCATGGCTAAAGAAAACAGCACCAAATTACAAAGAGAACCAACAATATGGGAAAGCATATTTGCCAATGATACCTCAGACAAGGGCCTGATCTCCAAAATATATAAAGAACTCACACGACTCCACTCCAGGAAGACAAACAACCCAATTAAAAAATGGGCAAAGGACTTGAACAGACACTTCTCCAAGGAAGACATACAGAAGGCCCAGAGACATATGAAAAGATGCTCAGCATCACTAGCCATCAGAGAGATGCAAATTAAAACCACAATGAGGTATCATCTCACACCAGTCAGAATGGCCAACATAAACAAATCCACAAACAAATGTTGGAGAGGATGCGGAGAAAAGGGAACCCTAGTGCACTGTTGGTGGGAATGCAGACTGGTGAGGCCACTGTGGAAAACAATATGGAATTTCCTCAGAAAACTAAAAATGGAACTGCCCTTTGACCCAGTAATTCCACTGCTGGGATTATACCCTAAGAACACTGAAACACCAATCCAAAAGAATCTGTGCACCCCAATGTTCATAGCAGCACAATTTACAATAGCCAAATACTGGAAGCAACCGAAGTGCCCATCAGCAAACGAGTGGATCCAAAAACTATGGTATATTTACACAATGGAATTCTACGCAGCAGAGAGAAAGAAGGAGCTTATACCCTTTGCAACAGCATGGATGAAACTGGAGAGCATTATGCTAAGTGAAATAAGCCAGGAAGTGAGGGACAAATACCATATGATCTCACCTTTAACTGGAACATAAGCAATAGAAGGAAAAAGCAAACAAAATATAACCAGAGACATTGAAGTTAAGAACAATGTAACAATAGCAAGGGCGGGGGTGGGGGGTGGGGGCGGGGACAGTGGGTAGAGGGGATTACAGGAACTACTATAAAGGACACATGAACAAATCCAAGGGGGAGGGTGGAGAGGGGGGAGGGAAGTGGGTTCACCTGGGGTGGGGTGAAGGGATGGGGGAAAAGGCATACAACTGTAATTAAATAACAATAAATAAATTTAAAAAAAAAAAAAAAATTCTACAGTATATAAGCTTTATACAGTAATGGCACTTAACCACCCTTTGTCACAAGAATCATCAACAAAGTTTTCTGGAAATGAGTCCACATAAGAATTAAATATTTAAAAGGTGGAATGTTCCTTTTTAACTTTAGTGAGGTCTTCCTTTTTCATTGTTGAGAAATACTTTAATAGAGTTAAAGCAGATGCTAGTAGAGGGGTGAGGTGGGGACTGGTTGAAAGAAGGTGACAGGATTAGGCAAAGAACATATAAGCATGACCCCTGGACAACTGGACAACCGTGCGGGGACTGCCTCAGGGAGTGGGAGTGGGGGCGGATGGAAGGGAGCAAAGGGGGAACAATTGTGACAATTGTAATAGAATAAAACAATAAAATATTTTATAAGAATCCAAATTTGAGGCAGAACTGGGAGAAGAAATGAGGATGGAGTGAAGGGTTTTGAACTTGGTGGTTGGGGTTGTACACAGTGCCATTATGATTTCCAAGGTCTAATGAAGGGTGGGAAGAAAATGTGAACTAAATCACTAAATCCCCACCCCCAGAGAGTCCGGTGTGACTGTTTTGTAGTCTCCACTCCCAAAATTTTCAAATCAATGTATAAAAACAAGAATAGATACAAAGCAAAGGGCTTATTTCCTTTTAGCACGGTAATGATTAAAAGAAAGTCTTTAGTAGGCTGTATTCCCAGGGTACAGCACATGTCTGCAGAGCAACTGATCAGTCACATACAACACTCATTCATTTAGTCAACGTGTAATCTGAGTACTGACTGCCTCGATAATGATAGCAGATAAGATACTGTCTCTGATTTTCAGTAAACGTATATCCAATATATATGTGTGTGTTTGTGAAGAGAGGTGGGGATTTAATCGAGTAATTTATTCACTTATTGAACTAATATATATCAAATGGCTGCAATATGCTAGACCTCTTATATATGCTGGCAATGAACACATCCTCTTTCCTTGGAATGACTCACATTCTAAACAAAGAAACAATAAACAAATATGGTTTAAAGTATTGGTAAATCCCATGAGAAAAACAAAATGCAAGGCAGTGAGGAGTGTATGTGTGGGTTTATGTGCGAATGCATGCTGTTTAAGATTTTAATATTTGGAGGTTTAGAACAGGCTTCACTACAGAGGTGACATGTCAGCAGAAATCTGAATGAGAAAATGAACCATGGGAATATACATATAAGGAAGAAACCTTATTTTACTTTTCAATTAGAGTTGACATTCAATATCATTTTATGTTAGTTTCAGGTGTACACTATGGTTACACAATTATATTATTTACAAAGCGATCCCCCCAATAATTCTAGCACCCACCTGGCATCATACATAGATATTACAATATTATTGACTATATTCTCTATGCTCTGCTTTACATCCCCAATGCTATAGTGTAACTGCCAATTTGTACCTCTTAATGCCTTTGCCTCTTTCATCCAGCCCCCAAAGTCCCCTCCCATGTGTCCACCCTCAGTTCTGTTTTGTTTGTTCATTTATTTTGTCCTTTAGATTCCACATTTAAGTGATATCATATGGTATTTGTGTTTGTCTGAAGAAACATTGTAAGCAGAGAGAATTTCAAGAACAAAATCCCAGAGGTTGAAATGTGCTTGCAGGTAAGGAATAGCATGAATGCCAAATTTATTGAGCAAAGCATTTTTTTGACCTCTATGTGTCAGGAACCAAAGACCCAATATAAGAGAAATGAAGTCCTAGCCCTCAAGGTGTATAATATCATATCCTCATGGAGTAAAATAGAAACAGATACAAACACAAAGCTCTCCCACACCATTCAACTCCAGGAACTTGGGAAAATTGTCTTCAAAAATCTCTGATAAATTTAATACATGGAATATCACTAAGGAGAACAAGCCATTGAAAACTACATAATTAAGCCAGTTCAAAGGGAATATGAAGACTAATTAGAAGCAAGAGTATTCCCAGACATAAATGCCATCAGTGAGAAGAGTGGAGAAAGGGGAATGCATATGAGAGGAGGAGAACACACACATTTTTTGGAAAAGATATGATGAGTGAAAAAGATATTATGACCTCCAATTTTAAATAATAAATAAATAAATATTAAATGGTGTCATGCAGAGCTCAGGCCAAGATGGAGGTGTAGATAGGAACCCTTTGCTTCCTCACACAACCAAAAGGAGGATAACAACCAATCTAAAACAATAAACAACCAGAAGTGCCAGAAAATCAAACTGCATGAAACTCTGAGAATGAAGGAATTAAAGAAACATTCGACCAGATGGGTAGAAAGGAGATGAGCAGCCAGGCGGATGGAGGAGACCCGCAGCAAGCAGGTGGACCACTCAGGTGGGGCTGGCTGAGAGGTCCCAAGGCAGGGCTGGCTGAAGGGAAACTAAGACTCAAAGCTAGCCATAAACTACAGCAGAGGGGGTTGCCATAGTGAGAGAAACTCCCAGTCTCACACAAGAGTTAGTTGAAAAGTGGGGCTGGAGCTGAGCAAGCAAGCTGCATTGTTCCCTCTCTGGCCCCTCCCTCACAGACAGTGCAGCAGCGCAGCAAGGAGGGTTGCCCTGCCCTGGTGAATACCTAAGTCCCTGCCCCCTTACAACATAACAAGTGCACCGAGACAAAGAAATATGGTCTTCCCTGGGGAAGTACAGGGAATAAGAAGCATAATTGGTAGGCATAAAATAGATGGGGGGAAGGTTAAGAATGGTATAGGAAACAGAGAATTCAAAGAATTTATATGTACAACCCATGGACATGAACTAAGGAGAGGGAATGCTGGAGGGTTGGGGGTACCAGGCAGAGGGGATAATGGGGGAAAAATTGGAAAACTGTGATAGCATAATCAATAAAATATACTTAAAAAAATAAATGGTATCATGTAAATACTAGTGTTCCATTGACTAAAAGTCACACCAAGTGTTTATATGTGTTTATATATGTATGTTGTCAATGACTGATGTCTTCAGTGTGCAGTTAGTGGTACTGTTAAGACAATAAGAACATTTAAAATAATAGATTCCCAAGTTTGCTGTTACTTACAACCCAAATCAGACAAGTTTATTGAAAATATACCACTTTGACCATTCTAAATAATTTTATTAGAAATTCTTCTACCTATGGGTTAACTAAGTAATCCATCACCTTCTAAGAAAATGGAAAAATTCTTAATTTTTATTGCATTTTTGATTTTTGATTTAAACTTTATTGTGTTTTACCCATTACCATTTAGTCCCCTTATACCCCTCTCCCCTCAACAATCACCACACTGTGGTTCACGTCCATGAGTTCTTTTTCCTTTTTACTCAATCCCTCTACCCCCTAACCTCCCCACCTCTACTAGCTGCCATCTTTCACTCCATCTATGAGTCTGTCCCCATTTTCCTTGTTAGTTCAGTTTGTTCATTAGGTTCCATGAATGAGTGAAATTATATGGTATTTGTCTTTCTCTGACTGGCTTATCTCACTTAGCATAATGTTTTCCAGGTCCATCCATGCTGTCACAAAGGGTAACATTTTCTTTTATACAGCCAAGGAGTATTTCCTTGTGTAAATGTCCTAAAGTTGTCATAAACAATCCTTCCTTTATCAAGGGGAATATCTTTGCCACATGCATCTAAAACATAGGTCCAGGTCCAGACTGGTCAAAAAGGTATTATATAAATGAGGCTAATGATGCTGAAGCCAGGTACCTCTTTTATTTCTAGGATACCCCAAATTACTCAGGCAAAATTTTGTGCAGAGGCAATACAAATGAAGAGGATGGGTAAAAATTTTTTATAAAAATTACTTCATCACTTTTAAGAACAAACTGACAGTAACCAGAGAGGAGGTGGGTGGGGATAATGGGAGAAAGGGGAAGGGTGGTGAAGGAACATGTATAAAGGACACATGGACAAAGCCAAAGGAGGGTAGGATCAAGGGTGGGAGGTGGATAGTGGTGGGGGGGAAATGGACACAACTGTACTTGAACAACAATAAAAATAATAATAGTGGGTAATGGAAAAAATAAAATAAAGATTAAATCAAAAATTAAAAAAATAAAAAATTAGAGTTCGGACAAGATGGCGGCAACATAGGTGGGAGCGGAGTCCACTTCCCCTCAACGCCAGGGAAATACCTAGCTGATCTGAGGAGCAGAGCGAACAGCCAACAGTATTCCAGCATATACGAAGATCAGAGACCAAAGATAGAGGACACTGAAAGATCTGACGGTAAGAAGAGTGCTCAAGGACAATAAGGTCCACGGGACCCAGGACCGCGCGGTACAAGGGCGGCAGAAGCGCCAGCCCTGGCGCAGGGGCTGCGGCAGGAGTCTTGGGAGAGGGCCAGGCTGCGCTGTGAGCAGCCAGGTGCTTGATTAGACCAGGGGGGCTTGAAAAGGAGGAATTTCTCAAAAAGAAAAAGAAAATAGAGACACTCAGGGGCTAATTAGAGAACTCTCGGTAGTAGCCGAGGCCCCTGGCGCCCCTCCCCCTCTACCCCTGGACTGCTACGCTCACCTGAGGTCCGGTCGCGCGCGCGAGCAGATTAGCGAACGGGACCCACACTTGAAACCCCGGAGGGGCGCCCACACCTGAAACCTCCGAGATAATTTGGAGCAGAGACTAGCTGCTCCACCCACAGGCCCAAAACCTCGGAACCCAGTGCCGCGTGATTCAGTCCCAGGGCGGCCCCGCCCGCCTGAGAGACTCAAGCCCAGGGCGGCTGGATCGGGCCCCCAAGCACAGAGCCTGTGGCTCAGCGGGCTGCGCGCGCTCACCAAGCACAGGGCCGGCTGGGGGCCTGTTTTCCAAATACAAAGCTGCTGGCGAGTGTCCTAACCCCAAGGCGGCTGAATCCGCCACCTGCGCGCCAGCGTTCCAAGCCCTGGCGGCTCGATTGGTCCGCCGGCTGCGCGCTCAGGGCACAAAATAACGTCACAGACCCAAAGCGGCTGGATTCCCCTGCTGCGCACGCACGCGTCACAAGCCAAAGCGGCTGGATTGGCTGATCAACGGACTGATTGACTGCCAGGGACCACACCTACAAAACAGCGAAGAGTGTGACCCAGGAAGAGAGAAAAGTGAAACCAATCCTTCCAACCACCCCCTCCCGTTGCACAGACAGGACACCAGCAGAAATAACCTGACCGGTTTAAAGCCAACAGAAGATTTTTTTTTTTTTTTTTTATCCTTTTTCTTTTTTTTTCCTTTCCCCCTGAATTCCTTCTTCCTCTCTCTTTTTTTTCATTCCTTCTTCCTCCCATCCTTTACCATTTTTATGTCTTCTTCCTGCCTTCTTTTATCTATTTCTATGTTTTAATTTTTGCTAAAATTCCTTCTTATCTTGCCTCCGATCTTTCTTTATTCCTTCTTCCCTCCTTCCTTCCTTTCCTCCTTTCCTATTTCCTTTTTCCCTCCTTCCTATCTTTCTTTTGGTTTGTTTTGTGTGTGTGTGTGTTTTTTTTTTTTTTCTTTTCTTTTGCCCCCCCTTTCTCTTTTTCCCACAGGTGAGACAACAAAACCTGGAGTGCTGAAAAGACTAGAGTTAGACCGTGTTAAACACATAAACGTCAGCTCAAGACCAGTGAGCACAGGAGAGTAAGGAGACAGCACCACCGAATCCCATTGGCATTCTACCATAGAAGTTCATATCATAAATCCAGGGAGTCAGAACAAAGCAATTTAAGACGCAGAGGCCAACAAGAAGAGCCTCACAAACAATGGGAAGACAAAGAAACAATTCCCAAATGAAAGGAAAGGAGGAAGTCTCAGAAAGAATACTAACCGAAAAAGAGGCAAGTCAACTATCAGATACTGAGTTCAAAGCAATGGTCATCAGGAAGCTCACTGAGCTCTCTGAGCTCAAAGAGAACTACCAGAAACTACAAGGAAACTACAATGAACTCACTGCAAACTATATCAACATGAAAAAGGAAATAGAAAATATCAACAAGAGCCAAGAGGAAATGAAGAATACAATTTCTGAATTGAAGAACACAGTAGAAGGAATTAAAAGCAGACTTGACGAAGCAGAGGATCGGATCAGCGAGCTGGAGGACAAAGTAGAAAAAAACACCCAGAAGGAGCAAGAAAAGGAAAAGAGGCTCAGAAAGAATGAAGAGGCAATAAGGGAAATGCAGGACAACATGAAACGTAACAATATCCGTATAATAGGAATACCAGAAGGAGAAGAAGAAGAGCAAGGGATAGAAAACCTGTTTGAAAAAGTAATGATGGAAAATTTCCCTAATCTGAGAAGAGAAAAAGTCAACCAAATCCAGGAATCACAGAGAGTCCCAAACAAGAGGAACCCAAAGAGACCCACTGCAAGACACATCATAATTAAAATGGCAAATTTCCAAGACAAAGAGAGGATCTTAAAGGCAGCAAGGGAGAAAAAGGAAGTAACATACAAGGGAGCCCCAATAAGGTTAGCAACTGACTTCTCAATGGAAACGCTCCAAGCCAGAAGAGAATGGCAAAAAATATTCCAAGTACTGAGAACCAGAGGCCTGCAACCAAGACTACTTTACCCAGCAAGGCTCTCAATCAAGATAGAAGACCAAATAAAGAGTTTCCCAGACAAAAGAAGTCTAAAAGAATACAGCTCCACCAAACCAGCTCTGCAAGAGATGCTAAAGGGACTGCTTTAAGGAAAGGAAGGAAAAGAGAAAGACAGAGGAACACAGGTAGGAAATAATGGCAATGAATAACTACCTATCGATAATAACCTTAAACGTAAATGGATTAAATGCTCCAATCAAAAGACATAGAACAGCTGAATGGATAAGAAAACATGACCCACACATATGCTGCCTACAAGAAACCCATCTCAGGACAAAAGACTTACACAGACTGAAAGTGAAGGGCTGGAAACAAATCTTCCAAGCAAACGGACAGGAAAAAAAAGCAGGGGTAGCAATACTCATATCTGACAAAATAGACTTCCAAAGAAGGGCCATAAAGAGAGACCCAGAAGGTCACTTCATAATACTCAAAGGAAGAATCCACCAAGAAGACATAAACATTGTAAATATATATGCACCCAACATAGGAGCACCCAAATACATAAAGAAAATCTTGGAGGATTTCAAGAAAGATATTGACAGCAACACAATTATAGTAGGGGATTTTAACACCCCACTATCAAAAATGGACAGGTCTTCCAAACAAAAGATCAACAAAGATATTGTGTCACTTAACAATACCTTAGAGGAAATGGACTTAACTGATATATACAGAGCTTTTCATCCCAAAGAAGCAAAATACACGTTCTTTTCAAGTGTCCATGGAACTTTTTCAAAGATAGACCACATGATAGGACACAAAGCAAGCCTCAACAAATTCAAGAAAATTGAAATCATATCAAGCATCTTCTCTGACCACAAGGGTCTGAAACTAGAAACCAACCCCAAGGGTAAAAACCCAAAACACTCAAAAGCATGGAGACTGAATAGCATGCTATTAAACAATGAATGGGTCAAGAATGAGATTAGGGAAGAAATCAAAAACTTCCTGGAAACAAATGAAAACGAACTCACAACAACCCAAAACCTATGGGACACAGCAAAGGCAGTCCTGAGAGGGAAGTTCATAGCAATACAGGCCTACCTTAAGAAGTTAGAAACAGTTCACACAAACAACCTAACCCTACGCCTACAAGAACTGGAGGAACAACAACAAAGACAGCCCAGAGCAAGCAGAAGGAAGGAAATAACCAAGATCAGAGCAGAACTAAATGACATAGAGACTAAAAGCACAATTGTAAGGATCAATGAATCCAGGAGCTGGTTCTTTGAAAAGATAAACAAAATCGACAAGCCTTTAAGTAGGCTCATCAAGAAAAAAAGAGAGAGGATCCAAATAAACAGAATTAGAAATGAAAGTGGAGAGATTACAACTGATACCACAGAAATACAAAGGATTGTAAGAAATTACTATGAAGACCTGTATGCTAAGAAATTTGAAAACCTAGATGAAATGGACACATTTCTAGAAAAATATAATCTTCCAAAACTGAATGAAGAAGAAGCAGAAAACCTGAACAGACCAATATCAGCAAAGGAAATTGAAGAAGTCATCAAGAAACTCCCATCACACAAAAGCCCTGGACCAGATGGTTTCACAGGAGATTTCTACAAAGCATTTAAGGAAGAACTAACCCCTATCCTTCACAGACTATTCGAAAAAATCCAAACTGATGGAAGACTCCCAAACTCTTTTTATGAAGCCAACATCATCCTAATCCCAAAACCAGATAAAGACACAACGAAGAAAGAAAACTTCAGGCCAATATCGCTGATGAACATAGACGCTAAAATTCTCAACAAAATATTAGCAAACCGCATCCAGCAATATATTAAAAAGATCATCCACCATGACCAAGTGGGATTCATCCCAGGGATGCAAGGATGGTACAATATTCGCAAATCAATAAACATAATACATCACATCAACAACAGCAAAGACAAAAATCACATGATCATATCAATAGATGCGGAAAAAGCATTTGATAAGATACAGCACCCATTTCTGATAAAAACACTCAGCAAAGTGGGAATAAAGGGAGCAGTCCTCAACATAATTAAGGCCATATATGAGAGACCTACAGCCAACATCACACTCAATGGACAAAAACTTAGAGCTTTCCCACTAAGATCAGGAACTAGACAAGGATGCCCTCTCTCACCACTCCTATTCAACATAGTATTGGAAGTCCTAGCCACAGCAATCAGACAAGAAAAAGCAATAAAAGGCATCCAAATTGGAAAGGAGGAAATGAAACTGTCACTGTTTGCAGACGACATGATAGTGTACATGGAAAACCCTATAGACTCCACTCAAAAACTACTAGACCTAATAAATGAATTTGGCAAAACAGCTGGATACAGAGTCAATACCCAGAAATCAAAGGCATTCCTGTACACCAGCAACGAAACTGCAGAAACAGAAATCAGGAAAAAAATCCCATTCGATATAGCAACAAGAAAAATAAAGTACCTAGGAATAAACCTAACCAAGGAGGTAAAAGACCTGTACTCAGAAAACTACACAACACTGAAGAAAGAAATTAAGGAAGATACAAACAAATGGAAGCATGTACCATGTTCATGGATTGGAAGAATCAACATTATCAAAATGGCCATACTACCCAAAGCAATTTATAGATTCAATGCAATCCCTATTAGAGTACCCATGACATATTTCACAGATATAGAACAAACATTGCAGAAATTCATATGGAACCATAAACGACCTCGAATAGCTGCAGCAATTTTGAGAAAGAAAAACAAAGCAGGAGGGATCACAATACCTGATATCAAACTGTATTACAAGGCCACGGTAATCAAAACAGCCTGGTACTGGCATAAAAACAGGCACATAGACCAATGGAACAGAACAGAGAGCCCAGAAATAAACTCAAGTCTATACGATCAATTAATATTTGACAAAGGAGGCAGGAGCATAAAATGGAGCAAAAACAGCCTCTTCAACAGATGGTGTTGGGAGATCTGGACAGCTACGTGCAAAAAAATGAAACTCGATCACCAACTTACGCCATACACGAAAATAAACTCAAGATGGATAAAAGACTTAAATATAAGCCGTAACACCATAAAAGTCCTTGAGGAAAACATTGGCAGGAAAATCTCAGACATTCCACGCAGCAACATCCTCACAGACACATCCCCTAAAGCAAGGGACATAAAGGAAAGAATAAACAAATGGGACCTCATCAGAATAAAAAGCTTCTGCATGGCTAAAGAAAACAGCACCAAATTACAAAGAGTACCAACAGTATGGGAAAACATATTTGCCAACGATACCTCAGACAAGGGCCTGATCTCCAAAATATATAAAGAACTCACTCGACTCCACTCCAGGAAGACAAACAACCCAATTAAAAAATGGGCAAAGGACTTGAACAGACACTTCTCCAAGGAAGACATACAGAGGGCCCAGAGACATATGAAAAGATGCTCAGCATCACTAGCCATCAGAGAGATGCAAATTAAAACCACAATGAGGTATCATCTCACACCAGTCAGAATGGCCAACATAAACAAATCCACAAACAAATGTTGGAGAGGATGTGGAGAAAAGGGAACCCTTGTGCACTGTTGGTGGGAATGCAGACTGGTGAGGCCACTGTGGAAAACAATATGGAATTTCCTCAGAAAACTAAAAATGGAACTGCCCTTTGACCCAGTAATTCCGCTGCTGGGATTATACCCTAAGAACACTGAAACACCAATCCAAAAGAATCTGTGCACCCCAATGTTCATAGCAGCACAATTTACAATAGCCAAGTACTGGAAGCAACCGAAGTGCCCATCAGCAAACGAGTGGATCCAAAAACTATGGTATATTTACACAATGGAATTCTACGCAGCAGAGAGAAAGAAGGAGCTTATACCCTTTGCAACAGCATGGATGAAACTGGAGAGCATTATGCTAAGTGAAATAAGCCAGGAAGTGAGGGACAAGTACCATATGATCTCACCTTTAACTGGAACCTAAGCAATAGAAGAAAAAAGCAAACAAAATATAACCAGAGACATTGAAGTTAAGAACAATCTAACAATAGCCAGGGCGGGGGTGGGGGGTGGGGGCGGGGATAGTGGGAAGAGGGTATTACAGGAACTACTATAAAGGACACATGGACAAAACCAAGGGGGAGGGTGGAGAGGGGGGAGGGAGGTGGGTTCACCTGGGGTGGGGTAGAGGGATGGGGAGAAAAGGCATACAACTGTAATTGCATAACAATAAAAAAAAAAAATAAAAAAATAAAAAATAAAAAATAAAAAATTAATAAAAATTAAACTAACTGATGTTTGCCAGAGGAAAGGGAGCTTTGGGAGCCAGGTGAAAAGGTGAAGGGATTAAGAAATACTAATTGGTAGTTACAAAATAGGCTCAGGAATGTAAATTACAACATAGAAAATATAGTCAATAATATTGTAATAACTCTGTACAGTGCCAAGTTGTTCCCTGAAATATCGGGGGACCAATGTGTAAGTACGTGATTGTCTATCCACTATGCTGTACACCTGAAATTAATATAAAATAATATTGGATGTAAACTATAATGGAAAAATAAAATTTTAAATAATAAAAAATAATTAACTATAGATAATTCATAATGTTCTCACATTTTTTGTTAGTCTAGTTAGATTACAGTTCAACATATCTAATATTTCCTGAGATTAAAAGACAGTCTATTCTGTGCAAACTGGTGCAGCTGCTATGGAAAACAGTGTGGAGGTTCCTTGAAAAATTAAAAATGCAATTGCCTTATGACCCAGCTATTCTATTTCTGGGTATATCTGAAAAAACACAAAACATTAATTCAAAAAGATGTATGCACCACTATGTTTATTGCAGTGTTATTTATAAGAGCTAAGATATAGAAGTAACCTGTGCCCATTAATACTGGTTTACTGTAGCAATGCATAAGAAATTCACCCACTCCCTAGACCTTTAATATATACTTAAGCTTTAGCAGGGCAAATCAAAATCAAATGTTCAAGTGTCTACTATGTGCCAAATTCTGTGTGAGATACTCCATGGACTTTTCACATTTTAAAGGCTTAAAACAAAATAGCCTCGAAAATGATTTTTGATAAATTTGTTCTTCACTTGCTGTTCTAGCCTGAACTGCTCTCAGAAATAATAACCAAGAACAGAGAGTAAACTTGAAACACCATGACCCTAATAGTCTACTTTTACACCTAGCAATAACAAGTAGGTAGCCTGTTAGGGGTAAATTCAATTTTTTCTTTGCAGAAAAAGCCCTACACCCAAGCATGTGACTTTCTAAGAGAAAGTTCACAAAGAATGAACAATTATAAAAGATCTTACTCTTTATATCCAATATTTATGTTTATAAATGCATATAGCCTACTCTCATAAATATATATGCTCATACCGTTAATATTATTCATTCATAATATTAAATCATTGAATGTTTTCTCCATCCAAAATCTCGTGTTATACAAAAATAACTGACATGACTGAACAATGGTAAGAAAACTCATAAATTCATATCAATCACACCATGAGATGATTCACATGAATAACATAAAATTAAGAGACTCCTGGGAAAGTTTCTTAGATTTCACTAAAGAGAAACAGCTTTTGGTAGATCCTGAACATTTCATTTTCTCTCCTTTTTGAGTAATTATAGCTTTATTAACTGAAAGTGAATTACGGAATGTCATCTGATCTGAGTTGGTCATTTGGATGTGACAACAACTAGGCCAGGTACTCCGGTTAGAAAACTAATAGTCGGGGTTCTCTGAGAACAGTGAAGAATATGAATTTAACACAGAAAAGCTCATTATAAAAGTATACTTTTCGTGCATATAATGAATAATTATGTCAAATATTATTTTGCCTTACATAATAAAATTGGAGATATAGTCCTAAGAAAGTATAAATAAAAATGAAAAATATAATAAATCTTTAAAATATCTCATTTTTTTAATTGTCCTTTATTTTTTTTCCTTTGAAATAATAATTCCATTTCTTGGAATTTATTCCAAGAAACTAGAATTTTTCTCAAATAAGGACTTTCTAAGCATTATTTATAAGAATAAAATCATATGAACAACCTAAAAATCTCTCACTAAAAGGTGACTATATTGCACTTAGCATAAAGCTCTCCAGTTCCATACATGCTGTTGCAAAGGGTATAAGCTCCTTCTTTCTCTCTGCTGCATAGAATTCCATTGTGTAAATGTACCATAGTTTTTTGATCCACTCATTTGCTGATGGGCAATTAGGTTGCTTCCAGTACTTAGCTATTGTAAATTGTGCTGCTATGAACATCGGGGTGCATAGGTTCTTTTGGATTGGTTATTCAGGGTTCTTAGGGTATAAGCCAGGAAGTGAGGGACAAATACCATATGATCTCACCTTTAACTGGAACCTAATCAACAAAAGAAAAAAGTAAACAAAATATAACCAGAGACATTGAAGTTAAGAGCAATCTAACAATAACCAGAGGGGAATGGGGAGGGGATAGTGGGGAGAGGGATTTTCAGGAACTACTATAAAGGAAAGAAGGACAAAACCAAGGGGGAGGTTGGAGGTGGGGGAGGGAGGTGGGTTTGGCTGGGGTGGGGAGAAAATGCAGACAACTGTAATTGAACAACAATCAAAAAAAGTTTAATTAAAAAAAAGAGAAAACACAGTTAACTAAAATATTAAAAGTAAAAAAAAGGTGACTATAAATTATGGAAAAGCCATGGAAAATCCATCCAATGAGATTATTTCTTCTTTAAACACTATGTCTTCCAACAACCTTTAATATCTTTAAAAATGTTCATAATATAATGTTAAAAAATAAAATGCAAGCTATTATATGTATTTTTAAATATTTCATATGTATAAATATACAGAAAAGAGGACTAAAGGAAATTAAAACATCTGTACTCCATAAATAGTAAAATATATCATTTTCTTTTTATACTATTATATATTTTACACATTTTCTATCAACACAACGATATTTACTTTTGAAGTGAGCAGGCAGGAGGAAACTTTTGGAGGTGATAGATATGTTAACGGCATAGATTGTGGTGATGGTTCTACAAGTGTATATGTATCTCCAAATTTATTAAGTTGTAGATATTAAATATTATGTGGTTTTTGTATGCTGATCATATTTGATAAAGTGGGTTTCTTTTGAAAAGATTTCTAATTGTTAATTTTTCTAAATCTAATACTCAAAATTTCAAAAGCAATAAGAAATAAATTTATGCAAAAATACCTTTCAACAATTCAGAAAATTTCATTCAAAAAATTTTATATATGTGCTAAAATGTTGTGAGCCAATTACTGTAACTGTTGCTTCATTTTGTTAATAGTTTGGGGTTTTTTTAGCCAAGCTCTAGCCAGTTTTATTAAAGAAAAATTTTGCATGATTTACAAAATTTTCACCAGTCTGCTTTGGCATGATTCCAAGGATATCAGAATCACCTGGATCAATGATAGCCAGTGTGCATACTGTATACTATTTTCTGACACAGATCCCAGCCAGCAGGATCTGTTGTGGTTGCAATATACACATACACACGGACTACAGAAATCCTGTGGAGGAAAAGGGGCTGCATGGCCGCTCTCCAAGTTAGAGAGAGGGCCCCTGACCCCCGCCCGAACAGGCTTTTATTGTTTTTCTGGACACATTACTTCGAGGGGCGATCCTCATTTACCATGCACAGGTTCACCACAGGTGATTACCTTTTAAGGACGCCAAAGGACAGCACACTGCTAATTACTTCAAAGAGAAGGATATTAGAGCTCAAGGGGGAAGCTGCTCACACTCCATACTTGGGTGGTTTAGCACAGATTTTAGGAAAATGAAGATACTCAGTAAACATTTGCTGCCTCAATTCAGGGTGAGGGAGTTTTAGCAAGAGCAAGTCTCATAGCAGTCTAGGTACAATGCAGGCCTGATTTCCCACTGGAGAACCTATCCATGGACGTGGGTCCTGCCCACCAACCTCGCTCCCCACTGGCTTTTCCGAGTGGGGGCTGATCCACATTTCCCACACTTGGAATGGTTCCCCACAATTTTCCACATGACACTGTGCCCAGTTCAATATCATTGCCACTGCAGTGATGGACGGCACTCTTGGCCAACATAGCATAGTACTCTATTTCTGATTTCCTTAAGGCTGGACAGTGTTGGTGAGGATGACCAGTTTTCCTTGGCCTTGTATGATCATCTTCAGAGTCTGTTTGTACCACAGCACATACCTTCCACTTTTCATAACAAATTGGAGCTTAGAGCTGATGGACTCCAACCAGCGACTGTTGTTATCCTCTTTGCAGCCACCATCTTCCCGCCTTAGGTGCAAGACGGCCTCAACCAAGAGCATCCAGCCAAGGTGGCCGGGATGGAGAAAGGCTGTTAATAGTTTTTAAATTTAATTAATTAATAATCTAAGTAATTATGTTTTGTTGCTTGTTTCTCATTTAACAATGATGATAGTTTTTCTTCTCTGGAAAGTCTGTTTTGTCCTTCCACTCAACATATTATCAGTAATCATTAACCATAATTAGCTAACTGATTAAGTCATTTACTTACGATCTCTATGTGCTGCTTAATTATGAGTTGAATGTCTATACCACATAACAACAGCAACATTTTTCAAAAAGATGCTCATGGAAAAAATTTTCCATCATCAAATAAATTTGAAAATCACTGCTTAACATCTCCCCCCACTTCCCACCTTGGAAAGTCAGAATTTAAACACAGATATTTCTTAAGAAATACTACTGTATAAGAACCTGTGTAACTTTTATTTAACACACTCTTTCCCAAAATGTTTTTTTACAGAATTCTTTCCCAGAATTTATCTTTTAATAATATGAAGAACTAGTGTTCAGGGACAGTGCTTAGCAAGCTTTAGTTTAGAAAAGCATCACCTGGAATAGTGATGAAATTCATAATCTAGTAGGTCAAGGATGAGGCCTGAGGTTCTGCATTTCTAGCAATCTGTTTGGTGATTCCAGTATTGCGGGTTTGCTCAATAGTTTGAGTCCTAGTACCAGAGACCATACTTTAGGAACTGATAAAATCCTGAAATGCATCTTCTACCCACCCACTCACATATACCTGTTTTTCTCTGTAAACTAGCATTCTTTCATCAGATGTTTATTGAACACACAGACACTGTGTGGGGCATGGTATCAGATGAGTGTCAAATGTAAGCTTTAAGAATTAGATATCTGGAAAAAAGAACAGCTCTGGTTTACAGAAATGCCTTATGTTGTCTTTCCACATGGGTTAAATCATAGTATGAACATCCTGGTTTAATATATTACTGAATGGGCACTTAACATCAAATGTCTGTAGCCTGGGTGGGGCTCTCAGCTGTAATAAATTCAGATGGCAGCTCATTTGTGTGGGTACCTTATTTAGTATCAGCATTTCTGTTCCTTTGAGAAGTTTACAACTGCCTTGTTAACTTTTAGACAAAGAGTAAACTCTTGCTAATTCACTAAAGCCACATACATACATTATCTTAAAAATAAATTAAAGATTAAATACACACTGCATTGCTTAAATTTTACTTTCTCCAAGACAGTGGTCTCCACCAGGGGCAATTTTACTCCCCAGGGACACTTGACAATGTCTGGTGACATTTTTGGTTGTCACACAGGGCAGAGAGGGGTGCTTCTGAAATCTAATCAGAGATGAAGGATACTGCTAAATATCCTACAATGTGCAGGATAGTCCCCCACAAGGGAGAATTATCTGGCCCCAAATTTCAATGATGTTGAGGATGAGATACCCCACTCTAAGGCTAAGTATTTGTTCTATGTCTTAATATTATCTTTGATTTAATGCAGTACATAGATTGGAAAACTTAAAAAGAATGTGCAAAGCTCTACATCCTTTTTACCTGGGGTATATTTCATTATGATTTTCAAATAAAAATGAAGAGGAAAACTGTAGTGGTTGTCAGCTTTCCTGAGAATTTGAAGGTATTTAAGCAGACTACTGAAAATTCCAGTGGGCGTAGTCATAGTCATAGGGAGGGACTTGAAAAGCTAATGTGCATTATCTACTTACAACTGGTGATTGTTCAGAAGCCAAGGCTTATAGGGAATGCATGGGTGGCATGCCATTTTTATAAATACACCAGGCAACAAAAATTACAATGTTGTATCTCAATTTCATTAGCATATAACACCACTAGAGTGACAGGAGGAGGCATATGTATTGGGATTTTTAAATTTAACTAATTAATGGTTTTATAAAAATTGACATTGTTTAAACTGGGGAAAATGTTGTAATAGTGGGTTCTTTGATATGAAGACTACATAAATTTCAACGTGAGGAATAACTGGACAAGGTGGAACCTGCAAAAATAAATAACAGGATTCAATATGCTTATGCTATAATGTGCCTATAAAAATTAACATAATTATGGCTAGGGAGGAGTATTGTCTCAGTGAGCTCCTTGGGATTTAGAGTATGTGAAAAGCAATTGAATGTGGTGGCATCCAGAAAGCTACATGAAAGGCCTCAGAGGTTAATAGGGTATGCACAGCTTTAACTCAGCTGGAATGGCAGAGGTGGTAATGTGGCACACCAAGGCAGCTGCGGAGTGCTGGAAACACCATTACAATCAGGGAAAATTAGGTACACCAGACACTGTAGTGAGGGACTAAAGGAATTCCAAAGAGGAGAGTGAAGGCAGAAAACGAATCTGTGCTGAGAAAAGACAGAAGTCAGTGTGTGCACTGCCATCAGATCTGGTTCGGCATGGTAAGGAGTCACAATTATACCAGACATGGGAACATGAAATCAGACATTTAAAAAGAAAAATCTTACAGTGCCTACCGGGCTCAATAAAAAGTAGTTTGGGGATGGTAGTTGAAGTTGTTACTATAGAAGACTATTATTTCCCAAAGTGTGGTTAATGGCTTACCTGCCGCAGAATTACCTGTGTCATATTTAAAATAGGGATATATGAGCCCCTCAACAGGTCTGAGTCAGGAACAGCCTGCCAGACACAGGGAAAGGATGTTCTAGTTTCCAAAGTAATGGAGGTGCACACTCAAGAATGAGACATACAGCATCCGAAATGGGGACGACCACACAAGGGTCAGTGGTCCCTGAGCAACACTGGGGCTGACCTAGAACAGAGCAGAATGCAGTCTGTAGCCTCGGGCTCTGGGGGGCGCTGCCCAGAGCGCTGACTATGACCACCAGGGTTGTCCTCGGGGTCCTGGTGTGGCCGTACCTTAAGTGACTGCCTGCCTTTATTTTTTTTCTGTGACAATGCAGTAAAATATAATATAAAATAAAAGTATCTCATAAAGATTAGCATACCATTTTAAAGGTTGTATTAATTTACTGAGGTGAGAAAATGACTTGGTTTTATGAGGTTTATTTTTTCTCAGAAAATGAATATCTGGAATATAGACAATCCTCTAAGTTTTAAAAAAAAGTTCTATTTTTTCTTTTTTTTTACTTCCCAGATAGATTGCAAGATTCTGAGGGTCAGATTATGTTCTTTAGAGGGGTAACGGATGGGAGAAAAGGGAAAGGGTCAAGTCAAGGAATATGTATAAAGGACTCATGGACAAGGACAACAGGGGAGGATTGACTATGGGAGCAGGGGGTGGGAGGGCAAGGGAGAGTAATGGGAGGGAAAAATGGGGACAACTGTAATTGAACAACAATAAAAAAAGCTTAAAAAAGAATATATCCTTTACATTCAAATTTATTTACACTCAAAGTATGCTCAATAGATACATGTTTGAAGACATTAACATAGTACTAGAGAAAAATGTATAAGAACAAGAAGATATATGGTAAAAATAATATATAGTAATTGAACACTATTTTATATTCAAATAAGAACTAGCTAAAAAATGGGAGAAAATTTCTTTCAAAAGTATAGCAAAAAAGGCAAACAAACAAAAAGCCTAAAAGAAAGAAGAAATGTTCAGAACCTATGTGAAGAAAAATTTAACATTGTACTGAGAAGCCTAAAAAATAAATAACAGAAGGATACTTCTTATTCTTAGTAAGACATAGTATTTTAAAACTGTCAGTCTCATGAATCCCAGGAAAAATTTCAAGTTGGTATTCACTTCCTTTTCATCTTTCTAAAAATATTTTTATTCTGGTCAAATATATAGAATATAAAATTCAGCATTTTAGCCATTTTTACATATACAGTTCAGTGGCATTAGGAACATTCACATTGCTGGGCAGACGCTACCACCACTCATCTTCAGAACATTTCACTCTCTCAAACTTGAACCTACTCAAAACTAAGTATCCATTCCTTCCATTCTCCAGCCCCGGGTAGTCACCACTCTACTTCCTTTATTTATTTTGACTATTTCAGGTACTTCATTAAGTGGAAACATTCAATATCTGTCTTTTCGTCACTGGTTTATTTTACCTAGCACAGTATCTTCAGGGTTCGTTCATATTGTAGCATGTTTCAGAATTTATTTCCTTTTTAAGGCTGAATAATATTCCATTGTTTGTATGTATTCCACATTTTGTTGATCCATTCAACTCTTGCTAGACACTTGGTTTACCTCCACATTTTGGCTATTGTGAGTAATGTTGCTATGAACATTGGTGTAAAATATCCATTTGAGCCTTTGTTCTCAATTCTTTTGTGTATATATCCAGAAGTGGAATTGCTATTGATCATATGGTAATTCTATTAATTTTAGATTAATCAATTTTAGGTTAATCAATTTAAATCTTTGAAAAATCATCATACCCTTTTCCAATGGCTGAACCATTTTATATTTCCAAGAGCAATGCACAAAGGTTTCACTTTCTCCACATCTTTGCTAGCATTTGCCATTTTTTATTTTTTATTAATAGCTACCTTAATAAGTGATATCTCACTGTGGTTTTGATTTGCATTTCCTTAATGATTAGTGATGTTGAGCATTTTTTCATGTATTTATTGGTGACATATATTTCCTTTGGAGAAATGCTTGTTCAAGTCCTTACCCTGTTTATTTATCGGGTTGTTTGTTTTTATTGTCGCTCTTGAGTTGTAGAAGTTCTTTATAGTTTCTATATGTCAATAAAATATGATTTGAAAATATTTTCTTCCACACCATGGCAGTGATTTTAAATCTTTTTATCTCATGGCACACAAAAGCTAATTTCTAAAATTCTGTGGCACACCAAAAAGTATATTTTTTGATGATTTGCCAAAGATATTTATAATTTCAATTTATTCACACCAGACATCTGTTGTTGTGTTGGCTAATGTCATACTTTCACTTGACAATCTAAGGGAAAAGAGGTCAGTGCCCCTGGCTAAATAGTTAGTGTTACATGATTTAAAAGTTCTTGCAGCCCATCAGTCTGCCACGGCACACTGGTTGAAACTCACTGCTCTCTTGGTTATCATTTCACTCTGTTGGCAAGTGTCTTTTGATGCACAAAAGCTCTTCGTTTTTATAAGGTCCAGCTTACCTATATTTATCTTCTGTTGCCTGTGCTTTTGATATTCCACTCTTTTCCTAATTTACCAACTAATTCTAAAGTTCATCTGAAAAACATACACACGCAAGGATAACTAGGAAACCTCTGAAATAGTGGACTAATAGGGAAATAGGATTCCCTGATAATAAAATGTATTCTTAAATAGTATCATCTTAGTCCATAGATAGACAGACAGTGGAGTATAGTAGAGAATCTCAGAATATGTCCCCGTACAATTAGGAATTTAATATATTACAAGTATAGCATTTGAAATCAATAGTCAGTGTTTTAAAAAACTGGCTGGACATTTGAGAAAAAGAAGAAATCCTTTTTCTTATCTTTGATCAAAATTAACTTCAGATTAATCAATGATTCAAATGTAAAAAAAATGATTTAAATGTAAAACTTGAAACCAAAAGATTTATTAAAAAGTATAACAGAATATATATAAGCAAATTTGCTGAGCTAAAGGAGAAGATTGATCATTGCTCTGGGAAAAAGCTGGAAGATGGCCCAAAGTTTTTGAAATCTGGTGATGCTGCCATTGTTGATATGGTTCCTGGCCAGCCCACGTGTGTTGAGAGCTTCTCTGACTAACCATATTATCTTTCTAACAATATTACAAAACTTAGAAGTATAAGTAAAAGATTTACCACATATCAATTTAAAAAGCCTATATAGACCTCATACTCTCAGTAGGTAGATGAATTCTCTCTTGTTGAAAAGAATAAAAGCTTGACTCAATATGCACATATATAGCAACTGTTTGAAGACAATGGAGGTTTAAAAATTGAAAGTAGTATAGGAGGGATTACAGTCTTTGAAAGAAGAAAACACAAAGTAATGTTCCTATTCAAACTAACAATAAACTTTATATCCAAATTGACATTTTCTCTTGACATATTCTAATGTTCTGTGTATGAAGAGTGGGCAGAAGAGCCTATTCAGAAGCAGCATTCAGGGCTGAGGAGTGCCCATTAGACTATGGAGCTCCCAAAACATCTGAGACCTGACGAATAAAATTGAAAAGAAGAAAGAATCTCAGAGAAATGAGCCTAAAATCTGACTACAAATTTCCTTTCAAACACTGGCTGACTCTTAAATACCATATGTGCAGGATAACATCACAGTAAATCCATCAGAAAACGGTAGGTAGGACGTGAAAACCTCAGCAAAGATTACTGCAGCCATTGAGACAGAGCCTGTGAAATGAAGACCTTAATGAAAGCCCAGGCTTTTAGTGATGAACCAAAAAGGGTCACATTTAGGAGTAAGGGGCACATGCTAGTAGAGGGGACAGCCACCTACTATTTTTGTATGTCCCTAGAGTTAAAAATGATTTTTACAATTTAACATAGTTGAAAATAAGCAAAGTAAAAGTACTATTATAACAGTTGAAAAGTGTATAATTCAAATCTTAATGTCAATACATTGTATTGTAAAATAACCAAGTTCATTCACTTACATATTGTCTATGACTGTGTTTCTGCTCCAATAGTAAAGTTGAGTAGTTGTGGCAAATATTGGATGACCAATAAAATCTAAAATATTTACTATCTGGTCCTTTACAGGAAGGGAAGTTTGGATATCCACATACAGAAGAATGAAATGGGACCCTTTTTCTACTCCATGCACAAAAACTACCACAAAATGGATTAAAGACTTAATCATAAGACCTACAACTGGCGTTTTCACAATGGGTTTGCCACAAGAACACAGGTGTCAAGAAAACCACCACTAATCAAAGCCAAATGGGAAAGGAAAAGACTCACATCAACATTGTGGTTATGGGACACACAGATTCCGGCAAGTCTACCACTACTGGCCATCTGAGCTAAAAATGTTGTGGGATGGACAAAAGAACCATGAAAAAATTTGAGAAGGAGGCTGCTGAGATGGGGAAGGGCTCCTTCAAGTATGCCTGGGTCTTGGATAAACTGAAATCTGAACATGAGTGTGGTATCACCGTTGATATCTCCCTGTGGAAATTCGAAACCAGCAAGTATTATGTGACCATCATTGATGCCCCAGGACACAGAGACTTTATCAAGGACATGATTACAGGGACATCTCAGGCTGACTGTGCTGTTCTGATTGTTGCTGCTGGTGCTGATGAATTTGAAGCAGGTATCTCCAAGAATGGGCAGACCTGTGAGCATGCCCTCTTACATACTTACATACTGAGTGTGAAACAGCTGATTGTTGATGTATAAAATGGATTCCATTCAGCCGCCATACGGCCAGAAGAGATATGAGGAAATTGTTAAAGAAGTCAACACCTACATTAAGAAAATTGTCTACAACCCTGACACAGTAGCATTTGTGCCAATTTCTGGTTGGAATGGTGACAACATGCTGGAGCCAAGTGCTAACATGCCGTGGTTCAAGGGATGGAAAGTCATCCGTGAAGATGACAGCACCAGTGGAACCACGCTGCTTGAAGTTCTGGACTGCATCCTGCCACCAACTCATGCGAATGACAAGCCCCTGCGTCTGCCTCTCCAGGATGTCTACAAAATTGGTGGCATTGGTACTGTCCCTGTGGGCCTGGTGTTCTCAAACCTGGCATGGTGGTCACCTTTGATCCAGTCAATATTACAACTGAAGTAGAGTCTGTTTAAATGCACCATGAAGCTTTGAGTGAAGCTCTTCCTGGGGACAATGTGGGCTTCAATGTCAAGGATGTATCTGTCAAAGAAAGATGTTCGTCATGGCAATGTGGCTGGTGACAGTAAAAATGACCCACCAATGGAAGCTGCTGGATACACAGCTCAGGTGATTATCCCCAACCATCCAGGCCAAATCAGTGCTGGGTATGCACAGTTTTGGATTATCACACAGCTCACCCTGCTTGCAAATTTGCTGAGCTGAAGGAGAAGATTGATCATCGCTCTGGGAAAAAGCTGGAAGACGGCCCAAAGTTTTTGAAATCTGGTGATGCTGCCATTGTTGATATGGTTCCTGGCCAGCCCATGTGTGTTGAGAGCTTCTCTGACTATCCTCTTCTGGGCCACTTTGCTGTTCTTGACATGAGACAGACAGTTGCTGTTGGTGTCATCAAAGCAGTGGACAAGAAGGCAGCTGGAGCTGGCAAAGTCACCACATCTGCCCAGAAAGCTCAGAGGGCTAAATGAATATTATCCCCAACATCTGCCACCCCAGTCTCAATCAGTGGTGGAAGAACAATCTCAGAACTGTTTCTCTCAATTGGCCACTTAAGTTTAATAGTAAAGGACTGGGTAATGATTACAATGCATCGTAAAACCTTCAGAAGGAAAGGAGAATGTTTTGTGGGCCATTTGGTATTTTTGTGTGTGTGGCAGTTTTTAAGTTATTAGTTTTTAAAACCAGTACTTTTTAATGGAAACAACTTGACCAAAATCTGTCACAGAATTTTAAGACCCATTAAAACAAAGTTTAATGAGAAAAAAAAAAAACACAACTGTAAAACTCCTGGGAGGAAACAGAGGGGAAACCCTCCTTTACATTGGCTGGAAAATGATTTCTTGGATATGATACCAAAAGCACAGTCAACAAAAGGAAAAACGGACAAGTGAAAGTACATTAAACTAACAGTCTTCTCCACAGCAAAGGAAACAATCAGTACAATGAAGAGACAATCTGTGGAATGGCAGTAAATATCCACAAACATATATCTCAAATATGTAAGGAACTCATACAACTCAATGGAAAAAAAAAAAAAAAGACCATGAATAACCCAATGAAAAATGGCCAAAGGGCCTGAGTAGACATTTCTCTAAAAAATACAGATGCCCTGTAGCTATATGGAAAAAATGTTCAACAGTATTGATCATCAGGAATATGCAAATCAAAACCACACTGAGATATCATCTCTCACAGGTAAAAATGGCTATCATCAAAGAGGCAAAAAAGATAATGTGTTGGTAATGGTGGGGAGAAAAGGAAACCCTTCTTTATATAATGTGGTAAAATGTAATTTGGTACATCCCTTACAGAAAACAGTTTGGAGATGCCTCAAAAAATTAAAAATAAAACTACCTCACAATCCTGCAATTCCAATTCTGGATATTAGGGAATGAAGTCAATACCTCAAAGAGAGATCTGCACTCCTGTGATCACCACAGCAGTATTCGCAGTAGCGAAGATACGGACACACCCTAGTGCCCCCAGCAGATGAGTGGATACATAAAATGGGGTATCTAAACACCACGGTCATTACTGGAGGGAAATGGGTTTGGAGGGGTAGGAGAGGGAAAAGGGGAGGATAAATAGTGATGAAAAGAGGCATGACTTGCAGTGGTGAACACATAATACAATATATAGATGACATATTATAGAATTGTACCCTTTAAGCCTACATAATTTAATTAACCAATGTAATCTAAATAAATTCAGTTTAAAAATAAATAAATAAAAATTACAAATTTGATGTTACGGAACAGTCATGAGGTATAAAGTACAGCATAAATAATATAGTCAATTTTATTCTAATAACTACATATGGTATCAGATGGGTACAAAATTTAACAAGGTGATCACTTAGAAAGTTATATAATACCTAATCACAAGGCGTACACCCAAAACGAATATAATATTGTATGTCAACTGTAATTTAAAAATAATTTTTAAAAAAATTTAAATTATGAATAACAATAAAAATTTAAAAAAATAAAAAAAAATTTAAATTGGGTGTCTATATATAATGGAGTATTATGTAGCCTTAAAAAAAGAAGGAAACCCTGCCATATGTGACAACAAGGATGTACCTAGAAGACATTTTGCTAAGTGAAATAAACCAGAAACAGAAAGAAAGACAAATATGGAGTGATCTCCTTATATATAAAAATGAAAATAGCCAAACTTACAGTAGCTGAGAGTACTATGGTAGCTACCAGGGGTCACAGGGAAGGGAAAATATTGGTCAGTGGTGGCAAAGCTTCAGTTCTCAAGATGAGTAAGTTCTGAATATCTAATGAACATTAATGTGAATGTAGTTAACAATACTGTTTTGTGTATTTAAAATTGTTTAATATAGTAGATCACAAGTATTTTCACCACAAAAAAATGAAAACAGATAAATAGTAACTATATAAGATGATGGATATGGTAATTAGCTTAATTGTGGTAATTATTTCACAATGCATGTGTATATCAAAACATCAAGTCATATACCTTAAATAAATACAACTTTTACTTGTCAATTATACCTCAACAAAGATAGGAAGAAAGACAAACAGATTAAAACAAAAACATAGTAAGACTTACTGACCAATTAACACATAAAAATTTGACAATGCCTAGAGAAAAGTGTATAGAAAAACTAAAACGTTCATATTCTGTGAATAGAAGTATAAATTGCTGTATAACCATCTTAGAGGCATTATGGAAATATTTTTCAAAAATTTAAATATGGGTATCCTTTGGCCAGTACCCTACTTCTAAAAAATAATCTTAAAATATGCACAAATATGAAAAGCTATCTATATCCAAGGATGTTTGTAAGAGGAAAAAAAATCTTAAATTTCTCCCACATTCTATACCAGGGGTGTCAAACTCATTTTCATTGGGGGCCACATCAGCTTTGTAGTTGCCTTCAAAGGCTGAATGTAATTTCAACTCCTTAAGAGTTAAGGAGTAGTTATGTTTACACATTCCTAAAATTACATTCAGCCCTTTGAAGGCAACCTCGAGGCTGATGTGGCCCCCAATGAAAATGAGTTTGACACCCCTGTTCTATACCTTAGAAACAAGTCACTAACCCTAACTCATACCCATGGTGTAGAGAATGAGATTTCACCTTTCGATTTGAGTGATATCAAGAATTTGTGAATATCTTTAAAACCACCACAAAGTGCAATGAGATGCAACCATTGCATAAAGAAGAGCGATGCAGCATATCTCACAATAATGGTGAGGAGTGGTGTCCAAGTTTTCCAAGTTTAAAAAGCAAGTTGTTAAATATTATTATAAAGGAATTTCACTTTTGAAAAAATATAGATGTGTATATATATACATATACGTACATGTATACACATCTATATTTATTCACATATGTTTGTAGATTCATATAAAATCTGGTGTGTAAAGTTAACTGAAGAAGGGACTTTTATTTTTACTTTATATTCTTCTAAGTGGTATAAATTATTTACAGTAAGAATACAATAATTTTATATTAAAATTTACTTTTAAAATTGAAAATAAATACTTTGTGCTAGGCATCATAGAGGTCCCATTCTGGAACTAGTAAATGACATTACTGCTAAAGACTGTGGGGTTAAAAAAAGTTACACTTCAGGTACACCGTCAATTCTAGGTTAAAAGTACAAAAGGTTCTAGATGGCTTATATTTGAGCAAGTCACTTTTCTTTAATTCATTCTCTTTATTGGTAATACATGGGGGACTGGATGAGAGGGTGACTAATCATCCTAGAGCAGGATAATTGAGGTCCCTTATAAATCACGAGACATAGCAACCAGAAAGATCAAAATGTATGGCAAAGAGTAAAGAAGCTGTATTGGTGATATACCTTAAATATATCCGCATGATGTGTTTCTCAGTGAAATGTCAGCTCCTGCAGTTTGTAGCTAGGCCTTCGATGTTACAGCAATAATATGAAAACCAGACTTCTCAAGACAGCTGCCCTCAATTCCACTTAATAGGAAATAATGTTCTTTGCTTCAATGAAAGATGTAAAGAACTTCAATATTCAAAATTTTCAAGTTCTCTAAATAAATGTCCTTACTATTTTCCCCATTTAAAACACATTTTCTCCTTTCCTACTCTTTGAAACAAAACCATTTTAAAAAATTAATTCATCAGCATACAATAGTACAAAAAAGCAAATCATAAGCATGCACATTCACCTCATGTTTCAGCTTTCCTCTAACCTGCTGATGTTGCGGATATGGTTGACTAAACAAATAAACATTCTGCATGTGATATAGAATATATTCACAGCCTTAAAAATCTAGAAGTAAAAGTATTATCACAATTTAAGCTTTTTTTCCCCTGTAGTGTCAAAGTAAGCAATTCTCGTTTCAAATGGGCTGTGTCCCAGAATTTAGTTTTTAAATCAGCTGTATAGAAGTAGGAATAAACTTCTCTCCCAACAGAAACAGTATTATAAATGCTTCATGTATTTGCAGTCTAAACCACAATGACCTACTTAATCCATAATGTACCCAAACTGGAGTATTTTTGAGGGGTAGTGGAACCTAACAAAGAAAGAAAACCCAGTTGGAATCCTAAGTGAGGAAGTTGTCAATGAGATTCAATGTCCTCCTCTCTAAAATAGTGCTCATTTCCAAGAGTTACTCCAAGTAATATCTGAGATTATTGTGTAGGTGTTAATTTGCAGCAAGAAGGGGTTGTTTGTTGTACATCACAATTGTGGTATTAACTAAGCTATGAAAGGTGCTTGCTTAATTTTAATCACAGCCCCAAGTAGCATCTGAAGGATAAGTACTGCTTCAGCTCTGGAGGAGCAGAATAGAGCCGCATAGCACATTGGCATTCACACTCACTGATGATAAACACCACACGCTCTGGAGACAGAGGGATCAAGTTCACAGCCCTGGAGTTGGGGCTGGTGGTATAGTAGGGAGCATAACTGCCTTCCAAACTCCTGAATCCACCACCTACCAGATGCACAGACTGAAAGAATGTGCCTCGATTTCCTCATCTGAAAAGTGAGAATAAAGAGAACCAAGATGGCGGCGTAGGTAGACACACTGCGCCTCCTCGCACAACCAGAACTGACAGAGAATCGAACAGCAAGGGGGACCAACACCAAGGAAACAAAAAATAATCATTCATCCAGACTGGTAGGAGGGGCGGAGACGGCACTGGGGTGGAGAGGACTCGCGTGGCTGTGGCGGGACTGAGACTGGCGGAGTGTGGGACAAATGGCGCAGGCAGTCCGAGCACTAGCAGACCCTGCGGTCCCACATTTGCACAGATAAACCCAGAGGGCCGGACTCAGAGTGGCGGAGAGTGGGGCAGGCAGAGTGGCGGATAGCACATTGCGGCACCACATTCGCCCACAGATAAACCGGACGAACAGCGGGCAGAGAAGCAGACCGCTGCGCAACCCAGGGCTCCAGCTCGGGGAAATAAAGCCTCAAACCTCTGATTGAAAGCGCCCCTGGGGGTTGGGGCGGCAGGAGAGACTCCCAGCCTCACAGGAGAGGTTGTTGGAGAGACCCACAGGGGCCTAGAGTGTGCACAGGCCCACTTACTCGGGAACCAGCACCAGAGGGGCCCAGTTTGATTGTGGGTAGCGGAGTGAAAGACTGAAATCCGGAGGAGAGTGAAGCGGGCGCCATTGCTCCCTCTCGGCCCCGCCCCCACGTACAGCATCACAGCCCAGCGACCAGCATTACCCCGCCCAGGTGAACACCTAAGGCTCCGCCCCTTAAAGTAACAGACGCGCCAAGACAAACAAAAAAAAATGGCCCAAATGACAGAACACTTCAAAGCTCCAGAAAAAATACAACTAAGCGACGAAGAGATAGCCAACCTATCGGATGCACAATTCAAAGCACTGGTTATCAATATGCTCACAGACTTGGTTGAATCTATTCGAAAAACAGATGAAAAAATGAAGCCTATGCTAAGAGAAACAAAGGAAAATGTACAGGGAACCAATAGTGATGAGAAGGAAACTGGGACTCAAATCAATGGTATGGACCAGAAGGAAGAAACAAACATTCAACCAGAAAAGAATGAAGAAACAAGAACTTGGAAAAATGAGGAGAGGCTTAGGAATCTCCAGGACACCTTGAAACGTTCCAACATCCGAATTATAGGGGTGCCAGAAGGAGAAGAGGAAGAACAAAAAATTGAAAACTTATTTGAACAAATAATGGAGAACTTCCCCGATCTGGCAAAGGAAATAGACTTCCGGGAAGTCCAGGAAGCTCAGAGAGTCCCAAAGAAGCTGGACCCAAGGAGGAACACAACAAGACACATCATAATTACATTACCCAAGATTAAACGCAAGGACCTACGTCCAAGATTACTGTATCCAGCAAAGCTATCATTTAGAATGGAAGGGAGGATAAAGTGCTTCTCAGATAAGGTCAAGTTGAAGAGGCTCATCATCACCAAGCCCTTATTATATGAAATGTTAAAGGGAGTTACCTAAGAAAAAGATCAAAAATAGGAACAGTAAAAATGACAGCAAACTCACAGTTATTAACGACCACACATAAAACAAAAACGAGAGCAAACTAGGCAAACAACTAGAACATGAGGGTTGTCAATAAGGGAGTGGGAGGGGGAGAGGGGGGTAAAGGTACAGAGAATAAGTAGCATAGATGATAGGTGGAAAATAGACAGGGGGAGGGTAAAAATAGTGTAGGAAATGTAGAAGCCAAAGAACTTATAAGTATGACCCATGGACATGAACTATGGAGGGGGAATGTGGGAGGGAGGGGGTTGGGCAGGATGGAGTGGAGTGGGGGGGGGAAATGGGACAACTGTAATAGCATAATCAATAAATATATTTAAAAAAAAAGTGAGAATAATAATAGTAGATTAATAATAATAGATTAATTAAATGCATGTAAAATACTTTTTAAAATTCCTTGCTGATAATGTTTTTCTAGAATTAAGCTTACTAACTATTGTTTTGGTGCTTTCTAACTAAAAAAAAAAGGTTTAAACAAAAAAGAAAGCATATAATGTGGCTCAAGTCAGTTGGGGAAAATATTACAAGTTAATTTCAAAAGTATTCTTTTTGTTTGTTTAAAGGACATTTCTTATTTATGGATTCAGTATTCAAAGCCTTATGTATTCTTTAGTTCATCCTGATAAAGCAGTGTAAAAGAATGGATCTTAGTTCAAAAATCAGGGGTAAAATTATAATTTTGTTGATTTTTCTTTTCTAAGTATATGTTATGGATTATGCTGTTAGACTTGTCCCAGTTTTTCCCCCTTTGCTCCCCTCTTCCTGGTTCCCTCCCTCCCTCCTATAACACCCCTTGTTAAGTTCATGTCCATGGGTTGTGCATGTAAGTTCTTTGGCTTCTCCATTGCCAAGACTGTTCTTAACCTCCCCCTGTCTATTTTGTATCTATGCAATTATGTTTCTAAATCCCTATACATTTTCCCCCATTTTCCCCTTCTCCTCCCAGCTAATAATCCTCCAAATGATCTCCATATCTATGATTCCACTCCTGTTCTAGTTGTGTGTCTTTGTTTTTTAGATTCAGTTGTTGACAGTTTTTGAGTTTGTTATATACAACAATTTAATATCTTGTATAATCCTCCTTCAACCAGGGTAACAGCAAATGCATCTCTGCATTTTGAGTTCCCTAGGAACAGCATCCAATTTATAGAGACTTCACACAGTCCCAGGACACCAGGCTGACACATGCAGTGTTTGATGCCATCTGCCAACATCTTATTGGGTTCTCAGTCAGCACTTCACAGGGGTTGCCCACGAGACATTCCTTATTCCTGTCTCTAGCCTCTTCAAAGCAGGAGGCTCTGCTACTTCTATGAGCACTTGAATCTCTCCACTCCTTTCAAACTGGGCTGGGGTTCCGTAATTGAGGCTTGGCTGTCTCTAACCCCAGACAACACCAGGCAGCTTTTCCTTTCAAGTTCCCAAGAGTATGACCAATAGGCAGAGAGCAGGGTCTTTCTCTCAGGGACCTACTATCATCTATACAATGGTGGGCAAAAGGAGGTTTACACTTGTGAATGTATAAAACACAATTTATTCTTGTATTATTATTAATATTTGTATTGTTTGTAATACAACTGTAAACCTACTTTTGCCCACCTGTATTCACTTCGTGCCTCTTCCATTTCTACCCTCCTACGATGTTAGGAAGGGTGCCAGTATGAATAGTCTCACAAACTCTGGAACAAGTTGGGATGTAAATAAATAAAATCTCAGCAAGGGAGACTCAAAAAGGCCTCTAAATGAGGCTAATCAAAAGGTATGAAAATTTCTTGCGCGCCCTTGAGAGCCCTGGCAGCAGGTTTCTCCACGTGACCCTGAAGGGAGAAGTGTGTCCTCGTGTGGTGTATGGAGAGGGGTGAGGACGAGAGTAGTGAGAGAGAATGACAACACGCATGTGCAGGTTCAGGGATTTCTATGCTGGCTGTAAATGAGCTGTGTGGTGGGTTTGTTTTTTTTTTTTTAATTATTCCCTTCATTCTCCCTCACCTAATTCTATATTTCAGTTGGTGTCATGGGAAACAATTTTTTTGTTAATGTCATCTGGAGGCCTTTCTTAGCCTGCCTTGCTTAGATTTCATTTATTTTTATTCCAACTTGTTCTAGAGCTTTCTTAGAGAGACAGTTCATACCAACTCCCTTTATAACATCATCAGTTTTTGTCTTCATCCTGTTAATCAACTTAGATGATTTTTCTCTGCACTCTTGCTGACTGGGAGCCTCTCCAGTCCATTTAAATTATGCCTCCATTCTTATTGGTGTTTTTTAGCTAGGTTTTAGTTCATACAACTGTATTATTTTCCAGGTCAATTTGGTTTATATTTTCAACATTGTGAGAAACTATATCAAATGGTTTCTCCCATTTTATCATTCAAAAGAATCCTATCCCATTTCTCTGAAAAACCAAGGGCAACTTGAAAATATTTATCAACTTTTGCATTCTTTTTCTGAAGCACTGTTAAACTGCCTACTACTGAATTTCAATGCGAATGGCTTGGAGCCACATCTTTTGAAACTCATTGGAAATAAGAACATTCAGTTATCTTGTTCTTGGCCACAGGAGATATTTTACAAAGTAAAGCTCTAAATTCTAAGTAACAGAGCTATTTCCACCTCTAATGAAAAGGCAACATTTTTTCTTATGGAGTCTTATATAAATAATATATCATTATTTATATAGCTGTAAAATATAGCACTTGTGTTTTGTTCTGTTTTTAATTTTAAATAAGCTACACAAATTAGAATAAGATGCCCAGGGACAGGACGTGAAAGATGTCAGTCCAGATTTTTTTAAAGGCTCTGACCCAGGTTATTTATAATAAAGGACAAAAATATCATATTTCCTCAAGCCATTAAACCCAGTACCTTCAGACTGATGATGGTCCTTCATTTCGATACTCTATTTGGTTATTATGCATTCTGTCTTACAGGGGACAAATTGAGTTGTTTTTCTTACAGACAGTGTCAAAAATAAGCAAAGCTCTAGTCTGTGTTTAGGTTTAAAAACAATGAAAAATATACTGAAGCCACTACATAGGAGAGACAAAAACAGCAAATTATATTATTAAATATCAAAATTTATACTGAAGTTTCCTAGTTTGACACACAAGACCCACCAGACAAAGTGGGAAAGGTGAAAAGGAAAGAAATTACTGAGTTTATTATATAGTGATTTACAACAAAATTCATTAAGAACAGATAAAACTTATGAAATGATAGCCGTATCCTAAATTTTTTTCTGTTTTGTGACTTGGTTTTATTTTCTAAAACTATTTCAAGAAATGTAAAGTCCATACAAAAATCAGGATTTGTATTTAGATTTTTACAAAAAGAAGAAGATAGCATGTGAATATATTTGGAAAGCTCTATTCTCAGACATTTGGTTAGAGCAAGCAGAACAGCAGAGTGTGAAGCTTCATGACAAAGACGGAGAACAATAATCTGCACTTTGACCTACGACCTCTGCAGTTAACCCAATTATCCCGTTTCAACTGTGGTGACCATTCAGAGGCAGTTCCCTGCACTGCTCTGGATAAACAGTAAGTCTAATCTATTACTTCATAATTTTCCCATATTAATGCCAAATCTCTCCTTAAATGTCAATTCGGAGTTGTGATTTCATATTCAATTTTCAAAAAATGAGTGTTCATACTATTTTGTTGCCACACTGGAAACATTCACCTACTCTCTCTGAATCAGCCCCTTGAGAACCACTGCACACTTACGCCTTCTGGATGGCCAGAGAGGGAGACAGCCCCGAAACTGTGAGGCTAACAGGCCCTGAAGAGCTAGAACCCCTCCAATCAGCCTGCACCTAGCACCATCATTCTGTGCCCAATTGACCTAAATGGCCACAATGCAACAGATACCACTGTGTTACTGAAAGGAAAAAAGGCCCCTTTCAGGCGCTCTTTACCAGAGCTACCTATCTCTTTCCTTGAGCCAGGCATAATTAACTATAGTTTCTCTGAGCCCCTGTTCTTAGGACTAGAGAGGTTACTAAAAGCATCACCTATGCGATTATTTTAAAACTTACAAAAACACGATTTACCAGACTGGAGTGCCTGGACCCTGAACCCGAAGATAACATTGGAACAAACTGAAGCCTGTGTAACCAGCCTGAAATCTCCTGTTATACAACTAATTGCCCAGCTGCTACACCTTCCCCCTTTATCACCCAATAAAACTCACAGTTCAAACCTTTTGCTACTGTGCAACTCTCAGCACTTAGTCTCACGTTTCCTCCCTTGGAAAGTGAATGAAAATTTGCCCTCTGCGTTTTGTTCCCTTTGTGAATTTTTCCACAGCTCATATCACCCTAACAGCTGGACTGGTTAAACATACTGAGAACTAGAATTCTTTGTTTTTAATTACAGAAAGTCTGTGTTTTTCAAAGCCCATTTTTTTTCATGCAATAGAAAAATGTTCTTGATTAAAATCTTTTTTAATTTTTAATTATATTTTGTTGATTATGCTATTAAAGTTGTCCCAATTTTCCTCCACTGCCCCGCACCACCCAGCACTCTCCACTCTGTAAGGCCATCACCACAGTGTGTTGTTCCTGTCCATGAGTCATGTGTGTAAGTTCTTTGGCTGCCCCATTTCCTATACTGTACATTATATCCCCATGGCTATTCTGTAACTATCAATTTGTACTTATTAATCCCCTCACCTCTTCACCCATTTCCTCTATACCACCCCCAATCTGGCAACCATCAAAACCCTCTCCACATCCACGATTCTGTCTCTGTTTTTTTGTTGTTGTTTGCTTAGTTTTTAGATTCGGTTGTTAAAAGATATATATTTCTTGCCATTTTATTGTTCATAGTTCTGATCTTTTTCTTTTTCTTCAATAAGTCCCTTTAACATTTCGTATAATAATTATTGGGTGAGGATGAACTCCTTTAGTTTTTTCTTGTCTGGGAAGCTCTTTATCTGCCCTTCAAATCTAAATAATATCTTTGCTGGGTAGAGCAAGTTTGGCTGTTGTCACTGTTTCAAGACTTTGAATATTTCTTACCAATCCCTTCTAGCCTGCAGTTTCTTTTCAAAAATCAGCTGACAGTTTTATGGGAACTCCCCTGTAGATAACTGCTTGTCTCTTGCTGCTTTTAAGATTGTCTCTGTATCTTTAAGCTTTGACATTTTAATTATGATATGTCTTGGAGTGGTCTCTTTGCATCTATCTTGTTTGAGACTCTCTGTGTTTTCTGGACTTACATATCTATTTCCTTCACCAAATTAGGGACATTTTCTTTCATTATATTTTCAAATAGATTTCCAATTTCTTCCTCTTTATCTTCTCCTTCTGATACCCCTATAATGTGCATATTGGAACTCTTGAAGTCTTTAATGAGCTGCTTACACTATTCTTGTTTTTTTGGATTCTTTTTAATTCTTGTTCTGGTTGGTTGTTTTTTGCTTCCATATGTTCCAAATCATTGATTTGATTCTTGGCTTCATCCACTACTGTTATTTCCTTGTACATTGTACTTTATTTCAATTAGTGCATCATTCATTCCTGACTGGATCTTTTTTATACTGTTGAGGTTCTCACTAAGTTCCATGGGCATCCTTGTAACCAATGTTTTGAACTCTGCATCTGATAGTATGCTTATCTCCATTTCATTTACATCTTTTTCTGGAGTTTTGATCTGTCTTTATTTGAGTCATGTTTCTCTGTCTCCTCATTTTTGCAGCCTCCCTGTGTTTGTTTCTATGTATTAGGTAGAGCTGCTATGACTCCCTGTCTTGGTAGCACAGCCTAATATAATAGGTGTCCTGTAGGACCCAGTGGCACAGCCTCCCCTATTACCCAAACTGGGTACTTAAGGAGCACCCTTCGTGTAGGCTGAGTACACCCTCTTCTTGTAGTTGATGCTTGGCTGCTCTTGGTGGATCAGTGGGAGGGATTTATCCAGGCCAGTCAGCTGCAAGGATTGGCAATGACCACTGACCACCAACCTCTGCCCTCCACAGAGGATCAGCTGTGCAGGGGCAGGGTGGTGATACTCTAATGTGATCTGTAGCTATCCAGACCTGCAAGCACAGGCTCTGGGGTGTCCCAGGTAGTGCAGGTCAATATCAGCCCCAACCTGTGTTCTGCCCAGGGCCACTCTGCCTGAGCTATAAAGCAATCTGAGATGGCTGGTACTTGTGCTGAGCTGGGGAGATTCCCACGTGAAGCCAAGCTGTGAATCTAGGCTGGCTGCTGCTAGTGCCTGGCCTTTATCACTTAACAAGAGGTATGGGGACTGGGTTAGGCTCTCTGTTGCTTGTTTAGGATTTAGGAAGTTGTGAAGCATTAGCCAAGACCAGCCATTCATATGGAGAAGTCACTGTTAACAGCTTGGGTGGTCCTATAAATTGGTTGGGACAGAGTCTCAGGGAAACTCCTGGGAGGTACAAATAGTTTTAGCCAGGTTAACGGAGTCTCAGACATGGAATCCACCTGCTAACTCTATGGCTGTTTGGGAGGAGGACTCAACAAAGGGCCAATGGCCTCTACCCACCTTTCTGTCTGAGAGAAAGCAGTCCCCCAGTTCCCACCTTGATGCTGGACACTCAGTTATTCCCTGTATGCCACTGGTGACTTTCAAGCTACTCTTTCAGTGCTAGAGCTCAGAGGGAATTAATCCGAGTAAATCTGTGTGTGGGTTCTTTAAGGGGAACTGCTTGGGACTGCACAAGTTTCTTCCACTAACTGGGTTTTGCAGCCAGAAGTTATGGGGACTTACGTTCCTGGCACTGGAACCCTGTGCTTGGGTACTGGTGTGGGGCTAGGCTTCCTTGTTCCTGAGATAACCTTCCCAAGTTTTTATCTCCACACATAGATGTGGGACCAGCCCATTCTGCATTCTGCCCCTCCTACCCATCTGACTGAATGTGTTTTCTTTAAATCCATAGATGTCAGACTTCCAGGCAACTCAATTCTGATGGTTCTGAGTGATGGTTGTTCTATAGTTTAGCTGTAATTTTGATGAGGCTGTGTAAGGAGGCGAATTATATTTACCTATGCCACCATCTTGACTGGAAGTCAAATCTCAAAATCTTAAGTTTTAAAAAATAAAAAACTACATCTCTGCTATGATAACTGGTATATAAATTTCATAGACAATGTGAACTGAAATGAGAAGGAGTATAGGAAAATATATTTTAATTATACTTTTTATACATTTTAAATCTTCATTGCTGTTAAAATACTATAAAACACACACAATACAAAACCCTATCCCTAATTTTAAAAAGAATTGTGACTTCAGTTTTCCTCAGTTTTGATTCTTCATATTTCAGTTAACAGTTTTTTTAAATATTTCTTAATTCTTTGGTATATTTGATCAAAATTAAAAGAGCCTCCCTTTGGTATTTTACCAACAACTAACCAAAGCTTCAGCTGACTTCTAAGAAACTTTAGAAAAATACAAGTAAAAGGTGTGTGTTGAAGAAAACCTTCTTGAGCTAATCTTATGACACATTATTCTAAGAGAGCTTAAACTTTTACTATACTATTTTATTTATTTAATAATTAAAATAGTATAAATTTTTAAAAAGCTTTTCAGTGTCTATTATAAGAGCAATAAAATTAAGAGAAATATTTTATGCTACATTCTGGGGATACTGAGATAAATATAACACTGTTTTCTAATTTTGCATAGTCTAAGAGATACATAATTGTTTGTAAATAAAGAAGTTACAACCTAGGCTAAGAGCAATAATAGAAAATATACAAATTGAAAATTTAAAAAAAAATGAAAATATACAAATTGCAGTTTCTCACACAAGTTTTTGTGATGGCAGTGAGGTGGTTGGAAGCAAACTAGATTCTCAAAACAGGTTATACTTTTATGAGGGTTTTATAAAATCAGTTGAATTATGTGTGTGTGTGTGTGTGTTATTGTGTCCCACAAAACATAATGTTTTGGAATACTGTTAGTATCTCAGAATGTTTCCTAATTTGGAAATAGATCTTAGCAAAGGTAATCAAATTAAAATGCAGTCATAGAGTGGTCCCTAATCCAATATGACTGATATCCTAACAAAAAAGGGGAAAATGTGGACATAAGAAAGGCACACATAGAGAGAAAATTATGGGAAGAGATTCAGGGAGACAAAGTCCTGTGAAAGTCAAAGACAGAGGCCTAGGACATACTATCCCCTCAAAGCCTTTGGAAGGTACTCAACTGTCAACATCTTGATTTCAGATTCCTAGGTTCCAGAACTGTGAGACATTTTGATGTTTATAGGTTCTTGCATGATTTTATTCTTTTTAAATGAGGAATAATCAACATAACGTTACATGAGTTTCAGGTGCACAACTTAATTTGATATTTGTATATATTGTGAAATGATCACCACACTAAGTCCAGTTAACATCCATCACTGTACATAGTTACCATTTTTTCTCTTGTGATGAGAATTTTGAAAATAACTTTCAAATATACAACACAGTATTATTAACTATAGTCATCATGCTATATATTACATCCCCATGACTTATTTTATAAATGGAAATTTGGATTTTGGAACCCCCTTAACCCATTTTGACAACTATCTACCACACTACATCTGGGAACCACATATAAGTGAGATCAAATGGCATTTGTCTTACTCTGCCTTATTTTGCTTAGCAAAATGCCCTCAAGTTTCATACATGTTGTTGCAAATGGCAGGATATCCTTTTGACGGCTGAATTATATTCTATTGTGTACAGGCACAGATGAGATATAAATATAGGTGTAAATATATATACACACACCACATACACTACTGCACTTCTTTGTTCAGCCCTCCATTCATGGACTCTTAGGTGGCTACACATCTTGACTATTGTAAATAATGCTGCAATGAACATGGGAATGCGTGTATCTTTATTTTAACATGTGAAGTATCTTCATTTTTTAAGTATATTTTATTGATTATGCTATTACAGTTTTCCCATTCTTTTTTTCCCCTTTCTCCCCCTTCACACAGTATGCCATTACCTCCAGCATCCCCCCCCCACCCCTTAGTTCACATCCATGGGTCATATGTATAAATTCTTTGGGTTCTCAATTTCCTATACTATTCATAACTGTCCCCTGTCTATTTTGTACCAACCAATTATGTTTTTTCTTATTCCCTGTACCTTTCCCCCCATTCTCCCATTTTCCCCTCTCCACTGATATCTCTCCACATGATCTCCATTTCTGTGATTCTGTTCCTGTTCTAGTTGTTTGCTTAGTTTGTTTTTGTTTTTCTAGATTCAGTTGTTGATAGTTGTGTGTTTGTTGTCATTTTACTGTTCATATTTTTGATCATCTTCTTTTCTTATATAAGTCCCTATAACATTTAATATAATAAGGGCTTGGTAATGACGAACTCCTTTAACTTGACCTTTCTGGGAAGCATTTTATCTGCCCTTCCATTCTAAATGATAGCTTTGCTAGATATAATAATCTTGGATGTAGGCCCTTGCCTTTCGTGACTTTGAATACTTCTTTCCAGCCCCTTCTTACCTCATGACTTAGCTCTTTTTCTGGAGTTTTGATCTGTTCTTTCATTTGAGCCATATTTCTTTGTCTTGGTTCACCTGTCACATTGTAAGGGTCAGAGCCTTAGGGATTCATCAGGGTGGGGCAACCCTCTTTGCTGCATTGTGACACTGTCAGGGAGGGTTCAGAGAGGGAACAATGCCGCTTGCTCAGCTCTCGTCCTGCTTTCAATCACTTCCCTCAATTCCCACAGGCAAATTGGGCCTTTCTGGTGCTGATTCCTGAGTGGGTGAGTTTGTGGACATTCTAGGACCCTGTGGGTCTCTCCAGTAAACTCTCTTGTGAGCCTCGGAGTTTCTCCTGCTGCCACAACCCCCACATATTTTTACAGCCAGAAGTTTTCAGACTTTAGTTTCCCCGTACTGGAACCCTGTGTTGAGTGGCCTGTCTCACTCCCCTGTTGTTCCTCTTGGTTTACCCACACATGACTGTGGGACCACCCAGTCCACCCAGGCTGGACTGCTGCTTTGTTGTGTGTCCTCTCCACCATGGCTGCCCATCTCTGCCCCTTCTACCGGTCTGAATGAATGTTTCTTCTTTAACTCCTTGGTTGTTGGACTTCCATACAGTTTGATTTTCTGGCAGTTCTGGTTGTCTTTTGTTTTTAAATTTTTTGTTGCCCTTCTTTTGGTTGTGCAAGGAGGTGAACCAAACCAAGGTAGAACCAAACCTATCTACCTATGCCTCCACCTTGGCTGGAACTTGTGTGTCACATATATCTTTCTGAGTTAATATTTTTGTTTCTTTTTTTCAATAGGTGGAAGTGGAATTGCTGGATTATATGTGAGCTCTACTTTTAATTTTTTGAGGAACCTCCATACTATTTTTCATATCATTGCACCAACTTACATTCCCACCAATGGTTCACAAGGGCTTCCTTTTTCTCTACTTCCTTACCAACACTTCTTATTTCTTGCCTCCTTACTAATAGTCATTCTAACGAATATTAGGTGATGTCGCATTGTGGTTTTTACTTGTTTTTCCCTGATGAATAGTAATGTCAAGTACCTTTTTATGCACCTGTTGGCCATTGTATGTCTTTTTTGGAAAAATGTCTCTTCAGATTCTCTGCCCATTTTTAAATAGAATTGCTTAGAAAGAACCAAATTGGCCAATAGCTTGATTTCATCTGGAGACTTCGAGGCCCCAGAACTGTGAAACAATAAATTTCTGATGTGGGAATCATGTAATTTATGATGTTTTGCCATGGCAACCTTAACAAATGAATACAATAGACAAGGTAGCAAATAGCATTCTAAGCAAGGGAAGAGAATGTGCAAACCGTGGTGTGTTTAGAGAATGTCATTTAATATTACCATTAACCAAGAGGAGAAATGTCAAATCAAGAACTACACAAGTTGTCATACATAACATCAAATGGCTTTAACTTAAATATATAGCTGAGGGGAAATATTAGAGAGATTTTATGCAGTGAGAGATAATTTTCAAATACATGGGCCAATTAATTGATTCATAAATTTTAGACTTTATGTCCTTTCAATTAAGATAGATAAGGCTAAGCCTTTAGATAAGGTGACTATGTGTTCTGTTTTGCACAGGATAATACTTTTCACTCTCAAAGTGTCCCAGTTTGTTAGACAAACCACATAATACATAGTCACCCTTCCTTTAGCTGCCTGACCACCATCTCACTTCTCTCTCCCCATTATCCCAAAATAACTGCATAGTTGCTTTCAGTTAAATATAATATATATTATAATAGCAAACTCTAAATGATTACTGTTAGGCATTCTACTATACACTTTATATGTATGAACACATTTAATTTTTATATAGTGCTATGAGAAATATTCTTTCACAGATAAAGAAATTGAGACACAGAGAAATAAAGTACTAGCTAGTAGGAGTTGTAGATGAGAGTCAGTTCTAGTAATGTAGTCTCAGAGTCCATGCTCATTACCATGTCAAAGTAGTTATCATTATTACCACACTATTATCATCCAATGCAGCATCAGTAGTACATATATTTATGTTTGTATTCTTTCTTGCATAACTGTTGCTTATATTTCTTGAAAGTAATAATTGTGCCTATTTTCAATGTACTTTTTATATGCTCAATCATTATATCTACTTTATCAAGTCTATTTTTCCTGGAAACCCCACACTTCTCCTCTTACTTTATCTGGACTTACTGTTCTCTGGTCTTGCTGTTTGTATAGATCTGCTTTTCCAAAATCCTAATTCTTTCTTCTGAACATAGTCTTCCTATTCCCTTAGGAAATGGTTCCATAAATTGTACATTTCTGAGTCCTGAAAATTTTGATATTTTAATTCTTCCCTAAGGTTTAATTAATATTTTAGAATTGTACAATGTGATAGAACATTATAGTTTGAAAATAATTTTTCATCAGGGTTTTCAAAACAATGTCTACTGCTGTCTAGAAGTGAGAATTGTTTTGAGATATTCAATGTCATTTTAATTTCCATTTGTCTGTATGTAAGTTTACTTACATCTGCTTTAAACAAGACCTTGTGCTTTGATTGCGGGTATGTACTCATTTATTATGGTTGGTACTTTATACACATTTTCAATATGAGGATTGATGTACATGTTTCCAGAATGTATTTATGTTATTGCTTTCATAATTCCCTCCCCTCAATTTTCTTGTTTTCACCTATTAGTTGGATGATGGAACTCTCATGTTTACCTTTAAGTCTTTTATTATTTTTATTCTGAATATTGTTTATATATTTTTATTATTTTTTATTTTGAATATTTTTCTTTAGCTGTATCTTCTGAGATTTTTCTTTGATTTTTATCTTCCAACTCATCCCTTGATTAAGTAAGACTTTCTTGTTTATTCTGATTTTCCATTTTTTATACACTCCTATTCTTGTTTTATAACTGTTATGTGTTTTTGTAATTCTCTGAAGATATTATTGGTTTTTAAGTATTTTCTCTGTTCCCTGAATTATTTATGTCTCCTGTTGTTATTTGTATTTTTTAATTTTTTAGTTTTCTCTTTTTTTGTCTCTGCTTTAAAGGTGATAAATTTACAACAAGTGTTCAACCATCTTTGTCTATTGATATATGATGGAAAAAGCATGTGGTTAGTCATGACTGCAAGGGGGGTACTTTTCACAGGAAGGCATCATTTCTGAGTAATCAGTCATGGAGTTAACCTCTTTCTTGAGTTCTGCAAATTTTAGAAGGTTTTCTTGGGGGGTTTTCAGGACCTCCAGAGAATTCTCTGAGCTTCTATTTGTGGTCTAGTTGCCAAGCTGTTGCTGTTCTGTGATTGTGGTAAGTGGAGAGGGAGTGGTTGACGAGTGACACATAATGCAATATACAGATGTATATTGCAATATACAGATGTATACAGATGTATCATAGAGTTGTACACCTGAAATCTTTATAATCTCATTAATACCACCCCCAATAAACTTGACTTTCAAAAAAGAGGAGAGGATGCTTATTATGGATTAAAGTTGGTAACCCCCCCAAAAAAAATTTTCATATGTTCCAGTCTTAGCACCCAATGTAATGGCATTTGGAAGGAGGACCTTTGGGAGGTTACATTTATATGAAGTCATGAGAATGGAGCCTTATCGCAGAATTAGTGTCCTTACAGGAAGAGGAAGAGAGACCAGAACTCACTTTTTCTCTGTGAAGGTAAGGTTTGGTAACATGATATATGCCCATAATGTGTGATTCTGAGTGGAGAGCATGATTTAAAAGAGATTTAGAGTTGAAACACACAGACATTTGTGACTGACTAGATGTGATACATAAAGCAAAAACAAAATGATAATGATGACTTTAGCCTAAAAAAGAACAATGCTTCCTTTAAAGCAGAAAATAAAGACTAATTTAAAATGCTAATATATTTTCAAATTTGGAAAGAAATTAGTGTTCATATTTTCATTCAGCAAACATGTTTTTAAATTAATTCAGAGCCAGAAAGCTATGCAATGAACATAAAAAAAGATGAATAACTCTTGCTCTGGAGGGGTTTACAATATAGTAGATTAAGTTGGAGTTTAAATTGGATGGCCCCTCCTGGATTAGAACCACCAAAGTTTATCAACACCTGTGGGAAAAATTGTGTGATTTTTATCCAGAATTACTCATCTAAAGTAGGAGCACACAGAATAATAAATTCAGAGATAATGCAGAAGGTAACTGAGATAAGTTTTTGAAAGAATTGGTGAGCTATATTTTAAGCTTGTATACCATTGGATCCTCATTTTGGAGAAAGTGAGTCCAAAAAGGGACTGGTAAATTTAGCTATACATTTGGATCAAAGAACTGGAGATTCCAATGAGTTCAATGAATAAAAGTACAGTGATCCATGCATTTACTGATGAGCACTTATGTTGCTTCCAACACTTGGCTATTGTAAATTTCACTGCTATGAACATTGGGGTGCATAGGTTCTTTTGAATTGGTGTTTCAGGATTCTTAGGAATCCCAGCAATGCAATTTAATGGAATCCTGTTGGGAACCACCCTGCCTGGTTTCAGAGACTGTAATCCCCTATGGCTAAGGTTGAGTGAGAGACCTTGAGGCCCTAAGCCACCAAGGAGACAAAGCTTATCTCTCTGGTAGGGGCACCTCCTCTGTCCACTTTACTTCACCCTGCTTGGCCCCCAGTGCATGACTGGTTAGCCAATGATGGGCAAGATTCCTCAAGGGAGTGATGACCTAAGACAGGCATGGTCATGAGGGGACCCTCAAGGAAGGACTTAGGGGGCTATAGAGAAAGGGGATGATGGACCCTTGCCCCTCGGCTTTGACATGGCCTGAGTCCTCATTCTGTCTGTAAGAAGTCTCCTAATCTCTTGGCTGCCTTACTTCCCCTGCTCGACCTAAACCTGAAACAATGTTGGAGGTGGGTGTGGCCTTGTGCTAGAAAGGGCGGGTCCCCCGGGGCAATCAGGCCTGAGAAAGAATGTATAAAATCCTGTGAAACCTGCTTTGCTAATACCCTCAATTTAAATGATAAGGGTCCAAACATGAAATGAGTTTGTTTCCCCAAAGTTTTATGGTCCTTTAGCTATCTGACCCTGACTCAAAATAAGCCCTCAGAGTTCTTTAAATGTTATCTATTTGATTATTACTGCCTGACAATGATTGATGAGCTTTCCATATATGCCCTGTATTCCTATGCAAATTAAGCCAATAAAAGCCGGTCAAGGCAAGAGTCAGCAGGCTCTCCTCTTGAGAGAGTGGCCGTGCCATCCCTTTTACTCCACAGGACTTGGTAGTCTGTGTGAACTTCTCTCATCTCAGCCACAACGCCGGGGACATTGCTTTCCAGTGACAGCATCCGAATACTACACAGCAGAAAGAAAGAAGGAGCTCCTACACTTCGCAACAGCATGGATGGAACGGGAGAGCATTATGCTAAGTGAAATAAGCCAGGTGGTAAAAGAAAAATATCATATGATCTCACCTATAAATGGAACCTAATCAACAAAACAAGTGAGCAAAATATAACCAGAGACATTGAAATAAAGAACAAACTGACAGTAACCAGAGGAGAGGGAGGAGAGGGATAATGGGGGAAAGAAGAGGAAGGGTCATCAAGGAACATGTACACAGGACCCATGGACAAAGCCAAAGGTGGGATAGGATTGAGTGTGGAAGGTGGGGATGTATGGGGTGGGGAAGAGTGGTGGTGGGAAATGGGGACAACTGTTAAACAATTTAAAAAATTAAAACATTTTTTAAAAGGTATAGTGAGATTTGTAGAAGAACCAGCTAATTGTAGCCCCAAAACCATTCAACCTTTTTTCCTTTAAGAAATAGAATATTCCAATAAACCCAAGTCTCTACAGTCAATTACTATTTGACAAAGGAGGCAGGAGCATAAAATGGAACAAAAATATCCTCTTCAACAAATGGTGTTGGGAGATCTGGACACCTACGTGCAAAAAAATGAAACTCGATCACCAACTTACACCATACACAAAAATAAATTCAAGGTGGATAAAAGACTTAAATGTAAGTTATAACACCATAAAAGTCCTAGAGGAAAACATTGGCAGGAAAATCTCAGACATTTCACACAGTAAAATCCTCACAGACACGTCCCCTAAAGCAAGGGACATAAAGGAAAGAATAAACAAATGGGACCTCATCAAAATAAAAAGCTTCTGCATGGCTAAAGAAAACAGCATTAAAATAAAAAGAGAACCAATAGTATGGGAAAACATATTTGCCAATGATACCTCAGACAAGGGCCTGATCTCCAAAATATATAAAGAACTCACAGGACTCCAATCCAGGAAGACAACCCAATTAAAAAATGGACTTGAACAGATACTTCTCCAAGGAAGACATACAGAGGGTCCAGAGAAATATGAAAAGATGCTCAGCATCACTAGCCATCAGAGAGATGCAAATTAAAAGCACAATGAGGTACCATCTCACACCAGTCAGAGTGGCCAACATAAACAAATCAAGAAAAAAATGTTGGACAGGATGCAGAGAAAAGGGAACCCTAGTGCACTGTTGGTGGGAATGCAGACTGGTGAAGCCACTGGGAAAAACAGTATGGAATTTCCTCAGAAAACTAAAAATGGAACTGCCCTTTGACCCAGCAATTCCACTGCTGGGATTATACCCTAAGAACCCTGAAACACCAATCCAAAAGAACATATGCACCCCAATGTTCATAGCAGCACAATTTACAATAGCCAAGTTCTGGAAGCAACCTAAGTGCCCATCAGCAAATGAGTGGATCAAAAAACTATGGTACATTTACACAATGGAATTCTATGCAGCAGAGAGAAAGAAGGTGCTTATACCCTTTACAACAGCATGGATGGAACTGGAGAGCATTATGCTAAGTGAAATAATCCAGGCAGTGAGGCACAAATACCATATGATCTCGCCTTTAACTGGAACCTAATCAACAAAAGAAAAAAGCAAACAAAATATAATCAGAGACATTTAAGTTAAGAACAATCTAACAATAGCCAGAGGGGAGTGGGGAGGGGATAGTGGGGAGAGGGGTTTTCAGGAACTACTATAAAGGACACATGGACAAAACCAAGGGGGAGGGTGGAGGCGGGGAAGGGAGGGGGTTCAGCTGGGGTGGGGTGGAGGGAAGGGGAGAAAATGCAGACAACTGTTACTGAACAACAATAAAAAACTGTTTAATTAAAAAAAAAAGAAATAGAATATTCCATTTTGGGACTGCATGCAAGCTTGCTCAGCTAGGGGGTCACTGCACATGTACCTTTTGGCTAGATGCTACAAACCAAATGTTTTATGTCCCCTCAGAATTTGTATGTTGAAACTTAACCCTCAATGCAATGACATTTATAGTTGGAGCCTTTGGGAGGGGCTTCAGTCATGAGGATGGGTCTTTCATGAATGGTGATCCCAGAAAGATCCCTATGAAAGAGACCCCTGAGAGCTACCTGGCCCCTTCTAGCAAAAAGACAACTCTCTATGAACCAGGAAGTAGGTTCCCACCAGACACAAAATATAGAGACACCTTGATTTTGGGCCTTCCAGCCTACAGAATTGTGAGAGATAAACTTCTTTCGCTCATAGGCCACCTGATATAAGGTATTTTGTTAGAGCAGCTCAAATACACTAAGTCATATATGTCACTGACTATGTCACCAACATTTAGCCAATAGGATAAGGGTGTAAGAAATACATGCAACTTTGAGGTTACTTCTTTTAGAAGAAAAAAATGCTTGTCATTCATTCTCTCTCTTCTTTTTGAGTGCTGGAATGAATATATATAAAACAGTTTCAGATATGTGAATAAACCTTAATGGTGGCTCAGCTACAAAATAGAAGGAACTTAGGTCCCTTGATGACCTTGTAAAACAGAGCCATCTGCCACACTGGACCACTAGCTTCTGAATTGTTACATTAGTAAAAGCCCTTGGATTTGGATTCAGTCCTGTTCCACAGCTTATCCTATAATATATGTGAGTGGAAAAATAATGTGTGATCCAGAAGAACAGGAGTTAAAATCTGGTATTAGGATATTAGATTCCATGACTTCCGACATGATGTGGATCTGGGGAACAAATAGAGGGGATCATAGGAGCTGGTTGCTGAAAGAAAGTGAAACAGAAAAGGGTAGAAAGAAATTTAGCAAACTGGGTTAGCAATCTCAATGGTTATTGAAATGACCTGATAAGAATAAAACAAAATTGATTAGCTATATGACAGAGTTCTCGATGGATGTGGGAAAAACTTTGAACATGATAAACAAGAAATGATGAAGACATGGAGAAAAGGAGGATGCTGCAGTTGATTGGCATGAGCCTCAAGGTCGCAGGATATTTTTCCCAAGAGCAGATGAGTAACATTATAGAAGTAGTAATACAGGCTATTGGCAATTCTAGTCTGCATGCTATCACTAACAAACTTGGCAAATTATTTAATATCTCAAGGTCAAAATATTATCACCTATGAAAGGGGAAAATTGAATTTGATTATGCCTAGTTTTCTTGCAGCGCTAATATTTCATTATTTTAACTTAGAATTGAATCCAAATGCTCTTATTCTAATAACAGGCCAATCTTCTACCTGCTCTAAAACCATGTCATTGCACCTTTAATGGAATATGAACCCAGAACTAGTGCTTCTTGGCAAGAGTGATGAAATGGTACATAAACATGTCACTTCCCTCCTCTCTCCAGCAGAGATGCTAAACTTCAGATTTCTTCCCTCTGTGTCTGTGAGCTGTGGTTCACAGCTGTGTGAGCTGATTACCAATTACCATGATTTTCAGGAAAATCTAAGCCCAGGATGAGATGAGGCCTATGGGAGGATCAAGGCTCGCACCAGCCAGGCAGTGCCTTGGGTGACCTCTCTCTGACCTGTGCTGTTTTATTATTCAGCTGTTGGTGGAGAGTGATTTGCATATACAGTAGCATTTCCCTTTTCTTCAACTATTTGGATATTTACTCTTCAATATTTTTTGTTTTAATTTCTATTTTTTTATTTAACATTAATTGTATTTTTTCCATTACTATTTAGTCCCTTTATAATCCCCTCCCCCCAGCAATCACCACACTGTTGTCCATGTCCATGAGGCCTTTTTCCTTTTTGCTCAATCCCTCCACCTCCTCACCTCCCCATGTGTGTGTGTTTACACAGCATACATACACACACATATAGACAACATCATATTACTAACTTTCCAAATTTTCAAATACTGAACTCACAATTTTGATAATTGATTGTATGACTAAGATGATGTTCTAGCTAATGAGTCTCAAGCCATTTATTTTTTATTTTTTTAAAGATTGTATTTATTTTATTTTTAGACAGAGGGGAAGGGAGGGAGAAAGAGAGAAAGAGAAACAACAATGTGTGGTTGCTTCTCATGTGCCCCTGACTGGGGGCCTGGCCTGCAACCCAGGCACTGACTGGGAATCAAACCAGTGTCCCTTTGGTTCACAGGCTGGTGCTCAATCCCCGAAGCCACAGTAGCCAGGGCTCAAGCCTTTTATGTTGGCTTTTGTTTTACTTTTGGCAATGATACTTTGGCAATGATCTTTCTAACTCCCTGAGTCTCTTACACTTACTTCCCTTACTGGGGTTGACCCAGCTAGTGTGGAGGTAGGGCTCTTGCCACACACCCAGTTCACCATTCATCTTTTTTTTTTTTTTCCTTTTTCAACAAGACAAACGGCAACACAAAGACAGAGGTGAAATCAATCACTAAAGTAAAGATATAGATTCTACTGGATTGAATTTGTCTTTAGTAACCCTGGAATAGGATTACTTCCGATCCATTTTCTTTTCCACATCTGACTCAGTAAAGAGAATTAGTGAGGGGAATCGCCATTTCTTAGGAACCATTGTGAAAACACCGAAGCAAGATTCCCCTCACATTAAACCTTCCTGATCCTTTCATTGGTTCCAATAGCCACATGAAGGTCTACAAGGTGAACTTTAATTCTTCAATTTGAAAAAAAAAAAAGGTTAATTTGGAAAGAGAGGTTAATTATTGGTTATTTACTTGTTCTGTAGCTGGTGATACCTTCCTTGTTTTAAGTGTTGATTTCCTATTAAAGAGGGAGGTATTAGTTTTGGAGCTAATATTAACAGAGCTTAACATTCTCTAACCTAACTTACCAGGCCATTGCTAATCTATCATCACTGTTTTATATTTTGGGGGTTTTTTTAAGTAGCATCTGAACAGATCATTGTAGCACTTATTACAATGATAAATTAATCATTTATGTTTATCTCTTAAAAGTCAGACCTGCTAGGTTGCAATCTACATCAGTATTAAGAATATGTTTTTATTTCCAACACTACTGTGACTTGCAATTCCTAGATACTCAAAAAAATGAGTGACTAAATATAAATAGCATTGTATAAAATAAGATTTTTCAGAAGTATTTTTTTTCAAGCGTTCATTCCTCTGGGACACATAGTTTCTGGAAGGTCCTGCACAAGTGTTAAGCCCTAAAAATAGCAATAGTCAATTATGCTTGTTAAGCAACATTTGACAAGAATCACACTTTACTCCTTATCCTTATCCTGATTAATTGTTACAACACTCAGCTACACTGGTAATTTTCAAAGTATCAGGAAAGAACTTACAACACAAAGCACACACATTCAGAATGTAATGTTCTCTTTTTTTTTTTTCCTAAACTCAGTGGACACTCAAGGGTCATTTCTGTTAACATTAATTATCTCTACATTTTAAATGCGTGGAAGTGCAGTTAGGAAATTTATGGTTAACATCTCACCCTATAAAACAGGCTTTACTACAAAATGTAATATGAAAGTGTCAGTGAGCCTGATCAGTCATATATCTCTCTCATGTCCCACTCTGTATTAGCAGCCTCTAAGTATTTATTGCTGCTTTCCCGTCCAAATTACTGTACTGATAGCAGGTCAAATGTGCTAAATGAATAGGTGTCATTCAACAAGACTGTTGTTATTTCTATCATACTTTTATTTTTTCTAAACCATAACATAAATGCCAATGCTTCTTCCTATTACATATGCTTACCTTCATTGAAATCTCTCATGTAGATATGAAATACAATTTCTGTGTGTTTCAAATCAAATCTGAAATGAAGGACTACATGGACCTCACAGAACTTCCCTACTAAGTATTCAAACCATAGATGGATGCTTGAATAAATCATCCACCCAAGCCAAACCTTTGGCCATGCCAACATCATTTAAAGAACAGATCTCCTGCCCTGGCCAGTGTGGCTCAGTTGGTTAGAGCATTGTTCCACAGACCAAAAGGTTACAGGTTTGATTCCCAGTCAGAGCACACTGGGTTTGATTCCTGGTCAGGGCACATATCCAGGTTGTGGGTTGGATCCCCCGTTGGGGCACATAAAAGAAGGTAACCAAACTATGTTTCTCTCCTGCATCAGTGTTTCTCTCTCTCTTGCTCTCTCTCTCTCCATTCCTCTCTCTCTAAATGCAAGGAAAAATGTTGTCAGTGAAGATGAGGAGAAGAGGAGGAAGAAGAAAAAGAAGAAGGAAAAGAACAGATCACTCATTATATTTTGGCATGATTGTTTCTATTATAACACTGTTTTTATTTCTAAGTTCATTCTTCAATATAATTGTTCTAGATTAAAATGTTTATAATTGTAGGCTTGCTTGCTTGCAGTCCTGGCAAATTATGGACCGCATGAGTCTGTAAGCATAGATACCTTATTCGAACAAAGTCACATTGTTATTCATTTCACCATTAATACTTACCATTTATGTTACCAGAAATGTTATTCAAAACTAAATTTTTACTGAAATTATTTCATTTATTCCTCATATCTAAATGAACACATACATCTCAGATGTTCCTTTTCTCTTTCATTCCTATTGTCTTGGCACACCTATGCTTAAAAACGGCCAAATACCGCCTCTTGTTAAAAAACCTAGGACCCTCCATAATATGGTTCCATCGATAGCCACAGCCAGCATATTTCAGCCTCAGCCTCCCCACACCACACAACTTCTGTTTCAGCTTTTAGTTATTTTTCTAATTCCACATACGTAGGCTTTACATACTACCCAATCTCTCTTCTTCTAACTCATTCTTAAAGCCAAGTTAAATCCTCATTTAATGGAAGAGATTCTCTATCTGCCCTTCCAGATCCACTCTCCACACTTTTCCATCCTGACTTCTACCAGATGGACTAGATTAACAGACACACTTGACCTAAAGCTGTCAGTGAAATTTGTCCAAAGGGGAGCCCTGGCACAGATGGGAGGGGAAGGGAGAGGAGAGTGAGGTTGTAGTATTTATTGCACTCACCCCTTCCTGTAAAGTAATCTTGACCTGGTTGCACCCCTCAGCCAAAGGCAGCCCTCTTCATAGGACTCCTTTCCTACATGTTCCAGAAATCACTCCATCCCTTAGCCTCTTAAGATAGTTATGGTTGTCATTTGCCCTGTGGTAAAGTAATGTCCCTGCAGCCTCCACATACCCTGAATGCATCTTTGTAAATGGAGCCTTTATTAAACCTTCCAGAAATTATGTTTCCTGCTAGGATATCGATTGGTACACATCTCTTCCAAGAAGCCTAAGCCAATAATTCCCATTCACTTTCAGGTGATGGCATATATCTTTATCACATTGTTGTGGCTTTAAAACATGCCCAGAAACTCTCTGATACTCCTCTCTTTAAAGAATGGAGCCTAATTTCCCTCCCCTGTAAGCTGCAGAAAGTGACAGTAGTCGCAAGGCAGAAACGGCATTGTGACACTCTCTCTCTCCCTCTCCCTCTCCCCCTCACTCTAAGGAGGCCAGTTCCCACCTGAAACTCAAGCAGCCCTGGATAGAGTCCTACATGGCAAAGAATTACCAGTTGCCATCTCAATGTTTGAAGCAGATCTCCCAGCCACAGTCAAGCCTTCAGATGACTGCAACTACAGTTGACATCCCAACTCAACTTCATGAGACAGCCTGTACCAGAATTACCTGGCTACGTTGCCCTCAAATATTTGATCCAAAGAAACTGAGATGAGAGTTGTTCTTTTAAACTGCTAAGTTTTAGGAGATGATATGTGATGTAGCAATAGATAATTAACGCTAATAAATAACTTATATAGCAAGACACACACAAGACAGATACACACCCTATTTTAAAAGGTTTAGGGCACAGAGGTGTAATGCAAATTCAATATTGGATCAATCTAGAGCTCTCTGTCTTAAATTATCTCACTTTTTCCTCTAGTAACTAATCTTTAAAACTTTTTCAATAACCATGCCTTTGAATTTTTCCATAACTTTGATTTTTGCATATTTTGGTGAATTTATTGTTTATGTTACCAGATGAACCCATAATTTTGCCTCTTGGACCATAGAGTGAACTTAAGCTCCCCTCATTACTTCTCCAGTTCTGACTATAAAAAAGATATTTACTATCCATTCTGTGCCGCACAGGGCTAGTACTCTCACATTCATACCATTATTTTCCAATTATATTTATATTATTACATTATTTAAGGCTTAAAGCAGTGGTGTATTCCTTACTTTCCTCAACTATATTGCAAAATGGGAAACCATAATCTCATGCTTCTATATTCTATTTCTTTCAATTTTGCTGAATAGGTAGTAGAAAATAAGTGCCTATAAATGTTGATACCTCATGACATTTATGTTTAACAAATGTTCTTTTATTTCATGCTTCATTTTTCTTCCACTGCTTCCACTACCTGACCAACCCCAAAAGCTATATATTTCTTTTGAGTTTGAAAATATTTACTTTTCTCTAGACTCCTCTGCCATCTCTCCTGGAAATCATCAATTATCATATATTCTGCATAGACATTAGTCCTTTAGGGTTTTTTTTTTTTTACATGTTTGTTTTAGCTTATAGGAGTTTTCTGGTCAAATGCATCACCATCATCCAAAACCTCTAAAGTAATTATATGAAAAAAACGCTACTGTTTGCTAGACTCAACTTGGACATAAATGAAGATGACTCGATCCTGGTGCTGTTGGATTGGCTATTGGATAAATAGGAACATATGCGACATGCCCAAAGTGAATGGATGACTTACTCTCCCAGATAACTTAATTTGGCAAAAAGAAAACTAGGTTTCCTGGCTCTTTTTCCTTTTGTCCAATAAAAAGAAGCCTTTGAGACAGCTTTTTTTCCATCAACACTGCATTAACTGCCAGTACTGCTGGAGCTACACAGTGATAAATATGTAAACTTTGATATATGCAGGGCTATTTTGCATAGTATGCCTGTGTCCCCCAGCTGTTTTTGTTCAAGTCAAGGATGTTTTGATGTACTTGTTCTGTTGTTTTTATTTGAATTCTGTGATACTGAATGATTAAAAACAGTTTATAAAAGTCATCAGATATCCAAATGTTGCTGAAACATATCCAAAATCTAACCTTCTGTTTTTGGATATAAATAGAGATGCTGATATAGCAGTAGCACGTAACTTGTGTTTCATTAAATCCTTCACACTTACAGGATTTAGGTCATACCTAAATCATATGACAATGTGCACATGAACTCAAGCATGTTAGAACATGTATAGTTGAGTTATGTAATGCCAGAGCAGGATAAAAGTTCAGAGATATTTCAGTTCAACTCTTTCATTTCCTTTATGAAGAAGTTGAAACCAAGGCATATTAGGGTATTTGTTTATGACCACACAACTAATTTAATGATGGAACTACACAGGACCAAATGTCTTAGTGATTCTTCATTCACTGTTCTTTTCCTGTACAAAAACCAGAAGTGAAAGTTGTGTCATGAAGGAGAACGCACATGCGGGAGTGCCTTGTTCGCCATGTCCTGAGATGTGGCGTCCTGCCTAGACAGGTCAGACTTGCTCTTTCTATGCTCAGGGATAATTAAGTGCTTAGAGCAGATTCTCACTAAATCAAAGGCATCTAACATTGAAGTATTCACAAGGATGATAATTTAAAATTTAACAATGAGAAATAGAAAATGCTGTGGACCATATGATGTAGGTCAGCATTATCATTACAGTCAAGCTACATAGAAAATGAAGTGCACATCCCTTTATTCATTAGCCATGAGGAATTATCACAGATTTCAGGAATTTATTTTTATGTAATCAAAGAATTTCCTTTAAGCTCAAAAGATAGAAACTCAAAAAGTCTACAGGGGCTGGCAGTTAAGTTGGAAACAGCTGGGCATAATATCACAGGGAATGGTGAAGATTCTGGTAAAATAGAATATAAATATCCTATTTAAAGGGTGCAGCTGCTATTCATCTCTAGTCAGTAGCTACCATCTAGAAATTGGAATCTAATCTCATAAAAACATTCTATATTTGGAAAGGAAGTAAGATCAGTTCTGAACTATTTTTCCAATTTCTATATATTCTCAACTATTTATGAACATTTTCTTTAATTGCATAAGAAAAAAAAATTGGTCTGAATTTGGCCTCTGGGCTCTCAGTTTACAGCCTTTCCAATGCAGAGATGCATAATAAGTCAAATCATAACCAGATGTTTGCTTGCCTATAATAAAGTCAGAATAAGAGAAGTTATGCTCATTTAATGTCCCCAGTCTATTAAAATCCCATGCAGCGTTTCCATTAGGGATAATACTGCCAATCAGGATCAGAAACACTGAAAATTCACTCCTTCCATCTATGCCCACACCAAGGATGGTCTTGTCATCAGCCCAGAAATACTTCTGCTTCAATAGCTGAGAAACATTTTCTCTTGTTTTGTGTATATGGCTATGTCCAATTTCACCTCAACAATTTCTATTTTTTTTTCTGTACTTTCAGGATGATTAACTCCCTTTTTATTAAAAAGATCTCTTTTACAGGTATTTTATTTTAATAGATTCTTTCTTGTTAATATAAGGTTGGTTGGCCTGGAAACAGTCCTGTTTCCTTCAGGCGAATTTTAATTTTCCTGCCCAGATCTTTTTTGTGTTGATCTTATATTTAACTTTGAGTGTGTAATGTTACCTTCATCACATTCAAGTTATTGGGATTGAACTCAATTCTGACTGGCCTTTAATTCTGACTATATTAACACTAGCTAATGGTATAGCATCCTCAAGGTCATGGAATGACATATCTCCAAATACTCAAAAAGTAATAGGTTAAAATTAATTTCTGTCTAAAATATCAAGCCAGTTGCTGAACTAGGTGGCCTTTATATATACTATCCTGTATCCTCTCTTCTGGGTCTTGATGCCTGCTAGCAACCTGCTATCATTTGCACAGGAGTAGTTGAGAAGATCTTGGTATTGACAGTCAGGGTATGCTGAAACTTGTTCTCAGACACTCAAATTACTTCCTCACTTCCTCCTCATTTTTGACACATTACAAGTCCAACAACAAAAACAACGCATTGAATTTTCACAAAGAACAACTCATGTTCCCCATGGGATCTTGAGCTGATGGGGTCATGAGTGTGGCCCTACTCTTAGCCAGTTCTTCAGGAGTGGTGGCCATGCCATCTGAACATTCTCCTTGCTTAGCATCCCTAGGTAACCAGTGAGCTTGTCATGGGGGCCACTTACTAGATAGCAGCTCCAAGTTCGCCATCAGTGTCTTTAGAGGAGATGAGTCAGATTGCCAGGTGATATCTTAGGTGCTCTTTAGTAGAGCTCCAAAAATCTTTCATATGTGATCAGCTTGTATCAGCCATGATTATTCCTTCTTAATACTTAAGAATTACACCTTCATCCTTTTATACTTAACATGTTCACTGTACTTTGAGACAGTATAATATTGTAGTAAAGAGTATGATTCTAGAATAATACTGACTTCACAGTTTGTGCTAACAACCAGAAGTTTGTGCCTCAATTTCCTCATTTGAAAAATAAGGATTAGCATAGGACTTATGGCATAGTTTTGGGAACTCTTAAATGAGTTATATCCCAGCAGTTAGCATACTACCTAATATATGATAAGTACTATATAAGTTTCATTGTTATCAACTACATTACATCCTATGTGGCTGTGCCTTTATAATTCTTTTCCTGTCCATTCTAACCCATTGTTTCCATAATTTCATATAAATGTGTCAAGCAGATGTCCCAATTTCTGGTTTGGAAAGTATGTTCCATCATAATTAAAGAAAAATATGAAAAATATGTTCTATCATAATTAAAGAAAACATTTCTGAAACAGTACTGCCCTTCAATTTTTCTAGCTTTCAGAGCTGGCTGCAGATCCCCCAGCAGGAAACACCCACTGATGTCTCCCAGTCCCTAGCACCCTACCCTTCTTCTGTGTCTTGGCCCATAAAAAGCTAATTTCTTTAGACACTTTAGCTCAAAATTAAATCTCAAATGTTAAACAATGAGTATGTTTTTTAAAAGTCACCAAAGGAAACTCAGCAAGCAGATCCAAGTTCTTTTGCTTCTAGATCATTCGAATTAATGAGGCTTTGTAAACTCTGCTGTCATTTTTATTTTGGCTCTACTCAGGAGAACCAGACTGCTGGTCATTAAAAATAATTTTCAGAAATACTCCAGTGTAGCAGAGATCATTGTTACTTTACTATAATAAGCTAGTCTATCCATTAAGTCACATGGGATTTATTACTTTTCACATATTGCTTTCATTATTCAAATCACCGAAGGAAGATAGAAGCCATCTTATAGAGGTAACATTTTCAGCTATCCACTGCAATGTAATAAATCACCTCAAAATGTAGTGGCTTAAAATAACAGCCATGTTAATATTACTCACGTTTCTGTAGGATGCCTGGAGTTAGCTAGATGCTTCTGTTCCATACAATATTAGTCTGCAGTTGTCTGGGGGCTCACTATACTGGCACATCCAAGGCAGCTCATGCTCAGGCTGGCAGCTGGTACTGACTGTCCACTGGGAACTTATCTTGGGCTATAGACCACAGCACTTAAGTTCTCATGCTGCTGATTGCATGACAGTTGGGTTTTCAGAAGTAACAGCACAAGAGTGAGTATTCAAGAAGACAGGAATGAGAGCTATCAGTCCTTTAAGTCCTGGACTCAAAAGTCCCAGAACATTCTATTGTTCAAAACAAAAGCAGCTCAGATTCAAAGAGGGTAATATACACTTGGTCCCTGACTTACAATGGTTCAACTTATGATTTTATTTTATGATGGTGAGAAAACAACATGCATTTAGTAAAAACTGTACTTTGAATTTTGGTATTTTCCAGGGCTAGAAATGTGCATTACAGCACTTGCTCGTGATGCTGGGCAGCGGCACTGAACCACAGCTCCCAGTCAGTCACACAACCATGAGGGCAAACGACCAACACTCTACAGTGTACTGTGTTGCCAGCATTTGGGGGTATTGTGTTTTTTGTGACTTTGCATTTCATCATGTCTAGAAATCACCCATCTGTGTCTCCTGCTTCTGGTGAGAGCAGGCAGGCAATTACTCTTGAGATGAAACTCCAGAAAACCGTTTAACTGTAGGCCAACGTAAGTGTTTTAGCACACGGACCATAGGTGAGGCTAAGCTGTGATGTTTGGCAGTTAGGTGTATTAAATACATTTCTGACTAGCGATATTTTCATTTTGCAAAGGGTAGATCAGGACATGATGCCACTGTAAGTGGAGGCACATCTGTAACTTCATCTCTTCCTGTGAGGAGTGGCATGTCGTGCAGGAGTGGAAGAGCTGCAGGGGCCATCTTTGGAAACTGGTTACCACCACAACCCAAACCCTCCTTTTCCCCGCAAATTTCTTCTGCCTGTTGATAGATGACAAATAGAATAAGAATGAAGAGAATAGCTCAAAAGACAAAATAAAGTTATGAGTAATGTCTCTAATATTGAAACAGAGTAGAAAGAAATATGATCTTGGACTCAAAACACTGGGGTTCCAATCCAGGCTAATTTATGAGCTAATGTGACCTAGAACAGTTCACCTAAACGGAATTATCTCACGTTATTCTCTTACAAGATCATACTAAGAGAAAACAGGCAAGGAACAGACCCTGAGACAGATAATAAAATAACTGATAAATGGCCAACATGTAACTTTTAAAGAGGAAATCATTAATCAGACAGAAAAATAAACTCAGTGTCTCAATATAGTCCCAGGATACTATAAGGTTCCTCTGATAGTTGTCATAATCACAAAACATGGAAGTCACATGGTTGGGTTAGTTCCCACTTAAGGTCAAAGACAAAAGTTCACCAGGATGTACTGAGGACCTGGGATACAGGCATAATTTAAACAACAGGCAGAGCTAAACACATTAACATAGTTCTGGTCTCTCTGCTTCCTTACCCAGATTTTCTGAATTAATAAGTAATTCTAAACTAAGATTTTTCAATCCTAGTTCTACACCAAAACTCCTATAGTGCTTTAAAAAGCATAAATCTATATCATATATACTATTTCTTCCATCTGGATCACAGTTTTCTTTTGTTTAATTCCAATTCATTCTTTAAGTCTTAGCTCAGAAGTCACCTCCTCCCAAAAGGCTTCCCAGAGACCCCTCAGCTCACATAAGATTCTGTATATCTACTTTGTATTTCCATAGGTTTAATATGCCTTATTTCTTTTTTCTCTCCTTCAGTATACTGTGAAGCTAATGAATTCCTAAAGCCTATCAGGTGCCTCCACCTTCTACCACAAAGATAGATGAGATAGATTAAATAGATAGATAGATGATAGATAGTTGATAGATAAAAAGAAGAAATAGGGAAAGAGGGAAGAAGGGAGGAAGGGCAGGAGGGAGGGAGGAAGGAAGGAAGGAAGGATGGATACAGGCTCAGTTTCTTTGTACCACCTTTAATAAACACATGCATACACATTTATACCCTGGCCCCCTGCTGAAAGAATCTATATCAGTGGATAAATATTTTTATAGAGTCTAACCCTGAAGTACAGTCAGGGTTGATATTTATTGCTTTATGTTTGACATGCAAAAAGGTCAGCTTGTATAGGCACAAAAATCTTATAATGAACAAATGCTGGGCATGAAATCCAAGGGTAGGAATACTATATGTTTCTCCGGTCCAGATATAAAAGCCAAGGGAAATAACTAATATTTTTTTTATTATTCATTATGTGTCAAGTACTGTTCTAAATGTCTTAAGTATATTTTATTCTCGCTGTAACAACAGCCCTATCTCCATTTTTACTGATAAGAAAATTAAGGATTGGTTCAGAAAGAATAAGTATCGAGGTCTGGTAGCAGATAGAGTCTGGTACAGAAAAGGAACCACAGCAGTGTGTGGACTATGTCCCTTTAGCTTTCTCTACATACTGCAAAGCACAAGGCCATGCACAGTTTGATGTTCAACACACATTTATCATCAGCGTCAGGGGGTTTACCTTGTCTCTTCTTATAATCAGAAAACATATAAATGTACATAAAATTATTAAACTACAAAAACCATTAAGTTAGAAAGTAGGTATTCAGCTATGGTGCTATCTCTAGGGTTGGAAAGATGGTAGAAGATGGAACATGAAATGATACAGCAGAAAAAGTAATGACTGAGTTGAGTTTTCAAGGCAATAGGTCAGATACTTTCAAGGAGCACCCATGTGGGTGTTCTTTCCTTGTCACCAAAATCCAGCATCAAGGCCAACTCAGTGGTGTGCAACTTAAGGAATTACACAGGGCCCATGTTTGGAAAGCTCCTCTTGGTTTACTGCTCTGCTGTCATGATCTTGAAAGTTTTAATAATTTTTGAACAAAGAACTACCTGTTTTTATTTTATACTTTGCCCCACAAAGTATGTGGCTGGTCCTGTCCAGGAGGTTCCGTTTTAAAGCTCCTCATTGCAGAGCAGTATGTGAAGGAGACATTTTATAATAGACAGCTATAGCCAACACATTTGCAAAAATTACGGGAGTTGCTTAAATATCTATAACAACAAATAAGAAGAGAATTACTTTTAGGGTCATAAATATACAGATAGGCTCTTAGAAATCCTTGTAATCTTAGTATGTCAGACTGAAATCAAGGGAGCTGCAGTGCTGACAGGAAGCAGGTTAGATCAGCAGGGACTGGCCCAGCATGCAATGCACAGCTGGATCAATGGACTACAACAACAAAGGCAGCGAGAAAACAGACATGGATAAAAATCAGAAGGACAATTTCCTTAGGAATAGTGGTGAAGTGTTTTTTTCAAAGCCTCTGGAAAGATAATTGGTAATAAATAGGAAGGAGGAATAATATCTGGATATCATTTTTGATGGTTTATACTTCACTTAAGCTGCTTAGTAATCTGTATATAATTAATTTTTAAATACTTAATTAATTTACTTATTATTTATTTTTAGAAAGGTGAAGGGAGGGAGAAAGAGACAGAGAAACATCAATGTGCAAGAGATACATTGATAGGTTGCCTCTTGCACATCCCCAAGTGGGGACCTGGCCCACAACCCAGGCATGTGCCCTGACTGGGAATCAAACCAGCAACCTTTGGTTCGCAGGCCAGCACTCAATCCACTGAGCCACACCAGCTAGGTCTGTATATAATCCATTTCATAATGTGAGTTCAGTTATTCTCAATTAATCGTCTTTAATGTCTTTGTAAACTACTGAGATAAAAGAACCACTTCCAGAATTGTTAATCACAGGAAAGTAACTAGATATTTGCGCTGACATTCTTATTGCTCAGAAGGAACAAATGAGGCAAAAACATGATTTTGAGTGATTCTATGAAGACTTGTTCCTGTTTGCATGAGCTATCTGCTCAGCTCACTCACTAGGAAGGGACAGGTGCTCATAAGAATGTCTGCTATTTGAGTGCTTTCTGTGCATTATTTGTTTAACTCCTTTAAGAACTCTATAAAGCAGATATGATTTTGATCCCCAAATTGTTGATGGGTAAATTGAGGTACAGATGGGCTAGGTTATATCCTGAAGAACATACTGTTGAGCCATATTCTAATCAAGGGGCAAACAGATACATTAAAGAAAATATAATTTATATATTTGTGTATATAATGTACATATACTATAAATATGTAATATACATCAATATTTTTGTACGTATGGCAGAGAGATAGACACTCAGTCTTGTACCCACAAACATGACCCCAGTGCGGTGCTCCACCCACTGCTGCAGGCTGCAGTGTGTGCTGTCTCACAGTGGATGTGCCTCACCTCAAGAACTCATCATCCTGGTGCACCTGAATACATGTGAACTAGCACATTTATCTAAAAGACTATTCTTTCCCCACTGAACTGGAGTATTCTTATGCCAAGAAAACATGAAGCTCACAACATATGCAAAAATGAAGCCAAAATGGGTCATGACCTAAATATAAAATATAAAACTTCTAGGAAAAAGACTTTGCATTGGGCATGGTTTTTTAGAATAGAAAACAAATAGCTTGAACTCTTTAAAAATTGTTCATTTGAACTTTATCAAAATTAAAGTATTTTACTCTTCAAAGGATGCTGGTAAGATAATGCAAAGACAAGCCACAACTAAGAGAAACTATAAACATGTATCTTATAAAGGACCATATCTAGAATATACAAAGAACTTTTACAATTAATAATTAGAAGATAAACAAATAGGCAAAAAATAATGGGTAAAATATTGGAAGGCATTTCACTATAGAGAAGATTTAGATGGTTAGTAGGTACATGAAGGATGCTCAACATTGTTTATAACTGGGAGATCAAAATTAAAACTCACGTAAAATACCACTAGACTTTCACTAGAATGATTACATTAAAAACTGACAAACACCATATATAGGATATCGAAGTCATTTCATCATTTCAGCACACCCACTGGTAGTAATTTTTTATCCAGATAACTGCTGCCCAGATAAATTTCACAAAATCTTAAATGTTTGCATTCATCTTGATACATTATTTGGTACTTGTAAATAAAAATTTGCCTGCTAAGTTTCTTTCATTCAAAACCTCACATTTCAGATGAAGGGAGGCCTGCAAGCCCAGATGCTTCTTTCCTGCTCCTTCTAACTCATCCCTGCCCACATGAGAGGAGATGCTGACAAGAGTCTGGACCACCGCAGTACCTTAAAAACAGAATCTTAAAGAACTGATTGAACCCTAAACCTATTATGTAAAATAATTTTTCATTCTCTTTTCCAAATGTAGCTTTTAAAAGTAATGTACAGCAATTACATGTTTCGAAGTTCAGCAACAGCAAGTAATAATTGTAAGAATATAATAAAAATTGTGTAGTGTTTTCTCCTTTAAAATGCTTGTTTTATACATAAACTCAGATCATACCAAAGCACCAGAATGCCAGCCATGATTTAAGATTAACTTCTTAGAAAACAATTTTTCCTTTGAATATAGAACATCTCTAGGAAGTTTCCTCACACTTGATCGACCCTGAGACAGCTCAGCACAACACACACCTCACTGCACAGATGAAATGTTCCGTTCGTTTAAAACCTCCACATGTGGAATGCAAACAGAATGACCAGACAGAGCTCTGGTTGTTAGTGAGAACACACTTAAAGAGGGCTTGTTAAAAATCAACTAAACTCATGTCATTTCCTAATACAACCAAGTTCCTACTGTTTCAAAACAGCTAATATCTCAAAGGGAAACATTTTTTTGGAACAGCCAAATCTAGAGTATATTTTCACTCCACTCCCTGGATTTTTCCTCGGAGGAATGTCAATTTGCCTGACTTAAAATAAGATGCCACCAGGCACATAGACATGTACTTTAGGAAAGTAAGCTCCGGGATGAATGATGAAGTAGGAATTGTTGCCATTGGTATAAAAGGAGATCTTAGGGTGTCCTTCAAAAGCCTGGAAATAAGATGAGTTTCAAAGAATTAAATTAATAGCAATTCACATTTTCATAATGTAGCACTAAACCAAAAGATTAGCTGTTATATGACAAAGAGTTTAGACACATGTAGAACTCTAATTAAGGTACTCCATTTATTTTATTCCTTTTACCTCCTTTTAAAAAATGAATTTAATGTAACTCACAGAAATGTATGCAATAGAATAAGAGAGCAATATATTAAAAAAGCACATGTTGACACTTCTAGAATTAGAGTGGACAATTTGAGCATACAAATTTGCTTTCTTCTCAAAGCCCTCTAAAATAATACAACAGAGACTTCAAGACATAATATAAGATGGAGGAACAGGGCGTAATAACAGCAAATTTTTGGAATAGATAGACTGGTGGTAATGACATAAAATATTTGAAAACTAAAAGGCATAATGCCAAAAGAAAATCTTATTTATTCAACAGAATCTTCAAAGCACTCAGGAATTGATGGCACCAGTTCACATTAAAAATGATGATTTAAAAATATATATCCTAAAATAAGGAGGATTGCTTGGAGCAGTAGTTCTTCAGATCCTTTCTTCTACCTCACCAAAAGACTGAATCTTTATTTATTAGAGAAGTTAAAAGGCAGAGCCTCTGGATTGGGCGGCGTGGTGGTACCAGAGACAGCGTAGGGTAGAAGTATAATACCAAATACATAGAGATTAAGTACAAACTGCTCACTGGATTCTTAGCCCCCATTGCACTCTCCCTACTCAGAACACCATCAGTTGCTGTACTTACTACCTTCCATTTAGAAATTCCAAAGGATCTTTGGAGAATCTGACTACTAGGAGGAAAGACGTGAAAGACACTAACATCAGAGGTTCACCTTAGAAGTTCCAGCCATAACACCTGCAGTAAAACCCATAGTACACAAACCCTAACTTTGCCCTCAGACCTTTTACATGGCTTTTTGGACCCCTACTTTTAAATTGTAGCAATAACCAAAAAATACCAACATCTGAGTAAAGACTGTCATGGAAAAGATAACAAGCTGGGGAAAACAAGAACTACACAAAGAGATTAAAAATGTAAAAATCACTAATATATTCAAAGAGATAAAAAATAATCTATTGCATCGATAAAGATTGAAACAGTGCTGTTAGGAACATTCCCAAAATAAAGTAACAAAAGAACTCTTTGAAATTAAACATATGATTACATAAGTGAAAAACTCAGAAGTGCTGACATATAAAACTGGGTAAAATTCTCATAAAGAAGAGGAAAATAATAAAGAGAAGAAAATTAGAAAAAATAACTGGTACATAATCAACAGAAGAAATAGTGTAGGAAGAAATAGTGTAGTAAATAGTGTAGGAAGTCTAATGTCTGAATAATAAATATTACATAGCAAACTGTGATTTTTAATAAATATTTAGGTCATCATTTTAAAGGAGAAATCACAGAAAAAGATAGAAAGAAAAGAGATCTTACCAAAAATGGCTCAGAATTAAAGCACCATTTATGCTTTTTATGTTGAAAAAAATGCAGGACAATAGATTAAATTATACTACACTAAAGTATATTATCATAAAATTTGAGCCCTGACTGGTGTAGCTCAGTAAATTGAGCATGGTCTCTGACCAAAGTGTTGCCGGTTCGATTCCCAGTAAGGGCACATGCCTGGGTTGCTGGCCAGGTCCTCAGCTGGGAACAAGTGAGGAGCAACCACCCACTGATGTTTTTCTCCCTCTCTTTCTCCTTCCCCTCCCCCCTCTCTAAATAAATAAATAAAATATTTGAAAAAATTTGTTTTAGAAATATAAAATAAAATAAAATTTGAGAGTTCTGGTGACAAAACAGTAAAAAAACAGGTCACATACAAACTACCCTCATACTTGAAGAGCAACAACTGGAACCTTAAAGATATATAGCAGTAAGTTTAAAATACTGAAGGAAGGAGATATGTTCCCAGCCAAATTCAAAATTAAATGTGAAGGTAAAATCTATGCAGGATTTTAGAAGTTTCTCTCTCTTCTCAGAATTCTGCAGGAAGATGAGCTTCATTAGAACGTAAGTGTAAGCCAAGAAACAAGATAAGAAACGAAGGGAAAACTGCATTCTCGCAAGAGAGGGGGGAAACATTTCCAGATGATGGTGAAGGAAGTTTCTATAATAACAGCTGCACCCCAGCAAGGAAGGAAAGCAATTCAGACTGGAATAGGACAGAAAATTCTTCAGAAAGATTTCTTCAGGAAGATGAAACTGATAGAACACCTGATGTGTCTCACCATCTTGAGAGTAAATTCAGACCATTATAACATCCAGAAAAACATAAAATTGTTTGAGGAAAGGAAAATTATCAAGATTCACTACATGGCTCAACTTTCAACGTGTTAAACTCTCTCAAGAGGATGTGGGGTGGGAAGTGGCACATGGGCAGTGGAGAATGGGGATGGTGAGAGCTGAAGGCTGCAGGTTCTGTAGCGGAAAGTCAAGAGGTCATGCTTAAATTGATAACCCAAAAAGTGTCAATAAAGTATGTTATTTAGAGACATAAAAATATATCCCAAAATAATCCTCTAAAAGTAAAAGTAAGGAGAACATAGACTGCAGGTTTTCATTATAAAACTTCTGAAACTATTTGTCTCTTTAAAGTTTATGCATGTATAATTTTGATTAAAATTAAAACTAACTAAAGCAATATAACAAGTGGTTACTTTTAGATTATGAATGTGTACCAATATGCCGCAACCAGTGTGGGGTGGGGGTTCCTAACTGGGGTCGATGGGAGATGAAGAAAAAACACAACGGATAGTTTAAGGAAAAGCAGGGACCAGGTGGGACATTGTCCTGTGATGGAGAGACAATGAGCCATGAACACGATCTCTGTGTTTATTTTATAGGGATTGGTTAGATAGAGGTCAAGGACGTTTTGCAAACTTAGGGAGACGCTGCAGGCACAGACTGTTCAGTTCCCAGGCTATCTAACTGATACACATGTCTTCTGCAAAAATTACAGCACATACAGCTGAAGCTTGTGGTTATCTATCTTCTGTTTAACCCCTGCAGGTTCTGGCTGTATGACGCCAGCCTTCACCATCCTCCACACCAACAGACCATATAAAAGCACCAACTTCTTAATGTGATATGAATGAGTATGTATAGCATAGGGTGACTTCTCCGATGGCATCATTAAATGCATATCTCAAAAAATGTAAATGGAAGTGAAGATGACACAGTCATACTTCCAGCAGCCTAAGACCAATAGTGAACTCCATCATACTCACTCTACTGCTTTCTTATTGATGTACTCACTATACCTCCACATACTTCTTGGAGTCAGGGTATTATGTCATATTGGGGGTATCTGCATTGGTCCATTATTTGACTTATAGGGTTAGATGATTTTGCTTCTCCAAGGAGTTGTTAGGCCATAACTCTGTATTGGATCTGGTACAGTTGTTTTCCAAAGAGCATTCCAGAGTCTGTGGACAGAGACTGGACCTTTAAGCATTAGGAGAGTGGAGAATGGCATGTAGCCCTGCCATAAGAGAAATTGGTGACATTGAGCTGTGTAAGCTTAGAGTGTTTATACCTAGTGAATTTTCATATGGTGGTATCATACTATTTCTGCACATTTCAGCTCTGCTATTTCCACCAGTCTAACTGTAGGTTTCACGTGATTGTAAATGAAGACACTCTGTTAGGTTGATCCTGCTAAGATGTGGAGTCCCTCACTGAATGTTGCTAGATCTATGGGTTGAAAATGATAAGGTATTGTGGTAAAAACTGGATTTAGAGTCATAATTCATACACTCCATGGACATTCTCTGAAAAACTGCCTATTGATTATAAAGATACTGATGGCAAAAATGCATATAAATAGTTGGAGCTAAACTGTTTTTAATATAGTCAAATAAAGCAATATTTTAAAATTAATAAAGTATACATTACTTTAAATGTATATAAATGAACCAATAAATTATATACATGTTTAAGAGAAGAGAATCATTTGGGAAAAGAAAACCAGAAAAGGCTAGGGACACGAAAATGCACTTCATTACATCCTTCAAGATGACTTGATGGTCCTCCTCAAGGAGGCATTGTGGGATGCTGAGAGTGATGACTTTATATGACACCACGACAGGAAACACAACCGTGAGTTTCAACACCAGAGTAGAGTTTATCACGAAAAGCCAAAACAACTTGGTTTATATTCACAGTTCTCTGATGGTTTGTCATAAAAGGAAGTGTGGGTGGTAAAAATACTTAGGACTAAGATTCAAAATATCCAGATTCTTATCCCATCTCCTACATTTAGAAGCTATATTCTATTAGGTAATTTGGTCATGATAAAATTCTGTATTTGATTATTTTACCATAAATTAGCCTTAATGAAGTAACTCTTTGTATCCAGCACACAAAGTTCCATAAGTAAGTGGGAAGATAATGGTGGAATAAATGAGGCAATCATAAGGAGACCTTGAGTTTCATGAGAAAATTAGTATTAGTATTAGTTTGTCAGGGCCACCTCAACAAAACACCACATCCCAAATGGCTTAAATAACAGAACTTTCTTTTCTCACAATTATGGAGGCCAGTAGTCTAAGATAACATTGTCAACAGGTTTGGTTTCCTCTAAGGGCTCTCTCCTTGGCTTGTGAAGGTCACCTCTTGCTTCTTTACATGCTCATCCCTCTGTGCCCATATACCTCTGGCATGTCTATTTGTGCATCCAGATTTCTTTTTCTTATAATGACACCAGTCAAATTGTTTAGAGCCCATCCTAGTGGCCTCATTTTAACTTTTCACCTCTTTAAAAGCTATATTTCCAAATACAGTCACATTTTCAGATACCGGGGATTCATATGTCAACAGAGGAATTTGATAGGGACAAAATTCAGTCCATTAAAATTGGGAAGAAGAAAACTGAGGGATTTTAGAAAAGCAATAAATGATCAGTGATAAGACACTAAAGCCAGGTTGGTGTCCTTCTCAACCCAGCTTTAAGTTGGCTTCACTCTTTGTCTCCTCTTAACTGTCTTACTACAAAGCTCATGGAGAACCTGAGCATACACAGAAACATTCTTGGCTTCATCCTCCAAACCCTGAAAAGTATGGGGATGATGAAACAAAAAGGTGAATGGAAGAAGAGAGACACTTATATTAAAACTATAGAGTGTTGGGAGTTGGGTTTGGCTAGGGTGGGGTGGAGGGATGGGGAAAAAAGGCATACAACTGTAATTGAGTAACAATAAAAATTAAAAAAAAAAAAAAAACAACAACTATAGAGTGCTATCCCTGGCTGATGTGGCTCAGTACATTCAGCACCGGCCTGATGAACCAAAGGGCCACTGGTTCGATTCCTGGTCAGGGCACATGCCTGGGTTGAGGGCCAGGTCCCCAGTAGGGTTGCATGAGAGGCAACCACACATTGATGTTTCTCTCCATCTCTTTCTCCTTCCCTTTCCCTCTATCTAAAAATAAATACATAAAATCTTTTTAAAAACTATAGAATGCTAGAGTACAGAGGGAAATTCATACTAAGGCACAAAAACTAGTCCTTTACTACTTGACCTTTCAGCCATTCTGTAAGATACATCATGGAGAAGTCTCTCTCCCTTATCTTTAGTCCTCATCAGTCACATAAGCCAGCTATGGGGCTACTCCAGGGCTATTCATAAAGGAAGTTGTACATGGTGATAGAAAACATATAATTCTGAGTACATTCACAGATCCACAGATTCAGTGCACATCACTACCCTCTCTCCTATTAATTTATCACCTAGGACAAATGTCATTACTTTATTTTCAGCTTAAACAATTCAGAAATCATATTTCTTTACACCCCAATCCAAACAGTTGAAGAATGTGCATCTACTGATGACAGTAGAGGCATTGGTTAAATATTACAGTAAAAAATGTGTAGCACACAATCTGACATCCATGCATTTATAGCATTTGCTGAATTTCAGGATAATTGGAAGTTTTCTATGGAAAACTTTGCCACCTTCTGCTGTCCTATAATATTCATATCAGATAAAATAGGATGGTTATGACACCTTAAAATTACCAGTAACCTTTTTTTTTCTGGTGAAATTTTATGGAAGTATAGTTTTCTAATTATAGTAATTTGCCATTAACATTTAAAATTACTTCATATATTAAACCCACAAAATTGAAGAGAACTATATCTCTGTCAAATGTTATGTTTTTTTAAGTGAGTGTTAATCTCTGGCAGCATAATTAGATGTGGGCATAGTAGATGATCCACACAGGTAAATTGTTTAACTTCCAATTAATATATTGGTGCCAAATTCTCTTCCTGTTAAATGGTTTATATTTATTTTTTGAGAGCACCATATGTCCTGTTTCAGTTTTACACAATTTGTGTCTGACACCAGAGTTTCCTGTTGCAAGGTATTTTTACAGTCATTTACAGATGCTGCGCCATCTGGGGCCAACAGCCACCTTATTTCACTACCACATTACAGAGTTGTTTTTGCACCTCAAAATATTCAGCAGAAATTCACTACAGCTTTCTGACCTGTGGCCAAATGCAAGTGACTGAACTCAGCCATCAAATATGTTCCTGATTCTCTCTCTGTCTCTCCTAGGTTGTATTCCTATTGCCATGACTACAATTTCAGTGTTCAGTAACCCATTCCTGAGTTATTACCAATAATTTCTTAAAACATTCTCTTAGTTCAAAGTCTACTCAATTCTTGTACTAATTTTTCATCTATTCAAAAGCACATTAATCCTGTTATACACTCCTGTCATCACACTGCTTTCCACCTATTACTTTGGTTTCTCAAAAAACATGCAGGGATGGTGGGGAGAGGTGGGGAGAAAAGGCAGACAACTGCACTTGAAAATAATAAAATTTAAAAAAAGGAAAAAACAAACAATTTCAAAACAGAACACACACTATAGACACTCTGTGCAAGGAGCTCTGTTATAAACTATGTGTTTGTGTCACCATGCCCAAATTCATAGTCCCCATATGGGAAACCATAATCCCCAATGAGATTGTATTTGGATATGAGGCCCATGAAAGATAATTAGGTCATGAGGGTGAAATCCTCGTGATAGTTTTAGTAACCTTATAAGAAGAGACTGGAGAGAGCTTGCTTCTTTCTCTGCTTTCTGTCATGTAAGGATACAAAGAGAAGACAGACATTTGCACACCAGGAAGCCTACTCTTACCAGACACTGCCAGTGACTTGAGCTTGAATTCCTAGCCTTCTGAAGTGTGAGAAATAAGTGTCTGTTGTAAGCCACCCATTCTCTGGTATTTTTTTACAGCAGCCTGAGCAAACTAAAACACCCTCTAAAAACTGCATCATTTCTTAACTTTCAGTTGCCCAACCCAAAACATAATTTCACATCTAGCTCTGCAATGGTACCTGCACATACGGTGTGTATAACCCATGTTTTTCCTAATTCTCCTACCAACCTAGAAAATCCTCTTATCAATATGACTTATTTTATATACCATTCTCATAAATAGAATTAATATGATTAAAATTTCTAAACTAGCCAAAACAATCTACAGATTCATTGCATTCTCTATCAAAATATCAAAGACATTTTTACAGAGCAAGAACAAATAATCCTAAAATGTATATGGAATCACAAAAGACTCTGAAAAGCAAGAAAATTATCTTAAGAAAGAAGAACAAAGCTGGAGGTATGTACTACTTGATATCAAACTATACTACAAGACTATAGCAATCAAAATCAAAATAGCATGATACTGGCATAAAAACAGATGAAGTGAACAGAATAGAGAGCCTAGAAATAAACCAATGTCTATATGAGAAAGGAGGCAAGAATATACAATGGAGTGAGAACAGTCTCTTCAATAAAGGGTGTTGGGAAAGCTGAATAGTTACATTTAAAAAATGAAACTAGACCACTTTCATACACCACATACAAGAATAAACTCAAAATGGGTTAAAGACTTAAATGTAAGACACAAAAGCATAAAACTCCTAGAAGGAAACATAACTGTAAACTCTGACATCACTGTTAGCAATATCTTTTTGTATATGTCTCCTTGGACAAAGGAAACAGAAGATAAAAGTTATAAGTGGGACTACAACAGACTAAAAAAGTTTTGCACAATGAAGGGAACCATCATCCTACAAAATGGAAGAGATATTCACCAGTGATACATCCAATAAGGCATTAATATCAAAATATATATATTTTTAATATCAAAATATTTAAGGTACTCACACAACTTAACACCCAAAAAACAATGTGATTCTTTTTGAAAAATGGACACAGGATTTGAATAGATATTTCTGCAAAGAGAACATACTGATAGATGGCCAATAGTCATATGAAAAGATGCTCAGCATCACTAAAGATTAGAGAAATGCAAATTAAAAGCACAATAAGATGTCACCACATACCTGTCAGAATAAATCAATAAATCAACAAAAATGTGTAGTCAAGAACAAAAAGAAAAGAGACCCCTTATGCACTGTGGGTAGAATTGTAAATTGGTGCAGCCATATGGAAAACAGGATGGTAGTTCCTCAATAAACTAAAAACAGAACTAAGATATGACTCAGCAACTTCACTTCTTGGTATTATGGTTATTTATACAAAGAAACCCAAAATACCAATTCAAAAAGATGTATGCACTTCTCTATTTATTGCAGCATTATTTATAATAGCCAAGATATGGAAGCATCTTAAGCATTCATAGAAAAATGAAAAAAAATGTGATACATATATAGAATGGAATATTAGCCTTTAAAAAGAATAAAATCTCGCCATTTGGATAGGATGCTAAGTGAAATAAGTCAGTCAGAGAAAGACAAATACCATATGATTTTAATTACATATGGACTCTAAAAAACAAAATAAACAAACAAAACAGAAAGAAACTCATAGATACAGAGAAGAAACTGATGATTGCCAGATGGAAGAGAGGTTTGAAGGAATGGATGAAAAAAATTAAAGGGATTACCGAGTACAAAATGGAAGTTATGAAAATGATCACAGGGATGTAAAGTACAGCATAAGGATTATGTACAGGGATTAAAGTACAGCATTATTTTCTAGTCAGTAATAATGTAATAGCTATGTATGGTGTCAGTGACTACTAGACCTATCAGGGTAATCACTTCATAAGTTATATAAATGCCTAACTACTTAGATGTATGCCTGAAGCCAATATCATATTCTAAGTCAAATGTAATTTTAAAGAAATATTCTTTAAAGTTTAAAAATATATTTTAACAATATTGCTTATCTTTACAGTTTTTGATTTTAGGTCCTATCTTCTAAACAAAGCCTTTTAATAATCATTCCAGGTTATAGTGATCTTGCCAAGTAATCTTTTATGCATATATCCATGAACTCATACTTTCATTCAGTCAGTCATACAACAAATATTTGTGTTTCTATGAAGCCCACATAGCTTATTTCTAAGTTGTATTTCAACATGATATCTCAGAGCCACTCTATAGCTGTCCTAGAGGAAGTTGGGGGCCAGGAAATCATAGCCCCAAGCTTCCTTTGCCCTACTTCAACTAGAACAACAAAGATTTCATTTGTATGGCAGATGAACAAGAGCCAAGTGTAGAAACCAGTGTTCTACACCAATCCAAAAGAACCTATGCACCCCAATGTTCATAGCAGCACAATTTACAATAGCCAAGTACTGGAAGCAACCTAAGTGCCCATCAGCAAACGAGTGGATCCAAAAACTATGGTATATTTACACAATGGAATTCTACACAGCAGAGAGAAAGAAGGAGCTTATACCCTTTGCAATGGCATGGATGGAACTGGAGAGCATTATGTTAAGTGAAACAAGCCAGACGGTGAGGGACAAATACCATATGATCTCACCTTTAACTGGAACCTAATCAACAAAAGAAAAAAGCAAACGAAATATAACCAGAGACATTGAAGTTAAGAACAATCTAACAATAGCCAGGGGGGAGTGGTGGGGACAGTGGGAAGAGGGGATTACAGGAACTACTATAAAGGACACATGGACAAAATCAAGGGGGAGGGTGGGGGTGGGGGAGGGAGGTGGGTTCAGCTGGGGTGGGGTGGAGGGATGGGGACAAAAGGCACACAACTGTAATTGAATAACAATAAAAAATTAAAAAAAAAATTTTAAAAAGAAACCAGTGTTCTAGTGCATAAATTCTACCATAAATGTTATTGGTCTCATAAGTGCTGTACATTCCAAGCTTGTAGGTTTTTTTTGTTGTTGAGCATTATTTTATACATGGTCTTTCCCAAACCTCAAAGCACAGGCTTAAGTAGAATTATATAGTAAAGCTTTACTCCCCAAAAATGTCTCATTGCTTTTTTTTTAACCATATCTCATTATTCCAAGTTCCATAGTCTGCTCTACAATAATAATAAAATAAACGCATTGGAGGAATACTAAAGCTAATCACTGGGAAGCAGAATTCAGGAAGATTAAGTCATTTACAGCCAATTATTTAGTAAATATTTATTGAGTATTCCTGTATGCCAAGAATTGTTTTATCAAAAAAAGTTTGATAACAAATACTATAAATAGGGACTACTAGAAAGAGGAAATACTACCCTCTTTCATCCCATGTATTCTCTGAACAAATTTGGAAGTATTCCTCTTTAGTATTATTTAGAAATTATATATAAAGTAAATGTTTTGACTTAGAAAAAAGTCACAAAATGATAATTTTAATACATATTATTATATGTTATCAATATGTGCAGTTGCTTTGCATTTTCTCTTCTAGCTCTTGTGGAATTAGTACTGGTGTTCATGCTAAGTCTATTGTTTTGCTTCGCAATCATAGACAAAAGTGAAAGACAACCCACTTTAAGTATGCCTTCAGTTACAATAGTAAATATACATTTTCAAACTGCACATCCTAAATCATTCACTTGCAATGTGTACAATTAAAGACAATGACTAATAAATAAAGTCAGTATTGTTCAATATGTGGTGTCATGTTTTATTAATGACATAAATATAACTTTAATTTCCCTATTGTCTCACTTTTTGAAGGGTCTCCTTTCTATAATAAATCATATCACAAATGTGATGAGCCATTTATATAATTTCTTATCTTAATACAATAAGTCTGTGCTAAAACTACACAGGAATGCAGTTATCTCTTTTAATTAAATCCTCTATCATTTTTAGCTCATATTTATTTGATTAAGGACAAACTACATCTGTTTTGATTTATATTGGGTCTAGGAACAAAAATCAAGATGACTTTTTTTATCAACTTCATAATAATGAGGTTATGTAAGTAATTAACCAAAGTCTTTCATCTTTGAGTGAGGCCTTAACATGGAAAGCATTTTCCTCACTATTGAAATAAGAAACTGTTTTTCAGGACCCAGCTGGCAGAGAAGTAAATGGAGGCTACACTAACCTCTTCCCAGGACCAAACTGGAATTACAACTAAATTGTAGAGAAATCATCCTGAATAACAAACTGCACACTAGCTGGAGAGAGAAGTCTTATAAACAAGGATGCAGAGATGCAGAAGAAACTACTTTACCATAATGTGACTGGTAGGGAGTGCAGACGAGGCATTAATGGTCTGGCTGGGATCCCATGAGCAGTGGCTGAAGTGCCAAAGGAATCTTTCAATGGCTAGTGGTGTTCCACCTGAGAAGTGTGAGGTCTAAACCCCAACCTGGGCTCCCCAACCCACAGCACCAAACCTGTAAAAGGAGCCCAGATAACATGCATTTGTGAAAAGCAGTGGGGTTTCTGTCTTCCAGGCAGAGATGGCTAGAGACACAGAGAGCCTCTTAAAGAGCCAATGCACAGAATTTCATTTGCAGCCACTTACCAGGTTCAGGAAGAGGGAGGACAGAGTAGACTAGAGAGATGTGAGGAAAGTCTTAGGCTAGTGGCTCTGGAAAGAGAACTGAAGGAACAGCCACGAAAATCCCTTTGCTAAATTATTCCCCATACTGCAGGAGCCATCTTTCTCAGGCAGAGAACTCCCCTCCAAGTGTCATCAGCATGAGGGGAAGCAATAGCCCTGTCCACAGGAATTACTCTGCCCTAACTTGTGGAGCTTAAGTCCGGCTGCTGAGTACAACTGAAGGCTATATCATTGATTAACTTTAACAACTAAGGCAGATCTCTGGGAATTCTGAGACTTTACCTGACCCTCCCACATGCCCAGTGCTGGTAAAAACTGGTTTGGCGCACAGTCTGTTTCTTTCTGCACACACAGAGGCCTAGCAGAGAGAGCCACATGCTGAGGATTGCTGATAGCTCCAAACAGATTGCACAGAACCAGTCACAAGCAATGACAAAGGGCTGCATCAGAGTCTTGGCAGATTTACCTAATACATAGAAACAAATACAAAGAAGAGCAAATTGGAAGACAAAGAAACAGATACCAACTGGAAAAACAAGAGAATTCTCTAGAAGAAGAACAAAATGAAATGGAGGCCAGCAATTTACCAGATTCAGTGTTTAGAGTAATGATTATAATGATACTCAGCAGCATTTTAAAAAGACATAGAAACCATAAAAAGGATCAGTCAGAAATAAAAAATATAATATCTGAAATAAATAATACACTGGAAGGAATAAACAGTAGGTTAGATGAAGCAGAGGATCAAATCAGTGATTTGGAAGAGAAGGTAGAAAAAAACACAAAGCAGAGCAGTAAATAGAAAAAAGAATTTGCAAATATGAAGAGGATTTAAGAAATATTTTGGAGAACCAAGATGGCAGTGTAGGTAGACACACTGCGCCTCCTCGCACAACCAGAACTGACAGAAAATCCAACGGCAAGGGGGTCCAACACCAAGGAAATACAAAATAAACATTCATCCAGACCGGTAGGAGGGGCGGAGATGGGCACCGGGGTGGAGAGGACTCACGTGGCCATGGCGGGACTGAAACTGGCGGGGTGTGGGAAGAACGGGGCAGGCAGTCCGAGCACTAGCAGACCCTGCAACCCTACATTTACACAGATAAACCAAGAGGGCCGGACTCAGAGTGGCGGAAAGCGGGGCAGGCAGAGCAGTGGGTAGCACCCCGGGGCCCCACATTCGCACACAGATAAACCGGGCAAATGGCGGGGAGTGAGGCAGACTGCGCAACCCAGGGCTCCAGCTCCGGGAAATAAAGCCTCAAACCTCTGATTAAAAACGCCCATGGGGGTTGGGGCAGCAGCAGGAGAGACTCCCAGCCTCACGGGAGAGGTCGTTGGAGAGACCCACAGGGGCCTAGAGTGTGCATAAGCCCACCCACTGGGGAACCAGCACCAGAGGGGCCCAGTTTGATTGTGGGTATCGGAGTGAAAGACTGAAATCCGGAGGAGAGTGAGGCAGGTGCCATTGCTCCCTCTTGGCTCCTCCCCCATGTACAGCTTCACAGCACAGAGACCAGCGTTACCCCGCCCCGGTGAACACCTAAGGCTCCGCCCTTTAAAGTAACAGAAGCGCCAAGACCAAAAAAAAAAAAAAAAAAAAAAAAATGGCCTAAATGACAGAACACTTCAAAGCTCCAGAAAAAATACAACTAAGCGAGGAAGAGATAGCCAACCTATCGGATGCACAGTTCAAAGCACTGGTTATCAATATGCTCACAGAATTGGTTGAATCTGTTCGAAAAGTAGATGAAAAAATGAAGCCTATGCAAATAGAAACAAAGGAAAATGTACAGGGAACCAATAGTGATGAGAAGGAAACTGGGACTCAAATCAACGGTGTGGACCATAAGGAAGAAAGAAACATCCAACTAGAAAAGAATGAAGAAACAAGAACTCGGAAAAATGAGGAGAGGCATAGGAACCTCCAGGACATCTTGAAACGTTCCAACATCCGAATTATAGGGGTGCCAGAAGGAGAAGAGGAAGAACAAAAAATTGGAAACTTATTTGAACAAATAATGAAGGAGAACTTCCCTCATCTGGCAAAGGAAATAGACTTCCAGGAAGTCCAGGAAGCTCAGAGAGTCCCAAAGAAGCTGGACCCAAGGAGGAACACACCAAGGCACATCATAATTACATTACCCAAGATTAAACGCAAGGACCTACATCCAAGATTACTGTATCCAGAAAAGCTATCATTTAGAATGGAAGGGAAAATCAAGTGCTTCTCAGATAAGGTCAAGTTAAAGAAGTTCATCATCACCAAGCCCTTATTATATGAAATGTTAAAGGGAGTTACCTAAGAAAAAGAAGATCAAAAATAGGAACAGTAAAAATGACAGCAAACTCACAGTTATTAACGACCACACCTAAAACAAAAACAAGAGCAAACTAGGCAAACAACTAGAACAGGAACAGAACCATAGAGATGGAGATCACATGGAGGGGTGTCAATAGGGGAGTGGGAGAGGGAGGGGGGGGAAAGGTACAGAGAATAAGTAGCATAGATGATAGGTGGAAAATAGACAGGGGGAGGGTAAGAATAGTGTAGGAAATGTAGAAGCCAAAGAACTTATAAGTATGACCCATGGACATGAACTATAGGGGGGAATGTGGGAGGGAGGGGGTGGGCAGGATGGAGTGGAGTGGGGGGGGAATGGGACAACTGTAATAGCATAATCAATAAATATATTAAAAAAATAATAATATTTTGGACAACATGAAGCATAACAACATCCATATCATGGGAATACCAGAAGGAGTAAAGAGTGAGCAAAGGGTCAAGAAACTACTTGAAATAATGACCAAAAACCTTGCTGATCTCATGAAGGGAAAAGATACACAAATCCAGGAAGCTCAGAGAGTCCCAAACTAGTTGAACCAAAAGAGGCCTACACAGAGACACATCATAATTCAAATTGCAAGGCTTAGAGACAGGGAGAGAATCCAAAGCCACAAAAGAAAAGCAGGTAGTTACCCTCAAAGGAGCTCCAATTAGACTGTTATCTGATTTCTCAACAGAAACATTTCCGGCCAAAAGGGAATGGTGTGAAATATTCAAGGTGATGAAAAGCAAGGACCTGCAACCAAGGCCACATTTCCTAGCAAGGAGGCCATCATTTAGAATCAAGGGAGAAAAAAGGAGATTCCCAGACAAGAAAAAGCTAAAGAAGTTTGTTAACACCAAACCAGTACTGCAACAAATGTTAAAGGGCTTGCTTTAAGAAGAAGAAAAAGAGAGAGAGAAAAAAAAAGCAGAAGAAAATAGTCTAAAAATAAAATGGCACTATATTGTATATATCAATAATCACCTTAAATGTAAATGGCTTAAATACTCCAACCACCTCTATGCCATGTCAAAAGTCATAGAGTAACTGAATGGATAAAAAAAATAAGACCCATATATACGCTCCCTAAAGAGACCCACCTCAGATCAAAAAATATGCACAGACTAAAAGTAAAGGGAATAAAAAAGATTTTTCATGCAAATGGAAAGGAGGTAAAAAAGTTGGGGAAGCAGTACTTATATCTGACAAAATAAACTTTAAAACCAAGGCTATAGTAAGAGACAAAGGAAGACACTACAAAATGAAAAAAGAAACAATCCAAGAAGAAGATATAAGCCTAGTAAACACTTATTAACCCAACATAGGAGCATCTAAATATGTAAAGCAAATCTTGATGGACTAAAGAGAGAGATCAACAGAAACACAATTGTATTCAAGTATTTTAACACCCCACTCAGTTCAATGGATTGATTTTTCCAGAAGAAAATCAACAAGAAAACAGTGTCCCAAAACAAAACACTAGATCAAATGGACTTAATTGAAATCCTCAGAGCATTTCACCCCAAAGCTGCAGAATATACATACTTTTTAAGTGTACATGGAATGTTTTCTAAGATAGACCACATGTTAGGACACAAAGAAAATCTAGATAAATTGGGGAGGATTGAAATCATATCATGCATCTTCTCTGACCACAATGCTGTGAAGCCAGAAATCAATCACAAGAAGAAAACTGAAACATACAAAGACATAGAAGCTAAATAACATGTTACTAAACAATGTACGGGTCAACAACGAGATCAAGGAAGAAATCAAAAGATACCTTGAAACAAATGAAAATGAGGACACAGCAATCTAAAATCTGTGGGACAAGGGAAAGTAATCCACAGAGGGAAATTCACAACATATAGGAGTATTCAAAAAAAAAAAACCCACAAGAAAAAGGTCAAATACACAATCTAACTTTACACTTAAAGGAACTTGAAAAGGAACAAGAGACAAAGCCAAAGGGAGTAGAAGGAAGGAAATAATAAAGATCTGAGCAGAAATAAACAAAATAGATTCTAAAAACACAATACTTAAAAATCAATGAATCCAAGAGCTGGTCCCTTGAAAAGTAAACAAGATTGACAAACCTTTAACCAGACTCATCAAGAAAAAAAGAGAGGACCCAAATAAATCAAATGAGCAATGAAAAAGGAGAAATAACAACTGACACCAAAGAAATACAAAGGATTGTAAGATAACATTATGAGCAACTATATGCCAAAACCTGAACAAACTAGATGTTATGGAAAGATTTCTAGAATCATACAATCTTCCAAAACTAAATCAGAAAGAATCAGAGAATCTGAATAGACAGATTACATCTTTTGAAATTTAATCAGTAATCAAAAAACTCCCAACATAAAAAAGCCCTGGACCAAAAGACTTCACAGATAAATTTTGACAACATTCTGAAAAGAACTAACACCTCTCCTTTTCAAACTATTTCATAAAATTCAAGAGGAGCAAAGGCTCCCAATCTCATTTTATAAGGCCAGCATTATCCTAATTCCAAAGCCAGATAATACACTATAAAAAAAGAAAATTATAGACCAATATCCCTGATGAACATAGATGCTAAAATTCTCAATAAATATTAGCAAACTGAATACAGCAATACATCAAAAAGATCATACATCATGATCAAGTGGGATTTATTCCAGCAATGCAAGGTTGATAAAACATTTGCAAATCAATAAATGTGATTCACCACATTAAAAAAAATGAAGGATAAAAACCACATGATCATATCAATAGATGCAGAAAAAGCATTTGATAAAATCCAGAAACCATTTATAATAAAAAAAAATTCTGAGCAAAATGGAAATAGAGGGAATATACCTAAATGTAATACAGGCCATATATGACAAGCCCACTATAAGCATCATACTCAACAGGCAAAAATTAAAAGCATTCCCCTTAAGATGGAGAACAAGACAGCAATGTCGTCTTTCACTGATTTTATTCAACATAGTACTGGAAGTCCTAGCCACAGCCATCAGACAAAAAGAAGAAATAAAAGGCATCCAAGTTGGAAAGGGAGAAATAAAACTGTCATTATTTGCATTTGACAGGATATTGTACATAGAAAACCCCAAAGATTCCACCAAGAAACTACTAGAATTATTAAATGAATTCAGCAAAGCAGCAGGATACAAAATTAATATCTAGAAATGAATTGCATTTTAAAATGTCAATAATGAACTAACAAAAGGGAAATTAAGAAAACAATCCCATTCACAATTGCTACAAAAACAATAAAATACTTAGAAATAAACCTAACCAATGATGTAAAAGATCTGTACTCGGAAAATTATGACCCTGAAGAAAGAAACTTAAGAAGATACAGATAAGTGGAAGCACAAACCATGCTCATGGGTAGGAAGAATTAACATAATTAAAATGTCCACACATTCAGTGCAATTTCTATCAAGATTCCTATGATATATTTCACAGAATTTGAACAAATATTTCAGAAATTTACATGGAACCACAAAAGGCCCCACATAGCAACAGCGATTCTGAGAAAGGAGAACAAAGTTGGAGGAATCACACTACCTAATATCAAACTATACTATTAGGCCATAGTAATCAAAACAACATGGCACTGCAATAAAACAGAGATCAATGGGAAGGAATAGAGACCAGAAATAAACCCACACCTATATAATCAATTAATATTTGACATAGAAAGCAAGCACATACTGTGGACTAAAGACAGTTTCTTCAATAAATGGTGTGGGGGAAATTGGACAAACACATGCAGAAAAATCATACAAGATTACCTTCTCACACCACACACAAGAATAAATTGAAAATGGATCAAAGACTTAAATGTTAGACCCAAAACCATAAAAATCCTGAAAGAAAACATAGGCAGCGAAATCTTAGATATTGCTCATAGCAATTTTTTATCAGATACATCTCCTCAGGCAAGGGAAATAAAAGAAAAAATAAGCAAATGGGACTACATCAAACTGAAAAATTTTTGCACAGCAAAAGAAAATGACAACAAAATAAAAAGACAACCCACAGAATGGGAGAACATATCTGCTGATACATCTGATAAAGGGTTAATACCCAAAATTCATAAAGAACTTTCAAAACTCAACACCAAAAAAACCCAAACAACCCAATTAAAAACTGTGCAAAGGACCTGAACAGACACTTCTCCAAAGAGGACATACAGATGACCAATAGGCATATGAAAAGATGCTCCATGTCACTAATCATCAGAGAAATGCAAATTAAAACCACAATGAGATATCATCACACGCCTGTCAGAATCACTATTATCCATAACTCAACAAACAACAAGTGCTGACAAGGATGTGGAGAAAGGGGAACACTTTTGCACTGTTGATGGGAATGCAGATTGGTACAGCCACTGTGGAAAGCATTATGGAGATACCAAAAAAAATTAAAAATGGATCTGAGTCTTTTGACTCACCAATCCTAGTTCTGGGAATATATCTGAAGGTACCCAAAACACTAATTGGAAAAAACATAAACACTCCCATGTTCAATGAAGCATTTACAATCACCAAGATATGGAAGTAGCCCAAGTGTTCATCAGTAGATGAGTGGGTAACACAATTATGGGACATTTACACAATGGAATACTACTCGGTCATAAAAAGGAACTTTTTCCCTTTGTGACAGCATGAATGGACCTGGAGAACCTTATGCTAAGTGAAATAAGCCTGTCAGACAAAGACAAATACTATATGATTTCATTCATACGTGGAATGAAAAAACTGAACTAACAAGGAAAATGGGGAGAGCAGGATGACAACTAGTGGGGTGGGAGAGGTTAGTGGATGGAAGGATTGAGCAAAAAGGAGAAAGGACTCATGGACATGGACAACAGTGTGGTGACTGCCTGGGTGAGGAGGGTGGCTAATAAGGGGACTAAATGGTAATGGAAAAAATACCATAAAAATTAAAATAAATAAAAATAAAAATATCTATGTTTACTTAAAAAAAAGGAAACTATTTTCAGGAGAACTGTGAGATTTTCAGTGAAGATTCACTGATGACATTACCCTCATATTTCCCAGACTTTGTAATTTTCCTCTTCACTTTCCTATGTGTATTCATTAGAGTTTGTGATTTCAGATTACTAAATGGCACAGTGGGGAAGTAACAGGCAGTGACCAAGATATCATTATCTCAGACTATCCAAATAACCAGGTTTTGGATAGTCTGGTTATTTTGTAGTCTCCCACAAAAAATTCTGCTTGTTTGTTTGTCTGTTCATTTGTTTTAGGCTGCCTCCTTGGTTTTACAATGACTCTGTTTTCCCAGGAAATGAGAGCAAGAAATAAAGCAAATAGAAAAAATGATTTAGAAAGAGGTTCTTGGAAAAGAGCATCAGCAGATAATGTTAATGAACACTTAGGTGAGACTGGTAATGTTTTCTTGTTTTATAGCAATGATTGAATGATTTTTTTCTGATAGTTAAAGAGAAAAATCGGAATCTTTCAAAACAGTCATGACCCACCCTTTTTTCTCCCTAAGGAGCTAAGTTTATAGATAAAAGAAACAGACATTTCAAACCCCAGTAGCCATATTAATAATCAAAGACGATAGTACTTAAAGCTGGGGAACATGAATTATAAACAGGCTCTTCAGTATTAAAACTTTGTCATCCTTAGGTTTCTATTATTTCTTATAACTTGTTCTCTTTCTTTAGCCCAAGCGTTTTATCTGTGTCATCACTATTTTTCTTCCTCCTCCCAGCACCTGAATGTTTGTGTCTCAAGACACAATTCAAAGACCTTGAGATATTTTTAACCCATACCCATTTATCTTCATACCTGTCCAATTAAAATTGTTCCTTTCTGACAAATACCATATGATATTACTAATAATGGACTCTAAGAAGCAAAATAAATGAACGAACAATATAGAAACAGACTCATAAATGCAAAGGACAGACTGATAGCTACCACAGAAGAGGGGGTTTGTGTGGACTTGGTGAAAGAGGTGAAAGGGTTAAGAAGTACAAATTGATAGTTACAAAATAGTCATTAGAGATGTAAAGTACAACTTAGGGAAAATACTCAATAATATTGTAATACTATGTACAGTACCAGCTTGCTACTGGAAATATTTGGGGCCACTTTGTAAAGTATGCGATTAACCACTATGCTATAAATCTGAAACTAATATTAAAAATTGAATATAAAATATATATTGAAAAGTAAAGTTCTTGTCCTGGCTGATGTGGCTCAGTGGATTGAGTGCTGACCTGTGAACCAAAGGATTCCCAGTCATGGCACAGCCTGGGTTGCTGGCCAGGTCCCCAGCAGGGGGCGTGAGAGAGGCAACCACACATTGATGTTTCTCTCCCTCCTTTCTTTCTCCTTCCCCCCTTCTCTAAAAATAAACAAATAAAAACTTTTTTAAAAAGTAAAATTTTTTTAAACTTTCTCTTTTTCCATTCCTTTTAATAACTTCATGAGCTTATGACATCTTACTTTCTGACAGTAGTTTCTGAAGTCAAATAAAGAAATATATGTTAAGCATATACCAAAGTAACCAGCATATAGTAGATGCTTAATAAATGCAGTTCCCTTCTTTTCTCACCCCAAACTGGTTGCCTTGATTTCAACCTACTCTTAGTAACAGATCTCATACATTTAACACACTTTTTTTGCATTCATAACTCTCTACTATCAAACTTTTAATCTGCCCTCTATCTACCTGGTCATGCAATATATAATATATTAAACATCTAAAGTAACACAACACTTAACCCTATCAAGTTTACTTAGTATTCTCCAAGTGGCCATTCACATTTCTGTCTCTCCTAGTTCACTTCCTTCTCTTTTCCGGCTGCCAACTGACATGTCTAACTCTCGCATTAAAGTGTATCTTAAATCTCATATCCTCCAACTACTTCAGTCTTTGGTATTCTTCACTGAATCATTTTGACATGCAGATACTTACAATCGTTAAGATCAGAAAGGCTATTTAAATCCCATCTATTTGGAAGGCCAAATGACTTATACAAGAAGCTATCAACACCATCTGTTGTTGGCATACTGGGTTGGCATGCATTTGCTCTGGCCGACAGCATACTTCACATCAGTGATATTTCATACTTGAAAGTTTGTAGGTAGTAGTGCTTCTGTAACATGAATGACACTCAATATACTTAGCATATTTGCATTTTTATTTATCTTTTCGTAAGTCTTTTCTACTCCATTTAGCCTATAAGTGGCCTTGAGGCTTATACAACCTTAAACAGCTTTCCCTCCTGCTTTCCTAGCATAATAAAATCTCAGTCAATATTTGTTGATGGTAAAAGAAAAAAGCAAACAAAATATAACCACAGACATTGAAGTTAAGAACAATCGAACAACAACCAGAGGGGAGTGGGGAGGGGATAGTGGGGAGAGGGGTTTTCAGGAACTACTATAAAGGACACATGGACAAAACCAAGGGGGAGGGTGGAGGTGGGGGAGGGAGGTGGGTTTGGCTTGGGTGGGGTGGAGGGGTGGGGAGAAAATGCAGACAACGGTAATTGAACAACAACAAATAATAAAATAATACAAAATAAATATTTGTTGATGGTAATAAAAAGAATATTAAAATATTTTCTCATATCACAGGAATATTGTTGTGAAAATCTTTAAAGCTCAATGTGCTCCTCTGAGACATGCGATTTATACTGGAGTAAAAAAATTTTTACTTTTTCTAATCTTTTCCCAGTATTAGTTTTGAGGAGAAAGAATAGTAATACAAACCTGCCATGTCTCAAATGCAAATTTTTATGTCTTCGCAACCAGTAAAATTTATATAATTATTTGAGAAAAATCATATTCATTAGCTGAAAATTAAAAGATACCTTGGCCAGGTTAGTTTCACGAATAGAGCTTAAAATGTATACTGATAACCCTCAACAGTGCACAGGGTCCTATATCTGCTTCTAGTTTAAAGGCAGCAATAAAATGTTATTAACAAAACATGGGATACCCTCTAGAAACAATATTAAAGAAGTAATTTATAACAGTCTTACAGAAATGCTAGAAATAAGATACTCAGAGTCTAAGATAAAACTGTTATACTAAATTCCATTATATATGAATCCATATTCTTATAAACGCCCAAATGCCTTCAGGCTGAACAAAATACGAAATTCAAGATTCACTGAGTATAGAATTTAGGTAAGAAAAAGCAGTTTTCAAATAACTTAAATAATAAAAATCAAGATGGGAAGCACATATATAAGGTGCCAACAAAATACTTACCTTATATCTTTACAAACTATTAAATCTCAATTTGTTAAATCTGTATAAAATGATAGGAGCGTATATAACCAGACTCCACATTTTAAATAGCATTATCATATAGCCCATAAAAAGTTCTAGGCCAGAGACTGGCAGTCTGAAAGATTAGTCAACTTTTACTTTGTCATGATTTCTCAGCAATTCAACCCCTTATCTATAAAAATGGTAGTACAAATACACACCTCTTTCTTTCCCACAATAAGTTATTGTAAAGAAAGATTATAAAATGTTTTTAAAGATAATTTGATCTCCTTGAAGACTCCTCACATACAAATACAAGGTATTCAACTATACGTGGTTGTGGCTATGTCATTTCATTTTTCCCCCCAGCTACTAATAGCTCAGAAACAGCTAAGCAAAACCACTCAGTTTGGAAACAGCAGAGTTGTCTACTTTATTAATCTGTTTCTTATGTGAACTGAGCCAGAGTGATACATTCTTATTGATAATGCCACATTTTAACAATTTTATTTAACTAATTAAAATAAGAGGGCACTACTTACCAATTTTGATCTGGAAAAAAAAAAAAACTTCTGGAACGTGAACCTTGGGTAGTTTGGACATCTTCACTTCTGCATTAGCTAGAGTAAAAGACCTCTAAGTAATTGTATGGACCAAATACACCCAATGTGTACAGCTACCTACTCATCAACGGAGTACAGTTTATATTATTCATCAGTGTGGCAATATCAGAGTGTCTTCGCTGAACCTAAATTGGATGGCTTTTTTACAGGGTCATCTGGGGCTATCTATGTGTCTGGGGTGGAGTCATTTTTTGATTGAAGGGGAAGGGGGCATTGCATTATTGTTTATGGTGATGGTACTAGCAAGACAAAGATCCGTGGGGAAAGAGTGTTGATAACCACCAGAAAAGTGAGAGACATCGTGTTTTCCCCTTACTTGCGCTGATTGACTAGCTCTAAACTGTAAAAGAAGGAGTAGGAGTAAAAACTTACAGTCCTGTTCATACAAGATATGAGAATCTGAGCTTATTCAGGGCTGCTTTGAGGTCCAGTTGAGAATTAGAGGTAAACAGAGGAAAGTATTTATATCTAGAAGTGTTCAATGTCAAAGATGGTGGTGGGACAACCAGACATGCCAGGAATCAGCATGAGCACGAATAGTCTTGTTCTAGAGTGCACGTGATGCCACCATGCCAGACACACATCGATATTTGGGAGGAGACTCCACAAAATGATCTGGGTATCAGGGCAATTGACATACAGATGTTAACGCTGACAGCATTGTATATGTATTCACGGGGTAACAAAATTAGTTACATATACCCAACCTATTTACAAAAGCAAACTGCATCTATTCCAAGGTATCCTCTCATATTTATCCGGCAGAAACTCAATAATCCATTTCACAATTAAACTATACACACCCATCCTTATATAAATGTAAGTCCCCTTAGCCGAAGTCCAATTTTTATTCTGTCTCATCAAGACCCCACTTAGATCAACCGAGTATTGAACTTTATGCAAACATAGTGACTATTCTGGATATTTACCATTTTAAATATAATAAAATCATATAATAATTTGATCATATAATAAAAGTTTATTAGTGTTAATAAATGATCGAGCTGCAGGAGATCCTGCTGGAGTAAGTAGAATTCGTAATTCCTTGCGACCACCCAGAAGATAAAGCCCTTTCTGTGTTGGAGCAATTTTCCATTCACAAAAAACGAAAATGCCAACCATTCACCATCCTGCATTCTATGCCAGAGGGTCTGGGAAGACCTAGGCTCCACTAATCAGACATGGTGATTCTGGATTTCTTCAAGAAGGTAATACAAAGTGGAGACAAGAGAATATTCTGTGGTGGCTAAATCAGTTGCTACAAGCTCAAGTTCCCTGCTCAACACAGATAGGAATCTAGCTGCTGGGGTTCCAGTCCTTGGTAACAGCCTGTGCTTTTCATTCAACATCTTTCCTGGCTCTGTATGTGTGCACTGAATTTTCCAACCCTCCGAATCTGTCAGCTATTCGATGCGCTATTACTAAATTCCATTTCTGTTCTTTGCAACAAAGAACTCTGATAAATTTGGAAGGTAGGAAGATTTTTCCTAATATAGTTTTTAAAATAGTAAATATTATTTATTATTTATTATTAAGCTGGACATGTTCTTCCACCAGACAGTAACATAGCTCTCATGGTCCTTTTGTTAATATATCTGCCAAATGTTGCCTTATCAGAGTCATTTTCTGACCAACCTACCCAAAAAGTATTTTGTATCAATTCTGCCCCTTCAAGTCCTGCTGCATTTTCCTTGATATCATTTATCTCTGACCTCACATGATATTGTTAATTATTATACTCACCCACCAATATGTAAGATTCAAGAGAGCAAGAACTTGATATGAGATGTATTTTTATATCAGTTCCTTCATTGCAGCTTTTTTTCTTAACACTTTAAAATTAAGGTTTGTGGGGAAAGTCAATCAATTACATTCTAATATACTGTATGGTCATCTACTTGTATCAGTTAGCTGTTGTAATTTGTAATTGCTTTAAAAAACAACATCCAATGTAATATGGGAAATTAAGCATTATGGAAGCAATTTGACAAAATCAGAAAGATCAGAATATTTAGTGATGATGCACTGCTGGAATACTGAGTGTTTGTATACAACCGTAAGCCATGTTTTTAAAAAAGACCTGTATATGCTCGCCTTTCTCCTCCATTATTCTGCTGTCATTTTTAATATTCATACATAATTCAAAGTGCTATTAAGCTGAATTACCAAGGCAAAAACATCACTGTTGGCATCTTGTGTTAGTTTTTAAGTTATTTTACATATTAATCAATATTAGTAGTGGTGCCAGAGTTTTAGTAAAGGGAAGTTTCTGTCCAGTATCATCTCCCAAGTAAGGATAGTGTGTTGCAACTCCACATTCTCGTTATTTCATCTGTTTCTTGCATATCTATACTATTCCCATCCCATATTTTTCTAAAGACCTCAGATATTTTACAGAGAATTTTTGAATTGTGGAAATTTAGTATTAAAAAAATGGAAACCCCTTTGACATGAGACAACAGGAGCGATGACATAGTGTCATCTCAAACCCTATAGAAAGCTCCTCATGAGTCATAACTAATCATGTTGCCACTGTCAAGCAAGGGCTTTGAAACAATTCAGAGAACAAGAGGTATAATGGTCCTGAGAGTGGAAGCTGCAGTAATGGAAAGAGCACTTGCTGAGGGTCAGATCTCATTCTGAATTCTGGCTCTTCTATTAACTAGCTGTGTGCTGATGGGCTTCATTTTTCACTTCCAAAAAATAGAAAAGTTGAGTTCCTTGTTATTCTCAAATTCTACAAATTTTTCAGAGTCTAGAGAGAAGATGAGATGTTTGCTTTCAGAATAATAATATCTGAACTGAAAGCTAGTTGTACAGAATTTCCTTTTCTAGTTTTGGCAACTCATTGGCCCTTGAACTTCAGTCACTGAGTGAAATCATGGTGATCAAACACAGGGCTGTTCTAGGGGGTAGGAGATGAGAGAGTGCCATCATGTTTGGCTCTCCTTGCCAGTGCCCTGACTATCTCATGAATAAAAGAAAACATTGTGGAAAAATGGAGAGAAAATAAACTGCTGGCCTAGCAAAAGTTTCTGGGAGCTTGAGAGCAATTGAGAGATTCGATGTTCTCCCTGGGTTTATCCAGTTTACTTTCTAAATACACTCCGCATCTGTGATTGCTTCTAGCTCCCACTGTTTGTCACTTGCCAATCTGAAAGAGCTGGGTGGGAGGGACTATAATACCTCTTGCTCCTTGACCTAAATTGAAGATGGGAGGTGAAAAATCAAGCATTTGTATGTTCATATTAACACAGGAAGTGTAAAAGGTTTCCTGTCTGTAGGCAAAGATCTAAATTGTGCATCAACAGGGTGAAAGATAACTATAGAAACTTCAAAACCTTTTATAGGCCTCCATGTCTGTATGCAAGTTACAATGTCAATATACAGCTGATGGCTAGGGATAGGATGACAAACAATTTTTTAAAGCAACATAACAGTCCTCAGAACTCTCAAACTAAAGCCTTTGTTTTTTTGCATTTTTAATTGTTATTCAAGTACAGTTGTCTCCATTTTCCCACCACCACTTTTCCCTGCCCCACCCACCACCACCTCCCACTCTCAATTCTTCCCCTCTTTGGCTTTGTCCATGAGTCTAAAGCCTATTTTTTTTTTTATCTACAGGTCTTACTTTACATGGGCATCATTGAAATAAACACATCTGCCATAGCTTATGATTCACTGCAAACTTATGAATAAACATGTGTTAAAGGGAAGAAAGAATTGCATTTTGGCTTTTCTTTCCTACAGAAGACTGGTGTGCAAATGTGGCTGCACATGTTGATATCACCTGGAGAGTTATAAAAAAAATTTAAGGACTTCCAGTCAAGACGGCAGTGTATGCAGCCATGGCTCACTAGCAGCAAATAGCCTCAGTTAACAGCTTAGCATCAGCTTGTAATCTCCAAGCCCAGCATGGGTAGCAGCCATCTCAGATTACTTTATAGTTCAGGCAGGGCGGCCCCAGGCAAAACACAGGTGGGGACTGACCTTGGCCTGCCCCATCTGAGAAATCCCAGGCCAGCCCACCCAGTGGACAGCTACAGACCACGTTAAACACCACCACCCTTCCCCTGTACAGCTGATTCTCCATGGAGGGTGGAGGATGGTGGTAAGTGGTCAAAGCCAATCCTTGCAGCTGAATGGCTGGGTAAATCCTCCAAATGACCTGCCAACATCCACCAAGGCTCTACTAGAAGAGGAGAATGTACTCAGCCCACATGGAAGGTGCATCTTGAATACTGAGTGTTGGTGATAGGGGAAGCTGTACCACTGGCTGTACAGGACACCTACTACATTAGGCCACACCACCAAGACACAGAGTCAAAGCATCTCTACCTAATACATTAAAAAAAACACAGGGAGGCTGTCAAAATGAGGAGACAAAGAAACATGGCCCAGCCGAGCTAATGTGGCTCAGTGGATTGAGTGCCAGCCTGCAAACCAAAGGGACACTGGTTCAATTCCCAGTCAGGGCACATGCCTGAGTTGCAGGCCAGGTCCCCGGTGAGGGGTGCACAAGAAGTAATCACATATTGATGTTTCTCTCTTTCTACTTCCTTTCCCCTCTCTCTAAAAATAAAATAAATAAAATCTTAAAAAAGGAAAGAAAAGAAACATAACCTAAATGAAAGAACAGATCAAAACTCCAAAAAAAGAGCTAACTGAAATGGAGATAAGCAATCTATCAGATGCAGAGTGCAAAACACTGGTTATAAGGATGTCCAAAGAACTTAGTGAAGACCTCAGCAGTATAAAAAAGATCCAGTAGAAACCAAGTATACACTAACTGAAATAAAGAACAATTTACAGGGAAACAACAGTAGAGTGGAAGAAACCAAGAATCAAATCAATGATATGGAATATAAGGAAGCAAAAAACAACCAATCAGAACAACAAGAAGAAAAAAGAATCTCCCCCCCCAAAAAAATTAAGATAGTATAAGCAGCCTCTGGGACAACTTCAAGCATACCAACATTCAATCTTAGGGGTTTCAGAAGGAGAAGAGAAACAGCAAGATTTGGAAATCTATTTGAAAAAATAATGAAAGAAAACCTTCCTAATTTGGTGAAGGAAATAGATATACAAGTCTAGGAAGCACAGAGAGTCCCAAACAAGATGGATACAAAGAGGCCCTCTCCAAGACACATTATAATTAAAATGCCATATGCTAAAGATAAAGAGACAATCTTAAAAGCAGCAAGAGAAAAGAAGTTAGTTACCTGCAGGGGAGTTCCCACTATAATGTCCACTGATTTTTTAAAAGAAATTTTGCAAGCTAGAAGGGATTGGCAAAAAAATATTTAAAGTCATGAAAGGCAGGGAACTATAGCCAAGATTGCTCTACCCAGCAAAGTTATCACTTAGAATCAAAGGGTAGATAAAGAGCTTCCCAGAAAAGAAAAAACTAAAGGAGTTCATCACCAAACAATTATTATGTGAAGTGTTAAAGGTACTGATTTAAGAAAAAGAAGAAAATCAAAGCTATGATAATAAAATGGCAGAAAATACATATCCATCAACAAGTAAATTTAAAAAACAAGCTAAACCATGGCTTGTGTGGCTCAGTGGATTGAGCACTGACCTCCAGACTGAATGGTTGCTGGTTAGATTCCCAGTCAGGGCACAGGCCTGAGCTGCAGACCAGGTCCCCAGTTGTGGGCCTATGAGAAGATACTGATCCATGTTTTTCTAGCACATCAATGTTTCTCTCCCTTTCTTTCTCCTTCCTTTCCCCTCACTAGAAAAATAAATAAATAAAGTCTTTAAAAAGTAAAAATTAAAGAATTCTAAAAAAGTTCAGTTTGCAATGAAATGTTAAGATGGTTTAAAAAATAAAAATAAAAAATTTAAAAAGCTAAGCAAATAAGAACAGAGATAGAATCATGGACACAGAGAGAATTTTGATGATTGCCAGATGGGAGGAGGGTGTGGGGGATGGGAGAATAGATGAGGGGATTAAGAAATACAAAGAGGCTGGTGAATATCTCCACAGCTAGCCTTTTTCCCTTTCTTGGGAAAGTAAAATAAAAACTTTGCTCTCTGCAAAAAAGAAGTACAAAGAGGTAGTTACAGAACAGCCATGGGCATGCAAAGTACAATTAAGGAAATGGAGTTGCCAAAGACCTTACATGTATGACCCATGGACATGGCAATGTTGTGGGGATTGCCTGAGGGGGTGGGGGGCACTGGGTGGAGGGGGCAAAGTGGGAAAGAACAGGATAACTCTAATAGCATAATCAATAAAAAATAATTTTAAAAAATAGAAAAGAAAAACACCGGGTGCCTGTGTTCGACTCCTAGAGATCCTGATGTAATTGGCCTGGGCACTGTCTGCCCATCTGCAGGCCCAGAGCTCTTCAGGAGTGTCTCATGTGAAGCCAGGGTTGAGAATCTCTGTTTATCAAGGCTGCCAGCAAAGGGCCCACGCCAGTAGGTCCTTTTTGTGATTGTTAGCTTGGAAGTGGGACATCTGTTTACTAAGAAATTGGGCTGAGGCAGCAATTCATTCTGTTCAGAGCATAAAATCACATTCAGCTGTTAATGGCTTTTTCGGTGCATTGACATACAATGGATTCAAACTAGCAATGACCTTCACTGTCCATTGCCTGTAATTAAAGATGTCTGCGACCACCATAATCCAAATTGGAGCATGATTAATTCTCATAATTACCACGTGCCTTTTTGCAGCTCTAGAAACAGAATGTATCTAGGCCACTAAAATGAGATAGTTATAATGATAGAAAACAAATAACAATAACGCTTAGTATTTATTTCATCCTTAATCATTATTTTTTATACAGCTGACATTCATTAACTAGTTATTCCACATGATGTCCTGGGGAAATAATGCAGAATTATTATTTGCATTTCAATTCAGTCAGTGGAGCATTAAAGCATTTTGTCAGGTCTTAAGAGTTGCAATATTTTTTGAGTTTTCTTTTTTTAATTAATTTATTTATTTATTTATTTATTTATTGTTTCTGAGAGTTATTTTTCCATTACCATTTAGTCCCCTTATGCTCCCCTTCCCCCAGCAATCACCAAAATGTTGTCCATGGGCCCTTTTCCTTTTTGCTCAATCCCTCTACCCACTAACCCATTTAACTGTCATCCTGCTCTCTATCTATGAGTCTGTCCCATTTTTCCTTGTTAGTTCAGTCTGTTCATTAGATTCCACATATGCATGAAATCATACAGCATTTGTCTTTCTCAGACTGGCTAATTTCGCTTAGCATAAGTTTCTCCAGGTCCTTTCATGCTGTAGCAAAGGGTAAAATTTTCTTCTTTTTTATTGCCTAGTAGTATTGTGTAAACGTCCCATAGTTGTTTTACCCACTGGTAGACACTAGGGCTGCTTCCAAATCTTGGCAATTGTAAATAACACTGCAATAAACATAGGAGTGATTATGTTTTTCAAAATAGTGTTCTGGGTTCCTTCGAATGTATTCCCTCAGGTGGGATCACTGGGTCAAAAGGCAGAACCACTTCTAATTTTTTTGAGGTATATCCAGACTGCTTTCCACATGACTGCGCCAATCTGCATTCCCACCAGCAGTGCAAAAGCATTCCCATTTCTTCACATCCTCACCAGCACTTGCTGTTTGTTGATTTATTGATGATAGCCATTCTGACAGCTGTGAGTTGACATCTCATTGTGGTTTTAATTTGCATTTCTTGGATGATTAATAATGTGGAGCATATTTTCATATGTCTATTGGCCACCCGTATGTCCTCTTTGGAGGACATTCAGGTATACTGAGGACCTTTGTCCATTTTTTAACTGGATTGTTTGTTTTTTTGGAGTTGAGTTTTGTAAGTTCTTTATGATTTTGGATATTAACACTTTATCAGACATATCGACAAATATGTTCTCCCATTCTGTGAGTTGTCTTTTTCTTCTGTTGCTGTTTGCCTTTGCTGTGCAAGAACATCTTTATTTTGATGTAGTACCATTGGTTTACTTTCTCTTTTGTTTCCCTTGCCAAAGTAGATATATCTGATAAAATAGTTCTATAAGCAATGTCCAAGATTTTGCTGATTATGTATTCATCTATGATTTTTATGGTTTTGGGTCTAACATTTAAGTCTTTAGATGATTTTTAATTTATTCTTCTGTGTAGTGTAAGAAGGTGGTCTAGTTTCATTTTTATGAGATGCTGAAGAAAGAAACTAAAGAAGATAAAAATAAGTGGAAGCACATATTGTGTTCATGGATAGGAAGAATTAACATCATTAAAATGCCCATATTATCCAAATCAATGTATAGATTCAATGTAATTCCTAACATATTTCACAGAACTGGAACAAGTATTTCAAAAATTTATAAGGAATCACATAAGGCCCCACATAGCAACAGTGACCCTGAGAAAGAAGAATAAAGTTGGAGGGATCATGCTATCTAATATCAAACTATCCTATAAGGCCATAGTAACAAAAATGGCATGGTACTGGCATAAAAACAAACACATGGACTAATAGAACATATCAGACAGCCCAGAAATAAACCCACACCTTTATAGTCAATTAATAGTCCACAGAGGAAGCAAGCAGATACCATGGGCTGAAGATAGTTTATTCAATAAATGGTGTTGGGAAAATGCCAGTTGCAATTTTTAAATCCTTTAGTGCACATATAAGTTTGTGACTTCTCTTTAAAAAGCACTTCTGGGAATATATCCAAAGGAACCCAAAACACTATTCGAAAGACATAAGCACCCCTATGTTCATTTCAGCGTTATTTACCATCACCAGAATATAGAAGCAGCTCAAGTGCCCATCAGTAGATGAGTGGATAAAACAGTTATGGGGCTTCTGGCTAAGATGGAGGTAGAGGTAGATATACTTTGCCTCCTCACACAACCAAAAGAAGGACAATAACAAATTTAAAAACAAAAACTAACCAGAACTGCCAGTAAATTAAACTGTATGGAAGTCTGATAACCAAGGAATTAAAGAAGAAACATTCACCCAGACTTGTAGAAGATATGGAGATGGGCAGCCGGGGTGTAGAGGACTCATGGCAATGGGGCAGCTGGTGGACCAGGTGGTCCCATGTTTGTGTGCTGATTACCCGGGAGGAACAACTGGGGAGTGAGACAGACAGTTCAACCCAGGATTCCAGCCCAGGGAAATAAATACCTCAATACCTCTGACTGAAAAAACCTGTGGGAGTTGAGGTGGCAGCAGAAACTCCCAGGCTCACAGGAGAGTTTGTTAAAAGAGACACACAGGGTCCTAGAATGTACACAAACCCACCAACCCAGAAATCAGCATCAAAGGGCTCAATTTGCTTGTAGGTAGTGGGGGAAGTGACTGAAAGCCAGCCTAGAACCAAGCAAGCATCACTGTTCCGTCTCTGACTCCTCCCGCACAGACAATGCAGCCATGTGGGTTGCCCCACCCTAAGGCTCCCCACCTTACTATATAACAGGCATGTGCATCAAGACAAACAAAATATGGCTGAAATGAAAGAACAGGTCAAAGCTCCAAAAATAGAACTAAGTGATGAAGAGATAGCCAACCTATCAGATGCACAGTTCAGTGCACTGGTAATCAGGATGCTCACAGAAATGATTGAGTACAGACACAAAAATAGGGGAAGAAATGAAAGCTATGTAAAGTGAAATAAAGGAAAATATACAGGGAACCAACAGTGATGGGGAGGAAACCGGGACTGAAATCAACAATTTGGAGCAGAAGGAAGAAATAAACATTCAACCAGAAAAGAATGAAGAAACAAGAATTAAAAAAACAAAAAATGAGGAGAGGCTTAGGAACCTCCAGGACATCTTTAAATGTTCCAGCATCTGAATCATAGGGGTGCCAGAAGGAGAAGAGAAAAAGCAAGTAACGGAAAACTTATTTGAACAAATAATGAAGGTGAACTTTCCCAACCTGGCAAAGGAAATAGACTTCCAGGAAGTCCAGGAAGCTCAGAGAGTCCCAAAGAAGCTGGACCCAAAGAGGAACACACCAAGGCACATCATAATTACATTAGCCAAGATTAAAGAGAAGGAGAGAATCTTAGAAGCAACAAGAGAAAAGGAGACAGTTACCTACAAAGGGGTTCCCATAAGACTATCAACTGATTTCTCAAAAGAGACCTTACAGGCAAGAAGGGACTGGCAAGAAGTATTCCAAGTCATGAAAGGCAAGGACCTACATTCAAGATTACTCTATCGAGCAAAGCTATCATTTATAATAGAAGGGCAGATAAAGTGCTTCCCAGAAAAGGTAAAGTTAAAGGAGTTCATCATCACCAAATTCTTATTATATGAAATGTTAAAGGGACTAATTTAAGAAAAAGAAGATAAAAAATATGAACAGTAAAATGACAACAAACTCACAATTATCAACATCTGAACCTAAAAAAACAAAACTATGGGACATTAATACAATGAAATACTACTTGGCCATAAAAAAGAAGAAAATTTTACCCTTTGTGACAGCAAGGATGGACCTAGAGAACATTATGGTAAGTGCAATAAGCCAGTCAGATAAAGACAAATACCATATGATTTCACTCATATGTGGAATCTAATGAAAAAACTGAAATAACAAGGAAAATAGGGACAGACTCATAGATAGAGAACAGGAGGACAGCTGGAGGAGGTGGTGTGGTCAGGGTGTGGAGGAATTGAGCAAAAAAGGGAAAAGGACTCATGGACGTGAAGCACAGTGTGGTGATTGCTGGGGAAGAGGTGTATAAGGGAACTAAACGGGATGGAAAAAATACAATAACGATTGAATTTTTAAACAGGCAATATCAGGGCTTTGGGGACTCAGAGACAGTGAAACGTGCACTGAGCTCAATAAATACTCTCTATCAAAGCAGACAAATGAATAATGAATTTTATGAACAGCTTGTCATTACAATCTCCTTTCTGTTTCAAGTCCCACTAGTAATCTCCAAGGGAGTTTAAAAGTCTTTATGTCCAGGATGAAAAGCAATAATCTATTCACCTAAACAATAACCCCAAATTTGTACTCACAAAGAAAATGGTAATATTTTTAAAGTTCCAGATCTTGTAGAGGAAGAGAGGACATTTCCTGACTTTCCAACTTCTAACTCCCAATTATTCACTTCCAACCATAAGGGACTGAACATGTAATATTTTTATCAGGTTTTATTTATTGTTACTGACCGTGTCTAACACTTTTCTTCATACCTTTATAGATTGTAACATGTTTACTCACAAATTGTCTCTTAGGTAATGGTTATTATCCCCTCTCTAGTTTATGAGTAAGAAAACTAAAGCTCAGAGAAATGTGGGAACTGGTACAAAATGTAGCAGGAACAGGATTAAAGCCCAGGTTTGTTTGACTCCAGAAATCTAAAGATAAAGCAAAACCTGTAGAAATTGTTGAAATTTGTTTCTGGGCTTCCTTAGCTCTCTTTGTGAGTATTCTCTCTGAGGTTTCCCTCCACTGCCGTGACCCACCCTGTGTCTGAAAGCTAGCCTCCTGTCCTCCTTGAGAAGCTCATTTGATATGCTCTGTGTCAGAACCTCACAAACGAGCTAAATCGAACCTCCTGCAGCCTAGAAAGGAACCATCTTGTAGTTCCTCTTTCGTCTCTGCATTCCAGTTGGTCACTCGGTCTGTCTGTCATTTTTTTTTAATGTTTATTCTATTTCTGCCATTGCTACTTTAAGTCCAGGCTCTTGAACAAGTCTCCTTTCACTCTCACCATCTCCTGCCAACCAGTTAATTATCAGCTGGACTAATAATCCCCAACAGTGAATTTGTGATGCAATTTTTAACTTAAAACCTTCCACAGGATCCTCATTTCTTATCAGAGCAACTCTAAACCTTTTTATCTGTCTCTCAGGGCATCTCATATTTCCCCACATTATTAACATGATTTCTATCTCCTAATCAATTCAACTTTATTAAAACTCATAAGTTGTCATTAGACCTATTCATTATTCATTGTTAGATCTGATAATAAGTGTCTAATTATTAGCTCTAAGAGTTCATTCTTAGATCTCATAATTAACAAATTGTGGGTGGCACACAGGATTGTCCAATGAATGATCAGGGGAGATTCTCTCTGAGTCGCCTGGCAATGAGCGAGAAGAGATTAATGGCTCCTACTCCCAGTGAAACAGGCTGCTCATGATTTCCACTTCCCCTAAGGTTTACAAGAGTTGGGCGGCAGGCATTCCCAGAATCACTTAAAAAATCTCACTCAGGTAAGTGACTTGACACCCAAACTCAGACAGGTCCCTTACAGGGCTCCTAAAGAGCAGCCTCAGTGCCTGCCACTGTCCCTGACTCAAACTAGCCTCTGAGCAGAATGCTGTGTGAATGAATGAAGAGGTTGGCATCAACAGCTGTTTTAATGGAGAAACAGGTATGGTCTCTTTCAACAACAATTGAAGAACTGAAAAACTTTATATGATCCAAAAATTATCCAAAATAAGTTTAAATTAGAATTTTCACAGAATGTTGAACTCTATTGATTTATAAGCTTGTGTAGTTTCTGTAGTTATTGCTGGAACTTCATACAGATACCAGCTTCTGACTTATAGCAGATATATTTTCCATCACGTTCAAATATACAGTTCCCAATTCATAAACTCAAAAAGAACAGTCACTATGAGTAGTAATAAAAAGGGAAAGCAATAAGGAAATGGAATTCCTAATTACCTTCAACCTAAAATTCATGGGACCTACATGAGCTAGAATAACACAAAATAAGGTGGGAATGGAGAGAAAGCAAGGGAGATTCACTTTAGATCATATGGTGGTAAATGAGGTAGAAAAGTTGATATTTAGCTGCAAAATGGCCTATATACTGATGACATATAAAAAAACATACAATGGATTATAATACAAAGGTGATTTAAAAAAAAAAAAAACAGCCATAACAGGAAACACATTTCCTGAGAGCAAACTATCAGACAGGGTGTAAATATGGATACTTTATACAGACTATTTCATTTAATCTTTAAAATAAATCTATATGGGCGTTCTGACCAAGATGAAAGGGTAGGTAGAAACCCTTCACTTCTATGCATAACCAAAAAGAGAATAACAACCAATCTAATTTCCATAAACAACCAGAAGTGCCAGAAAATCAAACTGCATGGAAGTCCAACAACCATGGAATTAAAGAAACAGTCAAACAGAACAACCAAACTGGTAAGGTAGGGGGCAGAGAGAACCCGCTGCAAGGCGGCCAACCATGTGGGTGGGTCTGGCTGCCCACCGGGCTGGCTGCAGCGAGGTGGTGTGCTGTGCAGGAGGGGCTGACTTAAGGGAAAACTGAGACTCAGAGGTGTCTGTGGACTACGGCAGCTGCCACGGTGGGAGAAACTCCCAGTCTAACACAAGAGTTCAGTGGAAAGTAGGCTTGAGACGTGCAGGGGAGCTGCATTGTTCCCTCCCTGGACCCTTCCAGACAAGCAGTGCCCGAAGCACAGCAAGGAGGGTTGCCCTGCCCTGGTGAATAACTATGGCCCCGCCCCCTTACAACTTAACAGGTGCCCTGAACAAAGAAATAGGGCCAAAATGAAAGAACAGAGCAAAAGTTCAGAAAGAGAGCTAAGTGATAGGGAGATCGCTAAACTATCTGATGGAGAATTTAAAGCCCTGGCAATCAAAATGCTCACAGAACTGATTGAGCTTGGTCAAAAAATGAAAGATACCCAAAATGAAGTAAAGCAAAATGTTCAGGGAACCAACAGTGAAGGGAAGGAAGCCAAATCAACGATTTGGAACAAATGGAAGAAATCCAACAGGAACAGAATGAAGAAACAAGAATTCAAAAAAATGAAGAGAGACTTAGGAACATCTGGGACAACTTGAAATGTTCCAATATCCAAATCATAGGGGTACCAGAAGAAGAAGAGGAAGAGCAAGTAATGGAAAACTTATTTGAACAAATAATGAAGGAAAACTTCTCCAATCTGGCAAAGGAAATAGACTTCCAGAAAGTCCAGGAAGCCCAGAGAGTCCCAAAGGAGTTGGACCCAAAGAAGCACACACCAAGGCACATCATAATTACACTACCCAAGATTAAAGACAAAGAGAGAATCTTAAAAGCAGCAAGAGGAAAGGAAAGAGTTACCTACAAAGGAGTTCCCATAAGGCTATCAGGTGATTTCTCAAAAGAGACCTTACAGGCAAGAAGGGGTTGGAAAGAAGTATTCCAAGTCACGAAAGACAAGGACCTACATTCAAGATTACTCTATCGAGCAAAGCTATCATTTAGAATGGAAGGGCAGATAAAGTGCTTCCCAGATAAGGTCAACTTAAAGGAGTTCATCATCACCAAGCCCTTATTATATGAAATGTTAAAGGGACTTATCTAAGAAAAAGAAGATCAAAACTATGAACAGTAAAATGACAACAAACTCATAACTATCAACAAATGAACCTTAAAAAAAGAAAAACAATGAAAACAAAAACTAAGCAAACAAGTAGAATAGGAACAGAATCAAAGAAATGGACATCTCACGGAGGGACTTCAGTGGGGAGAGGGAAGTGAGGAATGGGGGGGGAGGTACAGGGAAGAAGAAGCATAATTGGAAGGCATTAAATAGATGGGGAGAGATAAGAAAAAGATGATATAGGAAACAGAGAACTCAAAGAACTTATATGTACAACCCATGGACATGAACTAAGGTGGGGGGGAATGCTGGAGGGTTGGGGGGTGCAGGTTGGAGGGGGGATAGAAGGGGAAAATTGGGAAAACTGTAATAGCATAATCAATGAAATATACTTTAAAAAATAAAGATAAAATAAAATAAATCTATATGATAAATACTGTTCTTCTGAATTTGTTGGTGGTAAGGAAACTAAGGATCAGAGGTTAAGTATTTTGTGTATAATTTTTATCATGTAAAGAGACTAAAGGTAGGAGAGGCAGATAAGTAATTAACCTATAGTCATGCAAACAGTGAACGGCAGAGGTAGAATTTGAATCCAGCTCTTTTGACTGCCGGTCACGTATTTCTAGCCAATATAAAAACATATGCTGCCCTGGCTGGTGTGGCTCAGTGGATTGAGCACTGGCCTGCAAACCAAAGCGTCTAGGGTTTGACTCACAGTCAGGGCACATGACTGGGATGCAGGCCAGGTCCCCAGAAGAGAACACATGAGAGGCAACCACACACTGATGTTTCTCTCCCTCCCTCCCTCCCTTCCCCTCTCTGAAAATAAATAAAATAAAATCTTTTTAAAAATAAAAAAAAGAGTCCCAGCTGAAAGCCTGAGATAGGTAGAGGTAGTTTTGCCTCCTCTACACCACCATCTACCAGCAGGGGGCGCATGATAGGGAACCACATGTTCATGTTTCTCCTCTCTTTCTCCCTCCTTTCCCCTCTGTCTAAAAATAAATATTTAAAATCTTAAAAAAAAAAAAAAACATGCTAATTTAATGGACCCTCACTGCAACTCTACCTCCTAGATATATTTTTCCCTATACTACAGACACCCACTGGGGGTTACCCCTGGTCCTCAAGTTTGCCAGTTGCGTGGGAAAGAATAGATAAATGGATTTGACACTAGAGGCAGCATTGCCAGACTCCTTCACCTTTGGTTAATTAGGAGCAAGCACGCTGGGCAGAAAGACAGTTAGGGTATTGGAAAGAGATCAGACTCAAGTGGTGGGAGTTAGAGAAGCCCTGCTGTGAAGATGGGCTGTGCATCAGCGTGGAGAGCTCAAAGCTGCAAAGCTCACAGGACTTTTACTAAGGGAGCATCACAAGCAGCTTTTAAATCAAGATGTTTTCTTCCTAGACCATCAATAAAGAAAAACTACAAAACAGAAAATAAAAGCTGTAGGATGACTGAAAGTTAGGTTTTATTAAATGTCTTTAGTTGGGCAGGCAGACTGGTGGTTAACAAATTTTGTGGAGACCTTGCTCTCGGTGAGGTTCACCAAAGGCTATGGAGAATATAAAAAGATAAATCCAGTTTGTCCTCGATAAGTTTGTAACTAGGGAGATACTACATGGCACAATATACCAAACTGTGTACAGTATAAAGCCCTCACCATTCAACAAGGTTCATGAATCCATTTGATCCATCTGATTTCCCACTGCTGAATACCATACTTAGTGCACACACACCTGCCTAGCTTCAGTTAGTAATAATGTTTATTGAACACACTAAGCTGAGTAGGCATCTTTGCTTCCCAGGAATAACCAACTGTAATACCATAAACTAGGACATACTTTTCCTTCCCTTCATTGTTTTTTTTTTCAGAGTAATAGATAAAGATCATTTTAAGCAAAGTTTAAATCAAACTTAGTTAAAATCACTCAGTCCACTGATTATCCTCTCAATGCATCTTTTTTTCTATCAGCCTAATGCCTCACAACTCATTTCCTTTCTCTACTCCTTAAATCATAAGTGCAATGTTTTATAAGAAAATGGGAAATAAAGAACAAATTGACAGTGGCCAGAGGGGCAGGAGGGAGGGGGGTAAGGGAGAAAAGAAGGGGAAGGGTCAAGTCAAGGAACAGGTATAAAGGACCCACGGACAAAGACTGGGGGTTGGGGAGGATTGAATGCGTGAGGTGGGTGGTGGGGATGGCAGGGGAGAGTAATGGGGAAAACTGGGGACCTCTGTAACTGAACAACAATAAATTTTTTTAAAAAAAAAGAAGAAAGAAAAAGGGGTATTCATACACTGGAAGTACTCTTACAGCTTTCCTTGCAAATTAAAAAAAAAAAGTTGAAATATTAACATTTAAAAATCCAGAGGAGCAAGGGCTGGTTTTGACTGGTTGGTTTTCAACAGGCTCATTGTGATTTATTTTAGGTTATGGGTATTTGAATGAGAACATAATTTAATGACTGTCTCTGGAAGAGAGTAGATTTCACCAAGAATTAAAACCACCGTGTAAATTTTCTTGAGTCTACAGGGTCAAACCCCTACAGAAACTAGGTTACTAGGAAGACTGCACTATAGAACTAGTGCGCTGCTAAAAATAGACAAATTGAAGCCATAAAAAAATTATAAGGAAAGCATTTATTACATTATTAATAAAAGTTTCTGTTCACCATGTGCCTAATCCATGCCAATACTGTGTCAATTGCTTTGTTTAGCACTGTGTTTAGCACATAGCAGTCTCTTAATAAGTACTGGTTGATTTAACATCTTATTTTTAACCTTCAAAAAAAAACGTGCATGTAGCTTTTATTATTTTCATTTTCCATGTGAGAAAATTAGGTTAAATAGCTAATAAATGATGTCTAAGCACTTTTCTCTGTACTGAGTTGCCCCTCACCAGGCAAAGGAAATCTGATGATTCTGCACTGAATACAATTTACAAAGAAAATTGACTCTATTTTCTGTAATTTGGATGTCCTTAAACCGGGCATTTGAAAGACCCTTCCAAGTTGCAAGCATATAGAAAATACAAATGCATCACTCTGCATGCAGAACCGAGTGGTTAAATATGCAATGACTTGACCTTCTATTGTTGTAGATTTTCGTACACACCACTTTGAGGTCCTTTGAGTGATACAGAGTAAGACACCAAATATATTACTTAACTTGATAATTATTATCACAGCAAACACAATAGTAAAAAATTGTATAACTGAATTTTTATTTAATTTTTAACTATAGAAAACAAATACAGGATGTGGCAAAAGCAATTTTTAATTATGAGTACACAAAACACAGAATTAATTCTTGTGTTATTATTTTTTAGTTATTGTATTATTTTCCACACAAACAACTATAAACCTACTTTTCCCCCACCCTATATACAGAGAGAAACAAACAATTAATAAAAAGAAACTACATTGAGAGGAAAAAAAGTAGATTTTAACACAATTGACATTTGGTCTTTATAGTCTATTCTAACTCTAGTATTTTAGAATATATATTGCCAATAGTAAACAATAGTTCTCACTTTCTTTTCTTTTATTGGAAACAAACTTGACATACTTTCTTCCTTCTTTTTGTTGCTATCATTATACCGATAGTACCCAATAGTCCCCCCAAATCATATAATCATCAATTCTAAGAATCAGTTTAATTGGTAGCAAATCATCATTGGTATTTTCATATTGGAGATGGAGAAAATACAATAGGGAAAAAATGTGATCTGTCAATATCCTGAATCAAATGAGAAAAACACAAACATAAGGGAAAAAAAAAAAACAAAAACACTTCAACTCCCAGGGTGTGTATCCTAAAAACTTAAATAAAAAATATTATTAATTACTCTTATTTTTAACACACTGTCATAATCTTGAACCAATAATTACATATTATGATATACAACAATAGATATTTCAAATATACTGTGCATTTTATTTCTACAGCAGTTTGATTTTTAAATATTTATATCAAATCTAACAGACAAATCAAATATTAAGCATAATATTAGATTATCTGTATTTGAATTTTATTTACCAGTAATTGAGGTAGAAAGAATATGCAGCAATGGAATCTATTTATATTCCCTCTACATTATTTGTGAGGTTTTGGACTGACCTTAATAAATTAAATATTATGAATACATTAGCCTTCAGAAACAAGAATGAAGAGGAAGTAGACATTCCCTTGAAAATCTATGACATTGCTTGCTTAAAAGATTCAGTAACTATGACAGTCATATCAGTCTGAATGATAGATACTTTAAAATGTTCCAGGAAACACACAGCAGAGGTTTTCATTGAAAACAACAATGGTTTTACATGAAATGTGCCCCATGCAGACAGATTTCCTGGAATTTAGCAACCAGCACGGTAGGTAAGTGAGGGGCAAGACAGGGCGTTCAGGACAGTCAGTTATGGGGCCTCGAGTACGTTACCTCACTGCCTCATTGGCAAAATGAGGTGAATAACACCAAACTCCAACAGTTATGGGAAAAAGAGGCACCCGGGCGGACATGCTGGTTTCATTCTTGTGTACAACTAAATCCTTCAGGATGGGAATCGTAAACTGCAGCCTAACTGCTTCACGTGACACAGGCTTCATGTGTGTCTTTTGTCGAGGTGTTGCTCAGTTTCTGCATCTGACACATGTCACCTTCCTCATAAGTATAAGGTGAGAATTTCTCAGAATAATAAATCTATGGGAGATTCGTATTGCATATTACAAAATTTTCTGTTATTATTATTTATATATTTTTTAAACTACATTTTTTCTACAATGGTTGAAAAAACCATTGTAAGCAAAATAGAGTTCACAGGATTTGCAGTTTTGCAGTGGAATTGGGAGAGAGAAAGTAAATTGTACAAACCAAACAAAGTGATGTTTAGTAAGTACCTAAGGCTATATAACTGACCACTTACCGTGGGATATGGCAGCTCTGTGCTAAAATACCGATATTTTTAAACAGTCCCTTGAAAAGCTTAATTCCCTGTGATAAATAAAAGACTTTTATCTCCAAAACCTGAGAAACATAATGCACATCTATTTCTGATTCACAAATGCATTGATCAGCCAGTACATCGAATCTGCATGTTGAGAATTTTACATTTTCATTTGTACTTACTGTTTACATATTTATTGCACTCCACTTCCTACCTAACAATGAAAACTGGCAGCTTATTAAAGCTGGGAATTCAGAGGCACTAAATGCAACAACAACAAGAGGAACAATTACCCATAGTAGACAACAAAAGTTTTCTCTGAGAGCTACGGTAAGGAGCATACTTTTGATGGCTTTTGTTCTCTGTCAGCTTCCAGGCAGGCCATTAGAGGAAGGGGGAGGAGAAAGAAAGCAAAAAGATCTCAAAGCACTTGGCCGGTTTTCCTTAACGAGCTTCTTGTCTAACACTCCAACAAAGGCTGCCCCAGAAATGGGCCCCTGGTGAATTTGAGATTCTTAATCCACATGTTTCCTCACACAACTGCATGAGGAAGAGTGGGACCTTCCTCATGCAGTTGTCATGCAGAAGGCATCCTGGCCTTTCACATAGGTCCCTAAAAGCAAGATCCAAACCATTATTCACATCTGTATCCCCAGCTCCCAGTCAGGACTGGGTATTTGTAGAATCAATTTGAATAAAATTATGAGTTTTTGAGGGTGTTAGATAAAAAGATCCTTTAAATGATTTATTTATAAAGCATATTTTTTCCTGGCCAAACTATGTCAATTCTAAAAACTGTGTTAATCCATGTTGATCCATGAAACTCCTCCACCAGACACATATGGACTTGTTGTAATCTATTCTTATTTCTTACCCACTTATCCCCATGTTTATCTAACCAATCATCCACTCTCAGACTTCCTTGCCAGTCTACGTGCTTTGAGTAATTTCAGCCTTACCTAAGACATTCCAGTGGCCAGCCTCTAAGATATCCTTGATCTCCTCTTTCTAATGGTACAGGAAAATAAATCAAAGAGCCACGAACAGTATGGTTCAGGTGGTTGGACATCATCCCACAAAGTAAAAGGTCGCCAATTCAATTCCCAGTCAGGGCACATTACTGGGTTGTGGGAAGAGACAACAAATCAATGTTTCTCTTTTACATTGATGTTTCTCTCCCTTGCTTTCTTTCTCCCTTCCTTCCTCTCTCTAAAAGTAAATAAATAAAATACTTTTAAATATTTACCCTATAAGCTGGAGGCTAAGTGTGTTCCCTATAGCCAGTCCATGCTACCTCCAACTGTCCAAAAAAAACCACTGTTAGCAGGAACTCTAATATTGTCACCAGCAGTCTTCTTTTCTGACTCACTTGCCCTGCTTCCACTCATCCACTACCAAATCTCTGGGAGAACTTTATGTCCTCCACTCTGGGAGCCCAGTAAAAGTTGACTTTACTGGCAGCATTTTGGCTTTTGAGCAGTAGCAGCCATCACTAATAGAGGTGATAATGCCCCAACAGGGCAAGGTCTGAAAGCAGTATTGAAGACTCAGTAGCGTGTTCTTTGTTAAAGGTGCTGAAGGTGGTCACAAGCAGTGCCTGGGAGCTCCCCGTCAGTCTGCCGTGAGACAGAAGGTATTTCATAAGGGTGAAGTATCAGACCGACCTCACACTGAGGATCTGAGTCAGTGACTACTACCGGCACCGTGTGTGCCAACCAATTCTCTCCACAACCTTCTGCAGGCTAGTGGCCAGAGAAACACCTACTACCATCACAAATGCCACTTTAATGAAGCAGTTATGCTCAATGACGCCATGGCCAAAACCCAGATGAAGCTCCCCTGCAAAAGCTGCACTCTTAAAGACTTCATATTTTTTAGAGTCCTTTTAGATTCACAGCAAAATTGAGAGAAAGGTACAGAGATGTCACATATGCCCCCTGCCCCCACACATGCATAGCCTACCCATTATCAACATTCTGCCACCAGAGTGGTATATTTGTTGTGACTGAAGAATCTACACTGACACATTATAACCATCCATGGTCCATAGTTTACCTTACGGTTGACTCTTGATGTTGCACATTCTATGTGTTTGGACAAAGGTGTAATGACATGCATTCATCATTATAGTATCATAGAGACTATGTTTACTGCCCTAAAAAAAATCCTCTGTGCTCTGTCTATTCATCCCTGCTCTCCACCCCCAGCCCCTGGCAACTACTGATCTTTTTACTACCTCCATAAATTTGCCTCTTCCAGAATCTCATATAGTTAGAATCATAGTATGTAGCTTTTTCAGGTTGGCTTCTTTCACTGAGTAATATGCATTCAAGTTTTCTCTATATCTTCTCATGGCTTGATAGCTCTTTATTTATTTTTATTTTTATTTTTTTTAGCACTTAGTAACATTGCACTCTGGATAAACCCACAGTTTATCCATTCACCTACTGAAGAACATCTTGGTTGCTTATAAGGTTTGGCAATTCTGAATAAATCTGCTATTAACATCTCTGCAGGTTTTCATGGGGGTATAAGTTTTTAATCCCCTTGGGTACATACCAAGGATCAAGACTGCTGGATCTTATGGTAAGAATATATTTCACTTTATAAGAAGTCATTAACCTGCCTTTCAAAGAGTGGTATTATTTTGCATTCTCACGAGCAATGAATGAGAGTTCCTGTTAATTCACATCCTTGCTTGAATTTTGAATTGTCAGTGTTCTGAATTTTGGCCATTTTTATTGATGTGTAGTACTATCTCATTGTTGTTTTAATTTGCATTTCTCTGGTGACATAATATGTAGAGTATCTTTTCATATGCTTATCTGCCATGTGTATATCTTCTTTGGTTAGGTGTCTGTTATAAAAGTGACATTTTAATTAAATTTAAGAAGCAATGCAGTAAGCTAAATTATTCCCTTGTCATTTATCCCTTAAAGTTATCTCTCTAAGTCAAAATTTTAGAAAGGAAAAGAATTAGAAAGTAAACACATTCTTACTTCAAGATATTATAAGGATGCAGTAATCAACACAATGTGATATTGGCATAAAAATAGACACAGGGACAAAGGCAACTTAGTAGAAAAAAAGAATATTCAACAAGTAGTGGTAGATACTAGATATCCACAAGCCAAAAAAACCCAACAACTTTGGTCTGAACATTATTCATACACACACAAAATAAAGTACATACTATGTTATTCAATATATATAAATCTAGGAAATGCAAACTAAACTATAATGACGAAAAGCAGATCAGTCATTGCCTGGGAAGAGGGTAACAGAGAAGACTAGGAGCAAGGGATTACAAAAAGACATAAGGAAACTTTGAGGGTGAAGGATATTTTCACTCTCTGAATTGTGGTGATAGTTTCTTAAATGTATGCATATATCAACTCATCTAATGGGATACTTTAAATAAGCGCAGTTTATTATGTCAATTATACCTAAATACAGTTGTTTTTTTTAAGCAAACAAAAAAATCATTACTCTACTTAAATAAAGCACGTGTTTACTTAGAAAAAAGAAACAATGAGGAAAGTGGGAAGATGCCCACAGTATATTGCTATGTGCGAAAAGCGAGGTTCAGAACCATACTATTACTACTAATAGGAAACTCACAAAGTAGTTATCTGTGGCAGATGTTCTAAATGATTTCTGTATATAAATCCTGTGTCAGTTGATCTTTCTGGAAGCAAATGCTGAAAAGTTAGAAGTGGAAGTGGTTTATTAGGAGGTGCATGTTAGATGAAGAGGAAGCAAGGGTGGGCAGGGAGAGCCTCAGACTATCAAACAGATTGGTATAAGTCTAAGCCAAACAAATAGAAAGCTCTGAAACAAAGGCTTCCTTTTAGGGAAGTCTTATCTCAGGTTGGATAGAATTGGCCAGGCCCTGGTAGTCCCACGGTGCTGACAATGGCCATGGACTGCTTAGAAGTGGTGTGCCCTCAACTAGAACAAAAGTCCAGGAGGATCCCAAAAGCTTCAAAGAAGAAGGCTGCTGGCTACTGGCACTCTGTGCAGAAGAACAGCAGCTTCTCTCTTAAAGGGAGGTCTGAACAGCTGCCAAACTACCAAATGGGAAGAATACATTTTCTTGCAAAGCTCTTAAGTGTTCACTAACTTCCCAGAACTGGTTCTGAGTCAGTTGGAAGAGCTGCAATAACAATAAAGCATTGCAAATCTTAATGAAAAAGAAATGAGCTTAAGATATCTTACCACAACTATTGATCACAAGGTTTGAAGAAACAACCATTTCTTTAGCATATTTTGCCCCCTGTGTAGAGGTACAAAGAAATGCCCAAGTGGTATACTTAGCCTTTTCCAAAAGAAATTTCTTCTCTATACCTGCCCAACCACTTTCTCTAAGTAAATTCTTCTCAAGAAGTACCTGTACTTTGTTTGTTTGCTAAAACTATGCCAAGTGGAACCTCTAAACTAGTATTTATTGATTTATATTATTGTTATACAGTAGTAGTTTTCTTGCAGGTCAAAGTGAAATCTATAGTTATCAATGCAAATGACTTCACCTGTGTTTTCAAATTCAGTTGAATCAGATCTGCAAGTAAACATGCTCAAATAGGAAATAAACTTGCTATTTCCGAGATGTTCCCAATCAAGAGAAAAAAAATAAATCTCCCAGGGATGTCCAACTCATGGCCCATGGGCCACATGTGGCCCAGGATGACTATGAATGCGGCCAAACACAAAGTCATAAATTTGCTTCAAAAACTCTTTTTTTTACTCATCAGTTTTTGTTAGTGTTTGTGTATTCAATGTGTGGCCCAAGACAACTCTTCTTCTTCTATTGTGGCCCAGAGACTCCAAAAGGTTGAACAGCCCTTCTAGACTATTGAGTGAAGGGGACATGGCAAAATACCCTCGCAGGTCTACCGTTTAAAAAGTGGTTACATCACTGAGAGATATGAATAATTAAGCAAACAATTGCTACCTGCAAGAAACAGAAAATGAAGGCTAATATCAACTACATATCAACTCTAACTCTGAAATACACACACACACACACACACACACACACACATTTATTTATTTATTTATTTTCCCTGAAAATCAGTGACTCCAATTTAATAAACTGGCACAAATTATTGACTGGTTCCTTATGTTTTACAGATTGACACATAAAACTTTTTAAAGCTTTACCTGCTCATCTTAAATGATTACACATTTTTTCCTATGTTCTCTCTTTTCTAATTAACTGCCCTACCCTCAAAACTTACACACATATACATTCACACTCTAGTTTCTATTGAATCTATTGGGTGATATTGGTTAATAAAATTATATAGGCTTTGGGTGTACAATTCTATAATACATCATCTGTATATCGTATTGTGTGCTCACCACCACAGGTAAATCTTTCATCACCATTTACCCTACCCATTACCCTTTTCCACCTCCCACAACCTCCTTTCCCTCTGGTAATCAGCATACTGTTGTCTATGTCTATGAGATTTTTTCCTTTGCTTAATTCCTTCACATTTTTCACCCAGTCCTCCAACCTCTCCCCTCTGACAGCTGCCAGCCTGCTCTCTATATCTATGAGTCTGTTGCTATTTTGTTAGGTTACTTTGTTCTTTTGATTCCATATATAAGTGAGATCATACGGTATTTATCTTTCTTTAACTAGCTTATTTCACTTAGCATAATAATCTCCAGGTCCATCCATGCTATGGCAAAAGGTAAGATGTCCTTCTTTTTGATGGCTGCATAGTGTTCCAATGTATAACTGTACCACAGAATTTTTACCAATTCATCTTCTCATGGACACTTGGGCTGTTTCCAGGTTATGGCTATTGTAAATAATGCTGCTATGAACATAGAAGTGCATATATTCTTTCAAATTGTTGTTTCAGGATTCTTGGAATAGATCCCCAGAAGTGGGATCATTGGGTCAAAAGGCAGGTCCATTTTTAATTTTTTGAGGTGACTCCATATTGTTTTCCATAGTGGCTACACCAGTCTACCTTCCAACAAATAGTGCACTAAGGTTTCCTTTTCTCCACATCCTCACCAGCACTTGTTGTTTGTTGATTTATTGGTGGCAGCCATTCTGGCAGGTGTGAAATGGTATCTCCTTGCAGTTTTAATTTGTATTTCTCTGATATTAGTGATGTTGAGCATCTTTTCATGTTTATTGGCCATCTGCATGTCCTCTTAGCTGTCTGTCCATGTCTTTTTTCCATTTTTTAATTAGAGTGTTTGTTTTTTTGGTATTGAGCTGTGTAAATTCTTTATAAATTTTGGAAATTAACCCCTTATCAGATGTATCATTGGCAAATATGTTCTCTCATTCAGTGAGTTCTTTTCATTTTGTTGATGTTTTCCTTTGCTGTGCAAAAACTGTTTAGCTTGATATAGTCTCATTTGTTTACTTTTTCTTTTGTTCCCCTTGCTCAAGGAGATATATCAGAAAAAATATCACCATGAGAAATGTCTAAGATTTTACTGTCTATGTTTTTCCATAGGATTTTTATGGTTTCTAGTCTAGCATTTAAGTCTTTAATGCATTTTGAGTTATTCTTGCTTAATCACTTTAATTTAAGCTTGTACCATGATTATGGAAATATATCGTAAATCAAGAGAACAAGACCTGATACTGATATCTACTATTAAATATTCTGCCTTAGGTTAAATATTTTTAAATATTTTTATTTAAATAATTTTTTAATTCAATTTTTGCAAATGCCCCAATGATGACTGATTAAAATACAAAGATGGTCTTTCTGCATAATGGACATGTATTCTGCCTCCAATGTACACGAGAGAGGGACTCTCTCTTCAGGTAGTATTTAATTTAAGGAAAAGCAATAACAAACATATAAAGTACATGGAAAAACCCACAAAAAAGAAAACATCCAATCAGAAATTTTGAGCCATTTCCCTATATGAATACAGTGGCAATAACCAGAAAAAAAGTTTAAATGCCTACATAAGAAGAATTTGATTGTGTGTACATCAAAAAAAAAAAAGCAAAAATTCAGGAATGTGATTCAGAATAACATTTCATATAAGTGACCCTTCACTTTTGCTATGTTTCAGACTTTGTGCTAAGTTCTTTACTGATGTTATTCTATTTAAACTTTACAATGTTGGGATATAAATGTTAAAATCCTCATTTTATTGAAGATAACACAAATAAATGAAAAGGTTTACCAGTGTCATGGATTGGAAAACTTAATGTTGTTAAAATGTCCATACTATCCCCAAACTCTACAGATTCAATGCAATTCCTATCAAAACTCCAATGGCATTCTTTTCACAGGACTAGAACAAATAATCTTAAAGTTTGTATGGAACCACAAATGACCAAGAATATCCAAAGTGATCTTAAGAAAGAACATTGTTCATTCACAAGAACAAAGCTGATAGTATTACGTGTCCTGATTTTAAACTATACTATACTGCTATAGTAATCAAAACAGTATGGTACTGGCAAAAATACAGACAAATAGATTAATGGAACAGAATAAATAGCAAAGAAATAAACTCATACCTAGTCAATTAACCTACAACAAAGGAGAATTTTCCATGGGGAAGAGATAGTCTCTTCAATAAATGGTGCTGGGAAAACTAGATAGTTGCATGCAAAAAATGAAGCCAATCCATATAAACCAGACTTTCTTACACCATATAAACAATAAACTCAAATGCAAGCTCTGAAACCATAAAATTCCTGGAAGAAAATGTAAGCAGTAAACTCTTTGACATCAATCTTAACAACCTTTTTTGGATCTGTCTTCTCCAGCAAGAATAAAAGAAAAATAAACAAATGGGACTATCAAACTAAAAAGATTTTGCACAGCCAAAAAAAAAAAAAAATCAATAAAATAAAAAGGCAACCTACTGAATAGAGGAAGATATTTGCATGTGATATATCCAATAAGGGGTTGATGTCCAAAATATATAAAGAATTCATATAATTCAATATTTTTTTTTATTTTAACATGGGAAGAGAACCTGAATAGACATTTCTCCAAAGAAGACATACAGATGGCCAACAGGCGCACAAATAGGTATTCAACATTACTGATTATTAGGGAAATGCAAGTCAAATCCACAATGGAATACCACTTTACATCTGTCAGAATGGCTATTATCAAAAAGACAAGAAGAAACTAATGTTAGCGAGGATGGGGCAAAAAGGGAACCCACATGCATTGATGGTGGGATTGTAAATTGGTGCAGCCACTGTGGAAAACAGTATGGAAGTTCCCCAGAAAATTAAAAATAAAACTATCATACAATCCAGTGATTTCCCTTCTGGGTATTTATCTGAAGAAATCAAAACAGTAATTCAAAAAAAAATCTGCACCCTATGTTCATTGCAGCACTATTTACAATAGTTAAGATATGGAAGCAAGCTAAATGTTCATCGACAGATAAATGGATAAAGATGTGCTGTATACATACACAATGGAATATTACTCAGCCTTTTTACATTTTATCATTTGTGAAAGCACAAATAAACCTACAGAGCATTATGCCAAGTGAAATTGGTCAGAAAGGGAAAGACAAATATCACATGATTTCACTTTTTTTTTCAAAACTTTATTGTGTTTTTTCCCAATACCATTTATTTCCCTTTTTACCTCCCTCCTACCCACAATCACCATAGAGTTGTCCATGTCCATGAGTCCTTTTTCTTTTTTGCTTGATCCTCAACTCCTTAACTGACCCCCCTCCACAGCTGTCACCCTACTCTCTGTGATTTCACTTTTATATAGAATCTAAAAAACAAAACACACAAAACAGAAACAGACTCATAAATACAGAGAACAAACTGGTGGTTGGCAGAGGGGAAGGCATACCTCCTCATAGGTATGGGTGAAATAAGTGAAGAGATTAAGAGTTATAAATTTCCAGTTATGAGATAAATAAGTCACAAAGATGTAATATACAGCATACAGAATATAATCAATAATGTTATAACTTTGTATATAACAGATGTTAACTAGACTTATTGTCGTGATCATTTCATAAATCACAAAATATTAAATCACTAGGTTGTACACCTGAAACTAATATAAAATTGTATGTCAACTATAATTCAACAAAAAAAGATTATTAAAAAATAATATCCTCATTTTGGAGGTAAGAAAAATCAAACCTTAGAGGATTAAATACAAAACACAGTGAAAGATCCAGAATTCAAAAGCAGGTTTGTTTTACCCCTAAATCCATATTATTATGACTCCATATAAAGCAAAGAAACAGTGCTGTTGGCTCTCAAGCATTAGTTTGCACCAGAATCACATGGCAGACTGGTTAAAAGCCACCACTGAGCCTCACCCCCAAGGTTTCTGATTCAGTAAGTGCAGCCAGAAAATTTGCATTTTTATGCAGTTCCCAGATGACACTTCTAGTCTGAAACTATACTTTGAGACACAGTCCTTTAAACCAGTGGATTCCAGGCCTTTAGATTTTAGACAGCAAAAAAAATTTTAAAAATTAATGAAATTTGACAGTTCACCAGATTTTATTTTTGTAAATTGCTACATACATACATATATACATTCACACACATAAAAACCTATAATCTAGTGTCTCTGTAATTTGTTTTCTTTGTTATTTTTTTTAAATTAAGGCACAATTTACATACAGAAAAATTGATCCAGCAAGTTTTAACAAACATATATAGTCCTGTAACTAGCACTACAATCAAGATTTAGAACAGTGTCATCACTTCAAAAAATATCCCTGTGCTTCACTGTAATAAACCCCTCCCTTAACCCCAGCCCCTGGCAACAACCAATATGTTTCTCTCTATAGTTTTACCTTTTCCAGAATGTAATAAAAGTGAGATCATTCAGTATGTGGCCATTTAAGTCTGGCTTCTTTCCCTTAATATAATAAATTTGAGATGCATCTATTTTGTTTTGTATTATTTGTTCCTTTTTATTGCTAAAGAATTCCATAATATGGATTCTCTACAGTTTGTTTAACTAGGCCCCAGATGATGAGCATTTGGGTTGCTTCCAGCTTGTAACAGTTACAAAAAAGCTCTTAGAAAGTTCACACACACATTTTTGTGTGTGCATCTGGTAATGGAATTGCTGAATAATATGGTAAGAGTATGCTGAACTATATGAGAAACTCCTGAACTGTCATCCAAAATGGTTGTATCATTCCATATTCCCACCAGCAATATAAGAGAGTTGTTGTACATCACCAGTACTTAATAATGTCAGTTGTTTTGTTTGTTTTTAATCTAGACATTTAATGTACAGTGAAATCTCATTATAGTTATACTTTGTATTTTTCTATTGACTAATAATGTTGAAACTTTTGTTGTATCTTCTACTCTTTTTTTTTACTTGTTTGTCTATTATATATAGGCCCTTTTTCTTTCCATATAAATTCTAAAATTGGCTTCTTAATTTCTATTAAAAAGTACTGGCATTTTGAATGTCAAGGCTGACTCTATAGATCAATTAAGGGAAAATTAAGATCTAAACAAAATTGGGTCTTCTCAATAAGAAATATGGCAGTATCATTACATTTATTGTCTTCTCTAATTTCTTTCATCTGTAGTTTCTTGTTCCCATATATTGAACATATTTTGTAAGATTTATACCCAAGTATTTCCACTTTGATGCTATTATACTGATATTTCTCAAATTTCAATTTCTGGTCAGATCCAAACTGGTCGATAAATAAGTGGAAGCTACCCTAACCTCCTACCAGGACCAACCTGGAATTACAACAAAATTGCAGAGAAATCATCCAGAAAACCAACTGAACACTAGCTGGAGAAAAGTCTTAAAACCACAGACAGACAGAAGAAACAACTTCACCTCAACAAGAGTGATAGAGCATGTGTAGGAGGCATGAGTGGGCTAGCCCGGCTCCCACCACTGGCGGCTAAAGTCCCAGAGGGATATTTCAGTGGCCAATAGGGTTCCCCCTGACAAGTGTAGGGTCTTAATCCCAAGTTGGCATCCCTAGACTATAGCACCAGAACTGAAAAGGAACCCAGATAACAAACAGCTGTGAAAAGCTGCAGAATTTCTCTCTGCCAGGAAGACATGGCTGGAGTCACAGAGAACCTCTTAAAGGATCAATGCACAAAATTTCATTTCCAGCCATTTACCCTGGGCTCTGGCAGAGGGAGGACAGAGTGGACTAGAGACACTAGAGGAGAGTCTGAGTTTGGTGGCTCTGCGTAGACAACTCAAGGAACAGATACCAGGATCCCTGTGCTGAATCATCCCTCATACTGCAGAAACCATCTTCCTCAGGCAGAGCAGTCACCTCTAAGTGCCGACACCCTGAGAGGAAGCAACAGCCCTGCCTGCAGGAATTACTCTGCATAAGCCAGCCACTGATTACAGGTTTATTATCTTAACAACTGATCAGTTGAACAACTGATTAGTTTAACAACTAAGAAAATACAAAGAAACAGCCAAAATGAGAAGACAAAGAAATAAACCCCAAATGAAAATACAGGAGAATTCTCCAGAAGAAGAACTACATGAAATGGAGGCAAACAATTTATCAGATAGTTTAGAGTAATGATTATAAGGATACTCAACAGCATGAAAATATACATAGTAACCATAAACAGGACCAGTCAAAGATAAAGAAAACAATATCTGAAATAAATAATACACTGGAAGGAACATGGTAGGGTAGATGAAGCAGAAGATTGAATCAGTGATTTTGAAGACAAGGGAGGAAAAACACCCAGGCAGAGCAGCAAAAACAAAAAAGAATGTAAAACAATGAGAGGAGCTTAAGAAACATTTTGGACAAGAGGTGTAACAACATTTGTATTATAAGAACACCAGAAGGAGAAGAAACTGAGCAAGAGATTGAGAACCTGTTTAAAGACATAATGACTGAAAACTTTCCTAATCTGGTGAAGGGAAAACACAAATCCAGAAAGCTCAGAGAATCTCAAACAAGTTGGACTGAAAGAGGCCTACACTGAGACACATCATAATTAAAATGACAAGATTTGACTTCCGGCCAAGATGGAGGTGTAGGTAGACACACTGTGCCTCCTCACGCAACCAAAACAAGGACAACAACAATTTAAAAACAAAACACAACCAGAACTGACAGAAAATCAAACTGTATGGAAGTCTGACAACCAAGGAGATAAAGAAGAAATATTCATCCAGACCAGTAGGAGGGGCGGAGACGGGCAGCCGGGGTGGAGAGGATTCACGGTAAGGTGACAACTGGCAGAACAAGCGAGGTGGTGGACGGTCAAACGGGGGGAGGCCAGGTTGCAGCTGGCATACCCCACAAGGTGGTGGCTGGCGGATGCTGTGGCCCTACATTTGCACACAGATAACCTGGGAGGAACAGTGGAGGAGCAAAACAGACCACACAACACAGGGCTCCAGCGAGGGGAAATAAAGCCTCAAACATCTGATTAAAAACACCCGTGGGGGTTGAGGCAGCAGTAGGAAAAACTCCCAGCCTCACAGGAGAGCTGGGTGGAGAGACCCACAGGGGCCTAGAATGTACACAAACCCACCCACTTGGGAAGCAGCACCAGAAGGGCCCAATTTAATTGTGGGTAGTGGGGGAAGTGACTGAAAACCGGTGGAGAGTGGAGCAAGTGCCATTGCTCCCTCTTGGCCCCTTCCCCACGTACAGCGTCACAGAGCAGCGACCAGCATTACTCCACGCTGGTGGGCACCTAAGGCTCTGCCCCTTTACATAACAGGTTCTCCAAGACAAAAAAAAAAAAAAAAAAAAAAAAAAAGGCCCAAATGAAAGAACAGATCAGAGCTCCAGAACAAATACAACTAAGCAACGAAGAGATAGCCAACCTATCGGATGCACAGTTCAGAACACTGCTAATCAGGAAGCTCACAGAATTGGTTGAATTTAATCACAAATTAGATGAAAAAATGAAGGCTAGACTAAGTGAAACAAAGGAAAATGTACAGGGAACCAATAGTGATGGGAAGGAAATTGGGACTCAAATCAACGGTGTGGAACAGAAGGAAGAAAGAAACATCCAACCAAAAAAGAATGAAGAAACAAGAATTCGGAAAAATGAGGAAAGGCTTAGGAACTTCCAGGACATCTTGAAACGCTCCAACATCAGAATTATAGGGGTACCAGAAGTAGAAGAGGAAGAACAAAAAATTGAAAACTTACTTGAACAAATAATGAAGGAGAACTTCCCTAATCTGGCAAAGGAAATAGACTTCCAGGAAGTCCAGGAAGCTCAGAGAGTCCCAAAGAAGTTGGACCCAAGGAGGAACACACCAAGGCACATTATAATTACATTACCCAAGATTAAAAACAAGGAGAGAATCTTAGAAGCAGCAAGAGAAAAGGAAAGAGTTACCTACAAAGGAGTTCCCATAAGACTGTCAGCTGATTTCTCCAAAGAGACCTTACAGGCAAGAAGGGGCTGGCAAGAAATATTCCAAGTCATGAAAGGCAAGGACCTACATCCAAGATTGCTGTATCCAGCAAAGCTATCATTTAGAATGGAAGGGCAGATAAAGTGCTTCTCAGATAAGGTCAAGTTCAAGGAATTCATCATCACCAAGCCCTTATTATATGAAATGTTAAAGGGATTTATCTAAGAAAAAGAAGATCAAAAATAGGAACAGTAAAAATGACAGCAAACGCAGTTATTAACAACCACACCTAAAACAAAAACAAAAGGAAACTGAGCAAACAACTAGAACAGGAACAGAACCACAGAAATGAAGATCACATGGAGGGTTATCAACAGGGGAGTGGGAGGGGGAGAGAGGGGGGAAAGGTACAGAGAATAAGTAGCATAAATGGAAGGTAGAAAATAGACATGGGGAGGGTAAGAATAGTATAGGAAATGTAGAAGCAAAAGAACTTGTAAGTATGACCCATGGACATGAACTATAGAGGGGGAATGTGGGAGGGAGGGGTGGGGAGGATGGAGTGGAGTGAAGGGGGGCAAATGGGATAACTGTAATAGCATAATCAATAAATATATTTAAATAAAAAATAAAATAAAATAAAATGACATGACTTAAAGACAAGGAGCTAAAGGAGTTTGTTAACACCAAACCAGTACTGCAACAAATGTAAATGACTTAAATGTTCCAACCAACCAAAAGGCATAGGGTAGCTGAATAGATAAGAAAACAAGATCCAAATATATGCTGCCTCCAAGAGACCTCAGATCAAAAGATACACATACACTAAAAGTAAAGGGATATAAAAACATATTTCACGCAAATGGAAATAAAGAAGAAAAAGCTTGGATATCAGTACTTGTATCTGACAAAACAGACTTTAAAACCAAGGCTGTAGTAAGAGACACATAAGGACACTAAATAAAGAAAAAGGGGACAATTCAACAGGAGGCTATAACCCCAGTAACCATTTACACATCCAACATAGGAGCACTTAATATGTGAAGCAAATCTTGAAGGACATAAAGGGAGAGACCAACAGAAATACAGTTACAGTTGGGAATTTTAACACCTCATTGACTTCAATGGATAGATCTTTCAGGAAGGAAATCAACAAGAGACAGAGGCCTTTGGTAACACACTAGATCAAATGGACTTAATTACTATCTTCAGAGCATTTCACCCAAAACTGTAGAATATACATGCTATTCAAGTGCACATGGCACATTTTCTAGAATAAACCTCATGTTAGGATGCAAAACAAGTCTCAATAAGTTTAAGAAGATTGAAATCATATCATGCATCTTCTCTGACTGCAATGCTATGAAGCCAGACATCAATCATAGGAAGAACACTGAAAACCACACAAAAACATGGAACTTAAGTGACATGTTTTTAAACAATGAATGGGTCAACAATGAGATTAAGGTAGAATTCAAAAGATACCTTGAAGGAAATTAAAATGAGAACACAACAATCAAAAATCTGTGGGACACAGGGAAACCAATCCTAAGAGGGTAATTCACAACATTACAGGCCTATCTAAAAAAAGAAAAGAAAAGAAAAGAAAAAGCTCAAATAAGCAATCTAACTTTACACTTAAAGGAACTTGAAAAAGAACAACAAATAAAGCCCAGAGTTAGTAGAAGGAAGGAAATAATAAAGATCAGAATAGAAATAAAAGAAATAGAATCTTAAAAAATGATACAAAAGATCAATGTATCCCAGAGCTGGTTCTTTGAAAACATAAACAAGATTGACAAATCTTTAACCAGACTAATCAAGAAAAAAGAGAAAGGGCCCAAATTAATAAAATCAAAAATGAAAGAGGAGAAATAACAACTGACAACAAAGAAATACAAAGGATTGTAAGAAAATATTATGAACAAAAATAGGACAATATGGACAAAATGGATAAATTCCTAGAAATGTACAATCTTCCAAAAATAAATAAGGAAGTATCAGAGAAACTGAATACACCAAGTGAAATTGAAGCAGTAATCAAAAAAGTCCCAACAAGCAAAAGTCCTGAACCAGATGGCTTCACTGATGAATATTACCAAACATTATGAAGAAAAACTAACACCTCTCCTCAATTGTACTTCATAAAATATAAAAGGGAAGGCTCCCAAACTCATTTTATGAGGCCAGCATTATTCTAATTCCAAAACCAGATAAAGACATGAGAGAAAAAGGAAATGATAGGCCATATACCTGATGAACATAGACACTAAAATCCTCAAAAAAGTATTAGCAAACTGAATAGAGTAATGCATCAAAAAGATCATACATCATGATTTGCATGGGAATGAAAAGATGGTACAACATTCACAAATCAATAACTGATTCACCACATAAACAAAATGAAGGAAAAAACCATATGATCATATCAATAGATGCAGAAAAAGCATTTGATAAAATCCATGACCCATTTATGATAAAATCTCTCAACAAAGTGGGAATAGAAGGAACATATCTAAACATAATAAAGGCTATGTGTGACAAACACACTGCCAGCATCCTACTCAACAGGGAAAAAAATACAAATGTTCCCATTAAGATCAGAAACAAGACAGGGATGTGCCTTTCAACCCAGAGATCCCACTTCTGGCAATATATCCAAAGGAACCCAAAACACTAATTCAAAAGAACATAAGCACCCCTGTGTTCATTGCAACAGTATTTACAATTGTCAAGATATGGAAGTAGCCCAAGTGTCCATCAGCAGATGAGTGGATAAAACAACTATGATACATATATGCAATGGAATACTACTCATCCATAAAAAAGAAAATTTTACCCTTTGCAACAGTATGGATGGACCTGGAGAACCTTAAGTGAAATCAGTCAGTCAGAGAAAGACAAATACCATATGATCTCACTCGTATGTGGGATCTAGCAAACAAACTGAACTAATGAGGAAAATGGGGACAGACTCATAGATGGAGAGCAGGATGACAGCTGTGGGGGAGAGATTAGGGGGTGAAGAAATGGACCTAAAAGGAAAAAGGACTCATAGACATGAACAACAGTGCGGTGATTGCGACATGAAGGCTTGTATAAGAGGACTAAATGGTATTGGAAAAAAATACAGTAAAGATTAAATCAAACAAATAACAGTAAAAATAAATAAATAAATAAAATTTAAATTTCCAATTCTTCATTGCTAATTAATCAATAATTTAATAATCAAAGATGCTTTAGTGCTAAACATGATAAGGGTTCATGATGATGTGTCAATATTTTTGGTTTAATAAATTAATATATAAGAAAATTGGGGAAAAACAATAAGAATGCAGCTTCAACTTCTAGATAAGGGAGTAACCTAAGAATGTACAGGGTCAACGTGTCTAAATTCCGTCCTGATATTATTCCGCTATCCACTGGAGCTCATCTCCTGTTTCTTAGACATTCAGATACGTGGCTACTTCTTGACATTCAGGTGTCAACTTATAATGTTGGACACATAGAAGGCATCACTATGTTTTACTGAACAAAAAAGAAATGAAAGGATGCATAGATTTAGGAGTGAACTGCAGCATTAAGCATTTTTAAATATAACAAAAAAATGAAATCCATTTAAAAGAACAAAACATATCATAAAGCACTAGAAATAAGCTTTTTAAAGTGTGCCGACCTTTATGGAATAAAATATAAAACATATATTGCATAACATATAAGAAGGCCTAAATAAACATTATATCTGTGACTGAAATCCCCCCATATCACAAAAGACATTTTTTTCTAGGTAAAATTATAAATGCATTGAACTTTCCAGGGGCAGTGCTAGAAGGGAAGTGAGGCAAGTGAGAGTCTCGGCTAAAGTGCAACATTTAAAAGGACACCAAAAACTCAGTAATAAAGATAAATAATATCCTAACACAATATTTTTAAAAATAAAAATTCATTCCAAAATTCAGTGATTTACAAAGTACAAAAATTTTCAATAAAGAACGAAAGACAGGTTTTTCAGCTGGAACCATCTTCCAGTCATATGCAAAATGCAAACACAAAGGGAAAGGGGAGAGGCACCCACTGCATGTTCTCTAGGCCTTTTACAAAACGTGGAGTTGTTCCTTTGGCCACATACATGCGAATCTACAAGAAAGGTGATGTTGCAGCAATGGAAGAAATACGTTACAAACGTTCCCATGGCTAAACTGGAAGAGTCTGCAATGTGTCCCAGCACATGGTGGGTATTGTTACAAACAAATGAGCTAAAGGCAAGAGTCTTGCCAAGAGAAGTAATGTACCTATTGAGCATTTTAAGCACTCTAAGGGCCGACATAGCTTCCTGAAACATGGGAAGGAAAATGATCAGGAAAAGAAGGAAGTCAAAGAGGAAGATACTTGGGTTCAGCTGAAGCACCAGGCTTCTCCATCCAGAGAAGCACACAGTGTGAGAATCGATACAAAGGAGCCTGAGCTTCTGGAGCCCATTCCCTGTGAATCTGTATCATAAGCAGTGTAAGAAAATAAAAGACCTCTCTGTGCTGTTTTTTTTTTTAAGATTGAAACACTGAATCAATTCTGATTTTCCACTTTGCCTCTTCCTCCTAAATGGCTTGGTGTGGCGCAGTTAACAACTCAGTCTTTATCAAAAATTTTGACATTTTATTATTCAGTGACATTTTACTTAAAATGTTGATAGGTTTTTTGGTAATCCCTTATATTTGGCAGTGGAGGTAAATGCCTCACTTCCCTCATCTGACTCACCCTATTTTGGGTGCCAAAAATTTCTATGAAAATTAAATAAGACTTTTACCTTATCAAACTGATTCTAAAGTCTATTATGACAAAATAGACTCAAGAATACATAGTCAAAAGGCACTGAAATCTCATAGTCAGGTAATCCTTGAAAAACCTAGTAGTTACTTATCATTACCGGTTAGGATCTAATGCTCCTCCATCTCCAGAAAGACAAAAGTGAGGCACAATGCCTGGAGCGGGTAGCCAAGGGAACTAGACAAGAATAGCAGGGTAGAGAGAATGAACCCGAAGCAGCTGCTGCTAAAAGAAGCACAGAGGGGCAGCACAGATCAGACCTGTGACCCAGAAAAAAACACCACAGAGACCTGTGCCACCAAGGAACAGAGCAGATGAAAGACTTAGAAGGTGGGTCTGGACTCCTACTTACTCCACTAGGTGATGTCAAGAAGACGTGGCATGTCTTTAAGGTCCTCTCAGTACAAAACAATGTGTATTCATGGCATGGTTGAAAAGAGCTACCAGCCAGGTTTACAGCACACATTTCACATAGGTCCCCTTGCATACGCCCTCGCTATGTGGTGGCTTTGCAAAGTTCCTTGGATTTGACTCACTTTATTTCTTGACTCTTCCTCTGGATTTACCCCTATATTCATGATAGCCTGAATCATGGGGTCATCCTTCTGACTTTCAGGTTCCCCCTGCCCCTGGCCACTTTACCTGGGCAATTGACTCTATCCACACCCTCAACCCCTACCACCATCTCTCAGTTGGTTTCTCTCTCTCAGTTATAACTTTCACCCATTTTTACTTTTAGTTCTTCATGAATAGTCATACACAGCAGGGTATGGCCTAAAGAGGAAGAACTATCTGCATTTTTTCTGTAAAATATAAAATATTAATTATATTTTTTAAAGTAAAATATAAAAATCAATTAACAAAAATATTTATTTTTTTTTATCGTGGGACTTAAGCTCTTACTAAAAAAGTCAAATTAAGCTCAACTAAAAATTAGAAGAAAGATCAATTTTATCTGCCTTTAAATTGAATATAAATTTTAACAGGGATGCTAGGATACATAATTTCTACTGATTACTTTATTATCATCTAATGTTAATACGCTTCTGAGAAACAACCATGTGCAATGAGCACACCATTCATCACAAAAGTGAATGCAGAGATGTCTAAAGTTGAAGGAGAATTTTTCCCCTCTCCTTTGACCCTGCCAACCTTTTCTCTAACACAAACATAAGAAAGACAAGCAGACTATGCTTTCACTACTGTCAAATGAAACCCCTGGTTTTCCTAAATGTAGCAGCATCTTTTAACAAGACAAAGATCTTGCATTATGAAATTTAATCCAGGTCCATGAAAACTGACATGGTTAGCACACTCATCACTACCCATATCTGGAAACAACACAATAAAAAATGACCATTCCCTGAGGCCGATTACCCTGCTGAGAAGTAATTTTTCCCATTTCCTGTCTTCCTCAAAACATTAATGATCTCATTTCTCAGTTATCATACATTTATTACTGGTGAATTCTTTGTTGATTAAATTAACCTTATCAAACCAGTGGTAGTTTAAGAAATGCAACTCACATAGTGTGTGTGGTTACAAAGACAGTATCCAGAGGCATTTATTTTCCAGTGTTAATTTCTTGCTTGATATAAATTGTTAGCACAAGCCCTATAACAGTGCCACATCTATGCATGGTGAATGCTTTATGATGCCTTGTTTGTGATGTCCTGAATACATTCTAAAGCCTTTTTTGATTTTCCTATTTCTTGTCCCCAACAGATGGGTTTTTATGTATTTTCCACTTTGGGGTATTTCATTTTCGGGATACTGTCAACAGGAAAATGATAATGCATTTTATAGGTCATTGTTTCCTCTACTTCTTATAATCCATTCAGGACAGATAACCCATACATTTTCAATTAAATAATTCCAGAGTCACAAAGCAAGAAGTAACATTGTTTATGTAGAGACCAGGTTGGGAATACAAACAAGCTTGGCACATCAATTCATGGTAACATCCTGTAATTCTAAAGTTCACCTTGAAGTTTGCATTGCATTTTGTCATTATGTGTAAATGTGTGTCTTTGCCAGAGGAGAGGGATACAAATTTTACTTCATTCTATTAATAATCCTTAAAGATGAATAATTAAAGTCAATATCAAACCATATGTTTGTCAATATGTTAAATTTCCCAGTGACAAGTGTATTTTTGGCCCAAACTTTTTTTTCTTAATTTCTTTTCTTTACTAATCCATACTAAGATTGAGGGCAGGTCCACTTTGTTAAAAAGATAGAAAAACTACTTCCCAGAAAACATTTCAAAGGGCAATCTTTCTGCTTTCTAATTGAAACAGCTTTAATGGATTCACATTGACTAAATAACCACAGTAGCTCTAAATTGTGATGAATGGTAGATAAAGCAAGCTTCCATAAGAGTTTTCAATATTATTCAAATTTGTCAGTATGATACAAATTTATTATTAAATGCATATAAAATTTCCAATTCAATTTAACTTCTATATTGCAAATCCCATGCCTTACCACATTAAAATAGCAATTAGCTACAGATTCCCATTCATTTTCAGAATTTAAAGTTACAAATCCTTTTTTGTTTATATTAAGGCAGGTCCAATCTTCACAGATTATGGATATAGTAACATGAGAATACTATAACATAAGTGCAAATGTTCAAATACGTATTGAGCACCGATTACGTGTTATGCTTGGCCCCAGGTATAAGAGGGCATCACTTATGAACTAGACAAAAAACTTCTTTTGAGACATTTTAGTTTAGTTAAATGGGGGGGGTCAAAAATAAATAGTAACAGGTAATGTATACTGTGTTGGTTGGGATTAAGTGCTATTAGAAAAATAAATCAGAAAAGGAAAAGGGTCCATAAGAAACATGACTGGTTACATTTTTAAATAAGCCAAACTAAGAATTACTGAGATGATAATTTTAGGTAAAAACCTTCAAAATGAATGGGAAAAGCCATATATGTCTCTGAAGGGAAAGTACAGAGAACAGGGCAATGGCTCTGAAGTGTATTTAGCATGTTTGAGTAATAGAATGTAGGCCAAGGGGATTGGAAGAAAATCAGTGAAAAGAAAAACAGTAGGAAGAAAAGTCAGAGAAGAAAAAAGAGGAATGTGGTGGGCCTATATTATGACACTTTGTTTCATATTCTATATGGATGACACCCTCTGAAGTTATACAGTTGTTCATGAGAACTCAGGGTGGGCTGAATTATTTAGTTTGGTGGGGTCCAAAAATGACTTTGGCTTTTACTCTGAGTAAAATGAAAAGACATAGGGAGGCTCAGGGGTGGAGGAATACATCCACCATCCTTCCTGAAGTCTGAAAGTCACTTGCTATGGGAGATCCAGAAGCTCCATCCCCCAATTTCATCAGGAGCCCTCTCAGACACAACTGGGTCAATGTGTAGGCTAAGGCTGACATCAGGCTGGCAGGCAGAGACAGACAGCAGTGGAATTGTTGATGACTTGGGTCATTTGCTGACACACCCCTGGACCCAGTGCTGTTAAAACCCAGCTGTGCAGAGAATCTTGGCCCATCCTGGGTGCAGCCAAGTCTGTAGGAAGAAGCCACAAACTGTGGATCACTGGTAGCTCTGAACAGGTTTCCAAGGCTAGATGTAAACAGCACCTGACACTGGCATACACCAGCCTCAGACTATATCAGAGCCATATCCAAAGGGAGAACCCATCAGGTAAGCACTAAGCTCTGCTGGGACAATTTCCACTTTGGTCTTTTTCATAGCTTTTTCATTATTTTTTCTACTTTTTTCTTCTATTTTTATTGCTTTATTTTTTTCTGTCACATTTCTTATTTTACTCTTACCATTGATTACCCCATTATTCCCTTCTTCTTTCCTTTTTTATTTTTGTTATTCTTTCTCATTCTTTTCCCCTTTTTTCCCATCTTCCTCTTTCAATTCATTATTCATATAATTCTCCACCGTTTTCTCCTCTCATGATCAATTTTAACTCCTTTGGTCTTTTCATTTTTTTCCTTTATTTTCCCATTTCCCTAATATTCTTTTTTCTTCCCACTTTTATTATTCTCTGATCTTTTGTTATTGAACTTCTTGTGTTTGGGGAGTATTGCTTATTTTGGTTTCATGTTTTATGCTATTTTAATTTGCTCACACAGCACCTGTACAACAGCTTACAAGACGTGGTGGGGGTTGAGTTTCTCAGTCAACCAGGCAAAGAGGAGACCCACCAACAAACAATCCAACAACAACCAGAACATAAATACAACAGGAGAGTCTACATAACCCACACAAAAGGCATTCCTAGAGCATCCAGATCAGGAAAACAAGGAGTCTGTACCACTGGGTACCACATAACTTCTACCACATAAGGGTACCCCACAAGGTAGGGAGTCAAAGCAGATCTTTATAAAACATAGGAACAAACAAAAAGAGACAGCTAAAATGGGAAAACAGAGAAACAATCTCCAAATGAAAAATAAGTAAGAATCCCCAGAAAAAGGAGCTACAAGAAACTGATGCAAGGAAATATCAGACATTGAGTTCAAAGTCATGGTAATAAAAAGTGTTCAAGGAACTTAAAGAGAACTACATCAGCATGAAAAAGGATATAGAAACTATGAAAAAGAACCAGACAAAAAAAGAAGAATGCAATATCTGATATGAAGAATGCACTAGAAGGATTTAAATGCAGGCTAGATGAAGCAGAGGATCGAATCAGCAATTTGGAAGACAAAGAGGAATAAAACACCCAGTCAGAGCAACAAAATGAAGAAAAGGGCTTAAAGAAGAATGAGGAGGGTTTAAGGGAGCTTTGGAACAATATGAAATGTAACAGTATTTGCATCATAGGAATACTAGAATGAGCAAAAAAGGAGCAAGGGATAAAAAAAACATGTTTGAAAATATGACAGAAAACTTCCTTAACTTGGTGAAGGAAAAAGTCACACAAGTTCAGAAAGCACAGAGAGTCCCAAACAAGATGAACCCTAGAAGCCTATACCAAGACACATAAAAATTACAATGGCAAAGTTTAGGGACTTCTGGCCAAAATGGAGGCATAGGTAAATACACTTTGCCTCCTTGCAGAACAAAAATAAGGACAACAACAAATTTAAAAAATAACCAGAACCACCAGAAAATCAAACTGTATGGAAGTCTGACAACCAAACAGTTAAAGAAGAAACATTCATTCAGACTGTTAGGAGGGGCAGAGACGGGCAACCTGGGGGGAGAGGATGCACAGCAAGGTGCCTGATGGAGGACCGAGAGGGCGAGGTGACATCTGGAAGACCAGAGAGTTCCACATTTGCACCGTGGATAAACTGATAAGAACAACTGTGGAGTGAGACAGACCACACAGACCAGGGTTCCAACACAGGAAAATAAAGGCTCAAAACCTCTGATGGTAAAAATGTGTGAGGGTTGCAAGGGTGGGAGAAACTCCCAGCCTCACAGGAGAGTGTGTTGGAGAAACCCACAGGGTCCTAAAATGTACAGAACCCCACACACTGGGGAATCAGTACCAGAAGGGCCCAATTTCCTTGTGGGTAGTGGGGGAAGTGACTTAAAGTTGGTGGATAGCTGAGCAAGTGATATAGTTTCCTCTCTGATCACTTCCCCACATACACCATCACAATGAAGCAATATGGGTTGCCCCACCCTGGCAGAATACCTAAGTCTCCACCCCTTACAATGTAACAGGTGCACCGAGACAAAGAAATATGGCCTTAATGAAAGAACAGATCAAAACTTCAAAAATAGAACCAAGCAATGAAGAGACAGCCAACCTATCAGATGCAGAGTTCAAAACACTGGTAACCAGGATGCTCACAGAAATGGTTGTGTATGGTTACAAAATAGAGGAAAAAGTGAAGGTGATGCAGAGTAAAATAATGAAAAACATACAAGGAACCAACAGTGAAGGGAAGGAAACCAGGACTCACATCAACAGTTTGGAGCATAAGGAAGAAATAAACATTCAACCAGAACAGAATGAAGAAACAAGAATTCAAAAATATGAGGAGAGGTTTAGAAACTGCAGGGAAAACTTTAAATGTTCAACATCTGACTCATAGGGGTGCCAAATGGAGAAGACATAGAGCAAGAAATGGAAAACTTATTTGAATGAATAATGGAGAACTTCCCCAATCTTGTGAAGGAAATAGACTTCCAGGAAGTCCAGGAAGCTCAGAGAGTCCTAAAGAAGTTGGACCCAAGGAAGCACACACCAAGGCACATCCTAATTACATTACCCAAGATTAAAGATAAGGAGAGAATCTTAAAAGCAGCAAGAGGAAAGGAGATAGTTACCTACAAAGGAGTTCTCATCAGACTATCAGCTGATTTCTCAAAACAAGCCTTGCAGGCAAGAAAGGGCTGGAAAGAAGTATTCCAAGTCATGAAAGGCAAGGATCTACATCAAAGATTACTCTATCCAGCAAAGCTTTCATTTAAAATGGAAGGGCAGATAAAGTGCTTCTCAGATAAGTTCATCATCACCAAGCCCTTATTATATGAAATGTTAAAGGGAGTTACCTAAGAAAAAGATAAATGTGAAATATCACATAAACAAAATGAAAGACATTACATGATAATATCAATAGATTCGGAAAAAGCATTTGATAAAAACCAGTACCCATTTATGATAAGAACACTCAGCAAAGAGTAAGTAGAGGGAGCACCTTCAACATAATAAAGGCTGTTTATGAGAAACCTACTGCCAACATCATATTCAATGGGCCAAAACTAAAATCTTTTCCCTTAAGATCAGGAACAAGACAGTGGTGTCCACTATCATCACTCTTACTCAACATAGCACTGGAAGTCCTAGACACAGTGATCAGACAAGAAGAATAAAAGGCATCCTAATTGGAAAAGGGGAAGTAAACCTCTCATTATTTACAGGTGACATGACACTGTACATAAGACTCCCAATAGGCTCCACCAAAAAACTATTCAACCTAATAAATGAATTTGGCAAAGTAGCAAGATACAGAGTCAATTGATGGCATTTTTATACAGCAATAATCAATTGGAAAGAGAAACTAAGAAAACAATCCCATTTACTATTACAACAATAAAAAGTACCAAGGTATAAATTTAGACAAGTAGGTAAAAGACCTGTACTCAGAAAACTATAGAACAATGAAGAAAGAAATTGAGGAAGATACAAATAAGTGGAAGAATATATACTGTGTTCATGAATTGGAAGAATCAACATCATCAAAATGTCCATTCTACTTAAAGCAATCTATAAATTCCATTCAACTCCTATTAAAATACCAATGGCGTATTTCACAGATTTAGAACAAATATTCCAAAAATTTATATGGAACCAACAATGACCCAGAATAGCCTCAGCAATCTTGAGGAAGAACAAGAAAGTTGGAGAGATCACGACACCTGATATCAAACTATACTATAAGGCCACTGTAGTCAAAAAATTCTTGTACTGGCATAAGAACAGACACATAGATCAATGGAACAGAATAGAGAGGCCAGAGATAAACCCATGTCTTTATGGTCAATATTTGAAAAAGGAGGCAAGAGCATACAATTGAGTAAGACACTTACTTCAATAAATGGTGTTGGGAAACTGGACTCGTACATGCAAAAAAAAAAAAAAAAAAAAGAAAGAAACTAGACCACTATCAGGCACCATACAATAGAATGAACTCAAAGTGCATAAAATATTTAAATGTAAGTTGTGATAACATAAAAATCGTAGAAGAAAAAACAGGCAATAAAATTTCAGATATCTCACATAGCGATATTTTGCTGATATATGTCCCAGGGCAAAAATAAATAAATAAACAAACGGGACTACATAAAATTATAAAGCTTTTACACAGCTAAATAAGCTATCAAAAATGAAAAGGAAACTGACTATATGGGAACACATTTGCCAACAATACATCAGAAAAGTGTTTAATTTCCAAAACATATAAAGAACTCATGCAGATCAACACCAGGAAGACAAATAATCTAATTTAAAAATGGGCAAAGGACCTTAATAGATATTTCTCCAAGGAGGACATACAGAGGGCCCAGAGTCGTATGAAAAAATACTCAACATCACTAGCTATCAGAGAGATGCAAATTAAAACCACAATGATATATCACCTAACACCTGTCAGAATAACAATTGTTAATAAATCAACAAACAACAAATGCTGGCGAGGATGTAAAGAAAAGGGAACTATATCAGCACCTAGGAATAACAAGGCACCACCTTCTGACAGTATCAGGAAGACCATCAGGAAGGTCAAATACAATAGGGAGGCATCCCTCCCACTCTCAGCCAGAGTGGTATTCATAGATACAGAAGACAGAGCCTAGTTCTCCACATTCACCCAGCAGTAACAAAGAGCACTTCTCTCACACAAGTGAAAATCAATGGAAGTCAAGTGAAGAGCCCAGACTTTTACTTCCACCTGACACTAATGAAGTGACAACTTTCTCCCCCACTGGACTGGTATTAGAGAGGCCTGTTATACTAAAACTTTAATAAGATCAAAAGTCATACAACATAATAACCAAAATGTCCAGGATTTAATTTAAAAAAAGAAAAGTCACTCTTCCTACAAAAACTAAGATATTCTCAAGTAGGCTTAGAAAAAATAATCAATGGATTCCAAAATTGTAATACAGATGTTAGAATTATCTCACAAGAAATTTAAAGACAGTAATAAAAATTCCTCAACAATTATGAATATGCTTGAAACAAATAAAAATATACAAAGTCTCAGTCAAGAAATAGAAGATATAAGATAGTTCCAAATGTATTTTTACAATTAAAAATTAAAATAACTAAAATTTAAAAACTCAGTGAATGGGCGCAATAGCAAAATGGAAAGAACAGAGGAAATAATCAGTGAACTGAATGATAGAACTATAGAAATTAACCAACTGAACAACAGAAAGAAAATAGACTGGATAAAACTAACAAGGACTGGTGGAACTTTAACAAAAAAGGTAACATTCTTGTCATAGGAATCATGGGAGGAGAGGAGAAATGTGGTATCACTGAAAAAGTATTCAATGAAATAATGCCTAAAAATTTCTCTAATGTGTCAAGAGAACATAAGCTGATAAATTCAAGAATTGAGAGAGCTTCAAACAATAGGTCCAAAGAAATATACAACTAAGTATATCACAGTCAAACTCCGAAAACTTAAGACCATCTTAAGTAAGGAGAAATCTTGGAAGCAAGAGGAGAGAAATGGCACCTTACCTGTACAGGAAACATAATACAGTTAACATCACATTTCTCATTACAAACCATGGATGCCAGAAGAAAGTGGTGCAATCTTTTTCTAGTGCAGAAATGGAGATAAGCAATCTATGAGGTGCCGAGTTAAAGACACTGGTGATACTCAAGGAACTCATTGAGTACTTCAACAGCATAAAAATGACCCAGTCATAAATGAAGTTTACACTAAGTGAAATAAAGAAAAATTTACAGGGAACCAACAGTGGAGTGGATGAAAGAGAAAATCAAATCAATGATTTAGAACAAAAGAAAGAAAAAACATTCAATCACAAGAGCAAAAAGATAAAAGAATTAAAAAAAAAAAAAACAAGGATAGGCTAAGGAGCCTCTGAGACAACATCAAAAGCACCAACATTCGAATCATAGGGGTGCTGGAAGGAGAAGAAAAAGAGCAAGAAATTGTAAACTTATTTGAACAAATAATGAAAGAAAACTTCCCTAATTTGGTGAAGGAAATAGACATACAAGTCCAGGAAGCTCAGAGAATCCCAAACAAGTTAGATACAAGGAGGAACACACCAAGACACATCATAGTTAAATTACCTAAGATTAAAGATAAGGAGAGAATCTTAAAAGCAGCAAGAGAAAAGGGAAGAGTTACCTACAAAGTAGTTCCTGTAAGACTGTCAGCTAATTTCTCAAAAGAAACTGTGCAAGCTTGAAGGGACTGGCAAAAAGTATTCAAAGTGATGACAAGCAACCACCTACAACCTAGATTATTCTATCCAGCAAAGCTATCATTTAAAATTGAAGGGCGGATAAAGTGCTTCCCAAACAAGGTGAAACTAAAGGAGTTCATCATCACCAAGCCATTATTATATGAAATGTTAAAGGTACTTATTTAAGAAAAAGAAAAAGTCAAAACTAGGAACATTAAAATGTCAATAAATTCACAATTGTCAACAAGTGAATCTAAAAAACAAACTAAGCAAACAAGCAGAACAGAAACAGAATCATAGACATGGAGACCATTTGGAGGGTTATCCATTGGGAGGGGAAATAGGGAGAATGGGGGAAAAGGTGCAGAGATTAAGAAGTACAAATTGGTAGGTACAGAATAGTCAGTGGGATGTTAAAAACAGTACAAGAAATGGAGTAGGCAAAGAACTTATATGCATGATCCATGGAAACGAATAAGGTGGGGATTGCTGGAGGAAATAGGGAACTGGTGGAGGTGTGAAAGCAGAGAACATTAAGAGAACTATAATAGTATAATCAATATAATATATATTTTTAAAAAATCGTTCAATCTATCCTATAGCATGCTAAAAAACCCTGTATGATTGATACTGAATAAAACACTTGAGAATATCCATTACCCATTCAACTAAAAATTCTCAGAAAAAAAGGCATAAAGAAAAAGTTTCTCTACCTGATAAAGAGCATCTACAGAAAGCCTCCACCGAATGTCCCATGCAATAGTGAAAGTCTGAAAGCTCTCCCTTAAGATCTCAAGGCAAGAATGTTCCCATCATTTCTACTCAGCATAGTGCTAAAAGTTAAAGAATATGAAAAGATATACCATGCGCTATTACAAAGGAAAGCTAAAGTGTCTCTACTTTTATCAGAAAAGATTTCAGAATAAAGAATACTAATAGGGGACATTTCATAGTAGTATAGATGTCAATTCATCAAGTGGACATAAAATAGTAAACCTTCATCTAGCAAATAAGGTGAGGCAAATGTAGGTTTACAGCCATGAGTACATAAACACAGTTTATTCTTGTTATTTATTAATTATTGTATTAATAATTTTCCATATAAAAAAACTGTAAACCTACTTTTGCTCCACCCTATATAAGAAATAGACACTGATTATAATAAAGACTTGTCCTTACATTTCAGCTTTCCCATTTACTCAGTAAGAGTTCTTGGGCAAGCAAGTTATTTAACTTCTCTATGTTTCAGTGTTAATAGGTATAAAATGGAGCTAATAATAGTGCCTATCTTATACAAAGAGGATTCAAAGAGTATAGATAACAACAGCAAGGGCTAACAGTTACTGATCACCTATAATGTGTAAGTCTCTTCTTTAAGTTATATGTAAAACAAGAAACAACTCATGGATAAGACCCATTAATACGCTTGAGAGACTGAGACATCTTGGCAATGAGCTAGAGAACCTGTCTTGAACAGAGCCTGTGCCTTAATCTTAGAGAGTAGTAATTCAATAAATACTAGTGCTTATTGATTATTTGTTGTTGAAGTTTTTTCTTTGGCTTTTTGGAGAAAATCTACAAGATATAAGAGAGTGTCTTTGTTTATGGTCTTTGTTTTTGGATCCTTCTTTCTCCTTGTATTAAAAAAACTGAGTTCTTCATATGATTAAAGGATTTTATCAAGAAATTTTAAAAAACTGAAAAGGAAAATAAAATAGCAACATATACAAAAATGAAACAGAATAGAGAGCCCTGAAATGAGCCCATGCCAATCAATATTTGACAAAGGAAATGAGAAGATACAATGGGGTAAAGAAAGTCTATTCAATAAATGGGGTTGGGAAAATTGGACAGGTACATGCAAAAACAAACAAACTAGACCACCTCCTTACACCACACAGAAGAGTAAACTCAAGATGAATTGAAGCCCTGGCTGGTGTGGCTCAGTGGATTGAGTGCCTGCCTGTGCACTAAAGGGTCGCTGGTTCGATTCCCAGTCAGGGCACAGGCATGGGTTGCAGGCCAGGTCCCCAGTCAAGGGGCGCTCAAGAGGCAACTATACAATGATGTTTCTTTCCCTCTCTTTCTCCTTCCCTTCCCCTCTCTAAAAATAAATAAATAAAATCTTTTTAAAAAATGAATTGAAGAATTTACATAAGTCACAAAACCATAGAAATCCTAAAAGAAAATTTAGGCAGAAAAATATCAGATATTTCTCATAGCAGTATTTTTACTGATATATCTCCTCAGGCAAGAGAAACAGGAAAAATAAACAAATGGGACTACATCAAACTAAAAAGCTTTTGCACGCAAAAGAAACCATCAACAAAATGATAAGGGAACACACTATATGGAAGAACATATTTGTCAATCATATATTTAATACGGGGTTAATTCCAAAATATATAAAGAGCTTAACACAACTTAATACCAAGAACATAATTAATTTAAAAATAGGCAAAGGACCTGAATAGACACTTCTCCAAAGAGGACATACAGATGGCCAACAGACATGTGAAAAAATGCTCAACTCACTAATCATCAGAGAAATTCAAATTAAAACCACCAAGAGCCTTGACTGGTGTGGCTGAGTGGAATGAGCACTGGTCTGCCAATCAAAATGTCACTGGTTCAATTCCCAGTCAGGGCACATGCCTGGGTTTGGGCCAGGTCCCCATTTGGGGACGTGTGAGTTGTAACCAGTTGATTGCTGTTTCTATCACACATTGATGTTTCTCTCCCTCTCTTTCTCCCTCCCTTCCCTTCTCTCTAAAAATAAATAAATAAATAAAATCTTTAAAATAACACAATGAGATATCACCTCACACCTGTCAGAGTGGCTATAATCAATAAATCAACATATAACAAGTTCCGGTGAGAATGTGGACAAAAGGGAACTCTCATGCACTGTTGGTGGAAATATAGGTTGGTGTAGCCACTGCCAAAAGCAATATTGAGTTTCATCAGAAAATATAAAATGGAACTGTCTTTTGACCCAGGGATTTCACTCCTGGGAATATACCTGAAGAAACCCAAAACACTAATTCTAAAGAATATATGCACCCATGTGTTCATTGCAACATCATTTATAATAGCAAAGATCTGGAAACAGTCCAAGTGTCCATCAGTACATGAGCAGATGAAGCTGTGGTACATTCACACCAATGAATACTACTCAACCATAAAAATGAAGAAAATATTATTGGGTTGTCCAAAATGTTTGTTTTTTTCCTTAAGATGGCTCTAGTAGTACTTGGTTGACTTTAACTTCACTTGAAACTATTTTGTCAGATTGTATTGTGACAGCTGTCATATCAGCATACATTTTTTTTTAAAAAAAACTTATGAAAATTGGTGAAGTTTTGAATAACCATTTTAATACTGAGGACAGATATAAGCAACATTTTCAGCATATTATACTTTATTATTTCAAGAAAGGTGAAAACCCAACTGAAATTCAAATAAATATTTGTGCAGTGTGTGGAGAGCGTGCTGTGACTGATTGAATGTGTCAAAGTGGTTTGTGACATTACATGCTGGAGATTTCTCATTGCACGATGCTCCATGGTCAGGTAGACCAGTCAAAGTTGATAGTAATCAAATCAAGATATTAATAGAGAAATATCAACATCACACCATGTGGAAGATAGCCAACATACTCAAAATAGCCAAATCAATACTATTGATGAAAATGAAAAATGTGTCTTTTATTTTATGGAAAAAACTAAACTGACTTTTTGACCAACCTAATACATTTTGCAACAGCATGAATGGACCTGGAGAGTATTATGCTAAGTGAAATAAGCCAGTCAGATAGAGACAGCATATGGAATCTAATGACCAATATAATTTTACAAACAAAATAGAAACAGAAGCCTAGATGGGTAGAACAGTTTGGCAGCTGTCAGAGGGGAGGCAGGTTAGAGGGCTAGAAGAGAGCAAAGGGGGAATAAATAGGGACAAAAAGAGGGTTTACTCTGAGCAATGGGCACACAATGCAGTGTGCAGATGATGCTTTATTAAGTTGTACACTTGAAACCTGTATGGTTTTGTTAACCAATGTCACCCCAATAAAGTCAATTAAAATATTAATTAAAAATTAAAAATAAAATAGCAAAAAAATATTTCATCCTTTTGTCTGGCTAATTTAAAGTTATAATTCATTTAGTTCTACTCAGTCTGAGAAACCAAACACAGTGGTCCTCCCTTATTCAGTTTCACTTTATGAGGTTTCAGTGACTCACTGTCAACTTCAGTCTGAAAATATTTAATGGAAAAACCCCAGAAATAAACAGTTCATAAATTTTAAACTGCATGCCATCCTGAGTAGCATGATGGAATCTCGTGCTGTCTGACTTTGTCCTGCTTGAATCATCCCCTTGTCCAGCATATCCATGCCGTATACACTATGGGCTACTGCACTTTGGTCACTTGGTAGCTATCTGAGTCATCAGATCAGCTGCCAGGTATCACAGTGATTGGGTTCAACTAACCCTTATTTTACTCATTTTTTTCTGATTAGGATATGCCAAAGAGAAGCCATAAAATGCTTCTCTTAAGTGAGAAGGTAAAAGTTCTTGACTTAATTAGGAAAGAAAATAATCATATCCCAAGATTGCTAAGATACATGATAAGAACAAATCTTTTATCCATGAAATTATAAAGAAAAAACGGAAATTTGTGTTAATTTGCTGATATCTTTCATTATAGTATATTGTTATAATTGTTTTATTTTATTATTAGATATTGTTCATCTCTTCCTGTGCCTAATTTATAAATTAAACTTTATTGTAGGTTTAATTATATATTGAATATACAAGGTTCGGTACTATCCACAGTTCTAGGCATCCACTGGAAGTCTTGGAACGTATCTGTATTGGATGGACAGGGGAAACTAATATCCTAAGGCTCTGAAACCCAGCAGCTCTTCATGAACAATAAAGAAAGCTCAGTCAAAATCCTTTTGCGGTCTCCCTGAACTCATGAACTCTAATTACTTTTCTGGCTCTGCTCTTTTTTGTGTGGTTCAGCCTGTAACAAAGGCGACAGCTCTCAGAAAGCAATGGTTCAGTCAGTAGCCAGAATGTAGAGCTTATGAGACAGGGCCCTAAATTCAATCAGTTGGTGCCATGGACAAATTAGCTTCATAAAATGAAACATCCTGTTCTATAACTCCTATAAGCACTCCTATTTCAAACCAGCACTCTTCCAAATATGTGCCCTTAATTGCAGCAGTGACCTGGTAAGAGAATATGGGTGTCTCAACACAGCCCAACACAGTTGTAAGAATAAGCAGTTGCAGCACAGGCCCTATGACTTAACTAAGGAGTGCTTTGCATCAGGTTTCCTATTGGAGCAACACAGACTGTAAGCCTCTACTTTACGCTGTAAGGATTTACTTCTGGTGCATCACTTATGTGATGCGGACTCTGGCCTGCAGGGTCCGTGTGTTGTGGCTGGGAAAAACAAATTCACACGGACTAAAGAAGTCCCGTGGAGAAAAAGGGACTGCATGGCCACTCTCTGAGTGAGAGAGGGCCGCAACCCTTGCCTGGACAGCCTTTATTGATTTTCTGGGCACATTACATCGAGGATGGTCCTCATTTACTATGCACGTGATGTTACTAATTACATCAGAGAAGAAGGATATTTGCAAATGCAAAGAGGAAAGTGGTTGAACTGGTTACATTCATCCTTGGGATATTTAGCATAGATTTCAGGAAGTTACTTTAAAGATATGCAGTAATCATTTGCTGCCTCAATTCAGTGTGAGGGAGTTTTAGCAAAAACAAGACTCAAAGCAGCCCAGGTAGAATGCAGGCCTGATTCCCCACGGGAGAACCTGTGGGCATGGGTCCTGTTGCCGACCTCGCTCCCCTGGCCTTTCTGAGTAGGGACTGGGCTACATTCCCCACACCACGTGAATGGTTCCCCATACTTGTGAAAACACTGTAAAATAGTTTTGCAGAAGGAAATGAAAAGTTAGTTTTAGTAATCAAGCCGTATAAGAGTTTACTATATCTAAGTGCTATTTATCAAACTTGCAAGAGAACACTGAGTTAAGGACTGCATATGAGGAAGCTAAAGGTCCAAGTGCTTAAGATGTTTGGCAGTCATCACACAGTTCAAAAATAGAAAAGTGAGGATCTGACTCAGTTTCATGTAAGGTCAAAATCACTGCTGTTAACCATCCTGCTATATTGCCTTCAGTACAGACAATACCAAAAAAGCCACAGAGTTAACTCTTTTCATGCAAATTGGATCTACTGAACAGGGAAGCTTAGTTAGAAAGCAGCTTTTCAGGCTTCAAGATTGCCTGTGCCTCCTGTGTGTGATTGCTTCTGAACAGAGAATTAAACAGTGGACTTCGATAAGATTGATAGGAACAGAGTGATTGTTACTTATCCAAAACTATACACTGCCCCTTGTCAGGTATTTATGTTTTTCTCAAACAGGAAAATGCCTGGAAGCACTGCCACGCACCTAAATGCATATGCTTTTAGCACGATTCTTAGGGGGCAACTTCGTAAGTGCCTGAAATAATGACCAAAGCAATTTTTAAAATGTGTTCAAATAAAAGTTGTGAGCACAGTCGGATTGTTCCACCTAAGATGCAAAAGAAAAGTAATAACCTGTAAAATGCATTAAATGTATATTGTTTACTCATCATTAACTCTGAACACCTTTATATTTGTGGGTCAAATAAGATGTGCTCTGGCAGCAAGGTAACATAAACAGCTAGAGTACGTCAGAACACGAAAACCTCCCAGCTGAGTAAATGACATCCCAATAACCTTGAAGAATCCCTGTGACCAGCCAGACTTCAATCTGACTTCCTGTGGAAGCAGCACATATTATGGGAGAAAACCCATCAGGTACTAGAGACTGCTTTACAGACATGACATTGTCCTTAGATAGTTTCTACCCTGGTGACAGCAAACCTCACGTAAGACAAAGAAATAGAAGCAAAAAAGAATATAAATGACAAAACCCAATGAAAAGTCAAAGTCTCAATCTTCCAAATCCTAACAATCTTTTTTCATTTTGCTACTCCTCCGAACGTTCTATCATGTGGGAGTCCTTAAAGTTCTTTGTTTTTTTAATCTTAATAAAAGCATTTCTGGGAAAGTTTGAAACCATTGAACCAGCATTTTGCTTTTACAATTTATTCATGTCTCCTTTCCACATTCTCAGGAAAACCCAGAAGTTAACTAATGTTTATTGAGTTACTGCATTGTGCCAGCCACTTATATACATTATATATAGAAACACATGTTCACAATAAAACTTTTAGTTCTCTTTTCATAATCCATCCTTCCCTCCTGGAAGCAGAAATTATCAGAACAGCTGTTGCAAAAATTTAAGCAGAATAAGAGGGCAGTACAAGTCACTTCTTTTTCTGACATTTTTCTTTTGCGTGGGCTTGCTTTGGTCAATTTTGAAAAGAATTTTCAGAAAAACAATCTGTAATCTTTATCAAGCACTTTTACTTAGCTTATGGTGAGTTTAGTAATAGAGAAAGAACTAGGTTGGCAACAGTTAAACAATTTCATTGAAATGATTGATAATGACAGATGTGTAACAAGGTCTGGCCAAACTGCTGGTGAGTGGAGGAGACCCCAATCTAGGGGAAACCTGATTGGCAAAAGAAGCTGCCCCACCCTCAACGAGAAGGGAAGGGATAGGGAGGAAACCCCAAGGCAGTGGTTTGAAGCTGCAGCCTGCAAAATAGACTTCCTTACCCTAGGGGAGTGTGAACAATTGGTGCACCCAAGACATAACTGAAGGTAGCTTGTTCAGAGACTGCATGAGCTGTGGGGGACCAGAAGCCCCACCTTGGGCTGAGATGCTTGTGCACCTGTGCACATCTGGGAAAGTCTGTACTCTTCTGTAAAATGGGGGCCAGAAGAGTGTCAAATACACTGGAGAACTGACAAACATGGCAGACAATGGTGTGCACTGGTTGAAACGCCAAATGCTCTGTCACGCATGGATTTCTGGACCAAGTCTTTATAACAGAATGTGCTGGGAAACACAGAGTCACAGAATCTCTCCCCTTCCCTCACTAGTCCAGTAGGCTACAGAGGGACTGAGCTCCTGAGGCTGGTGGGCCTTGGAGGCTGAGTGGTCAGGACATATTCCCAGCACCCTTCCTGCATAGAAAGTGGAACAGTGCTGGTTGGTACCACATGGCCCTACCCAGACAGGTGCACATTGACTCATCAGAGACCCATGGAGCTGAACCATGACTGGGAACCTGCCGAGCAGCCTGGATGAGCATGCTATCGCTGCCAGCATTTCCCAAAGGATGGTACTTTAAAATGGGAAAGGGGATTCCAGGCAGGCATATTCTGGAGCTGGTCTGACCTGACAGAGAATAGCAGAATTATTTGTCTTTGGGTGTTTTAAAGGGAGCAGGGCTCTGAGGCAGAGACCTGCCAGTATTCCAAAACTGTATAGCCTTTAAATAAAAAACACCTTTCCTTTACCACCAAATTTCTGACTCCAGAGTTTTGCTTAGAAGCTGTGAGCAGTAGAATCTCACCGACTGTTCTGTAACAGATGGACAAATGGAAATAAATATGGGTAAATACAGATATATAATTATCACTTTAGTTGCTATTTTTTTTCTCTAAATCATGTAGCAAAAACTACAGTGATCTTTTTTCTCTAAATCATATAGCGAAAACTATAGTGAGGCAAGAGTTTTGTCTTGTAAAGTTACCAGTGGGAAGTTAAAAATTAAAATTAAAATACAGCCCTGGACGATATGCTCAGTGGATTGAGCACCAGTCTGCAAACTGAAAGGTTGCCAGTTTGATTCCCAGTCAGGTCACATGCCTAGGTTGTGGGCCAGGTCTGCAGTTGGGAGCATGTGAGAGGTAACTCATCAATATATCATTCACACATTGATGTTTCTTTCCCTCTATTTCCCCATTCCTTCCCCTGTCTCTAAAAATAAATAAATAAATAAAATCTTTTTTAAAAAATTAAAATTCACTTCTCTAGGAAGGTGATGCAGTTTAGAGCCCTTTTCCAAGTGTGCGGGGCAAGCTCAAGTGAGAATGGAAATTCCTAATTTCCAGGCCATATCTAAAATACTTTATATGTTCACTCAAAAATGTTTCTTGCCAAATCAGCAGATACCTTTGATTCCAGTAGCTGTGTTTTTGGCTAATATGAGAGGTGATATACCATAATGTTTATGAGCACAAATGCTCAAATCAATTGCCTGGAATTCAACTCTTGGCTCTACCATTCAGTAGCTGAGTTATTTAGCACTAATAACTTAACTTTTCATGCCTGAAAATTCTCATCTGTAAAATGTGTGTGATAGACGTATCTACTATTTCATGAGTTATTGGTAGGAAAAAATGAATTAAGATATGAAAGAAAGAAAGAATGAGAAAGGAAGGAAGGGAGGGAGGGAGGGAAGGAGGGAGGGAGGAAGGAAGGAAGGAAGGAAAGAAGGAAGAAAGAAAGAGAAAGAAAGAAGAAAGGAAGAAAGAAAGAAAGGAAGGAAGAAGGAAGGAAGGAAGGAAGGAAGGAAGGAAGGAAGGAAGGAAGGAAGGAAGGAAAAGAAAGAAAGAAGAAAGAAAGGAAGAAAGGAAGAAAGAAAGAAAGAAAAAAGAAAGGAAGGACGGAAGGAAGAAGGAAGGAAGGAAGGAAGAAAAAGAAGAAGAAGAAAGGAAGGAAGGAAGGAAGGAAGAAGGAAAGAAGGAAAGAACCATAGAACAGTGCCTGGTACATAAATTCAATACGTGTCAGCTAATGTGATCGTTAGCAAATTTCAAGTTATTGCAATAGTAACAGGATAAGTTGAGATACGATTTTTTAAAATCATTTTGTTCTTATTCATGCAGAAATTCAAAAGATTGAGTTATTTTTTATATTTTTCTTTCCTAATTCAAGAAAAGAACCGAGATTTTGAATCCTGGCATGTGAGAATTACTCTTGCTTCAAGAGAGAATTAACTTCTATTTTTTAAAGCCTTTTATAAAGCAACAAGGCTGAATTTCACTAGGTAAAGGGCAGAGAAAAAAGAGGATAATGTGGCCTGCAAGATATGAAAGGGTAAGCATCCCTCAGACCTAGAGCTGGATGGGGTTGAATACCAGTCAGGTGGAGGAGAAAGGTGTACCAACTAGACACAGGACCCCAAGGAAGAGAGAGAGATATCTCAGTCTTGCCTGTAAGAGCCTGTGACTTAAGAGAAGCATTAAGAGTTTCTGTGACAGAGCAGAAACTTCCAGTCAAGATAGTGGCATAGATAAACACAGGTATCCTCCTCACCCAACCACAAAAAAATTACACCTGAACTACAGAACCATCACTCAGAACCATAGATGAATGGAAGTCCAACAACTATGGAATTAAAGAAACTACATCCTTCCCAACTAGTAAGAGAGGCAGAGACATATAACAGGCTGGTCCCATATCTATGAGTGGTGGATAAAAACTTGGGAAGGATATCTCAGGAATGAGAAGTACTGGCACCACACTGGCCCACCCAGCCCAGGGTTCTGGTGCCAGGAAAATAAGTCCTTAAAACCTCTGGCTGCAAAAAAACAGTGGGCATTGAGTCAGTGGAAGAAACTGCTGGATTCCCAAGCATTTCTTCTTAAAGAACCCATGTCCAGGCTTACTCAGACTCACTTCCTCTGAGCTCCAGCACTGGGGTAGCAGCTTAAAAGACATCAGTGGCATAAAAGGAGGAGCTGAAGTGTCTGGCATCAAGGCAAGAGCTGAGGGACAACTTTCTCCCAGACAGAAAAGCAGGCAGAGGACATTGTCCCTTTTCTGAACCTTCCCCACACACAGTACCAGAGCCGACAGGTGGGTGCCATATCTGAGGTTCCATCATTCCAGCTAACACTGTTTGCCCCACCTTGGAGATCCCATGAGACTCCATCCCACCCAACATAGAATCCCACACAGCTGACTGCTCCATATAAATTGCTGGTCTTGGCCCAGCTTCAAAAATTCCTAAATCCTCTCAAACAAGTAACAGAGGGACTCAATGAGATCCTGGACCTCTTGCTAAGTGGCCCCAGGCCTGGAACTAGAAGCAGCAAGCCTAGATTCAAAGCTGGGCTTCTCCAAGGAATCTACAAACCCAGCACAAATAGCATTAATCTCTGATTGCTTTATAGCTCATGAAGGGTAGCCCGAGGTAAAACACAGGTAGGACTGACCTTGACCTACACCACCTGGGAAACCCCAGAGCCTGCACATGTAGTGGACACCTAAAGATTGTGTCAGAGCACCACCACCCTGACCCTGCACAACTGATTATCCATAGAGGTTGGAGGTTGTTGGTCAGTGGTCATAGCCAGTCCTTTTAGCTGACTATCCTGGATAAATCCATGCCATTGACCTGCCAACAGCAATCAAGTCTCAACTACAACAAGAGGGTGTACTCAGCCTACACAGAGGGAGCACCTCGAGTACTCAGCTTGCATGATAGGGGAGGCTGTGCCACTGGACCCTATGGGACACCTACTACATTATGCCACACTACCAAGACACAGAGTCAAAGTAGCCCTAACTAATACATAGAAACAAATACAGGGAGACCGCCAACATAAGGAGACAAAGAAACATGGCCCAAATGAAAGAACAGATCAAAACTCCAGAAAAAGAGCTAAACAAAATGGAGATAAGTAATCCAGCAAATGCAGAGTTTAAAACATTGGTTATAAGGGTGCTCAAGGAACTTAGTGAGGATTTCAACAGCATAAAAAAGATCCAACAGAAATGAAGAACACACTAATTGAAATAAAGAACTATTTACAGAGAAATATCAGTAGAATGGATGAAGTTGAGAATCAAATTGATGATATGGAACATAAGGCAAAAAACAACCAGAAGAAAAAAATAATACAAAAAGATAAGGATAGAGTAAGCAGCTCCTAGGATAACTTCAAGCATTCCAACATTCACAATACAGGGATGCTAGAAGAAGAGAAAGAGCAAGAAACTGGAACTTTTTGAAAAAATAGTGAAAGAAAACTTCCCTAATTTGCTGAAGGAAATAGACATGCAAGTCCGAGAAGCACAAAGAGTCCCAAACAAGATGGATGCAAAGAGGCCCACTCTAAGACACATCATAATTAAAGCAAAGGTTAAAGATAAAGAAAGAATCATAAAAGCAGCTAGAGAAAACAAGTTGTTACCTGCAAGGGAGTTCCCATAAGACTGTCAGCTGATTTTCAGGCTAGAAGGGATTGGCAAGAAATATTCAAAGTCATGAAAAGCAGGGACCCACAGTGAAGACTGTTCTACCCAGCAAAACTATCATTGAGAATCGAAGAGTAGATAAAGAACTTCCCAGAAAAGAAAAAACTAAAGGAGTCATCATCACCAAACTATTATTTTATCAACTGCTAAAGGGACTTATTTAAGAACAAGAAGATTATCAAAACTATTGACCCTAAAATGGCAAAAAATACAAATCTATCAACAATTGAATCTAAAAAATAAACTAAGCAAACAAGAAGAACAGAGTCAGAATCATCCATATGGAGATCAGTTTGATGGTTGCCTGATATGAGAGGGATGTGGGGGAATGGGTGAGGAGGTGAGTGAATTAAGAAGTACTGGACAGCCATAGGGATAGCTATACATCCCCAAAGCACTTAAAGACATGACCCACGTACATGAACAATGATGTGGGAATTGCCTGAGAGAGTGAGGGATGCTGGATGGAGAGGAGCAAAAGAGGATAAATTGGGACAACTGTAATAGTATAATCAATAAAATATAATTAAAAAATAAAAATAAATAAATTTTTTTTAAAAGTCTCTGTGAGCCAATAGAAGGACTACTCTAATGAAGATTTCTGAGCAGGCCTAGCAGATTCTACCAGAAAAATGACAGAAGACCAGTCTTTGTAATAGCATTATGCAACAGAATAAATGAGGTAATAATAAAGACAATATGGGATGCAAACCAGGCCATTTGTTCATCTCCAATTGCTCTGACTCAAACCTTATAGAATCATAAGGAGGACGAGCCTTAAATCAAGACTAATATATTTTTACATCATAGTAATTGAAGACAGACCCAGAATTAATTTGTTTTTAAGCAATGTAGGGCAGAGACACAGGAGTTTTGGAGTTATTTCTTCCTCAGTTTAAATACTAGAGTGTGTGCACCCATGAGTAAATAACTTTAAGTCATGAAACTTTAGTTACCATACTTGTAAAATCATAACACATCCTGAAGCAAATGCGTAGAAATTAATAATGCATAAGTTGATGGACATATTATATGGGATATACTAAGTACTCAATCAATGGTAGCTATTATTATTAATATTTTATGTATGTGCTGCACTATGCAGAAAAGTAATTGTCAATGAAATATGATGCTGTCATGAAAGGGAGCCTGTGGAAGGTGCTGTGGCATAAAACTCAGATCCCATTCAGGACCAAGGTAGTCCTGAACTAGGCTCTCTAGATTATGGATCACATACCACATGCACTAGCAGGAGCTGCATCTAAAGGTACTGGAACAAGGGAATATGGGGAATAAAGGTGGGTAAGAGAGAGTCTATAGTGTGGGAACACTACCCTGTAATGCAGGATTTAACTCTGCAAAGACCTTAGGAGACAGTGCAAATGTGCTACTTAGATGACATTTGAAGCATAGAGAAAATGATATCCTACATTAGGTAAATTAGAAACTCTAGAAATTCTTTGTTAATTGGTAATTTGGCTCAGTGGGTGGGGGGAAGCTCCTGCATCTTTCTCAGAGACAATCTTGAAAACAGAAAAGGAAATTCTTCCCAATGGACAGAGCTTCATGTGGTGCAGATGGCCACCTGCTTCGTGTGGAATACAGCCCAGTGTAATACTGCATAAGGTTTTACAGGCGGTGACGAAAGACTTGGCTGATTGAACAGGGCATGGAAGGAAAAAGACTGGGAGATCTGGAACAGTAAAGTCTGTGAAAGAGGAATGGACACAATGCGTGGAAATCTTTGTATTATATGTTAATATGGTTGTGATCCTTGTGTAATCTGCCAACCAAAAATACCACTGGGGCATTCCTTGGTACTGCTTTGTCCAAATTTGAGGGAAAATTCCTTCTCACCCCTTAGCTCACAGATACTGTTGCTGAGAACACTCTCCTAGAAATTTGTGTACAAATCTGAGTCTGTTTCCCAAAACACCCAATCTAAGAAAGGGCTAAACTAAACATTTATATCTTAAAAGAAAAAACAATGGAAATTTTATACAAAATGTATTTAATACTTTCATTATAAAATGTATATTTTAAATCCCTGAATATGAACATTTTAAAGAAGGTTGGAACAAGGAGATAAAAATTGTCACCACCACCACCCACCCTGCTCTTGTCAACCATAAAGAGACACACACTCACAGACATAACCACATATACACAGCACGAATTCCTTGGAAAAAGAGCAGAACAGTGGGATTTTTTATAAAACCAGATTTCAGACTGGAAAAAAGTCACATTAGAATCTACAATGTGCATAACATACATATCAGGCAATAAATGACATATTAAATACATTATGTGTAGCTTCATGATGTAACACAGTGCCACAGAGGAAAACTGCCTCATTTAGGAATATTTAATGACATATTATTTTTAAAATGTACATAAGGTGAATACAATAAATTATAAAGCAAATGCGATATTACTTTATAACCATGAGAGTGGACAGTCTCAGAAAAGCAGAAAACAACATGTGTCGGCAAAGATGTGGAAAAATTGGAACTCTTGTACATTGCTGATGGGAAAGTAAAGGGGTGCAGCAGCTGCAGAAAAAAGTATGATGTTTCCTTAAAAATTAAAAATACAATTACAATTTAAACTAGCCATTCTACTACTGGATATGCACACAAAACAACTGAAAATAGGATTATGCACAACAGCCAAAGGTGATAACATAGCAAATATTCTTTGACAGATGAATACATTTTTTACATATGATGTATATGTACAAAGGAATATTATTCAGTCATAAAAGGAATGAAATTCAGAGACTTGCTATGATATACATGAATTTTGAAGACATTATGCTAAATGAGATAAATCATACCCAAAAGAGATATTGCATTATTTCACTTATATGAGGTACCTAGGATAGTCTAGTTAATAGAGAAGAAAGTAGAACAATGGTGGTAAGGAGCTTGAGAGGGATAAATGGGGACTTATTGTTTAAATGGGTATAGAATTTCACTGTGGGATGATGAAAAAATTCTGGAAATGGATGCATAGTGAAGGTTATACAACAATGTGTATGCACTTAATACAATTAAAATGTCCACTTAAAATGGTTAAAAGGGGAAATTTTATGTTATGTATATTTTACCACAATAGAATAATTATCCAAAAGAAGACAAAACAAATATGGTCAATGATGATACAAGTTTTATAAAAACATACTTAGGCTCTGGAGTGAGCATCCTAGAATCCTCCCTCCCTTCCTCTTCTTCTTTCTTTCCTTGTAAGTATATATTGAGCACGTACTTAGTGTCAGATCCTAAATACTGGGAACACAAAGATAGACAAGACTCCCTTAAAGGATACATAGACTCATAATTTAGGAAAAGATATATTGAAGAGAAAATGACACCACAATTAAAGGCTATAATAAATGGAAGGACAGAATACTGTGAGGCCAATCAACTCTACTGTTACTCTGCCCCCAAATTAAGGTCTCAGTGATATTAGCAGTGGGACTGACATGGAATATTAGTACTGAAATACATTTTTCAACAAAACCAATATTTTGAGCACCCATCCTATACGGAATATCTAACACCTAATCCCAAGCTTCCCTCTAAAAAAAAAACTTCCATCACCTCCGTAAAGACAAAATCTATTTTTAAAAAAAGTTAAGAAAAATATGTTAGAAAGTAAAAATATAAAATATTTATTTTAAGGAGGCAATATGATATTGAGGTTGCATACACTGAATGTTAGTCCCAATGCAACCACTTAACAGTGGGTAACCATAAACCAATTATTTAATTCTGTGGGCCTTAGTTTCCTCATCTATAAATTAAGAACATAAATGGGGAAATTCTAAGGTTCTTTCAGTGCTATTTTTCTTGAATTCTAGGCACATCATTGTGGCACATGTTAATAGTTAAAGTCAGGTGAAGTATCTCAGATTTTGTAACATCTAGGGTTGCATCCGTAGCTATTGACTTTGCTATTGGAAATATGATTAAATTGTATTAGAGAAAACAAGAAAAAGATTTTTATCATGAATAATAATAGAAATAAGATTAGTATTCTAAAAATCTTCAGCAAGTATGGCATAAGTAATCTCAGGTTAATGAGAAAATTGAAATCTTTTGGTTATGCAATTATTTTCTTTTTATTGAGAGTATGGATAAGAAAGGGAAAACAATATCAAGTTGCTCATTTATTCTTTGGTTTTTTTAGTTTTTATTGTTGTTCAATTACAGTTGTCTGCATTTTCTCCCCACCCCTCACCCCCACCCCAGCCAAACCCATCTCCCTCCCCCACCTCCACCCTCCCCCTTGATTTTGTCCATGTGTCCTTTATAGTAGTTCCTAAAAACCCCTCTCCCCACTATCCCCTCCCCACTCCCCTCTGGCTATTGTTAGCTTGTTCTTAACTTCAATGTCTCTGGTTATATTTTGTTTGCTTTTTTCTTTAGTTGATTATGTCCCAGTTAAAGGTGAGATCATATGGTATTTGTCCCTCACCTCCTCGCTTATTTCACTTAGCATAATGCTCTCCAGTTCCATCCATGCTGTTGCAAAGGGTATAAGCACCTTCTTTCTCTCTACTGCATAGAATTCCATTGTGTAAATATACCACAGTTTTTTGATCCACTCATTGGCTAATGGGCACTTAGGTTGCTTCCAGTACTTGGCTATTGTAAATTGTGCTGCTATGAACATTGGGGTGCATAGGTGCATATGAAAAGATGCTCAGCCATCAGAGAGATGCAAATTAAAACCACAATAAGGTACCATCTCACACTGGTCAGAGTGGCCAACATAAACAAATCAACAAACAAATGTTGGAGAGGATGCAGAGAAAAGGGAACCCTAGTACATTGTTGGTAGGAATGCAGACTGGTAAGGCCACTGTGGAAAACAGTATGGAATTTCCTCAGAAAACTAAAAATGGAACTGCCCTTTGACCCAGCAATTCCGCTGCTGGGAATTATACCCTAAGGACCCTAAGACACCAATCCAAAAGAACCTATGCACCCCAATGTTCATTTATTCTTTTTGTGGTTAGTTTTATGTGTCAATTTGGCTAACCCATCTAGATGTTGATGTGACTGTATTTTGTTAGATATGATTAACATCTAAATCAGTAGACTTTAAGAAAAAGAGAGTACTCCCTATAATGAAGGTGTGCTTCATCCAATCCTAAAAGTAAAGACTCCCAAGACAGAAGGAATTCTGAAAACTGCAACAAGGATACCCTGGCTGAGCTTGCAGCCTACTGGCCTGCTCTACAAATTTCAGGCTTTCCAGCCTGCAAAACCTTCAATTCCTTAAAATAAATCTCCCTCTTTCTCATCCATATGTATCTATGAATTCTGCTACTCACTAATACCATTATCTTAACACTACCACAATAGTTTTATTTGTGGTTGTTTACTAGGTATGATTCGTCATTTTGAAAATGAAGGAAGACACATCAAATAAGCACTCTGATCAGTCATGACCAATTTAAATTCATAATGTTACTTGTAGTATAGTATTTCTTTATCTCCAAATACATGGCAGTCTTAAACTCAATTTTCCTTTCCCATTAAAATTTTAAGGATATGAAATCTCAGAATTGTTGAGTGTCAACTGAAGAAACAGACTTAATGCAAATAGTAACAGTAATAATAATGGCATTAATAGAAGCAGTACCAGAAGAAGTGGAAATTATAGTAATGTTTTTCTTAAATGAAAAATGAAAAACAGACTTGACTTTAAATAGAAAGGTCTCCAACAATGTCATTAGGCCTTTTGGGCCATCCTGACTTTGATTTTTTTTTTATGGGGAATTTGTTCTTAGTCATTTCTCTAATATGCCAGCTCCCAGGCAATTCCAGCATTGTCTCACCCTACATCTAACACTCCCAGTCGAAAGAGGGGGTTTCTCATTCTCAATAGTAAATTCCAAGCACATTTCCAGAAACCACTTTTAATGGTCTCTTGTCATGTGCCTACTATATCTAAATAAGTCACTAGTAAGGAGCTAAAACATGCTGACTGGCCATGTATAAGTCACCTTCTACAACTTGGAATGAATGGAGGAAGAGAATAACATTGCATGAATGATGTAAAGTAAGAGGTAGGAAAAGATGCTCAACATCAGGAATCACCAGAGAAATGCAAATCAAAACCACAATGAAGAATGGCCTGCCTCAATAAATCAACAAACCTACATCAATAAATCAACAAACAAAAGAGCTGACATGGATGGGGAGAAAGGGGAATCCTTTTGCACTGTTGGTGGGAATGCTGATTGGTGCAGCCACTGTGAAAAGCCGTATGGGGATACCTCAAAAAATTAAAAGTGGATCTGCCCTTTGACTCAGTGATTCCACTTCTGGGAATTTGTCTGAAGAAACCTGAAACACTAATTCGAAAGTATACAAGCACCCTATGTTCATTGCAGTGTTATTTACAATAGCCAAGATTTAGAAGGAGCCCAAGTGTCCATCAGTAGATGAGTAGATAAAACAGCTATGAAATATTTACACAATGGAATACTACTTAGCTGTAAAAATGAAGGAAATCTTACCTTTTGCAACAGCAGGGATGGACCTACAGAGAATTTTGCTAAGTAAAATAAGCCAGTAAGAGAAAGAAAAATACCATATGATTTCACTCACATGTGGAATCTAATCAACAAACTGACAAGCAAAATAGAGACAGACTCATAGATGGAGAGAAGATGATAGCTCTGGGGTGGGAGGGGTTGGAATGATAGAGTAAAAATAAGAATTCATGGTCACGGACAATAGTGTGCTGATTCAGGGGGAGGGGTAAAGGAGTTATATGGGTTATAGGGGGAATAAATGTTAATTTTGAAAATACAGTTAAAATGGTACTATTCCTCTGGTAACAGCATTCTGAATTTTTCTTTTTAATAGTTCATTTTTTATTGTACCTTTGAGAATTGTTGCTGATACTGTAGATAATCTCTCTAAGAACTGTACAAATAAAGTGTGGTATTAAACTTCAGGTTAGAAGTTTGTAGCATTATAAACATTTATTTCTCAACTAGATTGTACAAGGATGTTGGCTGTGATGAGACTCATTGCGTTATTTTTTTGGTAGTGAAGTTTATTAAATCCCCATTCCATTCAACAGGCACATGTTGAAAGAGCATTGTCATTGGTGTTAATGGGGAAGTGTGTTCCTTCAGTGTACTGGGGCTTTTTGTATCACACTTGATATTAAATTAAATGTGCCTTCAAATAATTGTTTCTTTAATTTTAAGTTCAAGGAATACTATGATAATTTCTTGTACTTTTAACATTTGATTTGCGGGGTGCTTTGGAAAGCAGATTAATTTTGGAAAAAGTCTCGCTATGCTGTTCAACGGAAAGGAAGGCCACGCCTCTGTTTTCTACCTGGTCTCATAAAACACAAGGAGATTTGACACTTGTTACTATTCAATGCTTTGTCCTAGAATACTGAAGTAGAAATTAAGTGGGACAGTTTCACAGGTGCCTGGCAGAAGATTGGGGGAAATGTTTTAGAACTGTGGGCTGGCCTGAGACATTTTGTGATGTGGAAAAAAAAAAGAGAAAGAAAACCAAACAGGCAAAAAGTGTAGAATGCTTATCCAAAAGAACCAATAGCTTGGAAAGCAGCTATCCCAGGGATATATTGCACAACTTAAAGGAGCTTATACCCTTTGCAACAGCATGGATGGAACTGGAGAGCATTATGTTAAGTGAAATAAGCCAGACGGTGAGGGACAAATACCATATGATCTCATCTTTAACTGGAACATAATAAATAGAAAAAAAAAAGGAAACAAAATATAACCAGAGACATTGAAGTTAAGAGCAATCTAACATTGGGCAGGGGGGAGTGGGGAGGTGACAGTGAGGAGAGGGGATTACAGGAACTACTATAAAGGACACATGGACAAAATCAAGGGGGAGGGTGGAGGTGGGGGAGGGAGGGGGGTTTGGCTGGGGTGGGGTGGAGGGATGGGGAGAAAAGGCACACAACTGTAATTGAATAACAATAAAAAATTTAAATTAAAAAAAAAAGAAGAATTGGCTTTACAGAAGAAATATATAGTAAGGAGCTAAAAGGAGTCAGGATGAACTGATTGACTTCATCATTCAACTTGACAAAGAAAAGGATATGCATGGTACCATTCTAGTTTTTCAGCAACAACTGAAAGAGACAGGCCAATGATTGGCTCAGTACCAACAGCAGCAGTCTCGAGCCCCAGCCCCAAGTACCAACAGGACCACATCTTCCCAGCCGGTAGTGCAGGCAGAGGCCCCAGCTAAAGACTGCAGTCCACTGGCCAAAGGACCAAGTAATGGCAGTTCCTCCTGACAGAGAACTCCTGGGCCTGGATTTCATAGGGAGGGGGACACAAGCGAAGATGGTTTTCCTTCTTCTCCAGGGAATGGTAATAAGGCCTCTACCAGTTCAGAGAGAACTGGCAGAGGCAGTAGTTAAATAAAGCAACTCAGTGTTGGGATGAAAGTGTAGACTCCCCCAGGGGCAGTGAACACTCTCTCACACTCCACTCAAATGACATGGACTCTAATCATGACCCTCAAGAAAAGAAAACAGTGAGCGGGAAGGGTAACTGAACTCGGGTTCCTGCCACGTTCAGAGTGGCTTGGACTCAAGTGTAAATGTACAGGGTTCGGTTTTGTGATACTTTTCCAGAAAATTTTATACAGTATCATTTAATTTGGGAGAGGATATTGTGCAGAAAATTAATGCATTCTTTGTCATAATTTGCCTTTTTTTCCTGGGTGTGTGTGAGTTTTCCATTTTTTTTCCTTTGCTTCGATACCTCTGCCTCTTTGAAAATTGTAAGTCAATTACTTTGTTGCTAAAAGGACATTTTGTGTAGGGTCAGGTTATTTTTATATGAGTTAATGTGAAGTTGTACATGGAAACCTTTCCTTAAAGTATAACAGACTATGTCTTTATAAACCAGTGCCCACCTAGAACCTGTGCTGTGCAAGGGCATTCTTTCTCATGCTGTTCCTGTGCTCACGCACCATTCAGTCTTGTTAGAGTAGATGTGGGATCATGACTGCCAGGATTGCCCAGGACAGTGGTTTTATCACTGTAAACTGGACTTGTTGATGGAGTCTTATAAAGTTTCAAAGTTACAGTTGTTTCCACCATATATCTGTGCATTTTTTCTTTAGGCGACTAAATGTTTAAGAAGTTTGTGTGCAGTTACCCAGTGTTTATGAACTATATTGTATCCTGTTAATACATACTGCTCTGTGACTCCAGTATATCTTACCTGTATTGACGAAGCCTAAATAAAGATTTTCATCATAAAAAAAGAATAAAAATTAAAAATACAGGGTAATATTCTTTCTAGGGGGGTATACTTGAACTTAGAGGTCTATGGTAGGTAAGTTTCTGAAATGGCCTGTAAGATATTCCCTGAAGTACCCATTTTATGTAACCCCTCCTTTTAAAATATTGTCAGAATCTGATGGAATGTGGAATATGATGTAATATTACTCCATAGTTATTCTGCACTAAAAGGCAAAAAGAATGTTGCAGATATAAATTCCCTAATCAGTTGACTTTAAGTAAATCCAAAGGTAAATTATTCTAGGTGTGGTTGACATAATCAGATGAGGACCCTAGAAGAGAATGGAATTATCAGTGACTCTTCTGCTGGGTAGCCATGTCATCAATTTTCTCTGGATGGGGTCATGAACTAAGACCTGAAGGTGGCCTTTCTTTAAAGATTTTATTTATTTATTTTTAGAACGAGAGGAAGGGAGGGAGAAAGAGAGGAAGAGAAACATCAATGTGAGAGAAAAATACCAATCGCTGCCTCTAGCACATGACATGCCCTGACCAGGAACCGAACCTACAACCCAGGAATGTACACTGACCAGGAATCGAACCCAGTCAGGTTATCTTGCAGGTAACTAACTTTTGCTTTGTGGAAAGACAACCAACCAACTGAGCCACACCAGTCAGGACCCTGAGGATGGCCTTTAAAACCTGAGAGCAACACTAGCCAATAGCTAGCAATAAAATTACAGTCTTGGTCATTTTATAACCACAAGTGACTGAATTCTGCTAATAGCCTAAAAAGCTGAGAAGAACCCTCCAGCCACAAGTAAGACCACAGTACTGACAAACGGCTTGATGTCAGCCCCACAAGACCCTCAGCAGAGATCCCAGTTAGGTCTTGCTGGGATTTCTTTTTTTTTAATTATATTTTATTGATTATGCTACTACGGTTGTCCTAATTTTTCCCCCTTTGCCCTCCTCCACCCAGCACCCCCACTCCCTCAGGCAATACCCCCACTATTGTTCATGTCCATGGGTCACGTGTCCATGGTTCTTTGGCTACTATATTCTCTATGCTGTACTTTACACCCCCATGGCTATCCTGTAACTACCAATTTGCACTTCATTTTTTTCAATTATCACCTGAGGATATCCCTAATGATTTTAGAGAGACAGACAGACAGACAGACAGATAGGCATTGATAGGCTGCCTCCTGTACCTGCCCTGACCAGAAACCAAACCCACAACCATTTGGTGCATAGGACAACACTGCAACCACTGAGCCACCCAGCCAGGGCTATTTGTACTCCTTAGTCACCCACATCTCTTCACCCACTCCCCCAGGCTGCCAGGGGAACCTCCCATCTGGCAACCATCAAAACACTCTCCATATCCATGATTCTGTCTCTGTTCTTCTTGTTTGCTTAGTTTGTTTTTAAGATTCAATCGTTGATAGATTTGTATTTTTTGCCATTTTATTATTTAAAGTTTTGATCTTCTTTTTCTTTTAACCCTTTAGCATTTTATATAATAATGGTTTGGTGATGATGAACTCCTTTAGTTTTTTCTTTTCTGGGAAGCTCTTTATCTGCTCTTCGATTCTCAATGATAGCTTTGCTGAGTAGAACAATCTTCGCTGTAGGTCCCTGCTTTTCATAACTTTGAATATTTCTTGCCAGTCCCTTCTAGCCTGAAAATCAGCTGACAGTCTTATGGGAACTCCCTTGCAGGTAACAACTTGTTTTCTCTAGCTGCTTTTATGATTCTTTCTTTATCTTTAACCTTTGCTTTAATTATGATGTGTCTTAGAGTGGCCCTCTTTGCATCCATCTTGTTTGGGACTCTTTGTGCTTCCCGGACTTGCATGTCTATTTCCTTCAGCAAATTAGGGAAGTTTTCTTTCACTATTTTTTCAAAAAGTTCCAGTTTCTTGCTCTTTCTCTTCTCCTTCTGGCACCCCTATGATGTGAATGTTGGACCTCTTAAAGTTGCCCTGAAGGCTGCTTATACTGTCCTCACTTTTTTTGGATTCTTTTTTCTTTTTTTATTTCTGATTGGTGGGTTTTTGATTCCTTGTGTTCAAAATCATTGATTTGGTTCTCCACTTCATTCACTCTACTGTTGTTTCCCCATAAATTGTTCTTTATTTCAATTAGTCTGTCCTTCATTTGTGACTGGATCTTTTTTATGCTGTAGAGGTCCTCATTAAATTCCTTGAGCATCTTTATAACCAGTGTTTCGAACTCTGCATCTGATAGATTGCTTGTCTCCATTTTGTTTAGCTCTTTTTCTGGAGTTTTGATTTGTTCTTTCATTTGCATCATGTTTCTTTGACTCCTCATTTTGTCAACCTCCTATATTTATTTCTATGTATCAAATAGAGATTCTTTGACTCCATGTATTAGCAGCGTGGCCTAATGTAGTAGGTGTGCTGTAGGGCTCAGTGGCACAGCCTCCCCTGTCACCCAAGCTAAGTACTCAAGGTGCACCCTTTGTGTGGGCTGAACGCACCCTCCTCTTGTAGTTGAGACTTGGTTGCTGTTGGCAGGTCAATGGGTGGGATTTTCCCAGGTCAGTCAGCTACAGGGATTGGCTGTGACCACTTACCACCAATCTACACCTTCCATGGAGGATCAGCTGTGCAGGGGCAGGGTGGTGGTACTCCAAAGTGGCGTAGCTATCCCCTGGGTGTGCTGGTCCTAGGGTTCCTGGGTGGCGCAGGCCAAGTTTGGCAGCCACCTGTATGTTGTCCAGAGCCACCCTGACTGCTCTATAAAGCACTCTGAGATGTCTGCTACTTATCCTGGGCTTGGAGATTCCCAGGCAAAGCCAAGCTGTGAATCTAGGCTGGCAGCAGCTAGTGCAAGGCCTGGCCTCACTGAGGCCAGCTTTTGCTTGTTTGAGAGGATTTAGGAATTTGTGAAGCATGAACCAAGACCAGCCATTCATATGGAAAAGCAGCTTGGGTGGGCCTGTAAGTTGGGTGGGGTAGATATTCTGAGGACCTACAAGGTGGGTCAAACAGTAGTATCTCAGTTGATGGAGTCACAGATATGGCACCAGCTTGCTGGCTCTGTGGGGGGAGGGTTTAGAAAAGGGTCAATATCTTCTGCTTGCCTTGATGCCAGACACTTTAGTTTCTCCCAGTTGCCACTGGTGCCTTTGAAGCCACCACCCCAGTGCTGGGGCTCAGAGGGAGTGAGTCTGAGTAGGTGTGTGATTTCTTTAAGGGGAACTACTTGAGGCTCCAGACGTTTCTTCCTTGGACTCAACTCCTGCTGGTTTTTTGCAGTCAGAAGTTATGGGGACTTATCTTCCTGTCACTGTACCCCTGGGCTCAGGGTCCTGGCGTGGGGCTGGAACTCCTCACTCCTGACATTTCTGTCTCGAATTTTTATCCACTTCACGTGGGTGAGAGACCAGCCTGTTTCACTACTACACCCCTCCTACCTGGCTGGATGGATGTGGTTTCTTTAATCTCATAGGTGTCAGACTTCCATTCAACTTGATTTCTGATCATTCCCAGTGACAGTTGTTCTATACTTTAGTTATAATTTTGATATGGTTGTGCAAAGAGGTGAGACATGTCTGCCTACACCCCCAGCTTGACCAGAAGTCTCCATACTGGGATTTCTGATCCACCAGATCTATGAAGAAAAGTCAGTGTTTTATGCTTGTTTAATTTGTTACACAGCAATAGGAAGTAATCAGAAGGTCATTTCTTAAATTCCTTTGGGTTTTCATTTAGTTACAGGCAACACAATATATGAAAATGCACATGGTGTATTAATAATGATGATTTTGGTGCTACAAACAAAAAAGTTCTCTTTGAGGATTTTTAGTTTCCAATAGTAGCAAATATCATAAGTTTTAAATTTGAAATGTGTTCTTACTTACATGCCTGCAATATGGCCTGCGGCTGAGTTTTAGGCATACTATTTGGCAAAATAATCCAAGTCTTCATTTCACTTGCAGAGCAAAATAGAGAAAAATGTTAGCTGTTTACATTATAAATAGTTTTCTCTGTCACAAAGAGCAATCTGCATTTCATAAAATCTATTAAGTCCTTCAAAGCCATGCCTGCTTAGCTCTGAGTTGGTAAATGCCTGCTGAATCTTTAATATCCAAAAGAGACGAAGGAAATTCAGAAAATGTTTCAGAAAGATGCCTTTTCCTATTAAATTCATGCACAAAATTCTAGAATCTTTACCAAAAATAATTTACTTTGGAAGAATCAGTAGCCAAAAATGTGTTGTTTCCTTCCTGACTCTTTTTCTTCCTGGCTATGTGACCTTGCAAAAACTTCCTCTATATAAAAGATTGAATAAACCCTAACAAATAGAATCAGTGAATGGAATCCATGAAAATCATATATGTTAAGGGCTTTATAAATCTAAAGTGATAACTAAAACTTAAACATAGGACAACATATTTAAGTGAAGTTTTTTGTCTCTCCAGAACAGTATATCCCAGACACCAAGATGCTCAGAATGAAAACCATTTAGGAATGATGAAGCATTGAACACAAATGATCTTTGGATTGCATTGTAAAGTGTGTTCTATCAGAATGTTGATACTGAAAAACAAATTACACTAATCAGGCTCTTAAGTAAAATTTACCCTCTTTGTAAAATTTATGCATAGGGACACGTTTAAATTGCTTAGTAAATTAAAGCAAGTTGATTGTTATTGGCCTAAGAGTCTTGAGTTATTTGTGTAATTAAGGTTGTATAAGAATGAATCTTGAAACAGGTGGATATTTTTTTCCTGTTTTTTTTTTTTAACTTCCTTTGATCAGACCTTAATAGGAATCCAAAACCATTTATATCCTGACAGGTATGACGCCAATGAATTTGAAATAATTTTAGGAAAAGTGGAGATTCAAATTTCTACTACTTTTTGGATACAAAAAAAGAATGTAGTGAGAATGTTACTCCATTCTCTGACTTATTGCTATCTTTGTATTCTTCTGGAAAGTTTTTGTAGCATTTATTTAAAATGATTCCTATATCCCATCATATACAATATCTTGTTATTCAGAGAGTGGAAGGGAGCTTCTCTATAATTATATCTTAGACAGGGACTTCAGGAGTAATCTGGAAAGTGCACTGTCTGACTGCTTCATGCTGCGGTTCAGAAATCTAGAATAAATTATCCCCTGGATTCTCCTTGGAACCCACCTTTGTCTTCTTACTGTTCTAGATTAAAGTCCTTCCTCCGCTACCAGGAGGTGTCTCCTAACCAAGTTATGACTCCCTCCTCAGTAGTTTGCCCAATGATACAAAATGCTTTATTTCACAAGACAACTATTTAGGACAGAAAGAAAACTTTTATTGCAATATCTGCCTTGTTCTATTTTTAATAAAAGTCCTTGCAGCTACAAAAGCCTTTAAACTAGATTTGCTTGTCAGGTCAGAAAAACTCAGTGCCCCTGGCTCACCAAACATAAGTACTAAGTATGAAGCAAATTCAGCCACTATTGTCTTTTCCCACAAAACAGATTTCAATGCGAGAGGAAAATGTACAACACAGAGCTATAAACTTTTAGAATTACCTTGATTTAATCCATTAAGTCCCTATAGTATTTTGAAAGTTTTGGTGATGCCAGATGGCTGTCTGGATTAATAAGATGATGCAGAAATTTGATGTGTCAAATTCAGAGCCATTTAACATTATTCAAATTAGCTACTTAAAGCATGCTGCACCTTCCCAAGTGAGATTTGCATTGGAGAAACTGTGAGAGTCAGGACTTAAAAGGTGAATCTTCTACATTTCATTAAAATTGAGTTACTAGTGCATGTATGTATACTTGGGCAAATCATTTCAGCAGTTTAAAAAAAAAGGTGATACTTAACACTAAAAGATTAAATCCTCTGGTTTAAAAAAAGTAAATTTAAAATTATACTGTTATAATAATTGTCAGTTATTGCTATTCCTTTTGTGTCTAGCTTCTTCTATAAGCTCCTATCACCAATATTATCCATTATTTTCAGTTGTGTACATTAGGCAAGGTGCAAGGAGCCCATATCCAGTGCTATGTACCACTAAGAGATTGTTCCTGGATCTTTTGGTCCATCAAAGTTACTTCCTTGACTCTGGGGCAGAGAAGATCCACTGGATTGATATTCCAGAAACTAAAACAGGAACTTAAGGCCTACTTTTAACACCACTCCTTCCAGGAACTCTGATAAATCCAGGAGAGGACCCTTTATTGCTTGTGCCTTGTGCTGGCGCAATAAGATGACATGAATTGATATATTAGACAATGCCACACACTAAAGAGATCTTTTACTCACCCACTGATAGAATGAGGCAGAGATATGCTACTTTATTCATTAATGAATGGATCTGGTATCTGCATCACACTGGATAGAAAGTGCTAAGAAGGATTCAACAGAAATTAACCCACATAGGATACCAATAGTGCCTAATAAACCTACCTCCAGGAGCTTACAAGATTTTATAAAAATATGTAGTTGAGTTCCGGCCAAGATGGAGGCATAGGTAAAAACCCTTTGCTTCCTTGCACAACCAAAACGAGGATAACAACCAATCTAAAATCAATAAACAACCAAAAGCACCAGAAAATCGAACTGCATGGAACTCTGATAACCAAGGAATTAAAGAAAAAATCAACAAGAACAACTAGACCCATAAGGCAGCAGAACACTGGCAGACTCAGAAAAACCACGACAATGCAGCAAGCAGCCTTGGGGGCAGGGCTGGGTGCCGAGCTGGGTGGGCTGTGCAGGAGGGGCTGACTTAAAGGGAAAACTGAGACTCAGAGCTGACTGTGGGCTACAGCAGGGTTTGCCACAGTGGGAAAAACTCCCAGCCTCACAAAAGAGTTGAAAAGTTTGCTACAGAGCAGTTGAGCTGCACTGTTCCCTCTCCGGCCCCTCCCCCACAGGCAGCACCCCAGCACAACAAGGAGGGTTGCCCTGCCCTGGTGAATACCTAAGGCCCCACCCCCTTACAACCTATCAGCTGTGCCAAGATCAAGAAATATGGCCCAAAGGAAAGAACAGAGCATAACCTCAGAAATAAGCAATGAGGAGACTGCCAACCTATCTGATGGAGAATTTAAAGCCCTGGTAATCAAAATGTTCACAGATCTGATTGAGCTGGGTCAAAAAATGAAAAAACAAATGAAGGATACCCAAAGTGAAGTAAAGCAAAATATTCAGGGAACCAACAGTGACAGGAAGGAAACCAGGACTCAAAGCAATAATGTGGAACAAAAGAAAGAAAGAAATATCCATCCAGAAGAAAAGGAAGAAACAAGAATCCAAAAAAATGAAGAGAGACTTAGGAACCTCTGGGACAACTAGAAATGTTCCAATATCCGAATTATAAGGGTGCCAGGAGGAGAAGAACAACAGCAAGAAATCAAAAATTTATTTGAACAAAAAGTGAAGGAAAATTTCCCCATTCTGGCAAAGGAAATAGATTTCCAGGAAGTCCAGGAAGCCCAGAGAGTCCCAAAGAAGTTGGACCCAAAGAGGAACACACCAAGGCAGTTCATCATTAAGTTACCCAAGATTAAAGACAAAGTGAGAATCCTAAAAGAAGCAAGGGGAAAGGACCCAGTTACCTACAAAGGGATGCCCATTAGACTATCAGCTGATTTCTCAAAAGAGACCTTACAGGCAAGAAGGGGCTGGAAAGGAGTATTTCAAGACATGAAAGGCAAGGATCTACATCCAAGATTATTCTATCCAGCAAAGCTTTCATTTAAAATGGAAGGGCAGATAAAGTGCTTCCCAGATAAGGTCAAGTTAAAGGAGTTCATCATCACCAAGCCATTATTATATGAAATGTTAAAGGGACTTATCTAAGAAAAAGAAGATCAAAACTATGAACAGTAAAATGGCAACAAACTCACAACTATCAACTAATGAACCTAAAAGAAAAGAAAAACAACGAAAACAAAAACTAAGCAAACAACTAGAACAGGCACAGAATCAGAGAAATGTACATCACATGGAGAGTTTTCAGTGGGGAGGGGGAAGGGAGGAATAGGGGAGAAAGGTAGAGGGAAGAAGAAGCATAATTAGTAGGCATAAAACAGATGGGGAGAGATAAAAATGGTATAGGAAACAGAGGAGTCAGAAAACTTATATGTACAACCCATGGACATGAACTAAGGGGGGGATAGTGGAGGGTTGGGGGCAGGGTAGAGGAAAAATTGGAAAACCTATAAAGCATAATCAATAAAAATCTTTAAAAAGTATGTAGTTGAAAGAGCTAAGTAAAAGTAAAAAGTAGGATATTGAAACAGTGTTGAGATAAAAAAGAGTATAGGCATCTACCAATATCATAATTTATTATAAAGTTATAGGAACTAAAATGGTGCATTAACTTATTAAACTAAAAAAAAGTGTGGCTAGACAAATACGTCAGTGTTACAGAATAGAGAAGGAAGTCACAAATAATCACATAAATGTAAGTGAAAACAACAAGGAAATACCACTTCAAATCAAATGTTTGTCAGTACCAAATGCTGGCAAGAATTGTAGGAAAAGGGAATTTATACCGAAAGTAGAACAAATTAGAACAACCACACTAGGAGAGCAATTTGACAGTATGTAGAAAAACAAACAAAAAATCTCAAACCCCATGACACAATGATTCAACTTCTAAGTATTTATCCTACAGAAACTTTTACTGAGAGACTCATCATGTAAAAATATGAACAATTAATAGCCCTGGCTGGTGTAGGTCAGTGGATTGAGCACGGGCCTGTGAACTAGTTACCGGTTCAATTTCCAATCAGGGTACATGCCTGGGGTGAGGGCCAGGTCCCCAGTAGGGGGCAGGCGAGAGGCAACCACATTGATGTTTCTCTTCCTCTCTTTCTCCTTCCCATCCCCTTTCTCTAAAAATAAATAAATAAAATCTTTTTAAAATATATGAACAATTAATCATTTTTGTAATAGCCAAGTATTGATATTTACATTGGAAATATAATGGCAATTGATCAGAAAATTGTGTTTTGACAGAACCATAGATTTAGAATTTTAAATATTATTTGTTTATTTTCTAAGAATTGCATTGCAAGAAGAGAGGAGGGAAATATTTACCATCTAGAGACTGGAAAAACACCATAACTCTGATGTTTAGCATATCAAAATCATAGGCTTTCTTTAGTATATGGACATTCCTAAAAAAGCCCTCCAAGAATTTCCTTTGGTTTTCAGAAGAAAAGCCTTCTGACATTCAGCTAGGTCTCATGATACTCACCAGGGGACAGAGAGCAGAATCCATCATCAAGTGTCAGCAATCTTCAATAGGTTATTTAAAAGATATGCTTGTAAAATATGTTTGAAAAGGGATTAGGGCATTGGTAAATTCTCTCAGTTTTTGTTTGTTTTAAAAAAAAAGTCTTTACCTTCATTCTTTTTAAATATTTTTTAATCCTCACCCAAGTATATGTTTATTGATCTGAGAGACAGAGACAGAGACAGAGACAGAGAGAGAAACATTGATGTGAGAGAGAAACATCGATCATTTAGTTGCCTCCTGTACATGCCCTGACTGGGAACGAACCTGCAACCTTTTGGTTCACAGGTCAAAGCTCCAACCAAGCCTCCTGACCAGTGTTCTTTGCCCTCATTCCTGAAAGTTAAACTTAATAAAGACAAAATAGTAAGTTAACAATGATATTTCCTCAGGGTTTTAAAGTAATTATTCTTTTGTATACTAACTTCCAATGTTGTTCTAAAACCAGTCTAAGTGCTAATTTAATTATCATTCCTCAGTCGGTAATCTGTCTTTTCCCTCAACTGTGTTTGAGCTTTTCTCTTTGTGATGTTCTGAAAAGTTGCTACAATATTCCATGTATGGATTTATTTTTATTCATCTTTCTTGGTATAATTTGAGCTTTCTGTACTTGTGAATTCATTTATTTGATTATTTCTAGAAAGCTGTCAAGTCTTATTTGTTTGCTATTATCTTACATTCTCTCTTCCCTCTTTTCTCAATTATGATAGAACTACTTATTCTATCTTCAATATCTTGTAGTCTTTCATATTTTCTATCTCCTTGTCTCTCAGTGTCTTATGGTATAATATCTTCAGATCTATTATCCATTTCACTAATTTTTAATTCACATGTGTCATTTACTATTTGATTTACCCTTTTAATTCAAAGACCCATAGGAAATTGTCCTTCTAAAATTGTTTTATTTTCAAGCTGACAAATTATTTTTATCTAACAAGTAGTTGTATTGTAATGTTAAAGCCACTAAGATTATCTAAATCTCCACACAACCAAAGATAAAAATAACAGATTTTGTAAAGTCAAATATGCTTAAGTAATTTTGAATTAATTATATTTTCTGGTATATTTCAGGAATATTGATCATATTAACCTTTATTCAAATCACTAAATAAATATTTTTACAATTTACACTTTAAATTTTATTATCCTCATCATTTAATTTCTCCTTAATTCTTTTCTTAAAAATTTTTATTTAATTTTTGGGATAACATTGGTTAATAAAATTATATAGGTTTCAGGTGTACAATTCTAAATTGCATTATCTGTATATTGTATTGTGTATTCACCACCCCAAGTGAAGTCTCCTTCCATCACCATTTATCCCCCCCATGTCCTCTTCTACCTCCCCCTACAATGATTTCCCTCTCGTAATCAGTTTTATTTGTCTATGAGTTGTTTGCTGTGTCGTTGTTTAATCTCTTTGTCTTTTTCACCCAGCCCTGCAACTCCCCTCACCTCTGACAGCTATTAGTCCATTCTTTATTAGTGTGTTTCTATATTGTTTCTTAGTTTATTTTCCTCATTTGGTTTCAAAAATCAGTGAAAACACATGGTACGTGTCTTTCTTCAACTGGCTGATTTAACTTGGCATAATATTCTCCAGGTCCATCCAACCTGTCATAAAGTGTAAGATTTCTTTCTTTTTCGCAGCCAAGTAGTATTCCATTGTATAAGTATACCATTATTGTTTTATCTATTGGTGGGCATTTGGACTGCTTCCAAATCTTGGCAATATAAATAACTCTGCAATGAACATAGGGCTGCATATATTCTTTCAAACTAATGTTTTTAGTTGCTTTGGATGTAATCCCAGAAGTGGAATAACTGGGTCAAAAGGGAGCTCCATTTTTAATTTTTTGAGGATCTCCATACTGTTCTCCACAGTGGCTGTACCAATCTGCATTTCCACTAACAATGCAAAAGGGTTCCCCTTTCTCCACATCTTTGTCAGCATTTGTTGTTTGTTGATTTATTGATGATATCCATTCTTACAAGTGTGAGTTGATATCTTGTTGTGGTTTTACTTTGCATTTCTCTGATTAGTGACACTGAGCATCTTTTCATATGTCTATTGGTCACCTGTATGTCCTCTTTGGAGAAGTGTCTATTCAGGTCCTTTGCCCATTTTTAATTGGATTGTTTGGGTTTTTCTGGTGTTGAGTTTTATAAGTTCTTTATACATTTTAGATATTAGCCCCTTATTAGATGTTGTGGGGGGCCTCTGCCCGCAGAGGTCCCCTGCCGTCACAGATGAGAATAAGTCTACCAAGACATGATCTGCTTGGGGAGGAAAGGTGACCAATCTCTCAGAGGAGAAGGGTCTCAAATGCCTCCTTCCCTGCGTCTTTATTGAGTTCAGCACACACAGAGATACATAGTACACATGCAAAGCTCATCAACCAATATCTAAAAAGCTACAGTCATGAAAAACTGACATCATTTACAGATAATAGTTGAAGAAACACAGGGATTGTCTCTGGTCAGGGTTGGCTTTAGCTCAAGTGTCTGATTCAAACTAACAGGGCAGAGCAAGCCTCAAAGGAAACAATGTATGTTCTTTGTCTGAACAGATTACCCCCTGGAAGACTTCTATTCAAGTACAAGGCTGCAGCTGCCTCTCATGTTGTTTTCAGGCTAAGCCAGGCAGGGAGAGCAAAGCAGCTAAGAGATTAGGAGACTTTTACAGAAAGAATGAAGACTCAGGCTATGACAAAGCCAAGGGATGAGGGTCTTTCTGCCCCTTTTCTGTAGACCCCTAAGTCCTTCCCTGATGGCCCTATGACTGTGCCTGTCTTAGGTTGTCCCTCCCTTAAGGAATCTTACCCGTCATTGGCAAACCGGTCATCCACCCAGGCCAAGCAGGGGGAAGTGAGGGAAGCAGGAGCTGCACTCCTGCTAGAAGGAAATGTTCTGTCTCCTTAGTGGCTCATGGCCCCAAGGCTTTTTCACTCAGCCCACACCATGGGACCTTTTTGTCCATTAATGAGACTACAGTCCCTGAAACTGGGCAGGATGGCTCCCAGCAAGATGTTCATTGGTGAATATGTTCTCCCATACAGTGAGTTCCCTTTTCATTTTGTTGATGGTTTCTTTTGCTGAGTGTCAGTCATTATTTCTTTAAATATGTTCACGATCCCTTGCTCTCTCTTGTCCTTCTGATATCCCTATGATGCAGATGTTATATTTCATGTTGTCCCTACATTCCCTTAAACTATCTTCATTTTTTTTTCAATTTTTCTAGCTTCTCTGATTGGGTGTTTTTTTCTACCTCATCATCCAAATTGTTGATTTGATCCTCTGCTTCATCCAACCTACTGTTTTTTTTGTCCAGTGTATTCATTTCAGATATTATATTCTTCATTTCTGGCTGATCCTTTTTCATGGTTTCTATGTTTGTTTGTTTTTTAATGCTGTAGAGCATCCTAATAACCAATGCCTTTACCTCTGTATCTGATAAATCACTTGCTTCCATTTCATTTAGCTTTTTCTGGATATTTCTCCTGTTCTTTCATTTGAGGTATATTTCTGTATTTCCCCACTTTGCCTGCCGCTTTGTGATTATTTCTATGTAGTAGATAGATCTGCTATGATTCCCCATCTTGAAGGGTAGCCTTATGTAGTAGGTGTCCTGTGGGCCCAGTGGTGCGGTCTCCTTGGTCACTTGAGCTGGGTGCTTCAAGAATGTCCCTTTTGTGAATTATGTGGGACCCCCCGTTGTAGTTGAATCTTGATTACTACTATACCATTTCTGCATGGGATCAAGCCTCAGGCTGGCTGACTATAAGGCTCAGTCCCGGCCACACTGTCCAAGCTGATATGTAGGTACTGATCACACAAAGTGTAGTTGTCACGACAGGGTCTAGTGCCTACCAAAATCTCCCTTTGGATATACTACTTTTTGAAGCTTATTGGATCCTACTCTGATGTTTTCTCAAGTTGGCCACTGGCTGTATTGATTCTGGAGTTTTTTGAAGGACTCTGGTGGAGGCCAATGTCAGACACTGCCTGTAAATGGCCCTGGGAAACCTGTTTGGAGCTACAAGTGATCCACAGTTTGTGCTGCCTCTGCCGAGCCTGGGTACATGAGGGAAGGACAAAGCAGTATACCATGGCCAACTTTTACCAGCACAGGGCCCAGGGGCAGGTCAACAAAAATCCCAAGACACCCCAACATCCACCTCCATCTGCCTGGTGGCTGCCTATTAGGCTCAGTCACTGAAAGAGCCTTTGGCAGGATTCAAGTTATATGAGGTAAGTTCCCAGTGAGTCAGTCACCAGGTAGGAGTGAAGGTGTTCACAAGGCTGATACAGGTTCAAACTTGGGGCCTGTGCTGGGTCTGAGGCCACTCAGCAAATGTCCCAAAATAAATCAAGTCTAGCTGCCACCCACTGGGTGCTTACACACGTTCATGTTGGGGTGGGCTCTCTGGGAGTTGTGAGGGTGAGGCCAGCAGAGGTTATTGGGCTTAAACAGACAAAAATTTGGCCATGTGAAGGGAGGGTTCTGCACCAGTCAGTTGTATGATGGAAAAATGGCCTGTTCTAGAGCCACACAACTCAATCTGTCCCAGATTCTTCCAGGAAGAGAGAGAGCTCAGCAGGGCAGGGCTGTCAGGAGTCATGAGGATGAGGCTAGTGAATTTCCTGTGATGGGGGAAGTGCTATTCAGGCTTTGGGGAAGGTGGGGTGTGGGCCCCACCCCAAAGCCACACAATTCAGTCTGTCCCAGATTTTGCCCTGACTTCAGGTTGGGGCTACGAAAGCCCATAGGTTGGATCCACCAGAAGTCCAGAGAGTGGAGCTACAGCATCTCCCATTATGGGGAAGCACCAGGCCAGTCCGGTTTACAGGAAAGTGGTGGAATGTCCTGGTTCCCAAGGACACACAACTCAGTCACTTACTAACCATGAGTCTGCCCAGACCTCTACACTCAGACCAAGGCAGCTAACTCCACAGAAGGGCATAAGCTCTGCAGGGTGTGGTGAGAGGGAATCCAGAGGGTGGGGCTATTGCATTCCCCCTGTCGGATACCCCACAGAGTAGTGTGCTTCACCCAAAAAGATGGTGTCTGTGGTATTGGAGAATGACTCAGCACAGAGATTCTGGCAGATGACCTTTTGGCTCTCTCCCTGGAAGCCACAAACACCATACTTTCCCCACACAACTTTAGTCTCCTCTTTCCTCCATCTTCTGGAACCCAGAATAATTGGTCTCAATGTAGCTTCTTCTGTAAATCCTTAGTTAAAAGACTTCTCTTCAGCTAGTCTTCAATTGGTTATTCAATTGATTTTTCTATAATTTGCAAAAAGCCAGGTTTTTAGCATAGATTCATAATAAAGTACTGCTAAGTGTTGTGCATTAAAAAAAATAAGCCATATCTAAAATATTCAGCTGAAATTGGTTCAAGCATATTGCAAAGAAAGGCAAGCATTTTCAACGTAGTTTTGGGGTAGTATCCTAAGAGGTGTATTAAACTGTTGATTCAAAATAACACCTATTCAATGTTGGGTTAAAAAACACACTTCTTCCTCTTTCAAGTAAAATATTTATAAATTATTGTAACATAGATTAATTGTTCAAAATGCATAGTACCATTGCAGTGTATGTATCCAAATCTGTCTAAAAAACTGCTTTATAAAATTAATTTATAAATTCAAATACATTAATTTTCAATGGATATAATATCAAACTATAAATATTAAGCCACATGTGTTAAAAGGATACAGAGAAATAAATTCAGCTAGCACTTCAAAATAATCATGCTACATTTCATACTATATTTAAGAATGTCTAAATTATAAAATTATAGTTGAATACATCTTTATAAAAAGAAAATTCAGATTTTAAATTAAAGATTTAAAGATATGCATAGATTCTCTAATAGTGTTGAAAATGTAATATATGAAAAGCCAAGAGGCATATGAAAAGATGCTCAGCATCACTAGTTATTAGGGAAATGCAAATGAAAACCACAGGGAAGTATCTATAACTTTATACCTATTAAAATAATCATCATCGAAAAGACAAGAGATCAAAACTGGTGGTGTATGTGTGAAAAAAAAAGAACACCCATGCACTGTGAGTGGGGTTGTAAATTGGTACAGCTATACAGAAAACAATATGGAGGATCTGCAAAAAATTTTAAAAATAACTAGCAAATAATCCAACACTTCCTCCTCTGGGAATATATTCAAAGGAAATAAAAACACTAACTCAAAAAGATATCTGCACCACCATGTTCATTAAAGAATTATTTATAATAGCCCTGGCTGGCGTAGCTCAGTGGATTGAGCACCGGACTGCAAAGCAAAGGGTTGTCAGTTCCATTCCCAGTCAGAGCACATGCTTGGGTTGCAGGCCAGGTCCCCAGTAGGGGGTACATGAGGAGCAACCACACATTGATGTTTCTCTCCCTCTCTTTCTCCCTCCCTTCCCCTCTCTCTAAAAATAGATAAATAAAATCTTTTTAAAAAAAACATTATTTATAATAGCCAAGACATGGAAACAATCTGAATGTCCATCCATGGATGAATGGATAAAGAAGTTAGGAGATTATATATATAAAATTTAGCTATGAAAAATGAGGAAATACCGCCATTTGCAACAACATGGATGGCACTTGAAGGCATTTTGTTAAGTGAAATAAATCAGACAGAGAAGGAGAAATATCATGTAATTTTACATGTGGAATCTTAGGAAAAAATTTTAAAAAGAACTTACAGGAAAAGAGTCCAGAATTGTGGTTATGAGAGGCAGAGAATGGAGAGAGGTAAATTGGAGGAAGATGGTCAAAAGACACTAACTTCGAGTTATAAGATAAGTAAATACTAGCAATGTAATGTACAACATGATGCCTATAGCTAACACTACTGTATGTTATTCAGGAAAGTTGTTAAGACAGTGAATCCTAAAAGTTTTCATCACAAGAAAAACATTATTTTTTTTCTTTTTCCTTTTCTTCTTACTGTATCTGAATGAAAAGATGGATGCTAGCTGAACCTTCTCTGGTTATCATTTCACAATATATGTAAATCAAACCATGATACTGTATACCTTAAATTTATACAGTATGTCAATTATTTTTCAATAAACTGTTTTAAAAAGCACTCCTAAATTATATATTACCATTAAATATTTCTTGGAATATAAGAATTATTCTAGTCACTCACTGACTGATAGGTTAAAAGACAAAATGCTGAAAAGAAATGGTTGATAAAACTCAATATACAATCTTAAAACAAATTCTTAGTCAAGTATAAATAAACAAAGTTTTTTAAAAGGTATCTTCTAGAAGATAATTCTCTTCTTTTTTCATTTGTTTCTGTTTTGCTTGTTCATTTTCTTTTGGGTTTTTTTTTAGATTCCACAAAAAAGTGAAATCACATGTCTTATTTCACTTAGCATAATATCCTCTAGGTCCATCCATGTTTTCTCAAATAGCAAGATTTCATCTTTTTATGGCTGAGTAGACCATTCTGAATGAGAGGTAATAACCATTCTTGCTTTAGTTGAAACAACAGAAGAGTATTCACTCTCAATACTTGCATCGTTATACTGGTGATGTTAGCTTCTGCATTTATACACACACATGCACACATATACACACACATGAAATGAGGTATAAATATTAGAAATGAATAGACTAAACTCTTGTTATTTCCAAGGGATTTCAGAAAATCAAATACTTTGAAAATTCTGGAATAAGCGTGAGGAGACTGTAAACCACAGCCCTTGCTAATTTAAATACTTCATATCTGACACTTTTTTTCACTCTTCAAATACTTATTGTCTGCCATGTGTCAGATATTGTGCTAGATCTTGGAGATCCAAGGCAAGCAATGCAGCACAGTCCCTTACAGTTATGAAGTTGTGTCTCCTCTGAGAGTCGGATATTAACCAAATAATTACACTAACATAAATCACAGAGTGTGAGATTAGTCCCCTTAATGAAAGGTAGTGATCTCTATAGGGGAACCTAACTTAGTCTGAGGGACTGAAGAAAAATCATCAGTAAAAAATATTTAAGGAATTATGAGAAGTTAATTAGTTGAAACAGAGAAAGGAGAGAAAATGTTTTCAAAAGAAAAACAGCACATGCAATGGCACTTGAAGGGAGCATAGCCCAGCAGAGAAAGTGAAAGATGACAAGTACTGCTGAGACGATTCTCGATGGCATTCATGAACGTCTTGTATCAGCTCTTGTGCTGTCTTGTGCTCTCTGAGCTATCTTTCCAAGAATATTTGTATAGCAACAATCTTGGAAGACAGAGATAGTGTCTCTCTCTGGAGCAAAATAGCATATTTGTTTCCTGACCAGGATGATATATCTTCCTCCAAGTCAAAGGTTAAACAAGTTTGCTGGCAGCCTACCTATGAGATTGAGGGTTTCCTAAGCTCAGGGTTTTGTTTGTTTTATTTTCCTTAATTTGAAAAAATTTCAATTACAGTTTAAATTCATTATTATTTTGTATTGATTTCAGGTGTACAGTATAGTGGTTAGACAATTGTACACTTTACAAAGTGTTCCCCCTGATATTTCCAGTACCCAAATGGCACCATACATGGTTATTACAATATTTATGACTATATTTCCTATGTTATATTACACATCCCTATAACTATTTTGTAACTATCAATTTGTACTTCTCAATCCCTTCACCTTTTTCACCCAGTCACCCAACCCCACTCAGTCCCCCAACCAAGGTTCTTAAGCTGTGACACAGACTCATTATGTACACAGCCTCAACCTGGGCCTATGTCCATATTATCCTCATGGGACTGGGGAGTCAGGAAGAACCAACATGAACATGAATCTGTCCACTGTACGGTGCACAATGATATCCTTTGTCTCTGACCCAGGGATCTTATGTCTTCTGCCAGCATCTATGAACCTGTGGCAGTCTACATTGTTAGCTTTCAGGTAGCATATAACCTAAGCCCTTTCACAGTTGATGAAAGTATGAGTGAAGCAAAGACAAATTAGGAAAGAATGGCAAAATATGAATGTAGAAAGGAAAGCAGGCCCCGGCTGGTGTGGCTCAGTGGATTGCGTGCTGGCCTGCAAACCAAAGGGTCACTGGTTTGATTCCCAGTCAGGGCACATGCCTGGGTTGCAGGCCAAGTCCCCAGTGTAGTACCTGTGAGAGACAACCAGTCATGTATCTCTCACACATCAGTGTTTCTCTCCCTCTATTCTTCTCCTTCCATCTCCCTAAAAATAAATAAATAAAGTATTTTTAAAAGAAAAGAAAACAGGATATTATGAGACGTTGTCATGAGTAATAGTGCAAATATTTACCAACCATCAGGCACAGCCACTAGCTAATCTGAACTTAAGAAAATCAGAAAAGCCATTACCAAACTAATATGGTTTTCACGCTGCATACCAGCTGAATATCAACCTTAGCTCTGGATATTTTATTTTCATATTAAGAAATATACAAAATTACTATAAGATGTTTAACCAGAGAGTGATAGATTTTGTTTTTAAAAAGATCACTCAGATGACAACTAAATTCAGTATGTGATTATGATTTAATTTTAAACCAGAGAGAAAAAAATTATTGTACTATAAAGATATTGGCAGAAAAACTAGAAAATTTGATACAGTTTTATTAACTGTAGATTTAATAATAGTATTATATTATTATTAATATCTGATTTTAATTATTATACTGAAATCATGTAAATTAATTTCTCCTTTTTAGGAAATACACACTGAGTTATTTATAGGTAAATATGTATCATATTTCCAGTTTACTCTCAAACTCTCCCCCATAAAATGCATAAATATAAAAAAGAGAAAGTGAAAAAGGAAAGGAAGAAAAGAAAGAAGGAAGGAGGGAAGGAAATGATAAATAAGTGTGGTAAAATCTTCAGATTTGAAAAACTAGTTAAAGGATATATAGAACTTTATTTTTGAAACATTTCTTTGAATCTAAAATAATTTCAAAATAAAAACTTTAAAAAAGACAATTACTTTGTTTGCAATATGAGAAATGTTTAAGAGGGAGTCATATCATAGAAAAGCAAAGCATATGTCTAAATAATAAATTAATTTAATTTTTACATTTAAGTCAATCAAATTATCACCTGATTTAGTTGACTCACTCCTACCTTCCCACCAAAGGACATTATCTAGTCATCTCTTTATAGTTGATCTTTTATTATTCAAACATTCTTAATAATTTTAGCATTTTTATTCCAGTCTTATATCTGAAAGGGATAATGGTTTTACTTGTACCTCTTCCCAACTTCCACTGGACTATTTTCCAAAAATTTCTGTTTCTGAAAATTTATGCCACTTTGTCATTTAACTTTTCCTAGCCTTCTCCCTACAAAACCATGTTCTTTTATTTCACATTCATGACCTAACCTAATTTTCACACTTAGTGACAGCCTCATCTACTTCTCCTTTGCTTTGTGACACTCTGAAATTAACTAACATTCTATCTCGTTAGCCTGCTCAATGTAGTCCCATCTGCAGACTTAATGAACAATCTCTCTATTCCATTACTGAGGAAGATGCTAATTATTAAATCACAAGATAGAATACGAAGAATCTCATCCCTCTCTCTCTCACTCACACACACACACACACACACACACGTGCACGTACGCACATGCACACACACACACAAACTAATCCTAAATTCTAAGAAGGTTAGATAACAGGAGGAATCTCAGTAACAGCCTGTCTGCTTCCTGAGTGCCTTTATGTTATGCTATTTGTGTTATTCCACTGACCAAACACCACCACCAAATAGATAAACTTAAGATCTCCAGGAGCTATAGGAGAGTTTCACACGTGATCAACCAAAACATTGCCATCTGCAGTCAATTTGCAGGTAGATTGCACCACATTGAAAACTGGACTGAGTTGTCTAAGTGTCAGAGCTCAGCTGGTTTTTGGGTTATTTTTTCTTTTCTTTTCTTTCTTTTTTCTTTTTTTTTTTTTTTTTGTGGTATCTCAATGGGAGATGCAGAGATGCTAGAGAGACCTGAGGCATCAGCTTGCCCGTTTTTTCTTTCTTCTTTCTTTTTCTTTCTTTCTTTCTCTCTTTCTTTCTTTCTTCTTTCTTTCTTTCTTTCTTTCTTTCTTTCTTTCTTCTTTCTTTTTTTCTTTTTTTCCTTCTTTTTTCTTTCTTTCCTTCTTTTCTTTCTTTCTTTTCTTTCTTTCTTTTTCCTTCCCTCCCTCCTTCCTTCCTTCCTTCCTTCCTTCCTTCCTTCCTTCTTTCCCTTCTTCCTTTCTTCTTTCTTTCAGATAAAACACCTTTATAATATGAGCTAAGATGGGAACGAGGAGGATTTGTTTGCCTTTCTGGACTTTGATTTCCCTCAGCTACAATCCCAGCTCCTCTCCCTCCAGCACATGGCCATCTGTTTAGTCACATTGGCCTGGTCTTAGAGGGATGCATGCAAGAAGCTCACCCTGCTGGAACTGTTCCTTTAGATGATAGCTGACATTGGCATTCTTTTTTCTTTGACCATATTTCTTTTGAATTTTCTTTGATCATTTTCTGTTTAAAATCTCTTCCTCCTCAGGAATCAGTCTGGCCTCCTTTTTGTGGCCCAAGGGTCAGTGCTTAAGTGGGACTCATGCCACTGTTGGTATGGTGTACTGTCAATGAGCACAATGCTGTTCTTTACTAGAGTCTTGGTGTGGACCAGTTTGTTGTTGGATGCATTGTAGATGGCAGAAATCTTTGTTTTGCATGTACTGGAGAAGAATCTATGTGCAGCCTCAAGGTGTGGTAGTTCTTGTTGCCTCCCCCGCTGCAGACTGTTTATGCAGCAGGGGCCAATCTTAGTGCTGGCAGCAGGCATCCCAACTCACATGTTCACTTCTTGTGTCAGGTCTTTCTCTTGTGCCCAGTCTTGCCACACTTTGCTGTCTTGAGAGACACCCATGGCTCAGCACCAGCTGGAAAGAGAGTTCAGTGTAACCCAAGAAAATTAAGGTGGGTTCAGCTCCTTAGAAAAAAAAACTGAAGATGACTCCAAAGTCTAACTTTGTTTTATCTCCAGTGAAAAAGTATCATCAAAAACATATTTTATTGAAAGGAATCAAAAAAGGAAGCTATAATTTCCAAAAGTTCAGAGTTCTTGTTTCCTCCCCAGTCTCTGAGAATTGTCTACATATTTATAGCACAGGTGGCAAACACAAGGCCCTTGGACCAAATCTGGCCCTCCTCCTTGTTTTATCCTCCCCGGAACCTTGTTTCTACCCAGCGGCAACACTGAGCTCCTTGCCCCTAGTTAAGGAGTAGTTACATTTATACAGTCCTAAAATTACATTTGGCCCATTGAAGGCAACCATCAGGCTGATGTAGCCTCTGGTGAAAATGAGTTTGACACCCCTGATGATACTCGCACCCTTGAGTAGCAAGTCAAACTCAGAATTTTAGGAAAACCGAAGCAGAAAGGATTAGACAAAGGCCAAGTGTTTCTTTAGAAAGAAATCAGATAATAGTAGCATCTGCTATTTCAATCACAAAATCAGATCATGTTTTATTAGATGACATTATGGCAGCAATGATCAGTGTCATCAGTGAAACAAATGTCAGGCTACAGAATTTGCAGCTGAGGGACAGAGCCAGAAAATGGCATGCTACCAATCTCAGCAGAGCAAGTGTAATTAACATGTGTATGACACTTGGGTCAACCAGTGGACTGCACAGAAGTACAGGGGATAAAGTAGGCGACCTGTCACTCTGCCCTTCATCCCTACCATTTTCTGATTCTGGAATGGTGGCTTCTCAAGAAAAAAAAGGTCTGTCTTGAAGCATTCAAATGTGACCTCTCACTACCATCCATTTCTCTAGTGTCAATTCCACTTCTAAAAGTGGTACTCAAGAACAGTTAGCACTGTGTAAGGGAGGCCAGGTGTCCACTCATATGTAAGTAATTACTTCTAATAAACTATTAGATTATTCATAGATGAAAAGTTGTCACTATCTGATAGTTTTTAGGTCTTTTATAAAGAAATAAATAATTTTTAAAACAATTTTAAAAATGAAGTCTTGTCACAAGCAAGGGGAGAGCATCTGGGCACCTTAGATCTACCTTCATTAGTTCGATATTTTAGCCAGGAGCTTAAACAGACAGCAGAAAGAACTTTTAAAGCAGGAAAACTCTGAATATAATAATCCTGTGAGGTTTTTTGACAGAAACCCAGAAGTGTAAAAATTATTCCATAAATTATTTTACTTCTAGATCTTCTTATTACTAGTGATAAGGAAGGGATATTTTCTCCAAGCTCTAAGTTTCCCTACTCCTGTGGTATCCCATGGACCCCTTCTAGCCAGAGGTAGAAAAATCGCATTCCAGGATTATTTCTCCAGTCCCTTCTAACATGGTGTTAATCATTGACCCTCTGGTTTTCTAGTCCTCTCTGATTGTATCAATGGGGAAACTGAGTTACAGGTATTGACAGCTTAAATTTCAAAATGGCTATCATCTCTTTGAATTCACAGTAGCACCAATAGGCAGAGTGGGCACGGAAAAGTCACACACAACCTGTGTTCCCAATTCATCTTGTCGGCATGCCAATGTCTGGACACATCTGTGCAGGAAATCCCACCACTAGCACACAGGACACAGGGATGTCCCAATTTGTACCTTCATTAAGTTATTACAAACCAATTTTTAAATAACAGAACATTGATGTCTATTCTCAAGAAAATTAACATTCATCAAAGGAGTTCTCTGCTTCTTTCTGATGTTTATCACCTGTTTCATGTTGACCTTTGATTTCATCCTTTTTCCTCCATTTGTTCCTTAAGTTTTACACATTTCCAGTCTCACAGATTTAGTGACGCTAAGCTGAGCAGTCCCAACACACAGGCTGCTTTAATCAGTGTCAATCATGTTCTCAGAAGCTATTCTCTTAGCCTCTCCCCAGGGCCTACCTTCCCATTTCAGGCTGATTTGCCACTAACCTGGACCAGGTGTTATAGCTCAGACGCAGATAGATGTGTATCTAGGAGGTTTGACACTATATGCAAGCCGTTTGAGAATACAGCCAAATTCTCAAAGTCATTTGGAGAATCTGTATTGAGGATTGTGCTAGACACTTTCCAACTGTATCTCACATGTTTTCCCCAACAGTGCAATGAAGTAGATAAAGATTATTGGTGTTGTTTTAAGACAAGGAAAGTTAAATTCAGAGAAATTAAATATCTTCCCCCAGGTTCCATGGCTAGTTAAGAGAGAAATTAAACTTCAAGATGCCAAACTGCACGCTTTTCTCACTTAACTTGTCAGCTAGCTCGGTAAGATTGCAGACATTTCCCTTCAATATTACACCACAAATAAAAAGCTGTTTCTGGAAGATTTTTGTGAGTAAACAAGAATCTCATTTCCAGACTAATTCACTCTTCTCTATGTGAGAGTAGCATTGATGAATTTTATCCTTCTCACTATACTATATATCCCTTAAGAATAAAGATTTTACTTAAACTTAACAACATCTGTGGCCTTTGAACAGAGCCTAGCCCAGGATAGTAGGTGATTCAATAACTATCAACAAGGTCATGTTCTAAAGCAGGAGGGATCACAATACCTGATATCAAACTGTATTACAAGGCCGCTGTAATCAAAACAGCCTGGTACTGGCATAAAAACAGGCACATAGATCAATGGGACAGAACAGAGAGCCCAGAAATAAACACAAGTCTGTATGGTCAATTAATATTTCTCAAAGGGGGAAGAAGCATAAAATGGAGCAAAAATAGCCTCTTCAACAAATAGTGTTGGGAAATCTGGACAGCTACATGCAAAAAAATGAAACTCGATCACCAACTTACATCATACACAAATAAATTCAAGGTGGATAAAAGACTTAAATATAAGTCATAACACCATAAAAGTCCTAGAGGAAAATATTGGCAGAAAATCTCAGACATTCCACGCAGCAAGAGATATGTCCCCTAAAGCAAGGGACATAAAGGAAAGAATAAACAAATGGGAACTCATCAAATTAAAAAGCTTCTGCATGGCTAAAGAAAACAGCATTAAAATGAAAAGAGAACCAACTGTATGGGAAAACATATTTGCCAATGATACCTCAGACAAGGTCCTGATCTCCAAAATATATAAAGAACTCACAGGACTCCAGTCCAGGAAGACAACCCAATTAAAAAATGGGCAAAAACTTGAACAGACACTTCTCCAAGGAGGACATGCAGAGGGCCCAGAGAAACATGAAAAGATTCTCAGCATCACTAGCCATCAGAAAGATGCATATTAAATCCACAATGAGGTACCATCTCACACCGGTCAGAGTGGCCAACATAAACAAGTCAACAAACGAATGTTGGAGAGGATGCAGAGAAAAGGGAACCCTAGTGCACTGTTGGTAGGAATGCAGACTGGTGCAGCCACTGTGGAAAACAGTATAAAATTTCCTCAGAAAACTAAAAATGGAACTGCCCTTTGACCCAGCAATTCCACTGCTGGGATTATACCCTAAGAACCCTGAATCACCAATCCTAAAGAACCTATGCACCCCAATGTTCATAGCAGCACAATTCACAATAGCCAAGTACTGGAAGCAACCTAAGTGCTCATCAGCAAATGAGTGGATCAAAAAACTATGGTACATTTAGACAATGGAATTCTACACAGCAGAAAGAAAGGAAGAGCTCCTACCCTTCACGACAGCATGGATGGAACTGGAGAGCATTATGCTAAGTGAAATAAGCCAGAAGGTGAGGGACAAATACCATATGATCTCACCTTTAACTGGAACATAATCAACAAAAGAAAAAAGCATAACCAGAGTCATTGAAGTTAAGAACAATCTAACAATAGCCAGAGGGGAGTGGGGAGGGGACAGTGGGCAGAAGGGCTTCCAGAAACTACTATAAAGGACACATGGACAAAACCAAGGAGAAGGGTGGAATCAAGGGAGGGAGGTGGGTTTGGATGGGGTGGGGGGTGAGAGGTGGGGGGGGAAATGCAGACAACTGTAATTGAACAACAATAAAATAATTTAAAAAAAAAAGCATGTCATGTTCTTGCCTTGGCTGGTGTGACTCATTGGATTGACCACCAGCCTTCAAACCAAAGGCTCCCTGGTTCGATTCCCATTCAGGGCACATGCCTGGGTTTCAGGCTAGGACCCCAGCAGGGGGTGCATGAGAGACAACTACACATAGATGTTTCTCTCCCTCTCTTTCTCCTTCCCTTCGCCTCTCTCTAAAAATAAATAAATAAATCTTTAAAAAAAAATGTCATGTTCTCAAGCTGACTTGTCTGCCATTAGGCGTGATAATCATATTTTCATGTTGATTTCCACTATAATTTCAAATATTCATGTTCTCATTTTTAATTACTCTATAATTAGCAATTGATTCCTAATTATTGAATTTTCTCTGCCCTGCTTTCTTGGACCAATAGTTAATGATGTGTAAAATAAGCAGATGTACTTTTAGAACTAACAAATCCATTGAGTGAACTAAAGATCACTTTTGGGGAAAAAAACAGATTTTTTTCTCTGTGTAGATTTTCCTTATATCAGTTTTTATAAACCAGGGAGCTCCTGTCATCTAGATATACTTCAGTTCCCAGAAAAGATCACTTATCTTGTGAGCACAGAACTCAGTGGAAAATAAAAGAAAATGCAAATCTAAATTTTCACAATGTCTAAGAACAAACACTTGAGAAAGTAAAATTTTTTCGACCAGGCATTTCCACTCAAATAGCAGGTTATGGTGCTGAAAAAGTAACATCATAAAATTATATCTACTTGGTACAGCTGGCTAGAACAAAGCAAGCTAAATATGGAGGGAAAATGCTGGGACACCTTGACAACAGCAAAGGATATGTCATACGTGCTGTAGAAGTATGAGAGAAATATTACGGCTAAAGGTAATAATCAGAAAACTACTTTGCTTCAGTTAAAGCTGTCAGAGTGGATGAAATGGGAAGCAATTTGGAGTTTGATATTTTTCCCTTCTGAAATGAAAAACCAAACCTGTTGTAGTAAAAGCCTAATTTAGTTGAGTATGTTTTACTCTTATGCAACTTCCAGGAAATTGAAAAGGTGTTTGTCACCCCTGTTTCCTGCAGTGTACATTATTGAGCTGTCTCTCTCCTTTTTGCTGTGCTGTAGCGAAAGGTATTTAAATATTGACATTTGCATTTTGATTATGTCTGACAGGCAGCTTCATGCTGGTAGCTCAACTATTTTTTTTTCTTCAGCTTCCAATATTATTAAACTCTGTGGCTGTTAGGATATTTCAAAAGAGAACATCCTATCAATAAATCTTTTAGATTTATTCTATGTGAAACCAGAGGAGGAGGGGTGAGCTAGAAGCAGAGATCATCTATGAAAATAGTTAGGAAAGTTTCCAACATTAATAACTGCATAATAAATGATACTACTATTACTATGAATTCCATTACTTTTGGAAAATTACATCTTGTTACAGCAGGGCAGCAATGGGCCTGGTGAAGTTGGACATGTTGGGGTTGGAAGCAAAGGGACACTTTCCACGGAGCAGTTTACTTGAATCCTTCAGGACAATCTGATTTCACCTCTGTCTTTGAATTTAAGCTCTAATCCTAAATGAATGGCAAAAATTAAGAGCAATATTTTCCCAGTTATAAAAAAATGAGATTGTTTTGTTTTAAAAAAAACTTAGGTAGTTTGTAAATATATCTGTCTATTCTGAGTAATAAGGTGCTGAATTTTAAAATGTAGGCCCATTTTACTGACAATTGCCTACAATGTTCAGAATTTAACTTGATTTTAAACTGATTTTGCATGCTTATACCTAAAGCCCATTCAAGTGATCAGAATGCCATTTGTAAAATAAAGAAAATTTTTTAAAAGAATACAAAGTTGTATTAGTTATAGTAGAAGTAGAAATACATTAAATGGCCTAGAAAACATAGCCACGTAAACATGAGTTTTAAACAATTTTTCTAAGCATTAAAAACTTAAAGAAATCACACAATTATTTATACCAAAGGCACTAAAAGATATTGATTTTACCAAAGTTTATATGACAATCACAAGAAAAATTAGGGTTCTACTTTCCTTAAGATCAGTTATCATAACCTGACTCTACAGAGCTCAGCCTTAGAACCTACCTTAAATTTCAAACTGAAGAAAGCTCAAACACTGACATTCGAATGCAGAAGAGAAGCAAGAGGCAGGGAGCAGGTGAGGGAAGATGAGCTCAAGAAGTAGCAGAAAGTTCAGTTAACAGTGATCAACAGAATTATTGTTAATATCAGACTATCATCTCCCCACTGACAGAAGTCAGCTCAACGTGTAAGATTTCTTATTTACAAATACAAAATAGAAATATAGTTTATAAGGAAGTAAACCTGGTTGTTGGGTAATTTGTCCTTCTATATGGCTTCCAAGAAGGATACATTAAGTACCAATGTAAACATTAACGAATTTTTCAACTACTGCTGTTTCATTGCATATAGATTCCAGTGTCACTCCTTATATCTTAGAGTAAGAGTATATTAATTAGTAAACTGCATTGGGACTCATGTAAAAACATTTATATTTTCTCAATAAATACTAAAGTAGAATTAGTCCATCATATCAGAAAATTCCTCCCAGTTGTAATTGTCATATTAGATAAGCATGAATTAACATTGACATGATAAATGCCAAATAAATTAATAACTATCAATCACTATATAAAGATAGCAGAAAAAAATTAAAAATATTAATACACAGTTTGGAAAAAGGTAGTTCCCGCCTTGTTTATTCCACCATGGAGATCTGGGTTGCTTTTTTTCATACTTTTGGGATTTACATACATTTATAGCATGTACATGTTCAACAACTTACCATTTAATTGCCTTTTGTTTCTTCTCTACTTGGTATTCCTTTGTCCTTTTTAAAATTAAAGCTAGGTACATGCTAAAGTCTGAATGAAACCTTTCAAAATTATTTTTTAAGTATTATATTTCTAGGACCATAAACAACAATGATTATTTACCACTGGTAAAGTGTTTTGTCGCGAGTGGCATTAAAAATAAAAACAAAAACCACACAGAAAGTCTCTCTTGTTAGTAAAACAGTCCTTGGGGTGAGGAAAGATATAAAGTGAACATTTGAATATCAAGTAAGGTTTCATAACAGCACATCTGCATATAAATTTTAAGCCTTAGAAAGCAATAAATATTACACTTAACATTTTCAACATAAGTTTCAAAGAAAATTGTACTTTTGGCTGAATACAGTCTCCACACATACAAAGTCCCATTCAACATCCTAAAAAAGGCTAATCCAAGGAATGACTAATATTTCTTTTTGCACATTCAGCTAAAACCTCACACATTTTTAACTATACAACTTCATTGAAAAAGCTTTTACCAATTGCAACAACATGAATGTGTTTAAGCACCCACATTGCATATGACTTTACGTTAGGAATTAGCTTAAATCTCAAGGTGAATGAAAGAGATCTTTTTAAGCTCCAATCTCTCGATTTTTTAATTGCATTTATATCACAATTTAAATGCAAAAGGGATGGAAGCTGTTACCACCCCTTTTAAATGGTAATAACTGCTGTAAGATACACAAGGTCAGTCTGGGAAAAGTCCAACCATTGTTAATACAACAGGAACAGATTGCACGACATTAATCTAACCTGGCAGCCAAGGAGAGTGGACTGGAATGCACATGCATGGACAATCACTTCACTGTACTGGTCAGTGAGGGCAGTAGATGCCATTGAGTGAGCATGGGTACTGGTGGCCATCAGATTCAAAATGACTAAGCAAGTAGAGCAATGAATCTGCATCAAATTTTGCATTAAGCTTGAATATTCCTCTGAGGAAACTATTCAGATGATTCAGGAGGCCACAGCTCTGTGCAACTGGTGATTGGCAGCCTCATCACAACTCACCTGGTCATGGATCATATCCAGTGCAGACTTTTTTGGCAAAAAATCCAATCATCCAGGTGACTCAGCCCCGCCAACAGCCAGCTTTGGCCCCCTGGCACTTCTGGCTTTTCCCAAAATTAAAATCACCTCTGAAACGGAAAAGATTTAAGACAATTGATGAGATTCAGGAAAATACAACAGGACAGCTTAGGAAGATTGGGAGAACTGTGTGAAGTCCCAAAGTGCCTACTTTGAAAGGGACTGAGATATCATTGTCTTATGTACAATGTTTCTTTTTTTAATTATATTTTATTGATTATGCTATTACAGTTGTCCTAATTTTCCTCCCTTGCCCCACTCCCCATAGCACAACTCCTTCAGGCAATCCCACCCCATTGTTCATGTCATCAGTCATGCATGTAAGTTCTTTGGCTACTCCATTTCCTATACTGTACTTTACATCCCCATGGCTATTCTGTAACTACCTATTTGTACTTCTTAATCTTCTCACCTCTTCACTCATTCCCCTACACCCCCCTTCCATCTGAAAACCAACAAAATGCTTTCCATATACATGATTCTGTCTCTGTTCTTATTGTTTGATTAGTTTGTTTTTGAGATTCAGTTTAGATAGATATGTATTTTTGCCATTTTATTGTTCATAGTTTTGATCATCTTCACTTTCATAAATATGTCTCTTTAATATTTCCTATAATAATGGTTTGGTGAAGATGAACTTCTTTAGTTTGGGGGTTCTTTTTTCCTCTGGGAAGCTCTTTATCTGCCCTTCAATTCTAAATGCATTCTTTTTTCTTCTTCTTCTTCTGATTGGCTGTTTTTGCTTCCTTATGTTCCAAATCACTGATTTCTCAGTTTTATACATCGTACTGTTGTTTCCCTGTAAATTGTTCTTTATTTCAATTAGTAGTTTCTGACTGGATCTTTTTTATGCTGTTGAGATCCTCACTGAATTCCTTGAACATCCTTATAACCAGTGTTTTGAACTCTGCATTTGATAAATTGCTATCTCCATTTCATTTAGCTCTTTTCTCTGGAGTTTTGATGTGTTTTTTTTCATTTGGGCCATGTTTCTCCAACTCCTCATTTTGGCAGCCTCCCTGTGTTTGTTTCTATGTATTAGGTAGAGGTGCTATGACTCCATGTCTTGGTAGTGTGGCCTAATGTAGTAGGTGTCCTCTAGGGTCCAGTGGCACAGCCTCCTCTATTACCCAAGCTGGGTATTCGAGGTGCATCCTTTGTGTGGGCTGAGTATACCCTCCTCTTGTAGTTGAGCCTTGGTTGCTGTTGGCAGATCAATGGGAGGGATTTACCCAGGTCAGTCAGCTGTAAGACTTGGCTGTGACCACTTACTACCAACCACCACCCTCCATGGAATATAAGCTCTGCAGGGGCAGTGTGGTGGTGCTCCAACATGGTCAGTAACTGCCCAATGGTTGTACTAACCCTGAGGTTTCACAGGTGGTATAAGCCAAGGTCAGGCCCCACCTGTGTTTTGCCTGAGGCTACCCACCTGAGCTATAAAGCAATCTCAGGTGGCTGCTACTTGTGCTGCACTTGGAGATTCCGAGGTAAAGCCAAACTGTGAATCTAGGCTGGCTGCTGCTAGTGCTTGGCCTGGGGCTCACTGGGACTGTTGTTGCTTGTTTGAGAGGATTTAGGAAGTTGTGAAGCATGAGCCAAGACCAGCATTCATTTGGAAAAGCAGCTTGGGTGGGCCCATAAGTTTGCTGGGGCAGGGTCTCAGGGGAGACCCAAACTGTTACACAGGTTGATGGAGTCTCAGATATGGCACCAGTTTGCTGGCTCTGTGGCTCTGTGGGGGGATGGTTTAGAAAAGGGGCAAGGGCCTCTGCTCAGCTTGATGCCAGACACCAGTTTCTCCCTGTATGCCACTGATGCCTTTCAAGCTGCTACCCCAGTTCTGGAGCTCAGAGGGAGCGAGTCTGAGTAAGTCTGTGTGCGGGTTCTTTAAGAGGAACTTCTTGGAACCTCAGTAGTTTTTGCCACCAACTCAATCCCTACTGGTTTTGGCAGCCAGAAGTTATGGGGACTTGGCTTCTTGGCACTGGAACCCTGGGATGGGGGGCCTGGTGTGGGGATGGGACTACTTTCTCCTGAGATATCCCTCCCAAATTTTTGTCCACCACACATGGATGTGGGACCAGCCTGTTTGATGTGTCTGTCTGGATGGATGTGGTTTCTAACATTCTGTAGTTGTCACCCTTCTATTCAACTCAACTTCTGATGTTTCTGAGTGATTATTGTTCTATATTTTAGTTGTAATTTTGAATTGGTTGTGCGAAGGGGTGAGCCATCTCTGCCTATGCCACCATCTTGACTGGAAGTCTCCAATGTTTCTTGTATCTTGTATCTTCTTCAATAAACATCTCTATTCTTCACATTACATGGCTGGATACTTCCTAGACACACGTCAGTGTATTTAATGATTTGTCTTGATGATTAAGGAGCAATAAACCACCTAGAGGATACTTACAGATTTGGACTGTTTCATAGATTTTTTTTTTCAATTCTTTATGCAATGGACTGCATCAACAAAGAAAAAGATGTATAAATATATACACCCAAGGCAGAAGTGGGCTCCAGTGGGCATTCCGTCAGGAGAAGAGAATTCTGAAAGCCAAGATCCTCTTTGTAAGCCCCTTGCAAATGTGGACAAACTGTTTCAATGAACTTCCTGACAGAATCTTCTGACATCACCGAATATAACCCAACCCACGGAAGAGGATCCTGGAATTTGAGAACCCACAAATTGCCAGCTACAACAAAGACACAGCATGCAAATTTGATTATGGGATTGTGGCAGTGATCCAAAGTTCTAGTCTTGCTGGCCAGCCCTGATGAAGAACTCTCACCGCGTAGTGATCATCTTCAATGATGACATCCCAAGCCACCTGAAGGAAATCAAGATGTGGTATTCCTGATTTGTTCAGCAGCATTTCTTACAGGATACTCAGTGTCTGTTAATTGCACTCCACAAACCTGGCTCTAGAAGTGTAAAGGAAACCTGTCTTTGTCGCCACCATTGAACAAGCTGAAGCTGGTACAATGAAATTTTGAGGATGACTCTGAAGACATCTGGATGAATTTATAAAGTACTTAAAAAATATAATCAACTCAGTGTCTCAGAGCACAGTCCAGGAAATGTCAATTATTACCTAACTAGCCTTCACCTGGATTCATCCACATCCCAAGTGAGGTCAACATTTTTCCAAATGCAGATTTGAAATCTTACCCAGCTACTAATATTCTTCTCCTTGTGTCTGTAGAAGAAATTTTCCTTATCTGCTGGAAGGTACCAGTCATCAAAGAAGTTGAATCATTCTGTCTATTCACTCTCTTAACCTAGCTCTGTATTTCCTTGGGAGCAATGCTTTGGTATTCACTAATGCTTTGGGAGCAGTGCCCCTGGTGACTTTATAGAACATACTGACCATGAATAATGAGAATCCACTTTATCTCCATCTCTTGCAATTTAAAGGTTTTCCTGTTCATTCAGTCTCTAATAAATATTTATGTAATTTATTATTACAATCCAGATTTATAAAAATAAATTAGTGCTACTCAGGCTAGTATGCACAAATCTAATATAAGTTAGCACTATTAATGAAATATTACCTTATCTTAAACAAACACTTAGATATTTCATTATAAATTCAAAGGCTCTTTTTTTCCTTCTCAGATGCAATGTTCATGAATCTAGTGACAGAACTTTGGAAAGACCATATATGCTATGCATGACTACCTGCAACTTTTGGGTATGAAAGCAAATTTTATCAAAAGTTTGTCCTTGGGAGAGACTCAGGGAGGCCTTCAATTTGTAAACTTTATATGGTTGTATAAATTATTAAAAATGTGACATAAGTAATGTAACAAGCTGGCAGCCAAGTAGCCCGTGGCCTCCAGGAGGAAGCTTCTCACTCACTCTTGTCCACCTGGTGGTGCAATGCCCTGTGTGTTCATGGGTTTTCTCACCCACCCCAGAGCATGTGACTATGTGGCCCTAGCAGCCAAATGGCCCATGGCCATGTGGGCTCCACACTCAGGCTCCAGGGGGGAGCTTGAAATAGACAGCAGCTGGAAACAAGCTAAGCTACCTGAGTGGGGACTCAGACCACTTAGCAGCCGCCTGCAGGCTCCAAGGACTGTACCTTAAAATAGAGCAAGAACTCTGGATACTAGCTTTTGTCTTGGCTTTGCTAAGGACAATTGGACTTCTTCCACAGAAAAAAGAGGAGATGGTCCTTGAGACAAGAGTCTGCCATTCTCCCAGTTTATGCAGCACCTGAATAAAACCTCTTTCCTTATGAACCGTCATCTGCCTCACGAGTCTGGCTTTTGTGGAGACAATCAGCCAAACCTCTGTTTTTGTTCAGTTGCAATTCTCTATTCTCATCTCTTAAATTCATGTACTAGTGGAAGGCCTTGGCAAAATCAAATATCAGTGTGATGCATCTATAATTTTTTTCAATCCTCACCCAAGGTCATGCTCATTGATTTTAGAGACAAGGGAAGGGAGGGAGACAGAGGGAGAGAGAAACATCAGTCAGTTGCCTCCAATACATGCCCTGCCCAGGACCAAACCCTCAACCTAGGCATACACTCTGACCAGGAATCAAACCTGTAACCTGTAGATTTACTGGATGACGGTCTAACAAATGATCCACTCTGGCCAGAGCTAAAATATTCTTTACTTGATTTCTTATTAACAGCAACCAGGAATGTTTTAAACCTTGGAGACAGGTTTCATAATGTAAACACTTTCTCTGTTTACCAATCATTGGCCTGATCTGATTTGTTTCACAAATAAGTTGGCCAGCAAACAATTTGGGGCATTCTGTCCTTTACACAATAGACCAAAATTTTCTGTATGTCATATTATTAAGAAATAGACTTTTGGCCCTGGCTGGTGTGGCTCAGATGACTGAGTGCTGGCCCATGAATCAAAAGGTCACTGGTTCGATTCCCAGTCAGGGCACATGCCTGGGTTGCAGGCCAGGTCCCCAGTTGGGGGCATGCGAGAGGCAACTGATCAATGTTTCTCTCACACATTGATGATTCTCTCTCTCTCTCTCTATTTCTCCCTCCCTTCCCTTCTTGCTAAAAATAAATAAATAAATAATCTCTAAAAAAAATAAATAGACTTTTGGCTGTTTCTTAAAGGAAAAATATAGATAAGTGGTTGTTATTTACAATTTATAACCCTGTTGTGAGTACCTTGTATTATGATGTCATTTTGCCAAAGATTTCAAATCTTGGCCTGGAGGACTAGACAGCCTTAGTTTGAGTCTGTATCCTAGTTTTCAAGCAGTGACTTATATTAAAAAAAAAATATATATATATATATATATATATATATATCAAAGTTTAAATCCTGACTTAAATTGAGTTAAATTTAACATATTTCAGAAGACATTTTAATAATTATGTGGTATCCTTTATCTTCCTTTCTCTCAGATGATATGTGTAGTATACATATTAAATATATATGCAGCATAGATAAAATTTTTCTAAAGTTCGATTTGGTGTATGAGATCTGTCCAGAAAGTATCCAGCCATGATTATGAAAAATAGAGACGTTTATTGAAGATACAAGAAACATTGTACATATGACAATGACATCTCAGTCCCTTCAAAGTAGTTACCTTGGGACTTCACACAGTTCCAGTGGCCATCAGCTGTCCTGTCATATTTTCTTGAATCTCATTGACGGTCTGAAATTTCTTCCCTTTCAAAGGTGATTTTAGTTTTGGGAAAAGCCAGAAGTCACAGGGTGCCAAATCTGGGTTGTAGGGGGGTTGAGTCACCTGGGTGATTTGATTTCTCACCAAAAATCTCTACATGAGATGTGATGCATGAGTAGGCACATTGTCTTGATGAAGCTGCCAATCATCAGTTGGCCATAGCTGTGGCCTTCTGAATCATCTGAAAAGTTTCTGGGGAGGAATGTTTAAACTTAATGCAAAATTTGATGCAGATGTGTTGCTCTAGTCGCTCAGTCACTTTGAACTCAACAGCCCCACACAGTACAGATGCTCACTCAGCAATGTGTACTGCCCCCGCTGACTAGTACAGTGAAGTCACTGTTGTTCACACATGTATATTCCAGTCCACTCTCTTTGGCTGCCATGTTACATCAATGTTGTGTGAATCATTTTCATTATATTAACAATGGTTGGACTTTTTCTGGACATACTTTGTATTTTTATAGTCCTATTGTATATCTGTATGTTTGTGTGAAAGGGATTTGTGAAGTTACCCATGGAGAAATGTGCCTGAGACAACTCCTTCCTTATTCTTACATAATTTGCCAAATGAAAATATTTTTATAATTCTCTTAAGATGCAAAAGTTTTCCACATTGGTAATGATAGTAAAATGTGAATAGTAATCATTGCCATAATTTTTAAGTACATGCTATATGGTAGCTGCTGAATTAAGACTTTGATGTGCATTACAGAAATGCTAATGCTTACAGTACAAATAGATATTGCCCCCATTTTACAAATGGGAAACGTTAGTTTGACTAATAGGTACTCAAATGAAATAAGAATTGATGCAAAGAGCCATTTTATTTTCTGTTTATTCAGTCACAGGGTTGAGCTCCAAAATGATTAACTTACTCTCTAGATCCAAATTTGCTCTCTTTTCCACTACCCATTACTTCATTTTGCATGAGAAAATGCAGCCAAGAGAAGTAAAGTGATTTGTTCAACATTCCTTAGCTAGTGAAAAACCTTGAAATTTAAACTTATTGCCAGTTGTACATGTAACAGCAATAGATTGAGCTCTTAGTCAGATGCAATAAATGGAAATTTTTCATTCCATATCAGAACTACAAGGTTCAGTGTGTAGCTTAATTTCACTTATTCAAAGTTATAGAGAGTTTAATACTGTACAAAGATATATGGAAAGAATCACTTGGTCAGATTTTAAGACTGCTTTGGAAGACACAGAACTGATTTGAAAGAATATTCCCCTAAGCCCACTTTTAAATTTTTACTGTATTTATTTCTTCTTTATTCAAATAGCTGATCTCCCCATTATTAGGACCTTGTATAGAATTAATTAAGCTTCTTGGCCTGACTGCAGACACTGGTCCCTCTACTCTGTTCTGAGCATCCCTTTGAAGTCATTGTTGTCATCTCTTTGCAGTCCACTGGCCCTCTGGCAGCACAATGACCCCAGGCTTACTTAAACTCAGATCTCTGCTCTTTGTGGCTAAGCAGCCTTTGGATAAACTGTATTTACCAACAATTAGCATGCATCTCCTTAAAACTCTGTCTTAGAAAATTCTGACACACAGCCCTGGTGAGTAGCTCAGTTGGTTAGAGCATCCTCCTGATGCAAGTTTACAGGTTCCATTGCGGTCACAGCACATATAAGGAGCAGCCAATAAATGCATGAATAAGTGGAACAATAAATTAATGTTTCTCTCTCTCTCTCCCTTCCTTTCTCTGTCTCTCTATCAAAAAATTATAAATAAATAAATAAAATACCACAATGTGAGAGGTCGCCAGTTTCATTCCCTGTCAGGGCACATACATACCTGGGTTTCGGATTTGGCCCCCAGTTGGGGCACATATGAGAGGCAACCAATCAATGTTTCTCTCTCACATTGATGTTTCTCACACACTTTCTCCCTCCCTTCTTCTCTCTAAAAATAAATACATAAAATACTTTTTAAATAAATAAATAAAATGAAGTAAAATAAAAATACCAACATACAAAGAGAAAAATCACTGTCTGGAAGAAATTAGAATATTGAATTTGTTGCCTCTTTCTCTATTTAGTGATTGAGAGTTATTCATTTCCTGGACATTCACTGTGCTATTACTAATTCAAAAATATTAAAAATAGTTTAATTAAAATTGAGAGCCCATATGATAAAATAAATGGACTAATGCATTATTAATTAATGAGAAATAAATATTCCCATAAAAATTCCAGTATATTTAGCTATTAATTATGCCACTACGTGCAGAAACAAAAAATATATATAGGGATGGGGAGAAAAGGCACACAACTGTAATTGAATAACAATAAAAAATTAAAATTATAAAAATATATATATATATACTCTGAACTTTAATTAATATTTAGAATTTCATTTAACAGCTTTTATATTGTTATGTTCCACATGTATTTAAAAAAAATTAACTTACCCTATAATTCTATCCTAAAATAGCTTACTTTTTATCAAAAGTTTAATTACCGCACCACAGTCATTATTTTTGGCTTTATAAGTGGGCATTTCAATCTATGGTCTAACTGTTACCTTAAGCTATAGTAAAGATTTTCCCTCTGTACACAACAATCTGATTCTATAATCACACGTGCATGCCAGGCCTCTAACTGCCTCCCCAGAGACAACTTATAATATCCTAAAAATCACCCCTACTAAAATAATCAAGAGACTGAAACAAAATTAACCTGCTTGCCATTCTTTCTCAATATTATCTAAACCTTAACATAAGCCCTAAAAGACTTTAGTATACTTGTTTTCTTGCAGGAGATGACTATTTTATAAGAACATAACTGACCCCACCCCATCTTCCTTTGCTAATAGAGACCTTCCTGTTTTGCCTCTGTATCTTTTTGTGTTTGCTTATTGTCTTTATTTGTTTTGTTTTGATTTTTTAATTATATTTTATTGATTATGCTATTACAGTTGTCCTGATTTTTCCCACTATACCCCCCTCCACTCAGCACTCCCACTCCTTCAGACAATCCCCCCACCATTGTTCATGTCCATAGGTCATGTGTGTAAGTTCTTTGGCTACTCCATTTCCTATACTGTACTTTATATTGTCATGGCTATTCTGTACTACCTATTTGTACTTCTTAATCCCCTCACCTCTTCTCCCATACCCACTCCCATCTGGCAACAAACAAAATGCTCTCGGTATCCATGATTCTGTCTCTGTTCTTCTTATTTCCTTAGTTTGTTTTTTAGATTCAATTGTTTTTTCTTAAGATTTTATTTATTTATTTTTAGACAGAGGAGAATGGAGGGAGAAAAAGAGGGAGAGAAACATCAATGTATGGTTGCCTCTCACCCTCCCCAGTCACGTGGCCTGACTGGGGACTTGACCTGCAACCCAGGCATATGCCCTGACTAGGAATCAAACTGGCAATCCTTTGGTAGATTCAATTGTTGATAGATATGTATTTGTTGCCATTTAACTGTTCATACTTTTGATCTTTTTCTTAAATAAGTCCCTTTAACATTTCATATAATAATGGTTTGGTTATGATGAACTCCTTTACTTTTTTTTCTTTTCTGGCAAGTTCTTTATCTGCCTGCTCTTCAATCCTAAATGATACCTTTGCTAGTAGAACAATCTTGGCTGTAGGTCTCTGCTTTTCATGACTTTGAATATTTCTTGCCAATCCCTTCTAGCCTGCAAAGTTTAAAAAATCAGCTGACATTCTAGTGGGATCTCCCCTGTAAGTAACTAACTTCTTTTCTCTTGCTGTTTTTAAGATTGTCTCTTTACCTTCAACCATTGGCATTTTAATTATGATGTGTCTTGGAGTGGGCCTCTTTGCATCCATCTTATTTGGGACTCTCTGTGCCTCATACATTTGCATATCTACTTCCTTCACTAAATTAGTTTTGATTTTCTTATAATCATCTTTGATATCATTATTTTGGTTTTTATATTAGATACCTTATCAAATTTTAATCACAATGCTATTTTTGGTATTATTTTAACTGCAAATAGTCTTATTCTTCATTTTATTTTCTACCATAGAAAGCATCTTTAATTACATTGTATGTCCTTGAATTGGTTTCTCACTCTCCTTATTACAATACATCCTGCTTGAGCATTGTGGTTCTCGACTGACACAAAAATCAAGTCCTAACCAGATGTTTCTGGAATACTTACTAAATGCAAAGCACTGTGCTAAACAATGGTTATTTTGTGACTAAAATAAACATATTATCTTCCTCTCAGAGTTTACAGACCAGTGAAGGACAAAGAATAGACAGGATACATAATAAATAAATATATAAATTTTCAAATTGTAAAAATCTCTGTGGGGGAAATTCACAGGGTACAGTGACAGAAAATAAACAGTGGTATTTGCACAGATTAAGAGTATTGGAAGATTATGCTGATGAGGCATCACTTAAACTAAAACTGAAAAGATGAAAAGAGGTTACTCCTTGAGAGGACATATAGCGGGCCCAGATACATATGAAAGGATGATCAGCAGCACTAGCCATCAAAGAGATGCAAATTAAAACCAAAATAAAAAAAAAAACCCACACTGAGATACCACTTCACACTGGTCAGAATGGCCATCATAAACAAGTCAACAAACAACAAGTGGAGGAGAGGTTGTGGAGAAAAGGGGACTGTGGAAAACAGTATGGAATTTTCTCAAAAAAACAAAAATGGAACTGCTTTTGGAGCTGGCAAATCCAGTGCTGGGAGTATACCCTAAGAATCCTGAAACACCAATTCAAAAGAACATATGCACCCCAACGTTCATAGCAGAACAATTTACAGTAGCCAACTTCTGGAGGCAACCTAGGTGCCCATCAGTTAATAAGTAGATCAAAAAACTGTGGTACATTTACATTTACTACGCAGCAAAAAGGAAGGAGGAGTCCTACCCTTCATAACAGCATGGATGGAACTGGGGAGCATTATGCTAAGTGAAATAAGCCAGGCAGTGAAAGACAAATACCATATACTCTCACCTATAAGTGGAACCTAATGAACAAAACAAACAAGCAAGCAAAATATAACCAGAGACATTGAAATCAAGAACAAACTGACAGTAACCAGAGGGGAGGTGGGAGGGGATAATGGGGCAAAAAGGGGGAAAGGGTTTTCAGGAACAACTATAAAGGAAACATGGGCAAAACCAAGGGGTGGTGGGATTGAGGGTAGGAGGTAGGGATGGCTGGGGTGAGGGTGAGCGCTGGGGGAAAAATAGAGACAACTGTACTTGAACAACAATAAAAGAGAGAGAGAAAAGAAGTTACTCCTTGAAAATAGGAAGTAGAGGAAGTTTAGGAAAAAAGGTATAAGTCCTATACAAATGGGTGTCCCAAATGTAGAATATAGATGGGTATCTCTGAAACATTAAAGGTGTCTGGCTGACTGGGACACAGTAGTCAAGGAATGAGGAGATAAGGTTGGATGGGTAGGCAGGAACTTTGTACTTTATGGTAAAGGATTTAGATTTATTTTTTCTAAGTATAAACTAAGCTTTTGGAAAAGGTTTAAGTTAGTAAATGAATTCCCACATTTATACATATAGATATATACATATATACACGTCCATATATATATATGAAATGTTTTAAAATATATTTTATTGAATATGCTATTACAGTCGTCCCATTTTCCCTTTATTTCCCTCCACCCTGCACATCCCCTCCCACCCACATTCCCCCCCTTTAGCTCATGTCCATAGGTCATACATATAAGTTCTTTGGCTTCTACCATTTCCTATACTATTCTTACCCTCCCCATGTCTATTTTCTACCTACCATTTATGCTACTTATTCTCTGTACATTTCCCCCCCCTCCCCATCCCAATCCCCTATTGATAACCCTCCATGTGATCTCCATTTCTGTGGTTCTGTTCCTGTTCTAGTTGTTTGCTTAGTTTCTTTTTGTTTTGGGGGGTTTTTTTTAGGTTCAGTTGTTAATAGCTGTGAGTTTGTTGTCATTTTACTATTCATATTTTTTATCTTCTTTTTCTTAAATAAGCACCTTTAACATTTCATATAATAAGCACTGAGTGATGATGAACTCCTTTAACTTGACCTTATATAGAAAGCACTTTATCTGCCCTTCTATAATAAATGATACCTTTGCTGGATAGAGTAATCTTGAATGTAGGTTCTTGCTTTTCGTGATGTGGAATATTTTCTTCCATCCCCTTCTTGCCTGCAAGGTTTTTCTTGAGAAATCAGCTGACAGTCTAATGGGAACTCGTTTGTATGTAACTGTGTCCTTTTCTCTTCTGCTTCTAAGATTCTCTAATCGTTAATCTTGGCTAATGTAATTATGATGTGCCTTGGTGTGTCCCTCTTTGGGTACAGCTTCTTTGGTACTCTCTGAGGTTCCTGGACTTCCTGGAGGTCTATTTCCTCTGCCAGATTAGGGAAGTTCTCCTTTATTATTTTTTCAAATAATTTTTCAATTTCTTGATCTTCCTCTTCTCCTTCTGGCACCCCTATGATTCAGATGTTGGAAAATTTAAAGATATCCTGGAGGTTCCTAAGCCTCTCCTCATTTTTTTGAATTCTTGTTTCTTCATTCTGTTCTGGTGGAATGTTTCTTCCTTCTGTTCCAAACTGTTGATTTGATCCTGGTTTCCTTCCCTTCGCTGTTGGTTCCCTGTAGATTTTTCTTTATTTCACATAATGCAACCTTCATTGCTGCCTGGGTCTTTTTTATGCTGTTGAAGTACCCAGTGAGTTCCTGAAGCATCCTGATAACCAGTGCTTTGAACTGTGCATCTGATAGGTTGGCTATCTCTTCGTTGCTTAGTTGTATTTTTCCTGGAGCTTTGATCTGTTCTTTCATTTGGGCCTTTTTTTTTTTTTTTTTGTCTCAACACACCTATTACATAGTAAGGGGTTGAGCCTTAGATGTTCACCAGGGTGGAGCAACACATGTCAATACATTGTGACACTGCATGTGGGGGAGGGGTCTGAGAGGGAACAATGCCACTTGCTCTCTGCCAGTTTTCAGTCACTTCCCCTACTACCCACAAGCAAATTGGGCCCTTCTGGTGCTGACTCCCGGGTGGGTGGGTTTGTGTCCATTCTAGGACCCTATTGGTCTCTCCAACAACCTCTCCTATGAGGCTGGAGTTTCTCCCACTGCCACCTCAACCCCCATAGGTGTTTTCAGTAGGAGGTTTGAGACTTTATATCCCCGCACTGGAGCCCCTGGTTGCACAGTCTGTCTCTCTCCCCAGTTGTTCCTCCCGGCTTACCTGCATGTGAATGTGGGACCACCCAGTCTTTAAGCCACCACATCACCAGTCCACCAGCCACCACCTTGCCCACCCAGGTCCCCCAGCAGCTGCCTTTACAATAGTCCTCTCCACCTGGCTGCCTGCCTCCACCCATCCTACCAGTCTAGATGAATGTTTCCTCTTTAACTCCTTGCTTGTTGGACTTCCATACAGTTTGATTTTCTGTCAGTTCTGGTTGTTTTTTGTTTTCCTTCTTTTGGTTGTGTGAGGAGGCACAGTGTGTCTACCTACACCTCCATCTTGGCCCAAAGTCCCTGAAATTTTTAATCACTATGATTGTTCTTTGGAAATGGATTGGAGATGGACAATGATGGAAGCAAAAAGGCCTGCTGGAAGATTATATTCTCCATTGCCCAAGTGGCCTATATGTGGATCATTTAATTTGGAAATAGAGTTTCTCCTAGGATGTGGTAGATGGTACAACTGTGTCAAGAGAGCATTTTCCCCTATTTTAGTACATATCACTGAAGCTTTCCCTTCTCTCTTTCTTCATTAATTCCTCCTTGTAATCAACCCCAAAGGGAAGCCAATGTTATGTTTCTGCTATTTTCATCTCTATTGCATTAAATTACCTGTGAAAACAACTGGGTATTAGTTTGAGTTTACATATGCTTAATTATACTGACATTCTCACTGTAGTTCTATCTGTGATATACAGATGCCATCTTAGCATTTTTGTATGCAGACTTCTGAGTTCTAGGTTATTACCCCTGATTTCCTTTAAATCCACACTGCTCTATTTGTAATGCCCAGAGCAGTTCATTATTACCACCATTGAACAAGAATGATAGCATAATAATAACAGTGAAAATGTATTGATTAAAGTACATGGATATATAAAAACACATAGTTCTTAATGCTAAAAGGAAAGGTTCTGTGAGAGAGAGAAAACAAAAAGAAAACTGGTCAACACTGTCATTAATTAGGATACTTAACAACTGAGGGAATAATTTTTTTAAAAGAATTAAATAATTATCCAGCTTTTCTTAACTATAATTTGGATAACCAAGAAGTTTATAACTAATGACTGAAACTTCTTCATCACAAAATATTTAGAGCTTAAAATGTGGAAATGATAGAAAAGTATTTGAAACTAACTGATGAAAAGAATGAATGTTTGATGGACAACTTCTATATGAAGGAAAGAGACTGTCACTGTGTGAATTTCAAAGATGAATCACTGAAGTGGAGCAACTAGAAAACATATGCTTCCTGACATAACACATAGGAGCTTCCAGTACCACTTGTAAAGCCCATTTCCAACAGTAGTGAACCTAAATCCAATCAAAACTTTAGTGCTAACTCCAGTTCAAAATAAATACCAGGGATCGAATAATAATTTAAATGTCACATCAGATAAGGTCAGAATTTGGGTACTTCACAGGACAACAAATCCAGTTTCTTAAAAAGTTTACTGGCAAAAACATTTTAAAAAGAAAGAGGCAATTGACCAAATGGGAAATGATATTTGCAAACAATAGTTCAAACAAAGGTTTAATATCCAAAATATAAAATGAATTCATAACAAATGAACTCAACACCAAACAAATAAACAATCCAATTGAAAAATAGGCAGGGTACCTGAACAGAGACCTCTCTCAAGAAGGCATACAAATGGCAAACAGATATATGAAAAGATGTTCAACCTCACTAGCTATTAGGGAGATACAAATCAAAACTACAATGAGATACCACCCCGTAATTGGTAGAATGTCTATTATCAACAAAACAAGTGACAAGCGTTGGAGAGTTGTACAGAAAAGGGGACCCTCCTTCACAGCTGGTGGTAATGTATACTGATATAACCACTACGGAAAACAGTCCGGTGGTTCCTAAAAAAATTAAGAATAGAGTTACCATATGACCTAGCAATCCCTTTCCTGGTTATCTACCCCCCAAAAATCAAAAACATGTATTGGCAAGCAGATATATGCACCCCCATGTTCATCACAGCATTCATTATTCACAGTGACCAAAACATGGAAACAACCAAAGTGTCCTTTGAGAAAAGACTGGTTAAAAAGATGTGGTACATATGTGCAATGAAATACTGCTCAACCATAAGAAAAGATGAAATGTTACAATTTGTGACAACAGGAATGGACTTTGAGATTATTACGCTAAGTGAAACACCAGTCAGAAAAAGCTAAGAATCATACCATTTCACCAATATCTGGGATATAAAACTGAAACTCATGGACACAGTAATGTGGTGGTTGCCAGAGGGAAAGAGGTGAGGTGGTGGGGTGGGAAGGAGGCCTAATATATATGGTGGTGGAAAATGGTTTGACTTTAGGTGGCGGGCACACAGTGCAATGTACAGATCTAGTATCATAAGAATGTACAGTTGAAACCTATATGGTCTTATTAACCAATGTCACCCCAATAAATTTAATTTATAAATAAATAAATAAATAATAAAATGTAAAAATAGCAAATATACTATATATAAAGTAAATATATATTTATTTATCATAAATTTACTGTATATGTATTCTTTTGTATTTTTAAATATTGCATAGCTTTTTTGGAAGAGGGCAATATCAAGAAGAGGAATACAGAATAAACAAGAAACAATTAAAGATAAGACGCATGTGCAGGATCTATTTGCGCAAGCTGGTCTACATTGAGATAAATGCATTTATCCTTCAGGTAGAATGATCATTAGATACTTCTATATAACATATTTTTCTTTAAAAATGTTTCCTGCTTGTAACAAGATAAAGGACATACATTTTTTTACTGTGTTTATACATCTCTGGTAACACTTCTCGTAATCTTGTCTTGCAAAAAATATATAAATAAACTGAATAAAGTTCTAATAATATAGAGAAAATATATGGGATGAAAGATCATGTCAAATGTGTGATACAATCAACAAAATTCTATCTGCAGCTATCTTTACAGAATGAATAACTAATTACTACAAATAAATTGAAGGAAATGAATGAAGAAGAAAAAGTAAAAGGAAGATGACGCAGAGAGATCCATTGAATAGGAAATGATTAAGAAGCAGATTAAGGCATATCAAGTTTATTTGTTCAAAAAAATCATTTTAAAAAGAGAAAATAGGGAAATTTTTAATATTCACTGATAAATTATTACTTTATGGAATTATTGCCAATTCTTTATTAGTAATAATGATAATTTTAATGACTGCTTACTTTCATAATAAAATTAGAGTCAGAGAGATTGATTCAAGACTCTGGAAAATAGGACACAGATTAAGTCTTTAGTACATTTGCCACCGCCTTCTTTTTTTTCCACTCTGTGGGAAAATCTTGCCTGACAAAGAAACCAATGCAAAGTGATAAAAACCCTAGGGAAAAAAACGCCCTAATTATCATGTGATTCTTTAAAAGATGCACCCTTTCTTTTCTTGAGTTAGAATTGATGTGGTGGCCAAAATATTGATCCCCCCAAGTGTCTGTGTTTTAATCCCTGGGACCTGTGAATATGTTAATACATGGTAAATACATGGTAAAAATGACTTTTCAGATTGATTAAGCATCTTGACAGTGGAAGACTATCCTGGGTTATGCAGAAAGGCCCAATATAATCACAAGGGTCTTCATAAGAGGGAGGTGGAGGGTCAGGGTCAGACAGAAGAGAAGCAGAGGTAGGAGTGACTCAGAGCCACGCACCTTGCAAGGAATGCAACCAGTTCTCCCTAGAGCATCCAAAAGAAACACAGCAGTTCTGGTGGCTTTATTTGAGCCCAACATTAACTTTCAGGTTTCTAACCTCCAGAACGGTAAGGGGAGAATTTTGTGTTGTTTTAAATAGCTAACTTTGTAATGATTTGTTGCAAAAGCAGTAGGAAAGAAAACAGTTGACTTTCTGACACATGCCTGAAAGTCTCTTAATCCCAGAAACAAGTCCATACCAGTTACACAGTAAGGAGGTCAACCTCCTGGATGAATAACCCACCCCCAGCCCCCACTTACCAAAAAATGCAGAGCTCTGGAGTGAAGTTTCTGAAAACATGGATCCACTTTTAGATTTGATTTTTAAATAAAACCAATATTGACTTTTATGGTATAATTATTTTGAATATAGTTGACTACTACATAACAATTGCTCATCCAAACAAAATAAAAGTGTTCCTATTGGAACAAATACAGAGTATGAGCAGATCTCTTAAATGTCTACACTGATAGCTGCCACAAAGTCAGAAATATAGAAGAAAATTCCTATGGGTCATTCCTCGAAATGTTCAGTTGATTTAAAAAATGTTAGAAGAGCGCTGACCAGTGTGGCTCAGTTGGTTGGTGGCCAACTGGATTCCTGGTCCGGGTATGTACGAGAGGCAACCAGGGATCTTTCCCTCACACATCAATGTTTCTCTCTCTCTTGTGCTTCTCCCTTTCCTCTCTCTCTAAAAATAAATAAACAAACAAATAAATAAATAAATAAATCTTTTTTTTGTAATGGTGGTAAACAGTATGGTTTGAATCAAGGTTATGAGCTTTACAACAAATGATCTCAAGGTCAACTTTTAGTTTTCTTTTGTGTTGACCTGCCCTCAAGTTCGAGTTGAAGGACGCAGAAATTGGGAGTTTGAAAATAGTTTTAAAATGTAAGAAACAGGAAGGGAAAAGTCAGTGCGGATTCATGGCTTGAAAGGAAAAGAGAAGAAATTAGAGGGAAAAGAACTGGAGTCATGCACCTCAAAACCCTGTGGATGAATCCTCTACTTAAACATTTGTCCCCTTGCTCATCTCCTATCTCAACCTTAAAAGGGAAAAATAAGACAAGGAAGTGAAAAGAAGAAGAAAATAATCTGATAGGAAGTTAACTCTTTAATTATTTCCAACCATTACCTTTTGGACAAGGCTGCCCTACTTGAAGCACTTAATTGGTTGCCAGGAAAAATGAACAAAACAAACAAAATTGACAGTAGATGCGTAAAAGAAAACTAACCTTTCTGTAAGCCTAAAACACAGAATCTAAAAGGAAAATCTAGAAATGCTATTTATTTTTTAGTAATGCCCACTTGATATTAGCCCAGATTCTGGGGACATAGGTAGTAGACCATTAGGATCAGGCAGTGGACATGCTAACTTTTCTCTGAAAGGAACTTACACTCAAGTGGGTCATGGATAATTAAAAAAAGATAATGCCATTACCTTTTCTCTCCCCCTGCCCTATCCTCTCCTCTTTCCCCCACATTCACACATAATTTAAACTTAGGAGAACCCTATTAGACTAGCCAGGGGCCATGCCTGATAGATATAGAGTCTGGGGACAGTAACAATTCTCAATTAATCAACAAATTAATTTTTTACTTTCTCCTAAGTATACACACTTAGAACTTTCACAATTACATTTAAATAAATTATTGTATAATAATGTGTTCGTGTACCTCAATGAGAACAGGGACTTGATCAGCCTCATTCTCTTTTGCAAATCCAGCCCTGAGACAGCGCCTGACACATAATAGATGCTCAGTAGACGGATGCTAAATAAAGAAAAAAAATACAAAGAAGTCAAGGACTATCGATTCTTATCATGAAGAAAAGACAGAAAAAGAAGGAGTTGATAAAGGACATGATACTAATCAAATAAATGACATAGATAGCGTTTACCTTCCGATAAGAGAGAACAGAATTATGTTCTGTGTCTCCAACCGAAGTGTCTAGTGGCCACTCCCCTATACTGTATATTAACCTAGCAGCTGTTCTCACTGGGCCCTGGAAAGGGAGTATCACTAGTACGTCAGTGTCTAGACCTGCACTGTCCAATACAGTAGTCATTTGCCACATATGGCTATTCAAATTTAAATTATCACATTAAATTAGTTTTAAAATTCTGTTACTTATTTGCATTAGCCACATTTCAAGTGCTCAATTGTCACAGGAACCTAGTGGCTACCACATTAGACAGTAAAGCTATAGAACATTTCCATTATCACAGGAAATTTTACTGAACTCTGTTTCACACCATGCTGCATTTAGTTAGTACAGGTAACTGTGTAATTAATACACATAGGTTTAGCAACCATTGGTAAACACCAGCACCATTCAATGTTATCAGCCACTAATTTTTTTCTGGACTTTCAAAGCCCAATACTATCTTACAAAACAATATCTGCCAAATCCTGACATTTGTGGACTTGCATATTTCTCTTTTTTTGATTAATTTATTTATTTTTATTCAGTTACAATTGTCTGCATTTTCTCCCCTTCCTTCCACCCCACCCCAGCCAGTCCCACCTCCCTCCCCCACCACTACCCTCCCCCTTGATTTTGTCCTTGTGTCCTTTATAGTAGCTCCTATAGACCCCTCTCCCCACTATCCCCTCCCCACTCCCCTGTGGCTATTGTTACAATGTTCTTAATTTCAATGTCTCTGGTTATATTTTGTTTTATGGGCACTGTTTAAAAGCTGCGAACCTAATTGACAATTCGCTTTAGAATTAGCTGTGTGCTGGAATTTAGTAACAAAGCTATCAAGCTGCAATTACCAAGGCAAATTCACATTTTATTTCTGAACCCATAGAAGCATTTCTTCCCCAAACAAGCAAGTCTCTGGTGTAAAATTATTCCCTAGACTCTGCACTTCGTGAGGGTACCTAATAGATAGAGATTGGTTCACCAATTAGATAAAATCTGTATTTTCCTAAATCAAAAAATAAGCCGACTGAAGTATATTTAGCTAGAAATCCCTTGTTAAATTATAAAATGTGATATCTAAACAGAAACACCACTGCATGATGACTAATTACAGAAATGAATGATTTTATGATAAAATTAGAGGTTGATTTAAAAATGCAACTGGGCCCTGAGCATGGCAATGTAAGATACAGTATAGGAAACGGAGAAGCCAAAGGACTTATATGCATGACCTGTGAGCATGAACAAAGGTGTGAGGATTACCTGCGGGAGTGGAGGCTGCAGGCTGGAGGGGAGCAAAGGGGGAAAAATTGGGATAACTGTAATAACAAAATCAATAAAATACAACTTTAAAAAAATAAAAAAAACCACACAAAATACCTGAGCCCTGATCAGTGTGGCTAGGTTGGGCATCATCCCACAAGGCAAAAGGTCATCAGTTTGATTCCCAGTCAGGGTACATGCCTGGGTAGTGGGTTCAGTCCCCATCCCCAGGCAGTGCATATATGAGAAGCAATCAATCAGTGCTTCTCTCTCACACTGATGTTTCTCCATCTCTCAATCTCCTTCCTTTCTCCTCTCTCTAAAAATAAATAAATAAACATTTAGAAAAAATCAGAATATAATACAGCTGGGAATGAAAACCAAAGCTTAAAGTAAAAAGAATAAATATACCAACTTGTATATATGTCTTTACATGTACTATAATATCTAGAACTTGATGGTTATATTTGTTAAATGCTATTGACCCACAGAAGAATTTACGTGCCAGAAAGACTTACTTGTGGTTACCTGGGCTCAAATACATAATCAGAGTCTAGCAGCTCATCATTTGCAGAGGTCCTCAGGCATGCTGTTTTCCAGGGAAAAGGCACAGACTGGGCTGCCAAGAATCCTGCACTGTGCTTCTGCTATCTGAGTCGATGACCCTTATAAGAGAGCTCCTAGGCTCCAAATTTGAGTAATAGGACTGATTCATTCCTGTGCAATCAGAGCTACACAGCCATAGCCTCACTGGCATTTTCACCAACCAATCAGAGAAGCTCCATTCTAATCAGTAAGTTTGATGCTATTTGAACCAATCAAATGGTGAGAATTAGAGTCCTCATGTGCCTCCCCTGTCTCCATGAAGCACAATTTCAGTTTCCATTGAAGACTGTGTTTCATTAATCGGAGCTTCAACATCAGTTGAGCTTCAACTATGGAGTAGAGCTTTCTCTCCCAACTGAACCATAAGACTGTGTCTGCCTTACCAGGGCCCCCTCACAGCTGTGCTGTATCACAGCTGTGCTATTCCAAAGATAGGCTGTATCATAATTGAGCTGTTTGCATTGAACAATTCTCCCTCCCCCACAGCACTCCAAATTGAGGACTGTTGGTGTTGAATTGACAACAATGATCTTCGGCAGTTGGCCAGCAATACAAAGGAAAAATCAGACTAAGTAAATGTGGAAATAGAACTGACCCTTAAACAATGCACACACAGCTTAGGGGGATGTACTACTTTCTACTCCCCAAAAATGTAACTACTAATAGCCTACCGTTAACAGCAAGCTTTACTGATAACATAAGTAGTCAATTAACACATATTGTATTTTGTATGGTACATTTATTAATACTATATTCTGACATTGAAGTCAGCAAGAAAAAAAGTTATGAAGAAAATCATAAGGAAGAGAAAACACATTTACAGTATTTATTGAAAAAAATAGGCGTTAGTCACTTTTTGCACAAGACCAAGCTGGCCAAGACCTATGGAGATTCTCCAAGATGGCAACCTAGGTAAACACTGCTTGCTTAATTGCAGAACCATATCATATTATAATTAAAATATAGAATAACCGTCACTCAAAACTGTCAGGTTCGAGTTGAATGGGAGTTCTAAAACTACAGAATTAAAGAAGAAACGACATCCATCCAGGATTGTAGAAAGAGCAGAGACATGGAATGGGCTGGTCCTACACCCACACTGACTAGATAAAAAGTGGGAGGCATGTCTTGGGAGCAAGTGGTCCAAGGCCCACACCAGGCCCCAAGCCTAGGGTTCCAGAGCCAGGAAGATAAGTCCCCATAACTTCTAGCTGCAAAAGGCAGTGGGATTGAGTCAGTGGAAGAAACTGGTGGATTCCCAAACAGTTCCTCTAAAGGGCCTGTACACAACTTATAATAACTCCCTCTGAGCTCCAAAACCAGAGAAGCAGCTTGAAAAGCACCAAGAGCTCACAGGGAGGAAATGAAGCATGTGGAATTGGGGCAAGAGCTGGGGCATATATTTCTTCCAGAGAAAACTAATGGCAAGGACATTGTTCCTTTTATGAGCCCTCCCTCCTCAAGCCACACAGAGGGCATACCTTGAGTACCCAGCTTGGTTGATAGAGGAGACTGATCCACTGGACCCTACATGACACCTACTACATTAGGTCACAATACCAAGGCAGGGAGTCATAGCAGCTCTACCTAATACATGGACACAAATACAGGGAAGTTGCCAAAACAAGAAGACAAAGAAACATGGCCCAAATGAAAGAACAGATCAAAACTACAGAAAAAGAACTAAATGAAATGGAGATAAGCAATTTATCAGATGCAGAGTTCAAAACACTGGTTATAAGGATGCTCGAGGAACTTAGTTAGGATATCAACAGCATAAAAAAGATCCAGTAAGAAACAAAGGATCCACTAATAGAAATAAAGACCAATTTACAGAGAAACAACAGTAGAGTGGATGAAGCCAAGATTCATATAAATGATTTGGAACATAAGGAAGCAAAAAACAACCAATCAGACCAAGAAGAAAAAAATACAAAAGAAAAAGAGGATAGACTAAGCAGCCTCTGATACAACTTCAAGCGGTCCAACATTCACCTCATAAGTGGTGCCAGAAAGAGACGAGAAAGAGGAAGAAATTGGAAATTTATTTGAAAAAATAATAAAAGAAAACTTCCCAAATTTGATGAAGGAAATAGTCATGCAAGTCCTGGAAGCACAGAGTCATAAGCAAGATGGATGCAAAGAGGCCCACAGCAAGACACATCATAATTAAAATGCCAAAGGTTAAAGATAATTAGAGAATCTTAAGAGCAGCAAGAGAAAAGGAGTTAGTTATCTACAAGGGGTTCCAATAAGACTGTCAGCTGACTTCTCAAACGAAACTTTGCAGGTTAGAAGGGATTGGAAAAAATTATTCAAAGTCATGAAAAGCAGGAACCTACAGCCAAAACTGATCTACCAAGCAAAGACATCAATTAGAATCAAAGGGCAGGTAAAGAGCTTCCCAGACAAAGAACTAAAGGAGTTCATCACTACCAAGCCATTATTATACGAAATGTTAAAGGGACTTATTTAAGAAAAAGAAGATTCAAACTATGAACAATAAAATGGCAATAAATACATATCATTCAACAATTGAATCTAAAAACCAAACTAAACAAACAAAAAGAACAGAGACAGAATTATGGATATAGAGAGCATTTTGATGGTTGCCAGATCAAAGGGGGATTTCAGACAATGGATGAAGAGGTGAAGACATTAAGAAGTACAAATAGGTAGTTACACAATAGATATGGGGATGTAAAGTATAGGAAATTGAGTAGCCAAAGAACTTCTATGCAAAACCCATGGACATGAACTACAAAGTCAGGATTGCTTGAGAGAGTGGTGAGTGCTGGTGGAGGGGGGCCAAAGAGGAAAAATTGGAACAACTGCAGTCACATAATCAATAAAATATAATAATAAAATTTTGAATTAAAGTAGATGCATGCTGTTCAAACCAGTGTTGTTGGTCAAATGTAATTGCATATCATCTTTCCCTTAGTTAAGTGCCCAAATTAAAAAAGAGCAAAACAGACTTCTCTTGTTTAAGTATACTTTATTGGTTATGCTATTACAGTGGTCCCATTTTTTTCCCCTTTACCCATCTGCCCTACACCTTCCCTCCCACCAGCATCCGCCCCCCCTTAGTTCATGTCCATGGGTCATACATATAAGTACTTTGGCTTCTCTATTTCCTGTACTATTTTTAACATCCTCCTGTCTATTTTGCACATAATATTTATGCTTCTTATTCCCTGTACCTCTTTCCCCACCCTTCCACAACCCCCTCCCCACTGATAACCCTCCATGTGATCTCCATTTCTGTGATTCCCTTCCTGCTCTAGTCGTTTGCTTAGTTTCTTTTTCTTTTTGTTTTTGTTTCTTAGGTTCAGTTGTTGATAGCTATGAGTTTGTTGTCATTTTACTGTTTATAGTTTGGGTCTTTTTCTTAGATAAGTCCCTTGACATTTCTTATAATAAGGGTTTGATGATGATGAATTCCTTTAATTTTTACCTTATCTGGGAGGCACTTTTTCTTCCTTTTCATTCTAAATAATAGCTTTGCTGGATAGAGTAATCTTGGATGTAAGTGCTTGCCTTTCATGACTTGGAATACTTCTTTCAGACCCTTCTTGCCTACAAGGGTTCTTTGGAAAAATCAGCTGTTAGTCTTATGGGAACTCCTTTGTAGGGAACTGTCTCTTTTTCTCTTGCTGCTTTGAAGCTTCTCTCATATTTAATCTTGGGTAACTTAATTATATGTGTCTCAGTGTGTTCCTCCTTGGGTCCAATTTCTTTGGGACTCTCTGAGTTTCCTGGACTTCCTGAATGTCTATTTCCTTTACCAGATTGAGGAAGTTTACCTTCATTTTTTTGTTCAAACAAATTTTCAATTTCTTGCTCTTTCTCTTCTCCTTCTGGCAACCCTATAATTCAGATGTTGAAACATTCAAATTTTTCCAGAGGTTATTAAACCACCTCATATTTGTGTGTGTGTGTGTGTGTGTGTGTGTTTTGAAAGTTTTAGGCTTTATCTTTTTTTATTCTGATTTCATTATATTCTTTTTTCATAGTTTTTATTGTTGCTCAAGTACAGTTGTCTCCATTTTCCCTCTACCACTCCCCCTCATTTTTTTTTCTGAACTCTTGTTTCTTCATTCTGTTCTGGTAGAATGTTTATTTTTTCCTTCTGTTCCAAATCTTTGATTTGAGTCCTGGCTTCCTTCCCTTCACTGTTGGTCTCCTATATATTTTCTTTTATTTCACTTTCCATAGCCTTCACTTCTTTCTATTTTGCAACTACACTCAACCATTTCTGTGAGCATCCTGGTTACCAGTGTTCTGAACTCTGAATCTGATAGGTTGGCTATCTCCTCATCACTTAATTCTTTTTCTGGAGTTTTGATCTGTTCTTTATTTGGGCCATATTTCTTTGTCCCAGCACACCTGTTATACTGTAAAGGGTAGAACCTTAGGTATTTGCCAGGGCACGGGCAACCCACTTCACTGCATTGTGGCACTCTATGTGGGGGAGGGGTCAGAGAGGGAACAATGCAGCTTGCTTGGCTTTTACCTTACTTTCAGTCACTTCCTCAATAGCCACATGTGAATTGGGCTCTTCTGGTGCTAATTCCAAGGTGGAAAGCCTTGTGTGTGTTGCAGAACCTCATAGTTCTCTCCAACAAACTCTCCTGTGAGGTTGGGAGTTTTTCTCACCATCACAACCTCTACACAGTTTTAAAGCCAGAGGTTTTGAGGCATAAACTAATCTGTAGGGATTTAGTGTCCCACACTGGAACCCTGGGTTGCACAGAAAATATTCAGTGTTCTAACTATTCAAAAGGTTAGTAGCTTTTCTGCAATATGAATGAACATTATAAAACTTCCATAGGAATTAGCAAATCCTGAACTGTTAAACATTATCATGAAAACCTAACACCTTCATTTTGCAGAGGGAACATCAAGAGGCAGCTCTTTAAAAAGCACACAAGAAATCAAGTTGGAGGTATAGATAAACAATCCTTGCCTCCAGCACAAGTACAGCAAAACATTCAACTAGACTATAAAATAAATATCATCCAAAATTGTCAGAAAATTGAGCTGTATGGAAGTCCAACAACTAAGGATTTAAAGAAGCCATATTCATCCAGATGGGTAGGAGGGGTATCTCCATACTTCTCTGAGCCACTCCACGTCTCTGTGCCTCTCCACTCTAGTGGAGAGGCACAGAGACGTGGAGTGGCTCAGAGAGGTATGGAGATAAGGAAGGGGCTGTCCAACATCCACATGTGGTGGATAAATTTTGGGAGGGATACCTCAGCAGCAAGACATCTCAGCCTCAACCAGACCACCAGGTCTAGGGTTCCAGTGCCAGGAAAATAAATCCCCATAACCTGGCTGCAAAAACCAGTGGAGGTTGAGCAAGTGGAAGGAACTGTGAGATTCTCAAGAGACTTTTCTTAAAGTACCAGAAAAACACTTAAGACTCACACTGACCCACCCCCTCTGGGATTCAGCCCAGTGCAACAGCTCGAAGTCCACCAGTGGTATACAGGGAGAAAGTGAAGTGACTGGTAAAAGGAAGAGAGCTGGGAGGCAACTTCAACCTGGGCAAAATTCCAAAGGCCAGGCAGCAGCATTGTCCCCTCTCCAAGCCCTCCCCCACATCAAGCCACAGAGTGGTGACACAGGTTTCCCCACACTAGCAATTACCTAAGGCTCCCCCCCATACAATTTACATGTATGCTTTTCTAAAGTGGGCTATGATTCTAAGACAAGGAGTCAGAGCAGCTCCACCTAATATATAGAAAGAAACACAGGGAAGCTGCCAAGATAAAGGGAAAAAGAAATATGGTCCAAATGGAAGAACAGAAAAAAACTCCAGAAAAAGAACTAAATGAAATGGAGATAAGCAACCTATGCAGATGCAGAGTTCAAAACACTGGTTATCAGGATGGTCCAGGGACTCACTGGGTACTTCAACAGTATAAAGACCCAGACAGAAATGAAGGTCACATTGAGTGAATAAAGAAAAATCTACAGGGAGCCAACAGTGGAGGGGATGAAGCCAAGAATCAAGTCAATGATTTGGAACACAATGAAGAAAAAATCATTCAATCAAAACAGCAAGAAAACGAATTTTAAAAAATGAGGACACCTCTAAACATAACAGTATCTGAATCACAGGGGTACCAGGAGGAGAAGAGGAAGAGCAAGAAATTGAAAACTAATTTGAAAAAATAATGAAATAAAACTTCCCTAATATGGCAAAGGAAACAGACGTGCAAGTCTAGGAAACACAGAGAGTCCCAAACAAGTTGGACCCAAAGAGAACCACACCAAGACACATCATAATAAAATGCCAAAGTTTAAAGATAAAGAGAGAATCTTAAAAGCAGCCAGAGAAAATCAGTTACCTAAAGGGGAGTTCCCATAAGACTATCAGCTGATTTCTCAAAAGAAACCTTGCAGGATAGAAGGGACTGGCAAGAAGCATTCAAAGTGATAAAAAGCAAGGACCTACATCTGAGATTACTGTATCCAGCAAAGCTATCATTAGAACTGAAGGGCAGATAAAGTGCTTCCCAGACAAGAAAATACTAAAGGAGTTCATCATCACCAAGCCATTATTATATGAAAGGTTAACGGGAATTACATAAGAAAAAGAAAATAGAAACAATAAACATTAAAATGGCAATAAATTCACAACTATCAAGAATTGAATCTAAATAACAAATTAAGCAAACAATCAGAACAGAAACACAATCATAAATACACAGATCATTTGGAAGGTTATCAGTTGAGGGGAGGAAAAGGAGAGAATGGAGGAAAAGGTGCAGGTATTAAGAAGCACAAATGGTAGGTACAAAATGATGGGGGATGTTAAGAATAGTGTAGATAATGGAGTAGCTAAAGAAATTATATGCATAGCCCATGGACATGAACTAAGGGAGGGGAGGGGATTGCTGGAGGGAATGGGGATACCAGGTGGTGGGGAGAAAAGGGGGGAAAATTAGGACAACTGTAATAGCGTAATCAATAAAATATATTTTTAAAAAGAGCACAAGAAATCATATTTTCAAATGGTCAGTGTAATGAATGATTTGATAAAGTTTTGTCATGGCTTACTAATTTGATGATAGAGGTCACATTTGATTGGGCAGGCTAAGTGTGCTGTGAAGAACAGCTTAAACGGAAAAAAAATACCATCTCTTACTACCAGACTGTCACTTTGGTTTACTCAGATTCTCCTCCCTACTTGAGGGTCTCTCCTCATGGTACAAATTAATTGTTTTATAAATCCCTCCCCAAGATGCTTAAAATACTCAAAGGAAGCTCCCATGTATCATAATTGGAGGCAAAAAACAATTTTACAGTATAAAACAAATTTTAATTTATTTTCTAAAATCTACCTTTGTGTTTCTATCAAGAGGCAGAAACAGGGACTTCTACCCAAAGATTCCCACCAATGGACCTACCTACATAGCAGGGGAATAAAAATAAGTAGAGCTCACTCCATCCAATATTTGGTGCTAAATTACATAAATATTACTGGCATAACAAAAGAGTTTAGTGTTTTAAGCTCAACCAATAAAACAACTCAAAAATATAATCATCATTCATTGAGCTGTTAGTTTATGCCAGAAACTAGATTAAGTGCAGTGCAGGTATAATTTGCAGCTGTATTAGATAGGTATTATTACTCCAATGTTCACATGAATATACTGAGACTCAGAGAATTTAAAACATATTGCAAAGTCATTATGAACTAGCAGAGATGAGATTCACAATACACTAAACCCTGACTCTAAAATTTGGATATTTCTATACTCTTCTCAAATTGTTCCCATTACACATTTACTCATTTTTCTTATTTAGGAGTAAAACAGATTTTTATTTCCCAGTTTTCCTGCTTTTGAAATGATATTGGTACTATCTTCTTTGATTGAATCACATTATTGTTATAGGATAAAATTATACTAGATATGTCAACCTGCTTTGAAAATTAAGTTTCTTGCTGATCCTATGAAGGTCAATTCAATTTCCCTCAAGAATATGGTAGCATTAGTCACCACTAGGAGAGAGCTAGAATTATGGTAGAAAGGGGTAGGAGAGAGAATTTTCATTACATGCCCCTTTAATCTTTTGAACCATGTAACTACATAAACTAATCAAATAAATATAATTTAATTTAAAATAATTTCAAATGATCCATGTAGTAATGGATTATAGTTGAAAAAAATCAATATGAATTCATGTTCAACTTAATATAGATGCAGATGGTTACATGTAGAAATATTTATAGATATGTATATATACAAAGACAGTATATTTTTGCTCTATTAACTGAGAGGACCTAAAAAAGTAAAGACACCCATGTAGTAACAAGTATACCTACTGCCCAGACCTTTCTTTCTAATACTAGTTTCTGAAGGAAAAAAACAGGACTCCTTGGCAAAATGGTTTCTTCTAAGACTGAGACAAGATATATAGAATATGAGCCTAAAGCATTGTGTGGTATCAGAAAGTAAGAAAATTCTCAAAAAAAAAAAATCACACCAATGGGTTACAGATGAGCACAGAAACCACTGAACAAGCTCCCAATGGCCAAACCTGGAAAAATTTAAGCAAGGAAATAAAATAGTATTTTATTATACCACAAAATATAATATATAAAGTATATGTTATAAAAATATAAAATATGAAAGCAACAGCAAAATGCCAAGAAATATAGTGTTTTAGACTATACACTAAAAATTAATATATTTTAGGTGAATTTATATAATATTACTTGAAGTTTATACTGTGTCAATTTAAAATTTAAACTATAACCATAAAAAATCACTAAAAATATCTATAGAGTTAACCCTGGCTGGTGTGGCTCAGTGGGTTGACCACCAATCTGTGAACTGAAAGGTTGTCAGTTTAATTCCTGGCCAGGGCACATGCCTGGGATGTGGATCAATTTACCATTTGGGGGCATGTGACAGGCAACTGACCTCTCACATATTGATGTTTCTCTCCCACTTAAACCCTCCCTTCCCCTTTCTCTAAAAAATAAATAAAATCTTTTTTAAAAATCTAGAGTCAATATAATCTCAATCAAAATACAAGCATAATTTTTGTGGAAACTGACAAGCGGTTTTTACCTGGAAATGCACAGGAGTTAGAATACCCAAAACAATTTATATAAAGAATAACAAAGTTGCCCTAGCTGATGTGACTCAGTGGATTGAGCACTAGCCTGTGAACCAAAGGGTCACCAGTTCAGTTCTAAGACAGAGCACATGCCTGGTTTGCGGGCCAGGTCAGGCCCCCAGTAGGGGGCATGTGAGAGGCACACACTGATGTTTCTCTCCATCTCTTTCTCTTTCCCTTCCCCTCTCCCTAAAAATAAATAAAATATTTTTTAAAAAAGAATAACAAAGCTATAGAACTTACCATAGTTTGCTGTGTATAATACATACCCATGTTTTTGGACCAAACTTTCAGGAAAATATCTTTCATTTTAATTGTTTAATTTAATTTTTTATTTATTTATATTTAGATACTTGTTTTTGATACTATGGAGGAATTTCAGCATTTACCTTTGAACATATTATCATACAAGAAATTATATGTAACAAATAATTACTAAATACAAGAACAGATACAAGTTATTTCAGGTACTACCCATGTTTAATGCACATCCTTATTTTTCCCTCAAAAATTTGGGCAAAAATGTGCATATTATACTTGGCAAAATATGGTAATTATCTAATTTAAAAATTATGGTAAAGCTATAGCAATCAAGACAGTAATGTTGACAGAGACACACATATATATTGATGGTATACAATACAAAGTCTAAAAGAGATACACACATATATAGTCAATTGACTTGCTACAAGAAGGCCAAAAGAATTCAATGGGAAAAGATAATCTTTTCAACTTATGAAGCTGGAATATTTAGAAAGTCATGTGGAGACTTCCAGTCAAGATAGAGGTGTAGGTAGGTACCCTTTGCTTCCTCTCACAACCAAAAAAAGGACAACAACAAATTTAACAACAAAAAACAACCAGAACTTCCAGAAGATTGAACTGTATGGAAGTCTGACAACCAAGGAGTTAAAGAAGAAACATTCATCCAGACTGGTAGAGGGGTGGAGATGGGCAACTAGGGTGGAAAGTATGAGCAACTTATATGTATGACCCATGGCATGAACTATAGGGGGGGAATGTGGGAGGGAGGGGGTGTGCAGGATGAAGTGGAGTGAAGGGGGGGAAATGAGACAACTGTAATAGCATAATCAATAAATATATTAGAAAAAAAGAATTCTTACAACTCAATAAGAAGATAACCCAATAAAAACATGCAGATGATTTCAAAAAAACACCAAAATGATACAAAAATGGCAAATAAGCCCACAAAAAAAAGGTGTAACATCATTAGTTATTAGGAAAATGCAAATTAAAACAATCAAATGGTACCATTATGCACAATCCAAAATGGCTATAACTAAAAAGGACTAACCATGCCAAGTGTTGGTGAGCACATCGAACAATAGAAGTGTCCATGTACTGTTGGTGAACCTAAATGGAACAAACACTCTTGATGATTCAGCAGTTTGTTAAAGCTCAGTAGAGATCTATGGTGTGACCCAGCCACTTCAAAAGAATTAAAGAATATATTCACATAAGGATGTGTACATAAACTTGTACAAAGACTTGTACTTATTCATAGCAACCTTGTATAGTCCTAAACTAGAAAAAACAATAACAAATGTCAATCAGTAGGTGAATGGGCAAACAAATTGTGGTAAATCAATCCCATAGAATACTACTGAGTAATAAAAGGATGAACTATTTTTATACTGAACAACATGGGTGAATTTCAAAATACTTTTACTGAGTAAAAAGAGCCAGAATCCTCCAAAAAAATAAATACTGTACAACTCCATTTTATATAAAATTCTAAAAAAGATTGAAAATTAATCAACAATGTCAGAAATCAAATTAGTGATTTCCTGAGAATGGGGAAAGAGAAAGAGAAGGACATAGAATTTTTGAGAACAAGAAAACTTGGCTTGGTGAAAATATTCCAAGGTGGTGGTTTTTCCACTGCATACATACACCAGAACTCCTCAAACAAATATAAGCAGTTTGTTATATGTCAAATATACCACAATAAACTGTAATAAAATAATAATTAATGATATAACCATTTCAATAAAATAAGAATCCACAGTCCATACTGGCATAAGCAAATAAATAATTACAAAGAGAAAGCTTTATCTTACAGTAGAATGCCAACTAGTAAATGCAAAAGTGATCAAATTAGAAAATAGAATTCAGCAAACACCATTACACTACATGATTCATGCAAGAGATATCAACGAATGTTAAATGGATGAAATTTTGGTGAGCCCAACAAAATATCTATTAATTACTTATTAATGAACTTTACAGTAGGGAAATATCATAGACACCATCTTCACCAAATGACAAAAGTTAGTGTCATTGGTAATAACAGTAACTTGTGTGCCTCCCAATGTGAGGCACTGAGAAGAAAACAGAATAATTTCTGTGGCATTCATACCAAAAAGGTATATCCTGAATCCAGTCATGAAAAACAAATCAGAGAAAATTAAAAGAAATTTGATAAAATAACTGAACTAAACTCTTCAAAATGTCAAGGTCATGAAAAATTAAGGAACTACATATTGAAAGAAACTAAACAGACATTGCATATAAATACAATGGATGATTCTGGACTGGATCTTGAACCAGAAAGGAAAGGAGAAAAAGGCAATGTTTGTTATTACTATTCCTTTACAAAAACGACACTTGGAGAAATTTGAGTGGGTTTGTGGATTACATAAAAGTATCATAGCAATGTTTACATATTAAATGTGATGAGGAAATTGAGGTTAAGTAGAAGAGTGTCCTTGTTATCAAGAAACACACAATGAAGTATTTAGGGTTAATTCGGTAACATATCTATAACCTAATCTTAATGTTTCAGAAAGAAAATGGAAAGACAAATGTAAACTCTTATTAATTGGAAAACCTGGGTGAAGGGTATAGGACAGTTCTTTGTTATTATTGTTTGTAGTTTTCTCACAAATCTTTTTTGTTTGAAATTATTTTAAAATCAAATGTTAACAACTAAAAAGTTACTGGTGACTTTGGGTAAAGGGTAGATGAGAGGTCCTTTTACTATTCTTGTATCTTTTCTGTAACTTTGAAATTATCTTTCCATCAGAAAATGTAGGTAATGGAAACATTGGGAAGATGGAGAGTGTTTCTGGCCTCACCCATTTATTCATATACTCAGCACATATGTATTGAATAACTACCCTGTGTTAAGCATTGTACCAGTTTCTAGGAGTACAGACTTGAACAAAATGGGCAAGATCTGGAGCTTTTTGAGTTAGGGAATTCAAGGTAACCAGCTGTGCTAAGTTCCTTGATCAAACCAAACAAAAGGAAAGGAGAATTGGCATTAGTAACCATCCTAATTCAGTATATGACTAACAATATTGTTATTGCTTGGCCTTTAAATACATCTAGTCTTGTTCTGAAAAATGCTTGTGCAGTATCTCATCTGGAAGAGATTTATAATCATCTAATTTCATATCACTTAAACATCCAATAGTCTCACTTATGGAAAGAAATAACAACATCATTAAAAATACTTATTTCCTATATGGACTAAAAGTGGTGTTCCCCAAAATTCACACATTGAAACCCTAACCCCAATGTGATGACATTTGGATGTGGTGCCTTTGAAAAGTGGTTAGGGCTAGATTACATCATGAGGGGTCCTCATGAGGTTTGGGGCCCTCATGAGATTATTAATTTTGTAAGATGAGGAAGAGAGATAGGAAAGCCCATATGAGCACACAGCCAACTGGAATCTGCATGTCAGAAAGAGAATCCTCACCAGCACCCACCATGTTGGCTCCCTGATCTTAGACTTCCAGAATCTAAATTGTAAAAAAATAAATATCCACTACATAAACAACCCAGTCTGTGGTATTTTGTTATGGCAGCCATAGGTGACTAAAATATTCCTTTTCCCTCTTTCCGTCTCTAGTTCAGGATCCAATCCAGGATCGAGTGTTATATAATAATGGCTTTTATTTTTAATTTTTTTTCAGCTTTTGTAAGATTTTGTGTATTTCTTTTTGGAGAGAAAGTGAGGGGGAGAACAAGAGGGAGAGATACATCTATGTGAGGAAGAAACACTGCACACCCAGACTGAGGACTGAATCTTTTGCTTTGCAGGATGACACCCAACCAGGTGAGCCACACCAGTCAGGGCATGGCTAAGTTTTTATGAAAAGCACTTACTGCTATCAGCCAGTGTGTTAAGGGCTTTAGAGAGTTTATATGATTAAGTCCTCCCAATAATATGTGAAATGGGTTCTACTATTATACCATTCCCCTCATTTGCTAATGGCTTAAAGAAGTGAATTTATTTTCTCAAAGTCATAGCAGTATTTAAGTGGTAGAGCTAAGAATTTTCTAGAATACCTTTTAAATGTACTACAAGTCAATGAAAAATCTTGTTAAAATGCAAACAGTGATTTGATATGTCTGGAGGAAGATTAAGATTCTGCATTTCTAATAGGCTCCTAGGTGATGTTAATAGTGTGTTTCACCAAACACTTTAAATAACAAGCTCCTAGAAGTATATAACAGCTAAGTGTGCATGGCAGAGAGTGCTCACCAGATAATTCTTGAATTATTTAACAAAGGGAGAGAAGAGAGAAAATGGAAATGAGATTTTAAAAATTCTGTTGGTGACCTCATTCTTAATCAGTATCTTAATTATTGTGCTTCCCTGCATAAGGATGTTATAAAATCAAATATTTCATGGGAGATCTAGAAGATTTTCAGGCACAACATTATGCACAATAACAAAGATCACAATGCTAGAAAGCTGAACGCAGACCATCACCATGTGGGGAACACTTTACCTGTAGGTGCATCTACTTAGTTGTAGTATCATCTCAGGATACTCTATTTCCTTCCCCAACCTTCTCTCCATTGGCCTGTCTGGTAAGAAAGCTGTAAGTTAACAAAATGTCTCATCCTCTAAATGTCATATGAAGCTGTTGGAAATGCAAAAATTCTGTCAGGAAGACAAGATTCACTGGGAACAAAGTTGAAGGTCAATGCTAACTACCATTCCTACTAAGAATATGGGTAGAAAACCTTCACACTATACTTCCAATCACCTCACACAACTACAGAAAAAATTACATCGAGACTACAAAACAAATAACACCCAGAACCTTCAGAAAATCAATCTGTATGGAAGTCCAACAACCAAGGATTTAAAGAAGCCACATTCATCCAGATGGGTAGGAGGGGCAGAGACATGGAGAGAGAATGAGAGGCATGGAGAGGTGGCAGAATAGGCAGTCCCACATTCATGTGTAGTGGATTAAAATTGGAAGGGACGCTGCGGGAGTGAAGAATACCAGCCCCAAACCTGACCACCCAGCATCCCAGGGTTCCAGCACCAAGAAGGTAAATCCTGATAACTTCTAGCTGTAAAAAACAGTGGGGGTTGGGTGTTGGAAGAAACAGCCAGGTTATCAGGAGACTAGTCTTAAAGGGCCCACATGAATTTAGGACTTATGGAGCCCCACCAACTCTGGGATTCAGCAACAGGGCAACAGCTGGGAGGGAACCAGTGGCATACAAGGAGATATGAGGAGACAGGAAACAGGGTGAGTGCTGGGAGACAGCTTCTTCCCAAACATGCAGAAGGCAGGCAGTGGCACTGTACACTTTACGAGACTTCCCCACAAACAGAGCCACAAAACAGTGACATGGGTTGCCCTGCCTTGACAATCACTTAAGACTCTGGCCCACACAATTTACAGATTCACTCTTCTACAACAGGCCATGCACTAAGACAGGGAGTCAAAGCAGCTCTGCCTAATACACAGAAACAAACACATGGAGTCTGCCAAGTTGAGGAAACAAAGAATTATGGCCCATTGGCAAAAACAGAACAAAATCTCAGAAAAAGAATTAAGTGAAATGGAGGGAACCGACCTATCAGATGCAGAGTTCAAACACTGGTTATCAGGATGCTCAAAGAACTTATTGGGTATGGCAGCAGTACAAAAAAATACCCAGGCAAAAATGAAGTTTACATTAAGCGAAATAAAGAAAAATCTACAGGAAACAAAGAGTGGAGGGAATGAAACTGAGTATCAAAGCAACAATTTTGAACATAAGGAAGAAAAAAGCATTCAATCAGAAAGGCTAGAAGAAAAAAGATTAAAAAATAAGGATAGAATAAGAAGCCTCTGGGACATCTCCAAACATACCAAATCCAAATTATAGAGATGCCAGAAGTAGAAGAGTAAGGGCAAGAAATTGAAAACTGATTTGAAAAAATAATGAAAGAAAGTTTCCTTAATTTGGTGAAGGAAATAGACATACAAGTCCAGGAAGCACAGAGAGTCCCAAACAAGTTGAACCCAAAGAGAACCACACCAAGACACATTATAATTAAAATACCAAAAGTTAAAGATAAAGAGAGAATCTTAAAAGCAGCAAGAAAAAAGCAGAGAGTTACCTACAAAGGAGTTCCCATAAGACAGTCAGATGATTTCTCAAAAGAAACTATGCAGTCTAGAAGGGACTGGCAAGAAGTATTCAAAGTGATGAAAAGCGAGGACCTACAACCTAGGTTATTCAATCTTGCAAAGCTATCATTTAGAATGGAAGGGCAGATAAAGTGCTTCCCAGACAAGGTAAAGGTAGTTCATCACTACCAAGCCATTATTTTATGAAATGTGAAAGACACTTATATACAAAAAAAAGTCAAAATTATGAAATTAAACAGGCAACACATTCACATCAACAACTGAATCTAAAAAAATAAACCAAACAAACAACTAGAACAGAAACAGAATTATAGATACTGAGATAACTTGGAGGGTTATCAGCTCAGGGAGAGGGGTGAAGGGAGAGAATGGAGGAAGAGGTGCAGGGATTAAGAAGCATAAATGGTAGGTACAAATGGACAGGGGGATGTAAAGAATAGTACAGGATATATGAAGCCAAAGAACTTATATGCACAATCCACAGACATGAACTAAGGAGGGGATTGCTGAAGGGAATGGGGTTACAGGGCAGAAGGCAGAAAATGAGGAAAAATTGGAACAACTCTAATAACATAATCAATAAAATATACTTTCAAAAAAGAAAGAAAAATAGAAAACCTTTACACCAAAGTTAAGTACTGGTATGGCAATTGCATATTAATTTTAAAGAGTATAAATTACATATAAGACAGGATACTGTGTAACAACTTCCTGAAAAAGAACCATTTCAAGATTATTAAATACTCCTACTAATAGGTATAGTCTTTTAGGGAATTCTTATGCACTGTTAGTGGGATTGCAAATTGGTGTAGACACTATGGAAAATAGCTAGAGATTCCTCAAAAAATTACAAGTAGAATTACCATGTGACCCAGCAATTCCTCTTTGGATATTTACCTGAAAAATATGAAAACACTAATTCAGAAAGATATATATATATCCCTATGTTCATTGCAGCACCATTTACAGTAGTCAAGATATAGGGGCAACCTAAGTGCCCATCAATAGACAATTGGATAAAGAAGCTATGGTACATATACACAATGGAACATAACTCAGCCATAAGAATGAAATCTTACCATTTGCAATAACATGGATGGACCTAGAAGGTTATTAAGCTAAGTATAAGTCAAAGAAAGATAGGCATGATTTTGGGGGGCTGGGGAAAAAAGGCAAAGGGATTAAAAAGTACAGATTGTTAGTTACAGAATAGTTACAGAGATGTAAAGTACAGCATAGTCAATATAGTCAATAATAATATTACTACAATAATATTGTAGTAACTAGTATGGTGCCATGTAGGTACTAGACTTATTGGGGGGATCATTTCATAAATTATATAGATGTCTAACCACTATGCTGCACAACTGAAACTAATAATACTGAATGTCAACTGTATTTTTTTTAATTTTTAATTTTTTCAAGATAAAGTTACAACCTTTTCAAAAACTATTACAGGTATAACTGACATGCCATAAACTATACATCACATATTTAAAGTGTACAATTCTGTAAGTTTTGACAGATGTATACACATGCCTGAAACCATTATCATAATCAAGGTAATAAAAAAATACATCACTCACCCATAAAAAAATATCTCATGACCCTTTGTAATCCCTGCCTAGTCCCATTCTGAGGCAACCACTAATCTGCTTTCTATCACCATAGGTGAGTTGGGTTGTGACTGTACATTTTTTATTTAGTTTCCTTAATTTGGCATAATTCTTTTGATATTCATTCATGTCATTACATAACTAAATAGTTCACCACCTTAATGGCTGAGTAGTATACCACTGTATGGATACTCCAATGGTTGTTTTTTCTATTTGTCTGTCAATGGGTATGTGAATCGTTTCCATTTTTTTAATATGACAATACAGCCGTTATAATGACATTGTCACTTTCACTTTAAAAGTTTGCTTTAAGTCTTTTTTAAAAAAATCTCCCATGTCTTTACTTTTTAAACATATGAAATATAATAACTGTTTTTAATGTCCTTCTATTTCTAATATACAAAGATCTGTCCAGGAAAAGTCCAGCCATTAATATAACATTTTTAATATAACGAGAACACTTTGCTTGACATCGATGTAACCTGACAGTAAAAAACAGTGGACTGGAAGACATATGCATGAACACTAACTTCACTGTACTACTGAGGGGGGACAGTAGACTCCATGGATTGAGCATGTGTACTATGAGGCCATCACATTCAAAATGACCAAGAGAAGACTTCTGGTCAAGAAGGTGGTGTAGGCAAACATGGCTCGTCTCTTTGCCCAACCACATCAAAATTACAACTGAAATATAGAACAACCATGATTCAGAAATGTCAGAAATCAAGTTGAATGGAAGCCTGACATCTATGGAATTAAAGAAACCACATCCATCCAGACTAGTAGGAGGGCCATAGATGTGGAAAGGCTTGGTCCCACATCTACTTGTGGTGGATAAAAATTTGGGAGGGATATCTCAGGAACAAAGAGTCCCAGCACCGCAGAAGGCACCCCTGCCCAGGGTACCAGAGCCAGGAAGAAAAGTCCCCACAACTTCTGGCTGTAAAAACTATCAGAGATTAAATCTGTGGAAGAAACTTCTGGAGCCCTGAGCAGTTCCTTTTAAAAAACCCACACACAGACTCACCTATATAGACTCACTCCTTCTGAGCTCCAGCACTAGGGTAGCAGCTTGAAAGGCACCAGTGCATACAGGGAGAAATTGGAGTGACAGCCATCAAGGAAAACAGAGGCCATAGTCCCTTTTCTGAACCCTCCCCCAACAGAGCCACAGAACTGGCAAGCTGGTGCCATCTCTGAGACTACATCAACCTGGCTAACACTGTTGCTCTGCCATGGAAATACCCTGAGACTCTATCCCACCCAACTTATGGTCCTACCCAAGCTGCTTTTCCATGTGAATGGTTAGTCTTAACTCATGCTTCACAAATTCTTAAATCCTCTCAAACAAGCAACAACAGTCTCAGTGAGCCCCAGGCCAGGCCTAACAGCAGCCAGCCTAGATTCTTAGCTTGGCTTCACATGGGAATCTCCAAGCCGAGCAGAAGTAGCAGCTATCTCAGATTGCTTTAGAGCTCAGGCAGGGTGGCCCCAGGCAAAACACAGATGAGGGCTGACCTTGCCCTGAGCCACCCAGGAAACCCCAGAGCCAGCACACCTAGTGGGCAGCTACAGACCACGTCAGAGCACCACCACCCTGCCCCTGCAGAAATGATCCTCCATAGAGGGTGGAGGGTGGTGGTCAAAGTGTCAAAGTGGTCACAGCCGAGTCTTGCAACTGACTGGCCTGGGTAAATCCCTCCCATTAATCTGCCAAAAGAAACCATGGCTCAACTATAAGAGGAAGGTGTACTCAACCCACATGAAGGGCACACCTTGAGTACCAGTGTGGATGATAGGGGAGGCTGTGCCACTGGACCTACAGGACACCTACTACATTAGGCCATACTACCAAGACACAGAGTCAAAGCAGCTCTACCTAATATATGGACACAAATACAAGGAGGCTACCAAAATGAGAAGACAAAGAAACATACGTGGCCCAAATGAAAGAACAGATCAAAACTCCAGAAAAAGATCTAAATGAAATGATGATAAGCAATCTATCAGATGCAGAATTCAAAATATTAGTTATAAAGATGCTCAAGGAACTTAATGAGGACCTCAACAGCATAAAAATGATCCAATTAGAAACAAAGGATATTCTATGAAATAAGGACAATATACAGAGAAACAACAGTAGTGTGCATGAAGCCAAGAATCAAATCAGTGATTTGGAACATAAGGAAGCAAAAAAAACAACCAATGAGAACAACAAGAAGAAAAAAAGAATCTGAAGAAACTAAGATTATATAAACACCCTCTGGGACAACTTCAAACGTACCACTATTGGCATCATGGGATGCCAGAGGGAGAAGAGAAAAAGCAAGAAATTGGAAATCTCTGAAAAAATAATGAAGGAAAACTTCCCTAATTTGGTGAAGGAAATAGACATGCAAGTCCAGGAAGCACAGAGAGTCCCAAACAAGATGGCTGCAAAGAGGCCCACTCCAAGACACATCATAATTAAAATGCCAATGGTTAAAGATAGAGACAATCTTAAAAGCAGTAAAAGAAAAGAAGTTAGTTACCTACGGGGGAGTTTCTATAAGACTGTCAGCTGACTTCTCAAAAGAAACTTTGTAGACTAGAAGGGATTGGAAAGAATTGTTCAAAGTCATGAAAAATAGAGACCTATATCTGAGATTGTTCTATCCAACAAAGATATCAATTAGAATCAAAGGGCACATAAAGAGCTTCCCAGACAAGGAAGAACTAAAGGAAGAACTAATCATCACCAAGCCATTATTATATGAAATGTTAAAGGGACTTATTTAAGAAAAAGAAGATCAAAACTATGAATAATAAAATGGCAATAAATAAATATCTGTCAACAACTGAATCTAAAAAGCATACTAAGCAAACAGGAACAGAGACAGAATCATAGATACAGAAAGGGTTTTGATGGTTGCCAGATGGGAGGGGAGGAATGGGTGAAGAGGTGAAAGGATTAAGAAATACAAATAAGTAGTCACAGAATAGCCATGGAAATATAAAGTTCCATACAGGAAATGGAGTAGCCAAAGAACTTATATACATGACCAATGGATATGAACAATTGTGAGGGGATTGCCTAGGGGAGTGGGGGATGCTGGCTGGAGAGGGGCAAAGGGGGGAAAATCAGGACAACTGTAATAGCATAATCAATAAAATATAATTTAAAAAACAAAGTGACTGAGCGAGTAGAGCAATGAATCTGCATCAAATTTTCCATTAAGGTTGAATGTTCCTCCGAAGAAACTATTCAGATGATTCAGAAGGCCACAGCTATGGGCAATTGGTGATTGGTAGCTTCTTCACATCACACCCACTCATGCATCTTGTCTCATGTAGAGTCTTTTGGCAAATCATCAAATCACCCAGGCGACTCAGCCCCTGTAGAGCCCAGATTTTGTACCCTGCAACTTCTGGCTTTTACCAAAAGTAAAATCACCTTTTAAAGGGAAGAGATTGGAAACCATTAGTGAGACTCAGGAAAATATGATAGGGCAGCTGATGGTGATTGGGAGAACTGTGTGAGGTCCCAAGGTGCCTACTTTGAAGGGGACCAAGGTGTCATTGTCCTATGTATGTTTCTTGTATCTTGTGTCTTCTGCAATAAATGTCTCTATTCTTCATAGTATTCTTCATAGCTGGATGCCTTCAGGACAGACCTTGTATGTATTAGTTCTTAATCTATATCACTTGATTTTTTTTCTTGGGTTTTTTTTTTTTTTTGGTATACCTGATGAAATTTTGAATTTTACCTTGATGGGTCCTAGATAGTTTTGAATTTCCATAAATAATCTTTGTTTGGGGGTACATTTAAGTGACTTGGAAATCATTGAATTCTTTTTGACCTTGCTATTGAGATTTATTAGCAATGACCAGAGCTGGGTTTAGTCTAGAATTAATTGCACCCTGCTACTGAGGCAAGGTTCTTCTGAGTAATGTCTGCAGTGCCCCAGGAGTTTTGAGCTTTTCCAATCAGGCATTTTTCTGGCCCTGTGAGTGTTATGTTCTATTCCTGCCAATCATTCCAGAGGGTTCTTTCCCCAGCTTTGGGTCATTTCCTCATATGCATGGGCTGAACAGCATCCTCCTGCAATCTCAAGGAAAACCATCTGCAGATCCCAGAGTTCTCTCTGGTGCAGCTCCTTCACTTCTGGCACTGTTCTAAGAGTTCTAGCTGCCTTGGTCTCCCCCACATTCTTGGCTCTGTCACCTCAATGCAGTCTGGCAGGCTCTGCCTGGGTTCCTCTCTTTGTGCCATAGCCTAGAACCTTCCTCAGGTCACAGAGCTGGGTCAGTCAAATAGCTCACCTCATTATTTCCCATTTTTCCAGGACTACTGTCCCTCATTCTATGATGTCCAATGTCTTAAAACTGGTTTAATATACTTTGTCTACTTTTCTGCTTTGTTTATTTTCAGACAGGAGGGTAAGCCCAGTCCTTCTAATTGCATTTTAACAGAAGTAGGAACCTATATATCTTAGATTTGTGCTGTGGTTTAGATTTGTGCTCTGAGCTCAGAGACACAAGCCCAGATCAACTCCCGCATTTCCTCAGTGGTCTGATTTGAGCTCTATAGGGCCCTTTGTCTAAGCTTTTAATGATTTGCCCATCCCTAATAGTGTGTTATAAAATGAATTGTGCACCGTAATTTGTATGTTGAGATCCTAACCCCCACAACCTCAGAATGTGGCTGTATTTGAGGCTAAGATATTTAAAGAGGTGATTAAGTTAAAATGAGTCCATTAGGCTGAATCCTAATTCAATATGACTGGTTCCTTAGGAGAGGAAATTTAGATGTATATAAGTACAAAGGGAAAACCATATGAAAACAGGGAAAATATAGCTATCTATAAACCAAAGAGAAAGGCCTGTTGATACCTTGTCTCAGACTTCTAGCCTCCAGTATTGTTAAAATAAATATCTGTTGTTTAAGCCATCTAGTCTGTGGTATTTTGTCATGATAGCCCTAGCAAACTAATACAAAGTGGTATAGCTGCTTCTCTAGTTGCTATATTTATGCTATCTTCAAGGAATTTTTTTCACCCTAATTGCCCGGGACTAATCTTATTTCTAGCTTTGAGTTAAAATCTTTATGTTCCAATAACTGGTGTGGTTACTGTCCCCTGACTACAACCTGAGTAGTACGTGTTTAGAGCAACCATCACCTACTCATTCCACAAAGAAAACAGATAGGTTCAGTTTATTCTGGATATTATTTTTCACTAATGCAGACAGCTGGTGTGCCCCAGCAATGTCAGGTCAGTGTAAATTTCTGGCTCTAAGGTACTGAAATAATTGGTTAGTTCAAAAGTTTGTAAGAAAGGAGTTATTACTCCAATACAGAGAAAATTTACAAAAATAAATGAGTCCTATATATAATTATATGCCTAAACTTTCTGAAATAAAAATCAAAAATATGTTAAAATATGTTTTTAAAGCTGACTGGAAATAAAATTAAAAATCTAGAGAGGCAAATTATTATAAAGAAATTAGAAAGGAATTTAAAACTACCATCATCTCCTCCCAGCTTCCACCACTTAAAAGACAACAAGCCAATTGTTTTCACTGGAGAATTCTAGTAAACTTTCATAGGATTTCTGTACTATTTAAACTGTCCCAGGACAGAGGCAAACAAGGAAAACTTACCAAATCATCCTATGGAGGAGGCAAGACTTGGATTCAAACTCTAATAAAGATGCCCTACTCTCTCCTCCCAACAGAAAGAAAATAAAGATGACTTCTGAGAGTCAATAATTTTCATGCACACATTAGTAAAGTGTGAGGTCAGGTGGTTTGGTGAGAGAAGGTATTACCTTGGGAATGGCTTTCAGATTCTCTGAGGAAGGATCTACCTCTGTTAATCATTTCCATCCCTCCACCTTTGAGACACATCTCATCTAATTTCTAAAACCTGGGCTCCTGTCTTACTACTTAGGAGCAAGAACCAACAGGCTCTTTCAACAATGTCTGCCAGGGCTTCTTGTGATCTCAATTCACACACACGCACATACACACAAGCTGTTTTCCTCAACTCTATCTTTTAAACAAGGGATAATTCAGTATCCGATTGTCGATGTTAATAAAAGGATGTAAGGGGGAAAGTTAAGCATTTTATATGGTAAACTCTAAATTTTTCCTTGCCTGTTTTGGTGGGCATATGGCCATATGGGGATCTTACACTGAATCACGAGAGTGAAGTTGCACTAGTGCATCAAAACTGAGAAGGATCAGGAAAAATCATTATGAAACTGGTACTTCTAGACCCCAAGTCATGGCTGACTCAAACTCTTTACTTCCTACTACACAAGACAAAAAAAATTGGTCAGTATTTGAGCTCTAAATATTATTACTTTTTAGGGCACTTTAGAACATAGAAATTAGAACTGAGAATGTAACATGTAGAATATAGTAATAATAAATAGTTACTATTAAAACTGTGAAGATGACAAACAACAGGAAAAACAGTACCCTTTTTTAGTTTCAGAAAGGTCTGACTATTGAGAGCATTCAAAACTACCTAAAGGTGATCCAGAGTGAGGTCTCGGAATCTTGAAACTATATAATTATTTTTTTAATTTAAAATTTAGAATTCTTAAGATAATCCTGTTATTTAAATAAAGTCATATGTTTATGAAAAATCACTACCAAAAAAATCGTCATTCAATTCAAAAAGTTTAGCCAGAAACTAAGAGTTATACTTCCTTAAAAGATAAGTCTTGATCAAAAATGCTTGATAGGATTAAAGCTGATGATTTTTTAACTATTTATGCAGAAGGTAAAGTCAAAATAGATACTGTGTTTGCCTGGGGTTTAGGAATTGAAGTGTCCTCACTAGTGGAGTGGAGAAAACAGAAGGTCATTCTGACTCTTTACCATTCATTAAAAATCTTTGAAAATAAAGAATGTGTAGAATAGAACAGTAAATAACTCCTAAAAGGTTCTTGCTTTTTAAGAAAATAAGAAAAGTTGGTTTGAAACAAGTGACTCAAATAATTTTTATCAACAGTGAATTCATCATTGCCTTTAAATATTCTGAGTTCAGATGACAACCACAGTATATTAGACAGCCCTGCTATTGAATGAATTGTATCTCCTCAAAATTCTCGTGTTGAAGCCCTATCCCCCAACGCGATGGTATTCAGGTTTAGAGGAGGTGATGAAGGTGGGGTCCTCATAATGGGATTATGAGAAAAGGTGAGAAGCAAAAATATTGTTCAGCATTTGTTTCGCAGTGATCCCACACTCAGCATCTCAGCATCAAGCCACCATAGCTTTAAACTGTGTCTGTGAGCATCTTTGCTTTACCTCATCTTATTTTGTGTATCCATTAGCTGGATGTGTCCTAATGTAATTGCTTCTTTGCTTTACACCATCTTGGGTTAAGAAAGGTTTCATTGGAACTCTCTACTATAGGAATCTAGTAGCAGAAAAATATGTATATTATGTACATTTTAAAACAAAACTGTACATAAAAATTAAAAAGCATAATATCTAAATTATCCCATTTATATGCCATAACATGTTTTTATGTGCATAGAGAACTTGAAACAAGACCTCAATACTATTAGCATTGATAACCTCTGAGAAATAAAATGGGAATAGATTAAGTGAAAAATTTTACTACTACTTCATATATAGTAGAATATCTCATGCTTTAATAACTTGATCTGATACTTTTCTAATTGTAAAAAATGTAACTGCAGTGTGGCAAGAAAGGTTATGGGAGGATAAGGTGTTAATGCCTATGCCATATGCCTTTAAAAAAAATAGTGGTGATGATAAAACCACTTTAGAAAGATTGTTGGTTAGTTAAAACTAAAGAAAAAAGAAACACAAGGTAATTGAAACATGCACGAGCATATTTAATGTAACTTTACTCATAACAGCCCCCACCAGGAAACAATATTTTGTCAGTCTATATTAGAATTAAAAAATAAATATTAGTTACCTTTGGATAATGGTATTTACTGGGAACAAAATTCAAGTAACCTTGTGGATTGCTAAAAATATACTATTATTGTACCTTTTTAAGATTTTATTTATTTTTAGAGAGAGGGTAAGGGAGGGAGAAAGTGAGGGAGAGAAACATCGATGTGCAAGAGATACATAGATAGGTTGTCCCTTGCACACCCCCAAGTGAGGATCTGGCCCACAATCCAGACATGTGCCCTGACGGGGAATCGAACCGGCGACTTTTTGGTTCACAGGCCAGCACTCAATCCACTGAACCACACCAGGCAGGGCTTATAATTGTATCTTGATTGTAGTTAGTGTTTGTATATGTAAAAATTGATCAAACATTTATACAATGTATTGTATATGTGAAATGACAAAAAAAGCAAAAATTGTTTTAAATGGTTATGTATTTATTGTATAAAGCATTCTCTGGACTCCCGTGTTGCTTAGTAAACTCTGGAGCCTCCCAACTAGTAGCAAGAGGGCAGTAGCAAGACTATCAGTGGCCACATCCAGGTTCTACCTCTAGGTGGAGTCAGAGGACCAGCTGCAGCCCAAACTTGCAAGGGTGAGTCCAGAGCCCACACCCACATTCCACTGACCTTACCACAGCCTCCTGCTAAGGTGATCAAGAGGAGATTATATTGGTAACAGCCCAGAACAGAAAGCAGTAACTACTTTAAGCACCACTCTAGGTACAAATTCCTACTGAGAAAAAAAGGCTCTTAAGGATCCCATGGAGTCACTGTATTACATTGTGCAATAAAACAATCTCAACCACCTCCCAACTTTCTCAACTCTGATAATGCCTGCTTAAGTCACATTCAACCCAAAAGTGGAAAGTGCAGGTAAGAAATAAGTAAGGCACACCCCTTCAATGATTCCATTTTGTGGTACCTTCATCCCAACTAGAGAAGTGCACATCCCTTTATAACTGAAACAGGATGATCTTCCCAACACTTATTCCTTGTTTTTCCCAGGCTTTCCTAGATTTAAAAGATGCATTCTTTTCTGTTTCATAGCTTGTCCTCTTTTTTCTAGAATTACTCCTTCAGGACTGTGATTAAGGAGGAGGAAAATGGACCTAATAGAGATGCTAGAATAGTTCCAAACAAGCACCAAAATATTGTCCAAAGAATACCTTTAATGAAGTAAATTGTTGACTCATTAATTTCAACTTTATGACCCTGCTACTTTCAGAGAGCATAATAAAAAATATGTAGTCATTTGCAGAAGAAATGGCAGCAGTAAATCCCTGGAAACAAGGATTACAAACAAACACTATCATTCTGCTTTGTCTACTAATATAATGTCCAACTGAGTAATAACTTCATGGAGAGAGTCTGGAAATAGTTTTAACATTCTAATCTGAATGTGGTCTTGCAGGGAGAAACAAATTTCCTCTACCATCAAGATTCTTCTGGCTGATCTCACCCTGGCTGGTGTGGCTCAGTGGATTGACTGCCATCCTGCAAACCAAAGGGTCACTGGTTTGATTCCCAGGCAGGGCACATGCCTGGGTTGCAGTCCAGGAACCCACTAGGGGGCATGTGAGAGGCAACCACACACTGATGTTTCTCACCCCCTCTTTCTCCTTTCCTTCTCCTCTATCTAAAAATAAATAAAATCTTTTTTAATTTTTTAAAAAGTTTCTTCTGCCTGATCTAATAGTCAAATAGATATGAGACAAATTAGCAAGAAAAAATAAGGAAATTTAATTCATACATATATATAGGTGTCAGGATGGGTGGGGTAGGACAAAATGGCAGCCGAACTACAACCCGGAAGAGACGGCTGACGTCAAACCAGGGAACCACCAATGATAGATTGCCGCTTTGTTCAAGGAGACCAATCCCTAGCCCCCACGAAGAGAGCCAACCAGAATTTGGTGCATAAAACCCCACCATATTCCCTACTTGGGCGCGACTTCCTCGGCCGCTCTGCGGACCAGGGAACCTCGCTGGAGTGTGCAAACCCCAATAAAGCTCTGTACTGCCTAATTTTGTGGCTGATAGGCATTTCTCCCTCGGCGGAGCCTAAGAAAACCTTTCATTAGGAACCTGGCATACATGAAAATCAGTGATCCCACATGCACAAATAGAATGGGGGATCTAAGTATATAAGACATTCTGAGCTAGGAATGAGGTAATGCACCATGGGGGTTTCACAGGGTCATTGCAGGATGGTAAGAAAAACATATATTTAGTAAATAAAAGTTTGATGGGTCAAGAAAAAAAAAAGATTCTCAGCAGGTCAAAAAGAGATTTTCAGTGATGATGGGCAAGGCCCTTAATTCAAGTTCTTCTTGATAGATAAAAGGCAAGGCAGAAGTTTCTCTTGAACCTGCGGCTGAAATTGCCTTTAGCTGCACATAATCCAAATACCACAGGAGCACAGTTGGGGGTGGCTCATTCTGAACCCCCACAGTCTTCTAGGCTTTCAAAAACAAAGCATCTAAGATCAAACTTGAGGGCTAAGAATAGGTTATGCCCAGAGGGCTTTTATTACTCTTTTTTCAGTGATCACCTCCTCAACTCCAGGGACTTTTACATTACTTCCTCTCTCCTCAGATTTGTTTTCTGCAATCATTTCCTCAACAAAACTTTAGTTCGATTGCCTCTGGGTCCTCAATGACCCACCTAACTATTTTGTGTAATGGAAAGGCCTTAACAGAAAACATTTTATTACTTGTCTGGGCCTTGCCTGCCACCACAGTAGACAGACCACGCAGTGAAGATGAACCCCAACTTTCTGCTAGCTGTTTAGCTGTGGGGAAGCTCTCAAACCTGTCCAAGCCTCAGGTACCTCATCTAAAAGATGAGGGTAAGATTAAGATTCATATTAAAATCTAAATTTAGCCCTGGTTGGTGTGGCTCAGTGAACTGAGTGCCAGTCTGCAAACCAAAGAGTCGCTGGTTTGTTTCCCAGTCAGGGCACATGCCTGGGTTTCAGCCCAGGTCCCCAGTAGGGGGTGCACAAGAGGCAACCACACATTGATGTTTCTCTCCCTCTCTTTCTCCCTCCCTTCCTCTCTCTAAAAAAATATATAAAATCTTTTAAAAAGAAGGAAATGAAATGGTAGAATCATAAAATGAAAAAAGGGCTATGTTATAAACCTGACAAGCTGAGAGGCAGGGTCAGGGGGCAGGCCTGATAAGCTCAATGACCAAAAGTAACCACATAGGATGTCTGATTACAAATTCATAACTGGACAGATCATAGTGGGTATTCATATCCAAGGACTGTAGCTTCCTTAGCAAAGGTCAATCTTTACCTTAAGTGAGCCCTGTACATTGTTCTTATGGATTAAGAACATACCTTTGAAATGTCAAAGTAATTTTTTTTCTGACCCCTCAGACTCACACCCAGAGCATGAGACCACAGAGCCCCTCATGATTATTTTGTTCCCCACACACCATCTCAACGTGCTGTACATGTTAATTACTAACTATCCTGTACCCACCAGTGCAAAGCATACATTTGTCCATTTTGCTTTCTGTACAGTTCTAGAGATTTCCCCACTTTGCTTTCTCTAGTCTCCTTAATCTACCACCAAAAAATTTCACATAACTGTCTCCTTATATCTTCTCCTTTGATTCTAATGTATAAAACAAGCTGCAAAATTGCCATTCTCCGGAGCATTTTCTCAATGCATTGAGATTTTGCTTCTAGCCATATTGTCAAAATCTGGCTCATATAAACTCTTATAAGACTTTTCTATTGACTAGGTGTTCTTTCATTGACAATATCAATGAAATAGAGAAAGGATTCAGGCAAGATAAGTATAGAATGGCATAAAACCTAATTGGAATGTCTGAAAAATACATTTTTAGTAGTTCCTTGCTAAGGCCAATTTCTTCATTTCCCCACCAGAACCAATATGAACTTTGGCAAATCTCTCCTCTTGATTTTCTCCCCTCTTTCTGCTGGATAATTCCATCAACATTCAGTTTGTATTTCTATTATCTAAAAACAAAACTATTTCTGCTTTATCTATTATCCCATTTCTCTCCCTTTTTCCTTTTCTTTTTTTGTGGGAAAATTCCTTGAAATCATTGTCTGTCCTCCCTGTATTCTATTCATTCTCTCACATTCTCTCTGCATCCCCCTACACACAGTCAGGACAACCCCACACCGAACCGCTCTCAGGCCTCCAGTGATATTCACATGGCGCATGTCAGTTGTCAATCCTCACTTCTCAATTCTCAGGCCTCTCTCTATGAAATATTTTCTGACCTGGCTTTCGGGACTCCAAGCTTTACTCCCTTGGTGATGTCACTCGGTCTCGTGGCTTTTATATACCGTCTAAATGCTAATGACTTCCACGTTAATATCTGTCTTAATTCGACATTTGTGTATCCAACTGCCTATCCAATACTCCTCTATAGACGTTCATAGTCATCTCAAATTTAACATATCCAAAATTTCCTCACCCTCTCCCCACAATCCTACTCCTTGTACAATATTCCCATTGTTATTCTTTATAAAAGCCAGCTCTTCTTCAGTTGCTCAGGCCAGAACTGTCAGAGTAATCATTGAATTCATGTTTTTCTCACCCTACATCCAGTCCAGTAAACCAAGATAGTACACCCTTCAAAATATATCCAGAAATTGGATTTTAAATACCTTCTTACAGCAATCTGAGTTTAAGTCATTATAGCTCTCACTTGGATTATTACCAACTCCTGTCTATATACCTCCAGTCTGTTCTTAATGCCATACCCAGGACATCCCCATAAAGTACCAGTCAGACCACGGCACATCTCCACACAAAGGCCTCCCGTGCCTTCTCATCTCACTCGCTGGGAAGGGCCAAGATCCTTTCTCTGATCTACAACACCCACATGAGCTGCTCTGCCTGTTTAGTTCTCTGACCTAGTCTCACACATTCGAATTTGTTCACCAGATGCCAACTTCTCTGGCTTCTCATTCCTAGAAAACACCAGGCACATTTCCACTTATGGGGCTTTGTGCCTGTTGGTTGTTTCTCTGCTTAGAATATGCTTCTCTCAGATATCCACATGAGTAGGTTCCTCACTTTCTTCAGGGCTGTGCTCTTATGGCACTTTCTCAGAGAGGACTTCCTAGGCCACCTGACCTAAAATTTCGAACTCTTCCCAAAACTTCCTATCTTCTTTCCCTCTTGATCTTTCCCCTTTGCACTTATTGGTTGTCATACAATAAAATCTACTTGTTTAATCTTAAAAAGATATCTATATCTGCACCCCAATGTTCATTGTAGCATCATTCACACTAGCCAAGACATGGGAAAAACCTAAGTGTCAAGCAACAGATGAATGTCTGTCCAGAATATATCCAGCCGTGTGCTTTAAATAATAGAGACACTTGCTGAAGAAGATACAAGATACAAGAAACATTATACATAAGACAATGACATCTCAGTCCCCTTCAAAGTTATGACCTTCTTGAGGAAATCTGGTTCACTGATGATGGTTTGAATGAAGTCATTAGCAACTGAAGCCCAATGTTTCTTCTGCTCTGGTAGCAGAAGCTGTGGAATGAATTTTGCCACAACATGTTTCAGGCCAGGTCTTATATCAAAACCTCAGACACAGTAGTTTTTGGAATCCTTAGATGAGCTTCTACTTCTTGTGCTGTCAGTTGTCAATCTTTGTTGATTGCAGCCCATCACATTTAACATTCTCAGGTGTTCTGCTTGTTGCTGGCCTTCCAGAATGTGGATCACTTTCAAAAGATTCTTGACTAGCTTTGAAAAGTTTATGCCACACTTTTATTTGTGCTGCATTTATTGCATCATCCCCAAAAGCCTTCTGAATCATCCAAATAGTTTCCATGGAGGAATGTTCAAGCCTGACACAATATTCATTGCTCTACTCGCTCAGTCATTGTGAATGCGACGGCCACACAGTACACATACTCACTCGATTGCATCTACCACCCCTACTGACTAGTACAGTGAAGTTGTCGTTGTTCACACATGCACATTCCACTCCACTGTCTATGGCTGCAAGGTTACATTGATGTCATGCAAACTGTTCTCATCATATTCACAATGGCTGGGCTTTTTCTGGGCAGAACTTATGTGCATGTGCATTTCAGCCATAAAATACCACACACACTCCCAATGGAATATCATTCAACTATAAAAAGAAGAATTTCCTGCCACTTGGGACAAGGATGGAACTTGAGGGTATTTTGGTAAGTGAATTAAGTCATACAGAGAAAGACAAATACTGTATGATCTCACTTATATGTGGGACCTAAAAAAAAAAGTCAAACTCATAGAATTATAAGTAGAATAGTGGTTGCCAGGGGTTAAGGGTGAAGGAAATGGGAGATGTTGGTCAAGAGGCATAAGCTTCCAGATACAAGAGGAACAAGTTCTGGGGATCTAATTAATATACAGCATCATGACTGTAGATAACAATATTGTACACTTAAAGGTTGCTGACAGACTAGATCTTAAAAGTTCTCACCACACACAAAATTATAATTATGTTTAGTGATGGATGTGTTAACTAACCTTGTTGTAGTAATCACTTCCCAGTATAGACATGTACCCAACTCATCAAATTGCATGCCTCAAACTTACACAGTGTTGTATGCCAATGATAGCTCAATAAAGGTGGGAAAAATCCAAAGAAAAAAATTACTTGTTTATCTTATTATCTATTCCATTACAATCTAAGCTCCTCGGTGACAAGTCTTTACTGCTGTGTCCCCAAAAGTACCATGAAGTGTGGACAACATGCATGCCATCAAATATTCATATAGGCTTTACATATTCAATAATACTTCTATTCAAGCAGGAATTGTTTTATACAGCCTATAACCAACTTGAAATTGAAAAGTTTTGACATGTTTTCCATGCTGCATCCTTTACTATAAAGACAACCCGTAATGCTTTAGCACAGCCACAAAAAGAGTAACCTAGAAATAACTTTATTAATATGTTCTCATTATGCCTACCAAAAATGATAAAATTTTGTTATGCATAAAGCCAATGTTATATATAATATTTATATTTTAATGGCTTATGGTAATGTAGTATATATGCATATTAAACTAACTAAATGTGAGATTTGGAGTTTTTAAACCTCTCTTCTTTTTTAAGATTTTATTTATTTATTTTTAGAGAGAAGGGAAGGGAGGAAGAGAGAAAAACATCAATGTGAAAGAGAAGCAATGATTGGCTACTTCTCCAACAGGGGACTGAACCTGCAACCCAGGCACGTGCCCTGACCGGTGATCGAACCAGAAACCTTTCATTTTGGTTTGCGGGATATCGCCCAACCAACTGAGCCACACTGGCCCAGGCTTGGAGTTTTTAAATCGCTTCAAGAAAATAATCCATACACTAATACACATACTCCCAAGATAATGATACCATATTACATTAAGTCTAAGGTGCCATCAATTGTATAGCTCACTATTATATTGTCCACAACTAAGAAAAACAAAGGAAAAAAATCACCCATTAAGCTATTACAAAATGTTTTTCTATCACTTAGAATTTTTATTGTATGCCAATGGAAAGAGCTTTTTCAGATTTATTTAAATATACACTTCTAATATATATCATTCTTATATATATAGAAAGGAAAATGTAAGTGAAATCAGTCAATGTATTTCTAATATTTCACGTTCAGAGGCTGACATCTGAGTCATATTCAACTCAGGTTCACTGGTGCCCATGTTTTTCCACATATTTTGCCATCATAGCGAAAGAATACCCCACCACGATCTCTTGAAGACTTTTCTGATCTTACCGTAAAGTGTCAATGCATGGTTTCCAAACCACAGGTAGGACTGACTTAGTCTTTCTGAAATGGTTTGTTGATTGAAACTTCGTAAAGTTGCAGTTTCAGAGTCATGCCACCAAGGAATAAACAAGGAGCCCTCCCATGTTCCAGCAATGGTGACCAGGTCATGACTGTCCCACCCCTCCATTTTGACAGTTATTGTAAGATGCTCTAGATCAGGGGTCCCTAACCCACCACCCACCCTGGCTGTGGACTGGTACTAATCCACGGCCTGTTAGGAACCTGTCCTCACAGCAGGAGGTGAGTGGCTGACAGCAAGCAAAGCTTCTTTGGCATTACCACCTGAGCTTCACCTCCTGTCCCCTCCACCACCCTCCCATCCCTGTGTGTGGAAAAACTGTTTTCTGTGAAAAGGGTCCCCGATGCCAAAAAGGTTGGGGACCGCTGCCCTAGACCATAAGTCACATCCATATTTCACACAAAATAAACTGACAAACAAAATAGAAACAGAGGCATGGATGCGTGGAACAGGGTGGAGAGGGGCTAGATAAAAGGTGAAGAGATTATCAAAAGAACATACGTGCATAGCCCATGGACACAGACAGTAGTGTGGTGAAGGCCAGGGAGGGGGGGCGGGGGCTGGGTGGAGGTGAGCAAAGAAGAGAAGAAATGGGAACATTTGTAATAGTGTCAAACAATTTTTAAAATGTTGATGTGTGAAAATATGTGACTTAAAATTTATAGCATATAGTGATAAACTTCACTTTGCTACTGTTAAGTATAGGGAGGAAAACCACCATTTGGTTTTGATATGGATGCACTGTTACCGTCCCTGCTAAGGGCTGTGACACACAAAATCTGCATTCTGCTATTGAAAAACATGAAAAGATTTAATTTCAGGCGATAGGACTTCAGCCAGTGTGGAAGCCGCTGTCACAGGTTAACAGGAGAAAGCTGTGGTCAATGGAAAGCGGAGGCCTGTTCAGGCTGGAGCTCAGGCAGAGGAGGTGCCACAGGTGTGTTTAACAGGGCCACCATGGGTCAGTGTGGTTTTGCCTGACCACTTAAAAATATAAGACGTTGTGAATCTTCCAATGTTTTTTTCCTACTAGACTAAGTTATATGAATAAATGGCTACCAGAGAGAAACTTGGGAATTCACAGTTTAATATGCTTTTGTTAAAAATTAAAATAAATTCACATCAGACATCATTATTTAACATTTATAAGGTCCTTAGGTCTTATAATAAATTATAAAGTACAGTATTAAAAGTAATCCTATAATCTCCAGAAAAAATGTTGGCTTTTTCAACCCTAGCATGAAAAGAAGGGGCTGCCTATATAGTAAGTCAATTCACACTCTTAAAAAACCCATTAAAATAGCTGGATATTATGCTCAAATCTCTTAGAATCCTTTGGTTACAAAATGAGGATTAGAAACCTGGCTATAGATACTGTTTCAGACCTGTGAATGGTTAAATTTACTCTTAAATTTGAGAGAGTAAGAGCCTTCCCCTGAGGTAGAGAGCATTGAAATTTTTTTTTCCTAATAGCATAATAATAATGCTAAAATAATGAAGCAAAAAAATTGTACTTGTCAGTTTATCTGGCAAATAAGTAAGTGCCTTTTTGCATTCCAGTGGAAGGGAAGAAACTCTGATTAAGTGTTGACATTCTGCTAGGCTTTTGGGAGGCATTATCTCATCTGATCTCACAGTATAGGTGTGAGGTGAGTGACTCTGGAAACCAAGGCTTGAGAAACCCGAGTAACATGCCTGAGACCGCGAGGCTAGTTGAAATGGGGGTGGAACTGGAAGCCAGCCTGCTTAACCTCATTTTAGGCTCTTTACACCCTCACACCTGCTAAGAGATTGCTAGACTACTAAAAGTGATACTTTCTGACTCTATATAATCCTAGATTTATCAAAGAGTGATAGCTAAGAAAGCAGCCAATCCACACTGAGACACAGGCAGAGATTTAATTTCTATCTGCCTGGTAATAAGCCTAACAGTCTATTTACTGAACAGTTTCTAGGATGCTGTCCGGCTACAGGTTACTTTGCTGACACTATAATTAGATCCTTTCCCAAGACCCAGTCAAGACCCTATATTTCCCCTCTTCCTCTCCCACTCCCCTCTTTTGCCTGTCCCCTCTGCCTTCTCTAATAATGGATAACTGGAATGGAAAACCTAACAGAGAAGACATGCTCCTTCCCCCTGGTATTTATATCCATGAGTCCTACTGCTTTACAACTGGGTTTTAATCCTGAAAAGATTAAGCAGTTTCCTGAAGCTTCACCATAATTATCAGGAGTCCTGCAAATCCCACCAGAGTTCAGGATGTTTTAACCACACACTACTAGACCCTGTGGCAGCTCAGACTGCAGTAGAACAGGCCCCTAATTCTTTTCCAGATGTGATTTTTTTTTGTCCCTTTCTTTAAAGACCGTCTCATTCTATGTATTGAGACAGCAACAGGAAATCTCTCTGGCTTTTCTTCCTCTCTCCCTGTTACTCTATTTATAGTTCTAAATATTGCCAGGTGTCAGCAACAAAATTAAGGAGGGACCTTACAATCTCTCCAAGCTGTTGTTGTTACTTAGGGTGCATATAACACTTTGTATTAGCAAATTACAATGCAGTTGAATTTATTCAAATGTTCGGGACATTTTATTTATTTTAATTTTTATTGAATTTATTGGGGTGATATTGGTAAATAAAATTATATAGGTTTCAGGTGTACAATTCTATAATACATCACCTGTATATTGTACTGTGTGTTCACCACCCCAAGTCAAGTCTCCTTCCATCACCATTTATCCCCCTTTACCCTCTTCTACCTCCCCCACACCCTTTCCCTCCAGTAATCAACATACTGTCATGTGTGTCTAGGAGTTTTTGGTTTTTGTCTTTGCTCAATCCCTTCACCTTTTTTGGCCCAGCCCCATAACCCCCTTCCTTTGTTCTAGACATTTTAAAGATGCCAAAAGATTGACTCTTTTTGAAGCCCCAAACAAAGCTTCTCTCTGTACTATGTACATTCAAGCTAACACCAAAAGAACTGAGCCTCAGGAAGCCATGATTTAAGCTGAAACCCTTCACGGATAGTGCCTGTGCTAGCTGCAGTGAACTCAACTGCACGTTGCAATAAAGCAGGTAAGTAGCTATACAGCAGGTGTGTCAAACTCATTTTCACCAGGGGCCACATCATCCTCGCAGTTGCCTTCAAAGGGCTGACTGTAGAGCTCCTTGCCCCTAGTTAAGGAGTAGTTACATTTATACAGTTCTAAAGTTACATCCGGCCCTTTGAAGGCAATCTCAAGGATGATGTGGCCCCCGGTGAAAATGAGTTTGACACACCTACTATACAGGAACACCACAGAAAAGGAGTCAGTGCTTAAGATGGTAATTCCCACGTCTTTACAAGCAGGAGCTCATGTTCATCAACAGGTTCATCTCATTTATTCACAAAATGGAAAGGTTTTAATTAAGAGGTAACTTTGGAGGATGGGGGGGTACTGCTTTCTCTATTGCTCTTGTTTGATTAGCTTTATCATGGAAGAAAGCTGAAAACTCATAGCCTACTAAGTTTCATAACCATGAAAGGAAGTATTTCTGGGTGGGTATGTGGAAGGGTGGGGATCATAGAACAAACAGCAATTTCGCCTTGTTTCTCAGAATAACCCATTATGAACTAGCTTATATTTTGAACAGTGTGTTAGTTAGGGATATAAGACATATGACCAGGTGCTGCCATCTCCTCCCAATCCTGCTGGTCAGTAGAAAGGTCAAGAAAATTGCAGTAAAAAACAAAGAACCAAACCACAAAAAGTAACTATGAGTTTCCCAAAGCATAAATGGTCATTAGGCCCTAATTATAATGGAGACAACTGATATTTGGAACTTGAACTCACCAGATAGGGTATGAAAGTGTGAAAAATGAACAAACTTTTCTCTACCCTCAAGGTTCTCCTGGCTGGTCTAATAATCAAATAGACATAAGACAGATTATCAAGGGAAAACAACCAAATGTAATGCATACATATGTATAGGAACCCCACATACATGAGAGAGACGCCATGTGTAGGAGAGTTCAGAGATAGAAAGGGGGATTTGGGTATACAAGCCTTTGTGAGCTAGAGATGAGGTAAGCTGCCTTGGGGGCTTCGAAGGGTCATTGCAGGATAAGAGCAGATGTTTAGGAAATACAAGCTTGCCCTGCCTTGTGGGTGGGTCAAAAAGGTTATCACTGATAACCTCTTAAGGGCAAGGCCCCTAGTTCAAATTCTTCTAGGGATTTAAGGGAAGGGAGCAGATCTCTCCTGAGCCTGTGGCTAACGCTGCTTTTAGCTCAAAATAATACTCATACCAGAGGCACATCTTGGGGTGACTCGTTCTAGACCCCCACAAAAGTCAGCCTAGCATTTGTAAAACCAAAAGATAGGGGTGAAGAGATGTAAGGAAACTAGATTTCTACTGTTTGCTTTGATCAATTCTATGTGTTTTAGAGTTAGTTCTCACCAAACCCTTTTGGAGATAAACACTTTTATATCATTTTAAAAGATGATGGAAATGGGGTTTAGAGAGGCTCTAAATTTGGTCACACACAAACACAAGGCTAACAAACCCCAAAACCTATTATTACTAATCATTATATGCAAGTGGAGTGGATGGTCAAACGCAAGTCTGTCTGGCTTCAAAGCCCTTGGTCTTTATACTCTGCGTGTTGAGTTTCACTTTTTTTTTTTTTTGGTAAGCAACTATTCTGAGAGGGGGTAAAAAATAGGTATTAAAAGGATAAAGTCAACGCCATCTGCCGTGGTGGCACCATTTGCCGAGTACATCTGCAAACACGTACTTGTTAAACACGACTGCCATTTTCCTCCTCTGAGCTTAGGTCCCCAGGACTGGAAATCACTGGAAAGCAAGAATAGAACTAACCGCTCCCTACAGCCACAGGCAGAAGATAACATTGGAACAAGCTTTGGCCTCTGGTTACAACAATGCAACAGCCACCTCCACCCTTTTTTAATCCGATTATATTCTCTAAAAAATCTCAATTCCCCTACTCCTCAATGCTGGTGTATTTCTCCACACCAAGCCTCTCTCCTTTCTTAGAGAGTGAATAAAATCTTTATTCTCTACACTTTCTTCTCTTGGTGAATTCTTTCACATCCCACATCACCCGGCCACCCTAACACTTTTGAAAATGTTTCCTTAAGATGTTTTAGTTTTAAATATTATAGAACTACTAATAGCAAAGAAGTTATGGCTAGGCATCCAGGAATGAAAGCAAGTCAGAATGCTTCAAATTAGAATAAAATCAAAAGGTCACTTGTGGCCCTCTACAAAAGTTATCAGTTTATCAAATTGTCAATTTCTTTCACAGCATTCCGAGAGAGAAATGTTACCGGTTACTTCCAAATTATGCCTCGGGTTCCAACCACCGAACTAAGAACTCCATTATAAAATCAAATATAATATCTCTGCCCTGTCCTGGCCACTGTTCCCCACTCCCACTCCACAGTCCAAATCCACCAGCACCAGCCCACATTCGAGTAGTAGAGGATGAGACTCAGTTCCCAAATCTCACTGTGTAAAGTGTTAACATAAATATTAATCTATCCAGAATCCAATGGCATTCTAATTGCTCCAGCTAGCCTGGGGCACTTCCTCTTTATTCCTTTTTAGTGATGGGGTCGGAAGGTGTACATACATAGGAAGGACTATTGACAAGAGTTACTTCAAATTTAGGAAATTTCTGAAGACCTTTCTGTTTAAACAAAAAATATATATATCTTTTAGATAAAATACATTGTTTTTATAGTCCCAGACTTCTTATACTTCAATTTTCTTATGTCTTTTACAACTAAAATGAGTGTGTAAATACTTTCATTAAAAAGGCCAAATTAAGCTGTTTCAGGTTTTTCAAAGTTTATTTGCAGCTCTCACATATTGATTTGTCATCATTAGAATTGATTGGCTTCAAATAAGATTTTTGTACTACCTGCATCAGAGAGAATTTCAAAACCTCAGTAGATAATTTAAAGTAATAGTAAATATATAGGAAGTATCCTAGCAAATAATATTTATCTTTTTTTTTTTATCCCTGGCTGGTGTGGCTCAGTGGATTGAGTGCCAGACTGCAAACCAAACGGCCACCGGTTCAAATCCCACTCTAGGGCACCTGCCTGGGTTTCGGCCCAGATCCCCATTAGGGGGCGCATGAGAGGCAACTACACATTGATGTTTCTCTCCCTCCCTCCCTCCCTTCCCCTCTCTAAAAATAAATAAATAAAATCTTTAAATAAGAAAAAAATATTTCCTTTTTTTTATTTTACTGTGAAAGTTATCCTAAAGGGACTTCTAAATAGTATGAATGAAACACATATTTGTGGAAATAAACCAAGATCAACCAAATAAGAAAAGCAAAAACTATTTCTTCAGAGCTTGCTACAGCAAGGGAATGTTGGTTTGCAAACTTCCTGGGTGAAATCTAAAGCTGGGTCCCCATACACAGAGGGCAGGAAAGGCTTATCTAGAGCATGGCAAGATGAATAGGTCACCACACCACGCACCAGAATCTTACAAGTTTATAGAGAGGCTTTACCTGGGTTCAGTTCCATATTCTGTCCAGATAGTCTCAACACCTTGTTCTCTCAAGGCCGCATCCTTAAAAACAGCTCCAGCATTCCAAAAACAAGGGAGAGGATAAGGAGCCTCCAATTGCTGAGATAAAGCTAATAGGTCAACCAGAGGTCAATTCCCCTCCAAAGCTTTCTCCAAAGCTCCACCCCTCATGACAAGCTCTTAGAATCTTACAAAACCTCTTCTGCAAGGTGCTAGCAGGGTCAGCAAGGGGTTTCACTAGCTTGGAGGTGGCCCATTTGGCAGTTGTCTACACTGGAGGCAGATACCACAGCAACAGGATGGGCACATGCAAAAGAAAACACAGTAGCCCTGGCTGGTGTGGTTCAGTGGATTGAGTGCAGGCCTGCAAATCGAAAGGTCACCAGTTCAATTCCCAGTAAGGGTACCTGCCTGGGCTGTAGGCCAGGTCGCCTGCTGGTGGTGTGCAAGAGGCAACTGATGGATGTTTCTCACACATAGATATTTCTCTGCCTCTTTGTCCATCCCTTCCCCTCTCTCTAAAAATAAATTAAATTTAAAAAAAAACACTGATCAAGATAATGTTTGCAAAAATAAGGACAATAATGATTGCCAAAATAAAAACCGTTTCTTCCATCAAGGACTCCATGATCCAAACCTCCTCTATAGGTTTCGAGGGCCCCATCTGCCTCAGGAGATCTCACTATTGGAATACTCTAATCTATAAGGAAATCAGTCCCTTGAATGCCCTACCTAATCAGAGAAATGCCTTCACCTCCGTGTCTCCCAACCACACTAACCATGCCCAGATACTTTCCCTGGTATCGGGAAATTGGCATCAATATCAATAAACTCAGAGGGAGTACATTTTCTCATCATGAACGTTTCCTGAGCTGAGAACTGCCCCACTGGCAGGGGTTGTGGCTGCTGTGCTTTTGCTTTCCTTTGTATTAGGGGTTGGATGGCACAGGGCATTTTGTCTGCCCTACTGACAATCCTAACATCCTCCTCTTCACTCTCCTCACTTTCTCAGGGATTCCACCTCTGTGTCCCAGTCAGCTTCTTTTCCCAGAAGTTGCTACTTTTAGTCAGATTAGTGGAAACTTCAAGAAGGCTTCTTTTTGTCTGTTGAATCTCAAATGTCTCTAGTTTAAAATAACCTTCATTTCAACGTTGGAGTTCCAAGTGGGTCCCCATGACTTATAGCAGGTGGCTTCCTGGGAACTTTATTGTAGATAAGGGGTTTATTTCCTGAGCAGGTTGCTGCAGGTTGTCAGTCAGAGTTCTATTTGTACATATGGTCCAGCCATTGTCCATTTGTAATGGTCCTACATGATGCTATTTTGCAGGGAAAGAAGGACAGAACATTTTTCTCATCCTTTTCTTATAAATCCATGTTGTCATAAATGTAAACATATGTACTCAGGTTTAAAGGAATTCAGAATGAATATGGATTTATATTCTCCTTTTCAGCTTCTCCTTTTTCTCCCCAGTTAGTTGTGCTGCAATCAGACTGTATTTGAGGAAGAACTGCATTCCTTAGCCATAAAGGGAAAGCAATGGAAATGGATATACGGGAAAAATCAAAGGCAAATGAAGATGACTCACAAGAAGGGGTTGGGACTTTTGCCTTGGGAAGGAATCTTGCAGTGACTGGTTGCCTGATTTTAACCCAAGAAAAGAGTCAAAGAGTCATGGAGGATGTTTGGCAAGGTGGTGAAGCTTTCTTCCTACCCAAAGTCATTAAAATGATCTTCATCTGCAAAAACTAATGTCCTTCTCTTTCTTTTTCTTCGCCAACTGGTTTTTTCTACAAATCTAAGACTAACCACAACATTTCATTGTCATTGAGAGAGAGTACAGAGGCTTACAGGACAAAATCTGTTGACCCAAACAAAATAAAGAATTTCAAGGAAAATAAAAGATAGAAAAATAAAGGACACATGGACAAAACCAAAGCAGGGTGGGATCAAGGGTGGGAATTGGGGATGGCTGGGGGGGGGCTTGAGGGGGGGGGAATGAAGACAACTGAACTTGACCAACAATAAAAAAAAAAGTTAAAATAAATAAAATAAATAAATCCCTTTAAAAAATACTATTAATGATATAAAAAAAAAAAGAAATGCAGTAAAAATGTTGCCTTCTTTTTACATGGCATACTCCGTAATGGATATCTCTAAGTAGGCTAGTAATTTTCAGACCTTAAAATCTTCAATTTTAAAAAAAGTAATTGCAATTTAATAGACATAATATGTACCATGTGGTAGACAAGTCAAGACAGACTTGTCGTCGGAAGAAATTGTTGAAATGTGGTGTGGAAAGGGAGAGCTAATTGGCGTCCAATTTAAAATACTGAAGAAATTAGCCTCCAGTGCCAAGCTATCAGCTCTTCCTAAGAAATATTGGAAAACAAGACATAGGCTCTGCACTTCAAAAGGGCAAAAGTTATCTTCATTTTTTAATGAAAAATTGGGATAACCCTGTAAATTATAGGCTATTCAGCTTCACTTGGATTCCCAAAGAAATATTGGATTGAATCTTCACATAATCAATGCAAAAATATCAACAATGCCAAGTATGGAAGAATACTCAGCCTGACTCTATAAAGAGGAAATCTCATCAAATGCATTTTCTATCCTATGACAGCGTGCCAAGATAAGTTGAATACAACTGATGCAATGTTATGGACTTAAATGAGATTTTAATTATGTAATATCTGAATTTTTTTATCAACAACAACAACATCAAAAAAGGTTTAGCGCTATAGAATAGGGTTTGTAAAACTTAAGTAAAGGCTTGTATACAAAGGGTTCAAGAGGTCAACATTTCAATATTGCCAGAGGCCATTTCAAGGAATGCCCCATTTAAAGGCACATATTTTGGTCACCACCTGCAGCCTCCTGAAACCCCACTATGATTAGTTTGGAAAACACACATTTCTCCCAGCAGATGGCTGGATTTCAGCCCCTGCTTATGCCTCACTAAACATCCTCGTACAGGACACAGCTATAAAAGCAGACAGCCTGTATGCAATTCCCTCCACCTTCTCCCTCATCCTTTTTCCCTGCTTTATTTTTCTCCACAACACATAACAGCTTGTGATACACTATATAAATTATTTTGTTTATTTTTGTTCTCCTCCTACTAGAACATATGCTCTATGAAGACACAGATTTTTTTCTGTTTTGTTTACTCCTGTTTTCAACAGCACTTAAAGTGAAATAAATGAAGGCAAAATAATTTTTGAAGGCAGAAAGGGACATCCTTGTTATCACTTATCAATAATGTCCTACCATGATAGTCAGAGTCAAGAGATGATAAATACCCTTGACGTTGACCTGAACACCAACTCGCAGCGTTAACGTTTTCCCTTTTCCTTCTCTTTTTGATCCTTGTCTTTGTTCTGCCTAAATTCACCAATAGCAATCCCGCTTCCGAGGCAGTATGACAAGAACGCCCTCTAGTGATATGCCATTCTGCAAAAGCCTATGGAGCACAGATGAACTGGGGACACTGGGCTCACCATTTTCCCATGTTTAAAAGCTGTATCCTTTTTGAAAGATTTCCAGGAAATTGTCACATACCATAAGTAATGATGAAATAGCACTATTTTAATTGGGGTTTGGGGAAGATAGAGGTGAAGGCTTAATTCAAAGACTATCAAAAGAGCTACCATTTAATTTTGTGACAGTCATCCCAGCATCTAATCATGCCTCTTCTAAAAAAAGTGTACAGTTTTTCTTTAGCAAAATAAACATTCAACTGTCTTACATCCTTAAAAAATATTATCTTCATTGAGCTTGTACCTCTCCCACCTACCCTAATCTCTTGCCTTCCTTTCATAGCCACATTTCAAGATGAAGTGGCTTTGAATCATTGTTTCCCCTTTGTTACCTTCATATACCATATATTTCTACTCAATTCAGTCAGGCTTCCATCCCACACATTCTCGCTTGGTTCTCCTTCTTTCTCCCATGCATCTCTTTCTCCGTTCTTTTGCTGGATCTTTGTGTTCAGCTCTCAGATGGTGATAGTCTCCTCACAGCCCTCTCTTCATATAGTACTATTCTTGGATAATGACATTCACTTCTTGGAATCAGCTCATAAACGCAACCCAAATTTCTCTGCAGAACTCCAGATTAATATCCCACAAATGGTCATCTCCTCCTGGATGGCCTTCAGTCACATCAAAATGAAGTGGACAAAATTGAAATCTTAAACTCATACAAAAACCTCTCATTATCTTTCCCTTCCCCAAACTGCTCTTCCTCTTTTGTGCCCCCTGATCTGTAAACAGCATTGTTGTCCAGTAAGTCAACTCTAAGCTCTCACTTCCAAAATGTCATGGTTGCAGGTTGAATTCTCTGGAGAGCCATCCTGGAGATGGAGGTTAATGGGTAGGAAGCTTAAAAAGGGCCCTTAGGACCGACACCTGTAGAAGAAAGAGGAATCAAGCAGGATTAAGCGAAGTGAACTCAAGTTTTAATGCAGGCCCAGTGACTGGCTAAATTGACTCCCAGGGAGCTCTGAAGCTATAGTATCTTTTCAGAGTTACTTTGTGATTGGTCTAGATGGCCAGGCATTTATACTCCCACATTGGTATCTGTTACATGACTTGCAGGGCCCAGTGAAAAATAAAAATGTAAGACTTTTGTTTAAAAACTAAGATTTCCAAGAGGGTAACAGTAGAGCATTAAATAAGGCACTAGGCCCCTTCCATGCACAGGACTCTGTGTGACCACACAGGTCCCCAGACAGGAAGCTGGGTCTGTTCCTCTCCAGTCACTGGATGTAGGCAAGTCTCCCTGTCATTGAGATAATCTCTGAAGGGGCTGGAATTGATGGCTGTTTGCCAAGGGCATTCGCAGCAACTGGAAAAACTGAACATTGTTCGAGAAGGATCGGGGCATGGATCACAGTATCCATCATGGTCACCAAGCCTGCCGATTTTACCACCTTGAAATTTTTAGCATCCATTCTCTCTTCTCAACTGACCCTGCCAATCAATACAATTCAGATTTTCATCATCTCTTGCCTTAACTACTGAAATAGTTCCTGCTATTCCTCTACTTCTATTCTAGCCTTCACAGACTCCATGATGGTGTGACATTGTTATTCCCATTCTTAAAAAATAAATGGCTTCCCCTTGCCCATGAGATTAAAATCTAAACCACTTCCCTGTGTTTCATAAAACACTGGTTGGTCCTCAGGGTAAAAAATGTAATGCAAATTTTCTTCTGAGTTATTTAAATATTTATGTAATAAAAATACTAACCCATTTACACAAAAACAGTTGTTTTTATTATTTCATAATAACTATTCCTAACGCTGGGTAAGTTACACCCCAGAGCTCCAGAAGTAGCAGGAAAAATCCGCTAGTCAGAGAATGTTTTAATCCATCCAGATATTGATACCTAAATAGCATTTACTAACATACCTAGATATATATCATCTTGTTGATGATCACCAAACTTTTTTACATTTTATATCTAATTTTAATAATATATGTGACATTATTCCATGCTTTTTATTTCATATACATGGATTTATGAAATATTTTCCCCATTGGATCCACAGATTATAAAAGGAGTTAGCCTGTGACTATTTTTCAGGATTTACTTTTATTTTTTTACTAATAAACATTGTATTTCAATATTACTTACAGCTATGTCCAGGTAGCTCAGTTGGTTAGAGCATCATCTGGAAAAGCCAAGGCTGTGGTTCTGATCCCTGGTCAGCGCACATAGGAGAAGCAACCAGTGAATGCATAAAGGAACAGAACAATGCAACCTCTCTCTCTCTCTCTCTCTCTCTCTCTCTCTCTCTCACCTTCTCTCTCTGCCTTTCTTTCTCTCTCTAAAAAAATAAATAAATAAATCAAGTCCTAGCTGGAGTGGCTCCATTGATTAGAGTGTCATCCCATAACCAAAAATTTGCAAGTCAGATTCTCGGTCAAGGCACATACCTACGTTGTGGGCTCAATCCCCCCTCTGGGTGTGTATGGGAGGTAACCAATCAATTCTTCTCCCTCACATCAATGTTTCTCTCCCTTCCTCTCTCCCTAAAAGCAATAAAAAAAATGTCCTAAGGTAAAGATAAAAAATAATATTTTTAAATCAATACATTAAAAAAATTTTTTAAGATGTTGAATTCCTAGTAAAAAATATTACTTGCAGAAGTAGTACATGCAAAAAGATGCAGGCATCACAACTGTACAGCCTGATGAATTATCATAAAGTCAACATATTCATACAAAGAAATGAAATATTAGTCTCTAATAGACTCCTTTATGCTATTACAGTCACTATTCCTTTCCTCCTCTTCAGAGTTAACCACTAACCAGCTTTTAACAATTTGCAGTCTGCTTGAATCCAAGGATGGCTTCTGTGAGCCCCTGTCTACATCTTGTTATTGTGCCAACTAATGGCAGAGGTGGGATTCAAATTTTACTCAGTCTGTTTATAATGCCTATGCTTTTGGAATGTTCTTAATGGTTATGTCCAATCCTTACTGACACAGCAGAATTGCTAAGAAAAAGAAAACAATTATTTCTTCAAATTACAGTCATTTCCACACTATACCTTGACAGGAAAGAAAATACTCTTCACATAGCCAAACATAATATCTGAATGAAGATGGACATTAAATCTAATTGTTATTAAACAATGAAATACTAACTCTAACATCTTTGGATGGATATCATAACTGTATGTGTGTGTGTGTGTGTGTAAATACATATATTACATATAATATGTGCATATAATCCTGTATCTACAATGCAATAAAATATATTTCTGAAGTTTGGCACAAACTCATTTGGCAGTCACACTTACCCTGAACATGTATGAAGCTAATATAATCTTTATTTATTTAAATATAACTCACTATGTTAATGTAATAAATAAGTAAATATATTTTGCTGGTGAAATGTTAATATGTTTGAAAAAATTGCACCATTCCAGACCTCTGATTCTAGAATCATATATTTCTCATTTCTCTGCCATCTCGCCCCAAAAATTTTGCCAAAGAATGAAGGATCTACACAATGAAGATACTGTCTCGTCGATATAGCGAATGAGTTGTCTTCCCCATTGTCTACTTTAACAAAAAACAAACAAATGAACAAACAAGAACGAAAAGAAATCTGGTAGTATACACATGGGTTTTTATGTACTTAAAAAAATTGGTCTGAAGAAAATTGAGACCTGTTGAACTATTTATGATAAAGGAAAAATAATACAACCAATCAATGTCCCATTCCATTAAGAAATGACCAAAAAACAAGAATATGGAATTGGAAAAAGTACCATATTTAATGGAAAGCTTATGAGATTCCATAGTTTAATAAGCTGTCTTCTTTCATCATCCCTGACTAACAAAGTAAACAGAAATGTATCTTACCACTAATGTGTATGTTTAGTGTATAAGTAAAGTAACTATAAATAAATGAGGTGAATTTTATAGTCACAGGTATCCAAGGAAATAAGTTATGTCTCATCATACTTAAAGAATTCACCTGTTTCTACTAGTAGGCCATAATTCAAAAAAATTACAGTGTCCATAGGCACTCTGTCACAGACAGTCACAGAATTCCAAATGCTGTCTTAGTGTCTCACGTATGGGAGCTTTGACTCATACAGACCTATTCAGCAATCTTTTCACAGTGTGTAAGTTACTTTTAGAAGTAACTCCCTGAAGTTAGCAGACCAGAAAATAAGTTCATTCATTAAGCATACTGCTATACCATTATGATATAAAAATTTAAAAGGTCCAGTTTGATTGCGAAAATATTACAATATAGAGCACTTAATTCTGGCTCTCTGTCTCTCTCTCTTTCTCTTTCTCTCTCTCTCCCAATCGTGGCCCATGCCGTCTTCCTCTACGCATATCTCTCTGCTTTCTCCTAAGCTGCAGGGGCCCTGCTTTTGACTCTGTGACTTGTTTCCTGGGTCCATGCAGCCCAGCAGGCTCAATTTCTAAATAAACATTTGCTTGTTAAAAAAAGAACATCTAATTCTTAATCACTAGCATATTGATTATAAAAATGAAATTGTACATACACACTTTTATATTTATATGTAAAGGAAGTTATCATTTTGCAACCTGCTTTTTGAATTGCTGCCTTGTACACAAAGGATACCTATTCCACAGACATTTCCCACACTAATGAACATTTTGACTATTTCTAATTTTTTGCTGTTTCAAATATACTTCAGAATGTCTCTAAAGTGTACATTAAAAATTGGTACATCCTGATTGACTCTAGGAAGAACAAATCATGAATAGACACATGGGTTTGAGAAAGACACTTACTTTTCCCTGAACGTCCGTTTATACTATTTGAATTTTTCTACATAAAAATAGCTTTAAATACAGTATCAGTGCTGTGGAGTCATTAACATTGAAAAACAAAAAGCAAAGCTGCAATGAATTTGCCTTCTTGGGCATATTTTTGGTTGCAATCTACCAGGTACTGTGTTAAGAGCTGTACATATATTGCTTCATTTTGCCTCATTTAATCTTTATAGTTATCTTACAAGACAGATATATTTCCCCCACTTTACAGACAAGGAAATTGAGTGTGAACAAGTTAATTAATTTACATGAGTCACAGAGAGAGAAAGAAAGAGAATGCCAAAAAATCAGGATCAGGATTTAAACCAGATCTTTCTGGATCTCTCAGAAACCCTTGCTTTCAGCTATTAAACTGTAATATAACAACAGCTTCATTGCCAGAAACTTCTCCTAAATTCTACTCCTTCTGACTATAATACAACTTTGGGAATTATTTATAGGATTCTAGTGAACTAGGTTTTCTCATGACCCTGGACTTGTGTACACTTGTCCTTTCTATTAACAAACCTTTACTGCCTGGTTAAAATTCCTACCCAATCTTCAGTGATCAGATTTTTCATCTTTGGCCATCTTTCCCTAAACCTCAGACTGAGAAGAATGCCTTTTGTCTGCCTTTGCAACATCCTGTGCTACCAGTGTGACTGAAAAGCTGTTAGATCACCTATGTATCTCCCAGTGGACAAGTCCTTGGGGTCAAGAATCTAAATATTCCTCATAGTACTAGTCCCAGTGCTGATAATACTTAGCATATATCAGTGACTATATGTTGAATTAAAGACAAGGACTGCCATACACAATGCTCCATAGGATGATAAAACTAATTCAGGGTTTCCAACCCTAACTGCACACTGTAACCTCAGGTGTTTTTAAAACAGATTACCCAATCTTGTCCTAGAACTAGTAAATCAGTGTCTACGGGTGCAACTCCACAATCTGTATTTTTAAAAAGATTTTTCAAGTGATGACACATCTGGGAATCTATGATCTATTCTACTTGTCTCATTTTATAAAATATAGAGATTGAGACTTAACAAAGTTAAAAAAAATGGTCAAGATTACACATGCAGAAATAGTACTTGAACCCTAGTCTCTTGACTTACAGCTGTTTTACCTAATCAGTCAAAAAGTATTTGTTAAATGCTGGGCACCGGAGATAAAATGGCGGATTTAGTAGGCATGGTCCCTGTGCCAGAGCTTGCTTTGTAACGGGGAAGACAGCATTAAGCACATGACCGTATAATTAATTGCTTGACTTGACTTGAATTAAGGGGGTACCTGGTGGTATACACACACATAACTAGGGGACTTGACCTAGTTTGGGGTTTTAAGGGTTGTCAAATAAATCTTATTTTAGCTGAGCCCTGAGAAATATATACACAGAAATAATTAGCCTTATGTTTCTCAAGCTAAAATATTCTTGGGCCCCTAAGACTTCTTTTAATTTTATATTTTCATTTTGATGACAACCTTAAAAAGTAACAGAAACATGTTCTGGATTTTTTATAACTGAGTTCTGCCCAAAGCTTTTAAAAGCCCATGTTGAACATATGTGCTTTGTATCGAGTTGGCTGCAAGTGGTATGATACTAAATTCCTCAATCTCATGTGAAAAAAAGAGACCTAGTTAGTAAGCATGTGTTACGTTTCTGCCAAGTGAAGGTCAAATGCCCATCATGAACTCTGCAAGAATGAAGATTTCGAGGTAGTCCGCACAGAGGGAGTGGTGGGCAAAGGGTGTCCTTGGACAGCATGTGCGGTTGGGTCACACTGGACTTCAAAGAACTTCAATTTTAAGAGTTGGAGGTAGGCCGCAATTTAGACTTCAACTATACATAATCTATCCCACTAAATTAATAATGTGAATTGTTATTTGGAAAAGAATGCGGCAAATCTGTATAAAAATAATGAATAAATAACCTATGTCCCTGTGGATATATAGTTTTCCTTTGGGAACAGAAACTGCAAGGCTGGGACTTCGGGTGGGAGGGAGATTTTTTTTTAAGTGTATTTTATTGATTATGCTATTATAGTTGTCCCAGTTTTTCTGCCTTTGCCTCCCTCCACAAAGTACCCCTCTTCCCTCCAGCAATCCACTTCCTCCCTTTGTTACTCTCCATGGGTTGTGCATATAAGTTCTTTGGCTTCTCCCTTTCCTGTACTCTTCTTAACCTCCCTGTCTATTTTGTACCTACCAGTTATGTTTTTTAATCCCTACACTTTTCCCTCCATTCTCTCCATGCCCTTTCCCAGCTGATAACCCTCCAAATGATCTCCGTACCTATGATTCTCCTCCTGTACTGGTTGTTTGCTTGGTTTGTTTTGTTGTTTTTGTTTGTTTGTTTGTTGTTTTATTTTTAAAATTCAGTTGTTGATAGTTGTGAATTTGTTGCCTTTTTAATGTTCATGGTTTTGATCTTCTTTTTCTTAGATATGTCCCTTTAACATTTCATGTAATAAAGTCTTGGTGATGATGAACTCCTTTAAATTTACCTTTCCTGGGAAGCATTTTAACTGTCCTTCCATTCTAAGTGATAACTTTGCTGGATAGAGTAATCTTGGATGTAAGTCCTTGCCTTTCATGACTTTGAATACTTCTTGCCAGCCCCTTCTTGTCTGGTTTCTTTTGAGAAATCAGCTGATAGTCTTATGGGCACTCCTTTGTAGGCAACTCTCTTTTTTTCTCTTGCTGCTTTTAAGATTCTGTCTTTATCTTTAACCTTTGGCATTTTAATTATTATGTGTCTTTGGGTCCAATTTGTTTGGGACACTCTGTGCTTCCTGGACTTAGATGTCTATTTCCTTCACCAAATTAGGGAAGTTTTCTTTCATTATCGTTTCAAATAAGTTTTCAATTTCTTGAGCATGGCTGGTGCAGAACAAGTAGGGGTCAGGCAAGGCAGACCAGTCCTTACAGCCTTGCCACAGGGAGCATTTTAGTCATCTTTCCCTGAAGAATAATAAGAAGACCTCATTCTTCATATTATATTAAGCATTTTAGAAATAAATTTATGCTGTAAAATGTTAACAACATTTTATGATATACAGGCAAACAAGGAACAGCATTGTTAAACAAAGTAAAAGATGCCCTCCCCAGTGTGGCTCAGTTGGTTGGGCATCCTGCTGCAAAGTGAAAGGTGACCAGTTCAATTTCCAGTCAGGGCACATGCTTGGGCTGTGGGTTCAGTCCCCAGTCAGGGTGTGTACGAAAGGCAATCTATCAATGTTTCTCTCTCAGACTGATGTTTCTTTCCCTCTCTTTCTCCCTCCCTTCCCGTCTCTTTAAAAATAAATAAATATTTTTTTAATTAAAAAAAATAAAAGACCTGACAAATTTATAGATTGATATGTAGACCTGTTTAATAGAGTAGCTAGTAGGCACTTGAGCTGGGGCTAGTCCCAGTTAAGGTGTTCTGCAGCATGAAACGCACATCATATTTCATATAATCTGCTTCAAAAAGATTATAAAATAACACATTAAAATGTTTATATTAATTGCATGTTAAATAATATTTGTGATATATTGAGGTAAACAGAATACCTTTTCATCTCTTTATTTGTACTTTTTTAATGTGGCTACTAGAAAATGTAATTATATTTAATATGTGGCTCACATTATATTTCTGTTTGGAGAGCACTGATATACAACCTTCACACTAGTACATACATAAAATTTTTTTTAAATCATAAAATTTTGGGTATGTACCTGGCTCCACTGTAAGTGCTTTGACATATGCTCATGCGTTTAATCCTCACATAAGCCTAATGAGATAGGCACTACCATTACCCCATTTTGCAGATTAATAAACAGAAGCACAGATGCTGCGTGGAACATTTTGGACTGGCACACCAGAAGCTGATAACAGCAGTGGTGTCTTGAGGAGGAACTGGGGATTAAAGTGTTGAAACAAATTGCTAGGCCCCAGTTGGACCCACTCTTGCCTGGGGTGCCACATCAATGAACTGAAGCTTACATAATATTCCTGTCCCTGTAAACGCTCCATTTGACCAGAAATGCAGTATCTCCAGTCAGCCAATTCCAAAGGACAAGCCAACTTTAAGCTTTACATTTATTCCCTTATTCCTTCTTCTTTATCCTATAAAAGCATCCTGCTTTCTGCCCCATTTTGCAGTTTTTTGGACCCATGGGAACAGAGGCTGGCTGCTTCATAAAGTATTAAAGTTTCTATCACCTAAATTGTCTTCCTTAATCATATATAACAAAAGTTAGGGATAAAAGGGAGACTGATTTTCATTGTTTATCTTTTTGTACAGATTGAATGTTATAACAGTATGAATATGTGATCTGCTATCACTTTGATTTAAATATAAAAATATGTTGGGACAATCCCCAAAATCCCAGTGTTGAGGGCATACACTCAAGTATAATTAAGTACAATTGAGTACTTAATTGAGAGTAATCAAGAGAAGATCAGCTGGAAGTCAAAACATAAAAACCATTGAAGAATTTGCATCTTTCAACCTAATCACAGGCATGTCCTCCTTGCTTATTACCTGGAATCTGCCAAAATGATGGTGTTTCCCGAGTATTCAACTGTTTCTAAATGCCAAAGCTTTCACACGGAGGAACCAGGCTCAGCAACCGCTTCCACGGATTACAGTTTTCACTCAGACAAAAGGCCTGAAAAGAGCAAAAGCATCTTGCGTCAGTTATGCCTGCAGTATTTACCATAAATTGGGTAATGTTCCTCCTTCGTATAAATGTGAATTCAGCTTCTGCCATGCATGTGAATTCATAAAGATCTTCCTAAAACATGGCTTACAAGTCCTGTGTGAGCCAAGGTCAGGCTCACTATGGCTGAGCAGATGGTCTTGTTGCTTCAGTCACACTTCTACACTAATCAGCACCATTAGAGAAGCCCAGACTGTTAAGAAACTCTAAAGTAACAACTTGTATTTACTGAAAATTTACTGTTCTCTCTCTCTCTCTCTCCATAGATACACCTCACAGACACTCTTTGTCAGCATGGGCAGGGATATCCCCCTGGCAACCTAAACCCGCCCCTTATCCTATCAAAGATGTCAGAATTTCAGGATGTGTGGGGATATCTGACTGACAGCCAGAGCTCCAGGGGAACCACCAATGATGGATCGCGGCTTTGTTCCAGGAGACCAATCCCTAGCCCTCGAGGGGAGCCAATCAGAATTTTGGTGTATAAAGCCCCCCACGATATTCAGGGCTGGCTGTCTGCTACTTCTTTGGCCCCCATTGCGGACCGGAGAATTTCGTCCTCCGGAAGTGCAAACCCCAAATAAAGCTCTGTACTGCCTATTTTTGTGGCTGATTGGCTTTTATTCTCCGTGGAGCCTAAGAAAACCTTTCACTCCTACCATTCACCTTCATTTTGTGGATATGTATTCTTCTATGTGTCAGACTCTTTTTCTAAGAGCTAGTGGGGCAGGGAGTAACAGTAACCTAGAGAGAAAAAAGGATTTTCTCTCATGGCTAATATTCTTCTGCAAGTAGACAGAAAAGCCATAGCAAACATACAGACAATGGCGATCAGTCCTGTGCGGGGAAATGGTTATGAATACAGAGGTGGAGGGAAGGTGGCTTACTTAGAAAGGGTGATCAGGGAAGGGCTAAGGAGGTGACGTTTGAGTGAGCCAGCCAAGAGGCTGTGGGGGGTGGGAGAACACTCTAAGCAGAAGGGAGAGCAGGCAGGAGGGCCTCAAAGGGAGGGCAGGACTAGCATGTCTGATAAGTAGTAAGAGTAACTGGACCCTGGAGCAGGGTAAACCAGAGGAGACTGGTGGGGGTACCTACCCTCAGAGAAGTAGGGGAAGGTCCCTGTCACATTTGTAAGCTATAGCCACACATGTTTAGATTTTGCTCTAAATTTAATGGGATTTTCAAGATTTATATTTTAAAATGTCTGGCACACAAATTTTGAGCACTAGCTTAATGGTAGCAGTGAAATTATTGTGCAGAATCAACCGGTCTAGGACTTAATATCCAAGGGCTTGTGATTGTTCAGCATGGGTCCCCTCATCTCCTGACCCCCAACAATGGTAACTGCTGGGTGCTGGATTGAAAATGCAGAACCTCAGGCCCTGCCCCAGACATACAGGATCATAATTTGCATTTTATTCTAGGGCCATCATTTGCATATTAATAAGCTGTCCAGGAGATTCACGAGCACATTAAAGTTTGAGAAGTGCTTCCTAAGGTAGGGAGTTTGGATACAGACTGCATTTTGGAATCACCATGGAGCTATTAAAAATATTGATGCCTGCTTCATCCCAGGGAGGCTGATGCAATTGGTCTGGGGTGCAACTAAGACAGGATAGTAAGAAGCTAGGGAAATTTCTTGGCAAGTGGGCAAGTGGAATAGGGAAACTGAGAAGATAGGTGGACATAATAGCCAAGCAATGTACAGCCAGGTGCTGATGGTCACCAGGGCTGGAAGGCCCCCATTGCCTGGCAGGGGGCAAAACTGGGAAAAAAGGACCTTAGCCCCAGAGTAACTTCTCCTCCCCTGGCCTTTCCTTCCAGGAGATAACAGCTAGGAGATAACATCTAGGCCCGAGTTGTATTTCAGCTCCAGGCCCAGAAAAACAGCAAACCCAGGTGAGCATGGCCAGAACCAACTGCAGTGATAAATGACCTGTCATTGATCAATGGAGATTACTACTCTCTGAAAAGGCAGACCTGGGGAACTGATGAATATTCTACTGAAACCCTCCTGTGAGACCTCTCCTAAAATGCCCCACCTGCAAGAGAGAAAAACAAAAGCCTCAAGACAAAAGACATCTGTTCTCCCTCTGGGGAGCAGCCCTATCCACTCCCTTTTCCTTCTTCTTCCCCTACTTCTTTCTTCACAGGCAGAGTCTCCTAAACCCTAAGGCAATGGGCAGCTGACAGCTTGTCCCAGGCTAATCCCCTGAACCTGTCTCCAAAGGCCCCTTTTTCTCTGACTTCCCAGTGAGCTATGGCAGCCCAACCTAGACTCTCCACTTGCCTCTTCTGTGCTAAGCCCTTCCTTGTTTCACCATCCCCGGCTTTAATAAAGGGATCCTCATAGTCACCTAGACTCGTGTTGTGAAATCTTTCCTACACCAAGTCAAGAACCCACACACTACAGCTGGCCCTAGGCACACCACACTCAGGGCCAGGCACCTGTCCAGTAACACAGCCACGACATTGGCACTTTGGAAGCCCCTTATCTTGCAATAGTTGGAAACCACTGACCTAAAGTGTCAATGGGTGACCAGCAGCTGTTTTTCGTGCTCAGCTGATTACCCCTGAACCATTTTTCTTTATTTCCCCTCGTAGCAGTTCCCAAGGTCTCACCTTGATTTCCTTTCTCAGGGTCACTAGCAAAAAGTGCTTTTCTCCCTGGGGATTTTCAAACTGATCACATTGACAAAAGAGTCAGGCTAACCCTGAAGACAGACACACGGGCTTTTAATGTTAAGGGTTAACTGCTCTCTCTACGAGGCTGCAGGCTGTCAAATAGAAGAACCCTGAACAAGTTACAAAACCCACAGTGTTTCTTCAAAAGTGATTCTAAAGTTCCTAATGCCATTCGAATGGAAAACCTAGGCTGAACTCAACTCCCTTGTCAGCCCCCAGCTTTTCAAGTTGTCAGGTGTTCATGAAAGGCCTTTTCTTCAAACTTGTGGTAGGAACCTATATAATTTTATTAACCAGTGTCACCCCAATAAATTCAATTAAAAATATAAATAAATAAATCAAAAATAGGTAGTACTCTGCAGTTAATTTGCATCTCTGAGGAGTTGGTTCCACCCAAATCCCACCCAGCACAGAAATGAGCTCCCTGGGCATTTCCTGCCTGACCTTTAAGTCACCTCCTAAGCTGACTTCTGGAGCAGACAATAAGTGTCCCATGTTTGCTTAATTGTAGCCAAAGGTCTATGGTTCTTAATGAAGTGATTTCTTTTCATATTAAACTTCTGTTGAAACGAGATGAGTATAAGGAAAAAAGGAAAGACACTCCAAATTTTCACACAATGATTTAGCCCCATGTCTTCTGCTCAGTCCTTGAAAGTATTAGCTTAAATTGCTTTTCTAAAGAATCATTACCTATTTAAGAGGAAAACTACAGAAAAGAGCATCTCCTTTCTCTTTATTTTATTTTTACCAATGTGTTTTTAATTATAACTGATATACAGTATTATGTTAGCTTTAGGCGATTCAGCATTAATATACCTTACAAGTGATCACCACAATAATGTAATAAGTATCTGTCACAGAACACAGTAAGTATAACAGTAAGTATCAGTAACAGTAATAACAGACACTTACAATAACAGTAAGTATTTATTATTGCTATGTTCTTGGCTCCATTCCCTACCCTGTACATTACCCTGTGGCTGATTTTATAACTGGAAGTTTTGCACTTCTTAATCCCCTTTCTCTTTTTGGCCCCTGTGAAAGTCCCTCATTTCTCTTTAGTTTTCCCAACTTCGAGCATCAGTAGGTCCTTATCATTTTAAACCCACCTCTTGACAACTTGTTAGCAAAAGCATTTAAACTACCTATGAAAAATCAGAGCGAAATGATAACTTCATAAAAATGCAAACTTCACTCCAGACTAATCTAAAAGTAAATTGGGAGAGGAATGGAAATTTAAGACATTTTTCTTACTGACAAATATGAATATTTACTGACCAATACTGTGAGAGAATTAGAAGATATTTTATGAAATATTTTTGCAGGCCTGGCTGGTGTGGCTCAGTGGATTGAGTTCCAGCCTGTGAACCAAAAGGTCTCTGGTTTGATTCCTGGTCAGGGAACATGCCTGGGTTGTGGGCCAGGTTCCTGGCTGAAGGTATATATGAGAGGCAACCAGTCAATGTATCTCTCAGACATCAATGTTTCTCTCCCTCTCTTTCTCCCTCCTTTCCCATCTCTCTAAAAATAAATAAAATCTTTAAAAAAAAGAAAAAATATTTTTGCAATGCAGGGCTTTAAAAAGGAGAGGAGGGAGTCATTACAAGCCATTGCTTTTTATAATGGTGAAATTATAGACTGCCTTCTTGCTAATGTTCAAACCATGAAAAATATTCTACGCTTTGAGTCAATTTGGATGGTGTTATGTTGGCTTGGAGTCTAGGCCAAGAACAATTGGAATTAATTCAGGAATTATGCTCACTCATTCTGTAACATCTGGGCCTTTGTCAATCGGCTTTGCTTATTCTCACAGTCACATTGCAATCTCCAGCACCACTCTGGGATGCTTTGAATTTAATTCCCTTCCTAAGGACTAGGTTTTCTACTATCACTACTGTCATCTGAAGCATATGTAATGTAATCAGTAACTTCATTACATACGCATGCTATTTTCCGTGATTTGTTTCTGATCAAGTTTATTGCTGCCCTAGGGCCTTAGCACTAGCTCTGCCCTCTGCCTAGAATGTTCTTGCCTCAGCTCTTGTTATTTAATTCTCAATTCCCATCTCAGAGATCCTTTGCCTGAACAGCCCAGACACTTCTGTCATGCCACCCCATGTTATTTTCCCCCACCACTGGTTACTGCTTCAAATGATTTTATTTCTTTGTCTCTCCTTCCACTAAAATGAAACTTCTTATGCTTGGGATCTGTCTATTTACAACTTGAACCCTAGCACCTAAAAGTGTGACTGGGACATCGTGGGTGTTTAAATATTGTTGACTACCTTTCAGAAAAAGCTGTGGATGTTTTGTTATCATTTCATCCAGTTGTGGTCACTGAACTAAAACATTATGAATATTTATCTTTAATGTATCAGAAAGACAACAGAAATGATTAACATAGTACTGCTTTTTAAAAGACTTATAAATTACTACTCTTTTTAAAATATTTATTTATTTATTTTTAGACACAAGGAAGGGAGGGAGAAAGAGAGGGAGAGAAACATTAGTGTGCAGTTGCTCTTTTGTACCCCCAACTGAGGACCGGACCTGCAACCCAGGCATGTGCCCTGACTGGGAATTGAACCGTCAACTCTTTGGTTCACATAGCAAGCATTCAGTCTACTGGGCCACACCAGGCAGGGTGAAAATACCATTCTTTAATAATGAAACATCAAATTACAGAGGTAGAATTTAAATCTCCCCTCCCCCCCAAAGTCAGAGAATAACAAAAAAGTGATTGGGTCTTTAAGGCCATTTTAATTTCTGTCACTGTGACTAAAACTCAGATTGGATTCACTCTCTTGGAAAGATATAGAACATAGAGAAAGGATCAAGAAGAGAAACCTTGTCATAAAGGCATCTTAATAATATTGATAACTCATAAAACATTTTATAAGTAAATTTATCTCAGAGAAAAAATTTTTATAGTCATGAGTCTGTAATTGGTTGCCAATATATTCTATTTTGTTTCTGAAAATGTTTGTATACCATGAAAGAAAAAAGGAGCCACATACTAAAACTGATAAGCTCAGCAAAGGCCTGTATGGTGGGCCTTACAAACTCAGAGACCAATAACCATATAGGGTGTTCTGAAATTAAAACTTTTTTAACTAAAAGGGAGTCATGGTGGGTAGGCTGGCATCTTCCTTGACAAAGGTTGATGTTTATCTTAACTGAACCTGTTTGTCTATTGTCATTTTGCATCTACAATAACATACCCTTGGGGTGTCACAGTAACCCTCTTTTTTTCCATACCCCTCAGGGCACAATCCCCCAGCAGGGCACAGAACCTGCCCTGGCTGGTGTGACTCAGTGGATTGACTGCTGGCATGCAAACCAAAGGGTCACCGGTTCCATTCCCAGTCTAGGGCACATGCCTGGGTTGCAGGCCAGGTCCCCAGTAGGAGGCGCATGAGAGGCAACCACACATTGATGTTTCTCTCCCTCTCTTCCCCCCTCCTTTCCCCTCTCTAAAAAGTAAATTAATAAAATATATTTTTTAAAAGCTCCCTTAAAAATAAAAGACCACAGAACTTCCTCATTGTTACTTTGGTCCCCTGTACAGCTTGTTTAGGTGCTGTGAATGTTAATAGTAACTATCCTGTACCCACCAATGTAAGAGAAGTATTTGTCTCTCCCTTTTATTCTTTATCCAATCTCAGAGATTTCTGTACTTTGCTTTATCTCACCTCCCTAATCTACCACTAAGGAATTTCATGTAGCCCTCCTTACATCTCCTCCTTTCATTCTGTATAAAAGAAAGTGCAAATCTGCCTTTCTCCTGAGCATTTTCTCAATTTATTGAGATTTTGCTTCCTGCCAATTGTCATCAGTTTGGCTCAAATAAAACTCAAAACTTCTCTTTTGGTTTGAACATTTCTTACATTGACAGTATGCTTTGCTTTGCATGTACTGATAATCTGATGAACCATAACGATTTTAGGACGAAGACAAACTTGCTACATTTTGTACTGTAACCCACTACCAGAGTTAATACAAATTTAGATTTTATATAAACTATCTTCTTCTTATATTTCTAATTGCTTTAATTCCAGCTGCATATTCCACATCTGTTTAAAGAAAGATTTTATTTTTTTAAATTGTATCTCTGGTTTTCACATATAACATAACTTATTATTGACTGTGATATTCCTATAGAAAGATGAAGAGATCATTTGCTACTTGGACGTTTGTTTAGCTTGTTAGGTTTTTCACCGACGTTGATGTGCCAGATGTTACCCAGTCAGCAAATCAGTGTTTTCTCAACTACCTGTGTGCTCCCCACTCCATTTCATTCTCCAGCTGTATTGCTCTCTGCCTCCTTGTACAAATAACAGTATTGAAATATTTCCTAAGAAAACATGCCACTTCTTAGCTTTTACTTGCTTATCCACAAGGAACTTGGAGTCATCTGCACTTGCCTCCCAGAATCCTCTGGATCTTCCATGATACATACTAAAAGAATCACAGTTGCAATTCTGACATCCCAGCTATAAGGGCAAAAGAGCTCTGAAGATGATTAAGTCCACCGGGGTTACAGTTTACTTCTAAATTCAGCTAGGCTCCATGAAGAGTTTTAGAGAAGATGTTTACCTTTTCTGAAGAATGCACATAGATCATTTATGCAAACTAAGAGCAAGTCATGCTACACTAGTATCAATGAATAATAAAAGTAAGTTTGCTTTAAAAATCATTTTCCAAGCCCCAAATCCCTTTGACAATATTTTAATGTCATTAACAAATGTTATGCATTTAAATAATCTTTAATGCCCTGACTAGTGTAGCTCAGTGGATTGAGTGCAGGCTGAGAACCAAAGAGTCACCAGTTCAATTCCCAGTCTAGGGCACATGCCTGGGTTGGAGGCCACGTCCCCAGTAGGGGGCTTGTGAGAGGTAACCACACATTGATGTTTCTCTCCCTCTCTTTCTGCTTCCTTCCCCCTCTCTAAAAATAAATAAATAAAATCTTTAAAAATAAATAAATAATCTTTAATGCTTATAAATCAGCTATACCAGTAGAGCTCATCTCTTTAAAATTAATTTAAAAACCATCCTTATTGTTAGTTAATATCTCCTTTACAAATGTTCAAGCTGAGAGGAAAAGAAATCCCTTCTAATTTACTAGAAGGGTACAAAAGAAAAACAATTACTTATATAATAAGAACAACTAATATTTATTAAGATGTTATCATATATCAGACCCTATATAAAGAGATTTACATTATTATCCCTTTTAATCCTCATAAAGACCCTAAGGTAGATGCTATTATTACTACCATTGAACAGAAAAGTAACATGATAATTACTCTGCCCAATGCCACAGGTTAGATAAGTAATACAGGCAAGATTCTACATAGAATATCAGGAAAATACATCATGGTCACCATATCATAAGATAGATAAATAATGAATCACTATGTTGTGCACCTGAAACTAATATAATATTGTATGTCAATAACACCTTAATAAAAAAAAAAGAATATCAGGAGCCCTAGTAGGTAGCTCAGTTAGCTGGAGTGTCATCCCAATGAACCAAGGTTGTGGGTTTGATCGTCAGTCAGGGCACATACAAGAATTAACCAATGAAGGCATAAATAAGTGGAAGGACAAAATATCTCTCTTTCTCTCTCTCTCTCTCTCTCTCCCTCTCTTTCTCCCCTCTCTCTTTCCTTTCTCTGTCTAAAATCAATAAATAAAAAAAATTTTTTAAATAGAATCAGAAAAATAAAAATTTGTTTCAGATTTTTAAAACTATCATAAATTAAGATTAAGAGATGAAAAGCTATGGAGGCTAATTGCTCATTCCAATAGTTTTAATTATGATAACTTTTAAACCACACAAAGTAGACAGAACACTATGATGAATTTTCATATACCCATGATCCAGACACTTACTTAACAAACTTTTATCATTTTCCTTTATCTATCCTTTTTTCCCTTTGCAAAACAACTTTAGAGCATATCCTAGATACCCTATTATTTTGTAACTGCGTATTTCAGCTTGCGGTTCCTAAACTGCAACGTTCCGAAACGTGCGGCCATTTTCTTACTGAAGAAATGTCAATATCCACCAAACAAAAATTAAGAATAAATCTTTGATGTTGGCTAATAACATTTCATTTTCACGCATTTCCCTGTTTTAAAAATGTTCGTGCATTTGTCCCTGGCTGGTGGGCTCAGTGGATTGAGTGCTGGTCTGCAAACCAAAAGGTTGCTGGTTTAATTCCTGGTCAGGGTGTGTGTCTGGGTTACAGACCAAGTTCCTGGTTGGGGGTGTGCAAGAGACAACTGATCAATGTTTCTTACCCTTGCTTTTCTTTCCCTTCCCCTCTCTCTAAAAATAAATAAATAAAATCTTTAAGAAAATGTTCTGGCATTTACCTTGTTTAAATGAGGATCTAAATAAGGTCCACATATTGCATTTCTTTGTGATGTCTCTTAAGTCTCTCTGAATCTAGTAGGCTACTCGAACTTTTTTCTCTATGTCTTTGATTTGTCTTGTAGAATATTCGTATTTTGGATGTGCTTGCTTTTCCTTCCCTGAGTCATCACTTAATGTGTTTCTTTCTCCCACAATTTCTGTCAATGGGAGGGAGCCTGAGTCCAGATTAGATTTAGGATCACCATTTTTGCCAAGAACACTTTGTATGTGGCATTTTCCATGTTGCTTCAAATCAAGCACCAAAATGGCTGATTGTTTCTCTATGTTTAGGATTGATCAGTAGATTTATGTAATAACTGCTGAATTCCTCCTCCATCAGCTTTTCATCTACTGATTTCATCCATTAATAATTTTCCCCTGAATTTATTACATTAGGAGTTGCAAAATGTGACTTTCTCATGCTATTATTCCTCCCATATTCACCATCTGTACCTCTTCTATAGAGAGCTTTCCCACACTTACCGGAGCTGCTATTTAACTTGACACACTCTGCAAGGAAAACTTAATTCTTGCCATTCAATTGTAAAGTTTAAAATAAAAAGTTGATGTCTTAGCAACTACCAATGCTGTCCAGTGAAATGGAGGGAAAGAAGTTGGTGGGGACCAAGTGGGAGGCTCGCTCTCTCCCTCTCATTAGTTCCATTATGAATTTATCATTCTATATTAATAAATATACATCTATTTAATCCATTTCAATTGTGTCTAGTGTTCTATTGTTTGACTAGATTAATGGTTCTCAAAATGTGATCCCTGGACAAGAAGCATCAGCATCAGCTGGGAATTAATTAGAAATACAACTGCTCCAACTCTATTCCAGACCTGCTGAAACAGAAACTCTGCAGGCGAAGCCCATAAAGATATTTCAACTGGCCGTCAGGGTGGTTCTGATACCCACTAAAGTTTTTAGAATCATTGGGCTAAATCATATTTGAATTAACCATTCATGTATTGTTATTATAACCTTGCTTCACACCTGTTTCACCTTAGAATGACAGACTTGTTTTATACCCTTTCCCCGAGAGCCCATAATTGCATGCTGGCACCTTTTTGGGGGGGGGGGGGGTGGCGGCTGGGGGCTGCACTCTGTTGTCTTACTCTCCAGTTTCAATGAGCTCATCTCAGGGTTTGGCAATTCAGTTTCAGTTCTTTTAGTTGTCTTGTATAATTTCTAAGTTAGAAACAGTAAAATATTTATAAGAATCATAAAAATAAGGATCCAACTTTCATGAAAGAAAATATAATACATTTATTTCTCAAATAGGAAGACAATGATAAGGGACAAGGAAAGTAGAGAGAGTTCACTTGTAACTGCTGCTTTGTTTAGCAGTTGATTAAAGAAAACAAATGCTTCCAAAAGCAAAGTCAGTGCATTAAAATACATGTACATTTAAATCTGTTTTTTAACCAATGTATTATTTGAGATCATTGTCAAATCCAAAGTAGATGATGGATATATATTAGAATCATTGAGAAAGGACTTGCTTTAAAATATTAAATATTAATACTGGAATGTTGCTGAATCTCGTGGACAATTATCAAGATGTCATTAAATTGAAAAAGAAAGTAAATATTGATATATATCTGACAACCAGTAAGGCCACAATGAAGGCTGAAACATTCTTTCTATGAACCAGAAAATTCTTGAGAAGAATAAGTAAAGACTTTTTAAGGTAAGACCGATTTTATTATGCATTTCTTTGTTTTTTCTGTATTTTACATCCAATTTTTATTTCATTTTCTTTTTTATTGATTGATTTGTTTAGAGGGGGAGAGAGAGAGAAACATTGATTTGTTGTTCCACTTATTCATGCATTCATTCATTGTGTCTTTCATTGCCCTGACCAGGGATGGAGCCCACAACCTTGGTGTACGGGGACTATGCTCTAACCAACTGAGCTACCAGACCAGGGCTTATCTGCTTCTTTTTCTCCCCTCCTCTCCCCTCCTCTCCCCTCCCCTCCCCTTCCTTTCTTCCTTCTTTCTTTACTTCCTTCCTTCCTTCCTCCCTTTCTTTTTCTTTCTTTCTTTTCTCTTTCTCTCTTTTTTTCTTTCCTTCCCTGTTCTTTTCTTTGTTCTTCCTTTCTTTCTTGTTTGTTTCTTTCCTCTCTCTTTCTTTCTTTGATTTGTAGACTGATATATTTCCCAAATCAATTTCCCCTGCCTCCCCTGACATCTTGAATTTCTCCAATGTCATATTTCAGCCTCTCACAACTTAACAATATTCCCCCAGTCTCTTATATCTGGACTTGCTTATTCAACTATATCCAGGGTGTCCACAAGCACCTCACACTCAGGGTGACCTCCATAATAGAACGAGCCCCCTGCTGTGGCATCTTCTCCCTGGGCTGGTCTGAGAGGAGCACCTGGTCACCATGACCTGCCAGTATTCTGCTGGCTGACAGCTGAGAAAGAATAAAGCTCTGGAGTCCCCCACTTGCCCAATTGCATTGTTCCTTGTCTCAGTAGGAACCACCACCCTCTCATTTGTGCAAGTCAAGAATCTGGGAGCCAAACTTCACACCCTCTCCACCTTCCCTGCATCAGGGATTTTGTGTGGTATAGCTTCCCAGCTCTCTTCATTTCTCTGATCCCAGCCACCACTTGAGTCCTTCCAGATATCTCTGCCTGCTCACAGCCTCCAGCCCCCCAGCTTCCTCTCTTGCTCCCTATAAACCTCCCTGATACTAACAATACTTGTCAGTTCCATGCATCCAGGCACCTGCACACATCTACTATGCATTTCTTTGAAGTAAGGGGGAGTCTTTCAAAGAGAAATGACACAATATAAAACAAACATGGCGACCCTGGCTGGTTAGCATAGTTGGTTAGAGTGTCATCCCAATAAGCCAAGGTTGCAGTTCGATCCCCAGTGAGGACACAACAAGAAGCAACCAATGAATAAGTGGAATAACAAGTTGATGTTTCTCTTTCTCTCCCTTTCTATCTCTAAAATCAATAAATATAATTAAAATAAAATAATGAAAAAATAAAATAAACATGGGATTTATCATATTACACTGAAAAGCAAGAAGGCTATCAAAGACTCACTGGACGTGTCAACACAAGCTATAAGAGAACAGTAAAGGCTGCATGGACGGAATACCTTGCACTCCAGAACTTGCTGTTTGTATTTCGTACCCCAACACTTAACATAGTGCCTGTACACATTGCCTCTTAGGCATAGGTATCTGAGGATTAGGAAAAGAAAAACTAAAATTTGATCAGAGTCATAGAAAGGGAACTAGATGCACAAAAATAAATGTACCTACTTAGATTTCTTCTATTTTTCCCTATCCCTAACCGCACACCTGATATCATCCTCACCATCACCACCACGTGCCAGCCAAAGCCCTGGCTGTCGCACATGTCGCACATGTTCCACAGCAACGTAGCCCATCCGGAGGAGCAACGTGAGCCAACATCAGGGTGCCTGTGGCCGGACACTCAAAGACAGCCTCAGCAACAGTCAGGAAGACTGAACTAAGTCCCTAGATCATTTTGTGTGTTCATCATTTATAATGCGCCATTTACTCATTACTCAGACAATACTAGTGTGCTTGTCCTTTAGACTAGGGCTAGCAATGCAAAATTACATAAAACATAGTCCTCTTAATCAAGAAATTCCCAATCTGGCAAAGCTTTATACAAATGATTTTTAACCAGTGTGCCACAAGAATTTTTAAAACATGCAATACCTGACTATTTAGTCAGGGACACTGGCCTCTCTTCCCTTAGATTACTAAATAACAAAATGACAACAGCCAACACAACAATAGCCATCCCATATGAATAAGTCAAAATTATACTTATTTTTGTCTTATTGGCAAAAAATATAATATATGTTTGGTGTGCCACAGAATTTAAGTGATTATGTGTGCCATGAGATGAAAATTTGAAAATTGCTGCATTATACCACAGAACAAGAGTACAAGATCTGCAAAACTCAAGGATGGAAAGAAATAACTAACAGTAGCTAAGTGCTGCAGTCTCTTAAATCCATGACACATCTCTCTTCGCCATCTCTTTGTTTTAAATGTAGTGTCAAATACCACCACCACTGGAGACAGTAAAACAACACAGTTAATACCACATTTAAACCTCATTCTTTGAAACAAAGTTCACCTCCTCCCCACCATATCTAATAAGATCCCTTGGGAGTCTACCTCTGCAATGCTTTACATACTAACCATCTTCATTGCCTTTTCGGTCCCACCAACAACCAGCTCATTCTGGTTTTCCTGGTCCCTTGGAGGGAGTCCAACAATAGTTCCTTAACAGAGTAATTTTCCTAAAGCACTGCTCCCAGCTTGCTTCTCTCAGGAACACAGCTGGGCTCATCATTAACTTCTCATCAGTGCTGATCCATAAGGAGTCAATAAATGTTTCTTGGAATTGACCCCTGGCTCCTGCTAATGAATTTGCTAAGGTGAGCAGAGGGGATTTAATATGCTTAGTATGTACTTCACTGGAGTATTTTTTTTTAATTTTTAAAAAAGATTTTATTTATTTATTTTTAGAGCGAGAAAGGGAGGAAGAAAGAGAGGGAGAGAAACATCATCATGTGGTTGCTCTCGTGTGCCCCCCACAGGGGATCCTGCTGCAACCCAGGCATGTGCCCTGCCTGGGAATCAAACCAGCAACCCTTTAGTTCACAGGCTGGCACTCAATCCACTGAGCCACACCATCCAGGGCTTCATTTTAATTTTTATTTACTGAATTTTTTTAAAGAGAGAGAAAGGAAGCGGGAGATATAGGGAGGGACGGGGAGAGAGAGAGACATCAATTTGTTGTTCCACTTATTTATGCATTCATTGGTTGCTTCTTGTACGTGCTCTAACTGGAGATTTAACCCAAAACCTTGGTGTATCAGGACAATGCTCCAACCAACTGAGCTACCCCTTCACTACAGTATGTTTGTGTTCACTAGCTGAAGTTTCTCTCTCTTTCAGACAGTTGGTAAATAAATTCAAGTGCTGCCACATTCTTTTTCTTCACTCTACTGTCTGGCTTATGGCAGGACATGATTACACTCCCTTTCTCCACTTCCATGTGCTTTCAAACCAGCTTACAATTTTGAAGTGTACAGACTTTTTACATTTACTGCATTTCACGTTGGCTACTTCTTAATAATATGAGTATAAAGGACAAACATGTTGTCAGAAAATTGCCTTTGAATCACATTAAATGAGTTATCATGCCTATATATTCTTACATGCTTTATTAAAAAGGATGTATTCTATACGAACTTTTTATGACCTTTTACCAAAGTCACATCTAAGACAATTTTTGTGGGATTCATCTTACTTGTGCATTAGAAGCATTGTTCACTGTTTATACAGGATCATCAATCTATTTTAACTACCTAATTTACTATTGTGGGAACTAATATAAGGGTCATGTGTATTGAATAAAAAAACTGTTCCCTTTAAAACTAACTCTAGGCATAAACACCGTGGGAAGCTTCCTGGATAATGTGTTTACACAAGGCTGCCCTGATTCCCATGTATGTCTAACGCCATTCTGCTATAATTGTTGCTAATTGACTACATCAGCACTGCTCCTCACACTTGGGGGATGATCTAAAAAAGAACCACAGTCAAGGATGAAAGAAAACAGGATTTTTATTCCAGAGCTTCTGGCCAAGATGGAGGCCTAGGTAGACACACTGTGCCTCCTCACACAACCAAAAGAAGGACAACAACAATTTAAAAACAAAAAAACAACCAGAACTGACAGAAAATTGAACTGTATAGAATTCCGACAACCAAGACAACCAAGGAGATAAAGAAGAAACATTCTTCCAGACCAGTAGGAGGGGCGGAGATGGGCGGGGGGGGGGGGGGGGGGGGTGCCGTGAGGACTCCCAGCAAGGAGGAGCGGGGTGAGGACTCCCAGCAAGGAGGAGCGGGGTGAGGACTCTCAGCAAGGAGGCGGCTGGCTGACCCAGCGAGGTAGCGCATCGTAGAGCAGGGCAGGCCAGGCTGCAGCTAGCAGACCCCACAAGGAGGTGGCTGGCAGACCCCTCAGCCCCACATTCATGCATAGATAAACTGGGAGGAATGGTGGGGGAGTGAAGCAGACCACACAACCCAGGGCTCCAGTGCAGGTAAATAAAGCCTGTGCCGTTCAACATAGTAGCCATTAACCATATGTGGCTATTTTAATTATAATTTTTTTTAAAGATTTTATTGATGTATAGAGAGGGGGAGGGAGAAAGAGCAGGAGAGGAACATCGATTTGTGAGAGAAACATCCATCGGTTGCCTCTCACATGCTCCTGACTGGGGAACTGGCCTGCAACTTGGCATGTGCTCTGACTAGGAATTGAACTGGTGACATTTCAGTTCACACACTGGCACTCAGTCCACTGAGCCACACCAGCCAGGGCTGGCTATTTAAATTTTAACTAAAGTTAAATAAAATTTAAAATATAGTTTCTCAGTCAAACTAGCAGCATTTCAAAAGCTCAATACCTACCTGTAGTTAGTTGCTACCTTATTAGACAGTGGAGTGTATAAAACATTTCCATCACCCCAGAAAGTCCAACTGGGTAACTCTACTTTCTAACTTATTATCTAACTATGTAACTTAGATACTAAGAAATCTCTTATTATCTCTACTATCTAACTTAGGTACTAAGTCTCTAACTTATGGATGACATTAGTGTGCTTTAAAATCACCTGCAGGGTATTTTAAAAAATAATAGCTTTCTACACCGCAAAGTTTCTTATCCAGTACATGTGAAGTAGAGATGGAGAACTCATTCCTGATGAATGCCCCTGGTGCTGCTGGTCAGGGTCCACACTCCGATCAACACTAGCTTAGGCGGTCACATCTCAGGCTCCTGGGACAAAAATATCTGAGTTTGAGTCTTAAGCTCACCTCTCATTAACTGTATGATGCTGAGTAAACTTTTGATCATCAGTTTTCTCTTCTATAAAACAGAAATGGTAACTGAAATAATATAAATATAATGCTTAGCACTCATGTGCTCATTGTGTTAACTATTATAATTATATTTGCCTAGAGTTTTCTATACCTAACAAATTCCCATGCAAAGAGTACAATTAGAGGAAATCAGTAAACAAAAACAGGTAGGGTTCGATGGATCAGTGGGAAGCAAGTATTAGCAATCACTGTTAGGGTTCTCAGACTAGTCCCCAAGGAGAGTGCCCTAGTGTGTAAGATTCTGGGATCTTAGGGTGCTGCCGAATACCTGAGTACAGAAGGTCAGAGGATCTCAAGAACATCAATAAAGGATGGAAACATTAAACACAAACCATACGGGTCTCACCACATTCCAAGGATGAGCACACCACTCACCCTTAATAAAATGCAGGATAGCTATTCCATTCAGAGACCTTGTCTGATGAATTGGAAAGTTACATTTTCCTTTCTCCTGGTTGGCCTGAAACCATGCTCCAAACAGAAAGGGAAGATTTTTCACTCAACCATCCCTCATTAATATTGTATATAACAAATTAATTCTCTTTTTAGTGCAGTTTGAGTGTTAGGTAGCTAAAATTCTCCTAGGTAAAGAAGTATTTTAAAATATAATCTCAACACAGGGTACAGTGGTTATTTTTAACATTTTTCTCTAATTATAAAAAAAAGATGCGCCCTGGCTGGGAATTGAACCAGCACCCTGTGGTTTGCAGGCCGGCAGTCAATCCACTGAACCACACCAGCCAGGGCTAAGTTTTGTATTTTCTAAAGAAGTTTTATATTTTGGAATGTTTTTATACACTGTGAGTTACATTTTCTTTCAATGAAACTTTGATTCACTTTAATAGTTTATTATATTTTACATCTTTGTGATGTATTATGTTGAAAAACACACTAATTTTCTTTAAAATATTGTGTATTTAAAACTCTTCATTCAGTTGAGCTAATCTTATTCAATAATTCTGAATAGAACACGTGAAATGGGAAGAACAGAGATGAGACCAATCCCAAATCCAGGTCATCACCTGTGCTTCTTGCCCACAGCTATAGATGGGAGGTTCCAACAAGCCCTCCTTAGGATTGATTAATGTGCTAGAGTTGCTCACAGAACTCAGAGAAACATTTTACTTACCAGAGTACTAATTTACTATGAAAGAATGTAACCTGAGAACAGCCAGATGGAAGTGATGCATAAGACAAGGTATCAGAAAAGAACAGGGAGCTTCCACACCCTCTCCAGGTGCACCGATCTCTCAGCATCTGCATGTATTCACCAACCGAGAAGCTCTCTGAACTCCATCCTGTTGGGTTTTATTGTGGCTTCACTACATAGGCACAGTTGATTAAATCATTTGGCCATTGGTAACTGATTCAACCTCCAGCCTCTCTCCCTCCCCAGAGATGGAAGGTTGAGGTAAGCGAGAGATTGAAAGTCTCTAATCACAGGTTTGGCTCACAGTAATCACAGGGAAACAACCACAAATCTTAGGTACTTCCCAAAAGTCGTCTCGTTAACTTAACAAGACTCCATTTCTGCTCTCATTACTTAGAAAATTCCAGTAGTTCTAGGAGCTCTGCTAGAAATAGAGATGAAGACCAAATATATAGTTCTTATTGTAAATCACAATATCACAATGAGAAAGGCCCAAGACACTTCCATTTTTTGAGATGCCATGTATATTTAAAAATAAACAAGTGACATATTTACCGAAAATGCTGTATAATTATAGAAATAATTACTTCTAATGAAGTGTCATGATTCACACATTTTTGTTTTAACCCTTACAGTGATTTCCGGCCATATGGATAACCTCATTTACAGACCCTTGCAGTGTCCAAATGTGAAGCTATTTGTGACTGTGAAACCTGCTACTATTTATCACGAAAATTTTAATTACTTTGGGAATAATTATCATTTACCTTTTGTTTATATTACTTTTTCTGTGAGTGATTATCAAAACATGTGGGGTTTTTTCCCAATGGCCAAGTGGCTCAGATGGTTGTTTCGTCCCATACATCAAAAGGTTGAGATTTGTCCCCCCATCAGGGCACATGCCTGGGTTGGGGGCTCAATGCCCGATCAGGGCCCATTCTCTCTCACATCAATATCTTTCTTTCTGTCTGTTTGTCTCTCTTTCTAAAAAATCATAAACATATCCTCAGGTAAAGATTTCAAAAAAATTTTTTTCTATCTATTTAGAGATTTAGAGGCTCACTGTTTAACTTACGTCAGGAGTCAAAATGTCACGCTGTCTGGTGTGACTCAGTTGGTTGGAGGGCCATCCTGTACACCAATAGGTTGCGGGTTCGATTCCAGGTCAGGACACATACCATGGTTGCAGGGTTAATTCCCTGTTGGGGCATATATGGGAAACAACCAACTAATGTTTCTCACATCAGTGTTTCTCTTTCTCTTCCCTCTCTTCCCCCCTGCTCTCTCTCTAAAAGCAATGAAAAAAAAATGTCCTCAGGTGAGGATTTCTTTTTTAAATGCTTATAGGTGGGTATTATATGAACATTTAAAGCCACAAATAAAATACAAAGTCATAATCTCAACAGATAAAGTGTATGAAGGGTTTGGAGCTGGGGAAAAGGTGAAGGAATTAAGCAGTACAAAGTAGTATTTGCAGAATAGCCACAGAGACTGGATTCCAGCATGGGGTGAGACAGTATAGTAAGAAGCTAGGAAAATTCCTTGGCAAGTAGAATAGGGAAACTGAGACAGATAGCTGAACACAATGGCCGAGCAATTTACAACCAGATACAAAAGGTCACCTCCCTAGAGATAACATCTAGGCCTCAGGTGTATTTCAGCTCTGGGGGTAGAAAAGCAGCAAAACCAGAACTAGGTGAGCAACACCAGAACCAAATGTAATAACTGAGGTTCCCCTGACCTGGCACTGAGAAATCTCAACCCTAAAAGGACACAGCTTTAAAAATGATGAGTATTTCACTGAAACCCTCCTCTGAGTACTGTCTCCCTCTGGGGAGCAACCCTGTCCACTCCCTTTTCCTTCTTCTTCCCCTACTTCTTTCTTCACAGGCAAGGGTCTCCTAAACCCTAAGGCAATAGGCAGCTGACAGCTTGTCCCAGGCTAATCCCCTGAACCTGTCCCCAAAGCCCCTTTTTCTCTGACTTCCCAGTGAGCTATGGCAGCCCAACCTAGATTCTCTTCTTGCCTCTTCTGTGCTAAGCCCTTCCTTGTTTCACCATCCCCAGCTTTAGTAAAGGGATCCTCATAGTCACCTAGACTCATGTTATGAAATGTTTTCTATATGAAGTCAAGAACCCACACACTACAGCTGGCCCTAGGCAGACCCACTCTGGGCCACACCCCTGTCCAGTAACAGGAGAATATAGTCAATAACTGGGTACAGGGCCAGGTGGGTTCATGGGCTGGGGCATACAGGAGGGTGTGGGGGTCAATGGACATGGCCCTTCCTTCTCCCATGGTTGAGGGCTGGTCAGATGGCCACTGGCCAGAAGGAATGTGTATTGTTTTGGGAATGGATTGTAACTCCCTCATCTCCTTTTGGGAGCGGCTTTTTGTCCTATGACTGCTTCCTAACTTTTTCTTTCTGCACGTACACATTAAGATAACATAGTACACATTGAGATAATATAGTTTAGAGTAGTGTGTAGCACGTGTGCCTCCTTTGTCTAGAATCTTTTATAATGAGCCTCAGACTGGAGGAGGTACAGTCTCTCTCGCACTGACCTGCCACCATCAGTGTGCTCCCAGTAATGTGAGTGATAAACAGCATGTCCACATCTGTTGGTCCTCTGGGTGATTTTTTCAGAATATTATGAAGACTTAAGCAGCTCCCCAGTTTAGAGCTCTTGTGCCACATGGGGGAACCACTCTGTAGAGTATATGATTTTCTGGCCACTTTGCTATACATCTGAAACTGGTACAGAATGGTATTGAATGTAAACTGTGGTTGTAAAATAATTTTTAAAAAAGAACATCAAAAAATGAGAAAGCATGTAAAGCGGATTGGTAGCAAGTATCTCCAGGGAATTTTAGACCTACCTTTGATATACAGAAAATTTATCATAGTGTATTTCAGGGCTGCAAGTGGAATAATTCCATTTATACCACTGAGCACATCTGTGAATCTTTCGCTTCAGGAGAGTGGAAAGGCCAATTACCTGACACCTTCTAGAAGGTCAGCACCATGGCTGAACTGATTCTGGGGCAGCAGAAAATGGTCTACCTTCATCTTCATCTCTGTTTTTTGACTACAACTTTAGGACATCTCAGAAAGATGTCCATTCATCCCCAACGAGAGCAAATGCTTCAAAGCCAAAAGGCAGGTGGTCCATTAATGCCTTTGCACCTAAGGGTTGATGTTAGAGGGGTAGAAAAAGAAAAAGAAAAAGAAATAGAAAACTGTGTTATAAATCAATACACATTGAAGTCTGAAGATGCTTTAGCTCCATATCGTATCTGAGAAAGAAAACACTCAAGAATAAGGAAATTGTAAAAAAAAAAAAAAACAAACATCCAAGAATAAGGAAATTGCACAGTTATAATTTTCCACTATAACACAGTATCAGCTACATTTTGCCTTCCTTTGAGATACTCAGATGAAAGACAGGCATGTGTGAATGCAAATTGTTATCATCTACCTCTTTGAGGATGTGGTTATTTAGTAATCATTCTCATTTAAGTTATTCTCACTGTTCTATGCATGGCTATGTTTCTAGCTCAGGAGGAAAGTAATTATTATCATAAAAGGCACCCTATTTCAGAGCCCAGTAAAAGTTAAAGCCACAAGGAAATGAATCATACTGAACAAGAGTTAGTTAAGGCTTCCAGGCAAAAATGCGTTCATGCTGCAGAATTAAATTAAGCCTGCTTGTATCAGCTCTCACTGCTAAGTTCCTTAGGATGTATGCTATCTATGTAAAAAAAGCCTCATGTGCTCATGTTTTCTATTTCCTGAGTCATTTGGACATCTGAGCTGAAAGGATAAAAGGGCCACCATTCACATCATCCCAGGTCCCCTGAAGGTGGACTACACGGCCTGACATAGCAGACCTAGTGTAGACAATACTTGGAAGGAGACTAAATGAAGATTAAAAATCTCAATAAGGATGCTCTTATAGTGGTGCAGGTGAGAAGACACATCCTGAACACAGACATTCCCTGAGAGGACGAAGGTGAGGAATCAGTGTAGTGAAACGTTAGGAGGTAGACTCAGTAGGTCTCGGTGGATAACAAGTAGTTAGAAAGGATTCTGCCCTCACACTGGGAACTGCAGAATGTTCTCAGTCACCACGTCTTGTCTAAATCATTGTATTCTCCCTTCTTTACTTCAAAGCAGGTCATCGTATATAGGTGTGCTCTTGTGATCATAAAGAGTAGTACAGAGCCAGGTATTTCTCCATTTTCCAATAAAATTGGTTAAGGCCTGCAGACTCACCAATGGCTCTCTTTCCCAGCAACATGCCAGCAAACAACCTGGAAATCAATACTAATTAATCTCCAGGCAAGGCACTATCAGTTGGCTTGGTGAAGAACAAACTTTGGGAAACATCAATATCCTCTACGGCATGAAGAATCTCCTGGAGTACTGATAGATATACTTCATTTTGGCTTCAAAAGGCATTTATAGCCCTGGCTGGTGTGGCTCAGTGGACTGAGTGCCTGCCTGTGAACTAAAGGGTCTCAGGTTAAGACTGGGTTCAATTCCCAGTCAGGGCACATGCCTGGGTTGTGTGCCAGGTCCCCAGTAGGGGGCACATGAGAGGCAACCATACATTGCTGCTTCCCTCCCTGTCTTTCTCCCCTTCTCTAAAAATAAATAAGTAATTTTTTTAAAAGCATTTACATACATCCTCAGTAACATATTAGAAATAAACTAGGGACACAGGTTGTGGCCTTCAGGTGGATGTTCCAGAGAAAGATTAGTGGAAATTGAAATAAAGTTCATGAGCCCTTGCCATTGGCCTGGTCCAAAGCTGCACCGGGAGGGACTGGCAACTTTGTTTTTTCTAATTTATTTACTGAGGAAATGCTTTCCCGCAATTTGTTAACTCCAAAGTGTTAGAATGGATCAAAGGCGGGACTTAAGGTCAGACACACTTGTTCCATATCGACGAGTGGATAGAAAGTGGGTGTTGGAGAAAGTAAACAGAGACTTCTATACATGCTCCAGCTTTTCTGCGGGTCTTTGCTTATGACACAAAGCTTTTTGGCTTAAATTGTGCTTCAGTGGACATCGCGCTGTGTCTGCAGCTGAGTGTCCTTGTTTTCACAATGATGTCAGACGTTGCATGAAGAACGGCTGGTGTGGTAATTCAGACCTAACTAGGAGAGAAAAGGTGATTTGTGAAAATGTGGCACCAACGTAGCAAGTAAAGCTAACTACGCGAATCCCACACATTTCCAGGAGCAGAGAACAGAAAGTCCCATTTTATCTGAAGAAGATCTGTGTAAAATCTTTGGATGAGGGAGATAGGAAGATGGCGGCAACATAGGTGGGAGCGGAATCCACTTCCCCTCAGCGCCAGGGAAATACCTAGCTGATCTGAGGAGCAGAGCGAACAGCCAACAGTACTCCAGCATATACGAAGATTAGAGACCAAAGATAGAGGACATTGAAAGATCTGACGATGAGACAACAAAACCTGGAGGGCTGAAAAGACTAGAGTTAGACCGTGTTAAACACATAAATGTCAGCTCAAGACCAGTGAGCACAGGAGAGTAAGGAGACAGCACCACCGAATCCCATTGGCATTCTACCATAGAAGTTCATATCATAAATCCAGGGAGTCAGAACAAAGCAATTTAAGAAGCAGAGGCCAACAAGAAGAGCCTCACAAACAATGGGAAGACAAAGAAACAATTCCCAAATGAAAGGAAAGGAGGAAGTCTCAGAAAGAATACTAACCGAAAAAGAGGCAACTCAACTATCAGATTCTGAGTTCAAAGCAATGGTCATCAGGAAGCTCACTGAGCTCTCTGAGCTCAAAGAGAACTACCAGAAACTACAAGGAAACTACAATGAACTCACTGCAAACTATATCAACATGAAAAAGGAAATAGAAAATATCAACAAGAGCCAAGAGGAAATGAAGAATACAATTTCTGAATTGAAGAACACAGTAGAAGGAATTAAAAGCAGACTTGATGAAGCAGAGGATCGGATCAGCGAGCTGGAGGATAAAGTAGAAAAAAACACCCAGAAGGAGCAAGAAAAGGAAAAGAGGCTCAGAAAGAATGAAGAGGCAATAAGGGAAATGCAGGACAACATGAAACGTAACAATATCCGTATAATAGGAATACCAGAAGGAGAAGAAGAAGAGCAAGGGATAGAAAACCTGTTTGAAAAAGTAATGATGGAAAATTTCCCTAATCTGAGGAGAGAAAAAGTCACCCAAATCCAGGAATCACAGAGAGTCCCAAGCAAAAGGAACCCAAAGAGACCCACTGCAAGACACATCATAATTAAAATGGCAAATTTCCAAGACAAAGAGAGGATCTTAAAGGCAGCAAGGGAGAAAAAGGAAGTAACATACAAGGGAGCCCCAATAAGGTTAGCAACTGACTTCTCAATGGAAACGCTCCAAGCCAGAAGAGAATGGCAAAAAATATTCCAAGTAATGAGAACCAGAGGCCTGCAACCAAGACTACTTTACCCAGCAAGGCTCTCAATTAAGATAGAAGACCAAATAAAGAGTTTCCCAGACAAAAGAAGTCTAAAAGAATACAGCTCCACCAAACCAGTTCTGCAAGAGATGCTAAAGGGACTGCTTTAAGGAAAGGAAGGAAAAGAGAAAGACAGAGGAACACAGGTAGGAAATAATGGCAATGAATAACTACCTATCGATAATAACCTTAAATGTAAATGGATTAAATGCTCCAATCAAAAGACATAGAACAGCTGAATGGATAAGAAAACATGACCCACACATATGCTGCCTACAAGAAACCCATCTCAGGACAAAAGACTTACACAGACTGAAAGTGAAGGGCTGGAAACAAATTTTCCAAGCAAACGGACAGGAAAAAAAAGCAGGGGTAGCAATACTCATATCAGACAAAATAGACTTCCAAAGAAGGGCCATAAAGAGAGATCCAGAAGGTCACTTCATAATACTCAAAGGAAGAATCCACCAAGAAGACATAAACATTATAAATATATATGCACCCAACATAGGAGCACCCAAATACATAAAGAAAATCTTGGAGGACTTCAAGAATGATATTGACAGCAACACAATTATAGTAGGGGATTTTAACACACCACTATCAAAAATGGACAGGTCTTCCAAACAAAAGATCAACAAAGATATTGTGTCACTTAACAATACCCTAGAGGAAATGGACTTAACTGATATATACAGAGCTTTTCATCCCAAAGAAGCAAAATACACATTCTTTTCAAGTGTCCATGGAACTTTTTCAAAGATAGACCACATGATAGGACACAAAGCAAGCCTCAACAAATTCAAGAAAATTGAAATCATATCAAGCATCTTCTCTGACCACAAGGGTCTGAAACTAGAAACCAACCCCAAGGGTAAAAACCCAAAACACTCAAAAACATGGAGGCTGAATAGCATGCTATTAAACAATGAATGGGTCAAGAACGAGATTAGGGAAGAAATCAAAAACTTCCTGGAAACAAATGAAAACGAACTCACAACAACCCAAAACCTATGGGACACAGCAAAGGCAGTCCTGAGAGGGAAGTTCATAGCAATACAGGCCTACCTTAAGAAGTTAGAAACAGTTCAAACAAACAACCTAACCCTATGCCTACAAGAACTGGAGGAACAACAACAAAGACAGCCCAGAGCAAGCAGAAGGAAGGAAATAACCAAGATCAGAGCAGAACTAAATGACATAGAGACTAAAAGCACAATTGTAAGGATCAATGAATCCAGGAGCTGGTTCTTTGAAAAGATAAACAAAATCGACAAGCCTTTAAGTAGGCTCATCAAGAAAAAAAGAGAGAGGATCCAAATAAACAGAATTAGAAATGAAAGTGGAGAGATTACAACTGATACCACAGAAATACAAAGGATCGTAAGAAATTACTATGAAGACCTGTATGCTAAGAAATTTGAAAACCTAGATGAAATGGACACATTTCTAGAAAAATATAATCTTCCAAAACTGAATGAAGAAGAAGCAGAAAACCTGAACAGACCAATATCAGCAAAGGAAATTGAAGCAGTCATCAAGAAACTCCCATCACAGAAAAGCCCTGGACCAGATGGCTTCACAGGAGATTTCTACAAAGTATTTAAGGAAGAACTAACCCCTATCCTTCACAGACTATTCGAAAAAATCCAAACTGATGGAAGACTCCCAAACTCTTTTTATGAAGCCAACATCATCCTAATCCCAAAACCAGATAAAGACACAACGAAGAAAGAAAACTTCAGGCCAATATCGCTGATGAACATAGATGCTAAAATTCTCAACAAAATATTAGCAAACCGCATCCAGCAATATATTAAAAAGATCATCCACCATGACCAAGTGGGATTCATCCCAGGGATGCAAGGATGGTACAATATTCGCAAATCAATAAACATAATACATCACATCAACAACAGCAAAGACAAAAATCACATGATCATATCAATAGATGCGGAAAAAGCGTTCGATAAGATACAGCATCCATTTCTGATAAAAACACTCAGCAAAGTGGGAATAAAGGGAGCAGTCCTCAACATAATTAAGGCCATATATGAGAGACCTACAGCCAACATCACACTCAATGGACAAAAACTTAGAGCTTTCCCACTAAGATCAGGAACTAGACAAGGATGCCCTCTCTCACCACTCCTATTCAACATAGTATTGGAAGTCCTAGCCACAGCAATCAGACAAGAAAAAGCAATAAAAGGCATCCAAATTGGAAAGGAGGAAATGAAACTGTCACTGTTTGCAGACGACATGATAGTGTACATGGAAAACCCTATAGACTCCACTCAAAAACTACTCGACCTAATAAATGAATTTGGCAAAATAGCTGGATACAGAGTCAATACCCAGAAATCAAAGGCATTCCTGTACACCAACAATGAAACTGCAGAAACACAAATCAGGAAAAAAATCCCATTCGATATAGCAACAAGAAAAATAAAGTACCTAGGAATAAACCTAACCAAGGAGGTAAAAGACCTGTACTCAGAAAACTACACAACACTGAAGAAAGAAATTAAGGAAGATACAAACAAATGGAAGCATGTACCATGTTCATGGATTGGAAGAATTAACATCATCAAAATGGCCATACTACCCAAAGCAATTTATAGATTCAATGCAATCCCTATTAGAGTACCCATGACATATTTCACAGATATAGAACAAACATTGCAGAAATTCATATGGAACCATAAACGACCTCGAATAGCAGCAGCAATTTTGAGAAAGAAGGACAAAGCAGGAGGGATCACAATACCTGATATCAAACTGTATTACAAGGCCACTGTAATCAAAACAGCCTGGTACTGGCATAAAAACAGGCACATAGACCAATGGAACAGAATAGAGAGCCCAGAAATAAACTCAAATCTATACGATCAATTAATATTCGACAAAGGAGGCAGGAGCATAAAATGGAGCAAAAACAGTCTCTTCAACAGATGGTGTTGGGAGATCTGGACAGCTACGTGCAAAAAAATGAAACTCGATCACCAACTTACACCATACACGAAAATAAACTCAAGAAGGATAAAAGACTTAAATATAAGTCGTAACACCATAAAAGTCCTTGAGGAAAACATTGGCAGGAAAATCTCAGACATTCCACGCAGCAACATCCTCACAGACACATCCCCTAAAGCAAGGGACATAAAGGAAAGAATAAACAAATGGGACCTCATCAAAATAAAAAGCTTCTGCAGGGCTAAAGAAAACAGCACCAAATTACAAAGAGAACCAACAGTATGGGAAAACATATTTGCCAATGATACCTCAGACAAGGGCCTGATCTCCAAAATATACAAAGAACTCACACGACTCCACTCCAGGAAGACAAACAACCCAATTAAAAAATGGGCAAAGGACTTGAACAGACACTTCTCCAAGGAAGACATACAGAGGGCCCAGAGACATATGAAAAGATGCTCAGCATCACTAGCCATCAGAGAGATGCAAATTAAAACCATAATGAGGTACCATCTCACACCAGTCAGAGTGGCCGACATAAACAAATCCACAAACAAATGTAGGAGAGGATGCGGAGAAAAGGGAACCCTCGTGCACTGTTGGTGGGAATGCAGACTGGTGAGGCCACTGTGGAAAACAGTATGGAATTTCCTCAGAAAACTAAAAATGGAACTGCCCTTTGACCCAGTAATTCTGCTGCTGGGATTATACCCTAAGAACACTGAAACACCAATCCAAAAGAAGCTGTGCACCCCAATGTTCATAGCAGCACAATTTACAATAGCCAAGTACTGGAAGCAACCGAAGTGCCCATCAGCAAACGAGTGGATCCAAAAACTATGGTATATTTACACAATGGAATTCTACGCAGCAGAGAGAAAGAAGGAGCTTATACCCTTTGCAACAGCATGGATGAAACTGGAGAGCATTATGCTAAGTGAAACAAGCCAGGAAGTGAGGGACAAATACCATATGATCTCACCTTTAACTGGAACATAAGCAATAGAAGGAAAAAGCAAACAAATTACAACCAGAGTCATTGAAGTTAAGAACAATCTAACAATAGCCAGGGCGGGGGTGGGGGGTGGGGGCGGGGACAGTGGGTAGAGGGGATTACAGGAACTACTATAAAGGACACATGGACAAAACCAAGGGGGAGGGTGGAGAGGGGGGAGGGAGGTGGGTTCAGCTGGGGTGGGGTGGAGGGATGGGGAGAAAAGGCATACAACTGTAATTGAATAACAATAAAAAAAAGAAAAAAAAATCTTTGGATGAAACAGTATATTTTTTTGGATAAATTCCTGTAAGTGATGTTGCTCAATAAAATCATAGTGGTATTTAAAAAAAAAACAAAAAAAAAACAAAGTGTTAGAATGTACTGGGATATGGAGGACCTAAGCCACCGCCTATGCTGGAACAAAGAAGGTAGGCGTCACCGTCTAAATACCTGACCACGAGATCCCTTTATCAAAAGTAACTGAGGCGTAGCCGTAGCCGCTTGGCACCCTGCTGGAAACCACTTGAATCCTCACTGCCCCTCCCCTCTCCTTCCAGTTTTTCCCAGAGGCAAGGCCCATAAATCTCTCGGACTTTCAGTCCCGTATCAGCCATCCAGATCAGAGGGCATTCTCTTGCAAACGCCTGTACACCTGGGGCAGATCAGCAGGGTGACCCACCCTCCCCGGAGGTCCGCAACTTACCCTTAAATCGTCCTCCCCTTTCCCTGGCTGCTGTAGTCTCCTTGGACTCAGCCCGTTGGGTCGCAGTGTCCATCCAGTCTTGAATAAAGGCCCTTAACTGGACCTTTTTGGCTCCCCGTCCTTTCTTAGCCACCTCGGCTACCTAACACAAGTGTTACCCGATACCTTTTTTTTTAATGTATACTAAATTTTATATGTTGAAGGGGACCAAGAGTTTTGCCTTTTGGGATATTGATTTTAAGCTGGTAATTAAGAAACAAGACTCAGAAAGTTCCTTTGACCTCCTGGTTCCCTGCCCAAGAGATTCAGATAGAAAAACCTGCTTCAGGAAGTCTTCAGATGTTTGCCTTAGCCTAATTTGAATTAAGTATGATAAATAGGAGGGCTTCAGGCTTGGGTGTTAGCTAGATACACTGAGTGGCCCTTTGTTCCTGCATCACCGCGCAAGAATTTCACTGCGGTGTGTGTTCCACTATTCTCAACTACCTGTAAATTGCCCATTCTCACTTTTAAAGTCTAAGTCCCCATTCCTCCCCTTTTCTCCTTTGTCCAAAAGGACTTGTCCCCAATGTCCCACTGTGTTTGGAATTTTCATGCCTATGTGAATGCCCCATGTGCACGTATTAAAAATTTGATTTTCAAAGAATAAGAAAAAGAAGGGCTTGGTCACCCTCATTTGGAGGCGCCTACATAGAGCAGGCCATGGGAGAGGCGAGGAGGGTGCTAGTGCGGCGCTGCTGGGGGCCCTTGCCAAGACCGGGACTGCTGGCGGGGCTGCGCGGGTACCTTGGCGGGCAGCCCGGGTCCAGGAGAAGCCGCCCTTAATCGTGCTCTCGCTAAGCACCGACCACTGGCCCGAAAGGCGCTGCGGGCGCTGCCCGTCAGGTACCTGGGCGGGGCTAAGAGGGACTCACTGCGGAGGGCGCAGATGTCCGGCCTGTGCGGCGGACCCACTTTGGACCCGCGCTGGGGAAAGCGGCGGCGCCAGAGGGACCTGCAAGGGTGTGGGCCCAGATCCCCTCGAATCCCGGCGCCCGGAAGGTGCGCAGCACCGCCTGGGGGCCGTTCTGCTCCCCACTCTCCAGGCCCTGTTTTCCAGGCGCCACGCGCACCCGATGCCATAGGCCTGCTCCCTTCCGTCCAGTCCGACCACCTCCCCACCTCCCCGTCCCTTTGCGTGTAAGGAAAGAGGAGCTCAGAGAAATTAAGCGATTGCCCAGGGTCATCAGCTGAGCTGACTGGGACAAAAAGGGGGTCTGAGTCCTCCCCTGCCTCTAATTCGTACTCTCTAAACCCCTAGGCTTCTTAACAGGTACAGGCATCCCCTTGCTCACCCATTGTCTTACTCCTTCGCTCCCTATCTCCCCTTTTATAAAAAATTTGATTTTCTCCTGTTAATCTGTGTCTGTTAATTTGACCTTCAGCCCAGCCAGAAGAATTTAGACGGTGGGAAGAAAAGTATAAGCATTGTTTCAGCCCTCACATGTTTTAGTGATCGCCCGAGGACACACAATAACTTTGGCGCTTTGCACTTTCAGGAAAATCAGGATCTGGAAACCTAATAACCAAGTAATGCTTCTCTTGGTGCACTTAATTGGAAAGAGGCTGGTAGTAGTAGGGGAAGGAAAAAGGAGAGCATATTGAGATTTTTCAAGGAATGTTATTGTTTTATACAAACATTTCAGTATTTATGTATCATTGGGGCAGATCTGTAGGGCCTGACGCTTATACAACTTTAGAGGTCCCTCTTTAAGCACGAGTATAAAATGATGGCCCCTCACTGGCTCAGCGGGTTGGGCATTGTGCTGCAAACCTAGACGTCCCCGGCTGATTCCTAGTCAGGGCACTTGCCGGGGTTGGGGGCATGAGAGAGGCAGCAGACCAGTGTATCTCTGGCACTTTGTCGTTTCTTTCCCTCTCTTTCTCCCTCCCTCCCCCTCTCTCTCAAATAAATAAATAAAATCTTTTAAAAAATAAAAACTATTATTGTTAGTCCTTGACAGATGGTAAGGTGTTATTATTAGTACAGATGGAAAGCTAGTTTTAATTGGCTGAGTAACTTGCTTAAGAAATAAAATGTTGTGTGGTATAAGAAAATGTCTTTGCTTTCAAGCCACCAGTCGGGCCCTGGAATTCTACTGTTTCTACAAGTTCCAGCATTAAATCCCTTCACACACCCGGTTCAGAAGTCTCCAGCAGCTTTTATTTTCCCCTTGGAATTTTTCTGAAGTTTTCAACTTCCCAGGGTCTCCAGAGGCACACCTTAGGTAATTATGTTTAAAAGTTCACAGCTCTGGCCGTGCGGTCCATCCAGCCGGTTGGAGTGCGGCACCAAAAGGCTGAAGGATCTATTCTCGGTCTGAGCACATACCTAAGTTTCGGGGTCTATCCCCTTATGGGGCGCGTTCGGGGAGGCGACCAATCAAAGTTTCTCTCCCAAATCAATGTCTCTGTCTCTGTCTCTCTCCACCCCACCCCCACCTCTCTCCCTCCCTTTGGGTCTCTCTAAAAATCAATACTCGTATCCTTGGGTGAGGGTTTTAAAAAAACACAAAAAGGGTCAGTAATGTTATTAATTCGTTCATACAGTAGTCCCCTCATAAATAAAAACGTTCACATATTTAGCATTCCCAAATTGTGGGAGGAGGGAACAGAAAAGAGGAGGGAAAAAGTGCCTCTGGGTGGCAGGAAGTGGGAGGAGACTTTTTAAAAAGCAATCTTGGGCCACGGTCCGCATCAGAAGCAAGAAGATTTTCTTTTTAGCAACTTCGTGTTCTATTCTGAGTATGGAAAATGCAAAAGGCAAGAAGGTAAGTACATTTTAGTCGCTTTGTTTTCTGGTTTTGTGAGTCTCCCTCTTCATGGACACTGCTTCTTTTGAGAAAAAATAGTCCCTTAGGGTTTTTCTCTCTACACTTGGTTGGTTTGTTTGTTTTAAAGTAAAGTTCTATTTATAATTGCAGCCTGGTATATAAGAGTGAGAAAATAATATGAAATGGGTTACCTGTTTTGTTTTGAGGAAATATTTATCTTGTCAGCAGAATCAATGATCAGAGCTAGAAGGAAAGGGTAATGGCAAAAAAGGGGAGGTGAGGCCAAGACTTTAGGAAGAGTCACTTGACTGAGGCTGAGTGAAAAAACGAGTTCCTTTAACTTCTCTTCGGAGGTTACAGGTTCTAAACCAACGGTGGTGGGTCTGAGCTTGTCTTTTTTTTCCCCAGGTCATTAGAGACAAGAAATAAATAATTAGAAGCCACACATACTGATGAGCACCGCATACAGAAACGAAAGGTGAAAAGGCTTTGAGGCTTAGTGCTGTGGGGGCTAAAAGAATAATACTTTTCCTCCTACCTTCTCAGTTATTCTGGCTGGGCTAATAATCAAATTAACGGAGACAGATTAATGGGAGAAAATAAAGTTTTAATACATGTTCATGGGGAATTCACCTGAGCCTGAAAATGCCCCAAGGCAGCGGGGCAATATTGACGTTTTGGACAAAAGAGAAAAGGGAGGATGGAGTCTTGGATTTTCGAAGTAAGAATGGGGAATTTACAGGTAGCTGAGTGAGAGCTAAACTTACATGGCAGGAAAATCCTTCCTTCGCGATTCAGAAACTGGGGGACGTGGAGGTGTCTAGCCCACAGACCCCTGCCTGAACCCCTCCGGTCTATCATACTTAATTCCAATTAGGCTAAAGTGAACATCCTAACACCTCCTTCCTTAAACAGGTTTCTGTCTGAATCTCTTGGGAAGGAAGGGGGTGAGGGTCAAACGTTCTCCGAGTCTTGTTTCTGTAATAAATGGCTTACGACCAATATCCCAAAAAGGCAGCTTCAGGGCGGCAAAGGTTTGATTTCTTCCAGTGAAGAATTGAACTCCGCCAAGGAAACCTGACTGCTTTCAGAGTCTCTTCCTAGAACCCGGTTGCTTTTGCCCTTTCAGTTTTAAGACTTTTGTGAGTCTCAAAAGTGAGTATTTTATGAAAGAGTTTTGCAAATGTAAAATTTGAATAAGAATGTTAAAATGCTATAGACTTATTAAAAAAAAAGTCACACAAATGTTAATTTGTCCTGCACCCCCACTGTGTTGGACAATGGAGAGATTTTAGCTGAGGGAGTCAGTTGACTTTGTTCTGAAATGCCTAGTTGTGTGTCCTTAGTCTTGTAACCTCCAATCCTCAGCATTTAAAAAACAAACTAATAAGTTGTCACCAGATTGCTGTGAGAATTAAATGGAAGAAAATAAGGAATGTGTCGAACAATATTTGAGAGAAGGTAGAGACTCAATAAATGTTAGTTTCTCCGTGTCACCATTGTTCTCTCGTTTCTTTCTATTCAAATAACCAACAAGTATTGAGTGTCTAATGTGAAAGGGAAAGAAATTCTACCTTTGTGGGGCTTATAATCAAATAGTGTAACAGACATTAATTAAATCTCAAACATAAAACTACAATCGACGGGTGATGGGAATGAGGAAATACGTAGTAGATTGGACTTGGTCTGTAAAGCCTACAAATGGTTGCTAGATGAACTAACGCTTGAAGTGAGTTTCTAAAAGATAAAGATTTTAAAATGTAAATAGAAATGGGTAGGGGTGGAGCTGAGGGAAATCCCTTCAGGTCAAAGGAACTGGATTGGAAAGGAAAGGAATGCTGTGACTGTATGGAGTTAACTTGGTAATGGAGAAGAATAGGAGAACGCGGAATGGAAGATAAGAGGCTGGTAGGTTGGCTATCTTACTTGAAGAGGTCAAGAACAAAGAATTGGGGGGAAAAAAATCTTCCAGGTGAGTAATGAGGCTAATGTGGGTGATATAAGGGCTTCCTCCAAAGCAGAGCAATTTCCTCTATTATTCGTATTCATATTTTCTGTCTTCTCTCATACATTCAAATTGGCCTTCTCCCATTTCTCCGTCCTCACTTTGTTGTCTTATAAATAAACCTGGGCATTAAGATGAGACCCATTAAGAAAATACACACTGCCAGTGGAGTTCAGTGACTGTCTTGGTGTCGTGGGTGTGGCTTACCTTAAGGCGGGTAATGTAATGTGGTGGGTGAGACCAGAGGAACGACTGACTGGCTCTTCTGTCCCCAGTGTAAGTCCAAAAAGAAGTCAGGGGCAGGGAAAATGGCTTCCAAATTCCAACCAGTAAAAGCCGAAGAGGAACACGAGGCTGCTGGTGAATTAAGTACAGAAAGAACCTCAGGGAAGGAAACCAAACGGAAAAGATCTAGGAAAGATGACAAAGGTAAGCGGTCATCAAGTCCCTTAAATACCATTTCTTAGGGTTTAAGAAGCCTGAGGAGTTTTTCTGGAGTAGACAAGAGACTTTTGCCCTTTATACTGCAAATCCTACACTTCCTTTGAAGCCTTTGAGTCACCTGTTAATACTTTCTGGCTCCTAACTCCCACAATATATTTGGTTCTAATCATTTTGCTTTCTCCCTGACAAGGAGAAAATTCTGATATGTTCTCAATTACAGTGAGTCAAGACTGAGAGAAAGACAAAACGGTTTGTTGGTGACTGTGGGCTAGCTGAGAAAGGACTATTCACCTTCCTTCTGTGTTTGTTGGAGCTTGGATTAAATTCCTGGTGGCTTTTTCTGCAGATTATTTTTAGCTAGGCACTATCAAACTCCAGAAGTTGCGGTGGTTTCTTTTTATGTGGGCTTTGTGACTGCGCCTCTCCCAGTCCTCACCTCACCTCACTTCACCATCTCCCACTTCTCTGCCCATAGCCAATGTGAATTCTTTTAGGTGGCTTATACCTTTCCTCCCCCTCCTGCTACTTAAGAAACACTTCCGTAGGCCCCATCCAAGTAGCTCAGTAGGTTAGTGTTACAGGATACGCCCAGGTTGCAGATTTGATCCCCAGTCAGCACACATGCAAAAAGCCACCAATAAATAACAAATCGATGGGTTGTTGGGGGTTTTTTTTCCTCTCTCTCTCTCCCTCTCTCTCTCTCTCTCTCTCTCTCTCTCTCTCTCTCTCTCCCCCTCTCTCCCCCTCCCTCCTCCCCCTTTCTCCCTCTCTTAAAAACAAACAAACAAAAAAGCCCACACACTTATAAATTCTCAGGTTGTTGCACATGTATACCTTTTCCACCTCGCAAAGCTCCTGGTGGTTTGGGCTTCATGTCCCAAGACCTGTCACCTTTTTAGCTAGCATTTTTGGGTAAATAAAACCTTTCTTTAAAATAAGACTTTTGGCTATGGAAATTAAAATTTTTGTTTTAACTCATGGCTTGGAGTTAAAGACTCTGTGTGCAATGGTTTGGGGATGGACCAAGGTAAGTTTGAAGTCACATTCTTGAAACTCCACATTCTTGAAACTCCACTTCCTTTTTTTAAAAGTGAGGATAATACCAATTGGGCTGAGTCGGGGGTGGGGTGGAAGGTTGTAATTTACGTAGAATGATTAGGTAAAATGCCTAAACTGTTTACCGGTCTAGTAATGTGAAACTCTGTTCTACAAGCCTGACTGAATGCTGTGTGTGAGGGGCAGCAGGAGACCGGTGTGCGGTGAGAACAGTGCTGCCCTGATGGGGTGGGCTGCCAGGTTTATGGGTAAATAAATGCTTGTGGCATTGCTGAGAAGTTTATCTGTTTTGCGAGAGATCGAGGCATCGCTGAGAATTTATGGTCTCAGGTCTAAAACTTCTATCATTCCCCTGGATTGGAAATGTCTAGGCAACCTCCTTGGAGTCTAGATCGAGGAGCTCAAAAGTATGTGTGAGTAGTGGGGGGGGTTAGGAAGTAAAAACTATGGAACTCAGAAGTATTAAGTCCTAGGTTTGAGGTCTGTCCCTTTGAGGTTTTGTGGTCTATCATAAGTCTTTAAACTGTACAATGGGGACTGTACTGTGATAACTAAAAGTGATTGTACTTCTGACATTTTGAAAGGTTACACAAAAGTTAATTGTTACTAATTTTATCCCATTCTCCTTCAGCTTCCTGTCCACAAGAGATGGAACAAGGCAATAAGAAAGTCAGAATTCGGAAGAAGATCCCAATTCCTCCCTTGCCTCTTAAATTGCCACCAGTTGACCTGCTTCACCGAGACATCGTGAGGGCTTGGTGCCAGCAATTAAAGCTGAGCACCAAAGGCTTGGTGAGAGCCCAGGGCATTAAACATGCTGCGGGGAGGAAGGGTAGGAACCTTACTTTAATCGTTAACTCATTAGCTCTCATTAATTCATTTTTCCAATCTTAGAAAGTGGAAGCATATAAGAGGCTGTGTGAATATGCTTACCCCAATCAAAAGGTGAGTGATTTGTAGGAAATTTGGCAGAGTAGAAGTTTTCGTTCTTATCCTAATTACCTACTTTAACATGAAAAAGTGAGTAAAGGCATTGTCTTGGCCACTCCTTCTCCCTCTCCCTCTAAAGGGACAATATCCCCTGTCCTCACTGTTCACCAGTTCTTCAAAGAGTTATAAAAATGAGGCTGCGCTTCTGATAGCACTTTATAATCTTTTCAACCCTCTTTGTAGTATATTCCCGTCTCCTCAAAGGAGGCCCGGGTGTTGACAGAATCAAAAAGAAAACTGAAGATGGAAAAGGAGGGAATGACCCTGGAAAGTTTTGGTCTTCCTGAAGTGACTGCTCTCCCTGAGGAGGGGGTGCCTGGTCTTGGAGGGGCTACTTCTCTGCCTGAGGGAATGGACAGCATTGCCATGACAACTTCCACGCCAGAAGCTGTGTTTACCTCCTGGAGCAGAATCTCAGCCAGTACTGAGGAGATGGAGACATTGCAGTCACCACAAGAGGCCTCTGGTAAGCCTGAGATCAAAAGCTGGTTCTGGTTCAGATGAGTAAATGCAGTTAATTGATACTCATCTCTGATAAACTTTACAACAGGTATATTAAAATTACCTGAAGGACTGGTGATTCCTGCTGCCGCATCCCACACCCCCCATCCCCAACTTAGTTTCTGATTCAGGTCTGAGATGGGGCCTGAGAGCGTGCATTTCTAAAAATTTTCCAGACCCAGCTGATGATGCTAGCCAGGGGACCACTACGCTTTGAGAAACCACTGCTCTAACTTGCTGATGTCATCACAAGGGGATAGCAATCTGTTTGGATTCATTTCTTTCCTCTCTGTAAGGACTTAGAAGTAAGGGTGGGCTCTAAAATTAACTGCCTGAACTTAAGCCCTGGATCTTCTACTATCTTTTAAGTGAGTGATATTAACAAACTATTTAAACTAGTTCCCAATTTCTTCACTGCAAAATAGGTTAATAATACTTATAATGCCTATGTCATTACCTTGTAAAAATTACGGAAGACCATTATTAAGATACCGTTAAGGAAAACCATAAACTGGTGATCTCAATAAACTGCCCGTTAGAGCTGACGCCCCTGAAGCTATTTCATGAAGGCTATGCCAGACCAATGTGGTTTAGTCTTTCTATTAAAGGAAACCAGAATAGGTAGGTCTTCCACAGATATACCTCTTCGACATAAAAAAAATTGTTTTGAGGTGAATGCAAATAAACAAACTCAGAAAAAAACTTCTCCTTTTCTGCCTAAAGGCAGGATGTAAATTCTTGTTCTGGAGACACTCTTATAGACTGAGAGATGGTACCAGGGGCCTCTGCAAGCAAACTTCACTCCATTAGTCTCCTCCCATTTGTTCGCCTTCCCACAGTTCACCACCCTTGGGGGCCTAAAACTGCTCTCCTTTGTCCTGTCATTTTTCTACAAATTTATTCTTTGTAGAACATGTTGTATAAGATGGAATTCTAAGCCACCATTCTGAATTAGTTTTTGGTGTGTTTTCTCTTACCTGGTGTGCACTTCACACATTAATAAACTGTTTTTCTTTTACTCATCTATCTTTTTGCTAGAGTCCCAGGTGAGCCCTGGCTAGTGTGGCTCAGTGGAGTGAGGGCTGGCCTGTGAAAGAAAAGGTTGCTGGTTCAATCCCCAGCCAGGGTACATGCCTGGGTTGCAGGCCAGGTCCCCAGTTTGGACATGCAAGAGGCAACCAATCGATGTATCTCTCACACATGATGTCTCTCTGACTCTCTCCTTCTCTCTCTCCCTTCTCTTCTCTTTAAAAATAAAATCTTTTTTTTTTTTTTTTTTTTTTTAGGAGTCCCATGCCATGGCTAGTGTGGCTCAGTGGATTGAGTGCCAGCCTATGAACCAAAGGGTTGCTGGTTTGATTCCCAGTTAGGGCACATGTCTGGGTTGCAGCAGGATCCTCTGGGGGGGGCGGTGCACGAGAGCCAACCACACGATGGTGTTTCTCTCTCCCTCCCTTACCCTCACTCCAAAAATAAATAAGATCTTTTAAAAATGTTTTCTTTTTTTTTAAAAAGAGTACCAGCTGAAAGCCTGAGATGGGTAGAAGTAAAGTTTTGTCTCCCCTACACCACCATCTACCCACTTGCATCTATACTACTCCCAACTAGTTTTCCTTTCCTTTTAAAATTGTAACAGGAACTGCCTTGCATTGTTTTCAAAAAGGAACACTCGAGAGCAGGTTAAGTTAGAATTCTAAGGTTCATATCTCAAGAGCTAGCACCTGAGAAAGAATCAGACTGTGATGCAGTTTCTAACATGATAATTTGCTTTTGCTCTGTTCACACTTACCTCTCTTCCCTCCACAGGTGTCAGGTGGTGTGTGGTCCACGGGCGAAGCTTCCCTGCAGACACAGAAGGTTGGATTAAGCTACAGTTTTATGCTGGGCAAGCCTGGGTTCCTGAAAAACGAGGGAAAGTGTGTGCACTCTTTTTGCTACCTTCCTACAGCCTTCCACCCTCGTACCTGGAGGACAATATGTTGTGCCCCAGATGTGTTCATAGGTAATTACTTAGTGCTGTTCCACAAACTAAAAGCGGGCACCTCGATTTTAGCTGAGGGGGGGGTGTGTTTATGTTAATTAGCCCTGTATTTCAATCATAAGTTATCAGTAAAGGATTTCAAGAAAATTAGTACCCATTAGTATATTCCTAGGAAAAAGAGCATTTTTGTCCACTTGGAGACCCATGATTCTAGAGAAGCAAACCTTTATAATTGCTATATTCTAAGTATATGCATTTCAGGCAGCACAGAAATAACGAGTAGCAAAATAACTCCTTCTTTTAAGTATCTACGGTCTAATGTGGATGATTGGTTTGTAAACAGCTGTCATACCATGTGTTGACTAGTACCACAAAGAGATTTCTTAACATAAGGGAAAAACTGACTAGATGGAAAGGAGGAGTGTCATTTTCCAGCACAGTGACCAGAGCCAATCCTGTCGAAGTACTTAGGAAAACATAGAAATTGCCAGTAGTTTAGTGTGACAGGATATGGATGAAAATAAACCTCAGTTTTCTCATAAAATGGGCATAATAATGCCTATCTAAGGATATTGTGAAAATTAAATGAGTAAACCAGAAAAATGTACCTCTGCAAACAATTTCTAGCAGTTGAGGGCCGGACAAGGAGTCAAGTCAGGCAGCTCATCCCCGGGTGATGGGCCACTAAAGGGTTTTAAACAAGTCAATGGACTGAGGCTCACATTGCTTAGGAGGGAAGGGCATAAGATCTCTTAGAGCAATCTTGTGGGATAATTCAGTTTTTCATGTTTAATGGTCTGGCAACTTCTAGAGATGCCTCCTCAACAAAAGAAATCTGGCTAAGGACAGAGCTTTAGGGAACAGCAGTTTTGGGTGGACATGTTAAAGGAGGCAGAAAAGAAACGAGGAAAGCTAGAATATGAAGTTAATGGGGAGAATTTGCATGGGGAAGTTTACTTGATTTCAAGTGAAGTTTCAATAAAGTACAAATAATATACTCATGTAGATGATTTGAGAGATTCAAAGGAGTAAAGGATACAGATAATGTGGTGTTGGTTGAGTAAGGGGAGGAGAGAAGTAGAGACTGCAATTGTAGGTGTTTTCTGAAAGTACAAATGGAAAAGTGGATCAATAGGATGCTTAAAGGGAACTTTCATTATGGAAAGGGAAAATGGGAAGAAAAGCATCCCTCTGAATAGAGGGACTTGGTACAGCCCTGTCTTGGCTTCTAGGGATCCATTCCCCCACCAGTAGCTGCAAGGAAGCATCCTGGGTTCCACTTCTACCTCTCCTGCCACCCCCTTGGAGTCATGGTTACTGAACACCACAGTAATTGGTGATGATAGCAGTCTAAAGTGGGTGGGCCCCTCAGGCCACATTCCCCTCCACCAGTCTAGGACTGCCAGTCCCCTGAGCCCTGGCACAGTGAGTGTACACTTACCTTTTTCCCTTTTGGCTGTCCTGCCTTCTGCCACAATTCTCTGCTAAGCAAGTTAAATACAATTGAGGTCACTTTGGATACATCTTGAATGGCATCCTGGGGCCACTGAGAAAATGGTAAAAGATTCACTCTGGGGCGTCTCCTGCTCATGCCTGCACAGAGCAGGAACATGTTAGAGACATCACCTGGCTGAAAATGCCATTCCAAGAGGACTCAGGCACATTCTTTCCACCCACTATCCTAAAGTTTAGGGGCAATTTTATTGGCATTCCAGCAGTGGGTTTCTTGTTATTTCTCGTCTGATTTTTAAAAGATGACGATCATTTCACTTGCTTTATAGGAATAAGGTATTAATGAAAAGCCTCCAGTGAGATTATAATGCCAAGAAAAAAAGTACAGCTATGATTATAATTAGCAGTAGAAAGGTGACTACGACGAACTCCATGGTACCACGGATGCTGAACTCCAGGCTGCTCAGACACCCTCCACGCTTCCTGCTCTCCAGGCCCACAGACTGGCGGGAGCAGGTGTTACCTTCAGACTCCCAACATGCCTGCCACTTCATCTGTTGGGATGTAGACATTTACATTTTAAAATAGAAAAGCATTTTACAAATTACTCATCACAGTGAATAAGATGAAGTTGCACTGTCAAACGATAATCCTTGTGAATCAGAAGTGACCTCAGCAGCTCCTTCACAGTGGGAACCTCAAGTGAACATTGTAGAGGGAGTGAAGAAACAAGAGTGCTCCCACACTGGATCCCTGCCTCAGACTTCTGGCTCTTTTAGGGGGCTGCTGTCTTCTAAGTTTAATGACTTCGAACTATTGACTATCTTAAGCCAAAGGAAAAACTGTTATTCTCTGTTCTCCCAGAAAACTCATTGTTAATATACAAAACATTATTTTAAAGATTGTATTTATTTTTAGAGGGGAAAGGAGGAAGAGAAACATCAGGGTGGGGTTGCCTCATGTGCCCCCTACTGGGGACCTAACCTTCAACCCAGGCACATGCCCTGACTGGGAGTCAAACCAGCAACCCTTTGGTTCACAGGTTGGCACTCAATGCACTGAGCCACACCAGTTGGGTTTCATAATATACAAAATATTTTTCAAAGTTTTCTTAATCTGGTTTCCTATGGTGTGTCTCTGGGATAAAAACACAGGGCACTTTTCTAGTGTTCTTATCAGTTGTAGTTGTATGTTTCTGCTGTTTAAAATGTTTGAGGTTATTTCTTAGTCATAAATACATAATATGTCTTAAATGTGTATGTAAAAGTAATTCATCATTGTTAGTGCTCTTAACTCAGTAGGATTAAGCCATAAGACATGATTACTAGTAGTCATTTTTTCAGTGTAATAAATAATACACTATTCCTTACTATTGCACGTATATTTTAACTTTGTTTTCTATTTTAATGTTTGCCCTTTTTTCATTGGATTGCTCAAGCTTCTATTTTATTACCTTACTCTCTTCCTTTATTAATTTGGGGATTTTAGTTTGCTTTCCAATTCTGCTTATCCTATTCCTAACACACTAAAATAAGCTTAAGATTCTCTCTATATAAAATAAGTCCTATTCTACCATTAAGATTTTCTATTTACACCTCATCACTGCCCCAGCAAAATAAAATCCCTAAAGTCACATTTCCCAACTCTCCCAAAGTTACTATGAAGTTTTAACCACCTTACTCTATGCCTCCTTCACTGTCTCTGTCCCATCCTCTCCAAATATTTGAAGAAAGGGAACTCCATGACAAAGGGGCCCTGTGGTATGGTCTTGCTTGATAAGGGGAGCCCAGAGAAAAGCCATTTTTCCCATCTGGAAATTAAAGTTAACAGCCACAGAGATACATCCGTGCCCACAAGCACACCTGTGGTGTGATTATGTGTGTTTAAGGTGTGATGTGCAACAGGAATGATATGAAAAACCTTGGGCCAGCCCTCCAAATTGCCCTTGGCTCCCAAGGGGCACAAGACTCCAAGAGTTGGTGCTGAAGTAACAGCTTTGGAGTGGGAGGTCCTGCCAACACATTGCTGACCCAGGCAAATGAATCTGCAAGTAGAAAGTCTGAACTCACACGAAGCAAGAGTGGAAGTGGTAACATCTTCAAAGATCCCCAGGCCTAAAGTAGGAAGGAAAAAGGAGATGGGAATTTTTTTTTAAATACTAGTTCACTGAATTGAAATTATAAATTTCTGCATTTGGCAAGATGACGCATAGAGACAAAAATTGATTATGTCCATCATAGCCAAGTATTCAGACATCGCCAGAAATAGAACAAACAGCAACGTGGTTTCTGATGGGATGCAATGTATGACTGACAATATTCTTGACAAAAAGATCTAACAGGAATCTACTCACAAGCAATCAGTTCTGATTATACCTGTTGTCTCATAATTAAATGAACTTGTTTTGTGTGGCAATTACCTAGGCTTATCCATATAATAAAAAATCCACAGATCTATGCCCTTAAGATGTATATAGCTTACTGTATATAAGTTACATATTACTTTTTAAGACTCCCAGGTGAGCCCTGGCTGGTGTGGCTGAGTGGACTGCTGGCCTGCAAACTAAAAGGTGTTTGGTTCAATTTCCAGCCAGTGTACATGCCTGGGTTGCAGGCCAGGTCCCCGGCTGGGGGGTGTGAGAAAGGCAACTGATTGATGTTTCTCTCACACTCTTCCTCCGTTTTCCTCTCTAAATACAAAATCTTTTTTTCAAAACATGCTTTTAAATAAATAAATAAAAGCATCCATCTTGGAATCAGTGATATAGTTGTAGTTAAAAGGGTGTTTTTGTAGTAATGGGGAGAATTTGAGTATATACTACAGCAATGTTAAATGCCTTGGTTATAATAAATTGTGAGTATAAAGGATTTCATGTGCATAGTCTAACATTGCTTTATGATTATTGAGTTATAAATGTATGTATACACAATATACAAAGAATAATGCATTAGCCATTGACAGTTGATTAATGAGGTACAGAATATATGGGTGTTATACCAACTTTTATGTTTGAAAATTTTAAAATAAAAACATTTTAAAATAAAACAATTCCATATATGAAAAGATCCTTTTGAAATACAAGTCGGATCATGACACTGCTTAGAACCTTCACGTGGATCTCGTTTCGTTGAAAGGAAAAACCAAAGTCCATTAATGCAATGACATTCCAGGTCTTCCCTCAAGTGTCTTGTACCTCGTGTACCCTCACCTCTGACCTCTTTTCCAGCACGCTGCTTTTGTTGTTCCCTGATCATGTTTAACATTGCTCCCACAGGCTCCTTCCCTGGATATGGCACACTTCGCTTTTATAGAGAGAGGGGAAGGGAGGGGGGAAAAAAGGGAAAGAAACATCAATCCTCTCGCACCCAGCAACCTGGCCCACAACCCAGGCATGTGTCCCCACCAGGAATCAACCAGCAACCCCTTGGTTCATAGGCTGGAGCTCAGTCCACTGAGCAACACAGCCAGGGCAAGTAGAATTCCTTACTTTCAAGTCATCAAATGTCACTTTTTCAAAAAGGTGACCCCCCTATTTAAAGTCAAGTTATTTCTCAGCCCCTGTCAGCACCATTTATCCCTCTCACTCTTCTCCAGCTTTATAGATGAATGATGAGTGAAAATGGATTGCAAGTTACTTAGGAATCAATATTTAGAAAATTGATCTTTGTCCTCTCTCGTGTGTTACTGCATGATTAATACAACACAGCTACACTCTGATGCAATGACCTGACCTGTGAGTGGGGGGATACAAAACAAGCAAGAGGGCGGGAGTGTGTGTTGGGTGAAATGTTAATGATCTGCAAAGATTAAGGGAGTAAGAAGTTTAAGACTTAGGTTTCAGGACCAGTTGTGCTTTTACTTGCTGGGTGACTGGAGTGTCTCTTGCCTACATGTCAATGATCTTAATATTGTCACAGGATTGAAAGAATTAATGAGAATATATGCAACACACTTAACAAATTGAAGTCTATGCAAATGTTGATTATGACTATTTTTTCAAATGTTTCTTAGCTATTTTTTATTGATTGATTTTACAGAGAGAGAGAGGAAGGGAGAAAGAAAAACAATGATTTCTTGTTCCACTTATTTATGCATGTATGGGTTGCTCCTTGTATGTGCCCTGACTGGAGATGAAACTTGCAACCTTGGTGTATCTGGACTATTCCCTAACCAACTGACCTACCCAGTCAGGGCCTAGCTTCTATTTTTCAATGTTAAGATTCCCTAAATAAAATGCTTCCCTGACTTACCAGCCTGCTTCCCATCGCTAGGCTATTTTGAGAAATTTTGCATAGCGAGCACCAACAACAGAATTTGACTATTGCTAACAAGGTTAGTAAATTAGGAATTTTTGCTGCTCAGAACAATGATGAGAATGTGAGTTCTTTGATTAACTCATATTTTGCCCCTATTCTCTGCAGAAAAATGTAATTTGAGAGACTATACACAGACATTTTTTTTAAATGGGAAAGCATCAATGATATAAAGTCATAATTCCTTTACTGAATCATTTTGCCTAATTTTGGTTTAAAGCAAGGTCAGAAGGCAGAAGGATAGAAGAGGAAGGCATTATTCTTCATACTTTACTCCCTTCACACCCTGTTCTGCTTTGACCTCTAACTTTGAGATTAAAACATTTATTTTTTTTAAATGATAATAGTATCTCACTTTTGGACACAGTCTAGAGACCTGTTTGCAGAATATGCTCACCTAAGCAGAAGTGGTCCAGAAATTATCATATTCAAGAGGATGCTTGATATTGGCCAGTTCAGCAATGCCCAGCACAGACGTAAAAGGAGGAAGAAGACTGAAGAACCTTTGACATGGTTAAAAGATTTATGATAAATAACTCAGACTATATTAAAGAAAATAGATCAAGGTGGTAGACACACAATATAATATACAGATGATGTATTCTAGAATTTTACACCTAAAACCTATATAATTTTATTAATCCAATGTCACCCAATCAATTCAGTAAAATTTAAATAAACACAGACAAGCCAATTAAAAAAAGAAAAAAGATCAAGCTATGACAACCCTATCACAGTAGCCTCAGCTATCCTTACCGCCAATTCTGATCCCTGGACTCAAAAAGTCTCTATAAAGACTGGTAATAGTGCTGGTATGAAAGAGGAAATAGCTCGATTTTAATGAGCTTCAGATGGAAAAGAAGAAATAAAAAGCCACTTACCATTGAACAGTCCATAGGTTGGAAAATGGATTCTTGTAAGTGATCTCTGTTTGCTGGAGCTCACATTCTCCTGGCAGATGTCAGTGTTTTTCCTAAATTGATTTTTTTAAGTCAACTGATTCGGTCCTGTCCTTTTCCCATCATTGAGTGTAATTTTTATTCCAGGGGGAAGTATAAAGTGTTGACATGCCCAGAAAAGAAGCACCACAAAGTGGGTATACATTATTTGTCTTTCTACAAGGCAAACAGACAAAAGAAGCAGAGCGTTGTGCTGTGGTGATCATGCAAGTGTGCCTTCCAGCTTTGTACTGCAGGGGAGAGTAATTGGCCAATGGCCCTAACTTGGACTTCACCGGTATCTTCATGACTATACTGGAACTACCATCTGCTACCCCAGCCACTGAGTATAGTAGACAGGCCTTCTGAAGTAGACCATTCTTAATGGTTAACACTTGAGGGCTCCTCATTAACCTTGCTTAAACTTTCTTAGCACTACACTGCTGCTCAAAAGTCTTCCTACGCACACCACCTTGCCTCTCCTTCACAGGGGTCAGAAGTACATTGTGGTCTGACAGTCCTCCCAGCCTCCTGGCTCCCTTCTCATTTCCCTTCATTACTGTTTTCTACATTAAATCTCTTGCACACCTAATATTATCTTGGGGTTTGCTTCTTGGTGGACATGAACAAATACAGATATGGTGCCAGGAACAGTCAGAGAAAATGTGATAACATGGCATTCTAGAACCGGCCCACTGACCTGCTGCTGAACACAAAAGGCCATGATTCCAAGTACTGCACGAGGGGTGGGTAGCCCCTGACACACAATGGCAGTCCAATTACTGAAGATTTCACTGAAGGTGACCCGAAAGTGCCCTGGTGAAAGGAAATTCCCTTGCAAATGCAATAATTCAGACATTTGGAATATATAGGTGTAAAAGGGCCTACAAAAATAGTGGAGTTAGCTGGTTATTGGTAAGTTCTATTAATGACCATCAATGGGATAATGAGAAATGGAGGGCCATTAACAAGTTTTCGAAGACTAAGTATGATGTATGAGAGCCAGAATCTTCTAGTAGGTTTTTTAAAAGATTTATTTATTTATTTTTAGAGAAAGAAGAAGAGAGTGAGAAAGGGGAGGGACATCAATGTGTGGTTGCCTCTTGTACACGTGCTCCAAACTGGGGACCTGACCCACAACACAGGCATGTACCCTGACTGGGAATCAAACTGACAACCCTTTGCTTCTCAGGCCAGCACTCAATCCACTGAACCACACGAGCCAGGGCTCTAGTAGTTTAAAGAGGTCCATATTTTGTGTTTCCAGAAGAATGGACATAGCTGAGCAGTAAACAGAATCTCTAATAGCTAAAGTTGCAGAGACTTAAAATTTTAGCAAAGGACAAGTCTAGTATGCTAAAGTAAGCAACCTGGTTGGGAAAACCTTGGACCCTAAAATATTGGGTAGGGACATTGGAATGAACGTCCATGAGAGTGTCAGCTCCGTAGACCCCTATGAATTCTCAGAACTTGCAGAGGTGGTCCATGGTTCCCTAGTAAGAACTAGCACTGTCCTGGCTGGTGTAGCCCAGTGGGTTTAGTGCAGGCCTGCGAACCAAGGGGTTGCCAGTTGGATTCCCAGTCAAGGCACATGCCAGGGTTCTGGGCCAGGTCCTCAGTAGGGGGTGTGAGAGAGGCAACCACCCTCCCATTCCTGTTCCCTTCCCCTCTCTCTAAAAATAAATAAATAAAATCTAAAAAAAAAGAACTAACACTATTTTTTTGCTGGAAGGTGCTGCACAGGCTCCATTCCCTCAAAAACTCCTCCAAACTGCTCTCCCAGCCACTAGGCAAATAACTCAGAGTTAAATTCCAACATAATCCAGCTAGGGAAGTAATGGGCTTGACAAAGGAGAAAAGAGAATATGCACCAAAGGATCTGCAGATATCAATTAGCCAGCATGTATTGGCAGGAGATAAGGGAGTAATTCTCAAATTAGATTTTGAAAGCAATTGATAAAGAGAAACACAATGCTACATAAGCAAGAATTCATTGATTTGGGGGGGGAGGGACACTTTCGCTTTGCATGGGATTTAACGTCCTAACAAGGATCCCAGGAGATGGGGCAAATTTACAGCTTGACTGATTCTTAGAAGACCAGAGAAAGTGATTGCCAGCACTGGGCAAAGTATGAATGCCCAAGCTGCCCTGGAAGAGGGTAGAGAGACTAAAGAGGCTGAGCAAAGTGGGTCTGCAAAGATGGAAAGGTTATATGTGAGGTCAGACACCCACCAGAGGATGCTCCTCAGGTGGGCCCCGAGGATCCAGCATTCACCAAGGCCATCAGGACCATGCTGGACAGGAGACATAGCATTGCTGAGGTCATCAGTCCTCTGCAGACAGGGCTGATGTAGGTGAGTCAGTCACAGAGCTGGACTTGTTAATGTCAATCTGGCAATGATGTCCCTAAAGTGATGGCACTTAACCAGCAGAAACCAGGAGGCTGCAACTACCAGGAAGGACAGAGAGCAGCCAAGGGGCTTTGCGCACTGGGGTCTGTGGAGATGGTCACTAAAGCATGACTCCCTAGCAGCAAAATAGATGGGCAACCAATAAGGATGCACATACATACACTATATAAATACATACATATATTTCATTTGAAAGTAAACAATTACTTTTGTTTTTCTTTTTCCCAGTTTTATTGAGATATAATTATTGACATAACATTGTACAAATTTCAGGTGTACAACATAATGATTTGATTTATGTATGTATGGTAGGAAGGAATGCTTCTTGTACAATCAGAAGTCAAGAATAGGGAAGCAACTCTCCAAGTAGAATTTCACAAAACTGATAAAGGTGGCATTTAGTGTCCAAAAAAATGAATAGAGAAACAAGAGGCTGAGGGCAGTCACCCTCTCTGGCTCAGCTACCAGATAGACCTGAGCTGGATTTTCAGATCCAGAACCTACTAGGTGATGAGATGGTTGACTTCCTGGGAGAAAGGACCAACCATGTACCACCATGACAACTCCCTCCCCAGAGGGATCTACAGTCATTTAACAATGAAAAGAGAAATAAGACATTTTTAAGACTATTGGACACAAGGTCTGAATTAACATTGGTATTCAAATTATCATCATGGCCTACCTCCCCACCCTTTCTTTTGTTAGATTGGGGGTTTAAAGGTGCCAGGTCCCAACTGGGGTCCCGGCTAATGACTAGCTCACTTGTTTTGTGAATACACCCTGGGGATCGTTTCCTCAGCCTCTGAATGCATAATTGGAATAAGTTGTACTTGACAGTTGAAGTAACCCCCACTTAAGTCCTTGGCTTATTGTGTAAGAGCTATCATAGGGGGAAGGCCTATTCACAACCTCTGAAACTGCTTTCTATCTGGTATGAGATTCTAAATTCTCTAGTTTGAAACTCAGTTTGAGGTAACCTATAATCAGTATTTTGTAGCACCAAGAATGGGTAATATGACCAGTTAGAGATTTCAACAACTGGTTAAAGATGCTTTGGAGAAGAAATAAGGCAATGGTAGCTGAATCACAAGAGAGACAAAATCAAGCAAGATTTGTACATGTTGACTCTACTGGAGCTTAAAAAGGGGTGTTTTAAAGTAGGTGTTATGTTTCTGCCTTTAGATGACTGGGTGGATGATAATACATCTCAAAAGAGAAGAAATACAGGAGATTGAAAGTTGGTGGGGGAAGATGTGGGGAACTGTTCCAAGCCTGGGAAATGTGGCTCAGCCCCCACTCGGAAAAGCCAGTGGGGAGCTAGGTTGGCGGGCAGGACCCATGTCTATGGATAGGTTCTCCCATGGGAAATCAGGCCTGCATTGTACCTAGGCTGCTATGAGACTTGCTCTTGCTAAAACTCCCTTACCCTGAATTGAGGCAGCAAATGTTTACTGAGTATCTTTAACTTCCTAAAGTCTGTGCTAAACCACCTAAGTATGGAGTGTGAGCAGCTTCCCCCTTGAGCTGTAACATCCTTCTCTTTGAAGTAATTAGCAGTATTCTGTCTTTTGTCGTCCTTAAAAGGTAATCACCTGTGGTGAACCTGTGCATGGTAAATGAGGATTGCCCCTCGGATGTAATGTGCCCAGAAAAACAATAAAAGCCTGTCCAAGCAGGGGTCAGGGGCCCTCTCTCTAACTTGGAGAGCGGCCATGCAGCCCCTTTTCCTCCACAGGATTTCTGTAGTCCGTGTTTATTGCGGCCACAACAGCAGATCCTGTGGGCCAGGATCTGCGTCAGGAAGACAATGAGTTTATTTTTTAATACATTAGAAGAGCATAATGGGATATGCCAAGACTTGAGTAATACAATAAAAAAGATTGGGCTAGAAATACATGTAGTCAGCACAGAGGTGGTGGTTGAAATGGAGAAATAGATGCGGCCACTCTAGGAAAGCATGAGGGATGATTAAGAGCAGAGAAATGAATCCTATGGGACATCAATGTTTTAGGAATTAGGTGGGAAAAAGAGACACAGAAACCATTAGACCAGAATGGAAAAGCAGGAGATAGAGTAGGAAGATTCTTTAGAAGTAAGCAACTGTGAAAAGGGGAGAGAATAGTAGTTTAAATAGAAAGATTGTGTGTGTGTGTGTGGTTTTATTTTAAGTGGGACAGGCTTAAAAATGTTTGGGCAGAACTTGTGAAAAAGGAGAGGTATAAAACTCAAGAAGGAACAGAAGTGACTGGTAGGAACATGAAAGGGAGTAGACTGGGTTTATTTTACTTGGCCTGAGTTCCCATCCTTCCTTGTCTACAGTTCTCAGATAGTAGGGCAACTGCTCAGGGATTGAAAAGTTCTTAACACCAATTTTCAGTCACGTCAGGAGGACAACATGAATTGAGCTTTCCGATTCCAATATTTTTTAACACATACCATTTGTTTTATAGGAAACAGATCTTGATGAAATGCATTCAATATGCAAGGAAGAAGATGAGAAAGGACTTGATTTGACAACCAAGGACACAGCTAAGTACACAAATTTAGGCTATACCTAAATTTGCAACTCTTTTTGGAGAACCTACAAACAAATCAATTCCCTGTCCAATCACCAAAAGTTGTCCTCCCCACTTCCTTCTCTGAGACTGCAGCTCTGTCCTAACACCATTATACAGAATGAAGGAAGATAGATTTACTGGTCTGGATTCTGAATCTCAGATTCTCCTAATACTGACTGTTGTGTATTGTTGGGAACCTCCCTTCCTGGTTTCAGAAGCTGTAAACCCCCATGGCTAAGGCTGATTGACAGACCTTGGGACCATAAGCCACTAAGGAGACAAAGCTTATCTCCCTGGCAGGGGCACTGCCTCTGCCCACTTTACTTTACCCTGCCTGGCCCCCAAGCCTGACCAGTTAGTCAATGATGGGTAAGATTCCTCAAGGGAAGGACGACCTAAGACAGGCATGGTTATGAAGAGGCCCTCAGGGAAGGAATTGGGGGGCTATAGAAAAAGGGGACGATGGACCCTCGCCCCTCGACTTTGACATAGCCTGAATCCTCATTCTATCTGCAAGAGTCTCCTAATCTCTTGGCTGTCTTACTTCCCCTGCCTGATTTAAGCCTGAAACAATGACAGAGGGTGGTGCAGTCTTGTGCTGGAAAGGGCGGGTTCCCTGAGGTGATCAGGCCTAAGAAAGAATGCATAAAATCCTGTGAAACCTGCTTTGCTAAGAATGTCCTCAATTTTCTGATAAGCATCCAAGCATGAAATGAGTTTGTTACCCAAAGTTTTATAGCCCTTTAGCTAACTGATCCTGACTCAGAATAAGCCCTCAGAGTTCTTTGCATGTTATCTATTGTTTGGTCCTTACTGCTTGACAATGATTGATGAGCTTTACCTGTATTCCTGTGGAAATTGAACCCAATAAAAGCCCATTGAGGAGAAGGCTCTTGGCCCTTCTACTTTGAGAGATGGGCTACCTTTCCTCCCCAAGCAGATCATGTCTTGGTAGACTTATTCTCATCCATGGCGGATGGCGAGGGGGTAGGGGGAGGTATGCGGGTGCAGGGGGGGGCCTGTGGGCGGAGCTGCCCCCACAATGTATAGGTTTAATATGATTTTGAGCCCATTTATTTATGACCTAAATGAAGTGGTTTTAATCCATTCGTTTATGACAGTAACAAAGACAAAAAATATTAATTTTTCTTTAGAAGTAAAGTTATTTTGATATAAGTGAAGGAAGGATATCATCATTCTACATCTGTTGTTATTGATAAGCGGTCAGCAGCCCAGCAGCTAAGGGGACCCACTGAGGACTTATGGATAAAAAGTGGAGAAGCAACTATGGCAAGGGGATATTTAGACTAAATGTTGAAAGTTTGTGAGGACTATTTGAGAGTTTCAATTTGGGTGAAGTCGACTCTTCCTGAACCTAAAAGTTCTCCAAAGACCCTTGGCACATTCTCATCTGTCTTGGGGAGGCATTCTATACAGATGGTGGTGATAAACCACCCTAGCATTCAGGTGAAAGACATTAGCCCGCCTACCAAACTGAAGTCTTTTTTTCCCAGCAACAGGGAACTTCTGCTTTTTCACTGGCAGCTGGAAATCAACTCTATGTTGGATGCAATGTCTCCAAAGTGCCTACTGGCATAAAAAGACACACCTCATATTAAACGTCAACTGTATTTCTTTTTTTAGACAAGGATTTTATTTATTTATTTATTTATTTATTTTGTAAAATTGGGTCATTTTAATGTTCTGTACAATAAAACAAATAGTTTAGTTCTCTTGATGTCTGCTGACATGTAAGCGTTGTAATACTGTAGTATGCAGAAACATCACAGTCAGTTTTTCCTGATTGGTGCATAGTCTTCAATAGTTACAAGGAGTTACTTGTATGAAACTGCTGTCAAACCAGTCAGCCTGCATTTATACATCCATCATTTTCAGGATTAGTGGTAACCTGGGCATATTTTCCTCAAATAACCTTACCCCCTTGTGTCACAAGGCCCAACTCACTTAAGTTCACCTTGATGACAGTGCCTTTGGTAATAACACCCAAAGTTGTATAAAGTGGGGATGAGGGATTCTCCTTTGTACCAGGTATTGGCAGGAAAAAGGTAGCTTTCAGTTCAGGATGTTTTACATGGGCCTTCTTGAAACATAAGCCCATTGGCCTAATGAATCTTTCATATTTGGGTGGTTTTTGAGTAAAACCGTCTCCAACAAAGCAGACTTTAGTAACCATATTCTTTTATGTTTTTTTTCTTTCTCTTTCCTGTTTGAATAACTTTTAATACCTCTGTTCCTCCCAGTGCTTGAACTTTGGACAGAGGGACTTCCCATTTTTCCTGCTTTCTCTTTTTGTTTTTGTTTAACCTATTGGAAAGCAGTTTAGCTTGGGACTTTCCCTCTCAGCCTAGTAGATATGCAGGTGCTGCTCCTTGTGGAGTTTTTTCTTCATTCTTCTGTCTGGTGTTTCTCTTTTCATGCATCTTGATATTCTTTTTCATTTGTATTTTCTCAGCATGGTGCTGTTTATGGTAGAGCTTGGCCTTCAGACTAATCATCTTTTTTTGCCTTCTTTGAAGGTTTTGAGCCCCTCGCCCTTCCTTCTTTTTCTTTTTCTCATGGTAATCCAAACGATACCCATAGCACTTATGGTGTAACTCAATACACTCATTCTGTGGCCTGGTTACCGCGGGCAGCCGGGGGCAGTCCCTGGCGTGGGAAGAAACTTTCAACTTTCAGGCCTCAGAGACCCACAAATGAACTCCATTGGAACCCAGGACAGTTGGTTAGAGAGTCATCCAGATACATCAATGTTGGAGTTCGATCCCTAGTCAAGGCACATACAAGAGTCAACCAATGAATGCATAAATAAGTGGAATAACAAATCATGTTTCTCTCTCTCTCTAAAAATCAATAAAAATATTTTTAAGATAAATGTTATCTTGCATGCCATTGGCTTGTGAAATCATAATTCCCACAGAAGACTTATGCTAAATAAATTGCTCAGCAAGTCATTTCAGTCTCTGAGCATAACTACTGCTGCCCCTCAAAACAAAGAACAAGACTTCCGGCCAAGATGGAGGTATAGGTAGACACACCATGCCTCCTCGCACAACCAAAAGAAGGACAATAACAATTTAAAAACAAAAAACAACCAGAACTTACACAAAATCAATCTGTATGGAAGTCTGATAACCAGGGAGCTAAAGAAGAAACATTCATCCAGACCAGTAGGAAGGGCAGAGACAGGCAGCCGGAGTGGAGAGGACTTGCAGTAAGGTGGCGGCTGGCGGACCTAGAGAGGTGGTGGATTGAAGAATGGGGTGGGCAAAGCTACAGCTGGCAGTGAGGCAGCAGCTGGTAGACCTAGCTGCAAACCTCCCAACCCAGAGTTCCAGTGTGGGGAAATAAAGCCTCAAACCACTGATTGAAAACACCTGTGGGGGTTGACGTGGCAGTGGGAGAAACTCCCAGCCTCATAGGAGAGTTTGTTGGAGAGACCCACAGGGGCCTACAGTGTGCACAAGCCCACCTACCCTGGAATCAGCACTAGAAGAGCCCAATTTGATTGTGGGTAGCAGAGAGATGACTGAAATCCGGCATAGATTGGAGCAAGGGCCATTGTTCCCTAGTGGACCCGTCCACCACATACAGCATTACCCCACCCTGGTGAACACCTAAGGCTCCACCCTGTTACATAACTGGCGCGCCAAGACAAAAAAAACAATGGGCCAAATGAAAGAACAGCTCAAAACTCCAGAAAAAATACAACTAAGCAATGAAAAGATAGCCAACCTATCAGATGCACAGTTCAAAATACTGGTAATCAGGAAGCTCACAGAATTGGTTGAATTTGGTCGCAAATTAGATGAAAAAATGAAGGCTATGCTAAGTGAAACAAAGGAAAATGTATGGGGAACCAATAGTGATGAGAAGGAAACTGGGACTCAAATCAATGGTGTGGACCAGAAGGAAGAAAGAAACACCCAACCAGAAAAGAATGAAGCAACAAGAATTCGGAAAAATGAGGAGAGGCTTAGGAACCTCCAGAACATCTTTAAATGTTCCAACATCCGAATTATAGTTATACCAGAAGGAGAAGAGCAAAAAATTGAAAACTTATTTGAACAAATAATGAAGGAGAATTTCCCCAGTCTGGCAAAGGAAATAGACTTCCAGGAAGTCCAGTAAGCTCAGAGAGTCCCAAAGAAGCTGGACCCAAGGAGGAACACACCAAGGCACATCATAATTACATTACTCAAGATTAAAAACAAGGAGAGAATCTTAGAAGCAGCATGAGAAAAGGACACAGTTACCTACAAAGGAGTTCCCATTAGACTGTCAGCTGATTTCTCAAAAGAAACCTTGTAGGCAAAAAGGGGCTGGCAAGAAGTATTCCAAGTCATGAAAGCCAAGGACCTACATCCAAGATTGCTGTATCCAGCAAAGCTTTCATTTAGAATGGAAGGGCAGATAAAGTGCTTCTCAGATAAGGTCAAGTTGAAGGAGTTCATCATCACCAAGTCCTTATTATATGAAATCTTAAAGGGATTTATCTAAGAAAAAGAAGATAAAAAATAGGAACAGTGAAATTACAGCAAATTCACAGTTATTAACCACACCTAAAACAAAAACAAACTAAGCAAACAACTAGAATAGGAACAGAACCACAGAACTGGAGATCACATGGAGGGTTATCTACAGGGGAGTGGGAGAGGGAGAGAGCAGGGAAAGTTACAGAGAATAAGTAGCATAAATGGTAGGTAGAAAATAGACAGGGGGAGGTTAAGAATAGTATAGGAAATGTAGAAGCCAAAGAACTTATATGTATGACCCATGGACATGAACTATGGTGGGGGGGAATGTGGGTGGGAGGGGGTGTGCAGGACAGAGGGGAGTGAAGGGGGCAAAATGGGACAACTGTAATACCATAATCAATAAAATACTTTTTAAAAAAACAAAGAACAAAAGAAAACACTGTTGTTCCATGATTCAGAAGAGATTTTTTCAAAAGAAAAAAAAAGCAAAAATGCCCATTTATTCTCAGTCAGAAGGTAAGATCTGTAATTATTGTTCTATAGTAGAAATTAGTTCAATAGTCCTTTTAAGTGGGAATTTCTTGAAATGAAGAATGTGGCAGAAGTTGGGAACATTTTTCAGTACAATTTTGTTTTCCTCCTCAGAAGGCTAAAGAGCTCAGTAGCTGTCTTTTCCATCTGGAAGTGATACTGAGCCATATTTTCCAAACTGTTTCGCAGAAACTTAGGTTTCAGCAGATGCCTTATGGATTTTATTTATTAACCAGAGTCATTCCACTTTTATCTATTATATATTGGTGCTCCATAAACATTTACTCTTTGGAGCATGTTCCTCTAATTTAAAAAAAAAAAAAGATTTTGAAAATACAATGCATTTATAAATACTTAACTGATAATATAGTACATAAAATATATTTGAAATAAGTAATGCATTTTTATTTCAGAACTCTGTTATTAACATAAATATTAAGATGCAAGTATCCATAAATTTTTTTCCATTTTAATAGCTTAACCCTACAGCCTAGGTTATTTTTTAAAATAGTTTTACATCCTGTTAGTGGCTGCTTTTGAGCAATGAGGTATATACTGAACCCTAAACAAACTTAAGTTGGGGTAACATGATTTAGAGTAATTTGTTGCAACTAATTAAGACTCTTGTCTGAACCAGGTGCTGTGCTGACTGCCAGGAGAGTAAAGATGACTTTGATAGTTGAGTTTGTTCATTGTTTCCACATATGAGTGAAATCATAAGTTACTTGTCTTTCTCTGACTAGCTTGTGAGGGGGGACCCAAAAAACCCCAAAATTTATTTATAAAAAATTGTGTATTTTGCCCTGGCTGGTGTAGCTCAGTGGATTGAGCATGGGCCTGTGAACCAAACGGTCACTGGTTCGATTCCCAGTCAAGGCACATGCCTGGGTTGTGGGCCAGGTCCCCATAGGGGGTATGTGAAAGGTAAACCACACATTGATATTTCTCTCCTTCTCTTTCTCCTTCCCTTCCCCTCTCTCTAAAAAATAAATAAATAAATAATCTTTAAAATAAATTTTTTTTCTAGGTTTCATCTTTTTAATCAGCTCCATGAAGGACATCCTAAATGCTACATGAAAACACAACAGAATATTTTTTTTTCCAGTATTAAAAAAATATGGCATTCACAAGTATTTTAAGAAGCATCTATATATCAGGTCAGTGATCTTCAATAAAAAACACCACCTCTAAGTAATCATGTTCTTAATTTCTTATAGTTACATTTGGAAATTGCTTCCTAAACATGGTAAACACTGTCTCCGAGTTTTTAAAATGTTCCTAGATGAACATGATTTCTGGGAAAAAAGTCTGGTCAAAAACTTTTTTTTTTTGCCAGAACCAATCCTGAGAGCCCAAACTAAATGCCCCAGAATTTGTCTTGAAACGGTAGAAAAAACTAAAAATAAAAATACACGGAGCTTTCTAAAAGGTCTTCAACAAGCTACCTTGGGAGCTCAATTCAAAAATATGTTTATGTACTAAAACAGATGTTTCAGTGTAGCTCCAAAACTCTATAAATACAGCCATTGGAAGGACGATCCTGGATCAGAAGTTTTATTCCTTGTGTATGTTAGGTGCGCATGCTTCATCTCAGTTGTCATAATTGTCTCTGTAATTTCCTCCTGCCTAGCGGTCATAACCACCCTGGCTTCTGCCACCATAGTCTCTGGACCTTCCATATCCATATCCATATTCACATCCTCCAGGTCGACTCTCGTACCTGCCACTCCCATAGCCCTGGTCCCCACCACCTCTGGAGTAGCTTTGACCACGCCCACGGGCCCCAAAGGCACCCCCTCTGGTTCCACCAGCTGACCTGCCCACGTGGTCCACGCGGATCTGGCGACCTTCCAGACTGTACATTCATGGCTCTCATGGCATCTGAAGCATGCTGTGGACTGGTGAAGGTAATGAAGCCAAAACCTCGGGATCACTGAGTCTCCTGGTCCTTGACAAAGACCACCTCAGAAATTGGCCTGAAGCTGCTGAAGTGATCTTCCAGAGCTTGCTCATCAGTGTTGAAGTTGAGCCCTCCAACAAAGAGCTTCCCTTCTTCAGAGGACATGGCAGTGAATTTGAATCCTAGAATTTAAGTAGAAGGGTCAGACAGACAGCAACCATTGAAGAGGAGAGCGACTGAGGCTAAAATAAATTTTTTTAAATTGTGCATTTATTCTTACACGTTTAAACTTCAGTCACCTTCCAAGTACTCTCCATTCGATGCAATGCACCTGTGGAGACGTTTTTTTCCACTGCTCAAAACAGTTTTTCGACTGGTTGCTTTTAATGCCTTTTAATGCTTCTGCCATTTTTTGTTTCATCCCTTCCAAATCGACAAAACATTTCCATTTGAGGGATTTTTTATCCAGGGAAACAAACAAATAAGTTGCTAGGGTGAGATTAGGTGAATAGGGAGGGTGTGGCAAGGGGACCGTGCTGTTTTTGGTTAACAACTGTTGAACACTCGGCGCGGTGTAGGCAGGTGTGCTCATAAATCACCCATCGTGAAATGGGGAAACACATTGAGTCTTCAGAAAAATTCACCGAAGCCAAACACATCCTCTTAAAACAATGCCAGCTGATACACTGATACCGATGACTTCCTAGAACTCTGACCTAGTGGGGGAAGCCTGTACTATAAGAGGCCCACCCTCCAGAAGATAATCCCATTTTTTGTGGGGTCCCTGCTTATATTTAACTTAACATAATGTTCTCCAGGACCATCCATGCCGTCACAAAGAGTAAACAGCAAAATAGACTCATAGGTAGAGAGCAGGCTGACATCTCTGGGGTGGAGGTGGCTTGGGGGTGGAGAGATTGAGAAAAAAAGGGAAAAAAAGAAACTCATGGGCGCAGAAAACAGTGTGGTGATTGTGGGAAGTGTGGTCAGGGAGGTGGAAGGGGGTATGGGGGGATAAATGGTGATGGAAAAAAGACGACTTTGAGAATTTGAGTGTCGGAGTCTGGTAATAGAGTGGTGTCAGTCTGTGGTCAGCATTTACACTGTATGCTTTAGCAGCAGTGCAGAGAGGCACATGTACTCAAAAGGGGCTTGGGTGGGATGAGGAAGACAGGAGGAAGCTGCAGCAACCTGAATAACTAGCATTGATTGAGCCTCTATTCTGAGCTAAATACAGTTCAAGAGGGATAGACCTGGACAGAGCAAGGGGGACCCAAACATGGGTCCTCTGTTGCCCTCTGGAGCGTGCTAACTGAGGAAATGAAGTTAAACAAATAAAATCCCAGAAATATACAGAATTATATCTTCAAATGAATTCTAAGAAGGAAAGAGTAGGAGAATAACAGGAGCAAAATCTTTTAGTGATACTTAAAGAATGTATTATACATGCTAATTATCTCTACAATGGTGATAATATTACAATATATAAATGTTCCAAATTAACATGTTGTACACCTTAAATTTGCATGATGGGGGCCTGGCTGACAACCCAGGCATGTGTTGTCAGCCAGGCCCCCAGTTGGGGGCGTACAAGAGGTAATCAATCGATGTATGTTTTGCACATCGGTGTTTCTATCCCTCTCTTTCTCCCTCCTTTCCTCTCTCTGAAAGCAAATAAATAAAATTTAAAAAACCTTTATAAAAAATAAACATAAATGCTAAGAAAGAAGAAAAACAATGGTAATTAAATGATTTTCCCACGTGAACTTATGTCCTAGCCTAAGGCACTGTGAAGAGTTCAGACTCCAGGTCAGCTCCTCTCTCTTAAATTGCTGGTTGAAAAATACCCCACCAGGTAGGGACACACCCAGCTAGGGGGCTGGAATGCTTTCCTAGGGGAATTTCCAAGGGTTGATTCACTTTCTAAACTGAAAAGAAAGGAGCCAGGATTTCAACCATTATCTTCCTAATCTAAAACCATTTGGTCACACCCTGATCTAGTTTATGATTCTTTAAATGCATTTACTTTAGTGAATTCTTTAACCTGAAGGCTTATTGAAGGGCAGATTCCTAGAGGTCTAGGGTGGAGTCCCATCATCTATTTTTTAAGTCATTTTATTTCTTCTCTAATCTGAAGCTGAGCCCTTGCAGACCACATTTTGAATATAAATTAAACTGCTCTGGGCTCCATGGGTGCTGAGACTAACGGACCAAACCTTTTTCCTAGGGCAGAGAAAGTCCCCTGCGAGACCACTGGATGCCTTAGAGTGACATGAAAATGTCTGTGACTTCTTTAGGCTTATCTCTTGTCACACCCTGCCTCCAGCATTATGCTCCAGCAATCCCCCTGTGCTTGTAGTTCCTTCTGTATTCATTAGTCCATGGCTGCCTTCTAGTTTTGGCTCTTGCTGCTCCCTTTCTGAACAGCCAAACCCTTTTCTCTTATCCAGCTTATCAGTATTACAAGCTTAATATTTATGTTTAAAAGTAAATCCAGGAGGGATTCTATTATTCAAGTCCTACAATTTAATTCTAATCCCCCAGTGAGTAACACACCCTTGGGCATAAATCTGTTATCAAATACCTCTGAATCTTTTTTTTTCTATTATTTCTGTTCTGTTTTTTCTATTCTAAACTTTATTGGAGAGTTTTCTACTTGGAATTTTCTCCCAAGTTTTTATTCCTTAAGGCTAAAAATCTCTTTTTAAAAATTACGCAAGACAGCAACATGCGATGATAGCCACCAGGGGCTTAGAAAATTTATGAAAACAACATACAGCCTTAAAATAGAATGTGGGCCTAAATACCCAGAATCGCCCTGTTTTGTAAGATTTGTAACAAAAACTAGTACGAATGGAGTTAATAGTTCTAACGGAATGTGGACCCAAGAGCCAGATCGGTGCCAGCAGAAGGGGAGAATTCATACAGCATCAAAGCTGTCCTGCGAGAGCTTCAGCACCTAATGCCATCCAATGAAAATAATGAAACTCCTCAGCCACCTGAAGGAGAGTGTAGGCCCACCCCTCCCCCCATTCGATTTAAGCCGTGTTTCATTTTCCGCAGTAGTAAATTCTCTAGATAAAGTGCTGGAAAAGCAGCTCCCATTCAAAGGCACTTTATCTTAAGATATTGTAAATGACACTATTTTTTGGTCCATTTGAAATATATAAGTTGTGCTATAACAAAAATAAATAAATAAGTAAATATATAAATTAAAAAAAATTAAGAGTGATGTTAATTAGCCAATAACTCAAAGCCCAGCAGACCAGATAAGAGATAAAACTGATAAAATTATCACACTGTCAGATGATGAGAAGGCAGGAAGAAGAGGAAGAAAAGAGCTCTTTTGAGAAACAGGAAGTAGACGGAGACATTTGCTTATAAAAGGAGAAATCAGGCTAGGAACCCTCAGGTTAAAGGGAGTAAACTGCAAGTGTCCTCAACTCTGCTGGCTTTGCCTTCCTCTGAGGTTCCTGGAAATGACTAGCTCTACTTTGGATAGCAATGAAAAGGTAAGTTTTGTTCAAATATAATTAATTTTGCCATAGAGTCACTTTTCAAAGCCTTTCTGGAACTCACTTATGTTTCCCTCTTGCCACCAATCTTAGTTTCCGGATGTAAGAAACCTCCCTCCACCTTGGATTCTCCTTCTCTTTGCTGTGGATTATTATTTTTCTTCGCGTGATTGTGGCCTTGTGTATTTGAGTGAGAGTAAAAAAGAGAAAGATTTTATTTTAATAATGCAAAGTAAGATACTTATTTTTGCAGAAAGGCATGGTGTAAGTGGACAAGATAAAAATGGTAAAAAAGTGGAGAGCTACAGTAAAAAAAATGTGGGAAAGGGTAATGTGGATAAAGCCAGAAAGTGAAGTAACCGATAGTTTCTTTCCTCCGGGAGTAAGAAGGAACCTACTCCCATTAGCCTTGTGTCAAATGGATTTCCAGACTAGGCTTGGGTCGCCCTGGCCTGGAGAGGAGGATTGAGAAGTTTTCATAGGTATTTACAAGTCTGCTGTACCAGGTTGGAGGACTGAATTGGCCAGCATTAAGTGTTTGATTGTGGGTACATCATATAGCTGCTTTTAGCCCCCATTTATTTCTAGAGTAGAGTAATATTTCCCCAATAATATCAATATTTTTTTGAAGCTGACCATTGAGTGTGTGAAAGTGTTTTGAAAAAGTGGTAAACAAATGCAAAATCCCTATATGCAAGCTAGGAGTTGGAGAGCAATAGGAAGCTATTGAGTTGATTTAAATAGGGAAAGGGGGTGGCTGCATAAGCTCCCGCTTGGCTGCTGTGGGAAAAAGTATTACAATAGGGCTGGAATGGAGTTTATTTACCTTCGTTTTGAGAGGAAAAGCTAAGTTCGGAGATTTACTCAAGCATATGTTACTCTCTGGCATTGTTCTTTTAATTTCTAAGACTTGGTTGCCTAATTTTTTAAATAGGAAAAGTAATACATTACTACCACTATGCTATGAGGATTAAATGAGAAATAAAGGAAGCACCTAGCACAGTGCATGTTAAGTGTACAAAACCAGTAAATAATACTTCTTACCTGTCCACTTTACCTTTCAGTCATTATTACATCATAAAAAGAACACTGAGGGCCCCATTTGCTGAATGAAACAGATACATTCTCTCCCCTCAGGTCCTGGGGCAGAAATAAGGCCAGAATGGCTTGAGCTCAGCAAGCTCTTAAGCTAGAGTGGCAGGCAGGAGCCAGAGTGTTGAGGAATGTGTGAGCTACAGAGGGAGGGTTTTCCCCCCCTTATTATTATTTTTTAATTTTTATTGTTATTCAATTACAGTTGTATGTCTTTTCTCCCCATCCCTATCCCCCCCCCTTATTTTAAAGAGTTTATTTATTTTCAGAAAGAGGGGAAGGGAGTGAGAAAGACAAAAACATAGGTGTGCGAGGGGAACATTGATCACCTTCCTCTTGCACAACGACAGTCGGAGACCTGGCCCAGAACCCAGGCATGCACCCCAACTGGGAATCGAACGTGCCACCTTTTGGTTTACAGAACAGTACTCAACCCACTGAATCACAAACAGTCAGGGCTGCAGAGCAAGTTTTGTCATTAACCTAAAAAGCAATGATAAGCCATGGAAGTATTTTAAGCAAGCAGGAGAACAATCTGAAGAAAGGGTGGAGTTAGAATGGATTTTGGAATAGCAGGAGAATTTTGCATCTGCCAGTGAGAGTTAATGATAGCTTGAATTGTGAAACGTGATGGAAGATGGGAAAGCAGGAACACATTTCATACAGATTTAGGAAATAAAATGAAAGTATTTAGTGTTTTAGCTGATGGAAAGGAAGGCCATAAAGGAAATGGTTTCCACAAACACCTTCTATTTCCTTTTTATACTTGTAAATCTGTTTTTGCCAATTTCCTTATTTGTTTTTTAAATCTAGTAAAGGGCCTACAAATAAACATCAAATTTAAGGAAATCTCAATAAGTTTTTATTCCACCCACGCTCTCAGTTTCTCATTTATGAGTTGTGATTAGAAAGTAATCAATTTAATTGTATGCATCAAATGAGAATCAGATGGACCATTTTTTTCCAGGATTTCTTTGAAGATAAATTAGATGAAGAAAGTGTGATTCTCACATTGGTTCCAGTTAATGAGGAACATAATGAAGAACATCAAATGGAATCAAGTGTATCTTCAACCTCAGGAGCCAGCCTGAGGATGCCTGGGACAAACAATATAGGTATGAGGATGAGGATTGCTCAGTCTGCTGTTTCTCCAGCTTTGGGAAGCCCAGGAAAAAAGATTTTTCTTTACTATTCTTTGGCATATAAGGCCCAGCTTAAATTTCACTTCAGTTACCTGTAGCTTGTCATTTGCTAAGTAACCCTCATGTACTGCCTCACTATTAAGACACAGACACACACAAATCAGCATATGGAGTGCTTGGGACAGGGCATAGTCTCGTGGGATAGCTAGACATGAGTTCAAATTTCTAACCAATGAAGCTCAATCTTCTCTTCATTTTGGTCAATACATACTTTACAAACATCTTACGAAAACTAATTTACCTTTATTCATAATAATGCCTAACACTGTAATTTTAAGGTATACTAAGTGATGATTCATGCATGTATATATATTGTGAAATGATTACCAAAATAAGGTTAATTAACACATTCATCACCTCACACAGGAAGCTTTTTGTGTCCCCCCTTTGGTAAGAATGTTTAAGATCTACTCTCTTAGCAACTTGGCAAGCTTACAGTATAGTATTGCTAACTCCAGCAGCCATGCCGTACATTAGAGCCCTAGAACTTACTCATCTTATAACTGAAAATTTGTACCTTTGGATCAACAACATCTCCCCATTTCTCCCATCCCAACCCCCTGGCAACCACCACTCTACTCTGTTTCTATGAGTTCTGCTTATTTAGATTCTACTTATAAGTAAGATCAGAGTATTTAGAAGACAAAACAGCTTTGGAAAACATCTAATATTTTGTTGGTGAGTAGTTACTGATCAAATATCTAGCAGTTCTTAATAATCATGACCCTTTGTGTCCTCAGTGCTTCGTATAAAAGCATTGAATAAATACTTTCAGAATGATTTCATTTTGGGGGCTGAAAATAAAGACTGCAAGATGAAGGAGATAATAACACGTTATGGCTAAGCAAAGTGTGAGTTGAGACAAGCTGCTGTAGAGGAAAAGAAGGCAGGCTGACAGAATTGAGTGCTACTGTTGGCTGGGGTGCTTTCTTTGATTTCTATAGGTCCACAATCTAGACATTTTGGAAGAGCACTCCAATGTAATGTTCTATTAGGTGGTGTTGATGACCACAGAAAACAACAGGTTGCTGTACGAGGTCTAAAAAACATGGAATTTTGAATGTCAAAACATGTGCTCAAGTCCTGGGTCTGCCGTTTTAATGGAGATGTGATTTTTGGGCAAGTCCTTTGATTCTTGAATCTATTGCCTTATTTGTAATATGAGGTAAAATATTTGGTGTGTGTATCTGCAAATTGGGATATAAGAAATAAGTGAAAACTTTGTAAGATTATAAAGAATCTTACAATTTTAAATTACTACTACTTTGGTTTTCTTTTCTCAGTTTATCTTCCTCAAATGACTGAACAATTCAAAGATTGCCCCAGACCAATTCTTCCCTTGCCAACCATTTTGCCTTCATTTAATAAAGTACGTTGTGATACTTTGCGGGACTGGTGCCGACAAGTTAATTTGAGTACTGAAGGCAAGGTGAGTACATTCGTGGGAATTTCTGCTGCTCAGAGCACGTATTGGAAGCTTTTGTCGACTTTTACTCTGTTCCCTCCCCCTTAATTTTCTTAGAAAATAGAAATTTATATGAGGCTGAAGGAACATGCTTACTCCGAAGAAAAACTGGTGAGTGAGGAATATGGATACAGCGTAAAGGTGAGTTGTCATTGTGAATTGTTCCTCCTCTCCTAGCATCTACATTTGTTGTACCTCTCTCTAAGGCAAGGTTTCTCAATCAAGACTATTGACATTTTGGGCCAAATAATCTATTTTTGTTTTGGGAGCTGTGCTGTGTATTTTAGTATGTTTAGCAGACTAAACATCCCTGGACCCTACCCACTAGATGTCAGTAGCAACCCTTCCTCCCCCACACGGTTTTAGCAATCAACAATTTCTCCCACTTGAGAACCACTACTCCAAGAGAACCAACCCCTCCCACGCTGACCTACCTGGGTCAATGTATAAAGATGATAAAATTGACACAGAATCAGTATGGCAGCACTTCACTGAATACTCATCATGAATCCCATTTACAGAGTGTTGCTGGAATACCACAGGAGGACACTTTGCAATTCAGTTCAAGGAAATGTAAAATGGTGACCAAGAGAACAAGGAGTAATAAAAGTTGTAATATGAGTAAGGGAGAGAAAGAGACCAATACAGTTGAAGTGACAACTTCAGCTCAGGAGGCCATGTTGGCAGCATGGTCAAGAATTGCTGCAAGAGCCGTGCAGGCTAAGGCTGTGAATTCATGTTCCATTCCTGTTCCTGCTGAGAACTTTCTGCTGCAAACATCTGGTAAGATCAACCTTAAACAGTGAGTACCATTCTAGAAAAAGATGAACTTTTATTAGTCCAATACTGAAAGGTAGTACAAGGAAAAGTTAGTTAAAATGTCTGTAGATTGGATATGAGGTTCATAGAAGACTTACCTTTTGATTGTCAAGTTTTGCCTAATTGGATTTCTAAGCCAGTTGATTGAATGGTGATCATTTCTTACCACTAAGCAGAAGGCCAAGTTGGGGAGAAAGCATAATCTGATAATGTAGTCAGCCACAGCCCAAGGTCTTCTGCATTTTTGTCTCTTTTCCTTCAAAGCTTCCATAACATAGTAAATAAGAATGAGAGCATTTGTGTAGCCTTGGTTCAGATCCTTGTCTTGTGACTTCAATGGTATGTGGCATTGACCAGTTCCATTGTAAGCACTGGTGTCCTAATTTATAAAACAATTTCACAGAATGATTGTGAGACTTAGAAGACACAACTTGGCACATACAAAACATGGAATAATAATTAAAATATTTGGAGCCCCTGGCCTCTTAAGAAATCTTGAGATAACTTGGCCCCACTTTTCTCCCACTTCTCTCCCCTTGATATTTTTGTCTTCATTTCCAGCAGACCCTGTCTCAGGTTAGCACAAAGTCACCCTCGTTCTTTTTTGCTTGAGTTTTTTCTCTCCACCTCATTTCCAAAGGTCTTCTGGATCCTCTTTTATCCAGGGCTGACTTGTATAGTAAGGCATGTTTTTTGTTACACAAGGAACACAGCCAAAAAGAAGACAGAAGCTAAATTTGGCCTACTGATCTCTAAGCTGCACTCCATCTTATGAACAAGAATAGGCATCTTTTGCTAATTTCCAAACTATTGTTCTCCAGTCACAAAGCTGTCTCTGGAGGACTGCTTCCCCAAAAATTATACTTTTTTTCTAATTTTCATTAATGTGCTATATGAGCTAGTAGCACCCCCCACTTATTTATCTTTTTAGGTCCTCTCCATTTAGAAGTTATGAAGCACCAACTATGATCCAGGAGTGTGCCTACTCACCGGATATACAGTGCTAAACATAATCAATTTCTACTGTCGTTTTACAGTCTGACTGGGAGCTCTTATGGATATTTAGGCTCACAGTGACTGTTCCTTTCTGTCAGTTTCAAGCACTTGATATCTTACCTTATTTACCTTGTTTTTTCTTAAATATCCCTCTCTCCAATTATATCATTCCTTAGGCTTTTAAACAAAGATCTTTGTGCATGTTTTTTATATTTGAAGCAGTACAATGTCATAACTAGGCAAATCGGCCATGAATTAGAATATCTGGATCCATGTATTAGTTCTGGGAAAACTATAATATTTAACACCACAGGCTTCAGTTACTTCACCTGTACATACAAAAAGTAAATAGAAGGTAAATGTTAATAACATTCTTAATAAATATAGGAATATCACTTAGCAATATTCTGAACACAACAAGCATTTCAAAAAGTTAATTGTTATTATCCCTAATGCTATATAATTCATGAAGTTAGATCATAGTGTCTTTTGGTTTACAATTTTTGTTTCTCATTCAGTTGATCCATCAACAAAATATAAGAACAGCCAAGAGTGACTTGCTGAGAGAGGTTGGATTGGGGTGCAGTTACCTGATCTTAACTGTTTATATTTGATTCTCTTTCCTCGCCAGGTGTCAGATGGTGTGTGGTCCATGGCAGACCTCTTCTGGGAGACAGAGAGGGGTGGGTTCGTCTGCAGTTCCATGCCGGGCAGGCCTGGGTGCCTGACAGTCCTAAGAAGTTGATCTCTCTCCTCCTGTTACCGGCCTGCACTTTCCCATCCTCAGACCTAGAAGACAATATGTTATGCCCTGAATGTGTTAAGAGGTAAACCTTAATATTTTTCTGTATGGTACATCAAAAAGTAGATGTCTAGGGGGGTCTCTGAATAATTTAGTACAAGAAAACAGAGAACAAATATACTGTTTCTTAATTTACCAGGTCAGGTTTATAGATCAGGCAAAGTTAGGAAGGAAAAAGAACTTGGCAGTGGATTAAAACTCAGATAAATGAGGTTTCCTATCCAGTTTAACAAAGTATCTGACATGTAAGAGTATTAATTGCCTCAATTTTAGAGACCTGTTTTAAGAAAAAAAATAGAGTTCTTAACATGTCAGATATGTAGCTGGGGATAAAAAGAAAATTAGTAAGGCAAAATCCAGGTAGCGTGATAAAAATAGAAGTTGTGAAAACATAAGGGTAGTACCTATATTTAGAGTTGCTTAGGGAAACTTAAGAAAGGATTATGTTTACTGAGGAAGATCTTATCAGTTGGAAAGTAATAATTTGGGCATTTAGGTGTGGAAACAACCCAACCAAATAAAATATATGGAAGTAAAAGAACATGACATACTTAGAAATTGCAAATTGATCAGTATGATCAAAGCTTGAATTGATAAGTAAGTCTAGGAAAGGTAGGAGTAGACCACTGACAGGTTTATATCTGTAATAAAGGTCTCATATTATTTTGTGGGTCATAATTTCTTAGTCATTTTTGGGACACAGACTACCTTGAGGCTATATAGTGAAAGCTACACACTACATACCCCCTGTTTGAGAAAATATACATTGGGCATACACATAAACACTGGTGTTTTTATATAGATATAGAACTTCTAATGTTTACCCATTAGTACAAAATTCAGCTTTAGGTGATGGAATTGGTGGAGGTAATGTGGGATGTGTGTGGAGGGAAGCTAAGGTTGTTTGTTGTTGTTTTTTTAAGATTTCATTTATTTTTAGAGAGAGGGGAAGGGAGGTAGAAAGAGAAGGAGAGAAACATCAAAGTGTGGTTGCCCCTACTGGGGACCTGGCCCACATTCCAGGCATATGCCCTGACTGGGAGTTGAACTGGTGACTTTTTGGTTCACAGGCCAGTGCTTAATTCATTGAGCTGCACCAGCCAGGGCAGATTTTTTTCCTTTTTTTTTAAGGAAGTGTTTGATATCTTGCAACAGAAACTAGGTTGGAGGGTAAGTAAGAGATAATTATAATAATTCTGAAAAGATACAATATATGACCTTGGCAAAGAATTTAAAGAGGAATGGGACAAATTTAAGACATGTAGGAGTAAAAGGAAGAGGATGCTATCTTATTAGATGGAGGAAAGTTGGATGTCTGTCTAGTTCAGTGGCGAGGTGTATATGTAGTACATGCTTGATATGGGTCTAAAGAACTGAAATAAGTATGGGTTAGGGAGGAACATTCTGGGGAGTCATTCTCATTTAAATTGTGTGTAAGAAGGTAGGAATTAAAAAGGGGCACAGGAAAGAACCCTAAAGAGAATCAGTATATTGATGGCATGTGAGCAATGAAGACTGTAAAGGTACAGTTTATAGGTTGGGAAATAAGTGAGAAAAGGGAGCAAGGGGCAGAGTTTCTGAGGAAAATGGTTCACAGTGAGATGGTCATGTTAGATTATGAATAATTTGTGGCCTTTCTGAGAGAGTTGAGAGGGTCAATAAAAGCAGAAATGTGATAGTGACAAGTTAGGGTAGAGCATGTGAAGCACTGTGACAGGACATACTGGTAGTGTCTACTACCTGAGTGAAAAGGAGGAGATGCAGTTAGTTGAAGTAATATCAAGCGAACTTTCTTCCTTACTTTTTTCTTTTTGTTTTTTAATGGGAAAACCATAAGCATGTGTGAATAGAGATGGGGTGTGGGAGAAGCTGTGGGAAGGGAAGGGAGGTATAAAGATAAAGAAAGTGACCTGGCTGGTGTGACTCAGTGGGTTGAGCACTGGCCTACCGACCAAGAGTTCACCAGTTCAAGACCAAAAGTTCACCAGTTCAATTCCTGGTCAGGGCGCATGCCTGGGTTGTGGGTGAGGTCCCCAGATGGGGCTGTGCGAGACGCATGTCTCTCTCACACATGGATGTTTCCCTCCCTCTCTTTCTCCTGTCCCTACTCTCTAAAAAAAAATAATAATAAAATCTTTTTAAAAAATGATAAAGGAAGTGAAATGAATTATAGTGTATAGAATATGAGGAGTGATATTAAGTGGACAATCTTGTTACATTGTTTACTACATAAAATTCTTTTGCCCACCCTTCTTAGGTGAGGGTGGGGATTCTAACTACTCAGGAACTCTAGGAGAGGATTCCTTATTTTGTCAGTCATTTCCAAGGGGTGGTTTGGAATGGTTAACTTATTCTAACAGTTTTTCAAAATTCTTTTTTAACTTGCTTTATAGGAATAAAAGGATGATGGAAAAATTAATTAAAATGAAGAGGAAGAAGAAACCTCGTTTGAATACACCCACATAATTCCTTTTGGATGGGTCATGTCTCAATAAAGAATAAATGGTGGAATGCTCATAGCTAAATTGACTTGTATCCAAATGTTGCTTGATGCCTTGGTTACAGATGTGAATGTCTGGATTCTGTATTTAAGGTTTGCCAAAAAGTGACTGCCACTGCTACTTCAGGTATTTAGGTATGTAGAATATAATTTGGTTTTGTCCTAATTAATAGATTTTTTAGCAGTTTTAGGATTTCAGAAAAACTGAGCAGAAAGTAATGAGTTCTGAAATTCTGCCCCCTCTCCAACATTCTCCCTACTATCAACACTGTGCATCAAAATAGTAAATTTGTTGAAACTACGTTGTGGACTCCTCATTATCACCCAAAGTCCATGGGTGACAGTAGGGTTCACTCTTTGCGTTTCACATTCTGTGGGTTTTCACAAATGTATAATGAGACATATCCACCATTATAGTCATACAAAATAGTTTCACTACCCTAAAATTCTTCACTTTTATTCAACATACCCTCCTCCCAACCCCTGAGCCATTGATAATTTTTACTGTATCCATAGCTTTGCCTTTTCCAGGAGGTCATAAATAGTTGGAATCATGGTAGCCTTTTCAGAGTGACTTCTTTTTACAGCAATACTTGATAGCCCACTTTTTTTTCATTTTTTAATTGATTGAGTTTTTAGAGAGAGAGGGAGGGAGGAAGGAAACATTTGTGTACAGGTTTTTGTGGGCATACATTTTCAACTTTCTTGGGTAAATACCAAGGAGCATGATTTTTGGATTTGATGTTAATAGTGTTTGGTTTTATTATAAACTGACAAAACTTTCTTCCAAAGTGGCTATACCATTGTGCATCCTCACTAGCATAAGGTGTTGTCAGTGACTTAGATTTTGTACATTCTAATTGCTGTGTAGTGTTATGTCATTGTTTTAATTTGCAATTTCCTAATGACACTTGATGTGAACCAGCTTTTATTTGCTTCTTTATCATCCATATATCTTTGGTGAGGTATCTGTTCAGGTCTTTTACCTATTTTTTTTTTAACCTGGCTATTCATTCTGTTATTAAGTTTTACAAGTTCTTTTTATATTTTGGATGGCATTCCTTTATCAGATAAGTCTGTTGCAAATATTTTTTTCCCCAATCTTTGGCTTATCTTCTCATTTTCTTGATTAATTGGTGTATTTAGATCATTGATAATTAAAGTGATTGATACAGATGGATTGAGATATTTTTCATTGCCCTCATTATTTAGTTTTTTGTCTTTTTCCCTTTTCTGGTTTTAATTGATGCATTTTATTATCTATTAATAAAACTTTTAAAAAACAACATCTGGGTACAGAAAAAGCATTTAACAAAATCCAGCCCCCTTTCATGATGTGAAAACATTCGGTACACAAAGAATAGAATGGAACAACCTAAACATTATGTAGGTCACCTATGAAAAGCCCACAGCTCACATACTGAGTGCTCAAAGGCTGAAAGTATTTTTTTCCTGAAGTCAGCAATAAGACAAGGATACTCATTTTAACCACTTCTGTTCAAGATGATACTGGAAGTTCTAGCCAGAAAAGTTAGGGAAGAAAAAAAAACAGGTCACCTAAATTGGAAAGGCGGAACTAAAAGCTGTCTATACACAAGTGACATGACATTACATACAGAAAACTAAGTAATCCTTCAAAAACCTGTTAGAACTAATGAACAAATGCAGCAAATTGTCAGAATATACGAATCACAAAATCAGTTGTATTTCCATATATACTAGGAATGATCTGAAAATGATTTCACTTCTAATAGCATCAAAATAGCCTCTAACACTATTAAAGGAATAAACTTAAAGAAGTTATAAGCCACATACACTGAAGACTACAAAGCATTGCTGAAAGAAATTATCTCAGTTCATAAATCTGGGAAAAAACAGATCAATTCCAATGTAGAAACATGCTTGTATTTTTATTTTTAGAGAGGGAAAGGGAAGAAGACGGAGAGAAACATCAATGTGTGGTTGCCCCTTGTGCACCCCCCTGCCCCCACTGGGTACCCAGCCTGCAACCCAGGCATGCGCCTTGACTGGGAGTTGAACTGGCAACCCTTTGGTTCACAGGCCAGCAGTCAATCCACTGAGTCACACCAGCCAGGGCCATGCTTGTATTTTTTTATACTGCTAGCTTATGCAGTATATATTTAGATATTTTATTTTAAACATTTTGTACCAAATAAAAGTTGAAAAAATAGCAACAATTTACAATTACCATTTTTCCCACGTTTAAAAAACTTTTCCATTTCTTTTTTATTAATTACCCTGCATTGTAGAGTAAACAGACACATTCTTTGCCCCTAAATGCTTTAAGCATGCACCGTGTAAGAATAAGGACATTCAACATAATCTGTCACTATCAAACCTGAGAAATAGTTATTTTATAATAGTATCTTGCCCTGTTCTGGCGGCTCATTTGGATGGAGCATCATCCTGTACACTAAACGGTTGCAGATTCCATCCTTGGTCGGGGTGCATGTAGGAAACAACCAATCTACGTTTCTCACGTTGATGTTTCTTCCTGTCTAAAACTAAACATTCTCAGGTGAGGATTAAAATACAATTAAAAAATAATAATAGCCCCTAATATCTAGTTCATATTCAATAATTGTCCACAGAATATGTTTTGTACTTTAAAAAAAACAGGATTCAGTAGTTTCAGGCATTTAATTTATCATACTATCTTCCTTCTTCCTTTAAATCAAAGATATTTTCTTTATAATATTGTCTTTGAAGAGAAAAGGTCAGTTTTCTTGTACAATATTCCACATTCTGGATTGCATTCTCATGGTGTTCTTTGACTAATTCTCTACATTTTCTTTAAACCCAAAATTATGATTAGAGACTTGATTCAATTCAGATAAAACATTTTTAGAAAAATACTTTATACTTAAGATCGAGTGCTTCATATCTCATTGCATAAGAAGATCCATAACTCAGATTGTCTTGTCATTATATTAAAAAAATTACAACTTTGTTTCAGTGATGACCACCTTATTTCTCCGAGGTGTAAGTGCAGTTTTCACTATGAAATGTATACTTCGCAGGTGGACACTTTTGCCACCATATGACTAACTTGCCCCTTCCCCACAACTCTTCACCCAATGAGTTTTATCATCTATGCTCATTCATGTCTGAATCAATCATTGCACTGATAGTTGCAAACTCTCACCAGTATTGATTCATTTTTTTAGCTGGAATTCTGTAAAAAAGAAGGAAAACTTTCCTTTTAGAGTACCATTATGGCCTCATGAATTTAAAATATTTTAAAAATTAATTTATTTTTAATTAAAAATTAAGTTTTAGTTATGTGTTATGACCAATTAATATCATGATGCATTAAATATTCTTGGATTCAATAGCTCATATTATTTGAAATTGTATTACATGAATAATTAACTTCATATTTTTCTTTTTTTTAAAGATTTTATTCATTTATTTTTAGAGATAAGGAAAGGGAGGGAGAAAGAGGGAGAGAAACATCAATGTGTGGTGCCTCTCATGCACTCCCCACTGGGGACCTGGCCTGCTACCCAGGCATGTGCCCTGACTGGGAATTGAACCAGCAACCTCCTGGTTCACAGACTGTCACTCAATCCACTGAGCCGTACCAGCCAGGACACTTTATCATATTTTTCATATATTGACTTACCTAGTTTTATAATATAGATTATACAGTTTCATTAACAGAGTTTGCAACTGTTATCTCCTTTTTGTTTCCTGGAGTAAAGTGTGTAATGAGGGAATTATTTAACACTTGAAAATCTTTGGTATTTACATGTGAAAACATCTAGGTAAGGATGTGTGTTGAGGGGAAGAAGTATGTGATTACAATCGGCTTATTCAAGTTTTCCTTTTATGCTACTAGTTTTCAAAGTTATCACTACATTTTTTTTGTCTGCTATGTCAGTAGTTAATTTTTTTTAGATTCTATATTTTATTTGATTTTTGTTTTGTTTTCCTCTTCAGTCTTTTTCTCTTTTTTATTTTTCTTATTTATGTGTTATTCATGTATTCAGTCTTGTTAGAGATTTAATCATATTAATTTTTCTAAAGAACAATGCCCAGGTAGGGTTCTTAAAGAATCAGACTTTCAGAGTATAGGGTGCAGGATTTGGGGAAGGAACTTTGGGATCACCACTCACAAAGGGGAAGGGAAGAAAGCAAGAATGGGGAAAGAAAGAAATCAGATTTTTAAAATTCTTTTTTAAAAAGATTTATTGATTTATTTTTAGAGGGGGAAGGAAAACAACAGAGAGAAACATCAATGTGTGGTTGCTCCTTGTGTACCCCTACTGGGGACCTGGCCCACAACACAGGCATGTTCCCTGACTGGGCATTGAACTGGTGACGCTTTGTTTTGCAGTCTAGTACTCAATCCACTGAGCCACACTAGCCAGGGCAGAAATCAGATATTATGCATGCTGGATCTGGGAGCATAATAAAAGCCTTGGTCAATTTCGGGAGGAAGTTTTGGAGCTAAAATGTCAAGGTTGTTTCCATCTGGGGTGAAAACTTTGTGCTCTACACTGTAACCAAATTAGTTACTGGTTGTTTGTTCCTGGAGTCAGGCCAAAGCCTGGGGCATTTATTCTTAACTGAGGTTGGGGCTCTCCCAGGGACTCACAGCAGGAGGCTGTCTCCTGATCAGATTCCCTTTCTCAGCAAGGGGATCTAGGCAACTCCTGTCCAAGTCCACTACAATTGGTTTCTGATTTTGATCACCCTGCCTTGTTATTTTGTTTTCTGTTTTCTTGATTTCTATTATCTGTCTTTACTTTCCTTCCTCCTTGTTTCTTTGAATTTGTTCAGTGTTTCTTTTTCTAGCTTGAGTTGGAATTTTCCTTGAGTTAAATTCTTGGCTCATTTATATTTACTTTAATATTTTTCCTTTTTTTTTTAAATGAAATGCTTAATGAAACTGCATGTCTTCACTTAGGGGCCATGCTAGTCTTCTCTGTGTCGTTCCAACTTTAGTATATCCTGCCAAAGTGAGCACAATCCTTCCATTTTCTGATCAATATTTTTAAAGCTAGAAGTTTCCTTATAAGAACTATTTTCTCTAATTTTGGGAAGTTCTTAGTCATTATTTCTTCAAAATATTTTCTCCCTTGTATTTATTCCTTTATCTTTCTCCAGGGTTCTTACTAAATACTGCTAACTGTCTTCCAACATAGCTGTTACTTTTATTTCATAATTTTATCTTGGGTTTGTGTCTGGAAGGCCAGGAGTGGTAAGACACTTGCCAGAGGGAAGGAATCCTGAACAAGGAATTCCATAGACTCTTCCTTCTCTTCTTCAGACAAGCCACATAAATGCTCAGAATAAGTATGTGCTACTGTTACCGGACACAGGCCCCCTAAGAGAGTCTGCCTAGGTAGGACCAGCTGTAGTGTGTGGGTTCTTGACTTCGTGTAGGAAAGATTTAACAAGTCCAGGTAACTATGAGGATCCATTTATGAAAGCTTGGGATGGTAAAACAACAAAGGGCTTAGCACAGAAGAAACAATGGGAGAGTCTAGGCTGGCCTGCTGTAGCTCACTGGGAAGTCAGAGAAAAGGGGGCTTTGGGGTCAGGTTCAAGGAATTAGCCTGGGCCAAGCTGTCAGCTGCTTATTGCCTTGCAAGGGTGTCCAACCTGCAGCCCACAGGCTGCATGCAGCCCAGGATGGCTGTGAATGTGGCCCAACACAAAACTGTAAATTTACTTAAAAACATTATGAGAATGTTTTTTTGTGATTACGTGTTGCAATGTATTTAATGTGTGGCCCAAGACAACTCTTTTTCCATTGTGGCACAGAGATACCAAAAGGTTGGACACTTTGGCTGGGAGATGCGGACCTGTGAAGAAAGAAGTGGGGGAAGAAGAAGGAAACAGGATTGGTGTGGGCTGTTCCCTAGAGGGAGAACGTGTGCACAAGGTCCTTTGTCCTGAGGCTTTTTTTTTTCTCTTTCTTGCAGGTGGGGAATTTTAGGGGAGGTCTCCGAGGAGGGTTTCAGTAGAATATTTATCACTTTTCCAGCTGTGATTGGTCAGTGACAGGACAGGGCGTCTTTAGTCATTGCAGTTGGTCCTGGCCATAGCTCACTCCATTTTCCTGCTTTCCTGGGCCTGCAGCTCAAATACAACAGGCCTAGATGGTATCTTCAGGAAGGAAATTCTAGGGGAGGAGAGGTTACCTTGGGGGTGAGGTCCTTGTTTTCCCAGTTTTGCCACCTGCCAGGCACACTGGGCCTTCCAGCCCTGGTGACCGTCTATCTGCACCTGGCTGTAGATTACTCAGCCATTGTGTTCAGCTATCTTCTCAGTTTCCCTATTCCACTTGCCCAGGAATTTTCCTTGCGTCTTAGTATCCTATCTCACTACCATAAAAGGCAACATCTCTGCTCTGCAAGCCAGCAGGATTCCCACCACCACTAGGAATATCCAAGGAGAAGATGAGCCAGTGCATGTCATTGTTACTTCTTTCCCAGCCATGGTCTCCTTTGCTGTTCTTTTCTATGCAAATGGATTCTATCTAGTTATTGCACCCTGTCCAAATGCTTGTATTTCATACCTGTGGTTTTGTTTTGTTTTGTTGTCTTCACCCAAGGACATTTTTTTCATTGCTTTTAGGAGAGAGAGGAAGGGAGAGAAAGAAACATTGATGTGAGAGAAGCATTGATTGGCTGTTTCTGGTACCATCCCTATGGGGAATGGCACATGCCCAGACCGGGAACCAAACCCACAAGCTACCTATGTGCCCTGACTGGGAATTGAACCTACAATCTTTGGTTATGGGACAACGCTACAACCAACTGAGCCACACTGACCAGGGCCATGCCTGTGTTTTTAAACTTAGCTGCTTATAATTTTTCTTGTCTTCCTCTGTGGGGGAGGATGGCAAGGAAGGGAGATGTTATGGTCCCAAGTAAGCTCTAAATTTCACCCTTTACACTTTATTTCTTACATTTTGAACTCTACAGTGTTGAGAATATGAGTGTTTGTGACCTGTAATACATTTTGTAGAATTAAAGTGAGGCTACCCTGAGCTTGGGCTCCTGATGGCTAACAGCATAGTTGTCTTATCGTCAGTGTTTTGCTTGTATAGGGAGCCCCGATTGGCAGGGAGACTAGAATAGAAAGATCAAATATCACTTGAAAGCTTTCCCAGTAGAGTGCTTAGCTGGGTTTTCAGGGCAAAATAAACTTAGGGCAAAGTGCTGTGAAGTCCATCTTTTAAGTGTCACAAACTGAAAATGAGTGTGGTTTCAGAGTTGTGATATAATTAGTGTATAATCCTAAGCATGTAGTAGTCAAGGAGATAAAACATCTTGATCGAAACACTCCTTACCTTCTGCTATTTACCATCTACTGCACGAAGGCAAAGGAGTGGGTATGTGGGCAAAATATAAACTAACATTACATGAAGATGATTTTATTTTTCACTTGAAAGTGATTTTATATTTTTTAAAAAGAGGCTTTTCTAAAAGCCCACACTTTCTTATTAGCAAAATGTACTATTGGAAACTCTGAATGTTCCAGAGTTAAGGATTATACCTATTTTTTAAAAATTTGCCTTTGAAGTTAGACAATGGTATATGATGTAATGAAATGTACAGCTGCCTACTCCGTGCATGTAAATGAGAGGGTCATTGGGACATCCCAAGAACATTTCCCATCATCACTATTGAAGATTAGAATCTCCCATGCCTGTCTTCTTCAGCCTCCCTGAATTTTAAAGGCAGAGTAAAAAGAATATTAATGTTGGAATTAAATAGAACAGTGGTCAAATTCTGGTTTCCCCACTTAACAGCTATGAGTTCCTTCTCATCAGTAAAAGGGTGGTGAGGTTTCTTACCAAGCTGGTTGTTTTGTTTTTTAATTATTTAATTAATTATTATTTTTTATTGTGGTTCAAGTACAGTTGTCTCCATCCCCCCCCCACTACTCCCCCCTACCCCAGTCACTCCCACCTCTCACCCTCGATCCTACCCACTTTGGCTTTGTCCGTGTGTCCTTTATACATGTTCCTGACAACCCTTCCCCCTTTTCCCCCGTTACCCTCTTCCACCTTGCCTCTGGTTACTATCAGTTTGTTTTTAATTTCAATGATTCTGGTTATGTTTTGCTTGCTTACTTTTTTTGGTGAGAGAATGCTTGTAAAACTCCTTGCAGAAAACAGATCTTTAATAAAAGGTAGCAATTATTATTGTTAGTAGACAAGAGAAAGTGGGAAAGGAAGGAGAACCAATGCCATTATCAGGCAGGAACCTTGGAAAATGATGAAGGGTTTATAGCAGGAACTGAGATAGCACTCTGTCTATTACCATTCATAGCAATTTCCTCCAAAATATTCTGACTTGTCAAAGAAATAATCCCAAACTTTCTTCATTTAACTCTCCTTCTTGAAATTTGTCTCTGCCACTGTCTCAATAGGAAGTTCATGTCTCTTCATAATCTGTTTTTTTATTTCCAATTTATTTTTCAGATTTCCCAGTGGAAAATCTCTACTCCTGACTGTCAGTAGAGAAGGTTTTTTTCCTTGTCCACTTGTAGGCTTTAGTTCCAGCTGTCCTCCTACCTTGCCCTTGTACCTCCACTCACCTGACCTTTCCCTGCTGCACCTCCTCCAATAAAAAGACTAAACAGCATAGCTCTCTCCCTGCATAAGAATTGAGTGTTGCTCCTTTTGTTTTCTGCATTCTTATTGTATTTAGTGCCTTTTATTATAATTTAACTTTACATTAAGAGTATGTATCACTTGTCTTTTCAATAAGAGTGTTTCATCAAGGCAGTGATCGTACTGTTATACTTCTTGGTGTCCAACCAAGATGTTAATATCTGTAATTTACGTTCTTTAAAGAATACTATAAAAGGAGCCTGCAGGTTCAATTACCCCTTCACTAATAATTTTGATACTGCACGTAAAGAATTAGTATTTTCTTATCCAAAAACCACACTTGTCTGCCGTCCCCTCAGCTATTTCTGCCTCAAATACTATTTTCTCCATGTGATTATGGAGACCAATTTCCACTGTAAATTGTTCTATTTCAGGAGCGCCCCCTATTGGGCAAGCAGCTGTTAGGTTAGATATGCTCTGAAATTTAAGCAAAGTAATTTCTCAATACCAAAGTTTCGGTCTACAGGAGAAGGCAGGATGCTTAAAGCAATGACATTATACCAGTGTAAATTAGTAGTGGGTTTTTTCCCCCTTTTAGTCCCACTATACCCCCATGGCTCTAGATGACATTTTATTTTTATTTTTAAAGATTATATTTATTTACTTTTAGATAGAGGGGAAGACAGTGAGAAAGAAAGGGAAGGAGAGAGATGTGGATATGGGAGAGAAACATCGATTGTTTGCCTCTCACATGTCCCCAACCAGGAACCTGGCAGGCAATCAAGGCATGAGCTCTGACCAGGAATCGAACTGGCAACCTTTCAGTTTGCAGGATGACTCTGAACCCACTGAGTACACTAGTAATGGCATGATGATTTTTTAAATAGAACACTGTTCAAATAGTATCTTTGAAACATATGGATTCCTATCCTTGTTTAATTTTCTGGGCTTCAAAATTTGACTCAAATAAAGCCAGGATTCCATTCTTACACTGCACTTTTAGTCCCCAAAGAACGTGTAGTCAATTAAGCTGTACTTCTAAGAGTGCTGATACTCATTAACATTATTAATTATTTTAAACATATCAGTGGTCTGATTTCCTCTGGGAAAAGTGTGTATTGCTTTGAGTGTTTTTCATATTCATATTTTCATGTTTTGAATAGAAAGGTCTACTATAAAAACCTTTCCTAGGGCCATATACCTCAGCTCTGTTGATGGAATGAGGATTTGGGGTTTTATTTATTTTTTAGAGATTTTACTTTATTTTTAGAGAGAGGGCAGGGGAGGAAAAGAGAGAGTGAGAGACACATTGATTAGTTCCCTCTTGTATGTACCCAGACTGGGCCCGGAATCTGCAACTCAGGCATGTGCCCTGACAGGGAATGGAACTGGTGACCCTTTGCTTTGCAGAACAATGCCCAACCCACTAAGCCATGTTGGTCAGGGCAACTTTGGCTTTTAGATACAGTTTTGTGGCTTCATAAATCACTTGGGACCCAGCATTTAGATATGGTTCCCCTTTTTAAAAGAAGTTATTTTAATGTAACTGAGTGTAGAAATGTTCAATGACTAGAACTAGATTAAACCAGAAAATAAGATTTTCCATTGCCAACAGCAAACATTCACACAGTGCTTCGTTTCACCCCTGTGTTGCTAGTAAGAAAACAAGCACAGAGAAGTTAACGTGGTTGAACCTAGGTCACCCAACTATAAATGGTAGAGCCACAATTCAAACCCCAAGGCATCACAGACACAAATTTATTTCTCTTAAAAACTATGCGGGAAAAGAATGTATCTGTGAAATAAGTTACTGAAATTAAGATAACTTCACAATCTGGCATGTACTATACAAAATATTTGGGGTATCAGTATTGCCTGCCTCACCCTTTGAGCAGAGACTTTATTTGGATATACCCGTTGACTGTGCTAGTTGTTAAGTTTCTAGTACCTTACTGTAACTAGAAGCGAAGTTGAATCATTTTATGACTCCTACTTCTCCACACTCAACATCTAATTAGCACAAGCCTTCCCACTTCTCACTCTAATGCTCTAATTCAGATCTTAGGGTATGCAGTGTTTTATAGATAATTTGCTTTTTGACATCTGATTTCTGTATTTGCTTATTATATTAGTTTAGGAGATTATGGTAATCACAGTAACTTGTTATTCATTTTCCCTTCTATAAGGGAATGTTTAAAGTATTATATTACAGTTATAATAACATCTAGCCACTAAAAAAGATTGAGGTGGATAAATATGTGCCTGCCAAGACTCTACTGCCAGTGCTACCTCCTCCACCTTCACTATTAACAGCAAACATTTATATGGCATTTGGTTTGAGTTAGGCAATATTCTAAGTACTTCATGTATATTAACTTATTTAATCTATAGGCTATCTCTGAAAGAATATACAAGAAACTGGTCACTGTGCTTCCTCTGGAAAAGGAATCTAGGGCAACTGGAGTCTGGCCTAGAAACTTAGTTTTCACTGTATCCTTTTATATTGGTTTGAAATGAATATTGTTATATTTAATATTAAAATAATTTGAATGTGCCTGGCTAGTGTGGCTCAGTTGGTTGGAACGTTGTCCCACAACCAAAAGGTTGTGGGTTCAATTCCAGACCTGGGACCTGCTATCCCAGGTCTCGGTACTTGCGATCGATCCCCAGTCTGTGCTTGTACGGAGGCAATCAATTGACGCTTCTCTGTTGCATCGGTGTTTCTCTCCCTCTTTCTCCCTTCCTTTCTCTCTAAAAGCAATGTAAAAAAAAATTGACTTCCACGTAAGGATGAGAAAAATTATTTGCATGTAAAAACCACTTCATTAATATTAACATAATGTGGAAATAAACACAGACTACAAGTAAGTAGAAGAGCGGCATGCCTTCATGTGCACTACGGCCACAAGTTTTCTAATAGAAATGTGGCTGACACTGAACAGCACAGCTCAATCTCCCTTCAAGAAAGGACCCACTGCCCCGGTTATCTGACAGCTTCCAACTAGGCATGCAGCTGGGGTCGTTTCTCTTTTCCTTGCTCTCTGTTATGACTAAGTGAGGTAGTGGAACAAGGGCCAGACTACTTCTGCCCAATATGGACTTCTCTGACCTTTGCTCCTGAACTCCTCACTGGGGTGAGGGTGACTCTGTCAGGTCTGCCTCTGCCTAAGCCTGTGTTTTACTGATTTTTTTCAGAAGATTTCCTCCCCAATAACCATTTCCATTCCTAATTCAGTCTCAGTTCTTGCTTCCCAAACAACTGGGCCAGCATGTACATCCATGAGGATGTAGAGGAAGAAAAAGGGGTTCTCCTCTACCCTCTTAGGATGTCTGGCTGGGCCTAAGACTGAAGCTGACGTTAGAGGAACAGAAGAAAAGAATACAGCTTTGTTGTGAGTATATGGGGCCTTCATAAGACAATGCAGGCTTGGAGAAGTGACCAGAGTGAAAGCTTTTATACCTTTTAGACAAAACAAAACGAAACAAAAACCAAAGACTGTTTTTTGTGAAGAAATGACAAGACAAAGGAGTTTGGGACAGGGGCTGTAAATTGTAGGGGTGGGTGGGTGATAAGGAGACTTGGGGGAAGGGAGTGGACAGAACTTGTGGCAGATGAGGGTTGTGTTAGTGTTGATTTTCAGTCTCTGGTGATAAGGATGTTCTCTTGTTGGTACAGGGAAGTCACCTGTATCCTCATAGGAAATGTTATGGCATGTTTTTAGGTAGAAAAGAATGGGTCAGAGAGCTCTTCCTGCATCTGCTGTTTCTCAAGTGCCTTCATCTTAAAATAATAATACATATGCCTAAGTGGTATGTTTTGGTGAGGCATGTCTTGAACTCCTTCAAAGATAAGAATGGGACTGGAAGAAAATGTATGTGATTCCTCCCTTCTCTTAAAATGTTATTTTATCTTTTTTTTGCAATTATTATTTTAATCATGCATCCATATAGTTTAAATGCATGCATGTAATTTAACTGCATATACATAACGAATCAACCAGTTCCCAAGACTTGCTAAGATCAGCAGAAGTCTCTAGTCCTTCATTTTTCTTTGCTCAGAGAGCTACATTTTCAATACTTTAAGTTGAGTGTTCATTTTAGCCTCCATATTGCTAATTAACATGCTTGTGTTGCTGCTTCCTGATTTTACATGGTAGACTTTGTTGTCTTTCTACTAGGAAAGATAAGGATTTAGCTCTCTTCTCTTTTCCTAGTTCTAATGTGCATGAGCACCCTCCAAATCTCCCAATATTTTAAATATCATTGTATCATAAATTGGTTAGACCATATTTAATATTCATATTATTATTTTTCTTATAGCCATTTCATATTATTATGACTAAGAAAATCACATTCATAACACAATCATGTAGAAAAGTATAATTACTTTTCCTTTATTGTATCATTTCTTTTTTTATGCCATTTTCTGTTTTTCCTGAAGTTGATTTTCCTTATTTCTTTTTCTTTGTTAAAAAATTGGTAGCATTTCTGTGCTTTTGGGAAGTCAGTATAGAATGACGGTTACAAGAAGTCTCTGGACTCAGATTGCCTGGGTTTCAGCCCCAGTGCTAGTTCTTATTAGCTGTGTGACTTTGAGCAAGCCAGTTATTTGGCTTTGCCTTCTTTTTCTATAAAATAGGGACAATACATAATATCCATTGTGTAATGTTCATCTTCAAAGTGTTAAAAGAGTGTCTGCCCACATTGTAAGCAGAGAAGAAATGTTGCCTATCATCAACCACTAATTCAACCCCAAAGACTGTCAATTTGCCTGAGTCTATTAATATGTTATCTCATGGCAGGGAGTCTGTCAATTTCACCTTGTGGGAACTGTCTCCAAGATTCTCCAACCTGCCGCACACAGGAGTGTTCACCCTCTCCACTGAGGATGGACAGGGCCAACTCCTATTCAAAATTTTCTTTTATCTTTATCTTCCCTTGCTCCTTGTTTTGACCTGTCTTCTGGACTCCATCTCTCCCCTTTTGTTAGTTTATGCCTGTATTTTAATGAACTATACCTATAACTTCCTAAGAAGGAGTTTTTTGGAAAGCAATTTTTAAAAAATATTTTATTTATTTATTTTTAGAGAGAAGGGAAGGAAGGGAGAAAGAGAGGGAGAGAAACATCAATATGTAGTTGCCTCCCACATGCCCCCCACTGGGGACCTGGCCTGCAACCCAGGCATGTGCCCCGACTGGGGAATCAAAGCGGCAACCTTTTGGTTCGCAGGCTGGTGCTCAAACCAAGAGCCACACAAGCCAGGGCGAAAGCAATTTTTTAAAAGAAATTTCATGCCTAAAAATGTATGTGTTTTATTTATCCTTATACTAATTAATTGTTTGGGTAGATACAGAATTCAAAAATAAAAATTTTTTCTTTTTTCCAGAATTGAGAAGGCATTCTTTCATTGTCTTGTTTTCAGTATTGCTGTTGAGAGGTCTAAAGCTGTTTTAATTCATGACCCCTAAATATGAGCTGGTCCCTCCCTCCCTGCTTCTTTAGAACATATAGGTCCTTCTCTTTGACCTACAAAGAGAGGTATTCTGAAACTTCATGGTGATGTGCTTAACTTAAAAAAAAAAAAAAAGTGGGTTCCTTACTTCTCTGGAATATAACTCAATTTATGAACCATTCTGCTCTTTGCTTTTTTTTTTTCTTTTTAATAAGATCTCAGCATATCAGCTGTCCTTGATGGAAGATCTGTCTCACAAAGCACAGTCTGCAGAGATGGCAATGTACTCGAAGGGCAATCTCATCATGAGACATTCATGTATTACTTTAAATAATACAAACATATAAATATATAATTTAAATTATATATTTAGTAAAAAACCACAAATTCTATATGCTAAATATGTGTAGATATTTATGTATTAATTATACCTCAGCAAAGCTGTCAAAAAATTTAGGGGTTTTGGGCTGACTTAGGTCAGATTCAATTTCGTTGTCACTGTTCCTGTCTTCAGTGTGACTGACAGAGCCTGCATAAGGACCATAAGTGCCTACTCAGCCTTTTTTGTTATTGCTTTCTTTGTATTTGGGTTACAGTAGTCCCTTCTTCCCTGTAGTTTTATTTTTCATGGTTTCAGTTATCTGTCATTAACTTCAGTCCAAAAAATTAAATGGAAAATTCTACAAATAATCCACTCTTAAGTTTTAAATTGTGTAGCTGTTTTCAGGAGCTGTGATGAAATCAGTGTCCTGCTCTCACCCGACCATCCCTTTGTCCAGCATCTCCTCACTGTAAAAGCTACCAGACAATACTGGTCACTTAGTAGCCATCTGGGTTATCAGATCGGCTGTTGCAGTATATGCTTGTGTTCAAGTAACCCTTATATTTCTTTTTTTGTTTTTGCCTCACTTAATTTATTTATTTTAAAGATTTTATTTATTTACTTTTAGAGCGAGGAGAAGGGAGGGAGAAAGAGGGAGACAAACATCAATGTGTGGTTACCTCTTGAGCGCCCTCTACTGGGGAATCAAACCGGCGACCATTTGGTTCACAGGCTGGCACTGGATCCACTGAGCCACTGCAGCCAGGGCTATTTTTATTTATTTTTAAGTATATTTCATTGATTATGCTATTACACTTTTCCCTTTTTATCCTCCCCTTTGTCCCCCAGCACCCAGCACCCCTCCACTTTCCAGCATCCCTCCCCCCGTATAGTTCATGTCCATGGGTAGTGATATAAGTTCTTTGGCTTCTCCATTTCCTATACTATTAACATCCCCCTGTGTATTTTGTACCTATCATTTATGCTTCTCTTTTTTTAAGATTTTATTTATTATTTTCAGAGAGAGGGGAAGGTAGGGAGAAAGAGGAGAGAAACATCAACTGGCTGTCTCATGTATACCCTCGATCAGGGACCTGGCCTGCAACCTAGGCATGTACCATGACTGGGAATTGAACCAGTGGCATTTCAGTTCACAGGCTGGAGCTCAATCTACTGAGTCACACCAGCCAGGGCCATTTATGCTTCTTATTCCCTGCACCTTTCCCCCCATTCTCCCCTTTCCCCCTCCCAGCTAATAACCCTCCAAATGATCTCTACATCTATGATTCTGTTCCTGTTCTGGTTACTTTGTTTTTTCTTTTAGATTCCATTGTAAAAAACCCTTATTATTTTTTTTTATTGTTGTTCAATTACAGTTGTCTGCATTTTCTCCCCACCCGCCCTTATTTTTTTTTTTTAATGATAGCTCCAAAACGCAATAGCAGTGATGCTGGCAATTCAGACATTCCAGAGAAACTGAACGTGTTTCTTTTAGGTCAAAGGTAGAAAGTTCTTGACATAATACGGAAAGAAGAAAAAATCATGTGCTAAGATTCATGCTAACAATGAATCTTCTATTTGTGAATTGTGAACAAGGAAAAAGAAATCCATACTAGTTTTACGATTGCATCTCAAACTAAAAAATTCCTGGCCACACTAAGTGATAAATTCTGAGTTAAGATGGAACAGGCATTAAATTTGTGAATAAAAGACTATGAGCAGAAAATGTTTTTTGATTGACAGTAACATGTTATGGGGGAAAGCACAGGGTTTAAAAGAAGATTTCAACATGGGATCCCCTGAAACAAGTGACACCAAGCCATTTACTGCAAGTAAGGGATGGTTAAACAGTTTCAGGAACAGGCACAAGAAGAGTGACTATAGTACAATAAGACATTTGAGAGAGAGACATCATAACTTTTTATTACAGTGTATTGTCATAATTGTTCTATTTTATTATTACTTATGGTTGTTCATCTCTTACTGTTTCTAATTTATAAAAATAAACTTTATTCTTGGTATGTATGCTAGGAAAAACAGTACATATTAGGGTTCGGTACCATCTGTGGTTTCAGGCATCCACGGAGGGTCTTGGAAGTATCCACTGTGAATAAGTGGGGACTGAGATATGCTCAGTCTGCATTTTAATAAAAATGAATGTTTTGAAATAATTTGTCTATTTGGTTACATTCACCTATCAAGGCACACATAAACTGCAGAAAATTTCAATAAACTGAGATTATTGCTACTAATCTGATGGACTACCTAGCATAATAAGGTAGGTAACAATGTCAACCTAAGTATTAAATATCAGTATAGCTCCTTCTAGAAATAAAAATGTAAATAAAATTCTAGTATTTTCTCCCAATATTCTATTGGATTGTTTTACACAGATTCGGGACCAAACACCACATTGAAGACACTAGAATATGCCATTATTTCATCATATAATTACTGTGGGCTCCTCCCAAAGTACAATACCCTGATATGTGCATGTTATTATCATGCTTCCTCTTACCTTTCTAGTACTATTATTATATGTTTTCTCTCAGACCTATATACTTGATATATTTGCAATTTATAAAGCCTTTGTTTTGTTTTTGAGTGTAATTAACACATGTATTGAATCTAATGGTACATAAGGCATTATGTTAGTGTGGTAGTGTTTTGTTTTTTTTTAACTTTAAGATACATTAAAATCACTTGGAGATTTTTCAAAATGCAGATTCTAATTCATTATGTCTGGGATGTGACCTGTGATTCTGCATTTCTAACAAGCTCCCAGGTGATGGCAGTAATATTGGTCTATGGAACACCCTTTGCGTTCCATGGCTGGGACATAAAATGTGCACAATCTGGTCTCACCCTTAAAGGATTTATACTATAGTCTGGAATGACCATGGATCTGAGTAATTAAACACCCCAGATTCATGTAAGTTGATACAGCTCTCCTTTTTCACTGTTTGTATAGTCCTATTCTACTCAAGGTCAATGAATTTTATTTACCCTCTTGGACGGTATGCCCTTCCTAAGGACTTTATCCTTTACGAATGGATAAAGGATAAAGCAATCATTCCATTGCTTTAAAACATGTTAATGTCTATTAATGTCTAATTCCTTTCAGAAATTATATTGAAATTTGTACCAGGTGAGTAAAAGTTGGTTAATTGGTCATAGTGAATTTTTCAAAAGGTTATATATTATCAGATGGCACAAACCAAAAACTGTCTCCAGTAGGAGAAATTCTAAGGACTGGGAAAATGATGGAAAATAGCTTATGAAATAGTTCTAGGAGCTGGGACAAATCTGCTGTGCAGTTCCATGTTTAAATATTTAGGGGCTATATACGTAGTTAGCCCCATAAAGAAAACATTTTCTGATTGAGCAGGACTATGGGCCTGATATACAAAGAACAAAGACTGTCAGAAAAGGGCTCTGTTAACCTCAAAATGGACTCATGAAAGGATTAATCATCAGTGATAAATGTTCATGGTCCCCAAAGAGCTGAATGTGTTGGGCTATTTTGAGCAAATTCCATCCATCACTGTTGACTCATAATAGCTACCCATTCATTATGTTGACTGGAGAACTGTCCCCGATGAGGTCAGTGCTATGATTTGCTTGGCTTCAAATCAACATAGTGGTCATCACATCTTTGCTACCTGCTAGCATCCTTCCCATCACCATAATTAGCAATATACAAGCACGCACACTCACCTCTTCATTCTACAGAGGAAAAGAGGGTTGCAGAGTCGTGGTTCTTTCTCTCTAGGTTTGCCTGACAAATTTAACTGAGTGATTATAAAGTAGGCTTTCAACTCTAATCAATTATTGAACATTACTTGAGTACTGACTTTGTAAAAGCACTCACTTAGGCCCCCTGGGGAATACAAAGATGCATAAGACCTGTTTCCCATCTTCATAGGGCTCACATTCCAGTTGTTCTTATAATACATAGCTTTTTGAAAAATTCACAATGAGCGATTGATCAAGTTTTCTTCACCTTTGTGTTTTCCTGTGTAGGCAAGTGACTGGCAAACAGTAGGTGACCAAAATGGATAATGAAGAATGGTAATTAAATGAAGATACTAAGTGACAGTTTTAGGCAATACTGAAGAACTTTCACAAGACATAATATAGCTAATTTCAAAATGAACTGTGCAGACAATGATACAGGATATGTTTCTCAAACTGGGTCCACAAGTTTGCTTCATGAATATCTTTTTATTTTATAGATATATGACAGCCATACAGTTGAGGAATTCATATCTGGTTTCATCCTTATATGTATTTAGCCAACATATAATTAAAGTGATTTAAAGTATATTAGGGATCCTCAGATGAATTATTTCTTTAATAAAAAATTAGTCAATGCCATGTATGGATCTCATTTGGATTCTCTTTCAAATAAACTGAAAAATATATTTTAAGATTTTATTTATTTATTTTTAGGGAGAGGAGGAGGGAGAAAGAGGGAGAGGAACATCCATGTGAGAAAGAAACATCAATCAGTTGCCTCTTGTATGTGCCCCAATTAGGGAGCAAACCTGCAGTCTGTAACTCAGGTATGTGCCCTGATCAGGGATTGAATCAGTGAACTTTTGCTTTGTACCACAATGCCCAACCAGCTGAGACACACTGGTTAGGGCTGCAAAATATTTTAAAAATCATGATAGAATAGAGGAAATCTAAATAATTACCAGATATTTGATGATTTTAAGATTGTTATTTTTTAAGGTGTGACTAATTTCTCTTTTAAAGAGTGTTTCTTATCTTTCAAAAATATATACTGAAATAGCTAAGAAAACAAGATGATAAAATGGCTGAGAATTGCCTTGAAGTAATCCAGGGGTGGATTGCTGGTATGTGACATAGAGACTGTGGTGTACAAAACAGTGGCTCCCCAAAGAAGTCCATGTGCTAATCTGCAGAAATTAAGGCAAAGGATGGAATTAAGGTTGCTAAACAGTTGACTTTAAAATCAGGAGATTATTCTGGATTAACCATGGGGACCCCATGTAATGACAAGGGTCCTTATGTGAAGAAGAGGAAGGCAGAGGCAGGATCAGTGTGATGTAAGATGGGGAAGACTTGACTGGTCATTGCTAGCTCAAAGGTGGAAGAGAACCACAAACCACTAAGTTATTTCCACTTACTGCACCCATCCTTTGTAGTATTATTGTCATGTATTTTAAACCTAGATATGCTATAATCTCCAAAATACAGTATTATAATGTTTGCCTAAAATAATCTGTTGTCTTTTTCAAAAGACCATTTTCAGTGTTCTTCATTTCTTCTTATGGAACTAACTTTCTATCTGGCGTCACTGCCCTACAGTATGAAAATTCTCCTTTAGCATTTCTTGTAGGACAGCTGTACTTGTAATGAACTCTCCCAGTTAAGTTCTGTTTTGTTGTTTGCTATTTCTAATTCTCCAAATATATGCTGAGGACCAAATAACAGCAAGGCACTAAGTAATTATCTAATGTATTCTTTTTTATATTCTCACCTGAGGACACTTACTGATTTTAGAGAGAGGGGAAGGGAGAGAGAGAAGCATCCTTGTGAGAGAGAAACATTTATTGGTTGCCTCTTGCATGTGCCCCACTGGGGTGAACCCACAACCCAGGCATGTGCCCTGATTGGGAATCCAATAGGTGACCTTTTCCTTTGTGGGATGACATCCAACCAACTGAACCACACCAGCCAGGGCTATCTAATGTATCTTTTTTAAAAAAACTTATTTATTTATTTATTTTAGACAGAGGGGATGGGAGGGAGAAAGAGAGGGAGGGAAACATTACTGTGTGGTTGCTCCTCATGCACCCCCTGCTGGGGACCTGGCCCTCAACCCAGGCATGTGCCCTAACTGGGAATCAAACCGGTGACCCTTTGGTTCACAGGCCAGCACTCAATCCACTGAGCCACACCAGCCAAGGCTATCTACTGTATTCTTAATAAGGGAAGTAGTTGTTCTGAAACTGCTTCAAAATTCAATTTTCAAATACTTTGCTGTTTGTATAGACTGAACAATAGTTGTCAGCATCTAGTCAGTATCAATTAAAACTATTTAAAAGTCATCTAAGAAATGGAAGAAATTTAAGTAATTTCATGGAAAAGGAATGTAAGAGCGAAAAAATCCAAGTATTGAAGTTATTAACATTATCACTATCTTTATACTTAGACTGTGCTTTAGAATTACAGCAATTGTTTTAACAAATTATTTTCAAAAGAAAGCAATAAGTGGCTACTGGTTTAAGACTACAGAGACTTCCAGTCAGGAAGATGGCAGCATAGATAGGCACACTGTGCCTCCTCGCACAACCAAAAGAAGCACAACAACAATTTAAAAACAAAAAACAACCAGAACTTACACAAAATCAAACTGTATGGAAGTCCGACAACCAAGGAGATAAAGAAGAAACATTCATCCAGGCCGGTAGGAAGGGCGGAGACGGGCAGCCAGGGTGGAGAGGACTTGCGGCAAGGCAGCGGCTGGCGGACCCAGCGAGATGGCGGATTGTGGAATGGGGCAGGCCAGGCTGTAGCTAGCAGACCCCACAGTGAGGTGGCTGGCAGACCCTGTCGCCCCACATTCGTGCATAGATAAACCGGGAGGAACGGCGGGGGAGCAAAGCAGACCGAACAACCCAGGGCTCCAGTGCAGGGAAATAAAGCCTCAAACCTCTGATTGAAAACACCTGTGGGGGTTGAGGCAGCAGGAGGAACTCCCAGCCTCACAGGAGAGTTCATTGGAGAGACCCATAGCATCCTAGAACGTACACAAACCACCCACCCAGGAATCAGCACCAGAAGGGCCCAATTGGCTTGTGGGTAGCAGGAAAAGTGACTGAAAACTGTCAGAGAGTGGAGCAAGCGACATTGTTCCCTCTCGGACCCCTCCCCACATACAAGGTTACAAAGCAGTGATGTGGATTTCCCTGCCCTGGTGAACACCTAAGGCTCCGCCCCTTACTATGGAACAGGCGCACAGAGACAAAAAAAAAAACGGCCCAAATGAAAGAACAGATCAAAGCTCCAGAAAAAATACAGCTAAGCAGTGAAGAGATAGCTAACCTATCAGATGCACAGGTAATCAGGAAGCTCACAGAATTGGTTGAATTTGGTCACAAATTAGATGAAAAAATGAAGGCTATGCTAAGTGAAATAAAGAAAAATGTACAGGCAACCAACAGTGATGGGAGGGAAATGGACTCAAATCAACGGTGTGGACCAGAAGAAAGAAAGAAACGTACAACCAGAAAAGAATGAAGAAACAAGAATTCAAAAAAATAAGAAGAGGGTTAGGACATCTTTAAAATTCCAACATCCGAATCATAGGGGTACCAGAAGGAGAAGAAGAAGAGCAAGAAATTGAAAACTTATTTGAACAAATAATGAAGGAGAACTTCCCTCATCTGGCAAAGGAAATAGACTTCCAGGAAGTCCAGGAAGCTCAGAGAGTCCCAAAGAAGCTGGACCCAAGGAGGAACACACCAAGGCACATCATCATTACATTCCCCAAGATTAAAGAGAAGGAGAGAATCTTAGAGGCAGCAAGAGAAAAGGACACAGTTACCTACAAAGGAGTTCCCATAAGACTGTCAGCTGATTTTTCAAAATAGACCTTGCAGGCAAGAAGGGGCTGGAAAGAAGTATTCCAAGTCATGAAAGGCAAGGACCTACATCCAAGATTGCTGTATCCGGCAAAGCTTTCATTTAGAATGGAAGGGCAGATAAAGTGCTTCTCAGATAAGATCAAGTTAAAGGAGTTCATCATCACCAAGCCCTTATTATATGAAATGTTAAAGGGACTTATCTAAGAAAAAGAAGAAGATAAAAAATATGAACAGTAAAAATGACAGCAAACTCACAGTTATTAACAACCACACCTAAAACAAAAACAAAAGCAAACTAAGTCAACAACTAGAACAGGAACAGAACCACAGAAATGGAGATCACATGGAGTGTTATCAACAGGGGAGTGGGAGGGGGAGAGAGGGGGGAAAGGTACAGAGAATAAGTAGCATAAATGGAAGGTAGAAAATAGACAGGGGAAGGGTAAGAATAGTATAGGAAATGTAGAAGCCAAAGAACTTAGAAGTGTGACTCATGGACATGAACTATGCGGGGGGGGTGTGGGAGGGAAGGGGTGGGCAGGATGGAGTGGAGTGAAGGGGGGGAAATGGGACAACTGTAATAGCATAATCAATAAATATATTTAACAAAAGAGTCATGTCAATAAGTTAGTTGAAGTCCAACATTGAAGGATGCTAAGCCCCTGATTCTTGCCTTCAAAGTTGGAGGTGTAGATTTCGACACCTGTAACATTTAGGAATGTTTTCAGGTGTAGATATCAGAACACCCAGTGGCTTTGTCAATCATCATCTTTCATTATGTTAGGTAATCAACAATCTGGAGGTAGGTAGTTCCCAGGTTAGGGGTGGAGACTTAACAGCGTATTGAGGTACCAGTACGTTATGTCTTTTTGCTCTGCTGTTATGAGCACGTTGGCTTTCACTTGTTTTATTGTGCTGACACCAAGGCTCCTGCAATTTTGTTCTTTTTTCTCTAATTTTACTGTTGTTCAAGAACAGTTCTCTGCCTTTTCCCACCACCCCAGCCTAACCCCCAGCCCTCCACACCTCCCTCCCCTTTCCACCCCCCCCATTATTGTCCATGTGTCCTCTATAATTGTTCCTACAAACCCTTCATCCTTTTCCCCTGAAATTCCCTCCCCTCTCCCCTCTGGTCACTGTCAGCCTTTTCTCAAAGAAATTGTGGGCTCTGCAGTTTTAAGCATCAACCTCACCACTAACATTTCAAGCAGGAATGAAAAGGGACATGTTGGGGGAAAGGTTTTTTTTTCTTTTTTAGGAGGTGTTATGGATTGAGTTGTGTTGCCTTAAAATTACTGTGTTGACACTTTAACTGTTAACATGATTTTATTTGGAGATGGGGCTTTTAGGAAGTAATTAAGTTTAAATGAAATTATAAGAATGAGGTTATATGTGGAATCTAATGAACAAAATAAACAAACAAATAAAATAGACACAGACCCATAGATACAGAGAACAGACTGACAGCTGTAAGAGGGGAAGGGGTTGGAGGGCTGGGTGAAATAGGTGAAGGGATTAAGAAAAAAAACTCATAGACACAGACACCAGCATGGTGATTACCAGAGTGGAAGTTGGGTGGGGGCAGGTAGACGAGGGTAAAGGGAGGATAAATAGTGACAGACCTGACTTGGGTGGTGAACACACAATACAATACACAGATGATGTGTTATAGAACTGTACACCTAAAATCTATATACTTTTATTAACAAATGACACCCTAATGAATTCTATAAAAATCTTTAAAAAAGAAAATGGAAACAAAGCAAAAGCAAAGAAAACCTTCTGAAAGCAAAGGGGTCCTAATGTGATATAATTGCAAACCTTGTATAAAAAAGAGAGAGATCTCTCCCTTTCTCTCTCCATGTGAGAATACAGTGGAGAAGTGGCTGTCTGCAAGCTAACACCGAAATGCAGTCAGCCAATATCTGATCTTGGATTTCTAGCCTCTACAACTGTGAAAAAAGAAATTGCTGTTTAAGCCATCCAATATAAGGCATTTTGTTGTGGAAGCCCAAGATGACTAATGCATGAGGAAAAAGTTTGCTGGAAACCTCCTATTAAATTTTCCTTTATATCAAAATTTTTTCCTTATGTATTTTTTTATTTTGAGAGTACATTTATTAAGGCTGGGGATAATGAAACAAAATAAGGACTAAAGGTAGAAGAAGCAACAGGAGACAGCCAGGTGGGGATGCTCTGGATCTCCAGAAACATTACACAAGGAAGTGAGCCACGGTGGAGCTGCTGTTAGCTCACTGAAAAGTCAGAAAACAAGGGGGCCTTGGGGCCAGGCTCAGTGCAGTAAGCCTGGGACCAGCTGCTGCTGCCCAGTGCCCCCTGGCTAAAAGTCTCATGGAGACCCCTAAGAGTTTAGGAGAGAACAGTAAAGATGCATACCTGAGAGGGAAGAATTTCATGGACATGATCCAGAGAGAGCCACCTCCTTTACATTTAATTGCAAGAAAAATATTATAGCTAGATTCATGCAAAATTGGGAAACTATATGGCAAAATTCAGTGAGATCTCCATGATTTGCTTATCAGTCATGATGGATCATGTGTGGTTCAACACATTATCATCCCTAATAAAACTGGCGTTCTGTTAACAGGAAGGAGGGCAATAGCTGTTAGGCAAATGACCTTTGTGCCACAGAGCCTGGAACAGTATAGTTAGAGAACTATACAGAGAAATTACATCCAATTGATAAAATTGGGTATCTTAGGTATCTTAGGAATAAGAGGCACACAGATCCTGTGGAATTACAGAGAAGACAACATGGAGTAAATAAGACTGGTATGCTAGGGATTCTTGCTCATCTTCAAATGAACCTGTGAATTCCAACCATATGCAAATTGTTTATCCTGCATTCTCAATAGATTCTACATTCAGCAACTCAGTAGAATGAGCAGAATCCTGTGGTCATGCTTGGCCTCTCCCTCATCTCTTATGTATAATCTGTCACCAAATTATGGTGGTTCTATTCCAATATCCTTTGTATAATATCTCTTCTTTCTCCAAACTACTCACACCACCTTAAATAAGGGCCTTCCTTATATCTTACCTGGATTATAGACTTTCCAATGTCCAATGTTTTCCTCTTCAGTACAATCTCCAGCCTGTAGCCAGTGGTCAACATGAAGATGATCACCCCCACTTACCATATTTCCACCATTTCTCAGGCCCTTCTGAATAAGACCCAACGCTCTTTATCTTACCTTAGTCTGTTTTTTCCTTCTCATCTCTTCATCACCACTTGTCCAGCCATTCAGATCTACTTGCAGTTGTCTCAACATGTTCAGTGCTCTCATATTCTGTCCATAGCTCATGCTGTTCTCTCTACACCCAAAGAATTCTGTCACCCAGCTTTTTACTCACTAAACTCTTATTTATTCTTTAGGAATTATCTCACATGTCATCTGATTCTTTCAATTATGTTAGGCCCCTTCAGTCTTTGTTTCTCTGTTTCCTGCCGTAACTCTTGGCCAAATCCTTTACCATACAGGAAGGAAGAGTTTTTTTGAGAACCTAGTATGTGCCAGACACCCGTACTAGGTTGGGTTTCTATAGACTGTCTCATTTAATGCACACAACAGTGCACTATAAGAATTACTACAAACAAATCCCATTTAGCATACAGGAATCTCATTTGATACAGAAAAGCTAAGTGAATCTAGACTATATGGGATCTGTACAGCAAAGTGTCATAGGAATGTTTTTCCTAATATCATATATTGGCAATCACCATTTGATTCTTTTCAAATGAGAAGTTCTGACATATCTCTAGGAATAATTTCTGCAGGCTACCATACAAACAATTGTTGGTCACTTCCTCCAAGGCTATTTAAGATGACCTTCATGTCAAAGGACCACCACTGACCCCTGAATGACTATTACGCTTTACCATTAGTTACTACCATTAGTTTTATGAAGGTGCTCATGTACCATAAAATGTGCTCACATACCATAAAACTCTGCCTTAGCATCTTGCAGCATCAACACTTACCAATTTGCTTGCTGTTCATCAGCCATTAAGAGTTCACACTGCTAAACAAAACATAAGATGGCAGAAAGAAATATCATGTCAAAGTAAGCTAATAAATTGGCTTAGAGCCTATGATATTGCTTACTCTGTGTGCTGGTTGATGGGTCACAAGAAAACATATATTAATTTTACTGCTCAGTGGAGTAATAAATATATTATCTTCAAAAATATAAAACTATTTCTGAGGGAAAAAAGCCTGTAACCAGAACTACACAGGGCAGAACTAAACGAGTACTGTTGTGCTTCCAAGAGACAGAACTGAGTCAGAGAGGCTGAGAACTGGCCCAAGTCACTCTCTTAGGAATCAGAAGAAGGATTTGAACCCAATCTGCCTTGTTCAGCAACAGATTTTTTTCACTATACCACCTTCTCCCTCTATAGCAATTTGCACATGCTGTTTAATCATTATTATATATATTTTTAAAATTGTATTAAATGTATTGGGGTTACATTGGATAATGGGATCTATAGGTTTCAAATGTAATCATTATTAAAAAAGACCTTCCCTTTTGAAATTGATAGAAGAAATACCGAAATGTCAAGAGGTTTATGCTATCCAAAAGAGGCATTTTTCCTTATTCTTTTTTATTTTATTGATTATACTATGGTAGTTGTCCTGATTTCTCCTCCAATACCCCCCTCCACCCAGCACCCTCCACTCCCTCAGGCAATTCCCCCCACCATTGTGCATGTCCATGTGTCATGTGTAGGTTCTTTGGCTACTCCATTTCCTATGCTGTATTTTACATCTCTATGGCTATTCTGTAACTACCTATTTGTAATTCTCAATCCTCTTGCCTCATCACCCATTCCCACACACCTGGTAACCATCAAAATGCTCTGGGACCCTGGCTAGGGGGCCTGGCGTGGGGCTGGGAGCCCTCATTCCAGATATCCCTCCTGAATTTTTATCCACCACATGGGGATCCGTCTGATCTGCATCTCTGCCCCTGCTACCAGTCTGGATGGATGTGATTTCTTTAATCCCGTAGTTGTTGAACTTCCATTCTACTCTATTTTGGATGGTTCTGAGTGATGGATGTTCTATATTTTAGTTGTAATTTTGATGTGGTTGTGCGAGGAGGCACTCCATGTTTACCTGTGCAACCATCTTGACTGGAAATTCCAAAAGATGCATTTTAACATCTGATCATTCTATATATTAAAATACATATTAGTATACATCTCCATCACACTGTGTATATGTTTTATTGTTACAAAATTAATTAGAGAGACTGGCTTCAGCTAGTCTAGGAAGAACAATCATAACCAAGAGTTGCAGAAAAGTGTTTCAGAGCAAGTCTAGTAAAAGACTATTGTATTTTGTGCTATTGACATCTGAATTGTCAGCTATGTCTTTCATTTGCCACTGGTACACTGAAACAGCATGAGCTACAGGATATAATCATAACTGATATCCAGTTATTTTGTTAATATGTCTTCAGTTACTCCATTATATCTGTTCATTAAAACTTCTCTTTTCTCTTCCCCTGAATAAAATTTTGGTTGCACTAAAATATTTCAGGTCATTCATAGGTCATGTAGTCCAGAAGTTAACATGTTCAATTCCATTTAATAGTACAGATTTCAAACTTGATATGAAACTGAGAGTTTTCCTCTCTCTTCCTAAGGTTTGTTTCAGACAGGAAAGCCTAAAGTCAAAAAGACATACATGGTTGGCTTATTTTCCCATATTCAGCTATCTAACTGGTGTTTTAGACTCCTGGGGAATGATACATGGTGAGGGAAAACAAGTAAAGGAGACAGAAAAGTTTTTATTTGACTAAGTTTCTCAAGGGTGGGCTTGTAAGTCTCTAGGGTGAGCAGTTATATACTTCCTCAAAGCTTTAAAAAAAAATAACAGTGTTTGTTGATATATAGTTCCCATACTGACTGCTGATCAACAAAAAGAAACAAACTAAAGGTACAAGAAACAACATGGATGATTGTCAGAAATATTATACTGAGAGAAAGAAGGAAGATGTAAATGGGTACATATGTATAATTCAAATCATATGACATTCTACAACAGGCAAAACTAATCTTAAGTGATAGAAATCACATTAGTGTTGCATTGCACAGAGATGGGGTTTAATTAATGCAAAAAAAAAGGCATGAATTTTGGGGTAGGACCAAGCTGTTTTATATTCTGATTGTAGTGGTGGTCACACAGAAATACACACATCAAAATTTGCATAACTATAGAGTAAAATCTGTAAATTTTACTGCAATAAATTATATGTAATAAAAATTATTTTTGATTAAAATATACCAATATTTTATTTCTTTTTTGTTACTGAATAGTATTTCATTGTATGGCCATATCACCTTTTGTTTATATGTTCTTCCATTGGATTGTTTCTACTTTCAGCTATTCTGAATAATGCTGCTACTATAAACATCTGTGTTTAAGTTTTTATATGGACTTAGGTTTCATTTCTCTTGGGTATATAGCTGGAAATAGTATTGCTTGTTCACATAGTAACTCTATGTTTAACACTTTGAGGAACTGCTCATCTGTTTAGCAAAATGGCTGCACCTTTTTATAATTCCACTAGCAATGTATGAGGGCTCCAGTTTCTCCACATCTCACCAACATTTTCCAGTGTTTCTTACTTTAGCTATCCTGAATAGGTGGGAAGTAGTGTTGGTTTGGATTTCCTAAATGACTAATAATGTTAAATTTTGTTTCGTGTGCTTGTTGGCCATTCATATATCTTCTTTGGAGAACTGCCTATTCAAATCCTTGGCCCATTTCAATATCAGGTAATTTGTCCTTTTATTGTTGAGTTGTAGGAGTTTATATATTCTGGGTACAAATCCTTTATCAGATATGAGTTGCAAATATTTTCTTCCAGTTTTCAAAGTGTTATTATGAAAATAATGCCAAGCATGCCCCAAGAGTTGAAAAAAATGGTGTAGTAAGACCCCATACCCTCACCACCTAGAGTCACCAATGCTTGGCATTTTGCCAAATGTTTTTCTTTCCTGTGCATTTGAAAGATATAGATATTGTGACACTTTACTCCTGAAGACTTCTGCCTGACTCTCTTAAAAGTAAGTATGTTTTCTTACATAACCCTAACACAAGGATCAAACCCCCAAAATCTAAGTTCCCATATAAATTAAAGTCAATCTTCCTGTTTCACAATTTTCCCCAAAGTGACTTAATTCTGGACTAGAACGCAATCAAGTTCTACACATTATATTTATCTTTTATATCTCTTTTATCACTTTTAATCTAAGAATAATTCCCTTTCATTTTCTTGACATGGATTTTTGAGGAGATTATACCACCTGTCTTATAAAATGCCCTATATCCTGGCTGTTTGCTTGTGAAATCATGTACTAATGTGATCCCCTGTTTAATACGTTTAATATAAACTTGAAGTTAGTTTTAAAGGCTCCATTTGATTTTGGATAAACACTGTGGGCAAGAATAGTTCATAGATGATGCTGAGTCACATAGATGAGGTTGTATTTCAACTCCTCAGTTTCTGGAGGAGGAGGTTAGATAATGCTAAGTTTAATAATTTGTTTAATGTAGTGATGGTAAGATAGCTCCATTATAAAGGTGATATTTTTTTCATTTGCAATGAGCAAATAATTTGCAGGGTATTATGCAAATATTGTGTTCTCCCAAACCATTTTACCTAAAGATTCGAATGTCTATAACAATTATTTCCAGTATCAATTATTTTATGGTGTAGACAGGTTGAGAACTTTATATTTTTATCCTTTTATATATTTATAAGCTGGTATTTTTCTCCAAAAACAGTTTTTATTACTTCTAAAAAGTCAGAGTAGGTGTTTAATTCTTTCTATTTAGGAATCTGTTTTCCAAATAAGGAGTGAGTTTAATAATCATCCCCAGTGGTGGTAAATGAGGTGTTGCTCTTTTCTGTTGTTTTTCTTTCTACAATTAATTTTACCTATTATTAGGTATATTAATTATAGGCTAAAATTCCCCCAAATTTGATGTATAAGCACTTCTTAAGCTGTATACTTCCATTTATTTATTTTTAAAGTTTCATTTTTTAAATCTTTTTTGAAAGGCTTTATTTTATTTATTTTTAGAGAAAGGGGACAGGAGGGAGAAAGAGAGGGAGAGAAACATCAATGTGTGGTTGCTTCTCACGTGGCCCTCACTGGGGACCTGGCCTGCAACTCAGGCATGTGCCCTGACTGGGAATCAAACCAGCGACCCTTTGGTTCACAGCCTGTGTTCAATCCACTGAGCTACACCAGCCAGGGCTTACTTAAACTGTATACTTTAAAAAAAAAAATCTTATTTACTTATTTTTAGAGAGAGGAAGGGAGGGAGAGAAATATCAATTGGTTGCCTCTCGCATGCCCCTAACTGGGGACCTGGGCCACAACCCAGGCATGTGCCCTGACTGGGAATTGAAACAGCGACCCTTTGGTTTGTAGGCTGGCACTCATTCCACTGAACCACACCAGCCAGGGCCATTAACCTGTATACTTTTGACATGACCCCCATTAATATTTGAATTCTCCTTTTGCTTATTTTTAGAGAAAGGGGGTGGGAGGGAAAAAGAGAGGGAGAAAAACATCAACACGGTACCTAGCCCGCAACCCAGGGATGTGCCCTGACCAGGAATTGAACTGGTGACTTTTGGTTTGTGGTAGAAAGCTCAACCCACTGAGCCACACCAGTCAGGGAAAACCCAATTAGCTTTAAATATCTCTAGTTAGCAAAGTTCATCTTTTTAGTTGCATCAAAATCTTCCGTTAAATATTTGAAATTGTTGATAATGGAGGAAAAATTGAAAATCCTCATTTTTTTAAAACTCTAAATATGCTTACAAAATCCCTTGGAGTTGCAGTAAAATTCTTCAAGATTACTGGTCACTTGTTCAGCAAGATGATTCTCCCTCTATTAGGGTCTTAGGAGACAGATAATATTGAGAGAAGGGCTGGTGCTCAGACGCTTTTGGGTCTTCTAGAGCTCCCTGACCAATGTAGTGGTTTCAACAAATTTTCTTTGGAACAGTTCAGTATCTTCAGTTGAAACTTTCACCTGGAGTTCTGTAGCTCACTGCACTCAATGCTGTGAACCTCTCCTGATTATCTCAGTGAGAACGACCTGGATCAATTTCTACAAACTCCATGTCTTTTGCTATGTCAAATGTCCTGTTCTGGACTTCATCTTTATTTAATGTTGTCTCCAACTCCTGTAAAGTACTAAAATGCCTCTTGTTAGAACACACACTAAATTATCTCTATAGCATATGGGTAATCTTGACATGGGGCCAAAACTCTTGGATTGCGATCACTTGGAAGATGAGTCTTTTCCATAAATTAAGTAGATTACATCAAAAAAGATTCTTGCTGATATTTGCAAATATGATGTCATAGAGTGTGCTCTGTAGAAACTTAATATTATTAAAGTATCAATTCATTTCATCTTCTTGCATGTTATTCACTCCAGACTGAAATATATCAGTTGTCATACCAGTCTAACAGAGCAGTAGCCTGGTTCTCCTACCACAGGATGGCCAGATGAAAAAGTCCCCATCTTTGTCCCATCTGGTTCTTTTCCTTCAAACTCTGTTAAGAAGTTTCCTGGTCAATTTTCCTGTACATTCTTTAACAGTGTGTTCAATTTACTCCTGTTCCCTAAGTTACCACTTCTAAATTTACTTTCAAGCATATCTTTCTCCTTTTTAACTTAACTTGATTTAATTTAATTTAACTTAGATTGTTTTCCTTACTGTAGCTTTTGGAAACTTTGGTATCAGTTTCTTCATTATCTTTTGTCCTCCCTGGTCAGCAGGGTGTCCCTTTACGTTCCTCCTGCTTTTGAGGGTTTTTTTTTTTTAATTTATTTTTTATTGTTATTCAATTACAGTTGTATGCCTTTTCTCCCCTTCCCTCCCCACCACCCCAGCTGAACCCACCTCCCTCCCCCACCCCCACCATCACCCCTGATTTTGTCCATGTGTCCTTTATAATAGTTCCTGCAATCCCCTCTTCCCACTGTCCCCACCCCTCTCCCCCCTGGCCACTGCTAGACTGTTCCCCCCCTCAATGTCTCTGGTTGTATTTTGTTTGCTTTTTTCTTTTGTTGATTATGTTCCTTATACCCTTTGCAACAGCATGGATGAAACTGGAGAGCATTATGCTAAGTGAAATAAGCCAGGAGGTGAGGGACAAATACCATATGATCTCACCTTTAACTGGAGCTTTTGAGTTTTTTGCAAGTCTGCTGTGCATTCATGCTGTGCTTCAGGCTTTGTACTCTGACTAAAAAAAGACTCTGTCTATTGTAGTGCTTTGGAGTCCCCATCACGACGGATCTCTTACCTGCAGTCCTTGATAGGGGCAAATTCGTTTCCACTTCACTGGTAGACTCCTCCAGCCACCTGGAATCTGGTGATGCCACCTGCTTCTGTTTGCTAAGATCTGTTATTCCCTCCAAAGCCATTCTTACACAGATTCTAAGATGACCGCACACTGGCACACTTGCACATGGCCTACATCAGGTCCACGGGAAATACCCCTGCATGTTTTATCCTAAAAATTCTGAGACTTTAGGTTACCTGATACTGTATTTTCTCCTTTGACTTTCCACCAGCCTCTCTAGACAGTGCCCCTCTCCCCACTTAGATTTCTCATATAAGAGTCCAGCATTCGTCCTCTGGGTTCCCCAAACTGCAGGGACATAGACTAGCTTTCCAAGTGGTTCCTCAAAACACTTTCGCCAGGCTTCATATGAGAGTACCAGATTGTATCTTTCATGTGAGAGGTTTAGGAATATCTGTACAGATGACTTTTCCTCAAATTCCAGAGGCTGGCCTGTTTCACAAGTGTCTTTTTTTTTTTTTTCCTAAAATCAGAAAGTTCCTGTTTTATGTTTTAGCAGCAGAAATTTCCGTCTTAATACCCTCTTAGATACTCAATCACCCGTTGGGCAACTCAAAGCTTGAGTTGAATAAAGTGATATCTTCACTTTTCACTTCTGTGCATTGAAGTGGCCAAATCTGAAGATTGATAAATTTTACATTTCCTTAAGTTTTACGTTCTTCAATTTATGGCATGTGCATTCTGTGAATTCTCAAAGAGAGCATTCAGCATACATAAAGCCTGTTAGGTGGTTTTTCACTTGATTTTGCTATTCAAGGAAACCTTTCTCAGAGCCTGGCTGCAGTTAGCCCAGATGCACGGGAACCTCAATTGTCCAATCATGCACTTCATTCTTGCACATTGAGTTTCTATCACAGTTTGGCAGAGCTTTCTGTTTGAGTAAGGGGGTATCGTCATACTACACCTTCTTCCAGATAAATACAAAGATTTTATTTGTATAAGATTCTGATGACTTTGTACAAAGATGCTTCCCAAATGCATTGGTAACTATGAATTCTAGCTAATTGTGAGACCTCCATATTGACAGGCTAAGTAACTCATTGTTTCAGGTTTACTTTCTGGTGTTGTAAAGTTTACAGTTTCCATACTGTATGTATATATATATACATACATGTATATATACATGTGCTTTTTAACAATATTAGCAGCTTTCTCTTCCATTTATAGAAACACTATGATATATGCATTTTCTGTAATGAGAATTAGCATTGCTTAGAAGAGGTTTTGCCTTTGAACAAAGGCTTTTAACAAATTCCCCATAAAGCAAGAGATAACTGCATAGAGAACTAGACTAGGACTGCAGAGACCTGGATGGAAGTTCAGGAATGATTGTAAGAAACTAGGAAACAACTATTATCCTAATTCATAGTGGTATTGTTAGTGTTTTTTAAACTATATTTTATTGATTATGCTGTTATAGCTGTCCCAATTTTTGCCCTTTGCCCTGCTGCACTCAGTACCACCATTCCTTCCAGCAATACTCCTCCCTTAGTTCATGCCCATGAGTCATGCATGTAAGTTCTTTCTTTTTAAAAATTATTTTATTGTTGTTCAAGTACAGTTGTCTGTATTTACCCCCCACCACTGCATATAAGTTCTTTGACTTCACATTTCCTATATTGTTCTTAACATCCCCCATTCTATTTTGTACCTTCCAATTATGCTTCTTAATCCCTGCACCTCTTCCTCCATTCTCTCCCTTCCCTCTCCCAGATGATGATCTCCAAATGATCTCCATGCCTATGATTCTGTTCCTGTTCTGGTTATTTGCTTGGTTTGTTTTGTTGGTTTTTTGTTTGTTTGTTGTTTTGGTTTTTAGATTCAGTTGTTGATAGTTGTGAATTTGTTGCCTTTTAAGATTCATAGTTTTGATCTTCTTTTTCTTAGATAAGTCCCTTTAACATTTCATGTAATAGTGGCTTGGTGGTGATGAACTCCTTTAGTTTTACCTCATCTTGGAAGCACTTTATCTGTCCTTGATTCTAAATGACAGTTTTGCTAGGTAGAGTAATCTAGGGTGTAAGTCCTTGCTTTTCATCACTTTGAATACTTCTTGCCGTTCCCTTCTTGTCTGCTCAAAAGTTTCTTTTGAGGAATCAGCTGATAGTCTTATGGGAACTCCTTTGTAGGTAACTCTCTGTTTTTCTCTTGCTGCTTTTAAAATTCTCTCTTTATCTTTAACCTTTGGCATTTTAATTATGATGTGTCTTGGTGTGGTCTTCTTTGGGTCCAACTTGTTTGGGACACTCCCTGCCTCCTGGACTTGGATGTCTATTTCCTTTGCCAGATTGAGGAATTTTTATTTCATCATTGTTTCAAATAAGTTTTCAGTTTCTCGTTCTTCCTCTTCTCCTTCTGGCATCCTTATGATTCGAATGTTGACATGTTTGGAGGTGTCCCAAAGTCTTCTTATGCTATCTTTGTTTTTTTTTGAATTCTTGTTTCTTCTCTCTGTTTTGATTGAATGTTTATTTCTTCCTCATGTTCAAAATTGTTGATTTGAATTCTGGCTTCTTTCCCTTCACTGTTGGTTCCTTGTGGATTTTTCTTTATTTCACTTAGTGTAACCTTCATTTCTTCCTTTATGTGTTTGCCATACTCAATGAGTTCTTTGAGCAGTTCTTTGATAACCAGTGTTTTGGACTCTGCTTCTAATAGGTTGGTTGTCTCCATTTTGTTTAGTTATTTTTCTGGGGGTTTGTTCTGTTTTTTCACTTGGGCCATATTTCTTTGTCTCCTCAATTTGGCAGCCTCCCTGTGTTTGTTTCTGTGTATTAGGTAGAGCTGCTTCGACTCCTTGTCTTACTAGTGTGGCCTATTGTAAAAACAGTACCTGTAAATTGTTGTGGGGTGGAGCCTTAGGTAATCGTCAGGGTGGGCAACCTGCTTCACCACTTTGTGGTTCTGTGTTGGGGGAGGGCTCAGAGAGGGGGCAATGCCACTGCCTGGCTTATGGAGGTTTGCCTGGCACTTGCTCTGTTTCCAGTCACTTCACCCACTTCCTGTATGCAGCTGTTGTCCTGGTGCTGAATCCCAGAGTGGGTGGGTTTGCATACATTCTAAGTTCATGGGGGTCTTTTAAACAGAGTCTCTTGAAAGTCCGGTGGTTTCTCCTGCCACCCTAACCTCCACTGGATTTTATAGCCAGAAGTTATGGAGATTTATCTTTCTGACACTGGAACCCTGGGCTGTGTGGTCTGGCCTAGGGCTGGGATTGCTCACTCCCAATGTATCCCTCCTGATTTTTACCCACCATATATGAATGTGGGACCATCCATTCCGCTGCCGCCTCTCAGTGCCACTGTGTCTCTATGCCTCTCCACCTGTGTCTGTGACTCTGCCTCTCCTATCCATCTGGATGAATGTGGCTTCTTTAAATCCTTGGTTCTTGGACTAACATACAGCTCAATTTTATGACAGTTCTGGGTGTTATTTGTTTTGAGATCTAGTTGTAATTCTTTTTGTGGTTGCACAAGGAGGTGAAGTGTGTCTACCTATGCCTCCAACATGATTGGAAGTTGTTGATGGTTTTTAAATCTTTTTTCTGCATAAGAATATTCTGTTTCAGAGTACCTCAAAATAATGTGGAATCTTATCATTAATACAAAGAGATTACTCCATTATATAAGGCTTTACAATTTTCAGAGAAATTTCATAAATATAAAAACAAAAAAATGCCAAAAAATTTTTTTGAATGACACAGTGTTTATAGATCACATCAGCTTAGTTGAGAATACTCTTTTTTACTTTTTACTTTTTTAAGTTATATTTTATAGATTGTGCTATTGCAGTTTCCCAATTTTCCCCCCTTTGCCTGCTTGTACTCAGCAATCCCTCTGGCCATACCATTTTTTTATATTAAATTTTTTTTCAATTACAGTTTACATTTAATATTATTTTGTACTTGTTTCAGATATGCAGCATAGTAATTAGACAATCATATACTTTAGAAAGTGTTCAAGGGTCAACTGTATATATATTGGTCTCTTTCTTTTATTTTAATGAGATGACATTTGGGGGCTGGTCACAAGAAAGACCATGCCCCGTGATTATAAGCTTGGAGTTCTTAGCTCCCCCTCCCAATTCTCTAGAAAGATCAGGGGGGTAGAAATAGAGTTTATGATCAATTGTGCCTATGTGATAAAACCTCCATAAAATCCCTCAAGAATGGAGGAGCGCTTCTGGGTTACTGAGCATGTGGTGCTGGAAATGTATTCCACTGGGAGAGAGCACAGAACTTCACTCATCTTCCCATATCCCTTGCTCTATGCATCTGGATGTTCATCTGTATCCTTTATCGCATCCTTTTATAATAAACATAACAGTACGTAAACTGTTTTCCTAAGTCTGTGCGCTGCTTTAGCAAAATAATCAACCCCTGAGGTGAAGGTCATGGGAACCCCTGATTTACAGTTGATAAGTCAGAAGTGCAGGCGATAACCTGGATTTGCAATTGGTGTCTGAAATGGGGAGTGGGAGGGGAACAATCTTGTAGGATGAGCCCTTAACACATGATCCAGGTAAATAGTGTCAGAATTGAGTTAAATAAACCCACACATCAGTGACCAGAAGTGTTAGAAGTAGTCTTCTTTGTGAGTTATAAAGAAGAGACACACGGAAGTGTTTCCTAGTTAGAACAGCTCCCAAATTCCTGAAGCTCTTCCACAGACTCTTTCAATTGGAGAATATAATAGGTTGAAAATAAAACTGTCCCCTAATTCTTCTAAGAAGATAGGCAAAAGATCAAGACATTTCTCTTGTGTTTCATCATGAGGAGAGGTAAATAAACTCCTTATTCCAGAGGATCTTTAGACTGCTTTCTCTCCCTTTGATTAAATATGTGATTATTTGCTCAATTAAAGGAAATATTTTCAGACACTTATTAATAAAGGTCTTAAAAGAGCTTCCTGTCCTCTTTGCAACAGTTTTTGGTTTTCTCATCTATTCTGTGATAACTGTAATATCCTGTGTTTTCATGAAAAATTCTAAGAGTATATGGCAGAAATACAAGCTACCAACTTACATTCTCTTAGCTGAATATGGTGAGAATTATAAGAAGTGAATATTGTGTTGGAATTGCTAGAAGATATAAGTAATAGTGAAAATATTTGTGACTTGAGACACATATAGACTATTTTTCTCACCTGTTAGAGGCAATAGAAAATGTATCACACTGGGAGCAGGTGGGTTTGGTCCTGCCAGTTATCAGCTCTGATTCAGAGTACAGTAGTTCTCTCATCTAAAAACTGGGAATAATCATGTTATCTACTAATGAGGATTATTAGAGATTATTATGAAAATTAACCCTTAATAATCCTTGATTTGTAAAGTGGTCATTAACTCCTCTGAGAAGCTATTCGTGACTCTCCTCTTTCACACATAAAGGCTTCTTCTCCCCCACTTACTCCCACTTCACTCTAGGACATTGTGCTATCACTGAATTTTTCATTGTATTGAAGTTGCATTTACATGTGTCTGTTACTCCCACTACACTGTGATACCTTATAAACCTAATATCTTCAACACTTAATAGAGTACCTGGGTATCAAAGAGTATGAGCTCTGCTTATTTAAGATTATGAGTTTGTTGAGTGAATGAATGACATATTTTAAGTGCTTAAAACATTGAACACATTCAATAATTTGTTCTTGACTTTTTTTTTGCAAATTTGGGTCCCCAAAGTTTTATAAGGGAAAGATTTATCTTTTTCCCCATGATGCCTTAACTACAAAAATTCAGAGTTAGGGCTGTTTTTGAACAGCCCTAGGTTAATCAACATGCTGTGAGAGTCTTGGTTCATGAAAGGTTAAGACTTATTAAACTTAATGAATAATGGGATGAAAATTGCTTCAGACTTTTAGCCATAGACTATGTACACACACCCAGAAAAAATTAATTATTTGACCTTTTTCCATATTTTATAAATATATAACTTGGCAGTGTCAATTTAGATCATCAAAGCAATGTTTAGTTAGATCATCAAACCAAATCATCAAAGGTCCTGGAGACCTTTTTGCATTTGTCTCAGCTGCCTTATTACATTAAAAATGGTGTTAATTCTGTGCTTAATTATGCTTAATATAATATATATGCAACCCAGTGTTTCTCAGTTGGACAGAACAAATATGCTGTTGTTTCTTCCCGTCTTCCTTCTGCTTATCGTTTGTTGATTTTTAAAAGCAGCTGGAGTTGTTCCATGTGAATTGAAACAATTACAAGTTTGTACAATGAATACTCTAAAAAACATCTTATGTCAACTGTTCTTTGTCTTTTAAAGAGCTGGTGTACATTCTCATGCAAACGGCTTTTTTTCAGATCAGAAGAAATCTCTCTTTAGATTAACAAAAGCAGTTCATGTTATCCAGAATTTTTCAAAAGCATATATATTTCATCCATGGAAACAGGAACTTTCATCTCTCCAAATTCACTATTAGAGTCTGTTGTATGTATGAGGCCTGTCAGAGAAAAGTCCAGGCATTGGTAATATAATGAAAACAGTTTGTACAACACCAATCCAAGGAGAGTGGACTGGAATGCACATGCATGAACAATGATGACTTCACTGTGCTAGTCATGGGGCAGTAGACACCACTGAGTGAGCATGTGTACTGCATGGCTGTCGCATTCAAAATGACTGAGTAGACAATGAATCTACGTCGAATTTTGCATTAAGCTTGATCATTCCTACATGGGAAGTACTCGGATGATTCAGAAGGCTTTTGGAGATGATGCAGTGAGTGCAGCCCCCCCAAAAGTGTGGCACAAATGCTTCAAAGATGGTCAAGAATCTGTTGAAAGTGATCCATAGTCTGGAAGGCCTGCAACAAGCAGAACACCTCAGAATGTTGATGTATATGGGTTGCAATCAACAAAGATCTGACAGTGTGAGAACCAGAAGCTGATCTGGGGACTCCCAAACCTACTGTGTCTGAGATTTTGATGAAGGTTCTTGGCATGAAATGTGTTGTGGCAAAATTCATTCTGCGGCTTCTGCTATCAGAGCAGAAGGAACATTGTGCTACAGTTGCTACTGACTCCGAGAGAACTGTGTGAGGTCCTCAGGTGCCTACTTCGAAGGGGACTGAGGTGGCGGTGTCCTATGTTCAATGTTTCTTGTATCTTCTTCAATAAATGTCTTTATCTTTCATATTACATAGCTGGATACTTTCTGGACTGGCCTTGCATGTTGATTATGTTTCCATAAAAAACCATGTTACTATAATGACTGGATATTTGTGGCTTAGGTTCTCATATTTTCAACTGTTATATGTGACTTAGGAGATGGAAAGGGTGTAGTTTTGGGTGAGTATTTATTTTATTTTCCTTTTTTAAAAACTGAATGCATTGGTATAACACTAATTAACAAAATTATACAGGTTTCAGGTGTGCAATTCCACAACAAATTATCCATACACTGTATTGTGTGTTCACCACCCCAAGTCAAGTTGCTGAGTATTTTATTTTTGTATTGTTGTTCAATTACAGTTGTCCCCATTCCCCCCATTACTCTATTCATTTTAAAATTATTATTTCATCTAGCTTGATCAAAAAAGATTGATTTATTTGAAAATATTCTTTTAAATTTTTTTCAGCACAAGATCAAAATTACAATAGAGCCAAACTATAAGTATTGAAAAACATTGTAGCATATGTGACTTTTTCCAAGAGCCTTAAGATTAATATTTATGAAAATATTTTTGGTGGCTATCAGTACTTATTAAAAATTAACGACATTTCTGACAGCAGTTTTATAAGTAAAATTTAGGTCATTGTTAAATTTGAGTTATGTTATAATAATAATCACTATGCTTATGACACAACTGTTTTGTCTCAAGTGTTTTAACACATTATACTTATCTCATTCATTCCTCGGAACAGTCCAGGTAAATTATGAGGACCAGGAAACGAATAATTTGTTCAAAGTTAGTAAACAGAAAGTACAAGATCAGAAACCATTTTTGCTTGTGCAAGATCGTTGCTCTGTCTGTTCCTGTTGGTACTGCATATCTTCTTTCACCCAGGTTACAAACTGGGAATATATGTTGGTATAAACTATGTAAAAAACTATTTAGTAATACCTTATCAAAATTATAAATGTGCATATTCTTTAATTTTGAAACGTTTTAAGAATTTATCCACACATACCCTGACCATGTCTTAAATGATAAACATACAAGGATATTCATCATAGCATTGTTAGAAATAGCAGGAAGATTAGAAATAGCATAACTATATTAGGGGATAGATTAAATACTTTATGTATATGTATGACACAGTATATACTATATAGTCTTTACAACGATTTAAGCCATTGTGAAGGTGTTGTTTGGACAATTTCCAATATACACAGGTGGGCAAAATAGGTTTTGTATAATGGTAAAAAAGTAAAGTGTAAAGTGACAAATAATATATGTAGTATGTGATTCTTTTTGTTTTACACCTGTATGCTTTTATATGCACTGAATATATGTAAATTGATAAAGTTATCTCTAGGGAATGAAACTAGGAAACTAAAGAAAAGGAGAGGTGAAGAGGCTAAATTTTTAACCTATGAATTTTCATTTGAATTTTTTTACTGTGTGATGTATTACTGTATATAATACTCAACTACAGCAGTGAGCATACTATTCAATTCAGTTGACCTTTGCACCAAGACTTTCTCAATGGAGGATGGAATGTTCATTTACATGTGGCACAAGCTTCTTGTCTTGTCAAAGACTGGTGTGTTTGCTGACTGGCTGCTGGCTGAGACTGTTTCTGAAACAGGGAATGTTTGTTTGTACTTACTGTGATGCTGGTGACTTGACCTGTTTGTGATGCTTGGGATGAAAGCCTAGTGAGGAATTGGAGGGTGGGGTAGGCACAGTTGGTAGACTTTGGGATAAGGAGGTGAAACTTGCTAGAAACTATCACTGCTTTTATTAAGCTATGTATCTTGGATGGGAAAAGACATTCTGGAGGTTTACTTCAGTATAAAAATCACACCAGAAAGTTAACCAGAGTATGGCATTCTCTTTAAGGAAGCAAAATGGCTAAAAAAGCACAGCAATAATATAATGTTTATAAAGAATGGACTAAAGTAACTGTGGTATATCAAAAGCAAATAACTGCTGTGGAAATTGGCATATTTTAATTTGGTTCAGACTATATTTTACATTCTGTGGTTGTAGTATAATGTCTGATTTTGTATGTAGAGCTTAAATATATAACTAATATAGTTTTGAAGCTAATCCCATCCACATAATTAAAATTGATCATGGAATTAGCCTTCAAATAGAAAATTTTTTAATAAATTATAGTCAATGTTATAAACTATATCTCTGATGAAAACTGAATAAAAGACTATAATTGATGCCAATGGTATTTTATTAGAGACATTTTAACTGCTGTAGCAGGTGAAAAGCACCTTCCAGTATCTTGGCTAAACATTTCTGTTAATAAAATCATTATTCCTCCTACCACTGTTGCTTTAAAAATATCCAATATTGAAGATGAACTAAAAGTCCTTATTTTTTCTTTTAAAGATTTTATTTATTTACTTACTTATTTTTAAAAATACATTTTATTGATTATGCTATTACAGTTGTCCCATTTCCCCCACTTTATTCCACTCTGCCCTGCACATCCCCTCCCACGCTCATTCCCCCACTTTAGTTCATGTCCATGAGTCATACATATAAGTTCTTTGGCTTCTACATTTCCTATTCCTACCCTCCCCCTGTCTATTTTCTACCTACCATTTATGCTACTTATTCTCTGTACCTTTCCCCCCTCTCTCCCCATCCCACTCCACCACTGATAACCCTCCATGTGATCTCCATTTCTGTGGTTCTGTTCCTGTTCTAGTTGTTTGCTTAGTTTGCTTTTGTTCTTGTTTTAGGTGTGGTTGTTAATAACTGTGAGTTTGCTGTCATTTTTACTGTTCATATTTTTTATCTTCTTTTTCTTAGATAAATCCCTTTAACATTTCATATAATAAGGGCTTGGTGCTGATGAACTCCTTGAACTTGACCTTATCTGAGAAGCACTTTATCTGCCCTTCCATTCTAATGATAGCTTTGCTGGATACAGTAATCTTGAATGTAGGTGCTTCCCTTTCATGACTTGGAATAGTTCTTGCCAACCCCTTCTTACCTGCATAGTTTCTTTTGAGAAGTCAGCTGACAGTCTAATGGGAACTCCTTTGTAGGTAACTGTCTCTTTTTCTCTTGATGCTTTTAAGATTCTCTCCTTATCTTTAATCTTAGGTAATGTAATGATGATGTGCCTTGGTGTGTGCTTCTTTGGGTCCAACTTTTTGGGACTCTCTGAGCTTCCTGGACTTCCTGAAAATCTATTTCCTTTGCCAGATTGGGGATGTTCTCCTTCATTATTTGTTCAAATTAAGTCTTCAATTTCTTGTTCTTCCTCTTCTCCTTCTGGCACCCCTATGATTTAGATGTTGGAACATTTAAAGGTGTCCTGGAGGTTCCTAAGCCTCTCATTTTTTTGGAATTCTTGTTTCTTCATTCTCTTCTGGTTGAATGTTTCTTTCTTCCTTCTGCTCCAAACCCATGCTTTGAGTCCTGGTTTCCTTCCCATCACTGTTGGTTCCCTGTACATTTTTCTTTATTTCACATAATGTGACTTTCATTGTTGCCTGGGTCTTTTTTGTGCTGTTGAAGTTCCCAGAGAGTTCCTGGATCATCCTGATAACCAATGTTTTGAACTGTGTATCTGATAGGTTGGCTATCTCTTTGTCGCTTAGTTGTATTTTTTCTGGAGTTTTGAACTGTTCTTTCATGTGGGCCTTTTTTTTTTTTTTTCTCAGTGCACCTGTTACATAGTAAGGGGTGGAACCTTAGGTGTTTACCAGGGCAGGGCAACCCACATCACTATGTTGTGATGCTCTATGTGGGGGAGGGGCCCAAGAGGGAGCAATGTCCCTTGCTCAGCTCTTTGCCTATTTTCAGTTACTTCCCCAGCTACCCACAAGCAAATTGGGCCCTTCTGGTGCTGATTCCCAGGTGGGTGGGTTTGTGTACATTCTAGGCCCCTCCGGGTCTCTCCAACAAACTCCTGTGAGGCTGGGAGTTTCTCACACTGCCTCAACCCCCACAGGTGTTTTCAGTCAGAGGTTTGAGGCTTTATTTCCCCACTTTGTTACCTGGGTTTCGAGGTCTGTCTTGCTGCCCAGTTGTTCTTCCCGGTTTATCTGCATGCCAATGTGGGACCACCTACATTGGTCTGCAATCCGCTGCTTCACCAGGACTGTCATCCACCGCCTTGCTGCACATCCTTTCCACCCAGCTACCAGCCTCCATCCCTCCTACAGGTCTGGATGAATGTTTCATTTTAACTACTTGGTTGTTGGACTTCCATACAGTTTGATTTTCTGTCAGTTGTGGTTGTTTTTATTTTAATTTGTTGTTGTCTTTTTTTTTGGTTGTGCAAGGAGGCAAAGTGTGTCTCCCTACGCCTCTATCTTGGCCGGAAGTTTAAAATTCCTTATTTTATACATGCAATTCAGTCTCACACTGAATACCAGACAAATCTACTTTGTGGAGAGTGTAGTGCATTAAGAAAAAAGGGATCTTTTAATATTTGTGAAGGAAATGATAAATGCTTGTAAGGGAAAGATAAAAGGGAGAAATTCCAAATTTCCCTTTCAGTGATTTAAAAGTAAAGATCTGAGGATTGATTGCTGGTGAAATGACTATGGCATTTTCTTTGCTTTCCAATTATTTGCATTTTTTTCTTAAAATGTTTTTTAATTAAATTATAGAAATATTATAATTTCAAAGAAAAAATCTCTAATAATTTTTAAAGAAATAATTTGAGCATTTTGGCATATATTCTTCCAGAATTTATCTACACAAAATATTTTTTCTTCTTAAAACTGTGAGTCTATTGCCAGCAATGTTGGAATTCTTCCTCTTCTGCTTTCTGCATCTATACAAATTTGCCCACCCCTGCAGTTTCAGTCACTTTGTTGGAATGACATATTAAGTAGCCATAGCCAAAATTCCCAGTTTCTGGACCTAAGGACAGATTTTGTGCCAATGCATCTGTGCCTACTAGCAGACTTTGGACTGTGTGCCTGTGCCCAAGTAGCGACTGGGTGCCAGCTTGTTCAAAGCTTAGCAGAATACAGGTCCCCACATGGAGTGAGGCTGCTTCTGGTGGATCCATTTCCGCAACCCTAGACATGAGTATCCGCTGGAGTATAGCGCTGAAGAGCCATCCACATCTTTATCAGACTTCCTCACATTTGGTTCAGTGGACTAAGTAAGGTTCTTTACTTCAATTTTGCCCTTGTCAAAATGATTACCAAGTTTATCCCATCTTGAGTTGCATGTTTCCCAGCTTCTAGTAGATACTTTTTGGTTAATATTTGAACACTAACTCCATAGACACTAGTGAGAAGCTTTAAAAAATGTCTCAGATAACAATCTTCATTCAATGTGACAGGTCATTTAGCGTAAATATTCATCAATTAAAAATGGGATGAAATTAACAGTCTAAATGCTATGCTGCATTTATTGTGCGATTGAATTTTAACATATCAAATAGATTTACCAAAGCCTAATAAAAAAATTCCATGGAACTTAGAATGTTAATTCTGAGAAACTTGGGTCAGAATGCATCAAAAACTGTTAAATGTCTTATTGAATTTTGTCAACTTGCCTACCCTTTTTAATATATCATATTCAGAGTTAGAAAAACAGAAAATATGCATAGTGAGGAGGGCCATATATATATTTTTTAATTTTTATTTTGTTATTATTATTTTAAATTTTTATAGGAAGGCCATATCTATGTTTCTAAATTATTTTTCAAAGCTATCTGTGATGTTTCTTCTTCAGACAGAATTGGGAAAGAAGATTTAAAACACCAGCTTTTCCTATTTTTATGGTGAAAATATCTCCTGTGTATTAGATCAGGTGAATTTGGTGTATGTATCAATATATACAGAAAATTTACATATACTACCATTTATTGAAGACTTACTTTGAAGTAGACACTTTATTAAGCACTCATGTGGATCAAATTGCAAACAATAAGCACCTCTCAATCTAATCAGTGTTTATAAAGTACTGGTAAATCTCAAGCACCCTCATTTTAATATAAAAATAGTTAATGAAATATCACTTAGTTTTTTAAACAAGATGATTACAGGAAGTTGACACTGTTATTATGAATTCCTGATAAATTCTCTGTAGCACTTCATGAGCTAAACTTTCCAGGAAACTTCCAGAAGCAGAGTCCATTTGTGTGGCTAAACCTCTAGTCTCCCACATAAATATTTGTCTGATGAAGCCATAAGATGAAATATCACCGTTTGTGACAATATGGATGGATCTTGAGAATATCATGCTAAGAGAAATAAGTTAGAAAAAGCCAAGAACCCTATGACTTCACTAACATGTGGTATGTAAAACTGAAAACAACAAATAAACGAACAAAAACTCATAGCTTTGGCCAGTGTGGCTCAGTTGGTTGGACATTCTCCCATAAAAAGAAAGGCCACGGGTTGTATTGGCAGTCAAGGCACATGCCTAGTTTGTGGGTTTGGTTTCCAGTCAGGGCTCATCCAAAAGGCAACCAATGGATGTTTCTTTCTCACATCAATGTTTCTCTCCCTCTCTTTCTCCTCTCCTTCCCCTCCCTCTAAATCTCCTCTCCCTTCCTCCTTCTTTAAAAGCAATGAAAAAATGTCATCAGGATAAAAACAAACAAACAAACAAAAACTCATAGACGCAGACAACAGTATGGTGGATACCAAAGAAAAGGGGGTTAGAGGGTAGTAAAGGGTAAAGGGGGCCAACTATATCGTGATGGAAGGTGATTTGACTTTGGGTGGTAGGCAAACAATGCTATACACCAATCATATATTGTAGAAATGTACACTTGAAACCTATATAATCTTATTAGCCAATATTACTCCAATAAATTTAATAAAAATATTTGTCTGGAGAGACTTTCAGGAGTCTTGAAATTTAGAGTAGGAAGGGATGTAAATATTATTGTCCTCATTTTATTGATGAGGAAACAGATCAAAGTAACTTACTCATTTATTGATTCATCCGTTCCATTGTCAGTCTCTAAAAACTGCTTGATTCTCTACTAGATCCTGTGATAAAAAGCAAATAAGTCATGACCCAGTCAGAGTTCAGAATTTAAGAATTGTTTCGTTTAGTGAGAGAGTAGAAGAATCACTGAATCTGTTGTCGTGGAGTGGGTTTAGCCCAATTCTATTTAGGGGTAGAATCCACAATTAACCATTAATTTTTTGAACCCTTGCTATTTGTCAGACATAGGAGAATACAAGGTAAAGAAAACCTGTCAGGCCTCTGCTCTCACTCAGTTTACAGCCTAATTGAAGAAAGAGTCAAAAAGAAGCAAACAAACAGATGAAAAATTGCAAATTGTGAAAATAAACAAGGTAAAGTGATAGAAAACTAAGTACACAACAGGTTCTAATTAGATGGTTTCTCTCAGATGTCATTGAAGAATGCTGAGTCCAAATGCTGAAAAAGATCAAGCCAGGACTAGGATGTGATCGGGTGTCCAGGTTGTGGCTAAAAAAGTATACTGACCGGAGCAGGCAGGGCCCAGAAATCCATGGCATGGAGTCAAAATTATGTTTGAAAAGCAATGAGACACCATCAAGGGGTGTTTAGTAATGGGAGAGGGACTTTGCATTTTTAAAAGGACACTCTGCCTGTTGGGTGGAGAATGTATAGGAGTGTGACACACAGTGAGGAGCCTCTAAGCTATAGTCCAGGTGACAGACTGAAGTGAGCTGACATGATTAGTGGTGAAGAACAGTGCATGGGTTGAGATATTTTGGGGAGCCGTACACAAGGACTTGCTCCAGGATTGACTGTGGGAAATGAGGGAGGTTATGAAGGTTGATACACAGGTTTCTGGCTTTGGAATTAAATAGATGACAATGCTGATTCATTTACTAGAAAATTAGGGGAACACAGGGACAGATTAGTCTTTAAAGGTCTTACACAATAAAAATATTGTATTGGTTCCTTTCTCTAAACACAATAGTAAATTAAAAAAAAAAACACTAATAGGAAATGACATGTCTAATCAAGCCCTAACCCTGATGACTACTTACACAGTTTTATTTTGAAATATTAAATTGTGGGGGTCTCCTGTTTTATTGGTGCTTTATACATAAGCTTAGTTTTCTGTTTTTAATTAAATTATATTTTATTGATTATGCTATTACAGTTGTTTTGATTTTCCCCCTTTGTCCTCCTGTACCCAACACCCTGCGCTCCCTCAGACAATACCCTCACCATTGCTCATGTCCACAGGTCATGCATATAAGTGCTTTGGCTACTCATTTCCTATACTGTACTTTACATCCCTATGGCCATTCTGTAACTACCTATTTGTACTTCTTAATCCCTTAACCTCTTCACTCATTCCCCCATACCCCTTTCTCATCTGGCAACCATCAAAAAACTCTTCGTATCATGATTCTGTCTCTATTTTTCTTGGGTGCTTAGTGTGTTTTTCAGATTAAATAGTTGATAGATATGTATTTTTTGCCATTTTGTTGCTCATATTTTGATCTTTGTCTTTTCCTTTTTAAAAAAGATTTTATTTGTTTATTTTTAGAGAGAGGGGAAGGGAGGGAGAAAGAGAGGGAGAGAAACATCAGTGTCTGGTTGCCTCTCGCACATCCCCAACAGGAGACCCAGACTGCATCCCAGCCACGTGCCCTGACTGAGAATCAAACTGGTGATCCTGTGGTGCACAGTTCAGCACTCAAGTCACTGAGCCACACTGGCCAGGGCTGATCTTTGTTTTTTCCTTAAATAAGTCCCTTTAACATTTCATATAATAATGGTTTGGTGATGATGAACTCCTTTAGTTTTTTCTTGTTTGGGGTGCTCTTTATCTACCCCTCGATTCTAAATGGTATCTTTGCTGGGTAGAGCAATCTTACCTGTAGGCCCCTGCTTTTCATGACTTTGAATATGTCTTGCCAATCCCTTCAAGGCTGCAAAGTTTCTTTTGAGAAATCAGCTGACAGTTTTATGGGAAGTCCCCTGTAGGTAAGTAACTTCTTTTCTCTTGCAATTTTTAAGATCGTCTTTATCTTTAAACTTTGGTGTTTTTATTATAATGTGTCTTGGGGTGGGCCTCTTTGCATCCATCTTGTTTGGGACTCTGTACTTCCTGGATTTGCATTTCTATTTCCTTTACCAGATTAGGGAAGTTTTCTTTCATTATTTTTTCAAATACATTTCCAATTTCTTGCTCTTGCTCTTCCCCTTCTGGCAGCCTTACAATATGAATGTTGGACCTCTTGAAGTTGTCCCAGAGGCTGCTTACACTATCCTCATTTTTTTGGATTCTTTTTCCTTCTTGTTGTTCTGATTAGTTATCTTTTGGTTCCTTATGTTCCAAATCACTGATTTGATTCTCAGCTTCATCTACTCTACTGTTTCTTTGTAAATTGTCCTTTATTTCAATTAGTGTATCCTTCATTTCTGACTGGGTCCTTTTAATGCTGTTGAAGTGCTCGCCAAGTTCCTTAAGCATCCTTATAACCAGTGTTTTGAACTCTGCATCTGATAGATTGCTTATCTCCATTTCATTTAGCTTTTTTTCTAGAGTTTTGATCTGTTCTTTCATTTGGGCCATGTTTCTTTGTCTCCTCATTTTGGGAGCCTCCCTGTGTTTGTTTATGTGTATTAGGTGGAGCTGCTTTGACTCTGTGTCTTGGAAGTGTGGCATAATGTAGTAGGTGTCCTGTAGGGCACAGTCTCCACTATCCCCGAACCTGGGTACTCAAGGTGCACCCTTTGTGTGGGCTGAATACATCCTCCTTTTGTAGTTGAGCCTTGATTGCTCTTGGGAGGTCAATGGGAGGGACTTACCCAGGCCGGTCAGCTGCAAGGACAGGCTGTGACCAATGACCACCAACGGATGATGGAGGATCAGCTGTGCAGGGGCAGGATGGTGGTGCTCTGATGTGACCTATAGCTGTCCATTGGTTATGCTTGCCCTGGGGTTTCCTGGGTGGTGCCGGCCAGGTTCAGCCCCCACCTATGTTTTGCCTGGGGCCACCCTGCCTAAACTATAAAGGTGGCTACTACTTGTGCTGGACTTAGAGATTCCCAGACAAAGCCAAGCTGTGAATCCAGGCTGGCTGCTGCTAGTGCCAGGCCTGGGGCTCACTGAGGCCCACTGTTGCTTGTTTGAGTGATTTAGGAAGTTGTGAAGCATGAACCAAGACCAGCCATTCATATGGAAAAGCAGCTTGGATGGGCTCATTGGTTAGGTAGGGCAGACTCTCTTGGGATCTCCAAGGCAGGTCAGTATTAACCAGGTTGATGGAGTCTCAGCTTGCCAGCTCTGTAGGGCGAAGGTTTAGCAAAGGGACACTGGCCTTTACTCACCTTGATGCTAGACACTATTTTCTCCCAGTATGCCACTGGTATCTTTTAAGCTCCTACCCTGGTGCTGAAGCTCAGAGGCAGTGAGTCTGAGTAGATGAGTCTGTGTGGGTTCTTTAAGAGGAACTGCCTGGGGCTCCAGAAGTTTCTTCTCCCAACTCAATCCCCACTACTTTTTGCAACCAGAAGTTGTGGGGACTTATCTTCCTGGCACTGGACCCTGGGCTGGGGGGCCTTGTGTGGGTCTGGGACTCCTCACTCCTGAGATATCCCTCCGAATTTTTATTCACAACACCTGGTGTGTGGCCAGCCCATTGTGCATCTGTGCCCCTCCTACCAGTCTGGATGGATGTGGTTTCTTTCATTCCATAGTTGTCAGACTTCCTTTCAACTTGATTTCTGACAGTTGTAAGTGATGGTTGTTCCATTATTTTAGTGGTAATTTTGATGTGGTTGTGTGAAGAGGTGAGCCATGTCTGCCTACACCATCATCTTGACTGGAAATCAGCTCAGTTTTCTCATTCAATTACCAAGCCCTGGGGAAAAAAATCTGGTGTTTTATTTTGGTATGTTGAGATGCATGTAAAACTGCTGAGAGATGTCAAGTAGGTAGTTGGATATACAACTGTGGAGGCTTGGAGCATGGAGTAGTTACATAATTTGGGGGTTGTCACCATATAGATTGTTTTAAAAGCTATGTTAATACTTTAAAACAAAATTTTATTTATTTATTTTAGAGGGGGGAGGGAGGGGGAAAGAGAAACATCAATGTGTGGTTGCCTTTCATGTGCCCCTTGTTGGGGATCTGGCCTGCAACTCAGGCATGTGCCCTGAATGGGAATCGAACCAGTAGCCCTTTGGTTTGCAGGCTGGCACTCAATCCACTGAGCCACACCAACCAGGGCAATACTTTCTTTTAAAATGAGATCATAAAAGATAATGTGTTGAGGGAAGAAGAGAGAGATCCAGGTGAATTTCTAACATTTAGATGAGGAGCAAAGAGGACTGAAATGGAGTGGCCAGACCATGGTAAACTGATGTCAAGGAAGCTAAGAGGAGAGTAATTCAAGAATGAGACAGTATACAGTGCTGTCAGTGCTTCTGAGTGGTCAAGTAAGATGATGTCAGAGAAGTGGAAGTTACTTGTGACTTGAGCATGAAAGAATTTGAGGTTATTATTGAGACCAGCATAGATTGAGAAGGTAATAATAGGTGAAAAAGTAGGAATAATGTATGTAGAAAGTTTTTATAATCTGTTTTGCTGTGAAGGAAAGAATAATATTGGTGCAATTATTGGAGAAGATTATTGGATGAGGGGTTGTTGTATTTGGTTTTGTTTTTATGGTTGAATGATAATAGCACATCTTTGATTAAGGAATGATCCAGCAGGGAGGAAAGCTTGATTTATCAGAAGAAGGGAGAACTGAAGGAGCAAAATTCTTGAGAGGGTGAGAAAGGATGGCATTCAGAATTTGGAAAGTCAAAAAAAATGAGAAAATTGCTGTTTGATGATTAAGAATAGAAAGAAAATATCTTACAATATTGATCTTTGTGCTTTGCTCAGCCAACATTCTTACACAAAATATTTTCCTTTGTCACAGCATACATGTTCCCTTGAGAAATAAGAATTTTATAGCATATATTAAATACTAGTAAGTCATAAAAAGGAAAAAGGGAAGATGTGAAGAAGGATGCAGAAATTATGTCAGAAAAATGTACCTCTACGGTAAGTAGATGATGAGCCTGAGTTTTTCCATCTTCCTGGGGGAAGCCAAAAAAGAGTTGCAGCCTGAGAGAAGGTCTGTAGATAAGGCACAGGAGAGGAGACCTCATAGAATCACCTAAAATTGGAGAAATTTAAGAGTTAGGAGACTGCTGAACACCCTCTAATAGCCAGCATCAAAGAGTTTAGGGAAGCCCAGATGATACCTAATTACAATAGCTCACATTTATTAAGCACTTGCTTTGGTGGCAGGCATTCTATGTGCTTTTACATATAATAACTAATCTGATAAGATGGTTTAATTCCAACAACATGTGAGGTAGGAAGAATTATTTTCCCATATTATACATGAGGAAATAGGTATAGAATTTTCCCAAAGGCATACAAATTTAAATGGGTCCAGAAATTCAAACCTAAGCAGTCTGGTTCCAGAGCCTCATTCTAATCACTCTTGCAAATGTGTGTAGACCATTTATTAATAGTAGGAAAAATTTCTGCATGATGACCAAGGAGTAACCACATTAGCCATTCCTCGTCTTAGTGTTGGGTGAAAACTCCTTATCGAAAGTTACCTATACAACATCTGGATGCTGAGGTTCAAGACTAAGGGACAGGAAACACTAGCCATATGCTCTTCAGATTCTAGAAATATAGGTTGGTATTGGACCACAGATAGGCTGAAAGCACTCTAAACAAAACCTTCTGCTTTAAGTTTAACCAGACAGGATCTGAGTAATGCCCCCACCCACTAAAAGTCTCTCTGGTTAATAATTCTAGCTCAAAAAGTGAAAGAGAAAACTGCTGAGGCCAGGCCAGGAGCAAAAGGCAAGGACTCTCTGGTAGAGGGTATCAGCCAGCAGAGCCACAGTCTGGATGATGAGAAAATGAGAGCTAAAAAACCCACAATTTTTCACTGCAGCTTTACTGGGCTTCAGAAAAAGGAGTTGCTCACTGGCCTTCCAAGAACTATCTGCCAAGATATGTTAGACCTGGCACTTGCCAGAGAAGGCTGGAGAACTCTTTGTTTTCTTGTGAAGGTCAAAGGTATATAAGGAGGGGCTGGGATAAGAAAAGTGTATAGAATACATATCTTGGGGGTTGGGATGTTACCATTAAATTAGGAAAGGGCAGATGCGGCCATGACCAAGACTTTGTTCGGCCTCTTCCAGGGCAGCCCACACCTGGTTACAGCACTAGTGCTCTTACCTCCAGAGCTGGTGGTCCCTAGGTGGACATTACTACAAAGTCAGAAGGAGAGCAGACATTAGAGTTTATTCACCCTAACTAGTAGGTTACATGAAGATGGGAAGAAATCTTTTAATGAGAAACAGGTAGATTTATGTAAAGGTGATGGAATTTAAATTTCAGGGCTTTTTATTCAGGGCATGCATTTCCTTCCCCAAATTGACAGGCTCTTCTCTGGAGATGCACAGAACCCAGACTCAGGCCACTTGCCTAGTCTGATGGTGGTCCTGGGATCTGGGTGTGACCAGTGGGCTGATAATACCACCTTCACCTCTGGCAGGCCCGAAGCAACAACGTGCTCCATTACATACTGTGACGCTATCTTGATCCCAAAGAGACCATGGAAGATCTACTCCTGGCTGACCAAGGACCCATCTTGAGGTGAGAAGATCAAAATGGGTGTGTAGGACCAAGGGATTGATTTCTGGTGGATCTGGACCAGCACTGTGCAGCAGCTGGCACTCTGAGGCTGGGCCAAGGGAGACCAAAAAGGCTAAAGTTCTCCTGAGTGCTTGCCTGCGGGCAAGAAGCACCATCTGAACAAGAAACTGGATAGAGGTGGAGATAAAGCATTAGCTTAAACAAGTTGTGAAACTAAAAGAATCTTTACCAAGTTGTTAAAAATAAAAAACAAATTTCTATCAATCTTGCTATAGAAAAGTCTGAATTATTTTTATTCTTGTCATATAAATTGACATTATAAAATTATTGTCATAGGGAGAGGTGATTAAATAGAATACAGCCCTAAAATGTAGAAAAAATATTATAGAGGTATACCAGATAGTTAATCAATAAAAATAAAGATGCATTATGATTTTCTGGATTTGTGATATTGTCAGTGTTCTAGTTACTTAATGTTACAAAACAAATCACCTCAAAATTACCGGCTTAAAACTACAAAACAACCATAAACATTTAGTTTCTTCCCAAGTCTTCGATTTGGGTGGTACTCAGGAGAAATAGCTTTCTGTTGTTCTTGTTTTAGGTGGGGTGGTTCAAATGGGCCTGCTAGTCAACTTCCATGATAGTTCCACTCACATGCTAACAAGTTGGTGCTGGCTGTTGGCAGGCAGCTCAACTGCAGTAATTCAACCTGAAGCCTCAGTTCCTGTCCCCTTGGGTCCTTTGGGGGTTCTTGCTCCTCCTCACAGCATGGTGGATGAATTCTAAGAGCCCTGAGTGAAAGAGGCAAGGCTACCTATGATTTTGTTTACAAGTCTTAGAATGTCACTTCTGCTACAGTGAATTGGTCATCAAGTCACTGAAGCCAGTCCACACTCAAGGGGTATGGAACAAGGCTTCATCTCTAATGAGATTAGTAGCACAGAAACTGGATCATCTTTGTTTTACCAAGTCAGCTTCTTGAACTTGTTAATTTGCTGTGACTTTTTCTTATTCTAAATTAATACTCTTTTATATTTGATTTTGTATATGTAGTTTTGTATTCTTTCTCTTAAAGACAACTCCCAGATTGTGTAAGATTGAATGTTCTAAAACCCTGCATCCAATCCTAAGGGAAAATATTGATGCCATCTCCTCAAAGCAGATAGAGACAGTTTTGAGCCTGTATAACTTAAGTTCAGGTAATTATTCTTTTTTAAAAAAGATTTTATTTATTTATTTTTAGAGAAAGGGGAAGGGTGGGAGAAAGAGAGGAAGAGTAACATCAATGTGAGAGAGAAAAAATGATCAGTTTCCTCTTGCATGTGCTCCAACTGGGAACCAAACCTGTAAACCATGAATATACCCTGACCGGAACTGAACCAGTGACCTTTTGCTATGTGGGATGACACCAACCAACTGAGCCACACCAGTCAGAGTGGAAGAAAATTTTTTAAGACAGGGGAAATTTTTGCCCTTTAATGAATGAGAAATATGTTCAGAGTGACAACAAATCAAAAAAAAAAATGATCCACATACTTTACAGAGCACTGTAGATAGATTGTAAGGTATGAAATGAAATTAAACCCATATGTGAGCATGTTAAAGACTATTCACCAACAGTATTCTACCCAAATCTCAGAGCCTTAGGTATGGGCAGCATGGTGATCTGAAAGAAATCTGCTGGAGGATTAATTCCATGGTGTATACATTCTGAATGAGTTCATTAAAATAACCCAAGACCTTGTCCCTGAAGGTCAAGTCACCTAGGACTGACTGCCAGGGAGGTCATACTTGGATTTGAGAATAAGAAATAATCAAATGTGGTACTTTTGTCTAAGGAGGACCAAGAAAAAAAAATGACTTCATTGCCCTGTATGTGAAAAAAGAATGGAGTATCAATTTGGCAGCATGTCCAAAAGTGTTTTCAAGGGCTTTGCCAGTTTTCGATGTTTAATGGAAAAGTAATTGGGGGATATGAATTACCTAGAGGCATTTATCTATGTAGATGTCTTAATCATTTTTGGCAGTGTTTTGGAAAATGCAGAACAAAAGCTTCTTAAAGTTAGGGAGAGCAGAGTTGACAGTGTTCCCTGGTAAGTATTAATGCTGACAAACCTTCATGAATCATGATGGGTGAGGAGAGACACAGCATGGAGTGCACTGATCCTGAAAAAAATACCTGATACACCAATGATATCAAATTAAAAATTTTCTTGGAGGTTAGTGATGACCACAGGACACTGTTAAAAGTATCCTGATTGCTAAGCCATTAACAACTTGGCAGATTATCCCACGGAGTGAGGTTCGAGGCAAGGAAGGCTACAGGCACCCAGCATGTGGCCATGTGGCCTCCCCAACTTTTCAGTAATTACAGTTGAAAGCCTGTGATCAGGCAGTCATGGAAACCTAACTTGGCTTTCACTCACCCTGCCATGCCTTTAAAAAAAAAAAAAATCCTCACCTGAGGGCATTCTTATTGATTTTAGAGAAAGGGGAAGGGAGGGAGAGAGAGAGAGGGAGAAATATCGATGTGAGGGAGAAACATTGATCAGTTGCCTCTCACATGCGTCCTCAACCAGAAACCAAACCTGAGACCTAGTCATGTGCCCTGACCAGGGATCGATCCCATGACCTTTCAGTTTACTCGAAAATGTCCCAACCAACTGAGCCACACCTGCCAGGGCTGCTATATCTTTTGTACCCATATCGATGTCAAATTTAGGTTTGGGAGCTATTCTGCCCAAAGAAAGGAAACATAAGCCAATGGTATTCATCAGCCATTGTCTGTTGGATTGCAACATAATGCACTACTCACATACTACTGTTTCATGTCCTTAAAATAAATCATTACTTACAAACGTCAGTGATATGTAAATGGAATTGACCAACAGCCACACACATTAATGCTCATTCAGGCCGAACTAGACTCCATGGTGGGTGGTTGATTTAGCTGACATATTCGAATGTGTTTTATAAATCAGCCCTCAGCATTAAGATATGTGGATGCACATTTCCAAAGACACTTTTTATAGGATGGTAAAAGTATTGCTAAAAAGGGGGTCAAAACACCCTAACTGGTGTGGCTCAGTTGGTTGGGTGTTGTCCCACAAAACGAAAGGTCGCTGGTTCGATTTCCCATCAGGACACATGCCTGGGTTGTGGGTTTGGTCTCTATTTGGGTCTGGAGGTCCTCTTGAAAGAATTATGTCCCCAAATTTGGGTCTTCCTCTGTCCTCCCATAATTCAGTGTCTAAATCTAAGCTTAACTACCTTATTTAAGGCTGGCAAGGTAGAGAAAAACACCAAGAGGTTCTGCTTCATTTCTAAGGACTTGCAATATTTTCTGCAAGCCTAGGGCAGAAAAAACTACATATGGGCAACCTACTGAGGACTGACTGCATTGTCCTATTTAAGGGCAACTGAGGCAAGCTGGGTATTGCTCCTTTTTTGTTCATTTGTTCTTTAAAAATGTTTATTATTACAGAAGCATACTTATGTGTTGTTGAAAAATAACACAGGCAGGCAAAAACAAAAACGTTACATTCCTCCTACCCAGAGATCCCTTCATAATACCTTAGTGCCTATCCTTTCAGAGCTTTCTTTGTGTATGAAATATGTACTCATATACATATATACATATAATATGTACATATACATATATAATATGTATATAGACTCATATACATATATATTCAATATCACACACTAATACTGTGCACCTGCTTTTATTTATTTAATTTTTAAAATAAGTGTATTGGTTTCAGAGAGAGAGGAAGGGAGAGAGAGAACCATCTATGTGAGACAGAAGCACCAATTGACCACCTCCCATAGGCATCCCAAATGGGGATTGAACCTGCAACCTAGGTATGTGATCTGACCAGAAATCGAACCCACAAACTTGTGTTATATGGGATGATGCTCCAACCAACTGAACAACACCAGTCAGGGTCTGTGTACCTACTTTAAAAAATATTTTATTTAGAAATAATTTCAAACTTACAAGATAGTTGTAAAAATAAAAATATTACAAATAACACCCATATACCCTTTAACCAAATTCACCTACTGGGAATATTTTACTGCATTTGCTTTATCTTTTGTACTATCTACTTATCTGTCTAGACCCCTTCTCTCGATGAACCACTTGAGGGTAAGCTTCACACATCAAGGCCCTTCATCCTTAAATAATTCTAAGTATATTTTCTAAGATTGCTCCCTAGTTTGTAGAGGTCTAGATGGTAGGTAACTTGGACTATTGGAGAAAGAAAGTACTTAAGAACTAGTCTAGCCTCAAGATAAAATGCCAGAAGACATTAAATCCAAAAGCAACACTTGCACTGATTGCACCCAGCAAAGAGCTGGCCCATTCTGGCTGCCTACTCAGAGACTGTCCAAAGCAGAAGGCCACTGAAATCAGTGTGCATGGATTTTTTTGACCTTGAACCCTGGAATTTGTAATCTGACCTAGTTACCTGTTTTTTACAGGCTATCTTACCTGGGAATGAATGTCATAAATATAAGTGTTTAAGTCCTGGAAAGTTCAACTTCCCTTCTTAAAAACGAACTTGTTTATTTTTCAGCCTCTAGATAAAGTGAGATTTAGAAAGAGCTTGTAAGAGGATGGGCAAATTTACTTAGGGCAGTGAAAGAAGGAAGGAAGGAGGGAGGGAAGGAAGGAGGAGAGAGAGAGAGAGGGAAGAGGCAGGGAGGGGGTAAGGGAGAGAGAGGAAGGGAGGTAGTGAGGGAGGGAGAAAGGGTGGGTAATACAAAAGATATATATATATATATGTACTTTTTAATATAGAGATATAGATATCTATCTATATATTTATATATCTTTATAAATATATAATATTTATAAAGATATATAAATATTTAGATGTATATATTATAAATATATAATATTTATAATATTTACATATAAAGATATATAAATATATAGATAGATATCTATATCTAGAAGATAGATAGATAGATAATATCACATATACATAATTTCTAATTTTCAGTGTGGCTTTATTTTCTGATTTCAAATACTGTGACTTCCCAAAAAGTCAGTTTTACAAAAGTAAGTTAATAATTCTCAAACCAAATGGAAATGACTTTTGATTATCTACATTCTTGTTCATCTCTAAAAGTGACAATAATCAGAAGGTACTTAATGAAAGCAGATTCAGTCAGATTTCTCCATCTATAGAAACTAAGACCAAAGAAAATGCAGCACATCAATTAAGGTCCCATTGGTAAATGAGTAAGAAAGTTATGAAAAAAATGTTTATGTTCTATCTTCAATGTTAGGGTCACTAATTTATACTATTCTGTTTTTAATGAGGACTAATTATTTTACTTATGTCAAGTCAAGAGAGATCTCAGTGTTCTAAGCCAAATATCATGCCTTGAAATATTTAACTATTATTTGTAGTTGGAACTCAGAAATTATTTCCTATGAAATAACAATGGAATAGTAATTTCCTTAAATTGGTTGTATAACAGATTCAAGATATCTTATACAGAGAATCATTACCAATATCTTTTGTTTCATCTTTAGGATGAAGCTAAAGGTCTTGACCTTTCCTCTGTTCCCTTTCTACTCCCTTCTAATGATGACTCAGGGGACCTCTCCAGCTCTGCATCCTGCCACCAGCTCATGTCCCAGGATCACTGAATGGCTTCATCAACTCTGTTAGACTGGTGGCAGAGGAAATGGGCCCCTGTGGGTAGCTGTTCCTCCCTCCCACTTCCTCTTCATACACTTCCTCAGGAAAGCGGTCTTCAACATCATGAGGGTTATCAAGAATAATCGAACTTCCACACAGACTCTCAAATCACATTGGGCTACACAATGTCGTCTGGCATTGCTTTACCATAAACCAGGCCATAACAACACATAGTTTCTTTCCAAGTCTTCCAGAATTGTATTACATGGGGTCCCTTGCCCTTTTCCATGCCATTACAAGAGCTCTTACCATGTAACTCCCTCTTCTGGGCAATAGAAGACAAAGCCCCATCTGTTTCCATAGGAACGTTATCAGTTTCTCTGTCAGTATTAGTAGTAGATACTGTTACTCTACCTATGCCATGGCTGTTGTCTTCTGAGTGTGTTTTCCTTTTTTTTTTTTTTAACTCATGTTCTTGGCCTGCTGATGTTCAGTTTAAACCTTTTTTCCCCCCTGATTTTTTTCTATAGCCACTGTAGTGCTGAAGTGTGCCTGATTATAACACATAAGGAATATAGGTCTGTGTTCTAGTGTAGTGGGCAATGCAGACTGAAGTATGGGGAAGCCAGGATAGTCACTGTGAGCCACTGAATATGGAAAATGCAGATTTGCATTTCCGAAATCTGCCCCAGAAACAGAGAATGGATTATAGGCAGAATTCTGGTACCAGAAACTTGAGTAAGGCTGCTGGGCCACGCCATCCATGTAATAAAAGGGTCTGGGGTTATTTTCTTCAGAATGTGTTTTCTTCTAGAGTTTATCTTCTGGGCTGCTCTAGCTTGAAGTTTACATCTAGGAGTGCCTATGATGTTACACCAACCTTCTTCTAACTGGACCTCTGCAACCTGCAGCATCTCTTGAGCACTGATTAATTTAAAAATATAGAAGTTCTACTCTTTCATAATGCTGGTGAATATTAATGGTACACTGGTGGCAGAAATGAAAATGTCTGATTAGGTCACCTTGTTCACTTTCTGAGGGCATGACTGTGTCTACTCAACTGCAATGGCTCAGCTGAGGAGAATGTCACTGTGGATTGAGAACTGATTGCAGAACTCAGATTGCAGCAGGAATCAGGTGGAATGAGATGATGAAATGGGTTTATTAAAAAAGAAAAAGAAATAAATAAAAAAGAAAAGCAGAAGCAGATTGGAAAACATCAGAAGGGTACATCACTTGCAAAGTCACAACACTGAGTGACTGTTAGAGGTCATAAGTCATCTGTGGACAAGGCTATTGAGTTTATTCTAAATAAAAGTGAAAACTATTTTATTCTTTCTTTGGAAGACCATTCAACAGAGCTGAGTTCTTGGCAGTCCAGAAGTTTGTTCTCTTTTGTTCTATTCTAAATGCTAAACTTTGAATCAGGATGAAAATAAAAAAGGTCTAGTAGAAACTAAATTTTATCTTAACACATAGGAGATTTAGCTCCCTGATGTTTGTGCAGCTTTTCGTGACCTCTTGCTGATACCTGCCTTCCATTTTAGTAACCTGGTAGGACATTAGAAAACACATGTTTATTTGTCTCCTTAACACCTTGAAGAAAACCCCTCAGGCTTCACTTCTCAGCTTCAACTTATCACAGTCCCATTTTGTTACTGCTTTGACTTTATTCCTCCTCCCCACTCCCCACCCTATTCTAAATGTGCTAGCCTCCTCACTGTTTCTCAAACTGCCAGAGACAATCCTACCTCAGTACTCATCATTCCCTCTGCCTGGTTTGCTCCTTCTTCCCTTTATCCCTGCCTCCTTCTCTCCCTCCTTCCTTTCCTCCCTTCCCCCCTTCCCTCCTTTCTTTCCTTCCTTCCTTCACTACCAAACTAAACATATCCCTCTTTCTTTCCAAATGATCTCACCTTGTCTAGAGGCTGGGGGATAAACAAGTTCATTTGTAAGAAGGGAGGCTGACTTCTTACAATTTGGACTTTAAACACTCATATATATATGGTATCCATTTCCCCACCATATCCTTCAGCTCACTTCTTTCAGGTTTTTACTCATCTTCTCAGTGAGACCTTTCTGGGCCACCCTGCCTAACATTTTAATCTTCTTCTATAAGACCTATAACCCCTTTTCCCCATGTTAATTTTTTTCACCTTAGCACTTATCACTATCAAATACAAAATAATTCACTTATTTATATTATTATCCACTTCCTCTCTTCCCCACTAGATTATAAAATTCATTAATGTGAGATTTTTTGCCTTTTTATTTGCATTCCATTTCCTAAAACCTAGAGGAATGGTTGGCACATGAAAGGCATTTAATACATATTTATTGAATTAATAAATTGAATGAATGAGTAAATGTGTGAATGAGTGAGTGGAGTTGGCTTTTGAGGCAAGGTCTTTATTGGAACTCCCACAGCTAGAAGGACTTTCTAACATCAACTCAATGAATTTCCACACCTTGCCCTCACCACTCGCATGCTAGAATTAACAAGATCAGAGAAACCCCTGCATAGAAATTCAATTGGAAATCTCAAGAAAGAAAATGCACTTTAAGAAGCAAGTACTGGATTTAGGAGCATAAGTCTGACAAGACAGAATTTAACTCCCAAAATTTGGTCAAAAGAAACAGGAGGAGATATCAAGATGGCTGCAGAGTAGGTGGAAGGTATACTCATCTCCTCCTGGCACCAAACCAGATTTACAGCTAAATTATACAGCAATCAACCTGATTATCCAACTGACGGACAGCTGAACCAGAGTATTAGAAGCAAGGATTTACAAAAGTAGTCACATAGAGACTGGTCAGAAGGGCAGAAACCTGAAGAGAGCTGGCCCCTGCACCCATGTGTGGCAGCTGAGAAGCCAGAGAGATATCTTGGCTGCAAAAGTTCCCTCTGAGGATTTTAGAATTTCAAACCCATATTGGGATCTCTAGCCCGGAGCGTCAGGGTTGGGAAGAGGAGACTACATAGGACCTGTCAGTGAAAATCAGCAGGGACTCTGCTGGCTTGGAGAAGAGAAAGTCTGCTAAAACCCAGGTGCTCTCTTAAAGAGCCAATGCACAGGATCTTGCTCTCAGACACTCACCCAGTGTTACAAAAAAAGGAAGGCAATTCAGGGCATACAGTGCTCATAAAGGGAAGATCTGGGTGGCATGACCCCAAAGAGAGATCTGGAGGGTCAGCCACTGAGGTCCTTGTTCTGAGTCCTATCCTATACCACCCTCAGGCTCCATCTTCCCAGAGTTGAGCACTCCTATTCTTACAGCACCAGTCTGGGAAGTACACTATCCCAAACCTCCAACTACTGTCAGAACCACCCTGTTAAGCTTGAGTACTTCAGAAAGGTCTGTTGGCTGTTCCCAGCAGAGGCCTTTGGTGCACTCTTTTTCTGGAGAAACTCTAGGTAAACACTCAAACAGTCACTGAGCTATGTGGCTTTGGAATGGAGGCCAATCTTGCCCCCTCCTCAGGCTTGACTAGCACCATTCCCAATGGGAAAATTTTTAAATCTGTCCTCCTTAGTTTCAGTCACTCTCCCCTGCTTTGCTTGCTCCTGAAATGGGGCTGGCTGGCTGTAGCCAACCTGAACTTGTGCTGTGTTCCTCCTGCGGGAGGTAGAGTTGAAGACTGGCAGAGACTGAGTGGTACGGCTCTGGAGTAGTGGCCAGTTTCCCCCTTTGAGTGCCTGACTGCAATGGCCCAAGTAGGAGAACCATTAGCCACATTCTCCGGACCCTCGTCACCCTGCCTTACTGAGCTCATGACTTGTGGAAGGGTTTGTGGGTCTCAGCTAGCATGGGTCCACTCTACAGTCTTCCTTTGAAGGCTCTGGAGGAAGACCAGGTAATAAAGTAAAAGACTGGTGAAGGCAGACCTCAGGGACCCTCAGGCCTTTTATTGATCTGCCCCCAGCTTAGAGCTGGAAGAAACCAACTCTTGTATACAACTTGGCCTTTTCCATGTGCACCCAGGCCCAGTAGATGCAGCCACAAACAGTGAATAGTGTGATACCTCCAGACAGGTAGTACAAGGCTGATTACACACAACATTTGGTATTGACCTTCACAGAAACCCCACCCAAGTGGACCCAGAACCAACACAATCAGTGGTGGGATTCAGACCACACCAGAACTCAACCCAATTAGCCACAGAAGTGGCACACCCAAAGGGGCGTTCTGGCAGGCACTAGACCCTGCTGGGAATAACTGTGTCTCAGGGAGCAGCAACTCATATGTTGTGATTGAGCTCTATCCTTATAGTCAGCCAGCCTGAGGGTTAACCCCATGAGTGGGCCAATAGAATTCAAGACTCAACTACAATAAGGGAGCTCCTATAACTCACACAAGAAACATTCCTGAAGCACTTAGCTCAGGTCATCTGGAGGATTATGACACTGAGCCCCACAAGACAACTACATCATAAAGTCATTACCAGTTTGAGAGTCATAGCAGATCTACCTGATACTGAGCGACAAGCAGAAAAAGGGAAACAAAAAAAAATATGCCCCAAATGAAAGAGCAAAAGAAATACTCAGAAAAAAAAATAAATGAAATGGAAGCAACCAAGACACTAGATGCAGAGTTTAAAACAATGGTTATAAAGATGCTCAAAGACCTTAGAGGAACAATAGATAATCTCAGTGAGAACTGAAACAAAGATATAGTAAGCATTGGAAAAAGCTGATCTATCCATCATGACTATCATTTAAAATGGAAGATGCAATAAAGATATTCCTAGACATCCCCCCGCCAAAAAAGCTAAAGAAGATTATTACCACCAAGCCAGTATTGTAAGTAAATTTGAAGAGTCTTGTTAAAGAAGAGGAAGAGGAAGAAGAAGGAGGAGGAGTGGGGGGGAGAAAGAAGAAGGAGAAGGGGAAGGAGGAGGAGGAGGAGAAGATGGAGGAGGAGGAGGAGAAGATAAAGGAGGAGGAGGAGGAGGAGAAGGAGAAGAAGGAGAAGGAGGAGGGTAAGAAGAAGAAGAAGAAAAGAAAGAAAGAAGAAATAGAGAAAGAGAGGAAATAGGTATAAAATAAAATGGCAATAAATAAGTACCTATCAATAATAACTTAAAATGTAAACAGATTAAATGCTTTGATAAAAAGACAAAAATAGCTGAGTGGATAAGAAAACATGGCCCATATATATGCTGTCTACACGAGATCCAACTCAGAACAAAAGGTATACACAGACTGAAAGTAAAGGGATGAAAAGATATGTTCCATGCCAATGGAAACAACAAAATAAAGGTGTGGTAACAATAGTTATATCTGACAAAACAGACTTCAAAACAAAGGCCAAAACAAGAAACAAAGAAGGATATTATGTAATACTAAACAGATCATTCCAACAAGAGGATACAACCGTTGTAAACATAAATGTACTCAACATTGGAGCACCTAAATATATTTTTAAAATCTTCACGGACACAAAAGATTAACTGTAGTGGCCATAGTAGGGAATTTTAACACCCTATTGATATCAATGAATAGATTTGCCACAAAAAAAATCAATGAGGCAACAGTGACTTTAAATTACACACTAAACCAGATGGATTTAATTGACATTTACAAAATATTCATCCCAAAACAGCAGACTAGATTGTTTTCACATGCACATGGAGGATTCTTAAGAATAAACCATTTTTTAGGACACAAAACAAGTCTCACTAAATCTGAGAAGATTGAAGTCATATCAAGCATCCTTTCCGAACACCAGAAATTAATCACAGAAAAAAATTGAAAAACACACAAATACATGGAAGCTAAAGAACATATTACCAAACAATGGATGGGTTAACAATGAAATCAAGGAAGAAATAAAAAGCTACCTTTAGACAAATAAAAATAAACACAGAACAACCCAAAATCTATGGGATATAGGAGAAGCAATACTAAGGAGGACATTCATAGTATTACATTTGCCTACATGAAGAAGCAAAAAAAATTCTCAGGTAAAAATATCTAACACTGCACCTAATATAGTAAGAAAAAGAACAACAAACAAGGCCCAGAGTAAGCAGGAGAGAGGGAATAATAAAGATTAGAGAAGAAATAAATGACAATACAAATGATCAATGAAACCAAGAGCTGGTTATTTGGAAAGATTATCAAGACTGACAAAATTTTAACAAGACTTATCCAGAAAAAAAGAGAGAGGACCCAAACAAATAAAATCAGAAATTAAAGAGGGGAAGCAACAACTGACACCACAGAAATAAAAGACATTGTTAGAAAACATTATGAACAACTATGTACCAACAAATTGAACAACCTGCACTACATGGATAAATCCCTAAAAACACAATCTTCCAAAACTGAATCAGAAAGGAACAGAAAATATGAATATATTAATTATAGCTAATGAAACTGAACCAGTAATCAAAAAATTCCCAGCAAAACAAAAGTCCTGGGTCAGATGGCTTCATAGGTGACTTTTGCCAAACATTCAAAAAAGAGCTAACACCTATCCTTCTCAAGCTGTTCTGAAAAATTCAAGAGGAGGGAAAGCTCCCAAGCTCATTTTACAAGGCCAGCATTATCCTAATTCCAAAACTAGATTTAGGCACTGCAAAGAAATAAAATTATAGGCCAATATTCCTGATTAACATAAGCGCTAAAATCCTAAACAAAATGTTAACAGACCAGATCCAGGAGTACATTAAAAAGACCATACACCATGATAAAGTGAGATTTATTCTGGGGATGCCAGGTTGGTACCATATTCGCAAATCAATAAATGTGCTATACCACATAAGCAAAATGAAGGGTAAAAATCACAGGATCATATCAATAGATACAGAAAAAGCATTCAGTAAAATCCAGCACCCATTAATGATAAAAACTCTCAGCAAAGTGGGAACAGAGGGAACGTATCTGAACATAATAAAGGCCACATAAGACACACCCAATAAAATTGTTTTTTTCCCTTAAGATCAAGAACAGGACAGGGATGTCAGCTTCCACCACTCTTATTCGATATAGTCTTAGAAGCCATAGCCACTGCAATCAGATGAGAAGAAATAAAAGGAATTCAAATTGAAAAAGGAAGAAGTAAAACTGTCATTATTTGCAGATGACATGATACTGTATATAGAAAACCCTAAAGACACCACCAAAAAAATTCTAGAATTGATAAATGACTTCAGTAAAGTAATAGGATACAAAAATTAATATTCAGAAATCAGTGGCATTATACCAATAATACACCAATACACTAATAACAAACTACCAGAAAGAGAAACTAAGAAAACAATCCTTTCTAATAATGGGAAGAATGATGTGTGAGGATAATCTATTAGTTTCCCTGACATCTCTTTAAGTAGTATATTATCCACACATCCATAAAGAGTGAGCTAAACCATGTTCTTTTTAGGAGTTTAAACTTCTGGAAAATTGACCAAATTTGCCAGTTAGTCTGTTTGTCCTACAACTTGTATGAATCCATTGTTTACTTACTAAAACGAAAGGGTAGCAAACAATTTTAATAAAAGGAGAGGATCAGCTAAAATTTGGTTGGATAGTCCTCAGATGTCTTATGTGAGAACATGCATGCTGGTATACATTGAGATGAGTGTATAGCTTCTGCTCCTTGAGATGTTGCTAACATAGCACCATGGGAATTTGACTATTTTGTGAAATGATGAGTTAATTTTTTTATAAAAGAGGCAAAGACATCTGAAGTTACCTATTCCAATCTACTTCTTTTACAGCTGAGCTCCATCTAGGTTAAGTTACTTGCTTAATTTCACAGGACAAATAGTTAATAGCAGAGCTTGCCTTAAACTTTCCTCCTAATCCATTTCTCCTACAATATCTCTGTTTCCTCTAAAGCTATGACCGTTCACCAAGATGGAATCTTAAAGTCCATCTTCCTTATCCAAGTCTATTAATTCTACCTCATAACTACCTTCTGAACTGGTCATATTCTTCTGATTTATTGCTTCCTCCTTCTCCCAACCTGTTGTCTTTTCCTGCTGGATTCTAGCCACAGTTTTCTAACTATTTTTAAGCAATAGATTTCTCCTCTCTCTAATTCACCCTCTCACCGTACAATTTCTTTTTTATTGTATTTTTCATTGTCATTTGTCCCCCTTAAAAGCTCCACCCATTGCTGCCACACAATCATCATACCATTGTCTATATTCATGAGTCATTTTTTTGCTTGATTCCTTGACCCCCAATACCCCACTAGAGTTGTCAGTCTGCTCCCTATCTATGAGTTAGTCTTGATATTTTGCTCATTAGTTCAGTTTGTTCATTAGATTCCACATGTGAGTGAAATCATAAGACATTTCTCTTTCTCTGAGTGGCTTATTTCACTTAGCACAATGTTCTCCAGGTCCATCCATACTGTCACAAAAGGTAAAAGTTTCTTTTTTATTTTAAATATATTTTATTGATTACGCTATTACAGTTGTCCCATTTCCCCCTTTTATTCCCCCCCTTTATATTCCCCTTTATGCGGGTGGCACCGCCCTCCCACCCGCATTCCCCCCCTTAGTTCATGTCCATCACTTGTACATAAGTTCTTCGGCTTCTCCATTTCCTATACTATTCTTAGCCTCCCCTTGTCTATTTTGTACCTACCATTTATGCTTCTTATTCCCCGTACCTTTTCCTCTATTCTCCCCTCTCCCCCTCCCCACTGATAACCCTCCATGTGATCTCCATTTCTGTGATTCTGTTTCTGTTCTAGTTGTTTGCTTAGTTTGTTTTTGATTTTTTAGGTTCAGTTGTTGATAGTTATGAGTTAGTTGTCATTTTACTGTTCATATTTTTAATTTTCTTTTTCTTAGATAAGTCCCTTTAACATTTCATATAATAATGGCTTGGTGATGATGAACACCTTTAACTTGACCTTATTTGGGAAGCACTTTATCTCCCCTTCCACTTTAAATGGTAGCTTTGCTGGATAGAGTAAGCTTGGATATAGGTTCTTCCCTTTCATGACTTTGAATACTTCCAGTCCCTTCTTACCTGTAAGGTTTCTTTTGATAATCAGCAGATAGTCTTATGGGAACTCCTTTGTAGTAACTGTTTCCTTTTCTCTTGCTGTTTTTAAGAGTCTCTCCTCTTTAATCTTGGGTAATGTAATTATGAGGTACCTTGATGTGTGCTTCCTTGGGTCCAAATTCTTTGGGACTCTCTGAGCTTCCTGGACTTCCCAGAAGTCTAATTCCTTTGCCAGATTAGGGAAATTCCCCTTCATTATTTTTTTCAAACAAGTGTTCAATTTCTTGTTCTGCCTCTTTTTCTTCTGGCATGCCTATGATTTGGATGTTGGAATGTTTAAACTTGTCCCGGAGTTTCCTAAGCCTCTCCTCATTTTTTTGAATTCTTGTTTCATCATTCTGTTCAGGTTGAAGGACTCAGCACAGGGATTCTGGTACCTGTCCCTTTAGTTTTCTCTCCAGAGCACCACCCCAGCTCTCCTCAAGTGTCTCTAGTCCACTCTGCCCTCCCTTTGCTTGCTTCAGGGTAGGTGGCTGCAATGGAATTTTGTGCTGTGGCCCTTTAAGAGGCTCTCTGCCTCTCCAGCCATCTCTCCCCAGCAGACAGAAACCCTACTGCTTTTCACATCTGGATGTTATCTGGGTTCCCTTCCAGCTCTGGTACTGTACAAAGCTGGGTGTGCCCAGCTTTGGATTTAGACCCTACAAGTCTCAGGGGCAACTCCCAACTGCTGAAAGATCCCTCCAGCACTTCTGCTGCCACTCACAGGTGCCTACCCAGCCCTCTTGTGTTTCTTCCAAACTCCCTTCCAGTCATGTTGTGATGAAGTAGTTTCTTTTGATTGACCATGGTTATAAGGATTTTCTCCAGTTAGTGTTCAGTTGGTTATTCTGAATGACTTCTCTCTACAGTTTACTTGTAATTCCAGATTGGTCCTAGGCAGAGGTTAGTGTAGCTTTGACTTACTCTTCCCCCATATTGGATCTCTAAAGTGATTATTGATAGATCTGTATTTATTGACATTTTCTGGTTATGACCTATGTCAGACGCTGCCTATGACTGGCTCTGGGCAACCTGTTTGGATCTATCAGTGATCCGCAGCTTGTGACTCCCTCTGCTGTTCCAGTCTCCTGTGTGATGTGGTTTCTCCCATTGGTCCTTGGTTGTAAGTTCATTTCCATTTAGTGTCCAGCTGGTTATTCAGGATGATTTTTCTACAAGTTAGTTGTAATTCCAGTTTGGTCTGGGAGAAGGTTACTGTAGCTTTCACTTACTCTGCTGCCGTCTTGGATCTCCATACAGTTTCCAAAGAAACGATTATTATCATGTTCCTTTTGTAAGTGAAGGCATCCAATTCCCTTACTATGACATCCCAAACCCAATCAATCTACTTCCAAAACACCCATTATTGTTTATTTTTTACCATACTTCTCATCCACCCATCACTAAGTGTAACGAATGCTATGTCATTTTCCAAACACACCATGCCCTTTTAAGTATCTATGTCGTGAGGATTAAATTTGGATTTATGGGACCAGAAAAAAATGTTTTGAGTGGCTCACACAACGTATAAGTTTAGTTTCTCTCACATATATGAAGCCAAGACCTGGGCAGTCTTAGGGTAGTGTGGCAGCTCTACAGCTATCTGAACCCCAGGTTCCTATCTTCTGTTTTGGCCATCATCTGTACATGGCTTCCATACTTTCAAAGTCCACCTCAGAACCCAAGGTAGTTTCTAGAGTTCTGAACACCACATTTGAGTTCCAAGTGGATACCGAGTAGAAAAAGAAAAATATTCACTCCTTCTTCTTTTAGAAAATTACTTGGAAGTCCCACACCATCTACTCACATATCACTGCATAGAACTTGGTCACATAACTGCTGTGAAGGTGCAAAATGTAGATTTGGGTTTGGGTATATGGTCAACTACCCATAAATATAAAGTTTCTGATAGAAAGGGAAAGTCTAACTCACAGCTTAAAAGTCAGCCTAAATGCCTTTTTTGCCTCCCTGACTTTGCCATGCAGAGGAGTTTTCTTCCTCCCATGTTTACCGTGCATTATATATATATTTCATATATGTGATTATCTATCTATCTATCATCAATCTATCTATCCTCTATCTATCTACCATCTATGTAAAGTACATATATATTTTAAACTTCTGTTTCCCTTACCTTAAGGAAGCCTTTATAAGTAGAGATTATGACTTAAATTTTTTTCTCTTGGCACCTAGTACAGAGTCTGCCCCTGATAAATATTTGTTAAGTAAGGGCACGCATGCTCATGTAAATAAGCCATGGTTTCAAGGTCCTTGTGAGTGAATGACATTTTGTGAGAAGATAAAATTTGGGTCCTATTTTTGTGTTGCTGATGAAGACCTGAAGCTGGCTAACCTCACAGTCAGAGCCTCTGCAGAGGGTGGTGGTCGTTGTTCATCGTATTAAAATAACCAAAGAGATAAACAAGATCTGAAATCCAGCACTTACTCCCTTCCCCCCAGATCAGGTGCCCACAAAAGAGGCAACATGAGCCTGGAGGGGGCCCTTTTTCTATTTTCCCAAAGGTGGTATATAAACTTGCACTGAGATGTCCATGCATGTATTTAGGAGGACTTGGAGGCCTTTAACCAGGGTGTGATGATCTACCTGGCCCTCCTGTGGGCTACCAAGCTGCAGGAACGCATAGGGAAGGGACAACATGCTGTCCTTTAGAAATAGGAGACTGAGTATCTCATCTCCCCTCTTTGTCTCTTTGTGTCTTGCCCTCACTTAAGCACCTTTGTTTTACATTTCCAGAACACAGGTACTTTCACCACTAAAGAACTGAGGATTATAACCTCCCTTTGGGAAGCCAGAAATTTAAGTTCAGAGAGAAAGCTTCTGAAGACGTGTGGGGTACTTGGACCAAGATTGCAAATGGTTCTTGTGGAACTGATTTTTTACTCAGGGGCACGAAGGGCAGCTGGAGAACTGAGAGGGATGTGCCAAGGGAACTGAGATGGACAGGCCAAGGGAAACAGGACCCGCACCGTGCACAGGTTGTCCAGCCGGTAGTCTTGGAAGAAGAAAGGGCTTTCTGCATAATTTGTGTCTACTTCTCAGGCCCTTACAGCACCACTGTGAGTCAAAATTGTGTTGGTGGAGTTATGGAGTCCTGGGGTCTCCTGGCCTCCAGAAATCTGTCTTCCCAGTAAGATTACCATATATATCCTATGACCTGTGATGCTTGGGATTGTTTTTCCATCAACACCTGAAGCAGGTTGTCCTGGATTCCTCCCTGGACACTGCATATTGTAAAATATGAAGATTAGAGTTATTTATTTACCAACACTTTCCTCTCCAGGCGGCGAACCAATTTCCTTTTCTCCAGATGGCTCTCACAGGCCAGCCAAAGAAGGCACTGCTGGCCATCTGCTTCTTGTTGTCTTCTCAAGCTGGCTAGTCCCTCAGCAAGGCTGGCATAGCCCAAGACACCAGCTGTGGGTATAGGCTGCCCCTGCTGGCCTTGGGCCTTGCCACACTAGGAATGATAAGGCAGGGGCCATACTGAAATCAGTGTTTGGCACTCATGAGGCGGGAAGGCTTCCTCCAAACCTATGCCATCTAGCTTCCCTGATGGCAAATATGAAAAGATGCCTGCTCTAGGACTTCCTCTGACTATGGTACCTCCACTGACTTAATATGGGACTCAGGGGGATGACTATGGGCATGGAAAAGGCAGTGTTTGTGGTCAACAGACAGGACAGAATTCTGAATCTCATACCAGGAAAATAATTCAACTATAATTTTAATTTACCCTCCCATTTTTGTTTTTTGTCTATGCTTTCTAATTAAATGTTTATTTATTTACAATGACAAAATAAATATCTACTCATTGCAGAAAACCTATAGAGTACAGGTGAAGATTTTAAAAAGCCTTTATAATTTCACAAACTGTAGAGATTACTGTTTATTTAGTTGAATAACTTGTCTTTTTTTCCTCCTAGCAAAGTTAGGTTAACAATCTACATACATTTAAAAAAATTTTTGATTTTGTGGAATAATGGTAAAATAATAAAATTTTTATATTTTACAAATAAAAATACTTTTTATAAAAATATTTTTGGTTACTAATATTATAATACATGTTAATACCTTAATTCATCTAACTATTCTCAAATTGCTGGAAATTAAGATTTTTCCAATTTTTTACTTTTTCAAATAATTCTATAACAAACATCTTTGAGCATAAGACTTATTTTTGTATTTCAGATCATGTCCTTAAGATTATTTCCTTGAGATAGAATGATTATGCCAATTTTAAGTAATATTTACTCCATTGCCAAATTGCTTAAAAACATATATAAAGCGTGCTGGTTTCAGAGTTCTTTCAACAGTAGGTATATTCTTTCTGAAATTTCAGCTGATTTGGTATATTTTCCTATCTGAAACTCATAAGTATTAAAGGATAGGTATGGGTGAAGGCACTAAACTCATTACCTTGAACCAGACCTTCACTTTGCCAAGTTCCAAGCACTGGACCTAGGCTTGTTAATCTGAGCACTGATTCAGAAGCAGGGATGCATTGTGAATTCCTGTGCCTGAAAGGAATCTTGTTCTCAGAGTCCCAGCTCAGTGCTTTTCTTTGAACAGCACTTTTTCATCAGCTCAGCTCTATTAGTTGAGTCTGTGGCAGTTATTGATAGTCCTGGGTCTTTCATGGCTTCTTCCCGAGGCCAGGTGGTCTCACCTGCAGGGAGCAGCATGAGTGCTCTGCAAAGTGATGAGGCTGTTAGTGCCAACTTGGGCATGGTGGTTGGCTCTCACTATAGAGGTTCAGAAGGAGAACTGGAGTCCTGCAAGGAGGCCAGGCTGCTTCAGAGGCACTGGGGTGAGAGGCCGGCATATCTGGCCTTCTCTGGACTTGAGTTGATGGTTTGAAGTGCTCAGTGGGTGGTGATGTATAATCATGTTACCTTATTGTTTTTCATTCATCACAACCCCATCTTCTCTCTTTGCTGAGCCTTTTAGATCTCCCACTAATTAGTACAGTTTTCCCACCACTACCCCTGTTGAAACTTGTGCCTTCTCTCCTCCTCCCTGATATACTAAATCATGCTTATGTTCCCAGACCATCACCAATCTCACTCCCTTAATTAATGTATGCTAGTAACTATGGACTGTATTTGTGCTTCCCTTTTCTATATCTCCATAGTTTTAAAAAGTTATTATTGGTGCCAAACACTTTGGCATTTGATGACCTACCATCTTGTATTTTCTTTTAATTTGCTATGTAAGCAACAATTTCAAATGTTTTTTTTTAGAGGCGACATCTGAGTCTTTGTTTTATATCCCTAGTTTATCTATAATTCTCCATTGAACCCATTGCAAATCTAACGGGTCTACTCATGTAACATCTTAGATCTCATCCAATCCTTTGTCAATACTACCACCTGAAGTGATCTCTGTAAAACCTAAATCTGATTATGCAACTCCTACAGAGCTTATTTTAAGCCTTTTAATGACTTCCTTACCTTTTTTATTTTTTGAAATTTGTCATTATGGTAACAATGAATATTAATATATAACATAAAATTTGCTATTTTAACCACTTTTAAGTGGACAATTCAGTGAAATTAAGTACATTTCTGCTATGCAGTCATCTCTTCCCAAAACTTTTTTGTCATTCCAAACTAAAACTCTATTTCCATTAAGCAATAAATTTATTTCCTCCACCCCCTGTCCCTGGTTATGTCTTATCTATTTTCTTTCTCTATGAAGTTGCCTATTATAGGTGTTTTATATGAGTGAAGTCATGCAATTTTGTTCTTTTGTGTCTGCTTCTTTCACTTAGTACATTGTTTCCAAAGTTCATCCATGTTGTAGCATGTATCAGAATTTTATTCTTTTTTATGGCTGAATAATATCCCATTGTATGGACATACCATATATTATTGATGCATTTACCCATTGATAGAAAATTGGTTTCTTTCCACCTTTTAACTATTGTATGTAATGCTGCAATGAACATTGGCATACAACTATCTGTCTGACTCCCTGTTTTTAATTATTTTACCTTCTCTTTTACTTAATATTTAAAAATAAGTGTCTTAACCTGGTTTTCTATGGTTTATCTTGTTGGTGGCTGGTTTCTTTCCCAACCCCCTTAGCAGAAAATTCTTTTTTCTTATCTGCATCTTCAAACAGATTTTTCCTTATGCTACAGTGCACATTTACTAAGGCATGGACTTCTCTGGAGGAAATTTTTTTATACTAAGTGTTTAAAATTCAGGATGAATTTTAGACTTGCAGAATATTTTAGTTTGAACTAGCTACACTTTAAAGGCTCAATAGCCACATGTGTCTAGTGCCATATTTATTAATCAATACAGGTCTGGACTGTAAGTTCCATGAAGGTAGGGACTGTGTCTGTTTTGTTCACTGCTTTGCACAGAGCCTGGTGCACAGTATGTCCTCAAAATAGGTATATTGAACATTCTAATAATGTGCACAGCTTAAACTCCCACTTAACAGTGAAAATCTAAAAGTTTTTTCTTCAAGATAAAGAACAAGGTTAGGATGCAAAATCTTGCTATTTTAACTTAACAAAGTTTTGAGTTAGAACAATTCCTAGCCAGGGCAGCAAGAAAAGAAATGCAAAACATTCAAATGAAATAAAGAAAGAAAGAAAGAAAGAAAGAAAGAAAGAAAGAAAGAAAGAAAGAAAGAAAGAAAGAAAGAAAGAAAGAGGAAGAATATTTTTCTTTTTTTCCTGTGTGCAGATGACATGACCTGATGTATAAAAAACACTAAATAGTCCACAAAAATGCAAAAAAAAAAAAAAACCCTGTTCAAACTAATAAATTCAGAGAAGTTACAGGATACAAAATAAACACAAAAATTATCTTTGTTTCTATACATCAACCTAAAAGGAAAATTAGGAAAAATAGCATTTATGATAGCACCCAATCATTAGGAATAATACCATTTGTATCACCAATATGTCCCCTGGAGCAAGGGACATAAAGGAAAGAATAAATAAATGGGACCTCATCAAAATAAAACGCTTCTGCATGGCTAAAGAAAACAGCATTAAAATGAAAAGGGAACCAAATGTATGGGAAAATACATTTGCAAATGATACTGCAGACAAGGGTTTCATCTCCAAAATATATAAAGAACTCACATGACTCCACTCCAGAAAGACAAACAGCCCAATTAAAAAATGTGAAAAGGACCTGAACAGACACTTCTCCAAGGAGGACATACAAAGGGCCAAAAGACATAAGAAAGGATGATCAGCATCACTAGACATCAGAGAGATACAAATTAAAACCAAAATGAGATACCACTTCATACCATTGAGAATGGCCATCATAAACAAAGCAACAAACAAGTGTTGGAGAGGTTGTGGAGAAAAGGGAACCCTACTACACTGTTGGTGGGAATGCAGACTGGTGCAGCCACTGTGGAAAACAGCATGGAATTTACTCAGAAAACTAAAAGTGGAACTACCTTTTTTTTTAAAAAATATTGATTGATTATGCTATTAGTTGTCCCATTTGCCCCCCTTCACTCCACTCCATCCTGCCCACCCCCTCCCTCCCCCATTTCCCCACTATAGTTCATGTCCATGGGTCATACTTATAAGTTCTTTGGCTTCTACATGTCCTATCCTATTTTTACCCTCCCCCTGTCTATTTTCTACCTACCATTTATTCTCTGTACCTTTCCCCCTTCTCTCCCCCTCCCACTCCCCTGTTGATAACCCTTCATGTGATCTCCATTTCTGTGGTTCTGTTCCTGTTCTAGTTGTTTGCTTAGTTTGCTTTTGCTTTTGTTTTAGGTGTGGTTGTTAATAACTGTGAGTTTGCTGTTATTTTAGTGTTCATATTTTTGATCTTCTTTCCTTAGATAAATCCCTTTACCATGTCATATAATAAGGGCTTGGAGATGATGAACTCCTTTAACTTGACCTTATCTGGGAAGCACTTTATCTGCCCTTCCATTCTAAATGATAGCTTTGCTGGATACAGTAATCTTGGATGTAGGTCCTTGCCTTTCATGACTTGGAATACTTCTTGCCAGCCCCTTCTTGCCTGTAAGGTCTCTTTTGAGAAGTCAGCTGACAGTCTTATGGGAACTCCTTTGTAGGTAACTGTGTCCTTTTCTCTTGCTGCTTCTAAGATTCTCTCCTTCTCTTTAATCTTGGGGAATGTAATGATGATGTGCCTTGGTGTGTTCCTCCTTGGGTCCAGCTTCTTTGGGACTCTCTGAGCTTCCTGGACTTCCCGGAAGTCTATTTCCATTGCCAGACTAGGGAAGTTCTACTTCATTATTTGTTCAAATAAGTTTTCAGTTTTGTGTTCTTCCTCTTCTCCTTCTGGCACCCCTATAATTCGGATGTTGGAACGTTGCAAGATGTCCTGTAGGTTGCTAAGCCTCTCCTCATTTTTCCGAATTCTTGTTGCTTCATTCTTTTCTGGTTGGGTGTTTCTTTCTTCCTTCTGGTCCACACTGATGATTTGAGTCCCAGTTTCCTTCGCATCACTGTTGGTTCCCTGTACATTTTCCTTTGTTTCACTTAGCATAGCCTTCATTTTTTCATCTAATTTATGACCAAATTCAACCAATTCTGTGAGCATCCTAATTACCAGTGTTTTGAACTGTGCATCTGATAGGTTGGCTATCTCTTCATTGCTTAGCTGTATTATTTCTGGAGCTTTGATCTGTTCTTTCATTTGGGCCATTTTTTTTGTCTTGGCAGGCCTGTTACATAAAGGGGCGGAGCCTTAGGTGTTCACTGGTGGGGGTAACGCTGGTTGTTGTGTTGTGACACTGTATGTGGGGAAGGGGCCAAGAGGGAGCAATGGCACCCGCTCCACTCTCTACCAGATTTCAGTCACTGCCTCTTCTACCCACAAGCAAACTGGGCCCCTCTAGTGCTGATTCCCGAGTGGGTGGGCTTGTGCATGGTCTAGTCCCCTGTGGGTCTCTCCAAGGAACTCTCCTGTGAGTCTGGGAGTCTCTCCTGCTGCCGCCTCAACTCCCACGGTTGTTTTCAATCAGAGGTTTGAGGCTTTATTTCCCCGAGCTGGAGCCCTGGGTTGTGTGGTCTTCTTCGCTCCCCCACCGTTCCTCCCCATTTAGCTATGCGCAAATGTGGGGCCGCAGGGTCTGCTAGCGGTCACACCGCCTGCCCCGTTTGTCCCACACTCTGCCAGTCTCTGGATCCGGCCGTGTTGCCCAGAGTCCTGTGTACCCCGGCTGCCCGTCTCCGCCCCTCCTACCAGTCTGGATGCATGTTTCTTCTTTATCTCCTTGGTTGTCGGACTTCCATGCGGTTTGATTTTCTGTCAGTTCTGGTTGGTTTTTTTTTTTTTGAATTGTTGTTGTCCTTCTTTTGCTTGTGCAAGGAGGTGGCAGTGTGTCTACCTACGCCTCCGTCTTGGCCAGAACTCGGAACTACCTTTTGATCCGGCAATTCCACTGCTGGGATTATATCCTAAGAGCCCTGAAACACAAATTCAAAAGAACCTATGCACCCCAATGTTCATAGAAGCACAATTTACCATAGCCAAGTGCTGGAAGCAGCCCAAGTGCCCATCAGTAAATGAGTGGATCAAAAAAGAATGGCACATTTACACAGTGGAATTCTACACAGCAAAAAGAAAGAAGGAACTCCTACCCTTTGTGGCAGCATGGATAAAACTGGAGAACATTATGCTAAGTGAAACAGGCCAGACAATGAAAGACAAATACCATATAATCTCACCTATAAGTGGAACCTAATCAACAAAACAAACAAGCAAGCAAAATGTAACAAGAGACACTGAAATAAGGAACAAACTGACAGTAACCAGAGAGGATGGGAGGGACAATTGGGGAAAATAGGGGAAGGGCCATCAAGGAATAGGTATAAAGGACACACGGACAAAGCCAAAGAGGGTAGGCTCAAGGGTGGGAGGTGGGGATGGGTGGGGTTGGGGACATGGTGGGGTGAAAATGGAAACAACTGTACTTGAACAACAATAAAAATAAAGTAATTAAAAAAAAAAGAAAATACTAATACAACCGGTGGATGATGTGGCACTCAAATAATAGGTATAATACCTTTTATAACATTTATAATAGCACCCTGAGAATAACATAATTCAAATAATTCTTAAAAATTAACAGATGAAATATTGTATAATGTAAACTATAAATATTAATGAAAGAAATCAGATGATACACAGAAATGGAAAGACATCCATATTCATGGATCAGACCATTTTATATGTTTAAATAAGTTTTATTTTATTTATTTATTTATTTGTTTATTTACTTATTTATTTATTTATTTTTGTGGCTTAGATTTTTTAAAGGCTTCCTATGGCTGCTTTTTTGGTAGAGGGACAAGGTTGGGAATTAAGGATGCCAGTTGGAGCACTGTTTCTATAAGCCTTATGGCACATCACAATTTTATAACAGTGTAGATGATGGGAAATAATTAGATTCAGGTATATTTTCAGTGTAAATTTAACAGAATTTGCTGATAGATTGGATAGGTAGGTGTAAGAAACAAAAGTTGAGAATGACCAAAACAGAAACAAAACAAAAAAACTACCAAGTGTTTTCCAAAGTAGCTATATCATTTTGCATGTGCACCAGCAAGGTGTGAACAATCCACTTCTTCTGCATCCTTGCCAGCTTTGGTGCTGTTACTGCTTCTTATTTTAACCATTCTGTTAGGTGAGGAGTAGACTGGGAAAGCATGTGAGGGGAACCAAAGAAGGGATACAATGAGGGGCCATGACCTTTACGCTCAATAAAGAAAGAAGGCAGGACCTGAGTGGAGGCAAGGGCAGTGAACAGTGGTAGGCATACCAACCTGCTTCATCCCTGGACATCTAAACCCAGCAGCACAAAATGGCCAAGTAAACTCTCAAAACTTATTGAAACATACCTCTCATAAAACATGATGATATCAAAATTTGTGGATAAAAATCCCTTTATACATTTTTTCTCATAGAAAACAATTGAATATGTATTATCATTGCTCAGAGGCAAGAAAAGAGCAGTAGTCTTTTTGTGACGGAATGTGTCAATGCTTAAAAATATCCCACAGTCAATATTTAATTAAAAGTTGCCATGCTCATTTCACAGATGGTGCATTATAAGGGTCATCTACAGAATGAACAAATAACGAATCCCTATCAGAAAACATGAGAATTAAAAATAATTTATCTATCTATCTATCTATCATCTATCTATCATCTATCTCTCTCTCCCCATGATAATCAAAACCTAAACAGAAAAAAATTTAAAAGATTGAGGAGCAGTCACTGGAAATATCCTTGCATCAGAAAGAAGCTCACATAGAATGCAGAAGACTTCTGTGGTTGATATCTCGAGTACAGTAAAAATGTTTCAAACACAGTAGACAACAAGTATTTATTCAATGAATTAAACAAACAAACAAACAAATAAAGATCATCAGTCACCTCACCTCTCCAACACGACATTTGTATGTCATAAAATCTTTCTCATTTAGCCCACCCCAAATATATTCAATTTCTGCTTGGTGATTGGCAATGGTAGAACAGCTGTTCAGAATAAAGCAGCCTCTGTTTTTCCATGTACCTCAACTTCCCAGCCAGGCAATGCTTGCAGTCCACTAGATGATGATCTCCTTTCTCACTTTGTGTGTTTGTAAATACTATACTTTCAGTCTGCAAATTGCTTGTTACCAACCTTCTATTGTCATCCCCATGACCTCTCACCCACCTCTAGCTTGTCTACCTGAAAATTTCTTTTTTACTTTCCAGCAGCAATTCAAGCATAATCTCTCTCCCCTGGGAAGCCTTTTCAACTCTGCCTTAGCCTGTTTTGGCTGCAATTTTTGCCCTTCTTCAGATTTACTGGGACTCATTGACTTTGTAGGCCTTAGTCACTTACTCAGTGGTGAGCCCTTTCTCTGCTATTGCCACAACCCTAACACTGCCATCTTTCTCCCCCCTGCCCGGGGCGGGGGGGAGGGGGGCTGGGCTCTGACATGCCTCCAGCACACCCACCTGCAAAAGAGTGTGGTGCCCAGGCCTGACCCATTGTGCCCCCTGAGTTTTAGCTGCCCTGACCACTCCCAGAGTCAGCTGAAGCACCGTGCAGTGAGGTCTGGGTTCTGACACCCTCAGCCTTGGGGCCAGGTCATATAATCCAGAAACGCAATGGAGGGGATTCCTGTTACAATATGAACTTTGACCAGTGAGGGACAGGAAGATTCCTATCTCTTCCTCTTGGGGCCCTAACCCCATTTAGACTGCTCTGAAGCACGTAGAAGGTTTCCACGCAGCTGTCTGGAGATGTGCAGCATGACCAAGACTTCAACTGTGTTTTATAAATGAATGCATCACTTTCATTTTCCCTTTTTCTCTCTTTCTTGATGCTTAATAAAGTGTTAGCATGGGAGCTTTGGCCAATGTTCTGATTTTTGCAACAGTGTTTGTCCTCCAAAATCTCAGAAGCATCCAAGGCATATCTTAACTTTCAATAACTTGTGTTGGGATTGGTGATTTACTTTTAGAAAAATTCATAAGGGCAGAGACTTTCTTTCCCTAAATAGTCTTATTACCTAGCACAATGTTTGGAATATTGTAGGTGATTTGATAAATAATTGTTAATTTATTAGTGGCTTTAAAATCAAGCTGTTGTATAACATATTTAAAAGAAGAAATTTCCTTAGACATTTTGTTTTAACTCCTTACTATATGGAGACACAAACCTGAGGCCAAGGGAAATCCTGGGACTTTTTCAGGGTCGTGCAGTTATCGAGTAGCACGACTAGAACCAGCACATTGGTTTCTTGATCACACAGCACTATTCTCTTATTTGAAGCTGATTACTTCCGTTCATGTGAGAGCAAAACAATACCAGGACCAAGCTGACAACCCTGTGTTTCTCCAGACCACTTTAAGCCTCTGGATTAAAATATTGAATTGGTTAACACTAACAGTCTTTGCTCCTGTCCCCACTCTCCTTTAAAGTTCCTGCTGCCTTCTTTTCTGGATGTCTCCAGATGGTGTCTTACATGTGTTTGCAAACTCAGTCCCACCAGCTCCCACGTGGCACCTATCATTGCCTTCCTTTTCTTCTGCAGTTTCTACTGTGATGTTCACAGCCAAGCTTGGCACACTTGCAGAGTTTCAAGTGGCTCCTCCTGCTGCACATGCCACCAGCACTGGTCATGAATGCCCACCGAGGGCCCCGATTTCTTCCTCAGGATACCCGTATGCCAATCAGCTTGTTTCTCAAAAGCTGGTGTGTGGAGTCCATGCTCTTACAGTTACTTGACTTGGGGGAAGTCTCCTGCACCTCTTCACCTGTAGCCTAGGCTCTGGACCTTGGAAGACAGAGCATTGCTATCTAGGGATCCTGGAGTAAAAGCAAAATTATCTGTTTATTGATTCATTAAAAATATTTTAATTACAAAAATGTTTATACATTGCCCTGACTGATGTGGCTCAGTTGGTTGGGCATTGTCCTGCAAATTTAAAGGTTGATGGTTCAATTTCTGGTTAGGGTACTGGCCTGGGTTGCTGGTTCAGTCCCCGATCAGGGCATGTTCTAGAGGCAACCAATTGATGTTTCTCACATCTATGTTTATCTCTCTCTCTTTCTCTCTCTCTCTCCCTCCCTTCCTCTCTCTCTCTAAAAATAAAAAATAAATAAAATCTTTAAAAAAGTTTTTACTTATTTTTTATTGTATTTTTTCCATTACCATTTATCTCCCCTATACCCTGTTCTACTTCTACCCACCTCCTCCCCTCTGCAATCACCTCACTGTTGTTGATGTCCATGACTTTTTCTCTTTTTTTCTTTTTTGTTAATTCATTCTTAATTATAGCTTAAAGGCTCAGATATGAATCTCCAGGATTGCTTCAAGGCTACTGGACAATCTGACCAAGACTCGTAATTGTGCAACAGGGAGAAGGTCATGTGGAAGGGAACATACCCAGTCCATAGGCCCTCCACATTGTGTTGCCCCAAATACCTAATATCCTAGTGCAGGGGTAAGCCCATGGCCTGGTTTTGTTAGACCAAGGAGCTAAGAATAATTTTTATGCCTTTAAAATGTTGCAAACACAAACAACAAAAGAAAGTACGATAGAGAGACCCATGTGACACACTGAGCCTAAAATATTTACTATCTGTCCCTTCACGGAAAGTTTGGGTACTCTTGTCTTAGAAGGAAAACAAATGGAAGAACAAATTACAAATGGGAAATACAGCATGCATAAGATGAATTATATAATTGTGAACTATAAATCAGTTCCAATTCTTCTACAACTATGTTAACATCTTGCATTTTTCATTATTATGGGAGCCAAAAGCATAGAAAAGTGAGTTTCATCTGATGACGCTTTGTTTCTGCCCCAGCAGATGATGGCTCTGCCCCCAGGCAATGTGACCTTGTGCTGCCTCTGGTCTTAGTGCCTAAACTGGCATTTGAGGGAGACTCCATCCTCTCACATTCTACTCTTTAATCTTAGACCAAAATGAACACTTAATGTAGGTCTTCCTCAGGAAGATCCTCTCCTCCCAGAATAGGAGTCCTCAGGTTTCTCTGTAGATAGAATTTTGGGGATCTTGGATCACAGGTTCTTCAGCTTTGCCAAGAGAGGAATAAATCTGATGTTAAACAAAGACTCAAACTGAGTATCTCTCTCATTTTGGTTTAGAATAGACCACAAGTATAAATATTTGTTTCCTCTTTGCTGCAAATTCCTTCCAGGTCTGACCTAAAAGTAAGATTTAATAAAAATTTCTTGGAAATGGAGGATGGTTATATTTTATTTATATTTTCATTGCCTTTGAAATTTCAATTCCTATGGTGTTTTTTGGCCGGTTGTTTGCTATCTCATCATTGATAGATATAGGTTCCATACACCAAGAAATATTTTAATTATATTTTATGATTATGCTATTACAGTTGCCCTGATTTTCCCCCTTTGCTCCCCTCCACCCAGCACCCCTCACTCCCTCAGACAATAACCCCACCATTGTTCATGCCCATACACCATGCATATAGATTCTTTGGCTTTTCATTTCCTATACTGTACTTTACATCCCCATGGCTATTCTGTAACTATCTATTCATACTTCTTAACCTCATCACCTCTTTACACATTTCCCCCCACACCTCTCACATCTGGCAGCCACCAAAATGCTCTCCTTATCCATGATTCTGTCTGTTCTTGGTTGCTTAGTTTGTTTTTTAGATTCAACTGTTGATATGTATTTTTTGCCATTTTATTATTCATAGATTGATCTTCTTCTTTTTCTTAAATAAATCCCTTTTAACATTTCATATAATAATGGTTTGATGATGATGAACACCTTTAGTTTTTTCTTGTCTGGGAAGCTTTTTATCTGCCCCTTGATTCTAAATGATGGCTTTGCTGGATAGAGCAATCTTGGCTATAGGCTTCTGCTTTTTATGACTTTGAATATGTCTTGCCTATCCCTTCAAGGCTGCAAAGTTATGGGAACTTGTCTTTAGGTAAGTAACTTCTTTTCTCTTGCTGCTTTTAAGATTGTCTCTTTATCTGTAACCTCTAGCATTTTAATTATGATGTGTCGTGGTGTGGGCCTATTTACATTCATCTTGTTCGGGACTCTCGGTGCTTCCCGGACTTGCATGTCAATTTTTCTTCACCAAATTAGGGAAGTTTTCCTTCATTATTTTTTTGGATAGACTTCCAATTTCTTGCTCTTTCTCTTCTTCTGGCAGTCCTATGGTGTGAATATTGGACTTCTTGAAGTTGCCCCAGTGGCTGCTTAAACTATCCTCATTTTATTTTTTTGATTGTTTTTTCTTCTATTTGTTCTGATTGATTGTTTTTGTTTCCTTATGTTCCAAATCACTGATTTGATTCTAGGCTTCATGGACTCTACTGTTGTTTCTCTGTAAATTGTTCCTTAATTCAATCAGTATATCCTTTGTTTATGAGTGGCTATTTTTTATGCTCTTGAGGTCCTCATCAAGTTCCTTGAGCATCCTTATAACCAGTGTTTTGAACTCTGCATCGGATAGATTGCTTATCTCCATTTTGTTTACCTCTTTTCTGGAGTTTTGATCTTTCATTTGGGCCATGTTTCTTTGTCTCCTCCTTTAGCCAGCCTTCCTGTGTTTGTTTCTCTGTATTAGGTAGAGCTGCCTTGAATCTGTGTCTTGGTAGCATGGCCTAATGTAGTAGGTGTCCTGTAGGGTCCAGTAGCACAACCTCCTCTATCACTCAAGCTGGGTGTTCAAGTTGCGCCCTTTGTGTGGGTTAAGTACGCCCTCCTCTTGTAGTTGAGCCTTGATTGCTATTGGGAGATCAATGGGAAGGATTTACGCAGGCCAGTCAGCTGCAAGGATTGGCTGTGACCACTGACCACTGATCTCCACCCTCTACCAGGATCAGCTGTGCAGGTGCAGGGTGGCAGTGCTCTGAAGTGGTCTGTAGCCATCCACCGGGTGTGCTGGCCCTGGGGTTTCCCAGATGGTGCAGGCCAAGGTCAGCACCCCCCTGTGTTTTTCCTGGGGCCACCCAGCCGGAGCTATAAAGAAATCTGAGATAGCTGCTACTTGTGCTGGACTTGGAGATTCCCAGGGGAAGCCAAGTTGTAAACTGAGGCTGGCTCTTGCTAGTGCCAGGTCTGGGGCTCACTGAGTCTGGCTATTGCTTGTTTGAGGGAATTTAGGAAGTTGTGAAGCATGAGTGAAGACCAACCATTCATATGGTAAAGTAAGTTGGGTGTGGCAGAGTCTCTGGGGATCTCCAAGGCAGGTCAAAGAGTGTTAGCCAGATTGCTGGAGTCTCAGATATGGCACTAGCTTGCTGACTTTGTAGCGGGAGGGTTTAGAAAAGGGACGATGGCCTCAGCTTGCCTTGATGCCAGACACTTCAGTTTCTCCTAGTATGCCACTGGTGTCTTTTAAGCTGCTACCTGATGCTGGAGCTCAGAAGGAGTAAGTCTTAGTAGGTGAATCCATGTGTGGATTCTTTAAGAGGAACTGCTTGGGGCTCCAGCAGTTTCTTCTACTGACTCAATCCCTACTCGTATTTGCAGCCAGACATTGTGGGGACTTATCTTCCTGGCACTGAACCCTGGGCTCTGGGGGCTGATGTGGGTCTAGGACTCGTTGCTCCTGAGCTATCCCTCCCATATTTTAATCCACTACTCATGGGTGTAGCACCAGCTGCTTTTGCATCTGTACCCCCTACCTGTCTGGATGGATGCGGTTTCTTTAATTCCACAGTTGTCAGACTTCCATTGAACTCAATTTCTGATGGTTCTGAGTGGTGGTTGTTTGATATTTTAGTTGTAATTTTGATTTGATTGTGCAAAGAGGTAAGCCATGTCTGCCTATGCCACTATCTTGACCAGACATCCACTAAGAAATATTTTTGGGTGCCAGAAACACAAGAAAAAGAAAAACCTTGTCATGTGTTATTGGTTTATTTATTCATTTGAGCTTACCACTCCATTTCCGCTTTCCAAGTGTCATTTAAAAACAGCAGCAAAGTAATGTATTATTTTGGCTTAGAAAAAAAAAGACTTAACACTAATACAATGAACTCCTCTTAGGTTATTGATATTAGATTAAAGCAATAAAAAGCCCTGGCCAGTGTGGCTCAGTTGGTTGGAGCATTGTCCCATACACTAAAAAGTTAGGGGTTTGATTGCTGGTTCAGGTCACATACCTAGGTTGTGGGTTCAATACCTGGTCAGGGCTGAAATGAGGGTTCAGTTGATGTTTCTCTCTCACATCGATGATTTTCTCTCTACCTTTCTCTCTAAAATCAATAAATGTATTTTTTAAAAATAAAAAAGAAACAAATTTACAAAAAAACACAATAAGGATTCTGACACCAATGGCACAAATGTGTTTAACTACACATGCGTTTACTTCCTTTTGCTTTTTTAAGTGGAGAGAGAAGAGGAATTTCCATAAAAAGTAGCACCAGACTGTTGCCAGTCAACTCCTGTCACCTCTGTGGTATGGTCTCTAATTAGTCGACTTCCTCCCTAAGCCTCAGTTTCTTTCCTTGCAAAACACAGCATCCATTTGTCATTTATCTTTCCCTTTTGGAAGATATGTGAGTAGCAAATAATATTATGTTTGCACAGTGTTTTGTGTTTTTTGGAAGAGAGGTTCTTTGTAGCATTTTGAGGACTTTTTCTTGGAAGAACTGGTGGGTTCATCAGAGCTGTTGCTAGAGCTGTCACTGAGGATGCAGACTGGGAAATGAACCTGTCTGGGTGGTTGGCTGATGATCATACACTACCCAAAGCCTTGGGCAATTTGCTTTTTGGCTCAAACATCACTTTAGTTGTTCTTTAGCCATGATCCCATCTTAAATCCTAGGTGAAAGAGGAGATTGGATTTGAAAGAACATTGATACTACATGTTTGGAATAAATACTTCTCACAAGAGTACTGGTATCTTTCTTTCTTTCTGGAGACCCACTTTTAACTATTCTCCATCCTGTCCTGCTGTGGAGCTATTCTTATTTAAGTACAGTAGCACCTAAATCAATGAAACAGAAAAGAATGAAATTGACAGAAAGTCTTCAAAAATAAGCAAGCAAACAAAAACAATAGTAGAACTTCTTTTAGATTAACCGATGTTTATGTTTATTGTGCGAAATATCCCACCTAATACTCATCCCCTGTAGAATGATCACTGTTCTTTACTCTGCTGCTACACTTCTCCCTCCAGTTGAATTGTATGTTTACCAAGATTCTGTTGTGTTTCTTCCCTCATACTGGATTAAGCTAGTTGTATTCGTTATTGTAGTGATCAAATTTAATCAAATTTTGCCAAAACTTGTGAAAATATGAGTTTGAGAGAAAAGTATTTTTTCCCAATTATCTGTGAATACTTGTAAAAGGAACATAAAAGTAAATCTGAACAATAATTATTCTTGGATTAGATGTGGGTAAGTAGCCATAAAAGATTGGGGTAAAGTAACAAAAATTTGGGATGATTTTGCACTCAAATTGTCTGAAAAACATCCTCAAGTTCTTGCTTCATTAAAAAATACATAAAACTGAATATTGTAGAGGTTAAGTATAGGATGCTAAAAGAAAGAAAAATAATATGGAACACCACCAAAAAGAACCATAATTAAAGGAAACATCAGTAAAGAAATAAGAAAAAATATAAATCACTAGATATAGACACAGTAATGTGGTCGAATCTTAAAAATATGATGATGAATGAAAAATGAAATTAAATAAGAATTATAACACAACATCATACATAAGCTTGAATTATGTATAATTTGTATACATAAAATAATAATACACATGTTTAAGAACTCAAAAATACTGTACATGCATTAAACATACAAGGTATCAATGCCTTGGAGAAGGAAAGAGTTAGGAATGGGAAAAGAAAAGAAGAGAATAAATAGACATACAAAAATAAACAGTCCTTTCCAGGTGGCTCACTTGGGTGAATCATCGTCCTTACACCAAAATTTCGAAGCTTTGATTCTTGGTCAGGGCACATAGGCTGCAGGTTTGATCCCTGGTCGAGGCATGTAGGGAGGCAAACAATCAGTTACTCTCTCACATCAATGTTTCTCTCTCTCTCTTCCTCCCTTCCTGTCTCTAAAATCATCCTCCAGTGAGGATTTTAAAAAAATAAAGTAAAATAAACATCAGGGAACCCATGTATTGGAAAATAATGTTGATGTATGTGAACTGAGGAGTATGAATAATTCATCCCTCTTTTCCCCAAAACCATGAGAACCAAGAAAATAGGAGAGGCAATGATAGCTTTCAAGGGAGGACAATAGAATTTTACAATTGGGAAAGCAGGTGGATCAGGTCATAATTATTTAACGGACCAGAGAAATTTGAAACATCAGGCCTAAACTGGGGAAAACCAGGAAGAAGCAAGCTGATTCTTGCTATAGAAGCTCAACAGATTCAGCAATAGGGGACACCAGCTATGTCTGGAGGCAGGGATGCAGGTACAGTTGCAAATGGGATTGATTGAAATTCTACTCAAAGAACAGTAGAACTTTGGGTTCTTTCCTCCAAATTATGTAGTCAGGCAGCTTCCCCTCCCTCAGTATCAGGAGAGTTGTGAAGGTTACTTTCTCTAGTGGAGGACCAGGTCACAGCTAGTAGGAGAGGGAGGAAGGCCATCTGAAAACTAAATAAAGAAAACTAGTCTATAAGTATATTGAATGGTGCATCTCTTCAGCTCCTCTTTGCCTCTTGCACCCCAGAACCCTATCAACCAGGTTCATACCTACACTTACCTCCCCAGTTTGGACACTGGAGAATCTGACATACCGAGAGAAAAGACTTTTGGGTATTGACAATGGGGGGGCGGGTCTCTCAACAAAATGGCCACAGTCCTGCCCTACCACCTACAGTGAGCCAGCTTGTTCCGAAACACAGAGCTTTCAATCCGTTTCTTATAACTCACTCTTACCTGTGCATAGGCAGTTAATAGATCACCAATCTATTCCATCAGAAACCAGAAATCAGCTTTAAATGGTAATTTTACATTATTAAAATAGATTCTGGATTATTTGTAATTTTGTCATACCTTTGTCCTCATTCCTTTGTCTAAGATTTTGCCTACGATGTTTTAATGAACAAGGACCTATGTAACTGTTTATGCCCTTCCCTAATATTAAAGTATACTATAGTTAGTTAGCTAAAAAGATCTCACAAGTGTTCCCTCCAGGAGAGTAACTAGAACTGAAATACGGAAAGTGGATTCTGTTGACTTTAGTTCTGCGGCAGACGGCCTGCCCTCATCATATTGCCGTCAACTGGGGACGCCTTGTAACAATGTGAGGCTTCCAGTAGAACTAAAAAGGGGACAAGTGCATTTGGTTCAGACATATCCTGACTGGTTATAGGTCAGAGCATTCCATTCTCTGCCATTTTGAGTGTGCATGTGCGTGTGCATGTGTGCACATACATGTACATGTGTATCTATGTACCTATAGGTATGCACGTATACTGCATGCTCCACCGCAAACCAATGAGTGCTTGCCAAACTTTTGAAAGAAATGCACCAGGTTGCTGGTCCACCTTGGCTTTTCTTTCCGTGAAATTAGGAATTTGGAAAACCAGTCAGAACCCCAGAGGAGATGCCCTGTCTGCTGAATTCAGAGCCATCCACGTGATCTTCCAGCAGAAGCCTACCAGTTTTGTCGTCAGTGAACATGGTGGTTGATGAATTAAAGCCTGGCAACAATCTCCAGAGGGCATCTCTAGACTTACTATATGAAAGAGAGAGAGAGAGAAATGTTTGCAAAAGGACTTCTTATCATAGCTCTGGCTTTCCCATTAATCTTCCTTTGTACTCACAATGCCCTTGTGCACTGTTATCTTTAAGAGTGTAAGCTGGAGGTACTCCTGCAGGATGCTCAAATCATTCAAATTCCCCTGTCTTAGCCTCCTATGGAAAATACAAAGACGGTTGTGTGCTGCTCACTGCGGGTGCCGTATCAGAGACCTTGATGGGCTGGGCTTGTAAAAGGATCCACGTGCCTTTGGCTAGAGATTTACTACATCTGTCCTTGGAAGAGGAAAAAATAAATAAATAAAAAGGAACAAGTTGTCCAAAGTCCAAATTCTTATTTTATGGATGTAAAATGTTCAGGTTGCTGCAAGATCACCACAATTTCAGCCATGCTCAGATGGCAGTTTTTGCACAGGTCATTCAACAGAGTTGTGCCAGGAGGAAAGGCGAGACTCACAGTGGGGAGTCTATTTAGAAGAAAGAAACACGAATGATCCACACAACTTTCTGAATTTGTTTTATATCACAGAAAGCCTTAGTTCAGTAATTCTAATTAATCTACCAAGATAATGTAATTACATTCAATTTTGTAAGTATACAACAGTGATCTCCTATGTTGGTGTCAGTTTTCAATACAGTTTTGATTATGGGCAAAAAAAAGTACAAAGAGAAATGTACCTGCTGCAGAGTATGACAAAATATTCTGAGTTTTTAAAAAACTTTTAAAAAACGATTTTAAATATTTATTTTAGATTTTAATTTTATTTATTTATTTTCATTGTTTTTCAAGTACAGTTTTCTGCCTTTTCCCCTCACCCCTCCCCACCACCCCAGCCCTCCCCACCTCCTTCCTCTGTTTCCACCTCCCCTTGTTATTGTCCATGTGTCCTTTATAATTGTTCCTGCAAACCCTTCACCCTTTTCCCCTATAATTCCCTCCCCTCTCCCCTCCGGTCACTGTCAGCCTGTTCTCAGTTTCAGTGTCTTTGGTTATATTTTGCTTGCTTGTTCATTTTGTTGAATAGGTTCTTATTAAAGGTGAGATCATATGGTATTTGTCTTTCACCACCTGGCTTATTTCACTTAGCATAATGCTCTCCAGTTCCATCCATGCTGTCACAAAGGGTAGGAGCTCCTTCTTTCTTTCTGCTTCATAGAATTCCATTGTGTAAATGTACCATAGTTTTTTGATCCATTCATTTACTGATGGGCACTTAGGTTGCTTAGAAAATCCTATAGACTCCACTAAAAAACTGCTCAACCTAATAAGTGAATTTGGCAAAACAGCAGAATACAAAGTCAATATTCAGAAATCAAAGGCATTTTTATATAACAACAATGAAACATCAGAAGCAGAAATCAGAAAAAAAAATCCCATTTGGTATAGCAACAAGAAAAATAAAATACTTAGGAATAAACCTAACCAAGGAGGTAAAAGACCCGTACTCAGAAAACTACACAACACTGAAGGAAGAAATTAAGGAAGACACAGATGAATGGGAACACATACCGGGTTCATGGATCGGAAGAATTAACATCATCAAAATAGCCATACTACCCAAAGCAATGTATAGATTCAACACAACACCTATTAAAGTACCAATGGCATATTTCACAGATATAGAACAAACACTTCAAAAATATTTATTTATTTTTAGAGAGAAGAGAAGGGAGGGAGAAAGAGAAGGAGAGAAACATCGATGTGTGGTTGCCTCTCATGTGCCCTCTACTGGGGACCTGGCCTGCAACCCAGGCATGTGCCCTGACTGGGAATCAAACCAGCAACCCTTTGGTTTGCAGGCTGGCACTCAATCCACTGAGTCACACCAGCCAGGGCAAAATTCTGAGTTTTTTAGGGCATAAGTTAACCGTGTCTTTTTTGCTGTATTCTGGTATTTTGATGTTTGGGCTTTCCAGGGCTAGCCAATCCCTAGACACAGTCAACAACTTGCCCATGAGCATGCCTTTTAAATACAAACAAACCAATTCAGAGCTCATACCCCTATTCACTTCCTTTATGAGGTTCTCACACTCTGGCCTACTATCCACCAGCTCTACTTACCTCAGGGGTGGGCACCAGACAAGTAGGGACAGCCAGTTTGCCCCAGGGACCATTGAAATTATTCCACCAAGCCAATCTTAAATTTGCTTACTCTACCTCTCATTCCTTCACACAGAAACCAGATGAAGACCTTTGCCCAGGTCCCACCCTGCCCCACTCCCTCTGGTGCTTCTTCACATGGTCCTGCATGATGTGGACTAACCCTTCCTCTTGGGAACTAGGAATAACAAAGTATTGTTTCAATAGCAGTTGGGCACTTGTCTCCTGATCTGTTGGCCTTGCTGTACATAAATAATAATAAAACCAATTAAGTTAAAACAGGGAAAGCATACTATACTGACTAGCAAATTACAAGAGATCTTCTTTCGAGTCATGGTTCTTTTTTTATCATTTAAAAAACACATTTATTTTAAAAAATGGATTACCAAACAAGTTCATCTCTCTCATTAAATTTTTATATGCATAATATTTATTTTATTTTTCCATTACTATTTACCTCTTTCATGAGACTTTCTCTGACTTGACCTCATCAGCTTACAGTGACTTATCTCCTTATAAACATCCAGCATTGTTGCCTATGTCCATCATTTGACATTTAGATATATGTTAGTTACTTCGCAATAACGTGTCTGTTGTTTAAATTTCTTATGTGTGATCTTGTTCTTCCACCTGAAATATAATTGCCTTAGGGTATAGTTTCTCAGGTGTATAATTCTCAGTATTTTCCCACAAGAACTAATAAATTAATAAACAAATGAACAGATACAAGTTACTAATTTGACCCAAAACTCACAAAAATAAACTTTTTTGTCCTTTCTGAACTTTCTGTTTGCAGATCAGTTGCGTGGCTTTGATGAGCCCCAAATCGCAACTCTCCGTGACGGTGAGCAGGCGCTGTGGTTGCCTCCATGCCAGGGGCACTGCAGCTGAAACCAGCTTGATTTCTTTGCCGAGCATTGCCCCTCACGTGGAAAGCAGCCCTAACACTGTTTTCGGCTCAGCTATTAAGTCTGCAGGAATATCTTCGATAATGAAATCCTGGAGGAATTTTGTACACTATCATGTGTGATTCTTCAGGATACAAACGTTTTTTGATGATGTTACAGACTGGATTGTGTTCCTCCCAAATTCATATGTTGAAGTCCTGCTCCAACTACAGTAGGAGATAGGATCGGTAAGGAGGGAGCTAAGGTAAACGTGGGAGTCTAATCCAAGGGAACTGCTGTCTAATCCAAGGGAACTGCTGTCCTTAGAAGAAGAAGAGACACCAGAAATCTCTCTTGCTCTATGCACCCATAGAGAAGAGGCCATGTGAGGACAAAGCAGGAAGGAAGCAGTCTACCAGCCAGGAAAAGAGGTATCACCAGAAACCAACCCTGACAGCACCTCCGTATTGGAGTTCTAGCCTCTACAACTATGAGAAAATTAACTAAGTTTCTGTTGTTTAAGCCACCCAGTCTGTGGTATTTTCTTATTCCAGGCCAAGCAGATTAATACAGAAAATTAAAAATTGTGGTCAAAAGATTAAATGTGGAAAAATATCTGTGTGTAATTGGGGAATTGGACTAAGAGCAATGGAGAAGCCATCCACTTAGGTAAGAACGAGTTGGTCAAGGGATGCTAAATGAAAAGTCAGCATTGTAATATATGAACCTGCTCAATGAGGATACAAAAGGGAATAGTGAGGACTATGGTCAAACCAGACAGTGCATGTCCTGTTAAAGGCATTGAAATTCTGAGTTTCTAAAGCTGCTGTAGGGGCTAAACAAAACACATTAGTAAGGCACTGGTGACGAGAGAATGTGTTTGGAAGTATAGGTGGGTCAGGTTGTCCTCCGGAGAGCACTGGGGTGGGGTCCATGGGTGAACAGAATCTACACAAGCAGAGAGATAAGGCAAGAAGTTTCAGAGAGGAATAGTGATATGGCTCAGGCTACAGACAGAACTGACTTCTAGCATTGTTATATGACACAGGTAGATTAATGTTTTAAAGATTTTATTTATTTATTTTTAGACAGAGGGAAAGGAAGGGAGAAAGAGAGGGAGAGAAACATCAGTGTGTGGTTGCCTCTCACACACCCCACACCAAGAACCTGGCCCGCAACCCAGTCATGTTCCCTGACTGGGAATCGAACTGGTGACTCTTTGGTTCACAGACCAGCACTCAATCCACTGAGCCACAACAGCCAAGGAAGATTAATTTTTTTTTAAGTTTCCTTTTAATTTTGTTGGAGTAGGAGCACCATATAAAAAGAGTAGAAAAGAGGGATAGAAAAATTCAGATTGAGTTTGGTAACAAACTCTGCACTAATATATTTGGATATCAAGTGATTCATTTCAGCAAGAGAAAGTTATTAAAGCAAAACAATGTGCTGCTATGAACATTGGGGTGCATAGGTTCTCATGGATTGGTGTTTCAGGGCTCTTAGGGTATAATCCCAGCAGTCGAATTGCCAGGCCAAAAGGCAGTTCCATTTTTAGTTTTCTGAGGAAATTCCATGTGTTTTCCACAGTGGCTGCACCATCAGATAACTGTACTTGAACCACAATAAAATTTGAAAAAGAAAGAAATTAAAACAAAACAAAACAATGTTTCCAAATGAATCATAAGTACTGGTTCCAGTATTTTGGAGGGAGAAAGAATTGTAATAAGTTCCTGCAACACACACATTGGAGTATACCCTGTTTTGTTACCTTATCCTAGATGGCATATTGCAGGTAAGCAAATCACCTGGCAACCTTGTTAAAATATAGAAAACACAATGAGGTATCACCTCACACCTGTCAAAATGTCTATTTTCCAAAAGTTAGTACGCAACAAGTGTTGGCGAGGAGAAAAGGAATCCCTGTACATTGTTGGTGGAATTGTAAATTGGTGCAGCCACTGTGGAAAACACTATGGAGGATCTTCAAAAAATGAAAAATGCAACTACCGTGGGACCTAGCAATTCCAACTTAGGGTATTTATCTAAATAAAATGAAACATTAAATCAAAAAGATATATGCAACCTATGTTCACAGCAGCATTATTTACAATAGCTAAGATATGGAAGCAACTCAGGTGTCAATTGATAAAGGAATGGGTAAAGAGTATGTGGTACATATATTCAATGGAATATTACTCAGCAATAAAAAAGAATGAAATTTTCCCATTTGCAACAAAATGGATGGACCTAGAGGGTATTATGCTTAATAAAATAAGTCAGACAAAGGGAAATACCATGAATTCATTTGTATGTGGAATCTAAAAGGGACAAACAAACAACAAAAACAGATTCATAGATACAGAGAACAAACTGATAGTTGCCAAAGGAGAGAGGTAGGAAAATGGGTGAAAAAGATGAAGGGGAATAAGATGTATAAACTTCCAGTTATAAAGTGAGTTGTGGGGATGTAATGCATACAGCATAGGGACTACAGTTAACAATGTGGTAATTAATTTGTGCAGTTACAGATGGCTACTAGACTTATCTTGATCATAAATTTCTAAGGTATACAAATGTCAATTCACGAAGTTGTACACCTGAAACTAATATGTTATATGCCAACTATACTTTAATAAAGATTTTAAAAATATATAGGTTCTGATTCAAAAGGTCTGCGACGAGGCTTGAGGTTCTGCATTTTCAACAAGCTGGTGATGCTGACACTGCTGGTCTCTAACCACGCCGTAAATTGGAACAATACGGATGACCTCTAAATTCACTTACAGCCTGTAGTTCTTTGATTTTACTACCTAGCATGCTGAGAAAATAGGCTGAAATTTGCATTCAATATCAGCTTGAATCATTCTGCTTATCACTATTGGTGAAATTGTGCATTCCAGAATGTCTTTCCAAACCATGCAAAAAGGATTAAACACAGCTCCTTGCCCTGCAATTACCTCACTACACACTGTGATCGAGGAGAAAATAAGCACAAGATTCTGAAAAGGTTGAACTGGACTTGAGTTTAGTGATTTAAAAAAAAAACAAAAAACCTTTGCTGTCTCCAGAAAGAACCATATAAAGGGAAGAACTGTGGAACTTAATGATGGGTTAGTTTGTTTTGTTTAAGAATATAGTTTGGCTATCCAGACTCTAAATAACCAAAAACATCAGGCTCACAGAAACAAAGCAGAAGAGTGGTTGCCAGGGACTGGGGCCAACAGGGAGAGATTGGCGAATGAGTACAAACTTACCTCTCTAAGATGAGGAAGTTCTGAGGATCTGGTGTATAGCACGGTGACTGTAGTTGAGAACACAGTTACCCATTCAGAGTAGAACTTAAACGTTCTCACACCAAAGGAAAGATAACGTGACGTGACAGATGTGTTCATTTATCAATGGGGGGAATCTTTTTACAGTGTGTACTTGTATGAAATCACCACAATGTACACTTCAAGTATTTTACAATGTTACATGACAATAATACCTCAATAAAGCTGAAATTATAGAATATACTTTGGTTTGTTCATTGAATATAAAACTTAATATCACCATATCATTACATAATCTCCATCAAGCTACATATGAACAAAATATTTTCTCAAATTATTTTTTCCTAATTGCTCCATTTCAACCTTGAAGATATGGTCATACAGAACATACTTCATTAGCAGTATGTTAAAGGTATTTAAGAATCACAAACTTTTATTTTAAAGAGTTTCTGCCTGGGTGCCTTTTTACTTTTAATCCTTTGACATGATCAGTTTTGTAAAGTTCGTTAAAACTTATTACTTTGATCTTTACTTTAAACATTCATCAAAGGCACTTATACATTGTTTTGTCTGTCAGAAAAGTGTGTGTGAAGTTGATCTTACAGAACTGAGATGAAACTGAAAACAGAATACTCTTAATTAATTTGAAATATTAGGAAAGGGTGATTATAAAATAAAACATGGAGAGTTGACTTGATTCAGAATCAAAAGACGCTGAATTTTACTGAGAGCAGGTCAGGTGATTTTTGTTTATATAAAGTACCTTGACTATAGAATACTGGAATTTAAGAGATGGAAAGTGTTCTTTGAAATGATGTATTCTATTCCCTTCATTTTACAAATAAGAAAACCAAAGCTCAGAGCATCAAAGTGAATTGCCTGTTACCACTCAATATACTGGTAGCATTAGGAATGAAGTTCTCTCCATGCAGCCCTGAGCTATTTCCACAACATATTGATATATTGGGGTAACGAGTGATATCACCATTACTAAGATTAAATATTATCCCTCAGCATGCCCTACCATTTTAGAGGAGAGACATGAGTGATAGCTTTGTGTGTTTGTAGAAGATTTTATAGAGAAAGGTCTTTAGTTTGTCCACAACAAAACTGTGTAACAAATAAATATGCAGAAGGATGAAGCAGGGGTTTAGGGCCCAGAGATAACAACGGTAGCTACAGCATGGAGGCAGAAGTAGCAGGAGACAATCCTGGGACCTGAGGATAGTGACTAGTTAGCATATTGGGTAGAAAAATAGGGTGAGAGGGTGCGGCCAGCAATCAAAGATCTAGGAAAACTAGCTAAGTACTTGAACTTAATGCCAGAACTTAAGTTGAACTTAATGTCATAGTGCAGGACCAGAACAAGTGGTATGCCGGAAACCAGTCCAAACCAGCTGTAAGGGCCAATTACTTGCTTCTTGTCCCAACTTGGAGTAAGATCGTATTAGCAGTTTGAAACTGGCATCTTGGGAGTATTTATACCATGGAAATCCACACACATTACTAATCAGAAATTTTTTTCTTCCTGAAGAGCCAGTGTTACAGAATATCTAGAAAAAATAAACATCAGTGTTCCAGTGGTTGAACCAGAACATGCAGCAGGAAGGAGAAATTGACAGGAAGATTGTGGAGATGGAACCCGCATCCTCCATTCTATTGAGAAGTTTCTGAGGCATGTTCTCCCTTTCAGTTTTCATAGTAAACATTATGTCCAAGGCTCCCTAATTTGTAGAACCCAGAGATCCTCTTTCAACTCACTCAGTCTGGTGCCATACATAACATTTTGTATTTTTTCCAATCATGGCTCAATTCCAGAGTGCTTCAGGCAGGAAGAAAGTGAGCATCCTCATTAGGAAAAGGATATACTTAAAAAAAATAAAGTCTAAACACTGAAAATATTTCTGTATTGCATTGAACCCTAATTCATATTTGCCATACCTAAAGCAAGGTAAGATTTCCATAAAAAATCACTGTTACACTGACATCAATCTTATAGAAGGCTCTCAGCATACTTCCCATCATGATTTCCATCACCACCACCAACACATCACCACCACCAGCCCATCACCACCGCCTACACATCACCACCAACAACACATCACCACCACCTGATGCGGATCCCAGCCCACGGGATCCATGTGTTGTGGCAGCAATGGACAAATTCACACGGACTACAGACATCCTGTGGAGAAAAAGGGACGGCATGGCCACTCTCTGAGTGAGAGAGGGCGAGAGGGCCAGAGAGAGCCCGACCCCTGCCTGGACAGGCTTTTATTGCTTTTCTGGGCACATTACATCGAGGTCCTCATTTACTATGCACAGGTTCACTGTAGGTGATTACCTTTTACAGACAACAAAGGAAAGAATATTGCTAATTTGTTCAAAGAGAGGGATGTTACAGTTCAAGGGGGAAAGTGGTTGAACTGGTTACACTCCATACTTGGGTGGTTTAGCACAGACTTTAGGAAGTTAAAGATACTCAGGAAACATTTGCTGCCTCAATCCATGGTGAGGGAGTTTTAGCAAATCAAGTCTCATAGTAGCCTAGGTACAATGTAGGCCTGATTCCCCCATGGGAGAACCTGTCTGTGGGCATGGAACCTCGCACCCCACTGGCTTTTCCGAGTGGGGGCTGGGCTACATTTCCCATGTGTGGAACAGTTCCCTATAACCACCAACACGTCACCACCACCAGCAGCAGCAGTGCTGTCAGTTATTGAGCAGCGATCCTAAGCCAGGCTCTATGCTAGTCGTTCAGCAAATGACTTTATAAGTGGTTACTATGTGCCAGATTTGTGTTAAATTACTGGTTTTCAGTTTTTGTGGTTTCAGAGCCTCTTTACACACTTAGAAATTGTTTAAGTCCTCAAAGAGCTTTGATTATGTGAGTTTTAGTCATGGATATTCATTGTATTAGAAATTAAAACTTGGATATTTAAAAATATGTATTCATCAGTTCACTTAACCATAATAATTTCAGCCAATTACATGCTGGCATAAGTAACATATTCTTATGTAAAAAAATATACATTCCTAAAACAAAAAAAAATTAGTGAGAAGAGTGACATTGTTTTAAACTTATACAAATCTGTTTAACATCTGACTTAATAGAAGGCAGTTGCATTTTCTTGTATCTACTTCTACATTCCATGTGTTGCAAATTCTCTTATGTAATTTTTGGGAAACTCCATTTACATTCATGCGAGAACAAGAGTGAAGAGGCAAATGATATCCTAGTATTCTTATTACAATAGTTTTGACTTCATGGGCCCCAGCCAGAGTTTTCAGGACCCATAGGAGTCCGCAGAACACACTTTAGAAACTGTGAGACTATTTTGAGTATTTAATAGTGGAAGTCAAACCTCTCTGGCCCTCATGTAGCTTAAATTGTATGGCTAAGTGTTTTACACGCCTCATTTAAACCCACAACAACTCTATGAGATAGTTACTTGCATTGCCTCCATTTTCAAAGGAGAGAACTGAAGAACAGGGACCCACAGAGAAGTATATGGATGAGCTATTACTGTCAGAGCTCAAAGTGGCAGAGGTGGTACTAGGCATGTCTGATTCTAGAAGTGATGTTTGTATCTCCTATGCAAACTTCTTGCTACAACACCACACAAAGAATAAAATTCTTCAAAAATTCCACCTGGATAGGGAAGCTTAATCTTTTGAAGAGATTCTTTACAAAACAACGTTTTTTGTTTTATTTTTAATTTAAATTTTTTTCAGTTACACTTTATATTCAATATTATTTTGTATTGGTTTCCAGTGTACAGTATAGGGTTAGACAGTCATATACTTAATTTTTTAAATTTAATCTTTATTATATTTTTTACATTACCTTTTAGTCCCCTATACCCCCTCCCCCCAGCAATCACCACACTGTTTTCCATGTCCAGGAGTCCTTTTTCCTTTTTGCTCAATCCCTTGATCCCCTAACCTCCCTCCCCCACTAGCTGTCATCTGCTCTCCATCTATGAGTCTGTCCCCATTTTACTTGCTCATTCAGTTTGTTCATTAGATTCCACATATGAGTGAAATCATATGGTATTTGTCTTTCTCTGATTGGCTTATTTCACTTAGCATAATGTTCTCCAGGTCCATCCATACTGTCATAAAAGGTAAAATTTTCTTCTTTTTTTATGGCTGAGTAATATTCCAGTGTGTAAATGTCCCATAGTTGTTTTATCCACTCATTTATTGACGGACACTTGGGCTGCTTCCATATCTTGGTGATTGTAAATAATTCTGTAATGAACATAGGGGTGCTTATGTTCTTTTAAATTAGTGTTTTGGGTTTCTTCAGATATATACTCAGAAGTGGGATCACTGGGTCAGAAGGCAGTTCCATTTTTAATTTTTTGAGGAATCTCCATACTGTTTTCCAAAGTGGCTGCACCAGCCTGCACTCCCACCAACAGTGCATGAAAGTTCCCTTTTCTCCACATTGTCACCAACATTTGTTGTTTGTTGATTTATTCATTATAGCCATTCTGACAGGCATGAGGTGATATCTCATTGTGGTTTTAATTTGGATTTCTCTGATGATTAGTGACATTGAAAATCTTTTTATATGTTTACTATCCATCTGTATGTTCTCTCTGGAGCAGTGTCCATTCAGGTTCTTTGCCCATTTTTTAAATTGAGTTTATTGGGGTGATCTTTGCCCATTTTTAAATTGGATTTTTTTTGGTGTTGAGTTTATGAGTTCTTTATAAATTTTGGATATTAATCTCTCATCAGATGTTTCACTGGTGAATATATTCTCCCCTTTAGTAGATCATCTTTTCATTTTGCTGATGGTTTCCTTTGCTGTGCAAAACCTTGTTCGTTTGAAGTAGTCCCATTTGTTTATTTTTTCTTTTGTTTTCCTTGCCTGAGGAGACATGGGAAAAAAATATTGCTAATAGAGATGTCTAAGGTTTTATTGACTATGTGTTCTTCTAGGATTTTTATGGTTTTGAGTCTAACATTTAATTTTTTAATCCATTTTGAGTTTATTCTAGTGTATGGTATAAGGTGGTCTAGTTTCCTTTTTTATTTGCATGAATCTGCCCAGTTATCCCAATGTCATTTATTAAATAGACTATCTCTTCCTACTTATATGTTTTTGCCTTCTTTGTCAGACATTAGTTGACCATGAAGGCCTGAGTTTATTTCTGGGCTCTCTATTCTGTTCCATTGAACTATATGTCTGTTTTCTGCCAGTACCATGGTGTTTTGGTTACTATGGCCTTGTGGTATCATTTCATATTAGGTAGTGTGAGATTCCTCCAACTCTTCTTTTTTCTCAAGATTGTTGTGTCTAATCAAGGTCTTTTTTGGTTCAATATAAATTTTTGGATTATTTGTTCTAGTTCTGTGAAATACATCACTGGTATTTTGATAGGAATTTCATTGAATCTATAAATTGCTTTCAGTAGTATGATCGTTTCAACAATGTTAATATTTCCTATCCATGACCACAGTATATGTTTTCATTTGTATCTTCTTCAATTTATTTCTTCCGTGCCTTATAATTTTTTGAGTACAGGTTTTTACATACTTGGTGAAATTTATTTCTTGGTATTTTATTCTTTTTGATAAAATTGTAAGTGGGATTCTTTCTTAGTTTCCCTTTCTGACAGTTCATTATTGGCATATTAAAATGCAACTGATTTTGGATATTTATTTTGAATCCTGCTACTTGACTGAATTTTTAAAATCAGTTTCAGTAGTTTTTTGATGGAATCTTTAGGGTTCTCCATATACAGTATCATGTCATTTGCAAATAATGACAGTTTTACTTCTTCCTTTCCAGTCAGGATGCCTTTTATGTCTTCTTGTCTGATTGCTGCATCTAGGACTTCCAGTACTATGCTGAATATGAGTGGTAAAAGCAGACATTGATATCTTATTCCTGAGCTTAATGAAAATGCTTTTAGCTTTTCCCTGTTGAGCATGAAACTGACTGTGGGTTTGTCATATATGGCCTTTATTTTGTTGAGGTATGTTCCCACTATTCCCACTTCGCTGAGAGTTTTTATCATAAATTGGAGTTGGATTTTGTTGAAAGCTTTTTCTGTGTCTATTAATATGATCATATGATTTTTATCCTTCATTTTGTTTATGTGGTTTATCATGTTAATTGATTGATGGATATTGTGGCAACCTTGCATCCCCAGAATAAATCTCACTGTATCATGATGTTTGATCTTTTTAATGTATTGCTGAATCCAATTTGTTAATATTTTGTTGAGGATTTTGGTGTTTATGTTTATCAGGGATATTGGCCTATAATTTTCTTTCATTTAAGTGTCTTTTTTTCTGGTTTACAAAGTAACTTCTACTCCAATGGCTGCTACTATTGATTCTGTCACTAATAGAACTATAATCTTAAGGGAGGCCTCTTCTTTTTTTTTTTTTTTTTTTTTGAGATGATGGCAAGTGGCCAGGTTTATTGATGTACTGGGAATTTGGGAGTGAAGGAGAAGAATGTGCATGGGATCCCTGGCCAGGAAACTGCGGTCTTTGAAATGAGCTGAGCTGAGCTGCCCTGAGAGTAAAGAAATGAAAAGCTTGGTCTGGTGTTTCCAGTTGGCAGAATAGTCAGTTGCATGGCCCACAGGACTCAATTTCCACAAAGATTTCTTTGTGGCTGCACAGATAAACAAATAGCTTTTCCCTGCTGAGATCAGACAGTGGATCTGGGTGCTACCCATCACTGTACTTATGGGAGATGATGGATTACATTGTCATTGTAGCCCGATGACTCAGGGGTGGGACAGGCAGTAACTGAGACATCATCATAATTTATTTTAAAATGTTTGCAAGAGTTTTATAATGAAAACCTCCTTTACATATAATCTCTGCTTTCTACTATACCAGTACCAATCATATGAGCTTCTTAGGTGTTGCTGCCATGGAATTTTTAAAAAAATTACAATGTCTGGAAAAAATGTCCAAAGATCACTTGGCTTTTCTATAGCATTCAAATACCGTAGTAGAAAGAGCATGAGCCTTTGGGTCATAGATATGAAGTTTTAACTGCAGGACCTGCCAGTGATGAATTGTATGGTCTTGGATAAATGAGCTTATGAACTTCGGTATTTTTATCTGTAAATTGGAAAACATAAATTGTTCTCATGGGAACATTGTGAGGCTTAAATGAGACACTAAGGAAAGGGCACTGTCCAGTTCCTTGCATTCAAAGGCAGATGCTAAAAGGATGTTACTTCTCTTTTTTCTTCTAACTGCAGTGACCATGTAACTTATCATCCCAAATGGAACACTTTTTGAGAACAAAGACAGACTCAATTAATAATTTTAACTGAACAATCAGCATAGACAGGGGAAACCAGGTGCATGATCACCCTTTCTCCAGGTAAAATATTCTGGATCACAGGTTGGCATTATCACTGATATAGTTTTGTGATGTCAGAGTAGTATGTTTTTCCTTTCATTAAAAAAGAATAGACTTGGACTTCCAGCCAAGATGGAGGCATAGGTAGACACACTGTGCCTTCTCACACAACCAGAAGGAAAACAATTTAAAAACAAAAAACAACCAGAACTGACAGAAAATTGAACTGTATGGAAGTCCGACAACCAAGGAGATAAAGAAGAAATATAAATCCAGACCGGTAGGAGGGTCGGAGACAGGCAGCTACGCAGAGAGGACTTGCGGCAAGGCGGCAGCTGGCGGACCAGGTGACAGACTGCACAACCCAGAGTTCCAGCACAGGGAAGTAAAGCCTCAAATCACTGACTGAAAACATCTGTGGGGGTTGAGGCGGCAGTAGGAGAAAATTCCAGTCTCACAGGAGGGTTCGTTGGAGAGACCCACAGGGGCCTAGAATGTACACAAACCCACCCACTCGAGTAGCAGCACCAGAGGGGCCCAATTTGATTGTGGGTAGTGGAAGGAGTGACTGAAAACTGGCAAAGAGTGGAGCAAGTGCCCTTGCTCCCTATCGGACCTCTTCCCCACATACAGCATCACAGTGTAGCAACCAGTGTTACCCCACCCCAGTGAATACCTAAGGCTCTGCCCCTTTACTTAACAGGAATGCCAAGCCAAAAAAAAGTGGTCCAAATGAAAGAACAGATCAAAGCTCCAGAAAAAATACAACTAAGCAACAAAGAGATAGCCAACCTATCAGATGCACAGTTCAAAACACTGGTAATCAGGAAGCTCACAGAATTGGTTGAATTTGGTCAAAAATTAGATGAAAAAATGAAGGCTATGCTAAGTGAAACAAAGGAAAATGTACAGGGAGCCAATAGTGATGAGAAGGAAACTGGGACTCACATCAATGGTGTGGACCAGAAGGAAGAAAGAAACATCCGACCAGAAAAGAATGAAGAAACAAGAATTCAGAAAAATGAGGATAGGCTTAGGGACCTCCAGGACATCTTGAAACATTCCAACATCCGAATTATAGGGGTGCCAGAAGGAGAAGAGGAAGAACACAAAATTGAAAACTTATTTGAACAAATAATGAAGGAGAACTTCCCTAGGATGGCAAAGGAAATAGACTTCTAGGAAGTCCAGGAAGCTCATAGAGTCCCAAGGAAGCTGGACCCAAAGAAGCACATACCAAGGCACATCATCATTACATTACCTAAGATGAAACAGAAGGAGAGAATCTTAGAAGCAGCGAGAGAAGAGGACACAGTTACCTACAAAGGAGCTCCCATGACACTGTCAGCTGATTTCTCAAAAGAGACGTTACAGGCAAGAAGGGGCTGGAAAGAAGTATTTGAAGTCATGAAAGGAAAGGACCTACATCCAAGATTGCTGTATCCAGCAAAGATTTCATTTAGAATGGAAGGACAGATAAAGTGCTTCCCAGATAAGGTCAAGTTCAAGGAGTTCATCATCACCAAGCCCTTATTATATGACATGTTAAAGGGATTTACCTAAGAAAAAGAAGATAAAAAATAGGAACAGTAAAAATGACAGCAAACTCACAGTTATTAACAATCACACTTAAAACAAAAACAAAAGCAAACTAAGCAAACAACTAGAACAGGAACAGAACCACAGAAATGGAGATCACATGGAGGGTTATCAACAGGGGAGTGGGACGGGGAGAGAGGGGGGAAAGGTACAGGGAATAAGTAGCATAAATGGTAGGTGGAAAATAGCGGGAGGGTAAGAACAGTACAGGAAATGTAGAAGCCAAAGAACTTACATGTATGACCCATGGACATGAACTATAGGGGGGGAATGTGGGAGGGAGGCAGTGTGCAGGATGGAGTGGAGTGAAGGGGGGGAAATGGGACAACTGTAATAGCATAATCAATAAAATATATTAAAAAACAAAAAAAAGGAATGGACTTTGTTAGAACAGTTTTAGGTTTCCAGAAAATTGTTGAGATAGTACATGGGATTTCCATATACTACCACTTGTACATGCACAATTTCCCCTCTTAACATTTTGCATTAGTGTGGTACATTTGTTACAAGTAATGAACCAATATTAATATATTATTATTCACTAAAGTATATAGTTTACACTAAGGTTCACTCTGTGTTGTATAGTTCTATGTACTTTGACAAATACACAGTGCTATATATCCACCATCACAAAACTATATGGAATTGTTTCACCTTCTAAAAATTCCCTGTGCTTCTTCTCTTTATCTTTTCTTGCCCCCAAACCCCTAGCAACCATGGATCTTTTTGTTCTTTCTATAGTTTTGCTTTTCCCAGAATGTCATAGCTGTGATCATACAATATGTATTCTTTTCAAACTGGCTTCTTTAACTTAATAGTATGCATTTAAGGTTAAAAAAAACTGCATGAATCTCACCTTTAACTGGAACATAAGCAATAGAAGAAAAAAGCAAACAAAATATAACCAGAGACATTGAAGTTAAGAACAATCTAACAATAGCCAGGGCGGGGGTGGGGGGTGGGGGAGGGGACAGTGGGAAGAGGGTATTACAGGAACTACTATAAAGGACACATGGACAAAACCAAGGGGGAGGGTGGAGAGGGGGGAGGGAGGTGGGTTCACCTGGGGTGGGGTAGAGGGATGGGGAGAAAAGGCACACAACTGTAATTGCATAACAATAAAAAAAAAAACTGCATGAAAGAATGTCAATTATTATTGGTCAGATAAAGAATTACGCAAAATTTTACTGTTTTATAGGAACCTATTATTTTGAAATAAATTTTTCTTTTAAACAGGAAAATAATAGAATCTCTAACTATTATTTGTCTTGTGTTTTGTTAGATTTTCCAAAATTAATTACTAGTGAAATGAGAAACAAAGGGGAAAGGTGGGGAAAGCATTTTACAGTTATCAAATATCATGGGATTTTTGTTTTTGTTTTTTACTTGTTTGATGTCTTGCCTGTTTTGCTTTTGTCATCTAGAGTAGCACTAGCTGATTTTCTTTTTCAATGTAAAATCCTTCAGTTAGAAAGTGACTTCATAACTTCCCACATCTAACACCTGTTTATGCATAATATGACTTGAATAGATAGTAAATGAAATGGAAATGGAGCATGAAATTAAATGTTTGAAACCGAACATGTCATCTTCTGATGTCATGAACCTACCATATTTTCCTGCTCATCTCTCTTTCTGTTTTTGAAGGCTTCATTACCCTGGCACCCACACCTGAAACTCTGACGTCATCTTTGACCCTGTCCTCTCCCTTATCAGTTATAAAAGTTTTATTTTTATTTTATTTTTTAGTGTCTTATTTATTTATTTTTAGAGACAGGAGAAGGAAGGGAGAAAGAAAGGGAGAGGAACATCACTGTGTGCTTGCTTCTCATGCACCCCCTTCTGGGGACCTGGCCTGCAACACAAGCATGTGCCCCGACTGGGAATTGAACTGGTGACCCTTTGCTTCACAGTTTGGTGCTCAACCCACTGAGCCACACTAGTCAGGGCAGTTATAAGCCTTTTCAAATACCATTTCTTTTTTTTTTTTTTTGCTGTTGTGTTGTTTTGTTTGTACCATTGTTCAATTGGAGCAAATGAGAAAAAGACACTTGGAATATCTTGCCAAATGTAACTTTGTACTGTACTGCTAGACTGGTACATATAAAACTGAATCTTTCTGTTTTTTTTTTTTTTTAATTATGGCAATGGACTCTTTTATAACTTGTCCTCTTTAATATTTCAAGAAAATCTTTAGAAGACAGCCCAATATGCTTCCAAATATCTTCTCTAGTTGCTAAGGGAAAGAAGAAAATTATTTCCAATGATCAACCATTATAATACACATTACCTAGAGGAAGAAATGGATTTTCTATGAACAATTTTCTGTTAAAACTGCAGCATTCATTATTTTGTCAGATCAATCAGCTAAAACCTTGGAAGACAGGAGAAAACTCACTTCTCAGCCTCTCATTTGGCCTTTCTCCAAATACTCTCTGACAATGACACCACTGGCTTAGCGTCATTTTAATTCACAGCTAATCAAGTTACTTCTCCATAGCAAATCTTTCAATGGCCCTCATTACATGCAAAATGAAGTCTAAACAGTTTTTAGTAATTTGCCTCCGATTCATTTTTTTCAGCCTCTCTTTCTTGGTCACTCCTCCAAGAGCTGCATTAAGGAAACGTGATCTGCAGTGGCATGAATCAAAAAGAGCAATTCAGGTGATAAAATAAAATTGTTGACTGGGTCTTCTGGTGGGAATTTTTGCAACATTACATATCATAATCAGGTATATTTCTAGCTTTACAACAAAACAAAATGAAACAAAAACAAGTAGCCCTTTTGTGTTTATAAAGTGAAGAATTCTCCTGACAGTTACAGCTATTTTTGAAACCAAAGTGGAAATCTGTGCATACGATTACTGCAAAGAAAGTATTTGTAGAGGACCTATTATGTGCCAGAAGCCCATCTCACACAAGCTCCCTTCTACCCCCGAGGCTGAGGTTAGTGCTTTTGTCACCTGCAATTCACAGGTAAGAAACTCAGCCATAGCCGTGCTCCGTGACATGCCCAGGCAGACAATGCTAGCCAGTGAGCTGAGGCTACGTTCTTAGGTACCAGACTACATTCCTCCCTTCATTCCCTGAAGCGGCAGAACCAGGAGTTAAACATTAAGCATCTTGGGGAAAAATGTTGGAGAGTCTCTGTAAGGTATTTAAAGCTACTAAGAATTTCAACTATAGTACAAGTTAATTTTTTCTTCTCTCTATAGTTGCTGCCTGGTTTAAAGACAATCAAAGAACCTCTTCAAATTTAGTTTTGATGGAGTAAAAAGGGTAGGGCTAAGGAGGCATACCTTTGCTGAAATTGTCTGCTAAAAAATAATTAGCTTCTTTTCTAACATTATGATCTGAAGGTGAAAATGCAGCTGCTTTTGTCACTGTGATGAGTGGAATAAAATATTTTGAATTTAAATAATTGTTTCATTTTTATACTTGAACTGCCTTCCAAGACAGTTCTAATTTGTGATGTAATCTCCAAACATTTATTTTTTTGTCTCTAATTTGAAGGAGTCTGGCAATGTCTCTGCTTCAGATGAGTAATTTGTATATTTAACCAGTCAATGCTAAATTACTTTCAATAAAATTCATCCAGGCTGTCACTATCATTGGAGATAACAGTGTGAGATATATATATTCTCTGTCTGGTTCAGTTGCCTGAGATGTTTTAGATCAATCCGAGGAAAATGAGTGGAATAAATATAATCAACCCATGAAGATAAATACCTTTAGTTTTAATTTGTTCTATATGTACAGTATTCCCAGCCATTAGTTATTCTATTTAAATTGTAATGAATTGGCACAGGAGGGTGAATGTCTTTTGAGATTGTGTCTGCTGTATGGATGAAACTAAAGACCAGAAGTGAAAAAACTGAGTTCTTATTCAATCCTGTTATTGATTCACTGGACAACATGTGGACACATTATATTGCAGCTAACTTGTTTGTCCTGTCACTGATGTAAAGAAGGTGCTTTAGTCTATTCAGGCTGCTATAACAGAACACCATCAGCTAGATAGCTTAGAAACAACAGAAGTTTATTTCTCACAGTTGTGGGTGCTGAAGTCTAAGATCAAGGTGAGCAGATTTGGTGTCAGGTGAGAGGCGCTTCCTGTCCAGAGACAGCTCTCTTCTTGCTGTGTCCTCACGTGGCAGAAGAGGCTATAGAGCTCTGGGGTGGGGGGTCTCTTTTCTAAGAGCACTAATCTCATTCATGAGCCCTCCACTCTCATGACCTAATCACCTTCCCAAAGTCCCACCTTCAAATACTATTATATTAGAGATTCGATTACAACATTTGGATTTGGTGGGGTGGCATACAAATATTCTATCTATAAGAAAGGACAAGAGGAAAATTTTAGGAATACCACCTACCTCCCTGATAGGCACTCTTCTCAACAGCATCCCCTTATTCAACAAATTCTTGCTGCATATCAAGCATTGTCCTTGATATTGTTGGAGTTGCAAATATAAATCTCATGTAAATCCTGCACTTAAATGTTTATACTATAATAATAAAACATGTTATAATAATAGTATTAAAATATACTGTTAGTATAAAATATAGTATAGTAGAAGGGCTGTAATTACAGTGACTGCATATATTACTCTTATGCATCCTTTGAAACCTGAATTTAAAGCCATCTCCTCGGGAGAGACTTGCCTGACTCCCCTGACTCCCCCAGACTGCGTAAGGTGTGTAGCCACTGTGCACACACAATTTGTAATTTAAATCTCTGTAATTCACCTAGATAACACAGTGGGCAATACAGCTGGTCCTTCTTACTGAATTGAAAGGTCTATGGAGAAGGTACTGTGTGTCTCAATGTTGTTTGTATCTCCACCTTGACAAGGTCAAAGAAAGCTGGCAGCAGTGTTTCTTAAATAAGAGAATAGATGAGTCAATAAATGATGCAAGGTATCAAGAATATTTGAGGAGAGTAGATGAACTAATAGTAAGGGGACCAGATTATGGGGAGCTTTGAGTTCTGGATAAAGAATTCTGGAGCCAAACTGTGATATTGAGAAAAGAGCATGAATTTTCATATAAACTTAGGCAAGCTAATCATGATAGCTAACTTTTATTGATTGTTTACTTACATACCTGGCACTGTTCTAAGTTTTACGTGTATTATCTTATGCATTTCTCTCACTAACTAGGTCCAATCATTCTCATAATACAGGAGAGGAAACAGACACATAGAGGTAAGTGACATGCACAAGATTATACAGCTAGCATCGGTGAAGCCAGGACTTAGGTTTAGACATTCTAATTGCTGCTTCAGACTGAACTTTAGTTAGGTATAATGTAATCTATCTAAGCCTTAATATTTATCTGTACATAAATCAGATAAATGATTTATCTAGGGCCTTCCTTATTAGAATATTATGATATTCAATATGATAAAGTATATAAAGTAATTAGTATAGTGCACAGCAAAGTCTATATCCCAATAAATACTATTTTCTCCCCTCTTTACCAGTCAAACTGTTTTTTTAAAAAATTAGGTTTTTGAGCAAGATATACAAGGTCTGTCCAGAAAGTATCCAGCCACACACTGTGAAAAACAGGTATTTATTGAAGAAGATACAAGACACAAGAAACATTGTACACAGGACAATGATGTCTCAATCCCCTTCGAAGTAGGGATCTTGGGACCTCACACAGTTCTCCTAATTGCCATTAGCTGCTCCACTGTATTTTCCTGAATCTTATCAACAGTCTCTGAAATCTCTTCCCTTTCAAAGGTGATTTTACTTTTGGGAAAAGCCAGAGGTCACAGGGCACCAACTCTGGGCTGTAGAGGGGCTGAGTCACTGGGTGATTTTATGTTTTACCAAAAAAACTCTGCTCGAGATGTGATGCATGAGTGGATGCACTGTGATGAAGCTGCCAATCACCAGTTGTCCATAGCTGCAGGCTTCTAATCATCTGAATAGTCTCCACAGAGGAATATTCTAACTTAATGCGAAATTTGATGCATATTTGTTGCTCTACTGGCTCATTCATTTTGAATGTGATGACCACACAGTACACATGCTCACTCAATGGAATCTACTGCCCCCACTGACCAGTACAGTGAAGTCATCATTGTTCACACGTGCACATTCCAATCCACTCTCCTTGGCTGCCAGGTTACATTGATGTTGTGCAAACCATTCTCATATTAACAATGGCTGTTCTTTTTCTGGACAGACCTTGTATAACAATATTAGAACTGTACTTCTCATGAATCTCATTGAAGGAAGAAACAAAATTGTTTCTTTGGACTTATTTAGCATGGAAACTGGTTGAATCACCTTTACAACAATTCTAGAGGGTAGAGTGTCCAAGAGACTAAAATAAAAGGTTAGCCTGATATTTGGTATATTTGTTGAGTGGTTCCATAAAAATGCAGAAAACTTAGCAGAATGATGTTTATGTAATAAGAAGAGTGGTGCTGGTGAGCCTTAAATTTGCAGCAAAGTCACAGGTAAGTCTGAATTTAGTGGGAATATCATTACCAGTCAATTCTACCTAAATAGTGGCACTATGTAATCAATCAGACACAGAAGGCAAATCAAAATGGTTTCGTTTAGATTTTTAGAATGGAAACCTTCTACTTCAGCAGAATTCAGAGTCACCCCAGTATTTATGTTCTTCACGCTGCGGTAGGACATGTGAACATCCCAGCTGCAGAGGTTGTCAGAGTCTCCAGAAGTAAGTGAAGAAAAGGGGTAATCTCTGATCTTCTCTCTGTTTCCTAATATGGTCCAGATTGTTGAAGTCTTAAAAATGTTGAAAAGTCTTTGTTCTTCAAATAGCAAGACTCTTACATAGGATTATTTATTTATTTATTTAAAAGATTTTATTTATTTATTTTTAGAGAGGGGAAAGGAGAGAGAAAGAGAGGGAGAGAAACATCAATGTGTGGTTGCCTCTCATCCACCCCCTACTGGGGACCTGGCCTGCAACCCAGGCATGTGCCCTGACCTGGAATAAAACCAATGACCCTTTGGTTCACAGTCTCGTGCTCAATCCACTGAGCCACACCAGCCAGGGCTTACGTGTGGTTTATACACTAGATATAGACTTAAACAAAGTTGGAACTCCCATCCAAAAAATATCAATTATATCACCTTACATACCATTTGGAAAACAGTCATTTAAGTAGAGGTGACCAGATAATTGGTACCTCAATGCAATCAATTTCTTTAAAGATTAAATTCAGAGTTATTCTGGTCCAAGCTGATTTTGCATATAAAAATAAATATGTGGTACCTGAGTTTTATAAATTCTATTTAAAAAACTGAATAGCCACCACTTTTTGCTCAGCTGCGTGGAAGTTAACTGAATGTCCAGATAAATTATTTTATGTAGACCTGAGTTGTTTTGTTTGTTTTCTTTTTATCGCTTTTTATTTTTTGCTATTTTTATTGTTTATGCTATTTTTATTGTTTATGCTATTACAGTTGTCCCAGTTTTCCCCCTTTGTCCCCTATACCCCTCGCTCCCCGTTTCCCAGTCAACTCCCACACCATTGCTCATAATCCCTTCTCCTTCTCTCAACCAGTCCCACACTGTTTGTTTTCTGATATTATATAAATTTCCAAAAATTTCTTATGGAATTATGTTTGAACAAGAAACCTCCTTTCCATGCTTGTTTGATCAGATAACCACCTAATAGCAGAGTTGCTTTTCCATGCTACTTAAATCAAAATCAACCTGGCAGCTCACTTACAATTTTACATTATTAAGGGCCCATAATCCACTAAGCTTCTTTCTTGTACTAAACTGACCAAGTGAATTAAAGTATTTTTCTTTTTTTTTCCACTCTGCATTAGCTGTGTGAGTTTGTGCATAGTGTCAGTATATGTGTGTGTGTATGAATAAACAATCTAAATAACCTCAAGTAGGTTGTAATAGTTAATTTTGTGTGTCAACTTGGCTGGGCTACTGTGCCCAGATATGTGCTCAAACATTGTTCTGGATGTTTCTGTACCGATGTTTTTGAACAGCAATCACATTTAAATTGGTGGACTTTGAGTAAAGCAAATTGCCCTCTATGATGTGGGTGGGTCTCATCCAATCAGTTGAAGGCCTGAATAAAGCAAATGGACTGAATTCCTGAGCAAGAGAGGATTCTGCCAGCAGATGATCTTGGAAATTGAACTGCTACATTGGCTCTTTCATAAATCTTTAGCCTGCTGGCCTTTGGACTTGAACTGCAATCTGGTTCTTCTCTTGTCATCAGCCTGCCAACATGCCCTGCAGTTTTTGGACTTTGCCAGCTTACTTAATTGCATGAGCCAATTCCTTAAAATAAATCTCTATATTTTAAATGCACACAAATACATCTTATTGATTCTGATTATCTGGAGAACTCTGACCAATATACAGGCATTCTCTAATTTTCTATTAACTAATCAAAGAGTAGAACATTGTGGTAGCAAAATATATATTATTGTTGAAACACTGATGATATGTTTATGTATAATCTCAAACATTTCTTAATGCAAAACCAAATGATTCATCTTCTTTGTTTTGTCCATTTAGTTGTGTTTGAAATCTCTGTTGCAACAGCATGGATAGACTTGGAGAATATTATGCTAAGTAAAATAAGCCAATCAGAGAAAGACAAGTACCATATGATTTTTCACTCATATGTGGAATCTAATGAACAGACTGTACTAACAAGCAAAATATAGGCACACTCATAGAGAGCTGGCTAACAGCTGTTGGGGTGGGGGGGGTTGGGGGGTGAAAGGAGCTAGCAAAAAAGGAAAAAGGACTCATGGACAGACAACAGTGTGGTGATTGTGGGCAGGGGAAGGGGTGGGTGGAGGTGGGAGAGGGTATAAAGGGGATAAATGATAATGGAAAAAATACAATATAAAAACACAATAAAATACAATAAAAATCTGTTTATATGTATTGAAAGTAGATAATAGTTAACATTATAAATCATGCAGTAGCTTTTAATTTCTCACTGAAAACATTTCTAGGGGATGGAATAAGAAATGGAATATTTAATAGCTGCCAGTGTTTTTGTGGGGAAGAGCATCTTCTTGGCGTCTTATGTTACTGATATACCCACTGCTGAAAAAGTGCTTAAGACTGTTGTAAGAACATATAAGGCCAATTGTGGTCTTTCGGGGAATACTTCCATTTACCAAATAAACCCCCTCCCCATTCAGAGGACAATGGACATAGGTATATAATGAAAAATATACTTTTGAAGACAAAAATTTCACTTATCTGTGATTTGGGGCAGGGCAGTTTTAGTGATTTGATTGTATCATCTCCTCAGTATTTCTCAAACTACAGTACTGAGGTGGTATTCCATGGGTATATGGAAAACTATAGGATAAGTGTAGTACACATTTCTTTACAGTTGCTTTTTCAGTTTTACAAAAGATTAACAAATATCCCCGGCCAGTAAGTTAAATTTGTTGTTTCATGTTAAAATAAATATCAGTAGTATATTATGGACTAGAATACAAATTTGCACACATTTTATAATATTTCCGAGGAAACCGTGGCCAGGTGGCTCAGTTGGTTGGAGCATCATTCCATGCACCAAACAGTTGTGAGTTCAATTCTCAGTCAGAGCACATAGCTGGGTTGTGGGTTCAATCCCTGTTCAGGGCGCATACAGCAGGCAACCGAACAATGGTTCTCTCTCACATCAATGTTTCCCTCTCTCTCTCTCTCTCCTGTCTTCTCTCTCTAAAATCAATAAACATATCCTCAGGCAATGACTTAAAAAAACTTCTCAGGAAGTTTATACTTATAGATGAGTGGCTTTCAGTGGGTTCCTAATCATCAACCACTCCCCAATATGAGTTAAGATTTTACTCTCTACTGCCCCCAGCAATACACTTTGATGAAAAAATTTTCAGAAGTGGGGTCTTAAAATAGACTGGCTTTAGTCAGTGACAAATATTAAAGAAAAAAGAAGAAGGCCAGCTCCACTTGAGAAATCCCTCTTTTTTGAATTAAAAAGTAAACTAACAAAGAAGAGGCAATAGAAAGCAATAGCTATGAACAGAGATTTTTAATGACACTGCTTAAAAAAAGTTTATTTTTCCATAAAAGCCCTTTTTGGTAAATGTTATCACTTTCTTGTACTACAGTCTTTTTTATTTTTAGTTCTCATGTTGTCTACCAGTTATGGAAAACTTCAAATTCTAGTTAACTGATGAATTTTTATATTTATTTTTGCTCAACATCTCTACGAGACAGACATAATAAATAATCTAGTAAATGACAGGCATTTGCTTTCCGCTCGCCGAAGCTCTTGGTATTGGTGCATAGCCGTGCTGACTCCCACCGTTTTTGCTGTCCTGGTTTAACCAGCAAAGCACATTTACTGGGCAGTAGACATGTCAGAGCTGAAGGAATTCCCGTTCAGATAATACTGTGCTGTTGTTCTCAAAGCAGTCCATGCTTCATACACCTGCGATAAAAGGAAACTCAAGTCATCATCTCTGAGTGTGTAGAACACACTCTGTATCAATTATGCTGATTATCATATAAATATTTGGCTAAAAGATTGAGAGAAATACAATGGAAGAATAAGTCCAATGAAGGTTTGGTTTTCAACACGTTTAGTAACCTGTTTATCTCACTGCTGAGAAGTTTTGCAGCATCTGTGGGGCCACGGTATGAGCGGATGTGGTAGCGTCCTGTGACACTACAGTGTCTGTCAGTGGACTGCAGCCCTGGTTTACAATTACAGTAAGGAGTGTACTTGAAAATTTGGATATTCCATAAAGAAGACACAGTCTTCCAGTCTATGTAATTATTTTATTTGCCAAATACACAAAGTCTTGTTTTAATACCTCTAAATTATGCTGGTTGGAGAAAATTAGGCTAAGAATTAGATGCATTATTCAAGCTGGTGGTTGCCACCCAGCAAGCGCTAAGCCAAACCAAGCCAACCCTGCTAGACCAGTTAAAAGCCAGCTATGCGGAGTAAGGACAGGTTCCAGGCTCCAGGAAAACAAGGAAATTCAATTTTTAAAGTCATTTTATTCAACCCATATACTTGGTGGTACTGAGAGCCAAATACACGTGGAAAGAAAGAAAGAACAAATCAGTGTAGGAATTAATTAATTGTCATACACCTTTGTTTTCTAAATTGCCGTTTTAAGAGGGAAATCATGACTGACTGAAATCCTTATATAATTTAGCGATTTCATTTGGCCTGGAGTTTCAAAGAGTTTTTCAACCAAAAAGATGAAATAGAACTGGTGAATGAGTTTCTTTATTTCTCTTGGAGTGAGAATACAAGTGAGTAGGAAAATGTACGAAAGGAGAGCAAACGAAATGACATGAAAGGCTGGATGATTGTCACGGAAGGGAAGTAGCTGCTGAACAGGTGAGCGGGACTGAAGTGTGACCGTGGTCCATCCACTCACCTGCTCACACATGGAATCATTTCCTGAGGCTTGACTACGTAACAGTCAGTTTAGTAGCTCCTGAGAATAATTATTTTAATGCCTAAGACATGCACTTTACCTTTGTAGCCTAGGTAGGGAGGTTGGGTGCACCAAAATAATTCCAGTGTGGTGTTTTGTGAGCTATTCACATGCAAACAGCATGCAAAGGGAGAGAAGAAGGAAGGACAAATGCCTCCCTAGAAAGCTGGGAAAGGCTTCAGAAAGAGGGGATATTTGCAAAAGACACTTTATTGAGAGGAAAGGGCAGGTGTAGCTCATGGCTGAAGGAGAGGAAAACTCGAGGCTAGGCTAGCTGATTTGATTACAAATCTATTTAAAAAGATGGTTGCTGTGGGAGTGGCAGGGGAGCCGGGGCGGGGTCGGGAGGACGGAAGAAGGGAGAGAAATGGGAAAATTGTAACTGAACAACAATAAAAAATAAAATGCATAAATAATAAAATACAAATCTATGTAAGAACTATCCCTATGTGGAATATCACAAATAAAAATCATGTTTAATACAGTACAAAAACAAAACCAAAACCTAATAAAAAGGTAGTTGCTGAAGGGCCATTTGTTTCTAATGCAAATACCTGATCAGCCAGTGTGTTTTCCCACATATTCGGACTGTGATCTGGGTCCCAGTAATCCTGCAAATATATGTGTCTTTTGAAATGTAGGAACTGGTTTGCTGGGTCTTCCAACAAAAATGGCGCTCCCAATGCTCCTGTAATTCAGAGTTCAAGAGCACAGCATCTTTTAGGGCAATAGTTTACATCTCAATGTTTCCTCTTAAAGAGACACAGCTGTGGTCTTTGGGAGAACGGGTGCCTGAGAAGGAAACCCTGGAAAAGCACTTTGCCACCATTATGCTGTCACCAGCCTATGTGATCTGTATATGGTACAGCATGAAAGCTAGTGCTGTGTGGTGGACCAAGGATGTTTTCAGAGCTTCTCTCTGTGCATGAATGAGAGCCACAAACCTGGAATCAAATCCCAGCTCTATCACTTTTTTAGGCAAGTTGTTTAATTTCTCTGAGCTCTGGTTTTCTTGTATGTAAAAAGGAATAATAAGGATAATAATAACAACAACACAGTAACAGAATAACGTTGGATTACTGGAAGGATTGGATAAATTAATGGATGTAAACCACCTGACTCTAACCTGGAAGTCAGCAATCATATTCTTGCTTTCTTAGCCTTCTGAAATAACACCTATATTTCAGTTTAAAGTAGACTGCTCCCTCCCAGATCTGGCACCGCAGTTAAAATCGTTAGTATTGATTGTTAGTAAAATTGTTTGTATCATTAAATCAAACAAGCATGTATTTTCTATCTCCTTCCCATTTCAGGATTAAGACAAAATATGATAATTTTTGAAATCCAGAATTCTTCAGGGTCTTAAAATTTTAACAGTCTATATTGTGTTTTTATTTCCAAACAAAATACAATCATGTTCAGATTTGTAACTTCAATCAATATAAAGGAAAACACACTCTTGACCTCTATGTAACAGTACAATCTGTTTATTGCTTGTGGTAAAGAAGCATTTATTACAAATCTAGTTGTAAGCAATGCTATGCTAGGCACTTCACAGCTTCATCATTAACAGACCTCTATAGACCAATACTCTATGGCTTGGGTACCGTGAGCTATGGCATGTGAAGCTTCTCTATAGGAGAGGGAAAGGAAAGGGCTAAGATACAAAACAAAACAAGGCAACACAAGATTCGCTTATGCTAAAGGAGTTTTGGAGAAGGTTGTGTTATTGAGCACTGGGACACTGGGACACAAGCAGACATTTTCATGGTCAGAAAATTGCTTAACCTGCTCCTTGAAGAACAGATTAAATTAGCATGATGGGGGAGAAGGGGCAAGCCTTTAAATATTAAGCTTTTGGAATGATGAGAGCAAAAGTCATTGGTAATCTAAAAGACCAATGTCTGAAAACAAATATATACACAAATATTAATAATGTTAGCTAACACTTATTGAGCGTGGTGCTAAATACACTACCTGAATTACTTTATTTTACATTTACAACAAACCTAAGTAGTTGCACTGTCAATCATTTCATTTTGTAGACATGGAAACAAAGTCACAGAATGGTTAAAAAATATGCTCAAGACCACACAGCTAGTAGGAGGTGGAGGTGGAATTCTCCCTTCAGAGCCACTGCACTATATTAGGACTGTGAGACAGGAATGCTTGGGGCCAGATAATAATAATAATAATAATAATAATAAAATAAAAGTCTTGTGCATTTATAGAAAAAAAGAAACAATCATTACTTATACAATCTCTAAGATTGCATGCTTTTCCAAGCTTGGCCTTGAGCTCTAAGCAGAGTTCTAGTTATTAGCCCTATTATTTATAGTTTAATGTAACTATAAATAGTAACCCCTTTAATTTGCCAGTCACTTCCAGTTCCAAATGAGTGCCTATTGACAATAATATCCTCTCTGGGTATCATGCATCAGTCAGGCTGCCTCTGGGTGCAAAACACTGGATGAAAGGGCCCAGGAACAGAGGAGCAAGGTAAGGTTCATGTTCAAGGACCCTCACCTTGCCAATATGATTGAAAGATATCTCTATGGTATAGATGTGCCAAAGATAATCCTGGAAAGATAATCTGGAGCTCGATTCTGAAGGATTATTACTGTCATACCAAGCAGTTTGAACTTTATTCTGTAAATAGTAATCATTTCTGTGCCAGAAAATGATAGGACCCATTTTACTTTTAAAATTTTTATTTTATTGTGTTGTAATGTACATAACATAAAACATACAATTTTAACCATTTTTAAGTACACAAGTCAGTTGTATCAAGTCCATTCACAATGTTTTGCAACCATCACCATGTCTCCAGAACCCTTTTATTACGTCCGGTATAAACTCTGTATTAAAGAATACACAGAAACAGTAACTCCCACCATCCTCTCCCCCAGCCCCTGGTAACCACCTTCTACTTTCTGTCTCCATGAGTTTGCCTTTTCCAGGTACTTTATATAAGGGGAATCATGTAATATTTGTCCTTGAGTGTCTGACTTATTTCACTTGGTATAGTATCTTCAGGGTTTACCCATGTTGTAGCATATATCAGCATTTCATTCCTTTTTAAGGATAAATAATATTTTGGTTGTGTATGCCAGCATTTTGTTTATTCACTCATAGATTTACTTATGAAAACGGCCTTGTCAGTGGTAGAGGGCAGATGGGAAAAGGAAGAGAGTGGAATGAGTGAAACAAGGTCAGAGGCTCCTTGAATGGTCCCGACGAAAGGAATGTAAGGGTCCAGATCAGGTGAGTGAAAGAAGGATGGGAAGACAGAATGGATTTGGAGGGAAAAGGAAACTCTCGTCTATTTGGACTGACTAGTGTAGACTGACCAGCATTAACGTTTTGGTTTTAGCTTGGATGTGTTAGTAGGTGACTTTTCAGATTTCTCTTCATTCCCTTTGAAGAAAAAGGGTTATACAGTGTTGCATGCTTAATGTGTACTTACTCTGTTTCTTAAAAGTTGTTTTTTAAAACAAAGGGAATGGCAAGGTTAAGTAAACCTGATGTCTCCAATATCTAATAAATATTTCTAAATAAATTATGTTTAGGATATAATTTATGGCTAAAAAAGAAAACACAGTAATTCTTAAGATAGTGTTATTTAGAATCCCCAAAAAGTAAAACCAGTATTCGGCACCCTCATTATCCTGGTGCATTGCATAATCACTAAGAAAAACATTGCAATTACGTGAATCTTGGCCAAGAAACATGCTTCAAAATATCAGCCCTAACTATCAAAATATTTTAAGCTCTAACAATGCTGTCTTTTGTAAATCTTCTACTTTTTTTGCTCATGGAAAATGTTTCACTCCTATAATCTCCTCTGGCCTCCCACTCCACCCCACAGAACAAAGCTCTTAGCCTCAGTATTATGCGACAAACAGGCATCCAATAAATATTAACTGATGGTGATAATACCATCACCCAGGAGAGAGAAGGAAAGCAGTATTTATTGTCCTACTTTACAAATGAGAAAATTGACACATGGAGATGAAATGACTCACTCAAGGTCACATAGTAAGTCAATGGCAGGACTGGAAATAAAATGTAAGTAATATAGAAGGACACGCCATTATCCTCTCTGCTTGAGAAATTTCTCCTCCCTTTTTCATTCTGCCTGATCACCCTTGAAAGTTAGTGAGAGCAAGATCAGAGTTTTGTGTTTGCAAGCCTATATAATACTGAGGGAGTTTGGAAACTGAACCCTGAGTTTTATTACCTTTTTGGCTATTATATGGGTGGGTTTTTTAAATGTAGGCAATATGAGTCAGGTTAATACCTTTATTAAACTTTATAATCATAATCTATAAAAACACATTTTTCTCTTTTTTTCCAACTCCCCATACACTCTCCTTGCTTTCATTCTGTGCCATGGTCAGTTCTAATAAGACCTGTCAAGCTTAGTTCTACTATAGAAACCATTCTAGAATATCCTCTGCAGAAAATTTTGTGCAGTGGCAATAAGGCAGACACTTCAGAGTATGGAGATATTCAAGATCACAGCTCTCTTCACACAAACCAAGAAAGGCCCGAGATTTGAAGTCTTCTCCTGGTCCTGACAGTGACTAGGGCGTCACCACGCCACTTCGTATTCCTGCACCTCCATTTTCCATTCTGTAAGATGAGGCTGATCATATCATCTCTAAGGTCTCTTCCAACTCGAATATATTTTTTAAAGATTTTATTTATTTTTAAAGAGAGGGAAATGGAGGGAAAAAGACAGGGGGAGAAACATTGATGTGAGAGAGAAACATTGATTGGTTGCATCTCACATGACCCCACTGGGGAATGTGGCCCACAGCCCAGAAATATGCCCTGACCAGGAATTGAACCAGCGACCCTTTGGTTCACAAGCTGATGCTCAATCCACCGAGCCTCACCAGCCAGGGCTAGCTCTAATATTTTTAACTGGAATGTATTGATAACAAATAGTCATAAACTGAAACTCTCTTTCTCTGCATGGTATTATGTCATTGGAAGCACATAGGATATGCTAAGTGGGCACAGCTCCTACTACCATCAAGGAGTTTACATGCTGAGAAGTTCAGCACTGGAACAGACAGAAATACGTGAAAGAGAAATCAAAATAAACCTATCCAATAATTAAGGCAAAACAAATAAAAATGTATTCATACTATGCACAAAGAGATGAGTGCCCATCATAGGCTATGAGCAGTATGGGAGTCACGGGTGCTATATAATTAAAAGTGGAAAGACTCCCTATATTGCCATTACCCAGGGAAGGTTGAAAAAGAGACTTTCAATTGGGTAGTGGAGAAATTACTGAATAGTCGATATACTATATCCATGACCATAAAAATGATACTTGTGGTAGGAACCTGTGCACTAAAAAACCCAACGTGAACTAATGTGAAACTCAAGATACACAATGCAAGGGGACAGTCTGATGGCAGATTCCTGTTTTCATCCACGCAGAGGGAGTTCATCTGGGGTAATCCAAGGCCTCCCTTCTCCCTTGTGTACTCTGTCCCTCAGAAGGGGAAGTGCCTCATTTAATTTGGTGAATCCAAGAGGCATAATTTAGCCTGTCTAGCTCCTCTTCCTTCTTCCTCTGCAGACTGAGCTGCCCTCAGAGGGCATAGTTTCTGTTCCGGTTCTGCAACCTGTAATTGGATATGAAATTTGCAAACTTGTGAGCCAGTCATCAGGCTCTTTATGTACTTGTAGTGTATAGGACACTACAACTTCCAATTTGCTTTTCTCGGTAATAAAGAAAATGGATTGCCTTCCATAATCATCTTTGATTTATTTCTCAAACTGATCAAAAGCAGGACAAAGAAGGGAGTGCTGTGTGTCGGACAGACTATACCAGGTCTGTTGTCTCAGAGCCTCACTAAGAAACAGGAAAAATAAAACAGAGCACAGAACATCTTCCCTCATGTGATCTTCAACGTCTGTGAAGTGAATGTGCTGGGATTCAGCTGGCGCGGAAGACACAAAATCTGCCTGGTTCACAGGATAGACTTACAGTAGCACTTTCCCTTGGGGGCCAGGTGATACTGATATTTGTAGTGTTCCCTGATACTTGGTACTGGAGATGAAGAATAAGCACTATAGTCCTGTGACAAGTTCAAAACACTTAGTATTGGGATGCTGAAAATAAAACACTTAGCACTCAGTCTAAGCAATGAGAGAATAACCTTTATTATTTACTATTTTTATTGGACTGAGTCTCAGTCCCTGCCCTTAAATTATTTATGTCTTGAAAAGTAAAATAAGTACCCAGGCAATTATGCATGCACAAAAATTAAGTACTGAAAGTATAAATGGTCACTAGGAATTAAATACAAAAGAGAATCAGGAGAAAAGAATATATGGACATCCTGACAGTACAGTAACATTTTCAGAGATCTCTAAAAATGAGGGAGAAATTTTATAATTTTGTGAGAGATTAAAATACTCATGTTTAGGTTCATATTTTTTAGGCTTGAATATTTTATTCTTTGTGTTAAGTAAATAATTTTCTCCACAAATAATAAAATAGTTAATTTGTTTCCTTTTCACTCTTCATTTTAGTTATTGGCCAAAAATTCATGGTGGAAGATAAAAGAGTTGTATTTAATAAAATGGTTTCTCTCACTTTGATATAATTCAGGTAAAAATTAGTGAGAGAGAGAATGAAATATAAGAAATTTGGGTTGTGAGACAAAAAAGTGTGAAAAAGAAAAACAAGATAGGAGAAGAGAGAAATCAAGAAAAATATCAAAGGAAAATGAGAAAAAAGAAGAGGGGGTTGCAAAATGTAAGAAGCCATGGGAAGAAGGAACAGGACAAAAAGTAGGAGTAAAAGGAGAAAGCAGAGGTTTAATGGACATGAACTGGGAAAAAGAAAGAGACACTGAACTGTGGGACGGGCCAGCTCTCAAACTCTCAGGATCATATTAAACTATCTGTTAATAAAATGCTTTGTAACTGAACTTTTAACTCGGGAGCTTCAACTTTATTGACGTTGCAACTGCTGAGGTGCTGAGTACTTTGAAATGTAAACAGAAACTGCAATCTGTTTTAACCTGCTCTCAGTCACAAGCATACAGCTACAGTTTCACACTCGCTCTCGTGGCCCTGCAATTCCCTGGCACATATTCTGGAGCCAGCATATATTTTCTTGGTTTTTGATCTTGTAGGCAGGGAAATTTGTAACTCATGAAAGGCAGCATTTTACATGATTCAATAGTGACCCCTTCTGGGTCACTGCCTGTGTGTGTTGATGGGATTCCCAACTCTAACGCCATGACAAATGATTCCACGTGGGTAGGAAAAGGGATAGGAGAACAGTTTTTCTACAACATTCAGAATGCTCAATGCGTCTAGTAATAGGCAATGACATTTTTTGTCCAACTAAATTATTTCCCAGTTTATTCTTACTACCCACTTTGTTCAGAGCATCAATCAACCTTAAGCCAAAGTGAGTAGGTAAAATTAAGAACAAAATCTTATAAACAGGAACCAAAAGTGGATCAGTGACTACAGATCCTCCAAGAAATTGGAGGACTGCAGGCCTGACAGAAAAGGGCCATTTCTTCTATGGAAGAGATGACAAAAAAGTGGTCCTGGGGAATAAAATGTAAGCCTAATAGCTCTGTCAGAAGAAAACAAACAACTTTAAGGACGAAGTGCCTTGGTTACTACTAACCATGGACTGAAAAACGAGAGCTGAAACTGTGCTAGAGAAACAGTTTGATCTTTCCTCTGTATAAAACCGGAAGACGTACTTGTCCTCTATGGATAGTTCTGATCACTGGTCAGCAGTAAGGACATGACCTCCCTTCCCAAAATTGTTCCATACATGAGTCAACTGCAAGAACTGGTTTTCTTACACAGTAAACACTTTCTATATTTGTATATTTTCCTTATTTCCTCTTTATGTGATATGGGCTGTTTGATTTTAATAAGTGCTGTATCAAGGTGGAACATACTGAGTTTAGGACTTGGTTTTTACCCTCAGTTCAACTAGGAACTGTCATAGAGAGTCTTTGGTAACATCCTGGTTTGGCTCTATGTCCTCAGATAAAGTCGCCCAGCTTCCTAACCCTGACCTTTCCTTTTGGAACCAATGGCTACAGCATTGGCTCCATTACCCTTTCCGGTGTCTCTTCCATTTCTGCACATCCTGTATCTAGCATTGTAGTGCCAGAGGGGGCAGTTTGTAGAAAAAAGAGTTTTGTTCTCAGAAGACCAAGATGTAGAATTTGGATGCCAATCAACATACACTATTGATTAACTGTGCAGTTTGGTCGTTTATTGTGTCTAAGCTTCAGTTTCCTTTTTGTACAATGAGAATCATAAGATCTCTTTACAGAGTGATCCTGAGAGTTGAACTAAAGTAAAGTATTGGAGAGCCCCTGACTCATAATAAAGATTTAAAATAGTGATAGGAACATTTGCTGTTTTATTAGGAGAAAGCAATTCTTGACTTAAATGTTAAAGAGGGAGCTGCTTTGCTTTGTTTTGTAATCGAATCATGACACTCAGACTTCTAATCCCCTGATCAGGGAATCCTCTGCAATGTGTAGAAGTTACCGTTTTGGGAAAAATCAATAAAATAAGCTGGGGACTTTGCTTATAAATTTAATTATTTGAGTAAGGCTCTTTATCATTTTTCGTGCCAGCATTCCCATTAGGAAAATGGGTAATTAGATCTCTTCTTTATTTATTTCAAATTAAGTTCTAGACAAAAGTAGTTGTTAGACAACTGATCTAACAGAAAAGTTTTTTTAAATAATAGAGACACACACATTTTTAAAATGATAAGCAGAAGGGCTCCAAGGATGAGTAGGTGAATAGGCTACATTCTTACATGAAAAAGGGGGAAAGGAGAAGCAAACAGTGTTGACTCGAGCTATTATTTCCTAATTTAGAGCCGTGTGAATTAGAAAATGTCTGTTAAACTGGTTACTGGTGTAATGAATGAACTTGATTCTAAAGACCAATTTCTTCAGACCACAAGCCATAGTCTTCTTTCCTGAGGTCTGAAAGCTAACCCAGCAGTGTCACTGGGCCTCTGTCCTTAGCTTCTGATCTCAACTTGTAATTTCATGAACTCCAACTACATAAATCCACTCATTCATTCACTTATTAAGTGAAGTCAGTCAGAGAAGTTGTTTTCATAGGTAGACATATTTGTACCTCACCTGGAGTTAAAGTTAATTCCAAATTGTTAAGGGAGTCCACAGAAGTCATTTTTGCAGAACCATTTTCCTTTTGCTCAGTATTTTTGACCCTGCAGTGTTGACAGGTGTGACCAGATGTGGTGCTTTTAGCCTTGTGGTCATACATCGTCACCCACTCTAATGCCAACTGCATGGATCAGCAGTCAAGGCAAAGCTTTACACTGATGGATTATGCCTGGCCCACAGTTTCAATTTGCAGTGTACTCCTCAGACACTCACTTAAACGGAGCCAGCCTCACTTTTTTCATCTGAAGATATGGGCTGTAACTTGGTGTGGTGATAATTGCTTTATAATAACTTGGCTAAAAGTTTCTAAATAATTTATTTAAATGTGTCCCAAATAAAAATGCAATATTGATCATTAACACTTCTTATTAAAATTATTCACAAACTTAGGAATAAAGTATTCCTAACATATATATGTTTGTGTGAATATACCTAAATTAATACTCTAGGTATAGTGCACTGTGGGTGTGAATACAGATTCGTGCAGCCACTATGGAAAACAGAGTAAATTTTCCTCAAAAAAATTAAAAATGGAATTGCCTATGACCTAGCAATTCTACTTTTGGGTATATATCTGAAGAAATCCAAAACATTAATTCAAAAGAATATTTGCACTCTTACATTCCTTATTGTGTTATCTACAACAGCAAAGACAAGGAAGCAACCTAAGTTCCCTTCAGTACACAGACAAGTGGATAAAAAGTGGTGGTACATATATACAATGGAATATTACCCAGCCATAAAAATAATGAGATCTTACCATTTGTGATAGCATGGATGGACCTAGAGGGTATTAGGCCAAGTGAAATAAGCCAGACAGAGAAAGACAGTTACCATATGATTTCACTTATATGTGAAATCAAAAGAACAACATAGACAAACAACACAGAAACAGGCTCATAGATACAGAGAAGAGACTGAGGGTTGCCACAGGTGAGGAGGTTGGGAGATGGGTGAAAAGGTGAAGGGATTGAGAACTACAAACTGGTAGTTACAAAATACTCATGGAGCTATAAGCATGGGGAACATAGTCAATAATATTGTAATAACTATGTGTGGGGCCAGGTGGGTAATGGAAATACCAAGGGGAACACTTTGTAAAGTATATGATTACCTAACCACTACACTGTACACATGAAACTAAAAGAAAATAATATTGAAAGTAAACTGTAATTGAAAAATAAAATTAAAAAATAAATAATGCAAAAGAAATGAAATATTAAAAAATGTAGATATAGCTATGTATTTATTTATTTGTGGGTATGTGTACCTCAAGCTAAGTACATAATTGTTTTTGCACAGATCTCAAGCTTATCATAACAGTAGAAATTTTTTCAGATTTAAGCATCTTCATCAAAATTATAAATTATAGAGATTTAACTGTGAGAATAATTTATACTTTTGTGAGTATCTTCAGTCTTGGTTATAAGAAAAACAAATGACCTCTCAGTTCAACTTAGATATAAGCCACTGAGTTACTGGGCCGGTTTGGCAGGAGATTATCTGGTTTCTAGTCCCTTCCTTAATCTGTCTTTAAAACACCACTTGTCAGAGCTACTGCTTGCCCTAAAGGTTCATGAATTCACACTCACAAAGTACGCTGAGGTCTTCACATAACAGTCCTGTGTAAGTATTACAGTTTCTAAAAGGCATTTAAATTTCTTTGCCCAAGGACACAAGAACACTTCTTTGGCTGCAGTAATTAGTCTTCTTAGCAACAGTAACATGTTAATATGTTAACACATAATTAAGAATAAAATGATCACAAACATGCAGTTAACACTAACATGTTCAAACCCACAGCATGACACATAGTTTGGTTTCCTCAGTGCTTTAGAATTCATCTATGGATAAAGCCTGTTTATTTATGTCTTTAAAAAATCAAAAGGGGTTATCTATCAACCTATTAGTTGTAGAAGATATGATAAATAAAAAAAATAGGTTCTTACCTATAAGCAATGTTGAACATAGGGCGACTTGAATCATTTTATAGGTCATGATCCTGTTTTTTAAAAAAAAGATTTATTTATTGTAATTTACACCAAGCACAGCATCAGGGCACACTGGGACCTCCCAGGAGTATGAAGCATACCTGCACACGTTAGGAGCTGAGGCAAGTCAGAGAGAGGCTGTTGCTTGAGGTAGCTTTTTTAAAATGTAACTCCTGCCTTTTTACCCTTTGGACTTTCTGGATTGACATTGTACAAGCTCTTTTTGTATGGGCCATTTATTTATTTACTAACTCTGTCATTAACACTGACTAATGTGATATGGAAAAGGCAGAAGACTGGATCGCTCGTACATTGCTGGTGGGAATATAAAATGATACAGTCACTTTGGAAAACAGTTTGGCAGTTTCTTAGAGATCTGAGCATGTACTTACTGAACAACCCAGAAACTGCACTGTTGGGTAATGAAAGCTCATGTTCGCATAAAAGCCTGTATAAGCATGTTCATAGCAGCTTTATTAGTAATACACAAAAACTGGAAACAACCCAGATGTCTTTCAATAGCTGGATATGAAACAGATTGAGGTACATCCATACAATGGATTACTACTCAGCATTAATCATATAATAAAATTATCCACAGACATAACGACTTGGATAAATCTCAAGGGCATTATGATGAGTGACAAAAAAGCCAATCTCAAATGGTTACTTGCTTGCATGAATCCATTTATGCAATCTCTTGATATGACAAAATTACAGAAATAAAGAACATTCTGGTAGTTGTTAGAGACTAAAGCCAGAGGTGGGGAGGTGAGTGTAGTTGTAGAACAGCAATAGGAGGGACCCTTGGGGTGGTGGAGCTGTTCTGCATCTTGATCGTGGTGTGGATATGTGAACATAAACAGGATAAAATCACATAGAAATACACATCTCTCTCTCACACACACACACACGCTTGTGTGCACACACACAAATGAGTACATACAAGACCGGGGAAGTCTGAATAGGATTAGTAGGTTATCTCAAGATTATACCAATGTCAGTGTCCTGGCTGTGCTGTGACGCTGCACTGTGGGTACGCAGGATGTCACCCTGGGGGGACTGGGTGTGCTGTGACGCTGCACTGTGGGTACGCAGGATGTCACCCTGGGAGGACTGGCTGTGCTGTTACGCTGCACTGTGGGTACGCAGGATGTCACCCTGGGAGGACTGGGTGTGCTGTGACGCTGCACTGTGGGTACGCAGGATGTCACCCTGGGGGGACTGGGTGTGCTGTGACGCTGCACTGTGGGTACGCAGGATGTCACCCTGGGAGGACTGGCTGTGCTGTTACGCTGCACTGTGGGTACGCAGGATGTCACCCTGGGAGGACTGGCTGTGCTGTTACGCTGCACTGTGGGTACGCAGAATGTCAGTCACCCTGGGAGGACTGGCTGTGCTGTTACGCTGCACTGTGGGTACGCAGGATGTCACCCTGGGGGGACTGGGTGTGCTGTGACGCTGCACTGTGGGTACGCAGAATGTCAGTCACCCTAGGAGGACTGGCTGTGCTGTTACGCTGCACTGTGGGTACGCAGGATGTCACCCTGGGGGGACTGGGTATGCTGTGACGCTGCACTGTGGGTACGCAGGATGTCACCCTGGGAGGACTGGCTGTGCTGTTACGCTGCACTGTGGGTACGCAGGATGTCACCCTGGGGGGACTGGGTATGCTGTTACGCTGCACTGTGGGTACGCAGGATGTCACCCTGGGGGGACTGGGTGTGCCGTGATGCTGCACTGTGGGTACGCAGGATGTCACCCTGGGAGGACTGGGTGAGAGCACACAGGGTGTCCCTGTATTAGTTCTTACAAGTGTGTGTTTTTAGATATGTTAACATAAAAAGTTTAATTAAAAACAAGAGAATGTTTAACTGCATGGTAAAATTTGTTTATTTCCAACAAGAGAACATAAAGAATAAACCCAGAACTTATGTCGATTTTTCAAACAATTGTTCCTTCAATTGTATGATGAACAGTTAACTGAATGAATTCATCTTCATATAGTTTATAGTTAACAGCAAAGTGTGCATCAGTTATGTCAGCCAGTCTCATCAAAATTACGCAATCTGTAACAGGTAGGTATAGAGACGTACGAGTGATAGAAGACAACTTCCTTGTTGTCTATTTTGGAATCGTGGAGAGTGTTTAGAAACCCGGATCTACTTAGCTGGGAGTTATGCTTCTAACTACTGATGGATTGTTTGGGAAGACAGATATCTGGAAATAAGCACAGCAAAATCTTGACAGTCTATTCCACTTGTATGTCCATCTATCAGAGATTTTGTTGGGGCAACAGCCATTGCCCTTGTTTTTATTCAGTGGAGGGGTGTAAATATGCAGTTGTGCAATAGACTAGAGAAATCTCAAGAAAATCGAATGCAAAACACTTTGTTACTTGAAATGCACAGAGCCAAAGGAGAAATTTATTTTCCTCTCTTTTCTTCTTTCTCCCATCATTGTTCAACTTTTGGACCTAAAGTGGAACTTGTTTGTAGGAGGGATGCGAGCAAGATTGCATCCTCTCTCTTCTACTTCTCTCACAAAATGAGTCATTAGTCAGATATTTTGGATGGAATTTACAATGCAAGCATAAAATAATAATAGTTCATCCATGATATATATGGTCTCATTTAATCCTCATGTGATTCAACAGTGAAGACATTTTTATCATTTTACAGATGAATAAACTTTGGCTCAGAGAGGTCTTATAACTTGTCCCAGGAGCATTCAGAAATTATAGGGTGAAACTGGACAGCAGAAGTAGAGTGGGCTGCATGTGCTCAGAGGCACAAACAATGAAAGGAAACAAATTAGGTGAATGTGACCCAGTTTGGCCCACAGGGGAATGTGGCCCGGGCAGCTCAGTTGCACAGGAGAGCTGTAAGTTTAATACAAGATACTTCGTGGGCTAGAATGCGTTGTCTTTCTTGGTGAATGAGACCTTCTCCCATCCCCCGAGTCAGACAGGCCTGCCCTTTCTTCCATCTGCGCACCGTTAGTGCTCAGATCCTTTTCCCTGTGGATGGTCGTGTGTGTGTCGCAGTGTTTCCAGCAGATCACGTGTTCCTGAAGGCTGACCCTGCCCTCAGTGCCTAGCACCGTGTCTGTCATAGAACAGCCCTCAGTAAACATGATCGAACTTGACTAAATCAACTGATTCAGATGAATCCGTACTGCATTAAACTGAGCCGGTATTTTCTTGCCCTGGTCTATCAGCATGTAGTCTCATTCTACTGGCTACAAAAAAACAATGTAACAGTTTTGTTTTCATGTTGAAATTTGGGTTTTAGTTTTCCCCAAAGCTTGTCTCTTCTTATGATCTGTAAAAGAAAATAAAATTGGATCCATAAAAATTGGCGATCTTAATTATGAAGACAGAGAGATGCTCTTTGGAATAAAATTGGAATATCTATCTTTGAAATATAGAAGGATCAAGTGGCATGATTAATGAAGCTCAGTAGTGGACTCTGTTCACAATGTTGATGCTTTATTTTGAGAAATTATAACTTTAATATGATATGTAGAACTTGGTAAACTCCCATTGTCTCTTCCATATCAATGAAGTACAAATGTTAGAAGGAGGAAAATATATGATATCAGATCAAATATTAAAAAATTTTAAGAAAAAAAATACTTTCTACAAAGAAGCAGGCTGAACTTCCTTTCTTCTGTGACTCATGCCACCAACGCAATTGGACCCAATAAAGTACAAAGCTTGGAGAATGAAAGGACTCATTTATAAAAGTCTGATAAGAAGCGGCAGAGGGTATGGTACAACCTGACGTGATTCAATGATATCATCAGCATCAGTAAAAGGTGAAGGGGCAGCCAACGCATTGAGGAGAGGACATAACTCTTGTAAACATTGTACTGTAAACTTTCAACTGCATTCAACCTATTGAAAACAATCTGGGGATAACCCCTATTTTTATGGAGTTATTTAAGATTCTTGAACAGCCGCTACATGCAAAAAAAATTGTTTTTTACTATAGTACCTGGCAAGGGATTCAATTTTAAACTGACTTTACTGCAGATGGATTAGTTATAATTTGTAAGCCAGAGTATAATGTGCCATCGCTATCAGGTCAAACCTCCTAGGCGTGCCGCTTCCATCCTAGAACACATCCATTATACCCTGGTTGCTGGCTTCCCTGTAGGCAGAGAATGACATGGCAACTATAGCCCAAGAATGAGTAAGGGTTTCTGAAGAACTTTGTGCTACATGCAGAAAGTGGCTCTTCAGTGAGTCACAAGATGTCAGATTCAGACCCAGCTGGTACAGTGTAGAAACTACTTTTGAATTTCTATGTGTATGAATTTTGTTTTTCTTTGGAAGTTGGATAGTTAAATTTTTTCTCAATTTTTGAATGGAACAAAGCCTTGCTGAGAGCAAACAGGAGGTATAGTCTCTAACCTTTCTCCCCTTCTTGAGTACATTATACTACCTCTTACCATCAAGACTTGTAAGTTACTCTCAATCAGGATGTGGGGACATACCCCCACCATATACTAAACAGGAGCTGGATTCATGAGGGGAAATTAGCTAAAATCTTAAAGAAACTTATCCTGCTTTTGTGTTAATTTTTAGTTTGACTGCTACAGATTTAAAAACTCGCAATAGCTTGAGATGTCTTAGCTTTAATCTGGTTTGAAAATGTGATTTAACACATGCAGAATAGATTTCTCTTTTACCAGATGTAGGTAGTTCAAGATCTTTGAACTGATCCTACCTGGTTTGGGAAGGAGGGGGCTCCCCATTTCGTGGGGGGTCATTGTCATCTTGAGATCTAGGTCACCCACATTGTCCAGGGTTGCCTTCTCCTCCATCCTTCTCATCGATTTTCTGATTTGTACATCCACCACAGAATGGCATAGGAAGAAAGACAGTGAGGAATTTACAGACTTATCTTTCAGGTATTATTTATTCACTCAACAACTATTTACTGGGCATTTCCTACATTCTGGGCACTTTCAGAATCTGTCTATTTTGAACACATTCAATATACACTATTCCAAGTACTGGAAGTGCAAAGATATATCATACATTGTTTCTTGCGTGGGAGAAGATACTTTTAGGGAAAGAATCCCAGTGAGCTGAGTTGGAGTTTCCCAAGAAGAAAGATCCAGTGCAGGAAGGAGAAAATTCTGGGGAAGGAACATCTTGGTAAAATTGAGGGGCTTAAATGGACAGGGTACATTAGTCAGGCATCATTTGAGGCTGTCACCATAACATCTGTGACCACTGTACTAAAACATTCTTTATGTTACTGATATTCAGTAATTGTAGTGATTTCTATCATTGTCACTATAAACAAATTGGAGTCATTTAAAGATTTATCATTAATATGAATGTATACAGTCTAGCAGTTTAAGTTAAAGAATGTCTATCTATTATATAATAGTTGTCAGAATCACAAACTTCTTGATTAAGCTTTGAGACATGCCAAGGCATTTTCCTCATTATACACTAAGTAATTGAGAGTTGACAATATATCAGCAATGTGTTAGCTAGTTTACAGAGCATAGAACTATCAGAGGACCCTGACCTATTGGCTCCCATCAAAATGCAGCCTACCATCTGCCAAATCTTCCATGCTTCACAAAACTAAAACCAAAGGAAACATTTCTGGAAATTCACTGCAGAAGTGAATGGAGCCAGATTTTCTCTGCAGGTATCTTGGTGGGCATTAGTATTAGTTCCATAGGGAAGCAATCTCTTCCCATGATTCTGGTAATCTCAGAAGATAAACTTTATCATCTAGTATAGATTTGAAGTAGAACCTAGTCTATTATTTTATGATGCCTTTTTTCCTGCAGCAACCTGTAATTGAGCCTTCACCAGTGTGACTTTCTCAGGAGCAGGTTGTAAGTACATGTGTTTCAGTCTAGTGCATATAAAAACAACAGTTGGATTCTCCAGGGAAAGGCCTAGCTTTAAAATATTTAAAGTCTTGCTTGAAATTTCTGGTTCCCTGAAGAAAAGGTGAGAGACATAATATATGGTGCAGGGGAGAGCATATGAAATGAAATGCCATGGGTGGGTACAGCTGGGGAAACTAAACAGAATTTTGAGCTCTGGATCGGAAGGAACAAGAGGTTAAACGAAGAGCACAGGGATGGTACAGGAGTGGATAAAAATGACAGAAATTGCCTCTCATTAAATATTGTTGGTGGCTGTATTTGCTAGAGCAGCTATAATAAATACCACAGAGTGGGTAGCTTAAACAATAGAAATTTATTTCTCACAGTTGGAGGCTACAAGTCCAAAATCAAGGTGTCCACACATTTAATTTCCTGGGTTTCTCTTTTTTAGCTCTTTTTGGCTGCCTTCCCGCTGCCTCTTCACATGGGTGTCCCTCTGTGTGTGCACAGACACACGTCTGGTGTCTCTGTACATCCGAATCTCCTCTTACAAACACACCAGGCAGACTGGATTAGAGCACACCCCAGCAACCTCATTTTAACTCAATTACCTATTTAAAGGCCTTATCTCCAGATACAGACACATTCTAAGTTATTGGAGGTTAAGGATTCAATCTATAAAATTTCAGAGGACATTACTTAGTCCATAACAACAGCAAAGAGAAAACCCTTCAAATGTGGGTAGTTTGATTTTCTCAACTCCTGTTTCTCTGTAAGTCATAAGAGTATTTGGAAGGTTAATAAAGAATATCAGAGGGTAGGGAGGGCCCCCGTGAGGACCCATCAGCTGAGGATGTTTTTCCTTGGTGAGATCGCCTCTCTCTTAGATAGGAGGGAGGTTTGAGAGTGACAAAAAATGCTTTCATGCAACTTCCAGTCAAGATGGAGGTGCAGGTAAATGTGGCTCACCTCTTCACACAACCACAGAAAAATTACAACTAAAATATAGAACAACCATCACTCAGAACTATCAGAAAATTGAGCTGTATGGAACTCTGATAATTAAGGAATTAAAGAAAACACACTAATCCATATGGGTAGGAGGGATAGAGGGGTGGAGTTGCACATACACTGAACCAGATGGTCCCAAATCCACAGGTAGTGGATAAAAAAATGGAGGGATATCTCAGGAGCAAGGTCCCAGCCCCACACCAGACCACTCAGCCCAGCATTCCAGTGCCAGGAAGAAAAGTCCCCATAATGTCTGGCTATAAAAATAAGTGGGAGTTGGGTCAAAAGAAACTGAGGGATGGATTATCAGGCCTCTTCTCTTAAAGGGCCTGCACACAGACATACTCGGACTCACTCCCTCTGGGCTCCAGCAATGGGGCAGCAGCTTGAAGGGCACCAGTGATGAATGGGGAGGAACTGAAGTGTCTGGCATCAGGGTGAGAGCTGGGGGATAGCTTCCTCCCAGACAGAACTGCGGACAGTCGCCATTGTACCTCTTCTGAGCCCTCACCCACACAGAGCCACAGTGTGGTGGCACCATATCTGAATCTCCATCAACATGGCTCACATGGTAAACCCCACCCTGATAATTACCTAAGGTTCTTCCCTATCCAACTTATGGCCCACCTAAGTTGGTAACAGAGGCCTTTCCATTTGAAGAGCCGGGCTAAACACAGGCTTCAGCCCTTCCTAAATCCCCTCAAACAAGCAATAGCTGAGTCCCCATACCTTTTGCTGAGTGGCCACAGGCCCAGCACTAGCAGCAGCCATCTGCAGATATCACTTTATAGCTTAGGCCAAGGAACCCCCAACAGAAAATAGGAGGAGGCTGACCTTGGCCTGTACCAACCTGGAAACCCCAGAGCCTGCACATCTAGCAGAAAGTTATAGACCATATCAGAGCACCACCCGTCTACCTTCACAAGCCTCCTCCTTGTGGTTGCTACCCAGGGGTCACTGCCAGTCCTACCAGCTGTCTGGACTGGGTAAATCCCTCCCATTGACCTGCCAACAGCACCCAAGACCTGTTTACAAGAGGAGGGAGTACCCAGTAAACACAGAGGGAGCACCTTGAGTACACAGCTTGGGAGTTAGGAAAAGCTGTGCTACTGGACCCTATAGAACACTTACTACATTAGGCTATGCTAATAAGAAAGGGAGTCAAATCAGCTCCACCTAAAACATAGAAACAAACACAGGGAGGCTACCAAAATGAGCAGACAAAGAAATATGGTCCAAATGAAAGAGCAGAATAAAATTCCAGAAAAAGAACCAAACAAAATGGAGATAAGCAACTTATCAGATGCAGAACTCAAAACATGGGTAATAATGATGCTCAAGGAATGCAGTGGGTACTTCAACATCACTAAAAAGACCCAGGCAGAAATGAAGAATAAACTAACTAAACTAAAGAATAATTTAGAGGGAATCAACAGTGGAGTGGATGAAGCCAAGAATCAAATCAATGACTTAAAACATAAGGAAGAAAAAGACATCTAATCAGCATAGCAGGAAGAAAAAAGAATCCAAAAAAAATCTAGGATAGTGTAAGGAGCCTCTGGGACAACTTCAAACATTCCAACATTCACATTATAGGGGTGGCAGAAGGAGAAGAGAAACAGTAAGAAATTGGAAACCTACTTGAAAAAATAATAAAAGAAAACTTCCCTAATTTGGTGAAGGAAATCGACATACAAGTCCAGGAAGCACAGAGAGTCCCAAACAAGATGGATATAAGGGGACCACAAAAAGACACATCAACTTCTAGCCAAGAATGAAGCGTAGGTAGACACACTGTGCCTCCTCGCACAACCAAAAGAAGGACAACAACAATTTAAAAACAAAAAAAGACCAGAACTGACAGAAAATCGAACTGTGTGGAAGTCCGACAACCAAGGAGATAAAGAAGAAACATTCATCCAGACTGGTAGGAGGGGCGGAGATGGACAGCCGATCAGAGAGAACTTGCGGCAAGGCGGCAGCTGGACGACCCAGCGAGGTGGCGGATTGTGGAGTGGGGCAGGCAAAGCCTCAGCTGGCTGGCGAGGCAGCAGCTGGTGGATGGGGTGACAGACTACACAACTAAGAGTTCCAGCGTAGGGAAATAAAACCTCAAACCTCTGACTGAAAACACCCATGGGTGTTGAGGCGGCAGCAGGAGAAACTCCCAGCCTCACAGGAGGGTTCATTGGAGAGACCCACGGGGCCCTAAAATGTACACAAGCCCACTCACTCAGGAAGCAGCACCAGAAGGGCCCAATTTGTTTGTGGGTAGCGGAGGGAGTGACTGAAATCTGGCAGAGTGTGGAGTAAACGCCATTGCTCCCTAACGGACCTCTCCCCCACATACAGCATCACACCTTAGCCACCAGCGTTACCCCACCCCAGTGAATACCTAAGGCTCCGCCCCTTTATGTAACAGGTGTGCCAAGACAAAAAAATGGCCCAAATGACAGAACAGATCAAAGCTCCAGAAAATATACAACTAAGTAACAAAGAGATAGCCAGCCTATCAGATGCACAGTTCAAAACACTGGTAATCAGGAAGCTCACAGAATTGGTTGAATTTGGTCAAAAATTAGATGGAAAAATGAAGGCTATGCTAAGAGAAACAAAGGAAAATGTACGGGGAACCAATAGTGATGAGAAGGAAACTGGGACTCAAATCAATGGTGTGGACGAGAAGGAAGAAAGAAACATCCAACCAGAAAAGAATGAAGCAACAAGAATTCAAAAAAATGAGGAGAGGCTTAGGAACCTTCAGGACATCTTGAAACATTCAACATCCGAATTATAGGGGTGCCAGAAGGAGAAGAGGAAGAACACAAAATTGAAAACTTATTTAAACAAATAATGGAGAACTTCCCTAAGATGGCAAAGGAAATAGACTTCCAGGAAGTCCAGGAAGCTCAGAGAGTCCCAAAGAAGCTGGACCCGAAGAAGCACACACCAAGGCACATCATCATTACATTAGCCAAGATTAAACAGAAAGAGAGAATCTTAGAAGCAGTGAGAGAAGAGGACACAGTTACCTACAAAGGAGTTCCCATAAGACTGTCAGCTGATTTCTCAAAAGAGGCCTTACAGGCAAGAAGGGGCTGGCAAGAAGTATTCCAAGTCATGAAAGGCAAGGGCCTACATCCAAGATTGCTCTGTCCAGCAAAGCTATCATTTAGAATGGAAGGGCAGATAAAGTGCTTCTCATATAGGGTCAAGTTAAAGGAGTTCATCATCACCAAGCCCTTATTATATGAAATGTTAAAGGGATTTATCTAAGGAAAAGAAGATAAAAAATAAGAACAGTAAAAATGACAGCAAACTCACAGTTATTAACAGCCACAGCTAAAACAAAAACAAAAGCAAACTGAGCAAACAACTAGAACAGGAACAGAACCAGAGAAATGGAGATCACATGGAGGGTTATCCACAAGGGAGTGGGAGGGGAAGGGGGGGAAAGGTGCAGAGAATAAGTAGCATAAATGGTAGGTAGAAAATAGACAGGGCGAGGGTAAGAATAGTATAGGAAATGTAGAAGCCAAAGAACTTATATGTATGACCATGGACATGAACTATAGAGGGGGAATGTGGGAGGGAGTGGGTGTGCAGGATGGAGTGGAATGAAGGGGGGAAATGGGACAAATGTAATAGCATATTCAATAAAATATATTTAAAAAAATAAAATAATAAAATAAATAAACTAAAATACAAAAAAAGATACATCATAATTAAAATGCCAAAGGTTAAAGATAAAGATAGAATCTTAAAAGCAGCAAGAAAAAAGCAGAGAGTTACCTACAAAGGAGTTCCCAAAAGACTGCCAGCTCATTTCTCAAAAGAAACTATGCAGGCTAGAAGGGACTGGCAAGAAGTATTCAAAGTGATGAAAAGCAAGGACCTACACCCAAGATTACTCTATCCAGCAAAGCTATTATTTAGAATGGAAGGGCAGATAAAGTGCTTCCCAGACAAGGTAAAGCTAAAGGAGTTCATCATCACCAAGCCCTTATTACATGAAATGGTAAAGGGTCTTATTTAAGAAAAAGATGATCAAAACTATGAACAATAAAATGGCAATAAATGTACATCTATCACAATTCAAACTAAAAAAACCAAACTAAGCAAACAAGCAGAAGGGAAACAGAGTTAGAAATATGGAGAACATTGGGATGATGATCAGTTGGGAGGGGCCTCTATGGGGATGGGGAAAAGGTGAAGGAATTAAGGAGTACAAATTGGTAGATACAGAACAGGCACAGGGATGTTAAGAGTAAGTATAGGAAATGGAGAAGCCAAAGAACTTATAGGTATGACCCATGGACATGAACAAAGGAGAGGGGATCGCCAGAGGGACTGGGGGGTGCTGGGTGGAAGGGGGCAAAGTGGGGTAATTGGGACAAATATAATAGTATAATCAATAAAAAAGTAAAAAATAATAAAATTTTGTGATATAATTTTGCAACATAAAAAACTAGAAATACTGTCATGCAATCCTCCTTCTTCATCACCCCTGATTCAATTTCCATCCATCCAAGGAATTTAAAGATTGTTAAATGATTTGTGTCTCTGGGTCAATGTATTGAGGCCAATGTAAAATTTTAGTTCCCATTCCCACTGACGTTGACTAACAGGTTTCTGGATTCATTTATTTTTCACAGAGGGAAGATGCATTAGGCAGGTAAAAAAGGCCTAAAGTGAGCTAGGGTGTTTGGCAAGAGTCCACCTATGGCATGGCAGTGTTGATTTTATTTTTAGGAGGCTATTCAGATAAAATTCACAAATTTCACATGATCCTTAAAACCGTATTATTTGCTCATCATAAATAGGCATTAAATGCCCTATTATGGTTCTTTTTCTTTATTAACCATTGTAATATATTTCCCGGGCAAACCTTAGAATGTTATCCTTTAGAACTAGAAAATCAAATTTAGTGCGTGTTCCAAAACTACTGAAGTTTGATTATCCCCATACAGGGGGTTCTTATAAAAAACAGAGATATGATGGTTAGCGTCTGAGCCTCTGTCCACACCCTTTCCCCCATTGTCTTAACAGGATGGCATGTTCCTTACTGTTACCAGCAGACTTTCTGCTCAGGATTAATAACAACCCTTTGGTTACTGTAGATGAGAATTATGATGCTTAACGGAGGGAACTTCAGATGGAGACAAGAATGGAGGGGTAGTCCTGAAAAGGAGGATGAAAACCAGGAAAAGAGTCTAAAAACCCCGGAAGAATTCAGCAACATTAGGACTCAATCTAAGATAAACAAAGAACTTCATGGTCTGATTAAAATACAGGTGCAAAGACAAGACTGTGACAGAAACTGGGGATCTGTGTTTGCACTAGGAGAAGATGAAAGATGAAGGGATAAGTATGTGACCAACTGTAAACTATTCTATCATGCACCTACTAGTTTTGAAAAATGTTTTAAAGCCTAAGGTGATAAAATAATGTGGGCCCAAATTTCACAAATCCAGCAAGTCTAATGAGCCCAGACTCTTGAACTCTTTGACATATAATGGCATGCCTCTTTCTGTGGGAAAATCCTGCCAGTGGGCAGGTGATAATGATAATTATCCATTACCTCTGGTATTTATAGGGATTTTTTTTAATCTGTAAGACTTAGATACAAGAAGCAAGGCAATACCACTTTTGGTGGTGATATAATCCAAACATCCCTCTTCATTGGTGAGAGACTATTTAGTGTTGGGAGGGGTCCCTTAAATAAAGGGTGATTAGCTTTATCAGGAAGTGATGATTTGAATAGAGACAACAACTTGGTAAGCAGAGGGTAGAGAGTTCTTCAAGCAATCTGGAGAGACAAGAGGAAGAATTAAAGCAAAAGAGATAGCCTCCCAAAAGACACTGAGACTGAGAGAAGCATTTACAGAGGCTGATGATAAGTCAGGAAGCTACTGTGGAAAGGATTCAGGCTCTAAACAAATATTTCAATACCACCTTCATCCTCCTCATGCCACACCAAAACTAAATGATTTGGGGTGGGAAGTCGTGGGATTTGGAAACATGAGAGATGTGGATTCTGTCCCCATACGCATACTTCATATGAAAGCCTGTTGGCATTTTTTTGTTGATTCGATATTTTCCAACAGTATCATATGGTATCAGTCACCAGACCTGGGAAGATAATGACAGAGCTCCATCATTAACCACCCCAGCAGGAAAAGGTCTAAGGAAGCCCCTGCTTCTGGACACTACTCCAGTCCCTATTCAAGGTAGGGACATTCAGCAAATGTCTGTGAGCCAAAGAGCAGGAAAACATCAGAGTTTCAACTTGAAACTATTTACTTCTACATTCAGCTCACATTCAGTAACTCTCTTCTGCCATACCCTATTATTTCTCCCAGCAGCATGTGTGAAATGAAAGGCTTCATGCCTTGTTGAAGAAATTTCAGGCTGCAAATAAAAAGATGGTAGAGTGTTGTGCTGAAGGTGAAAGACGCCTGACATCACATCACAGGCTCATTCCTTCTACATGTTGGAGTTTTACATTCTTTACTGCCATATTTATGGTGAAATAAAAATAATTTAAACTTAACAAAATAAATAAAACCAAAACTACTCAAAATCTATCATGTAGCCTTGGTTATAGACAAAAAACTGTGCTTTATCTAACTTAAAAAGAAACAATTATAACATTCTTTGACCTTAACTTAAATAACAGGAGTTTGGCAATTTGATATGGAGAAATATGATACCAGAAAAACCTATATCAGAGAGCAAATTTTACACTAGAAACAAATATTTGAGTGTCTAAAATATACCAGGCATTTTCTGGATGTTGTTGTGGTATAATATAAGGGGAAGATAATGCAATTATGGGTAAGAAAGATCCACAGACTGAAAATTGTTTGTCAGGGAACATACAGGACAATTTATTTCATTTTTTAAGACCTGTGATTTGAATTAGATAACAAATTTTAAGAGGTATTCTTTTTGCCACAGCAGGAAAAAATGTGTTTACCTCTTCCTTTGAATTACCAGCGATTCATTGCATGTCTGTAAGCGCTGCGTGCAAAGGTCAGGGTACAAGCCTTCCTTACATGTGTAATGTTTTTTTCCACCTTTGAACTTTTAAAAAGATTTTTATTACAGAGTGCCCCAAAGATCAATGTGTCTTGTTTCATCAATTTTCATTTTAATAATGTACTAAATGTGGTTACTTGCAATGGTTTTTATTTTATTTTATTTTTTTAATATGCCCTAGGTGAGTGTATACAGGGCACCGTTTTTATTTTTTAAATATATTTTATTGATTATGCTATTATACTTGTCCCATTTTTTCCTCCCCTTTATTCCCTTCTTCCCTGCACGTACCCCCTTCCCACCAACATTCCTTCACCTTAGTTCATGTCCACGGGTTGTATATATAAGTTCTTTGGCTTCTCCATTTCCAATACTATTCCTATCCTCCCCCTGTCTATTTTGTACTTACAATTTATGCTTCTTATTCCCTGTCCTTTTTCCTTCATTCTCCCCCTGCCCCTCCCTGCTGATAATCCTCCATGTGATCTCCGTTTCTGTGAATCTGTTGCTGTTCTAGTTGTTTGCTTAGTTTGTTTTTTGTTTTAGGTTCAGTTTTTGATAGTTGTAAGTTTGTTGTCATTTTACTATTCATAGTTTTGATCATCTTCTTTTATTAGATAAGTCCCTTTAACATTTCATATAATAAGGGCTTGGTGATGATGAATTCCTTTAACTTGACCACATCTGGGAAGCACTTTATCTGCCATTCCATTCTAAACGATAGCTTTGCTGGATAGAGTAATCTTGGATGTAGGTCCTTGCCTTTCATGACTTCCTTTACTCCTTTCCAGCCCCTTCTTGCCTGTAAGGTTTCTTTTGAGAAATGAGCTGATGGTGTGTGGGAACTCCTTTGTAGGTAACTGTGTCCTTTTCTCTCACTGCTTCTAAGATTCTCTCCTTCTCTTTAATTTTAGGTAATGTAATGATGATGTGCCTTGGTGTGTGCTTCTTCAGGTCCAGCTTCTTTGGGACTCTCTGAGCTTCCTGGACTTCCTGGAAGTCTATTTCCTTCGCCAGATTAGGGAAGTTCTCCTTCATTATTTGTTCAAATAAGTTTTCAATTTTGTGTTCTTCCTCTTCTCCTTCTGGCACCCCTATGATTCGGATGTTGGAACATTTAAAGTTGTTCCAGGGATTCCTAAGTCTTTCCTCATTTTTTTGAATTCTAGTTTCTTCATCCTGTTCTGGTTGAATGTTTATTTCTTCCTTCTGCTCCAAATTGTTGATTTGAGTGCTGGTTGCATTCCCATTACTTTTTGTTCCCTATACATTTCCTTTATTTCACTTTGCCTAACCTTCATTTCTTCCTCCATTTTTTGACCATACTCAACTATTTCTGTGAGCATCCTAATTACCAGTGTTTTTTTTTTTAATTTTTATTGTTATTCAATTACAGTTGTATGCCTTTTCTCCCCATCCCTACACCCCACCCCAGCTGAACCCACCTCCCTCCCCCCACCTCCACCCTCCCCCTTGGTTTTGTCCATGTGTCCTTTATAGTAGTTCCTATAATCCCCTCTTCCCACTGCACCCCCCCCCCCCCGGCTATTGTTAGATTGTTCTTAACTTCAATGTCTCTGGTTATATTTTGTTTGCTTTTTTCTTCTATTGGTTATGTTCCAGTTAAAGGTGAGATTATACGGTATTTGTCCCTCACCGCCTGGCTTATTTCACTTAGCATAATGCTCTCCAGTTTCATCCATGCTGTTGCAAAGGGTATAAGCTCCTTCTTTCTCTCTGCTGCGTAGAATTCCATTGTGTAAATATACCATAGTTTTTGGATCCACTCGTTTGCTGATGGGCACTTCGGTTGCTTCCAGTACTTGGCTATTGTAAATTGTGCTGCTATGAACATTGGGGTGCACAGGTTCTTTTGGATTGGTGTTTCAGGGTTCTTAGGGTATAATCCCAGCAGCGGAATTGCTGGGTCAAAGGGCAGTTCCATTTTTAGTTTTCTGAAGAAATTCCATACTGTTTTCCACAGTGGCCTCACCAGTCTGCATTCCCACCAACAGTGCACGAGGGTTCCCTTTTCTCCGCATCCTCTCCTACATTTGTTTGTGGATTTGTTTATGTCGGCCACTCTGACTGGTGTGAGATGGTACCTCATTGTGGTTTTAATTTGCATCTCTCTGATGGCTAGTGATGCTGAGCATCCTTTCATATGTCTCTGGGCCCTCTGTATGTCTTCCTTGGAGAAGTGTCTGTTCAAGTCCTTTGCCCATTTTTTAATTGGGTTGTTTGTCTTCCTGGAGTGCAGTCGTGTGAGTTCTTTATATATTTTGGAGATCAGGCCCTTGTCTGAGGTATCATTGGCAAATATGTTTTCCCATACTGTTGGTTCTCTTTGTAATTTGGTGCTGTTTTCTTTAGCCATGCAGAAAACCTTTTTATTTTGATGAGGTCCCATTTGTTTATTCTTTCCTTTATGTCCCTTGCTTTAGGGGATGTGTCTGTGAGGATGTTGCTGCGTGGAATGTCTGAGATTTTCCTGCCAATGTTTTCCTCAAGGACTTTATGGTGTTACAACTTATATTTAAGTCTTTTATCCATCTTGAGTTTATTTTTGTGTATGGCGTAAGTTGGTGATCGAGTTTCATTTTTTTGCACGTAGCTGTCTAGATCTCCCAACACCATCTGTTGAAGAGGCTGTTTTTGCTCCATTTTATGCTCCTGCCTCCCTTGTCAAATATTAATTGACTGTAAAGACTTGAGTTTATTTCTGGGCTCTCTGTTATGTTCCATTAGTCTATGTGTCTGTTTTGATGCCAGTACCAGGCTGTTTTGATTACCGTGGCCTTGTAATACAGTTTGATATCAGGTATTGTGATCCCTCCTGCTTTGTTCTTCTTTCTCAAAATTGCTGCAGCTATTCAGGGTCATTTATGGTTCCATATGAATTTCTGAAATGTTTGTTGTATATCTGTGAAATATGTCATGGGTACTCTAATAGGGATTGCATTGAATCTATAAATTGCTTTGGGTAGTATGGCCATTTTGATGATGTTAATTCTTCCAATCCATGAGCATGGTACATGTTTCCATTTGTTTGTGTCTTCCTTAATTTCTTTCTTCCATGTTGTGTAGTTTTCTGAGTACAGGTCTTTTACCTCCTTGGTTAGGTTTATTCCTAGATTACCAGTGTTTTGAACTGTACATCTGATAGGTTGCCTATTTCTTCATCGCTTAGTTCTGTTTTTGGAGTTTTGATGTCCAAAAACAGAACTCCATATTTTTTGTCTTGGCGCACCTGTTACATAGTAGTAAGGGGTGAAGCCTTAAGTATTTGCCAGGGTGGGGCAAACACATCACTGCGTTTTGGTCCTGTACATGGGGGACGGGTCTGAGAGGGAACAATGTCACTAGCTTGGCTCTTGGTCAGCTTTTAGTCACTTCCCCGACTACCCAGAAGCAAATTGGGCTCCTCTGGTGCTGATTTCTGGGTGGGTGGACTTGGTGAACATTCTAGGACCCTGTGGGTCTCTGCAACAAACTCTTCTGTGAGTCTGGGAGCTTCTTCCACCACTGCAACCCCCACAAGTTGTTACATTCAGAGGTTTTTAGGCTTTATTTACTTGCACTGGAGCCCTGGGTTGTGCATCTGTCTTACTCCCCACTTGTTCCACCTGGTTTATCCTCATGCAAATGAGGGACCGCCAGGTCCACCAGCTGCTATCTTGACTGCCCCAGTCCTCTAGCCGATGCCTTGCCATGAGTCCTCTCCATTCTGGTTGCCCATCTCCACCCCCTTACCAGTCTGGATGAATGTTTCTTCTTTAACTTCTTGGCTGTCAGACTTCCATATAGTTTGATTTTCTGGAAGTTGTGATTATTTTTTAAAAGATTTTATTTATTGATTTTTAGAGGGGGAAAAAGATAGAGGGGGAGAGAAATACCAATGTGGGGTAGCCTGTTGTGCAGCCCCTACTGGGGACCTGGCCTGCAACCCAGGCATGTGCCCTGACTGGGAATTGAACCAGCGACCCTTTGGTTCGCAGCCTGCACTCAATCCATTGAATTACACCAACTGGGTATTTTTTCTTTTAAAATTTTTGTCCTTCTTTTTAAAAAAATATATTTATTGATTATGCTATTACAGTTGTCCATTTCACCCCTCTTCACTCCACTTCATCCTACCCACATCCTCCCTCCCACATTCCCCCCCTATAGTTCATGTCCATGGGTCATGCATATAAGTTCTTTAGCTGCTACATTTCCTATTCTATTCTTACCCTCGCCTTGTCTATTTTCTACCTACCATTTATGCTACTTATTCTCTGCACCTTTCCCGCTGTCTTCCCCTCCCACTCCCCTGTTGATAACTCTCCATGTGATCTCCATTTCTCTGGTTCTGTTCCTGTTCTAGTTGTTTGCTCAGTTTGCTTTTGTTTTTGTTTTAGCTGTGGCTGTTAATAACTGTGAGTTTGCTGTCATTTTTGCTGTTCTTATTTTTTATCTTCTTTTCCTTAGATAAATCCCTTTAACATTTCATATAATAAGGACTTGGTGATGATGAACTCCTTTAACTTGACGTGATCTGAGAAGCACTTTATCTTTCCTTCCTTTCTAAATGATAGCTTTGCTCGATACAGTAATCTTGGATGTAGGCCCTTGCCTTTCATGACTTGGAATACTTCTTGCCAGCCCCTTCTTGCCTGTATGGTCTCTTTTGAGAAATCAGCTGACAATGTTATGGGAGCTCCTTTGTAGGTAACTGTGTTCTCTTCTCTCACTGCTTCTAAGATTCTCTCCTTCTGTTTATCTTAGGTAATGTAATGATGATGTGCCTTGGTATGTGCTTCTTTGGGTCCAGCTTCTTTGGGACTCTCTGAGCTTCCTGGACTTCCTGGAAGTCTATTTCCTTTGCCAGACGAGGGAAGTTGTCCTTCATTATTTGTTTAAATAAGTTTTCAATTTTGTGTTCTTTCTCTTCTCCTTCTGGTACCCTTATAATTCGGATGTTGGAACGTTTCAAGATGTCCTGGAGGTTCCTAAGCCTCTCCTCATTTTTCCGAATTCTTGTTTCTTCATTCTTTTCTGGTCGGATGTTTCTTTCTTCCTTCTGGTCCACACCATTGATTTGAGTCCCAGTTTCCTTCTCATCACTATTGGTTTCCTGTACATTTTCTTTCGTTTCTCGTAGCATAGCCTTCATTTTTCCATCTAATTTTTGACCAAATTCAACCAATTCTGTGAGCTTCCTGATTACCAGTGTTTTGAACTGTGCCTCTGATAGGTTGGCTATCTCTTTGTTGCTCAGTTGTATATTTTCTGGGGCTTTGATCTGTTCTTTCATCTGGGCCATTTTTTTTTTTTTTTGTCTTGGCATGCCTGTTACATAAAGGGGCGGAGCCTTAGGTGTTCATCAAGGTGGTGTAACACTGGTCGCTGCGCTGTGATGCTGTACATGGGGGAGGGACCGAGAGGGAGCAATGGTGTTTACTCCACTCTCTGCCAGATTTCAGTCACTCCTTCCACTACCCACAATCAAATTGGGCCCCTCTAGTGCTGATTTCCAAGTGGGTGGGCTTGTGCATGCTCTAGACCCCTGTGGGTCTCTCCGACGACCTCTCCTGTGAGGCTGGGAGTTTCTCCTGCTGCTGCTTCAACCCCCATGGGTATTTTCAATCAGAGTTTTGAGGCTTTATTTCCCCCATGGGGGAGCCCTGGGTTGTGTGGTCATCTTTGCTCCCGTGCCATTCCCCCCAGTTTATATATGCGTGAATGTGGGGCCACAGAGTCTGCTAGCTGCAGCCTGACCTGCCCTGTTCCACAATCCGCCCCCTCACTGGGTCCTCCATCCACAGCGTTGCCGCGAGTTCTCTCTGCTCCACTGCCCATCTCTGCCCCTCCTACAGGTCTGGATGAATGTTTCTTCTTTATCTCCTTGGTTGTTAGACTTCCATACAGTTCAAGTTTCTGTCAGTTCTGTTTGTTTTTTGTTTTTAAATTGTTGTTGTTCTTCTTCTTTTGGTTGTGCGAGGAGGCACAGTGTGTCTACCTATGCTTCCATCTTGGCCGGAAGCCCTCTGTTTTTGTCCTTTTTTTGGTTGTGCAAGGAGGCAAAGTGTAGATACCTATGCCTCCATCTTTGCCAGAAGTCTATTTGTAATGGTTTTTAAAAGGTTTTGTTGAAAGACAATGCAACAAGTTTGAGAGGGACCTGCACGCATTGTTTTCCCTTCATTTTCTATGAACAAATCTCAGGAAATACAATGATAGAAAATGCTATCTTGTCTTTTCAGGTTGAGGCTAGTGTTAACAATTGGTAGTCTATTGAGTTGATATACTGTCTCTATTCAGAAATTAAACATTAGTATGTAAATGAATGTTCTGTATATAAAACATTCTTTACAGATTCTTTTTTGGTCAGTCTTGATAAACACTAACTTATACTAACTTATATCCAAAAAAAAAAAAATGCATTTCCCCATCTATTTACCTATGTGTGTCTCTTTCCTTTTTGGTATCTTTAACTTTTTCCATTCCCATGATCCTCTTGGCCTTTGATTTCAGAGGCATACAAAGCTCAGTAACTTTGAGGCAGGATAGTAAGAAGCTAGGAGAATTCCTTGGCAAGTGGAATGGGGAAACTGAGACAAAATAATTAAACAAGGTCAAATAATTTGACCAATTTACAGCCATCTAGTGAGTCATAAGACCTTATCTTCCCTAACCAAAGACACCTGAGAACAAATGGTTTATACCTTTCCTCCTTAACCAGAAAATACATAGCTTAAATCACCCTAGTTGGGGAGGTAGGTAACAGAGACCCAATTAGTGCCACTCATACCAGATAAACCCAAAGATGGATGAAGTCGGGAGAACAAATAACAAAGTAATTGATTAGAGCCAGACCAACTCAAGATAAAAATAAAACATTAAAGCTGACTAGAGAATGATCCCAAACTCCCCTATACACTCATTTTGATGAGGAAACACCTGGAAAACTAATAAATATTTTGTTAAGACCCTCTCCTGAGACCTCCCCTAGGATTCCCACTCATAGAAGAAAGAGAAAAACCTCAAGACAAAGGAGGCAAGCATGGGCTTTCTCCCCGGAGCCTACCCATGCTTTTCTTCTCTCTCAAGTATGCATCTTTACCTTTCTCTCCTAAACTCTAAGGGCCCCCACGGGACTTGCAACCAGGGGAGCAGTGGTCAGCAGCAGCTTATCCTGGGCTTCCTTTGATCCTGTTCTCAAGAACTCCTTTTCTTTGATTTCCCAGTGAGCTAACAGCAGCCCTCCCTTGGCCCACTCCTTTCCTATAACGTTTCTAGGTAGCCAAAGCAGAGCATCACATAGTTTTTCTCGTGTTGCTTCTTCTATCCCAAGTTCTTCCTGTGTTTCACTGTCCCCAGCTTTAATAAATATAATCTCAATATCACCTGGACTTGTGTTGTGAAATCTTGCCTGCATGAATTCAAGAACCCATCCACTACAAGCTGACCCAAGGCAGACCTACTCTGGGCCAGTGTCCCATCTGGTGACAACTTCACCGATATATTCCAGTATACAAAATTATATTTTATTGAAAAATGCCAACCTGTTGTTAGCTAACTCCATTGAAGGCTCCCCAAAACCTGTATGTATGTATGTATGTATGTATTCATTTAACTTCATTGGGGTGACACTGGTTAACAAAATTATACATGTTTCAGGTGCACAATTCCACAACACAGCATCTGTGTAAAAACTTTTCTAGTAAAAAAGTTCCCCTTAGTACAACCCCCCCCACCCTGATACCTTGGACAGGAATAATAATTGACAGAACTAGATGGGTAAAAGAGCAAGGAAAATACGTGAACTATTATGATTTAAGCACAAGGGAACAAATACAAAGATCATCCCCTGCAAAGTGCATAAAGAAAGAACCTAGACAGGAAGATAGATGGCTGGGTTAGAAGGCCTGACCACATAGACCCTTTAATAGTTTACATATAACTGCTGACTAGTCTAGTGTATCTTTTTGACCTACGCCAAATTCTGAAAACTTTGTTAGACATCAAATGATCAATAGACATTTGAAACTTTGTACATGTAGTTACTTGTAATTGTCTGATTGATAGCCCTCCTGGTCAAAATAACTTTTGTTTAGTATAAACAAATCTGTAGAACTTCCTGTACATTTCCTTGTTATTTCTGTATAAACTTTTTTTGTTTGAGAAATCATGCCATGCACTTGTTCCTTTGATGTTATATAACAAATCCCTATAAAAATAAAACTTGATTAAACTCTTTGAGTTCAGTCAGACCCACAAGGGCTGGCCATTCTCTGGCATCAAACTTGGTGTCTGATCCCTTGTTTGTCGCCTGTGCCGTCCATCCTTTGGGGACCTTGGGACCCGCCGAGGCTGGACCCCAGCAGAAAAGATTATGTATTTATTTACTTTTATTTTGCTGTTACCATCAGGACATGAGATGTGAGTGTGTAGTGGCAATGGGCACATCAGTATTCCTAGATACAGAGGCCATTCTTCTGGGTAACTGGATGCATCAGCAGATTACTGCCCTGTGTTCTGCAACTTCACTGTGTGAGGCCGAATTCAATTGTCCAGTGGTGGACTCCTGATTTCAGCCCTCTATATTTTCCAGGGGGTTGGAAAATATCTATTTCCTTGTATTACTTTCCTTTGTGTCTGGTGTACCTGGAATGACTTCTATTTCTTATGTTGAAATCTGATACAGTTTGTCTCTATAAACTGTAACATCTTTAAGGCAGAAATAAGAGAGAAAATGCAGACAACTGTAATTGAACAACAATTAAAAATAGATATTTTATTTTTTTATTCTTGGAACTTACCATAGAGCTGGCTTTCACAAAATAAATGACCGGTTCACTGGATGAGCCAATAATGGCTCCAAATTATATATCACACTAAACACAAACTTCCTCTTGATGCTCCAACTCCTCTTTAATGCCCTCCTTCCTTATCTGGCTAACATTGTCTCTTCCAATGCTTCAGTCTAATGATTCTAGCCAAATATTCTGTAAATATATATATATCTTGCTTCTTCCCCTCTCTCTTTCTTCCATTGGCTGCTCTGGTCTGCAGTGTCTCCTTCCTCTCAACTCACATTTACCATCCCTGGAAAGAAATGACTTATTAATCATAGTTCATAATAAATAATACACTGATGTTCAATGATGGAAAGAAAGTATGTTTCAGGTACTTTCTGGCATTATAGTTTGTCTCTTTCTATTGTGTAGGAATAGTTCTGACTACCCGTAAAAAAAACCCTAGCTAATTATAGTTAACTATATAGTTAAAGTAATAAAGGTTAATTTTAATTTTTGTTTTATAACTAAAAGTATGGAGGCTTCAAGAATGTTTGGGGCAGCTTCATGCGATTCTCTTGATTTTTCCCTCATGGATGCAAATGACAACCCCAAATCCAGGTATTATACCTGCATTCAAGGCAGAGATAAGAAAGAAGAGAAATAGGGCCAGCCATGCCTGTGTCTTTTATAGGGAGAGCAAAAATCTTCCTAGAAACTACTCAGCACATGTCAACTTCTATCTTATTTATGAGGAAGAGCCAGGTGGCCACCCCTTGCTACAGCAGATTCCAGAAAAGCAACTTTTCCTAGATGTTGAAAGTAGAAAGAAGAAAGTTGGGAAAATGGCTAGGGGATTAGCCAAAGTGACTATCATATTATCTAACTCATTTAACCCATCATTATTCTTTGTACAAGCTCTAGGCCTCATATTTTCCATGGTTTCTGGAGGTGCTACCACCATGCTGTGTACTGGAGTGTAAAGATTACCAGTTATATGGACAATCAAGAATCAATGTAATGGAGGAGGAGAAAACCAAGATGGAGGCATAGGTAGACACACTGCACCTCCTTGCAGAACCAAAAGAAGGACAACAACAATTTAAAAACAAAAAACAACCAGAACTGACAGAAAATTGAACTGTACGGAAGTCTGACAACCAGGGAGATAAAGAAGAAACATTCATCCAGACCTGTAGGAGCTGGGAGGAGACGGGCAGCTGGGGCAGAGGGTTCGTGGCAATGGCAATGTGTCTGGACCCAGAGACATGGTGGACTGTGGAGCAAACGGGGCAGGCAGTGCAACCGCTAGCAGACCCTGCGGCCCCGCATTCGCACACTGATAAACCGGGAGGAACAGTGGGGGAGTGAAACAGACCACGCAACCCAGGGCTCCAGTGTGGGGAAATAAAGCCTCAAACCTCTGATTGAAAACACCCGTGGGGGTTGGGGCGGCAGCAGGAGAAACTCCCAGCCTCACAGGACAGGTCGTTGGAGAGACCAACAGGGGCCTAGAGCATGCACAAGCCCACCCACTAGGGAATCAGCACTAGAGGGGCCCAATTTGATTGTGGGTAGTGGAGGGAGTGACTGAAATCTGGCAGAGAGCAGAGCAAACACCATTGCTCCCTCTCCGCCCCTCCCCTATGTACAGCACCATAGCACAGTGACCAGCATTACCCCGCCCCGGGGAACACCTAAGGCTCTGCCCCTTTATGTAACAGGCGTGCCAAGACAAAAAATAAAAAATGACCCAGATGAAAGAACAGATCAAAGCTCCAGAAATAATTCAATGAAGCAGCGAACAGATAGCCAACCTATCAGATGCACAGTTCAAAACACTGGTAATTAGGATGTTCACAGAACTGATTGAATTTGGTCGCAGATTAGATGAAAAAATGAAGGCTATGCTAAGAGAAACAAAGGAAAATGTACAGGGAACCAATAGTGATGAGAAGGAAACTGGGACTCAAATCAATGGTGTGGACCAGAAGGAAGAAAGAAACATCCAACCAGAAAAGAATGAAGAAACAAGAATTCAGAAAAATGAGGAAAGGCTTAGGAACCTCCAGGACATCTTGAAACGTTCCAACATCCGAATTATAAGGGTGCCAGAAGGAGAAGAGGAAGAACACAAAATTGAAAACTTATTTAAACAAATAATGAAGGACAACTTCCCCAATCTGATAAAGTAAATAGACTCCCAGGAAGTCCAGGAAGCTTGGATAGTCCCAAAGAAGCTGGACTCAAAGAAGCACACACCAAGGCACATCATAATTATATTACCTAAGATAAACAGAAGGAGAGAATTTTAGAAGCAGTGAGAGAAAAGGACACAGTTACCTACAAAGGAGTTCCCATAAGACTGTCAGCTGATTTCTCAAAAGAGACTTTACAGGCAAGAAGGGGCTGGCAAGAAGTATTCAGAGTCATGAAGGGCAAGGACCTACATCCAAGATTGCTGTATCCAGCAAAGCTTTCATTTAGAATGGAAGGGCAGATAAAGTGCTTCCCAGATAAGGTCAAGTTCAAGGAGTTCATCATCACCAAGTCCTTATTATATGAAATGTTAAAGGGATTTATCTATGAAAAAGAAGATAAAAAATAGAAACAGTAAAAATGACAGCAAACTCAGTTATGAACAGCCACAGCTAAAGCAAAAACAAAAGCAAACTGAGTAAACAACTAGAACAGGAACAGAACCAGAGAAATGGAGATCACGTGGAGGGTTATCAACCGGGGAGTGGGTCAGGAGAGAGGGGGAAAAGGTACAGAGAATAAGTAGCATAAATGGTAGGTAGAAAATAGACAGGGGGAGGGTAAAACAGTGTAGGAAATGTAGAAGCCAAAGAACTTATAAGTATGACCCATGGACATGAACTATAGGGGGGGAGTGTGGGAGGGAGGGGGTGGGCAGGATGGAGTGGAGCGAAGTGGGGGAAATAGGACAACTGTAATAGCATAATCAATAAATATATTAAAAAATAAGAATCAATGTAATAAATTCCCCACCATTGTCTAAAATGGAGTAGATTGGAAGTGACGAAAACACACTCACCAAGTTCAGTCTTGCACAAAAGCAATAACATTAACAGGAAAGGCATGAGTTTCTTTGAGAGGCATTTCACTACTATCAGGTGAGGGTCATTGGCCTCTTTCAACATCACAACCTTAATAACATTTGTTTTCTGTTTATTATAATATGCCCATTTAAAGCATATGTCGAGGGAACCAAGATGGCGGCGTAGGTAGACACACTGCGCCTCCTCGCACAACCAGAACTGACAGAGAATCGAACAGCAAGGGGGACCGACACCAAGGAAACAGAAAATAATCATTCATCCAGACTGGTAGGAGGGGCAGAGACGGGCACCGGGGTGGAGAGGGCTCGCGTGGCTGTGGCGGGACTGAGACTGGCGGAGTGTGGGACAAATGGCGCAGGCAGTCCGAGCACTAGCAGACCCTGCGGTCCCACATTTGCACAGATAAACCCAGAGGGCCGGACTCAGAGTGGCGGAGAGTGGGGCAGGCAGAGTGGCGGGTAGCACCTTGCGGCACCACATTCGCCCACAGATAAACCTGACGAACCGCGGGCAGCGAAGCAGACCGCTGTGCAACCCAGGGCTCCAGCTCGGGGAAATGAAGCCTCAAACCTCTGATTGAAAGCGCCCCTGGGGGTTGGGGCGGCGGCAGGAGAGACTCCCAGCCTCACAGGAGAGGTTGTTGGAAAGACCCACAGGGGCCTAGAGTGTGCACAGGCCCACTTACTCGGGAACCAGCACCAGAGTGGCCCAGTTTGATTGTGGGTATCGGAGTGGAAGATTGAAATCCGGAGGAGAGTGAGGCGGGCGCCATTGCTCCCATTCGGCCCCTCCCCCACGTACAGCATCACAGCGCAGCAACCAGCGTTACCCCGCCCCGTGAACACCTAAGGCTCCGCCCCTTAAAGTAACAGACGCGCCAAGACAAACAACAAAAAAAAATGGCCCAAATGACAGAACACTTCAAAGCTCCTGAAAAAATACAACTAAGCGACGAAGAGATAGCCAACCTATCGGATGCACAGTTCAAAGCACTGGTTATCAATATGCTCACAGACTTGGTTGAATCTGTTCGAAAAACAGATGAAGAAATGAAGCCTATGCTAAGAGAAACAAAGGAAAATGTACAGGGAACCAATAGTGATGAGAAGGAAACTGGGACTCAAATCAATGGTGTGGACCAGAAGGAAGAAACAAACATCCAACCAGAAAAGAATGAAGAAACAAGAACTTGGAAAAATGAGGAGAGGCTTAGGAACCTCCAGGACACCTTGAAACGTTCCAACATCCGAATTATAGGGGTGCCAGAAGGAGAAGAGGAAGAACAAAAAATTGAAAACTTATTTGAACAAATAATGAACTTCCCCGATCTGGCAAAGGAAATAGACTTCCAGGAAGTCCAGGAAGCTCAGAGAGTCCCAAAGAAGCTGGACCCAAGGAGGAACACAACAAGGCACATCATAATTACATTACCCAAGATTAAACGCAAGGACCTACATCCAAGATTACTGTATCCAGCAAAGCTATCATTTAGAATGGAGGGGAAGATAAAGTGCTTCTCAGATAAGGTCAAGTTAAAGAAGCTCATCATCACCAAGCCCTTATTATATGAAATGTTAAAGGGAGTTACCTAAGAAAAACAAGATCAAAAATAGGAACAGTAAAAATGACAGCAAACTCACAGTTATTAACGACCACACATAAAACAAAAACGAGAGCAAACTAGGCAAACAACTAGAACATGAGGGTTGTCAATAAGGGAGTGGGAAGGGGAGAGGGGGGTAAAGGTACAGAGAATAAGTAGCATAGATGATAAGTGGAAAATAGACAGGGGGAGGGTAAAAATAGTGTAGGAAATGTAGAAGCCAAAGAACTTATAAGTATGACCCATGGACATGAACTATGGGGGGGGAATGTGGGAGGGAGGGGGATGGGCAGGATGGGGTGGAGTGGGGGGGGAAATGGGACAACTGTAATAGCATCACCAATAAATATATTTAAAAAAAATAAAATAAAGCATATGTCAATTCTTTAAAAAATGTATTTTTATTTTTAAATTACATTCTACATTCAATATTATTTTGTATTAATTTCAGGTGTAAAGCACATGGATGAGACAATTATACACTTCACAAAGTGTCCTCCTGATATTTCCAGTACCCACCTGGCACCATAAATAGTTATTATGATATTCCCAGTGTCAATTCTTAATGTTAGCTTTTTAGGAAACAGCATACCATTTGCATGGTTAGTCAGTACAAGCATCCGTTTTTTGTGTATAACCTTTGTCTTGAGCTTAAACACGTTTGTGAAGAGGAATAAAATGTTGGTTCATACAACGTTGTTGAAAGAAAAGTGGCAACATGTAGTTTGAAAGATTTGAGCCATCATTTGTGACAAGTACATGAATGTCACAAAGCTGAAATGTTTAGTCAGAGAGTTCTGTCTCTTATCCCAAAGAGACTATCCTTAAAGATCAGGATTAGCCTTAAGATGAGCAGATGAGGTTCCCATTTTAAATTTCTCCTCCCTACTGTTCCTCTAGTATTATTATCATGAAATCATGTTAAAATGAATCTTAAAGCAGGATTGATGGAGGTGGCTAACACAAGGAATCCCAAAAGTAAACTCTGAAGAAGAACCAGATTTCTCTTTATGGCTGGAGGGTGGCTAAGCAGAGTTGAAATGGGGAAGGAGAAAAGGCTTTGATGAATTGTGTGCAGTGACTCCCAGGCTTCTTTTTAAGTACCATCTGACAGATGCCCATGAGTGCCGGTCATTCAGGTCAACCAGTGCTGCCTAGGGCTTTGGGGCTGGCCACTGACTGCAGAAGGGCCCTGAGCAGATTATCAGAAGCAGTGCTTCTGTGATAATCACACCCTGCCCTCTGGTAGAAATTAGATATTACAGCCTTTACTAATCACAGGCTCGTGGTGCTGGTGCCCTCCCAACAGTAAACAGCTTTGAGACAGCAGCTGGAAATTGGGGTAGTAAAGTAAATCCAGAAGAGTCTCATCAAGCAGTTCTTGCCCATTAAATGAAAATAAAATATCATATTTGTGAAGTTCTATGGAAGGAAAAAATTGAAAGGATAGCTCAAGTTCCTTAGTAAAGAGAATTTTGCTATCAAAACACCACCACATCAGCCACAGTTAAAACAAAAATGCAATGAGGAAAAGAACTTGAAGTGTTTATGTTTACTTCAAGTTTTCAAATTAGAGTATCATGTTCCTTTGGGTTGTCAAACTCTCTCTTTCTCTCCTGATTCTTATCAATGCAGTGGCTGATAAACTCCTTTCTTTAGAAGTAGAGTGACTATGCCAAAACTAACATTTTTTCTTTTCTGAGATCTTCATTGCTTGTATGATTCCTGGAAATCACAAGCATATCTAGTTCAAGTTCTTTAGTCCATAGACACCCATATCTGATTTTAAAACTATCATGTAAAATGTCTGCGGAGTACCATTGAACTATCTTCGTTTATAAGTCATTTGACCCTACGTTAAACGAGTGTGAACACTTCTCAGAGGTCAGCCAGGCCAACAAATTTCTCATCTCAACCAGAAGCTCTCCATACAGCGTCTTTGACAAATTTCCTCTCCTTTCAGCTCGGGTTTTGGTGACTTGGTACTCACTGTTTCGTGAGTAACACCATTTGAACATCACCCAACCTTCTGCTTACCTAGTTCCATCTTTTAGAATATACAAAATGTTTATTACATGAGCTGGGCCTGCACATCAAATAGTTGAATGTCAGATGACAGGAGAAAAAAGTTCACACTGAATGCAAGTCTCCATATCACTACAAAGTTCAAATTTTGTCCTGATTGCCCTTACTTCTTCCTTCTTATCTCTCTCTGGCTGATCTCTTTCCTTCCTTCTTTCCTTCGGTTGGAGAAAACATGATGAAATCAAGAGGCACAGGAACACAAAACTCCTTTATCTCTGGTGCTGTGTAACAAACTGTGTAACATACTACCCGTTTTCCTTCCCTATGCCTTCTGACCTTGCCATACAGATTCTTTTTAATTTTTAAAAAATTTAATGATTACAGTTGACATACAATATTATATTAGTTTCAGGTGTATAACATAGTGATTTGACATTTGTATAATTTACAGTATGATCGCCCCATAAAGTCTAGTACCCATGTGACCCCATACATAGGTATTACAATATTATTGACTGTATTGTCTATGCTGTATTTTACATCTCTGTGACTAGTTTTATAACGGCCAATTTGTACTTCTTAATCCCTTCCCCCTTTCACCCCTCCCCACCTCCTATGCCATCTGGCAACCATCAGTTTGTTCTTTGAATCTATGAGTTTGTTCCTGCTCCCCAACCCTGATTTGTCGCATTCTATGTGTGTGTGCGCGTGCGTGCAATCATTTCTGATCAAATTCTAACCTCAACCTTGAGCTCCATTTCCCAGTAGGGGAATGAGAGGGTAACAATACAAATCTCAATTCCAAACGAGGAGTTTGGCTCAAATGTCTCATTTGTCCAAAAGGTGGGTCCAAGACCAGCAACATTTGGGACCTCACCAGACCTCAGCCTACAGCACAGAGTGAGCTTTGCACTCTGGCCGCCAGGGGTAGCACGTGTTCAACCCAGCAAGTTTCCGGGGGAGGGCGTGGGCGTGGGCGTGGGCGTGGGCGTGGGTGAACAGCTACAGGGCTGGATGTTCCTGTCTCTTAGGGCCGCGCTGGTCGCGTTGGAGGACATGGGTGACAAGTATGCTAGTCTTCGTCGGGCCCAGCTGCATCTGGATTTCATCCACGCTAACTCGTGAGTGACTTGGGAGAGGCTGAACAGTGGAGGGTCTCACAGTGAAAAGTCTGGTGTATCTAGCGAAATGGCTGATTTGAAAAAAAAAGTGAACTTGGTATCATCGACTTAATGGAAATATTTATTTATTTAAAATTGTTTATGTTTAAAAAAATGATAAAAGTGGTAAAGATACATATTCAGGGCCAGACTAAGTTCCCCCTTCCCCCCCATTAACACTAAGTGGTAGGGGTAGCTACCATATATGGTAGCTATCCATATATGTTTTAATACATATAAAAACCATGTATTATAGGCCAGCAAAACCTTCATTCCACCCAAGTTGCCTGTCTCTAGTGATTTCCCTGCCCCATGTACTGACATTTTAGAGATGAGAGTTGCCTCCAGAGAACAATTTGTAGTTATTGATTCCAGCGTCTGTGGCCTCCAGAGGCTTTCCAAAAATGTAACCTTTCTGAGGATAGAATTCTCACATTTTAGTTATTACAGAGGCACTCTCTTCTGTGTCAGGTACGGATGCCTTTTGGCTACTGATAAGGTGTTATTTCAGATTCTCAGATTGCTGAGGAAGATGACAGAATTTTTCTCATCCATCTGTAATTTCCAACACAGCAAAGCGTAGAAGCTAGTACTGGGTAATTCACAGTGGTATGTTGTTTTTTGGGGGGGAGGGGTATCTTTTAGTAATTTGGATTTACTAAAGGTACTAATATAAGGCTTTCTCATCTCATGGCACACCTAACCTGATTATTAAAATTCTGCAGCACACCAAAAAATATATATTTGTTGCCAATTGACAAAAAAATAGGTATAATTTTAATTCATTCATGGTGGACGGCCATTGTTGTGTGGGCTGTTGTTATTTTTTAATTGGACAGTCTAAGGGGAAAGAGGTCAGTGCCTCTGACTAAATAGTCAGGTACTGTATATTTTAAAAGGTGTTGTGGCAACACTGGTTGAAAATTCCTCATATAAGGTATGTAAAAGATTTGAAACCATAGAAAGTGTAGAGAAAACCAGGGAAAACTGGCCTTGCTGTGTGGGACAGTGCAATTTTTACAGAAAATAGACTAAAACAGGCAATATTCAGCAGATATTTAGTTTTTATTTCTCTGTCGTGGAGAATAATTCAAGCTGGAAGGAATGGGGCAGATAATTAAGAATTAACAGAGGTGAAAGACAAGTGAAGAAATAGCAATTTTGAGTTCAGTTTTAGAAACATTTTAAGCTGAGTGCTGGAAGGGCTGTGAACTTTCTGTTGGGAGGGAAGGTTGCACAGCCTCCTCAGTTTTGTTGAGTTTCTGGAAGTCTTATTGCCTTCCAGCTTCCGCCTCCCCCAAACCTCTCCATTGTCAGTGGTTTGGTAACTAAATAACGAAAGCAACAGCAACATGAATCAACTGAGAACTGAAGTGGAGCTAGAACAAAATCAGATACAAATTGGTATCTTCTCACCTCCCCTAGCTAGTAAAAACAGGAGTGACTTTTTAGTTCTCCTTGCTTAACTGCCCCACCCCCACAACCCTCATGAACCCATCCATTGTCAGCGAGTCCCCCTTGTGCTCTAGGGAGGTCTCAAATTCGTCTATTCCTTCATCTCCACTGCCACCAGCTGGTCCAGACCACTGCCATCTCCCTTCTGGACTCCTCCATGTAGCCTCTACACTGGATTCTGTGCTTCCTATTCTTGCTCCCCTATGGTCCATTTTCCTGAAGCTGTCAGTGGAAGCTTTTAACAAAAGTGAACCAGATATGTCCCTATTCTTAAAACACGACAGTGGTTTTCAGGTGCATGTAAACCGAGTGCAGCCCTTAACCGTAACCTGGCCATCTCACATCTCAACGTGATCGCCCATTTCACTATAGCCACAGCAGATTGTCCTCCTTGGCTCTTTTCTGCTTCAAGGTCTTTGCACCTCCTGCTGTTGCTGGAGAGTTTCCACTCTGGCTCTGCGAAGGGCCACGTTCTTCTCGTCCTTCAGGACTCTGTTGAATGCTTTCTATCAAGAGGGTCTCTTGCTGACCCATGCCTTCTCCATGCCAGCATCTTTTCCCCATCTGCCTTCCTTCATTGCACCTAATCACAACATCATCATCTTAATGAGTTTGCTGACTTGTGTATTTTCCATATCCCCCACTAGCTTGAGCCCCCAAAGGGTAAAAACCATGTTCCCCCACACTGGCACACGACAGGCAGACAGGAAAACCTCTTGAGTGAAATGGTACAGAAACTTGTATAGCATTTATTTTTGTCAGTGATTGCGGTGACTTCCCTGCAGGATTGTTTGAATGTTTGTCTATCCAATCATGTGTTTTAAATTTATTAGAAAGGTTTGTGGTTTAAAAGCTGCTTTTATAACGTGTATTACCAACACATCTCTCTTGCTTTATTTGAGACTTTTACATATCGGCTTTCTTTTGAGTGAAGACCTTTTTGCAACAATAGTATTCAGTAGTTTTTTAAAATTACAAACTTGAAAGCAGACGAGTGAAGAAAGCCCTCATTGGCATGTGTTTAAAGTTTAAAATTCCATAAAAATGATTGTATATACTTAAAAAAATAAGTTTTCAGCCAATCTGTTGTCCTGTGGCCTAAGGTATTAAAATCTCTGAGACATTGCAGATGATCCTTCCTTTTGTACACAGGAGCAGATACATTTTTTTTGATAAAGGGTGTCTATTGCTTTGCTCTGTTTTTACTAAATATGAAAAGAAAATTGCATGCTGAATCTCCCCTTAATGCTGCGCTAAAGTTGCTGATTGAAATATCCACATTGGGAAATGAAAAGCAAGTGTGAGATCCTGAAGGAAGCCCGATATCACCCACAGATGACTATTCAGCCTTCAGAGTGTAAATAGTGATGGCTATGTAGCATGTTCTGTTACCCAGGGACTGGCACTAGGGGGTGGGGACAGAGTGACTGCAGTAATTTGTGAGGTTGTTTAAGGAGCAGGCTTTTCAGAGGGGAAAAGATTCTACGGAACATTATAGATTATGGAGGCAAACAGGGTGTCCTGCCAGTACCTGCAGTTGGAATCTGAGGGCTTTTTTGTGGGCCAGGGTTTTGATCATGATTTTTCAGAAGTAATTTGGCCTTAAAAATTACATATATATTTTTAATGAAAAAAATATTTGAAAAAGCTTGAGCAAATGTTTACAAAGCAGTTTCAAATGTCAGCATTTGCTCTACTGTGCAGTGAGGCCCGCTAAGTCTTCATTTCACTAGGCGTAGAAAAGCTGTTTTGGCAACTGTGTTCCTAGCCCTGGCTTTGTAATGAAATGCATCTACTTCAGAATCCTGAGGGGGCTGAGAGAGACGTTTGTGGAATAAACTCCTGAATTGATTATCCGTCTGGACCTGGAGAACATTTGTCTGCAACTTTCTTGAAACTTACACTGATTCCAGAGTTAGTTTAACTTTGGCTTTCGCTCTATTTTTTTCATCAGCACCACGCACAGTTTCCTTTTTGGAGCGCTGGCGGAGTTGCTGGACAATGCAAGGTGAGGCTTGTCCATGGACAAAGGTTATTGTGGGAACCTCATGACAGAAATCAAGTCTTGTTATATTTAAAGATGAAAAGATAATGTCATCTTTTCCCACTTGCAATATTTTGTGAATTGATTTACTACAAAAACAATATTTTTATAGGAAAAAGAACAAGTGAAAGGAGAAATTATTCACTTTAGAGTTCTCTCTCTACAGGAGGTAGGGGTTGCAGCTGTCGGTTTCTGCCCACAGCAGCTCTGAAGCAAGGCTCCTTTTGTATCCATTAGTCCTTTGTCCTCCTGAATGTCCATTTGCAGCAACTTGATATGTATAGCTCTGAAAGAACAAATCTCAACTTTGACATTTGTTACTCTGAAAGAACGCATTTGTCTATTTTGCCAACTGCCTTCTCCTCTGAAGTTGTCTCACTCATTCATTCAACAATGGTGGGCCGGTAAAATCAGAATGTAGAACAGAACAATGGGAACAGTTTACATAGCAGAGGGTGATTGAGTGATTGGCAAAGAAAGATTGACTTCAGACTCGGAGTGAGAGGAACGTGATCAATAGAGCAATTCTTGTCCTGGTTGAGTGGCTCAGTTGGTTGCAGTGCCACCCAGACACCAAAAGGTTGCGGGTTTGGTCCCCAGTCGGGCCACATATGGGAGGCAACCCGCAGATGTTTCTCTCTCATGTCTATGTTTCTCTCTGTCTCTCTCTCTCCCTCTCTCAAATCATTAAATATATACGCAGCCCCTGGCCAAGTCTGGCCTGTCTCACGTTTGTTTGATTCATAGTGAGAGTTCACACAGAGTTTATAAAGAAAAGGAAGAAAGGAAGGAATGGTTTGCGAAGTTTAAGAAATAGGAGGTGCCATGTGAAAAATCTGGGTACCCCATATCTGTTTAGAAGTAGCAACTTGAAGTCGCATTCCTCATGGGGATCAGGGGTGTAGCAGGGGCTCTCTTGGGACTGGCCTGTGCCTTCAGCTTTGCCATTCCTAACGGCCCCAGAGCCAGCCTGAACAACTCAGCTCCTCTGTCTTTGGTGGACACTGGACTTTTGCCCCCACTGCTTAGCTGCTAGTATTTGACATGAAATGGAGCTGCTTTACAGACTTATTCAAGATGCTGGGTAGGTCTTATAAGGAAGGCCTTTATATTGTCCCTGTGTTATTAAAAATTATGTCATTTTATTCAAGGTTTTGATGATTTTCCTGTAGCTGTCAGAAGTACAACTGGAAGACATTAAAGAAATGCTGTAAAAGGAAAAGAAAAATAAGTGGCAGTATAGGAAGGTGTGGTTAGGAGCCTCTGCCAAATCCAGCAGCTGTTCAGAGAGAAGTTAACCTGGGCTAAATTACAAGGTCTTAATATGCTATAAAGGTGAATTATTGTTCTATGCCTTGTACCCCTGGAATTTCTGTGTAAGGAAACTGTTTCTCTTAAAACTTTCAGTACAGTGGCATTTATTGAGCACCTATTGTGTACATGGTACTTTGTAAAATGTATAATTACATAATGGAAATAAGGATACCTAAGTTTCATGTGATTGTGGTGAGGATTAGAAGAGAATCCTTCTAATATTCAAAATAAAAATAGTTCAAAAATATTTCTTTCATTGCTTACCTGACACATAGAAATTGCTCAAGAAATGGCGGTGCTAACATCAGAATTTCTGGAGCTTAGAAGGAGCGCTTGGTTAGAGAAAGGAGCTAAGGAGCTAACTTTGAAACTAGGCATGTATAACAAGTACAGTGCACATATTCAGTTTTATATGGGGTAGTTTGGGGTTGGAATTGTTGGAAATTTGTGGAGAGACTCAGATTTTCCCATACAACTGACTGGTGGTTTTTTTTTTTTTTTTTTTTTTTTTTTTTTTTTTTTTTTTTTTTTTTTTATTGTGAGCATCCTTTTATGTCCTCTTCCACATCTAAGACATTATTTCTCATTATTTTTTCTCCTTTCTCTCATACCTTTGCTACTGAAGCCAGGATCTTTTGGGTCTTTCTCCTTTCTTTTTTAAATTTTTACTTTAAAAATGCACAAATAATATCTGTGAATTATAGAAAAGTAAGAGAAAACAAAAAGAGAAACTCACCCAGCAATCTTATAACAAGAGTGCGGGTCCACATACTTCGTTGTAGGAGGCCAGATAGGAAGTATTTTCACCTTTGTGGGCCATGCATTCTCTGCTGAAATGACTCAACTCTGCCATTGCCGTGTGAAGGCAGCCACAGACGAGATGTCAGTAAAGGGAGTGACCGTGTTCCAGTTATTTACAAAACCAGTTGGTGGGCCAGGTTCAGCCCATTGGCTATATGGTTTTCCCAATGTCTGACTTATAGAAAACCACTGCTAACATTTTCATTTCTTTAATTACAGATATGCACATGTATACTATGTATGTTTTTAAAAATGTGTTTATACAGTACATTATTGCTTAGTAATTTGCTGTTTCTTTTTAATTAAAAAAAATTAAAATATATCATGGAAATTGTTGTCTGACTTCTGGATTATTCTCCAATCAGTTTTTAAAAACATTTGTATCTACTTTGTTAGGCTTTTCATGAAAGTACCATTAATTCCATCTATTTTTTAACTCTCTGAGTTTCAGGCTTTGTAACATTCTCAAATTATGAGTGATCATAGGTCTTAGTATATAAATGCAGAGTGAAACATTTTAGTAATTAGGTTGTTCCTGAGGCAATTTAAGTGGATTTCTTTATTGTTTGTTGCATGATAATAGGTTATACTTCACATAAGCAATTCAGATTAATATAATTAAAAAAATTCACATTGAAACAATGATATTTTTATATTGTTTCCAGAGATGCAGGGGCTGCAAGACTTGATGTGTTTTCAGGTGAGCAGATTTGCTTTCTTCTTTTCTTGTAATGGGAAAGCCTGAACTTATTTTGCTTTTATTTTATTTCATGAAATCCATCTTTATTTCATTCCATAGATCTTTAATGTAGTGTAAGTGCTTGGTGACCACAGTGACCCTGTGGGTTGCCAGGTTGAGAAAAATACACTGCAAGAGTGACATTGTTCACCTGTTAGAGGGCCCATTTACGAAATTAGCCCTTTCAGGGTTTTGTGAAAGTGTCAGTAATTTGGAACAGTCTGTCTGCCATGAGAAAACAGTTTTATTTTAAAAAGCATATTAGCCTAACAAGTATTTATAATTAAATAGACATCATTCTGAACTTGTCACAGTTTCCGAATGCACAAATGAATGTGCAGTGTGTTTGAGTGTCGTAAAGTTCACACCAATATGTGTTCTTCATTGACTTCATTTTTCGTCACCAAGTATTTATTGAACTTATTAGTTCATGTCACTACAATGTGATGCAGATGAAGGTAGGTCAGCCACCCTGTCCTATAGTTAACACTACTTAGGGAAACACGCGTGTTGTTAAAACTGATCCTCATTCCCAATTCTGTCAGATCTCCTGGAAATGTTGGCTAGTGGTCACAGGCTAAAGAATATGGTCCGTGATGGAAATCCATACCTATATTTAAAAAGCAACTCAGTTCAATTCAATTTTCTAAGTATTTGAGATCCTATGCATTTGAGTGCCTTGGGTTCACAAGGGAGAGAGGTCTGATGAAACATTATAAGTGACAATATTCTTCCCTTTCTACTCTCCAAGTTCTGAAAAGTGAGAAATACAAGAGTCTTTCTTTATTACTGATAAGTGCCAGGTTGGAGTATGGAGCTTAGTGTGAGAGAGCTAGCAGGCTTGATCAAACCCCACCAGTGGAGCCAGGCTTCCCCCTGGAGCTGGTGTGCCAGGAGGAGAGGGAGAGGACCTCGTGGCCTCTGCAGGCAGCTCACTCCTAAGAAGGAACATGAGACATCTGAACGGGGAGCCTCCCCAGATAATGAGCTCACTACTACAGGGGAAAAGTGAGTCAAGGGACTGAAAAGGGCCTCTTTAGTAACTCATTGAACTCCACTCCACACCGAAGGAAAGAGCAGTAGTGGAGAAGAAGTCATCTTCCCTTATCTATCCAGTTACAGAAAGTAAAATAGAGTAAGTGGCTCTTGCCCAGGAGGGACTTGGAGTATGGCAGTAACAAAGAGAAAGAATGCCTCGTGTTAAGAGCTAGGACTGGAAATATGGATGTGATTTGTGTCAAGTAGTATAGGAAGAAAAGAATATTCTTATCTGAGGCATTACTGTGAGAAGAAGAATAGAGTTAGACTAGTCAAGAGGTTCATTCATTTATTCAGTAACAAATAAGGGCCTATCATGAAAGAGCCAAGTAATTATTCTAGGTGCTGGGGATAGAGCATTGAGCAAGATACTTGATTAAGCCAGTGTCCTCATGAAGCATGCCTTCTAAGGGAGAGAGACAGTGAAGAAGCGAACAAATACATAACGCACCAGGCAGTGATGAGTGCTGAAAGGAAAAAAAACCAGAGCGGGATGAAAGAACAGAGAGTGATGGACAAGATGGACTGTTTTTCATGGGGTGATAAGGGAAATCAGCTAAACAGATGACTTCAGCAAAACCCTGAATGATGTGAAAGATCCAGTCATGTAGACACTTTGGGAAAAAGTATTCAGGGAACAATGACAAGGTAGGCTGACTAGAGCTAAGTGCTAGCTCCAAATGGATGATCACTTTGAATACCACACTGAGAATTTATTTTTTTCTTTCAGTAAACAGTGGACCATTGAATAACTTTGAGCAATGTCATTTGACAAGTTAGAAATGCTCTTTTGTCCTTTTTTAAAGATACTCCAGCAACAGCACACAGGACAGCCTGTAGAGGTGTGAAAGAAGGCATAGCCGGGAGGCGGGGCCATGGAATTGACCTAAGTAAGATTTCAGGAGGGTTTGAACTAGGGCAGTGAGCCTAGAAGTGGAGAAGGGAAAAGAGAATTAAACTGTGCTTCATTCAGATCACGTTGCTGATAAAGGGTTGAGAGGAATTGGGTGGAATCACAGAGTACAACAAATGTAGTCAGCACTCACACATTGTCTTTTTTTGTGTTTGTGACAGGACGCCAAGCAGGACAGGACAGTGTTTATCTCACGTTCTCCAGCACTTGTTATGGTCATGACAGCTAAAAAAGAATCTTTGCAATTTGCATTCAGAATGGCATTTTTTTCTTTAGGTTACATGGGTTTCGTGAAAAACTGAACTTGTGGTTTTGGTTTTATACTACGTTTTTATATTATAAAGTTTTTTTTAACTGAAGTAAACCATAATATGACCATAAACCTAGCAAATTAATTTTTCCAAACAAACAAACAAACAAACAAACAAACCAGGGCCAGGGGTTATGCACCAATAGATAGAATTGGTATGGGGTTGCATAGTTAATTGAGGTATTGGGCTAATTTTCAAATTATTTATTGAAGCCTCTGAATTAGTCTCCAGTCTAAGATTTTATTCAAGTAACTTGAGGGCTATACAACTCAAACTAAATATACATGTATCCATGGGTGTTTTATCCTTGTGTGTGTATTAGTTCTGGTAAACATGGTTATGCATTCAGTACATTTTTCTAGTGCTTACCAAGAGGCTGGCTGAGTGCTGAGTACACAGTGTGCCTGCTTTTAAGGAACTGGCATCCTAGCATAGGGGTGCATGGAAACTATGGTATGTATCTGCATTTGTATGAGTAGAGGATCCATAGCTTTCATCATAGCTCTGAGGCAGCTTTATTCCAAAGAGTGTAACTGCTAGTCTGAAAGAGAAATAGATGTGTGAATAGGTATTTAAATATACTGTGAAAGATGAGGAAGACAAATGATAAAGAAAACATTCGTTATAAGTACCTGGTGACATGGAAGGATTAGGAAAGCTCCCTAGAAGAAATCTTAAATGAACTAAAGACCTAAATAGGCCTTGGACTGGTGAGTCAAGGATAGGAAGGGCAAAAGAGTTCTGTGTGTGCAGTGGCTTCAATCTGGAGAGACCCTAGAACACTGACATATTTGTAAAATGTTTGATATGTTCAAGATTCAGTTTAAGGGTATTATTTGTGTGGAAGTAGAAGATTGCTGTAAGGATGGGGGAGGGGTGATTAGCGATGAGCTTGGAGAGTGTGTTAGGCAGAGGTCTTCAGAGAAACAGAGCTAGTAGGAGATAGAAACTGCCCCCTCTGTCTGTCTCTCTCCCTCCTCTCTAAATATAGTATGTATATATAATACACATACATATTAGATATGATATGGTTTATGTATACATTATATATTTATATAATTATTATATATACATATATGTGTATATATGTATAAATTCAATATATATATTTGGCTTACATAGTTGTGCGGCCAGCAAGTCTGAAATCTGTGGGGCACTTGGCAGGCTGGATATGCAAATATTGCTGTCTGGGGTTCTAAATCTTCAGGGAAGACCAGAAACCCAAAACTCATGTAGAGTTTCTGTGTCAGATTTTTGAGGCAGAAAATTGCTGCTTCTTTGCAAAACCTCAGTCTTTGCTTTTAAGATCTTCAATTGATTAGATGAGGCCCACCTACATTATCAAGGGTGATCTGCTTTAGTTATAGTAAACTGATGGAAAATGTTAATTATATTCATAAATACTTGCATAGCAATGTCTAGTCTAGTGTTTGACCAAATAACTGGGTACCACAGCTTAGCCAGGTTGACACATAAAATTAACCATCCTAGAGAGGTAGGAGGGCCAGGTTTTAACAGGTAAGTGAGATTTGTTAACTGGTTTGGGTTTTATCCTGTGGGCAGTGGGGAGCAGGAGAGTAGTGCAATACACAGCTGGCTGCGGGCTGTGTGCATGTTCTGCTTTTAGGGGGAGCTAAGAGTTAAGGAGATGTTGCTGTAATCCAGAGAAGAGATGATAGTTTCCTGAACTAAAACAGTGTAGTAGCGATGAAGAAAGTGGTCAAATTTGAGAGACATTAGGGAGGTGGCATTGAGAGGACTTGTCTGCAAATGGGGTGAGGAGATGGTGAACTTGCTTATCCAGAGGTTTTGACTTGGGCAGCTGAAGCTTAATGGCAGGGTGATGGCATTCATGGAACAGAAAACACTAGGAGCAGGAGTGAATCAGGTGACGGAGAGGTGGTGTGGTTTGTTTTGGACATGCATATTAAGAGGTAATGAAAATCTCTCTGAAATACATAGTTATAAGAAATTGAAATAAGGCCAAGCTTTAGGGTGGATAGTTGGGGAATATTGAAATTTAAGGCTATGGTCGTCTGCACACTTCATTGGGATTTATAGAAAAAGTAAGTACTCTATGTGCATCTTGGGAATTCTGAGTCTTTCCCACTTACATGCTGAAAAAATGCCCTTTGTGCAACCTTCTTTCGTGAGAACTGTATATCGAGAGCTGCAAAATCAATTCTTACAACTATGCAGAGCTGCCTGATGCTTGCATCAGGTGGCTGCCAATTCTTATAAACATTAGGATAATTGGGGGGTGGGGCTTTTATTCTTGAACCCTATCCAAGATCAATTCATTGAGAATATTTCCAGATGATTCGAATGTGCAGTCAAGATCAAGAATTACTGCATTTTGCTCAAGTCAACAAGAGTTGAACCCCCTAGTTGAATGGCAGAGAAATGTCAGAGTCTGTAAGAGGGAGGGCTGAACTGAGCAAATGTTTAAAGGGCATTGGAAAGGAGAAATATTCTGACATAGAAGTTGAGGTAAGCCAACCAGAAGACCATGCAGAGAGAAAAAACTGGGAAACTGAGATGGGAGGGAAGACCTAAAGGGTTTGAGGACAGGAAGTGAGTTAGAGCATATAGGGGGTATAAATGGGCATTAACATAAAATTATGAAGCCAGAAATCTTAGGTATGTTTATTATATATTTACTCATGGACTAACTTGAATATTGTTGAATTGTTAACATGACACAAAGAGGGGACCATTGCACACAGATGACTTAACAAACGTGCTAGAAATTAATCTGCAGGAACCAAATGAGCAAATCAGTGGCTACCTGGGGGTGAGTGAGAGTGATGGGACACAGAGGGGCAGAAGGGGGATATTAAAAGGGATACGAGGAAACATCTTGGGGGATGAATGTCTTCACTACTTTGACTGTGGTGATACTTCAGTGGGTATTTTATATGTAAGCTATTTCTTAATAAAGCTGTTACAAAAAAAAAAGATGTGCTGGAACTCATACCCAGATGTCGAAATTACTCCCAGGACCAGATTACACACTGTGTTAAAATTAGTCTTATTACTGTTAGTTATATCTTTCAGTTTTTAAAATTTCATTTGCTTTTTTCCCCATTACCATTTATTCCTGTTATCCCCACAATCAGCACTCTATTGTCCATCTCCATGAGTCCTTTTTCCATTTTGCTCAATCCCTCCACCCCAAACCTCCCCACGCCCATAGCTGTCAGCCTGCTCTCTCTGAGTCTGTCTCTATTTTGCTTGCTGGTTTAGATTGTTTATTAGTTTTTACATATGAGTGAAATCATATGGTATTTATCTTTCTCTGACTGGCTTATTTCACTTAGTATAATACTCTCCAGGTCTATTCATGCTGTCACAAAGGATAAAGTTTTCTTCTTTTTTATGACTGAATAGTATCCTATTGTGTAAATGTCCCATAGTTGTTTTATCCACTCATCCTACTGATGGACACTTGGGCTGCTTCCATATCTTGGCAATTGTAAATAACTCTATAAGAACATAGGGGTGCTTATGTTCTTTCAAATTAGTGTTTTGGGTTGCTTTGGATGTATTCTCACAATTGGGATTGCTGGGTCAAACAACATATACATTTAAATTTTTTTGAGTTAACTCCGTACTGCTTTCCACAGTGGCTGCACCAATTTGTATTCCCACCAACAGCACAAAAGGATTCCTCTTACTCCACATCCTTGCCAGCACTTGTTTGTAGGTGAATTAATGATAGCCACTGTCACCAGTGTGAGGTGATATCTCATTGTGGTTTTAATTTGATTTTCTCTAATGATTAGTGATGTTGAACATCTTTTCATGTGTATTAGTCAACTGCATGTCCTTTTTGGAGAAGCATCTGTTCAGGTCCTTTGCCCATTTTTTAATTGGGTGGTTTATTTTTTTGGTGTTGAGTTTTGTAAATTCTTTATAAATTTTGGATATTAACTCCTTATCAGATGTATCAGAGAATATGTTTTCCAATTCAGTGGGTTGTCTTTTATTTTTTTCATTTGCTGTGCAATATTTTTTCCTTTGCTGTGCAAAACCTTTTAGTTTGTTGTAGTCACATTTCTTTATTTTTACATTTCCCTTGCCTGAGAAGATGTATTTGCTTTTTTCTTCTAGGATTTTTATGGCTCGGGGTCTAATATTTGTCTTTAATCCATTTTGAATTTATTCTTGTTTGTAGCATAAAAAGTTGGTCTGGCTTCTAGTTTTTCTGCACGTATCTGTCCAATTTTCCCAGTGCCATTTATTGAATAAACTATCTTTTGCCCACTGAATGTGCTTGCTTCCTCTGTTAAAAATTAGTGGATATAAAGGCGTGGGTTTATTTCTGGGCTCTCTGTTCCATTGAGCTATATGTTTTTATGCCTGTACCAAGATCTTTTGATTACTATGGCCTTATAGTATAGTTTCGTATTAGGTAGTGTGATTCCTCCAACTTTATTTTTCTCTCTCAAGATCACTGTTGCTATTTGGGGTCTTTTGTGGTTCCATATAAATTTTTGAAATATTTGTTCTAGTTCTATAAAATACATCATTGGAATCTTGATTAGAATTGCATTGAATCTATAGATTGCTTTCGGTAGCATGGACAACTTGATGTTAATTTTTCCTATCCATGAACATGGTATGTGCTTCACTTATTTGTATCTTCAATGTCTTATAATTTTCCAAGTACAGGTCATTTACTTCTTTGGTTAAATTTATTCCTAGGTATCTTATTCTTTTTGAAGCAATTGTGAATGAGATTGTTTTCTTAATATCCCTATCTGATAGTTCATTATTGGGATATACAAATTCAACTGACTTGTGGATATTAATTTAGTATCCTGCTATTTTACTGAATTCATTTATCACTCCTAGTGATTTCTTGGTGGAATTCTTAGGGTTCTATATATACAGTATCATGTTGTCTGCAATAATCGGAGTTTTACTTCTTCCTTTCCAATTTGGATGCCTTTTATTTCTTCTTTTTGTCTGATTGCGGTGGCTAGGACTTTCAGTACTATGTGGAATAAGAGAGGGGAAAGCAGACATCCTCTATCTTGTTCCCAATGTTAAGGGGAACACTTGCAGTTTTTGCCTGTTCAGTATAATGTTGGTGGTGGGTTTGTCATATATATAGTCTTCATTATGTTTAGGTATGTTCCCTCTATTCCTACATTGCTGAGTGTTCATCATAAATGGGTGCTGGATTTTATCAAATGCTTTTTCTGCATCTATTGATATGATCATGTGGTTTTTTCCTTCATTTTGTTTATGTGGTGAATCACATTTTTTGATTTGCAAATGTTGTACCAACCCTATATTCCCAGAATAAATACCACATATTTACACATATGGTATATGATCTTTTTGATGCTATGCTGGATTCTGTTTGCTAATATTTTGTTGAGGAGTTTAGCATCTATGTTCATCAGAGATATTGGCCTATAATTTTTTTTTTGTAGTGTCTTTACTGTTTTGGAATTAGGATAATGTTGGCCTCATAACATGAGCTTGGGAGCCTTCCCTCCTCTTGAATTTTTTGAAATAATTTGACAGGGAGAGCTGTTAGTTCTTCTCAGAATGTTTGGTAAAATTCACCTGTGAAGCCATCTGGTTGAGGGTGTTTGTTGGTAGTTTTTTGATTACTGCTTTAATTTCACTAAGTGTAATCTGTTTATTCAGAGTCTCATTTTTCCTGATTTAGTTTTGGAAGATTGTATGTTTCTAGGAATTTCTGCATTTCATCCTGGTTGTCCAGTTGGCATATAGCTGTTTATAATATTACAATCCTTTGTATCTTTTTGGTCTCAGTTGTTATTTCTTCTCTCTCATTCCAGATTTTATTTATTTGGATCTTTTCTTCTTGATGAGTCTGGTTAAAGGTTTGTCAGTCTTATTTATCTTCTGAAAGAAGCAACTTTTGGATTCATTGATCTTTTGTGTCTTTCTTTAGATTCTATTTCATTTATTTCTGCCCTGATCTTTATGATTTCCTTTTTTACCCACTTAGGGCTTTGTTTGTTGTTCTTTTTCAAGTTCCTTTAAGTGTGAAATTAGATTGTTTATTTGACCTTTTTCTTGTTTTTTGAGATAGGCCTGTAATGCTATGAATTTCCCTCTTAGGGGATTCCTTTCCAATGTCCCACACATTTTGGATTGTTTTGTTCTCATTTTCATTTGTTTCAAGGTATCTTTTGATTTCTTCCTTGATCTTGTTGTTGATCCATTCATTATTTAATAACATGTTATTTAGCTTCCATGTCTTTGCATGTTTTTCAGTGTCCTTGTGATTGATTTCTAGTTTCATACCATTGTAGTCAGAGAAGATGCTTGAATATGATTTCAGTCTTCTTAAATTTATTGAGACTTGTTTTTTTGTCTTAACATGTGATCTATACTAGAATATGTTCCAAGTGAACCTGAGAAGTATGTATATTCTGTTGCTTTGGGGTGAAATGCTCTGAAGACAACAATTAGATCAATTAAATTTGATCTAGTGTGTAGTTTACGGCTGCTGTCTCTTTGGAAGATCTATCCATTGAAGTCAATGCAGCGTTAAAATCCCTGACGATAACTGTATTTCTGTTGATGTCTCCCTTACATCCATCAAGATATGCTTCACATATTTAGCTGCTCCTATGTTGGGTGCATAGACGTTTACTAGGGTTATATCCCCTTGTTGGATTGCTCCTGTTATCATTATGTAGTCTACCTCTTTGTCTTTTACTATAGTGTTGGTTTTAAAGTCTATGTTGTCAGAAATAAGTATTGCTACACCAACTCTTTTTCTTTCCATTTGCATGAACTGTCTTTCTCCAACCCTTTACTTTTAGTCTGTGTGTATCTTTTGATCTGAGGTGTGTCTCTTGGAGGCAGCATATTTATGAGTCTTATTTTCTTATCCATCCAGCTACCCTCTGTTTTTTGGTTGGAGCATTTAAGCCACTTACATTTAAGGTGATTATTGACAGAAACATATGTAGTGCCACTTTATTGTTAGACTATTTTACTTCTTCTTTTTCTTTCTCTTCTTCTTCTTAAAGCAAGACCTTTAACATTTGTTGTAGTACTGGTTTGGTGTTAAAAAAAACTTCTTTAGCTTTTTCTTGTCTGAAAAGCTCCTTATTTCTCCTTCAATTTTAAACGATAGCCTTGCTGGGTAAAGTAACCTTTAGGTTGTAAATCCTTGCTTTTTATCTCCTTGAATATTTCACGCCACTCCCTTCTGGCCTGAAATGTTTCTTTGTTTTTATTTTTAATTATTTTATTGTTGTTCAAGTACAGTTGTCTGCATTTACCCTTCACCCCAGCCATGCCCACCTCCCTCTCCTAATTCCATCCCCCCTTGGTTTTGTCCGTGTGTCCTTTATAGTTGTTCCTGAAAACCCTTCTCCCCATTATCCTCTCCCACCTCCCCTCTGGTTTCTGTCAAATTGTTCTTAATTTCAATGTCTCTCGTTATATTTTGCTTGCTTTTTTGTTTCGTTGATTAGGCTCCACTTATAGGTGAGATCATATGGTATTTGTCTTTCACACTGGCTTATTTCACTTAGCATAATGCTCTCCAGTTCCATCCATGTTGTTGTGAAGGGTAGGAGATCCTTCTTTCTTTCTGCTGCATAGTATTCCATTGTGTAAATGTACCATTCTTTTTTGATCCATTCATTTACTGATGGGCACTTAGGTTGCTTCCAGCACTTGGCAATTGTAAATTGTGCTACTGTGAACATTGGGGTGCATATGTTCTTTTGGATTGGTGTTTCCAGTTTCTTGGGATTATTATGAAAAGGTGCTCAGCATCACTAGCCATTAGAGTGATGCAAATTAAAACCACAATGACAATGGCCATCATAAACAAATCAACAAACAACAAGTGTTGGAGAGGATGTGGAGAAAAGGGAACCCTAGTGCACTGTTGGTGGGAATGCAGACTGGTGCAGCCACTGTGAAATGTTTCTGCTGAGTAATCAGATGCCAGTTTAATTGGCTCTCCCTTGTAGGTAACTATCTGCTTTTCTCTTGTAGTTTTTAAGATCCTCTCCTTGTCTCTTAGTTTTGCCATTTTAATTATAATGTGTCTTTGTATAGCCCCCTTTGGGTCCATTTTTGGGACTCTCTGTGCCTCCTGGACATGTTTGTTTTTTTTTGTTTTTTTTTGTTTTTTTTCATTCACCGCATTAGGGAAGTTTTCAGTCATTATTTTTTCAAATAGGTTCTTGGTCCCTTGCTTGCTCTCTTTTCCTTCTGGTATTCCCATGATGTGGATGTTGTTATGCTTCATGTTGTCCTAAATATATCTTAAGTTCTCATATTTTTTAGTTCTTTTTTATTCTTTTTGCTGCTCTACTTGTGTGTCTTTTTTTACTTTGTCTTTCAATTTCAGCATTCAATCCTCTGCTTCATCTAACATACAGGTTATTCCTTCTTGTGTAGTTTTTATTTCTTATATTGCATTCTTTTTATCTGATTGGTCCTTTTTTATGGTTTGTATGCCTTTTTAAATGCTGTTCAGCATCCTTATAATCATTACTCTAAACTCTTTATCTGATAAATTGCTTGTATGTATTGGAAGCCCAGCCAGTCTTCTCCCACCTCCACACTCCCTACCAGTCTTATTGTGGTGAGGTGGTTTCTTCTGCCTGTCCTTGGTTACAAGGCTTCTCTCCCGCTACTGTTCAGTTTGTAATTCAGGGTGATTTTTCTTTAATTTAGTTGTAATTCCAGTTTGGTCCTGGGAGGACGTTAGTGTAGCTTCCACATACTCAGCTACCATCTTGTTCTCCTTTTAATTTTTTAAAAGAAGCAATATTATGTAACTTAGTGCTATTTTGTAATCATCAAAATTGATTCCCAGTGACTTAGCTGTTTTCAAAAATCACCTGAATCTTCAGGAGGCAAATATTTGCTGCCACTAAGAAGCTCAAGAAATTGAACTTGAATGTGGAATAATCCTTAGAGAGATGTAGGAAGTTGAGACCAATTTGCCAGAAGTTGTTTTTGAGTATCTTCATGCCACAGCTTATCAAAATACTGCACTTGAATGGACAATTTTAGGACGATCTTAAAATATAAAATTTATAAATCATAAGGACTTAGTGGATTTTATAACCACATATTATAAAGGACCAAAGATAGTACTTGCTGTTGCTGGAGGAATTTCCCATGACGAACTGCTCAAATTATCAAAGTTTCATTTTGGTGACTCTTGGCCCACATACAAAGCAGAAGTACCGGCTCTGGCTCACTGCAAATTCCCAGGAAGTGAGATTTGAGTGGGAAGTGACAAGATTCCTTTGGCACACTTTGCAATAGCTGTTGGTTGGGCACAGCCAGATACAATATGTCACATGTTTGCAAACACACAGATTGGCAACTGTGATCACTCTTTAGGAGGAGGAATGAATTTATCTAGCAAGCTGGCCCAGCTTACCTGTCATGGCAACCTCTTCCATAGCTTCCAGTCTTTCAACACTTCTTACACAGCTACAGGATTATGGGGAACACATATGGTTTGTAAACCAGCCACCATTGCAGACATGCTACATGTTGTTCAAAAAGAATGGATGTGACTCTGTACCATTGTCACTGAAAGTGAAGTTGCATGAGCCCAAAACCTGGAAACAAATATGTTGTTGCAACTCAATGTTTCCACTCCACTTTGTGAAGATACTGGTAAGCAAGGGTTATACTGTGATAGAAGAAATCCCATCCTCTGCTTGACACAAGAGTTAATGCTGTGAATGCCGAGAAAGTTTGAGAAGTGTGTACCAAATATATTTATAACAGTCCAGCTATTGCTGCTGGTGGTCCCACTGAGCAACTTCCAGATTTTAACTTGATTCACAGTAATATGTGCTGGCTTCATGATTAAAATGCTCCTAATCAAAATATTTTGAACATATATATTTATAAAACTAACAGGGATTGGCAAGTTTTAAGCTATCAATCTCTAGAGAAAAAAATAAAAATGAACATACAGAAATTTGAATGAAATCCTGTGTGAGACTTTCAAAGGGTAAGACTACCACAGTGAATGGTAGATCTCTGAGAAATCAAGCTGGAAGAGCATACTTTTAAATTGTAACCATATATTTTTTTATTGTTCTTCAAGTACAGTTGTCTCCATTTTCCCCCTCCACCCCCCTGCCCCACCCATCCCCACCTCCCACCCTCAATCCTATCCCCCTTTGGCTCTGTCCATGTGTCTTTTATACGTGTTCCTTAACAGCCCTTCCATTCCCCCCCCCCCCCATTATCCCCTCCCACCTCCCCTCTGGTCACTGTCAGTTTCTTCTTTATTTTAGGAATGAAAATTTGTAAAGTATTTCAGTTTTACTATAAAAAGAGACACACAACAAAGGTTGTCTAAGTCATTTCTTGGCTCTACTTGCATTCCGTACTTGCCCTTGAGTGTCTTTCTTTGCTTTTACCATCTCGACAACTCCTTAGGGAGAAAGTTGTTATTTAGAATTGGTAGATATTTCTAGTGTTTGGTTTAAATATGTAAACCATTCAAATTGGATAAATCTGTAATTAAAGACACTACTGAAAGGGTTGATTTTACTAACTGCCAGAGGTCTAAAAGTGTCAAAGGCTGGTCACCACTTTGTAATTGTGGTCCCATGACTACCATGGTATTGGAATAAGTAAAAATCTATAAACTCAAAAAATCTACAGCAACAACCACAAAAGAAGCACGCTCAAATGGCTGTTACAGGAATTAACTACTTGGAAGATAGCTTGATGACTTTAATAAGAATGGCCTGGATTGACTTTAGAATTAGAGCTTTGGTGGAAGGGAATATAGGTTGATAAGTTTGGATGGAGGGATCCTGGGGTCACATTACTGTCTACCTTTCTTCCCTCCCAAAGGAAGGAAATACTTGGAATCTGAAGGACCAGTCAAATTCTAGAGCTGGGCATGTCATACTGTATACATTATTTATTAATGTGTAGGTGGTTTACATTAACTCAAAGCCTTTTTTTGTCTTGATTGTTTTCTCCTGGCCATTTCTTGTGCAATTGTAGTCAAAACAGGGTTCTGAGCGCTATCATTGTGCCGCCATAGTGCTGTCACTCAGTGGCTGCAGTTGAGGAGGACAGATAATTATGTGAGCAGCATGACTTTCTGATGAACAAATTAAGCCCAATATTTATTAGTAATAACTGCTTTCTCTTACAGTGGATAATGAAAAACTGCAGGGTGGATTCATGTTGTGCTTCCTGGATGATGGATGTGGGATGAGCCCTGGTAAGTTAATTATCTTGATACCTAACTGGCTGTTAGAGGAAACAGTCTGAAAACCCATAAAATAAATAAAAGTAAATTGAGCTAGCTGTGCAAAAACAGGTATGGAGCTATTAGGGAAAATAAACCCCAGTGTTAACATACTGAACTTTTTAGTTTAAATATTTCGGCTGACAGAGTAAATTCATTGCAACCATCTAAACCAGGACAAAGAGTATGTAAATAAATATTGCCAGAAAAATGAAAGACAGAAGTTACATGATTACTTGTACAAAAAAACATCTGGGAATAAATGGAATACAAACAGTTACTGGTTGGATTCTGAGATCATTTTTTTAGACCATCCTTCTGGTATTGCTTGTGACAACCCTGAGGCAGTTTTCAGTGCCTTTAGGCAATTTAAAGTTTTCTGCTTAACCTTGAGGCAGAGGTCACTCCTCCTTGTTTTTAGCAGTTCATGATTTTTCTTTGCAGGTTCATTGGTTTAGTTGATTCAATTGAATGTACCCATCATAATGAATACATTTCAATACATTCCATGAATTATCTTTGTATCTTCAAGGCTAGCAAAAAGCCAGCACAAAGTAGGTGCATAATACCTATTTGTTGTGGAGTTGAAATGTTATTTATTTTCTCTGTTGAGGGCTTTGAGTTATTTGGGCTAGCTTACTTAACCTTGAGTTCTTTTTTAAAAATTATATTTTATTGATTATGCGATTGCAATTGTCCTGAATTTTCCCTCTTGCCCCCTCCACCCAGCACCCCCCACTCACTCAGGCAATCCCCCCACCATTGTTCATGTCCATGGGTCATGCATCTAAATGATTTGACTACTCCAGGGGTGTCCAAACTTTTGGCAATTCTGGGCCACACTGGAAGAAGAGTTGTTTTGGGTCACATATTAAATATATTGCAATGCATAATCACAAAAAATCTTGTAATATTTTAAGTAAATTTACAATTTTTTGTTGGGCCCCATTCATATCTATACTGGGCCATACGTGGCCCACTGGCTGTGGGTTTGAAAGTCCTGCTCCATTTCCTACACTGTACTTTACATTCCCGTGGCTGTTCTGCAACTACCTACTTGTACTTCTTCATTCCCTCACCTCTTCACCCATTCTCCTCCTCCCTGTCTCATCTGGCAACTATCTGGTAACTAATTTCCTTCTCTTGCTGCTTTTAAGAGTTCTTTTTATCTTAAACCTTTGGCTTTTTAATTATGATGTGTCTTGGGGTGGGCCTCTTTGCATCCATCGTAATTGGGTCTCTCTGTGCTTCCTGGACTTGCATGCCTATTTCCTTCACCAAATTAAGGAAGTTTTCTTTCACTAAATTTTCAGATAGATTTCCAATTTCTTTCTCTTTCTCTTCTCCTCCTAGTACCCCTATGGGGTGAATGTTGGACCTCTTGAAGTTGTCCCAGAGGCTGTTTTTACTATCTTCATTTTTTGGTATTCTTTTTTCTTCTTGTTGTTCTCTGTGGTTGTTTTTTGCTTCCTTATGTTCCAAATCATTAATTTGACTCTTGGTTTCATCCACTGTACTGCTGTTTCCCTGTAAATTATTCTTTATTTCAATTAGAGTATCCTTCGTTTCTGACTGGATCCTTTTTATGCTCCTGAGCATTCTTATACTCACTAAGTTCCTCCATGGGAGTGTTCGGGGCAGTTCCACACCAGAGGAAGGAATGCTCTTTTGTGCTGATAGAAGCTGAGAATACACAGTACAGCAGTTATCTTCTTCTGAGTCTTGGAAGCTCCCCCTTGGTCTGAACAGTCAAAGAATAATTTGTTAGGAACTTTAGAAGTGTTCAAGTATCCTGCTCACTTTGTATGGATAGTTTTGATTTTTTCCAGGTCATTTTGATTAAAAAGTACATGATCTCACCTATAAGTAGAACCTAATCAACAAAACAAACAAGCAAGCAAAATACAAACAGAGACATTGAAATAAAGAACAAACTTACAGTAACCAGAGGGGAGGGAGGAGGGAAGGGATAATGGAGGATAATAGGGAAAGGGCCATCAAGGAACATATATGAAGGACACATGGACAAAGCCAAAAGGGTAAGGTCTGAAGGCAGGAGGTGGGGATGGGTGGGGGGGCATGGTGGGGTGAAAATGGAGACAACTGTACTTGAACAACAGTAAAAAAAATACATTGTTGGTTCTTTATTGTTCAACTAAAAAAGAGAGAAGAGTTTGTGAGAAATCCATGCAGAAAAAGCAGTTTTATTTTTCACTTCTAGGCTTTATGTTAAGTTCACTTATCTGAATTCTTTTTTTTTTAATTGTTGTTTAAGTTCAGTTGTCTCCATTTGCACCCCACCTTGGTTCCCAGCCCCACCCATCCCCACCTCCCACCCTCAAAACTACACCCTTTGGCTTTGTCCATGTGTCCTTTATACATGTTACTTGATGGCCCTTCCCTTATTTTCCCTCAATATCCCTCTCCCTCCTCCCCTCTGGTTGCTGTCATTTTGTTCTTTAATTCAATGTTTCTGGTTATATTTTGCTTGCTTGCTTGTTTTGTTGATTAGGTTCCACTTATAGGTGAGATCATATGGTATTTGTCTTTCACCACTTAGCTTATTTCACTTAGCATAATGTTCTCCAGTTCCATCCATGCCGTCATGAAGGGTAGGAGCTCCTTCTTTCTTTCTTCTGCATAGTATTCCATTGTGTAAATGAATACCACTGCTGGGATTATATCCTAAGAACCCTGAAACACCAATTCAAAAGAACCTATGCACCCCAATGTTCATAGCAGCACAGTTTACAATAGCCAAGTGCTGGAAGCAACCTATGTGCCTATCAGTAAATGAGTGGATGAATTTGTAAAATAACTAACAGAATATGTGATATATTCTAAGACAATTCTTTAAAAAAAGAGACAATTCATTTTATATATCTCCATGAACAAAATGATCAAAACACAAGAATGTGACAGATACTCAGTTCTTCAGAAGGAATACACTTCAGTTGACATATAGAGTAGTATTAAGAAAAGCCAACTGGTGTTGAGAGAGCAATTCTTTATTAACACTGATTAGAAATTAAGTAATAAGTTAAAGGGAAGAGTTTATCTAATGACTGAAAATAGAATCTATCTGTTGTCCAAACTGAGTCACATCAATCTTGATCCTTAAAGGTGACTGCAGGAATTTCCAAACTTTCACTTCCTGTCTTGTCATATGACAGTCTTTTCCCCCTACAGATACCCTGAGTGCGTTTTTCCTTTTAACATAAATGATATCATAGTATTCTGCTGATTAAAACTTTTAGAGCTTTTTCATTCTTTCAGAGTAAAATTTATGCTCCCTAGTAATGCTTTCAATTTCTTGTGTTATTTGCCCTTTGACCCTTTCTCTTATCCCTCACCTCCTTGCTTATAGCAGCCCAGCCACCCTTTCATCATTTGAATCTCATCTCAGTTGTCACCTTATAAAGAAGCTTTCCATGATCATTCTGTCTGTGGGACACACTCCTGTTAACTCACCATCATATTACCCTGGTTTTGTTACCTTCACTTAACACTTGTAGAACTGTTCTTGTTTATTTGCCTCCTTCTTTCAATCTGTTTCTCTTACCATGACATACAGTTGTTGAGGGCAAGGGTCATGTCTGTCCGAGTCAGTGTTCTGACCTCTACCCAGAGCTCTGGCCACCACACATGGGAGTCTGTGTGGTGTGTAATGAAAACCATGGGATGTGGTCTTTGACAAATCTGGGTTGTAATCCAGGTGGTAGCATTCATCCAGTGTGACCTTGGGAAGGCTACATAAACTCCTTCAACCTCAATATCCTCATCTGTAACAGGCAAATAATAATACTGTCTCCCTCACTGATTTGTTGTAAATATTAAATGGTGCATGTAATGTATATAACATAGTACCTAGAATATACCAAACTATCAATGAATTGTAACTAATCTGTCATTTTGGTTATGTGTTACCTAATCTCCATTCCTGTATAAGAACATGTGATTCAATGCCAGGTTAGCTTCTGACAAGCAGAGTGTCTGGAAGCTTTTACACATCCCATACCAGGTGCCACTGAACTAGAGCATGTGTGCCCCAGACTGACACAGGGTCCCCAGCACAGTTTGGGAGCATAAATTCAAGTAGGCCAGAACGGTAGGCTCATTTCTGTCTTTTCTCATTTACATGGCAGCTTTCTGGAGGTATGTATTAATATTTTCTGAAATCTAGAAGATTTTTCTCTAGAATTCCAGAATGCCCTGAAGAAAACAGGGAACTCACTCTAAAAGTCTTGAACAAGTAGCCCTTGCTTCCCAGGTAGTATGAGACCAGAGCCATTCCTTTCTTCTCAGTCACAAAGGGGGCTGAATAGAAGCCAAATTTACAGAAAATTACTAGTGGTACAAATAATCATAATGCTAAAAATTTATTAGCATATATCAAGTGCCATGTGTTATGTCCAGGGTTTGGAGACTAGATCTTATTTAATTCATTTCATTTATCTTTATCAACAACTGTGTTATTTGTGTTAGTACCATATTTTTCGGACTGTAAGATGTACCAGACCATAAGACACACCTAGGTTTTAGAGGAGGAAAATAGGAAAAAGAGCCCCACTCCACCACCGCTGCCCACCCCCCACAGCCCCAGTGAGCCAGGTAAGCTGCATTCAGACTATAAGATGTACACCCATTTTCTTCCCAAATTTGGGGGTGTGTGTGTCTTATAGTCCAAAAAAATACGGTATTTCCCTTTTAAGGGAGATGAGGAAATTAAGCCTCAGAGTTTTAAACTCTTATTGGCTCAAATTCACATGGCTAAGTCTGTCTGATCTCCTTCAATATAATAATATTAATATCCTGGTCAGAGATTATGGAGTCTGACAAGGATCCTTGTTTCTGGGCTGACCCAAGCGTGTGGGTCTGTCCTAACACCCTGAGACATGCTCTTATGAACTACTCATAATTCCTAACCACCTTAAACATTTTTGTGTATTACAGAGGAAGCCTCATATATCATTTACTTTGGAACGTCCAAGAAACGGTTATCACCCTTGAAGTTTATTGGACAATATGGCAATGGTCTTAAAAGGTGACAGTTTTTTTCTTTAAGGCATGTATTATTGATATTGGAACAATATTTAGTTACAAGCAGTCTTATACAACATGGTCCAAGTTTGTAAAACTTTAAAAAGAATATTAACTTAGGAGTGCTATGTTGCTTTGGAATCTCCATTCCCATAACTGTCTTAGATCTTTACAACATGTTAAAATTTAATTTTCATATAGATGATGAATCTTCTTTCAGGAATATCTATAGTCTAGAGCTTAATTACATCTCCGTGGTTTATTGTTTGTCAACACATCGTTTAGCACAGGCATTATTTGTGTCCATGGCTTATCTCAGTAGACTGTCCTGATGAAACGAAAGGACACAGGTCACTATCATCAGTGTGGCTCCTGCCAGGGACAGATGATAGTTCTCTTCTTCAGCCCCAGACAGCACCTTCTCTCCAGAAGTCATGTCTCAAGCAGCAGTGGGGGGCTGGATTAGTTCAAATCCATCTGCTCTACTCATAGAAAACAAAATCATATTGTACCCTCTTGGTGATGGGTCAGCAAAACAGTGGAGTTATTTCTATGAAGAGAAAACCTTTCTTTTTATTGTTTGATATGTAAACTGTTATGTTCTTGAATTTTTTTATAGTGGATCCATGAGGATTGGAAAAGACTTTATTCTTTTTACAAAGAAGGAAGAAACAATGACCTGTGTTTTTTTTTCTCAGACTTTCTGTGAAGGAGAAGGTCTGAGTGAGGTAAGAGTTGAGATTTTTCTTCCATTCCAATGGTATTGGCATTGTTCTCTAGAATGAGTTCTTTCTGAGTATGATTTAGAAGTTTAGAAGTATGTTTGGGAAATCAGAAAAGGTGGCTAGGGTCATTGGAGGCCTGTCCTGTTGACTCTTTCTTGGGTTTTTAACTTCTAGGCAGTTTTCACAACTTTATTTACATTATCTGCACACCCAGATCTCCCAGAACAAGAGGCTCCTTTTGGCACAATGAACTTGTTTGGAAGAAGTCTGCAACACATTGCTACCTCTTGTGCCATAAACAGATTATCAGTCTTAAAATAAATACAATATTGGATTCAAAGTCTTGGAATATAAAATCTAAAGAAATCAGATTTGAAATAGTCTTAAAACTATAACTTGGGTGACCATAATTTCAACTCCATTTGATGACCCAGAGATTTTAATTTGCAGTGTCTGAGTTTTACTATTAAGAACATTGGTTATGATTTACTATTAAGAGCATCAGTTATGATTCAGTACATCAAATACATGTTGAGGAACTGTTGTCTACCCTGCACTGGATAGACTCTGTGGAAGGTAGGAAACAAGCAGAAGACCATCTGACCATAAAAGTGTTTTCATCACTGTCGCAAAATAAGGCAGCCACATATGAATTGGATAAACAACAAAATGGAGGTGTTTACACTAGAGTTGGGGTGGTGAACACACAATACAATATATAGGTGATGTATTATAGAATTGTATATTTGAAGCCAATATAATTTTATTAATGAATATCACCCCAATAAATTGAATAAAAAAGAAAAAAAAACCCAAAACCAAAATGGACGTGTTTAAAAAGAATGTTGTTCAATGAGGATGTGTTTCCGCTTTGTGTTACACATTGTGTTTCCCGATGTGTTACACATTGCCAAAAGCAGTCATATGGGTGGAGACATTAGAGAACCTTGAGTGGTCCATAAGGGTTTTATGGAGTGAGTAAAGGCTGGTTCCTGGAGGGCAGTGGCATACAGCCAGTCTCAGACCTGGAGACAGCATGGAGTTTGGAGGGGCAGTGTGAAAATGGGAGATTGCCCAGCAGGAGCGGAGTGAACTCACTGGCTGCAGTGGACTGGGGCTGAGTAATAGGAATGGGCAGCAATAGGGGGTAGCTGAGTGGGATGTTGACATGAGACAAAGAGATGCGTTAAACATTTATGTTGTACTTTATGTATGTAAAGGACATGTGAAACTGGGCCACAGCTTTGGGGTTATAGCTTTTCTAAAATGGACCATTCCCCCCATACCACCATTTAATGTTTTTACTAAAACCAACAACCTCTTTCCATTTCCACAGAGGCAGTCTCTTTCAGTAGTATTACCTAATACTTTTGATATTTTTTCTGGATATCTCTATGTAACAAGCCTGTAATGCTGCTGCTGCTGCTGCTGCTTCTCCTCCTTCTTCTTTTTTGCTGCAGGGAAGATATTTAATCAATAAATTCACAAAAATCAACATTGCAATAAAACTGTACAAATATTTGTCTAAATTGCAAAACTGTTATGAGTGTTCCCAGCAAGCAATTGGAATTATAAGAAATCACAAGAAAAACTAGGCCTTTGTGCAATTGTATTACTATTTTTGATTTGATTTAGGCATTATCTATTAATCTCCCTCTATAAAAGAGGAGGGTTTTTTTCCTCTACTCCTTTCATACACATACCTTTCCAATTTCATAGCTTAACTGTAATTATGATTTATATTATGAGACTATATAAACACCATTCTTAATCATATCATGTTACAAACTATTATTTTTCCCTTTCCCGCACAACTTTTTATTTTCCCTGGAATTAGTAATTGTCTGCTCAGTGTTCTATGTACTTATCACTACCACTGAGTACTTGCTTGGTTTTCTCTGTCTGTATCACATCTCACTGGTGCTGCGGCTCCCCCTTCTCATGGGTGGTGTTGAGCTGCCATCCTGGAATCTGCCTGCGCCATCATCCAGGCAGGTCTCCTCATCTCTCCTCTGTGTTAAATCTCAGATCCTGAATCTCATGTCTTCTTTCATAGCTTGTTCCCTCTTTTTGATATAACATATCCTCCAGTAGCATTTTAGCAAAGGCGTATGAGAGGTAAAATTATTTTGAAATCTCAAAAGCATGAAAATGTTATCTTAACTGAAAATATAATGATAGTTTGGTTTGGTGTTATTGCTAGGTTGGAATAAATTTTCCTTTGGAACTTTGAAGGCATTGCTCCATTATCTTCTAATTTCTAGTGTTGTTGTTAAGGAGTCTGAGGCCATTTTAATTCCTGAGTCTTGTATGGGGCCCAGCCCCCACCCCAGGTTTTTGAAGGTCAAGTGAATCATCTTTGTCCCGCTTGTCTGCAGTATTCTGATTTCAGTGGTTTGCCTTTGATGGATCTATTTGGATCCATTGTGCTGGGCATAGGAAATTCTGGGGTAATTTCCTATAACATTTGATGATTCTCTTTCATCTATATCTTTTTATAACTATTCTTTCTTAGCTCTTGGATGTCTAAGACCAGTTCTTTTAATTGTCTTATCTTTCCTGTCCTATATTTTTCCATTGCATTTTTGTTTTGTTTTCTGGGAGATTTTTTAACATTTCTATTTTAACCCTTCTCTAGAAAAATTTTTCCTATAGTCATATTCTTAATTTCCAAGAAATGTTTTCTCTCAATGTTTCCTTTTAAAAGATACCTAGTTCTTTTTTCATGGATACAGTACTTCCTCTTAGAGCTGTGAAGGTATTACCAGTGATTGATTATTTTTATTCTGACAATTTCTTGTTTTTCCTATGGCTTTTGTTTCCACTGAGTTGCTTTGTTTATGCTTGTTTATTTGGTCTCTCTTTATCATATTATAGGCTTTTCTTAGGTGGTTATTCATCCTGAGTACAGTGTGTCCTCACTGAACTTCCTGAATAGGTTCAGAAAACCGGAGTATCTGGAGAAAACCCACATAGACATGGGGAGAGTGTAAAAACTCCACACAGGCTGATAATTTTTTTCTCATCAAACTCCACACAGGCAGAGAATTTTTTTCTCATCAACATTGTAATGAAACAATGTTGAATGTAATGACATTTGAGAGTCTGCTGTATTCTAAAGATTAGTCCAATAAAATGCCTATTGGGAGCTCTGCAGTGTGGGTGGGGCTTGGCAGCTATAAGTGGCATGATAATAAGATCTAGCTGGGTTGTTTTATTGGGAAACCCTCAGTTATTTTTTTTTATGTCTTTCCTCCCAGACTGGTTAGGTTTCTCAAGAAGACACCTGCAGCCTTCTGCCCGAAGGCCTATGTGACAGCTTTCTTGGAGCCAAAGGGAAGAAGAGATCTGGGATTCCCAGTATCTAATATTCATGCTCTCAGTTAATCCTTCCCATCTCAGTAATGTCCCCTGACAACTATATTTGGCATGACATCTAATTTAGAAACGCTTTGTTCTAGTCTTTCCAGAGAATGAACATCTGGTCCCTGTGGAGGTGGGGGGTGGGGTGGAGCTATTGCCAGGTGGGGTATGGATACTCTTCTCTTCTTCCCATTTGCCCACTTCCAGAGTTAATGCATATATGTATTTGTTAAGTGTCTCTTCTTTATAAAACTGGGATTCAGGAAGAAAGTAAACTTCTAATTTTGTGTTTGGTTTTGTAATTTGGATGAAGAGTGGACTGAATTTGATCAGACAAAAGGATGATGTTTTTTATTTGTGCATTTTATAGTAAATTAATATTTATTTTTAAAATAGGTTGTGGTTCCAATGCCCTCATGGTTAACAAGAACCAGAAAACCTGTCACAGATGATCCTCAGAAATTCTCAACAGAATTGTCTATAATTTATAAGTACTCTCCATTTAAAACTGAAGCTGAATTAATGCGGCAATTTGATGTCATCTACGGCAAATGTGGTAAGATCATCAAAACTGAAATTTTGTTTGAAGTGTTTTCAGTGTCTTATGAAAGGTGCTGTATGTATGTGTTCATATTTTTTTTCTTATGATATCATGTGGAGTCTCACCGTGGGGCAGTCATTTATTTTATCCACATAAGTTTTGTATTAAGAGAGTTCAAACATTCCCTGACAGTGGGAGGAATGTTTGTACTTGCACGAACTTGGTGAGCGTGGATGAGAAGATGCTACAAGCTGTGACCACAGGGGCTCCACAGCCCCGCACCAGATACCAAAGTGAGGAGGTGCTTATTGCAGCGTCTAAGGTTACATGATCCCAGGTTTGTAAGAGTTGGCTATTTATAAAGTAATGAATCCAAGTTTCTGTGGCAGTTAGCAAAAACCTTGTAAATACTCCTTTCCAAACTAACAGATCTTTTTTGCATGCTTTCGACCTCCACCAATTTTCTACCCAACACGAAGAATGTACTATGTCTAGTAACATTTCCCAGAGCCAGTATTTCTCCAGACTTCCAACACTTTCTATATCTAGAGCCAAAAGAAGCCTACTCTAGAGAAAACCATGTGCATTCTGCTTTTTTAACTCCTTGATTTATGTAACATTTATAGAGAAACTCTGAGAGATTTGTTTCTGACTTAGCCTATGTTACTTTTGAAGTTTCTTCTCTAACATCTAATAGTGATGTTTTGTGTCATCCTTTCCTCCTTCTTGTAAAGGAAAATATTGGCAATTAAACTGTTCCTTTCATTAACATGTACACTCTATACTTTGAGTACTGTTAATGTAATCTCTTAGTTGACTTCTAATTATGAAATACTCTTACAAATACTAATGAAGAGCATACTATTTCCTGAATACTTTTCTAAAAGGTTTATAAAAATTGACTCATTTAATCCTCAAAACAACCATATGTTTTAAATACTTTATAAACTCTACTGTATAGAGGAGAAGAGTTGGGTTCAGCGAGGTTAGGAAGCTTATCTGAGGTCATGGCCCTGGTAAAGGTTTGATCCAGGATTTAGACACAGGCCTTCGGGCTCCCAAGTCCAATTCTTAGCCACTGTGCATTTCTCCCTTGTATTCAAGTACTACCAAAAAAGGGTAATTGGTGGTTCTTTTAATTTCTCTGACAGTCCTATTTGTCTTCAGATTATAAGCAACTCTAAAGAATTTGGACTTTTTTGTTAACTGTGCTTTAAGGCAAGGTCAGCATACTGTGGCCCATAGGTCAAATCTGGCTTCATACCTGTTCTTGTAAATACAGTCTTACTGGAATATGGCCAACTCATACATTTATGTATTCTCAGTGGAAGCTTTTGTGCTACAGCAGTAGAGCTGTGAGTGGTTGTGACAGAGACCGTGTGGCCTGTAGAGTGTGGAATATCTATTATGTGATATTCCTTTACTGAAAAAATTTGCCACACCTGTTACAGGATCTAAAACAATACTTCATATTTGTACAAATTTTTAAAACTCATATTCGTTTTCATGTTCATTGATTGTAGTTCCACCAATGAGAGCTTTATCTGTAATACAAACTTGGATAAGTCTCCTAACAATTTTTATAATGCAAATTATGAAAAGTGCCCAAGCTTAAGAATCTGCATTGAAGGACATAATAAAATGAGTAGTGAAAAGAAGTACCGTACGGCAGAAGCTCAACACTCTTCAGCAGAGAGTGGAATTTGCTCTAAGACATGTATCTTGGAACTCACCCAAACATATTTACTGACGTACAAAGGGAAATTTGGCCTAGAGCAAGCTTAAATCCGTAGATAAGATAATATCACCATGACTGATACTTAGTGTAGTTAAGATATTGACAAGTCAAACGTCTATTTTCGACTAGGTACTTTCCTGGTTATTTATAACCTGAAGCTTTTGCTTAATGGAGAGCCAGAGTTGGATATTAAAACTGACAAGGAAGATGTACTGATAGCTGGAGCTCCTGAGGGGTAAGTAATGTGTGTTTGACAAAACGTCTCAGCCGGTGTCAGCAGCCCTGCATCCTGGTTGCAGGTCCGAGGCTACTGGACCTCAGTACTGTAGAGCGCTATTCAGTTCACACCAGTTACAGGTGAAGTAAGTTAGGCTGCAGCACTGGTTCCGAAACCTGACTGAGATTCTGAGTGACCTGGGCAGCTTCTTGAGAAGTATAGGATCCTGTTTTATCCCAGGCCTATTGAGTCAGATTCTCTAGATATCAAGCCTAGAAATGAATATTTTCTATCCGTTCCCCAAGTGATTCAGAGGAGCCAGCATGTTTGCAAACCCCTGGAATATAAGATCTCTGATAATAATCTCTAATTCTAAGCCTCCTGTTTTATGAATATTAAAACTGAAAAAACACCCCACAGAGCATTATTCATACAGAGCATTAAAAATGCATCAGTATGGAGTGAAGCAAAAAGGAATACTACCAAATGGCAATTACAATGCCCCTATGAACTGCATACTTGCAGTTTATACATAAATAAATTGACATTCATTTTTCTTGGCTATTAGTAATCCGTAAAAACAGAATGAGAAGTCACTGGGGGACAGTATGGGTGAGAAAGTGTGGAGAAGTAATGAACTAGGGACGACACCTAGGCTTCTCTACAATAACTTCGTGTTTAAAACTTATTAGCTTGAGCATGCAGTTTCCTAGTGTTAGAATTTTAGAGCTAGAGGGAATTTAAAGGAATTTTATCCAATCTGAGACATTTTACATACCAGTATTGTCCAGTAGAAACATAATGAGAGCCACAGACACGACCTACTATGTGCTCTTAAGCTTTCTAGTAGTCACCCTAATAAACATACAAAGAAAGAGGTGAAATGAACTTTAAAAATGTTTTAATTTAATCTGGTATATATGAAATATTATAATTTCAATTTGGATATGAAAATATGAAGAGATATTTTTCACTCTTGGTAATAGTAAGTCTTCAAAATCCAGAGTGTGTTACACACACAGCACAAATAAATTAAAACAGAGCCCAGTAACCACAGGTGGCCAGTACTGCCGTACTGGACAGTGCAGCTTTAGACAAAGATGTTAACGCCCATGTAAACACATTAATCTAATAAAGATATTTTTTTCTTTTTTTTGCTGTTGAGGTAGAATTTAAAAAGTCTCTTCCACAGTTAGAAAATTTAACATTTGGTAACGCTTTTTTAGATGATCTTTTCTACTTCTTTCTGATTTATATTTTTTCTTATTTTATTTTGACATGTGGAATTCTTAATTTACAAAGAAATGGAGGTTGTTTTCTTTTGGAATAAATATCCAGACTAATTACTATTGGACAAATGCTGGGCACCCCTTTGCCAGCACTGAGATGGCAGTATCAGAAAGGAGACCCAGAACTGTTACCAGCACCTCCATTACTGTCTCCCCCTTTCCTGCTGGCCCTGTCCTTCTGCTTAAGAGCTGGTTCTAAAACCAGTACCTCATGCTGTTTAAAAGCTTTGAGCATAAATTTTCAAACAGTTATCTGTCATAGTGCCTTGGCCTTTCAACACAAGCATCAGGAAACAATACATTATTAGAGGATTAATTTGAAAGCCCACTCTTCGGGAAAAAGTTCTTAGTGTTTCCAGATTGTTTAACAAAGCCAGAAGCTTTTTAAGCCATTTAGGCATTTAATTATAAAATAAAGAAAATGGATAGGACCTAGGAGGTGTACATACGACTACATTTGATTTCTTTTTGTTTGATTTTTCAACAAAATTTTTCATAGTTTAATCGCAGTCTTCTAAAGACAAGAATGAGGTCTTATGAAAGGATTAGTGTAAAGAGGCCACAATTTCTGTACTAAAGATAATATATTTTTTCATGGCTTCTCATAGGAGTATGTGGCAGTGCCAAGAAGGGGTAGCAATTTCACCTCAGGGGGAGGGTAGTAATGCCACCTGAGTTTGCTTCTCTAAAAAGCCAGTGGGTTCTGACATTAACAACTCATTCCTCTTCACTAATAGACCAGAAAAAAATTAACTCTTGAGGCTAAAAAGAATACTTCTGGACCAAGATGGATCTTTATCTGACACTTCTTGCATTTACGACTTTTGACATTTGAACTTCCAATCAAGTGCAGTTTACATTATCTTGGTTTCTAGAACAAGAGGTTTACAATGTGATAATAACTCCTTTACCATTTCTTTTTTCTTGTAGTCATCATGTCCTCTTAAGCCCACTGGGCATATTTCTACTTCTGTCCAAAGCAAGTTTCAACCATGGGACTGTTATTTTCACCTTTGGTCTTAGAGAGTGTAGTCCTGCTGGTTCTGAAAATAATTCAATTTTCTACATAGGAATAGGAAAGTACAAGCTTTCAGGCTTTTATTTGGTCTCAGAGAAGAGGTTTTCTGGTATTATTTATTTTCTTCCAATTTTGTATATTATAAAATCCAAAATGAAACAATACTTTATTTTTTATTTTTATTTATTTTTATTTTTATTTTTATTCAGTTACAATTGTCTGCACTTTCTTCCCATCCTTCCACCCCACCCCAGCCAGTCCCACCTCCCTCCCCCACCTCTACCCTCCCCCTTGATTTTGTCCTTGTGTCCTTTATAGTAGCTCCTATAAACCCCTCTCCCCACTCTCCCCTCCCCACTCCCCTCTGGCTACTGTTACATTGTTCTTAATTTCAATGTCTCTGGTTATATTTTGTTCGCTTTTTTTTCTTCTGTTGATTATGTTCCAGTTAAAGGTGAGATCATATGGTATTTGTCCCTCACCACCTGGCTTATTTCACTTAGCATAATGCTCTCCAGTTCCATCCATGCCATTGCAAAGGGTATAAGCTCGCTCTTTCTCTCTGCTGCGTAGAATTCCATTGTGTAAATGTACCATCGTTTTTTGATCCACTCATTTGCTGATGGGCACTTAGGTTGCTTCTAGTACTTGGCTATTGTAAATTGTGCTGCTATGAACATTGGGGTGCATAGGTTCTTTTGGATTGCTGTTTCAGGGTTCTTAGGGAAACAATACTTTAAAATGTTTTTAGGAAATAATTTACATGTTGTTATTATTAATTTGTATTATTCCATTCTAGTGTTTAACTGTAAACACTTTTTCTTTTTTCATTTATGATTTGCTTCTAAACTGTATTTTCAGTTATTATATAATCTTTTCCATTTCTAATTTTATTTTCATTTATCTTTAAGTTAACTTTTTTTTTCAATTACAGTTTACATTCAATGTTATTTTGTATTAGTTTCAGGTAAACAGCACAGGGGAAGGTAAAAAGCATTCCCCCTGATATTTCCAGTATCTAACTGGTACAAACATAGTTATTACTGCATTGTTGACTATAGTTCCTTTGCTGTACTTTACATCCCCATGACTAATTTATAACTACCAGTCTATACTTAGTCCCTTTACCTTTTTCACCCAGTCTCCCAATTCCCCTTCCCTCTGGCAACCATCAGTCTGTTCTTTGTATCTATGAGTCTGTTTCTGTTTAGTTTGTTCATTTATATTGTTCTTTAGAGTGAACATATAAGTGAAATCATATGGTATTTATCTTCTTCTGACTGACTTATTTCACTTAGTGTTAATACCCTCTAGATCCATCCATGTTGTCTCAAATGGTAGTTTCATTCATTTTTGTGGTTGAGTAATGCATATTTCATTGCACATATGCCACTATTTAAACAATCTTTTTTATTGTTCAATTACAGTTGTCCCACATTTTTCCCCATTTCTCTCCCCTGCCCTGCCCACCCCACTCCCTGCTCCCACATTCAATCCTCACACCACTGTCCACACACATGGATCCTCTATACAAGTTCCTTCACTTGTTGCTTCCCTTACTTTCCCACATTATCTCCCTTCTCCTTCCCCTCTGGTTACTGTCAGTTTGTTCTTTATTTCCATGTCTCTGGTTCTATTTTGCTCATTTGTTTTGATGATTAAGTTCCACTTATAGGTGAGATCATATGGTATTTGTCTTTCACTGCCTGGCTTATTTCACTTAGCATAATGCTCTCCATTTCCATCCACGCTGTCATAAAGGAAACGAGTTCCTTCTCTCTGCTGTGTAGTATTCCATTGTATAAATGTACCAAAGTTTTTGATCCACTCATTTACTGATGGGCACTTAGGCTGTTTTCAGCACTTGGCTACTGTAAATAAATCTGCTATGAACATTGGAGTGCATAGGTTCTTTTGAATTGGTGATTCAGGATTCTTAGAGTATAATCCCAGCAGTGGAATTACTGGATTAAAAGGCAGTTCAATTTTTAGTTTTTTGAGGAATTCCATACTGTTTTCCACAGTGGCTGCACCAGTCTGCATTCCCACCAACAGTGCACTAGGGTTACTTTTCTCCACAACCTCTCCAACACTTGTTGTTTGTTAATTTGTTAATGATGGCCATCCTGACCGGTGTGAAATGGTATCTCACTGTGGTTTTAATTTGTATCTCTCTGGTGGCTAGTGATGCTGAGCATTATCCACTCATCTGTTTATCGGCACTTGGGTTGCTTCCATAGCTTAGCTGTAAATAACACTGCAGTGAACGTAGGGGTGCATATATTTTTTCAAATTAGTGTTTTGAGTTTCTTTTTTAAAAAAAAATTTTAAATTTATTTATTTTTAGAGAGAGGAGAAGGGAAGGAGAAAGAGAAGGAGAGAAGCATTGATGTGTGGAGAAATATCAGTCAGCTGCCTCTTGCATGCCCCCAACCACAGACCTAGCCCAAAACCCAGATGTGTGCCCTGACGGGGAATCTAACCAGAACCCTTCTCTTCCAAGGACGATGACAAACCCACTGCCAGTCAGTGCTCAAGTTTCTTAGGATATATATACAGGAATGGAATTGCTGGCTCATAAGGCAATTCCATTTTTAACTTTTTGAGGAACCTTTACACTGTTTTCCATAATGGCTTCACCAGTCTGCATTCCCACCAATAGGGCACAAGGGTTCCCTTTTCTCCATATGCTCACCAACACTTGTTTGTTGATTTATTGACAAAAGCCATTCTGACAGGTGTGATGTGATAAGTTTCTCATTGTGGTTTTAATTTGCATTTCTCAAATGATTAGTGACATTGAGCATCTTTTCATCTGTCTATTGGCTATCTGTATGTCCTCTTTGGAGAAGTATATATAAGTCCTTTGCCCATTTTCTTCCTTGGATTGTTTTGTTTGTCTGTTTTTTGGTATTGAGTTGTATGAGTTCTTTAAAAATTTTGGATATTAACCTTTTATTAGATGTATCATTGACAAGTATGTTTTCCCATTCAATAGTTTGCCTTTTCACTTTATTGATGGTTTCCTTTGCTGTGCAAAAAGCTTTTTAGTTTGATGTAATCCCACTTGTTTATTTTTTCTTTAATTTCTCTTGCCTCAGGAGATATAGCATAAAAATATTACTAAGAGAGATGTGTGAGATTTTACTGCCTATGTTTTCTTCTAGGACTTTTATGGCATCAAGCCTTACATTTAAATCTTTGATCAATTTTTATTTTCATGAATCCTGTAAGATGGTGGTCTAATTTCATTTTTTGCATATATCTGTCCAATTTTTCCAACACGATTTATTGAATAGACTCTCTTTAACTCTTGTATGTTCTTGACCCCTTTGTTGAGTATTAATTGACCATAAAGGCATGGGTTTATTTCTGGGCTCTCTATTTGATTTCATTGATCTATGTGTCTGTTTTTATGCCAGTACCATGCTGTTTGGATTACAATGGCCTTGTAGTATAGTTTGATATCAGGTAGTGTGATTCTTCCAACTTAGTCCTTTTTTCTCAAGATTGCTGTGTCTATCCAAGGACTTTTGTGGTTCCATATAAATTTTTGGATTATTTGTTCTAGTTCTGTGAAATACACCATTGGTATTCTGATAGGATTTGTGCTGAATCTATAGATTGCTTTGGGTAGTATGGACACTTTAACAATGCTAATTTTTCCTATCCATGAACACTGTATATACTTCATTTATTTGTATTTTCTTCAATTGTGTTCTTTAGTGTCTTTTAATTTTCTGATCATAGGTCTTTTATCTTTTTAGTTAAATTTATTCCTAGGAATCTCATTTATATATGTATTTTTGGTGCAATTGTAAATGGGATTGTTTTCTTAGTTTCATTTTCTGATAGTTCATTATTAATGTATGAAAATGCTGCTAATTTCTGGATATTTATTTTGTATCCTGTTACTTTAATGAATTTTTAAATCTTAGTAGTTTTTGGTGGAAACTTTGGGGTTCTATACACAGTATATTGTCATCTGCTGTATAGTCTCCATAAGCCTGATTTCATAATGATTTCTTGATAAGTGGCTTTTTAATAGTCGATTGAATTGATGACAATTTATGTGACTGTTCCTGTACTTCTGAATGCTAGCGTTTGTCCTAATGTTTAACATTATTTAGGACAATGTTGAAATAAACATATTCATGTGGATGGACTTTTTTATTCTTTTAAATTATTTTTTTGAGACAGATTCCCAGGATGGGAACCAGTGAGTCAAAGAGTCTGAACTTTTCAATATTTGTTCTTGTGAATATTTGGCATCAGTTTCAAACTTAGTAATCAAAAACCCTTTTCATTCTGCTTTGGACTGAGGCTCTAAACATAGTAATCAGACCATTGGCAGACCCTTGTTTCAAAATGACAAAACCTCATGAAAATTTCATCAGGAGTGGTGTTTAAGCACACAGGCAGTGGTGGCATGGGCTTTTGCAATATCAGTCCAAAGAACCTGCTTTCACTTAAGTTAAAAAAAAAATATGTAAATAGGTAACACACACCTCAGAATTTCAGGATGCAGATGAGGCAAGAGTTTGCATTTAGTGTGGTATTTTAAATCAGAATTTGAATCTGTGAATAATGTTGTATGTGACAGGTGCCAGGGAATCATACATGGGTTCCAGTGTGATAGGCAGAAACTAGGTTGCGTATGTAAGGAAAGAATCATGTCAAATTGTATGTCATGCAAAACTAAGGCAAAGTTCCCTGGAAGGGAAGAAGATGGCATGAAAATAACTTTGTAAGAAATCAAAAGAAAATCAAGAGTTTGGATCGAAGAGGTGGGAGAAAAGGCTGAGAATGCTGGATATTAATGAAAATAAAAGTTGAACTCATAATAGAAAATAAGATGTTTTCTTTAGTGGTGGACTTAGATAATGTTTGTTAATGAATGTTGCAGTAATTTTTGGAACTATGGACCAAGTCCACATCTTAATCATTTGTAAATTATTTTCTTCACCAAGTTGTAGTATTTTGCCCTTTGAAGTAGTCCATGCATTTGTATAAAACAAAATCAGGTTAATTTGTTTTCTCTTCTTACTAGTGGCTGTTAGTAACCTTCAATTGCAATCACACTAATTATTTAAATTTAGAGTCATTTTCCAAGGTGCTACATTGCTGGAGTGCAGTAGGATTGAGCAAATGGGAGATAAGTTGGTAGAGGGTTTTTAAATGTGTCAGTGCTCATCATTACCTCATATATGCTTAACATAAATTGGCATCTGCAAAATCTACAACGTGTAAGGTTTTAGCATTCCTTACCCAGTGAGTTTATGTAGATACCAGGTATGGAATTACAATTTTATAATTTAGATGTTTTTAATTTAATTCATAGGACATAGAATTCTTTATGTGGACACCAGTATGGACTTGTAATTTAGATTTTGAAATTTCATATAGGACATGCCACTGAATCCTGGATCCAAACGTGAAAGAGTAAAGTTCCTTTCTTTACTCTTTGCTGCATCTCACTCCTCCTCATTGTTCCAGCAGGTGTTCCAAGGGCATTAATCTTTGGATGGAGGGTAGAGTGAGTATGAAGGGGGGGCTAAATAGTATAGAAATGTTAATTTATTGAAAACTATTCAAATCTGCATAAATACAAAAATAGTGATTTCTCATTCTTCACCTGAGTTTCCTCAATATCTTTTCCTACCATAGAAATCATTCTGCAAGATTTAACTTACATTTTTTTTTCTTTTAAAATCATTTAGATTTTTCAAAGGAGTTTAAAGATAATACAAAGAATATCAGTATACCATTTTGATTTCCCAAATGTTCATATTTTACCACAGTTGCATTATCATTCATCCTTCCCTCTTCCTGTCTTTATTTAGACCAATGGATTTATTTTATTCTAAGGGTTATAATGCATCACCATTCATATTAATTTTGTGGCTAAAGTTGTTATACATTTGAGGTCCAAGATGGCAGAGGAGTAAGTGTAAGCTATACAAACTCCTCCCAGGCCCAATCCTAAATTACAAATAAATTGTAGAGATATCATCCTGAATAGACAACTGAACACTAGCTGGAGAGAAGCCTCATAACTAAGAACAGACAGAAGAAAACACTTCTCCACAAGGAGCCTGGTAGGGAGTGTGGAGGAGGTGCAAGAGGGCTGGCTAGACTCTGACAGGTGGCAGCTGAAGTTCCAGAGGGATATTTCAGCTGTCGGGGATTCCTCCTGAGTAGTATGGGGTCTAAACTCCAAACTGGGCTCCTCAGCCTACAGCACCAGATCTGGAAAGGAACCCAGATAACATCCAGCTGTGAAAAGCAGCAGGATTTCTGTCTGCCCAGGAGAGACAGCTGGAGGTGCAGAGAGCCTCTTAAAGGGCCAAAGCACAAATTTGCATTTGCAACCACTTACCCTAGGCTCTGGCAGAGGGAGGGCAGAGTGGACTAGTGATACTTGAGGAGAGTTTGGGGCTGGAGGCTCTGGGGAGAGAAGTGAAAGAACAGCTGTGAGGATCCTTGTGCTGAGTCATGCCCCATACTGTAGAAGCCATCATTTTCAGGCAGAGCTCTTGTCTCCAAGTAGCATCAGCCTGAGGGGAAGCAATAGCCCCACCCACAGGAATTACTCTGCTCTACCCTGTGGTGCTAAAGTCCAGCTGCCAACCAGAGCTTAAGGCTATATCACTGATTGGTTTAATGATTAAGGTGGAATATACAAAGAAGGAGCCAAAATAGGAAGACAAGGAAACAGACACCAAATAAAAGAATAAGATAGCTCTCTAGAAGAAGATCTAGATGAAATGGAGGCAAGCAATTTATGAGATAGAGAGTTTAGAGTAATGATTATAAGGATGCTCAACAGCATGAAAAAAGACACAGAAACCATAAAAAAAGAGTGAAGTAAAGAACACAATTCTGAAATAAACAATACACTGGAAGCAATAAACCTTAGGTTATATGAAGCAGAGGGTTAAATCAGTGTTCTGGAAGACAAAGTAGAAAATAACACCCAGGTAGAGGAGCAAAAAGAAAAGAATTTAAAAAATCAGGAGGACTTAAGAAACATTTTAGACAACACAAGCATAAAAACATCCACATCATGGGAATACCAGAAAGAGAAGAGAAAGTGCAAGGAATCAAGAACCTATTTGAAGAAATAATGACCAAAAACTTCCATAATCTGGTGAGGGAAAAAGACACACATGTCCAGGAAGCTCAGAGAGTCACAAACAAGTTGGACCCAAAGAGGCCTACACTGAGACACATCATAATTAAAATGTCAAGGTTTAAAGATAAGGAGAGAATCCTAAAAGACAGGAGAGAAAATCAAGTAGTTACATGCAAGGGAGCACCAATTAGACTGTCATCTGACTTCTCAACAGAAACATTTCAGGCCAGAAGGGAGTCACATGAATTATTCAAGGTAATGAAAAGCAAGGACCTATAACCAAGGCAAGTTTGCTTGGCAAGGCTATAATTTAAAACTGAAGGAGAAATAAGGAGCTTCCCAGGCAAGAAAATGCTAAAGGAGATTTTTTTTATTGTTCAGTTACAGTAGTCTTAGTTTTCCCATCACCACGCCCCCCACCCCACCCATCCTGGCCTCCCACACTCGAGCCTGCACCCTTTGGCTTTGTCCATGGGTCCTTTATAAATGTTCATTAATAACCCTTCCCCTATTTTCCCTGATTATTCCTCTTCTCTGTCCTCTCTGGTTAGTCAGTTTGTTCTTTATTTCAATGTCTCTGGTTATATTTTGCTTGCTTGTTTGTTTTGTTGATTAGGTTCCACTTACAGGTGAGATCATATGGTATTTGTCTTTCACTGCCTGGCTTAATTCATTTAGCATAATGCTCCCCAGTTCCATCCATGCTGTCACAAATGGTAGGAGCTCCTTCTTTCTTTCTGCTGCATAATATTCCATTGTGTAAATATAACATCGTTTTTTGATTCACTCATTCACTAATAAGTGCTTGGGTTGCTTCAGTACTTGACTGTTGTAAATTGTGCTGCTGTGAACATTGGGGTGCATAGGTTCTTTTGAACTGGTGTTTCAGGATTCTTAGGGTATAATCCCAGCAGTGGAATTGCCAGGTCAAAAGGCAGTTCTATTTTTAGTGTTTTTGAGGAAATTCCGTACTGTTTTCCACAGTGGCTACACCAGTCTGCATTCCCACCAACAGTACACTAGGGTTCTCTTTTCTTCACAACCCCACCAGCACTTGTTGTTTGTTGATTTGTTTATGATGGCCATTCTCACTGGTGTGAAGTGGTACCTCATTGTGGTTTTAATTTGCATCTGTCTGATGGCTAGTGATGCTGAGCATCCTTTCATATGTCTCTGGGCCCTCTGTATGTCCTCCTTGGAGAAGTGTCTCTTCAGATCCTTGGCCCATTATTTAATTGGGTTGTTTGTCTTCCTGGAGTGGAGTCGTGTGAGTTCTTTATATATTTTGGAGATCAAACTCTTGTCTGAGGTATCATTGGCAAATATGTTTTCCCATATGGTTGGTTCTCTTTGCATTTTAACACTGTTTTCTTCAGCAGTGCAGAAAACCTTTTTATTTTGATGAGGTCCCATTGTTTATTCTTTTCTTTATGTCCCTTGCTCTAGGGGACATATTGGTGAAAATATTGCTGCATGTAATACCTGAGATTTTCCTGCCTATGTTTTCCTCTAGGACTTTTATGGTGTTGCAACATATATTTAGGTCTTTTATCCACCTTGAATTTATTTTTATGTATGGTGTAAGTTGGTGGTCGAGTTTCATTTTTTTGCATGTAGCTGTGCAGATCTCCCAACACCATTTTTTGAAGGGGCTATTTTTACTCCATTTTACACTTCTGCCCCTTGTTGATATTAATTGACCACAGAGACATGAGTTTATTCCTGGGCTCTCTATTCTGTTCCATTGGTTGGTGTGTCTGTTTTTATGCCAGTACCATACCATTTTGATGACAGTGGCCTTGTAATATAGTTTGATATCAGGTATTATGTTCCTCCTACTTTCTTGTTCTATCTGAAAATTGCTGAGGCTATTCAGGGTCACTTATTTTTCCATATAAATATTTGAAATATTTGTTCTACATCTGCGAAATATGTCACTGGCATTTTAATAGGGATTGCATTGAATCTATAAATCGCTTTGGGTAGTATGGATATGTTGCTGATGGTAATTCTTCCAATCCATGAACACAATATTGGCTTCCATTTATTTGTTTTCCTTAATTTCTTTCTTCAGTGTTGTGTAGTTTTCTGAGTACAGATCTTTTACCTCCTTGGTTAGGTTTATTCCTAGGTACTTTATTTTTCTTGTTGCTATATCAGGGATTTTTTTTTCCTGATTTCTGTTTCTGAAATTTCATTTGTTGATGTACAAAAATGTCTTCGATTTCTAAATAATGACTTTGTATTCCTCTGTTTTGCCAAATTTACTTAATTGGTTGAGTAGTTTTTTTGTGGAGTCTATAGGATTTTCTATGTAGAGTATCATCTCATGTGCAAACAATGACAATTTTAGTTTCTCTTTTCTAATTTAGATGCATTTATTTCTTTTCCTTGTCTGATGCTGTGGCTAGGACTTACAATACTATGTTGAATAGAAGTGGTGAAAGTGGACTTCCTGGTCATGTCCCTGATCTTAGTGGGAAAGCTTTTAGTTTTTGCCTGTTGAGTATGATGTTGGCTGTAGGTTTCTCGTGTATGGCCTTTATTCTGTTGAGGTATGCTCCCTCTACTCCCACTATGCTGAGTGTTTTCATCATAAATCAGTGCTATTCCTTATCAAATGCTTTTTCTGTATTCATCAATATGATCATGTGATTTTTTGGTATTTCCTTTTGTTTATGTGATGTATTACATTTATTGATTTGCTAGTATTATACCATCCTTGCATCCCTGGGATGAATCCTACTTGATCATGGTGTAAGATCTTCTTAATGTATTGCTGAATGTGGTTTGCCAATATATTTTTGAGTATTTTAGTGTCTGTGTTCATCAGCGATAGTAGCCTGTAGTTTTCTTTCTTTGTTGTGTCTTTATCTGGTTTTGGGATGAGGAGGATGCTGGCCTCATAAAAATAATGTGGCAGCCTTCCCTCTTCTTGGAGTTTTTGGAATAGTCTGAGAAGGATAGGGGTTAACTCTTCCTTAAATGTTTTGTAAAATTCTCATGTGAAACCGTCCAGTGTAAGGCTTTGTGTGCCGGGAGTTTTTTGATTACTGCTTCGATTTTATTAGCTGTTGTCAGTCTGTTCAGGCTTTCTGCTTCTTCTTCATTCAATTTTGGAAGATTATATTTTTCTAGAAATTTGTCCATTTCACCCAGAGTTTCAAATTTCTAGACATGTAATTGTTCGTGGTAATTTCTTACAATCTTTTGTTTCTGTGGTATCAGTTGTAATTTCTCCTCTTTCATTTCTGATTTTGTTTGGGTCTTTTCTCTTTTTTTATTGATGAGTTTGGTTGTTTATCAATTTTTTATATCTTTTCAAAGAACCAGCTCCTGGATTCATTGATCCTTTGAATTTTTTTTTTTTTGTCTCTATGTCATTTAATTCTGCTTTGATCTTGATTATTTCCTTTTTTCTACTCGCTCTGAGCTTTGTTCTTATTCCTCTAGTTCTTGTAGATGTAGGGTTAGGTTGTTTATTTGAGATTTTTCTATCTTCTTAGTTAGGCCTGTATTGCTATGAAATTTCCTCCCAGGACTGCCTTCACTGTGTCCCATAAGTTTTGGGTTGTTTTGTGTTCATTTTCATTTATTTCCAGACACTTTTTGATTTCTTCCTTGATCTCATTGTTAGCCCATTCATTATTTAATAACATGTTATTCAGTCTTCATGTATTTGAATATTTTTGAGGTTTTTTTTTTTTTCTTGAGGTTGGTTTCTAGTTTCAAGCCATTGTGATCTGAGAAGATTCTTGGTATGATTTCAGTTTTCTTGAATTTGTTAAGGCTTGTTCTGTGTCCTACCATGTGGCCTATCTTAGAAAATGATCTGTGTGCATTTGTGAAGAATGTATATTTTGCTTTGGGGTTAAATAGTCTATAAATATCAATAAGTTCATTTGATCTAGAGTGTAATTCAGTGCCACAATATCCTTCTTGATTTTTTTCTTTGGAAGATCTATCCATTGTTTACAGTGGGGTGTTAAAGTCCTGTACCATAATTGCATGCTGTCAGTCTCTTTCTTAAAGTCCTTCCAAATTTTCTTTAGATGCTCCTCTATTGGGTGCTTATATGTTTACAAGGGTTAACTCCTTTGCAGAACTACTCCCTTAAGTATTATGTAGTGATCTTCTTTGTGTTTTGTGATGACCTGTGTTTTGAAGTCTATTTTGTTTGATATAAAAATTGCTACCCCAGCTTATTTTCCATGTATATTCCATTTGCATGGAATATTATTTTTCATCCCTTTGCTTTCAACCTGTGTGAATCTTTTGTTCTGAGGTGGATCTGTTGTAGAGAGCATATATGCAGGTTGTGTTTTCTATCTATTCAGCTAACCTATGTCTTTTGATTGTAGCATTTAAGTCAATTACATTTAAGGTTATTATTGACAGGTACTTATTTATTGCCATTTTTCCCTTTGTACCTGTGTTCCCCCCCCTCCCATTTCTTCTCTTAAAGCAGTCCTTTTAACATCTCTTGCAGTGCTGTCTTGGTGGAGATGTCCTCTTTTAGTCTTTTTTGTTTCTTTGTTTGTTTGTTTGTTTGAAGAGCTCTTTACATCACCTTCCATTTTAAATGAGAGACTTGCTAGATAGAGTAGTCTTGGTTCCAGGTCCTTATTTTTCATTACTTGGAATATTTTGTGCCAGTCCCTTCTGGCTTGTGGCATTTCTGTTGAGAAGTCAGCTGATGGCCTTATTGGAGTTCCTTTGTATTATACAAGCTGTGTCACCCTTGCTGCCTTGAAGATTCTTTCTTTGTCTCTAAATTTTGCCATTTTGAATATAATGTGTCTTGGAGTGGCACTCTTTAATAAGTTCATCTTGATTGGGACCCTCTGTGCTCCCTGGACTTACATGACTTTTTCCCTTACCAAGTTAGGGAAGTTTTCTGTCATTATTTTTTCAATCAGGTTTTCTTTCGCTTGCTCCTTTTCTTCTCCTGTGGGTATCCCAATGATGCAAATATCGTTACTTTTCACGTTTTCTCAAAGTTACCTTAAACTATCCTTGTTCTTTCAGAGTCTTTTTTTATTTTGTTGCTCTGACTCAGTATTTTATTCTACTTTGTCTTCCAACTTGATGATTCAGTCCTCTGCTTTAGCTATCCTGTTTTTGATTCCTTCTAGTGTATTCTTCATTTCAGATATTGTGTTCTTCATTTCCTCCTGGTTCTTATTCTTAGTTTCTATGTCCTTTTTCATGCTGCTGTAGTTCCCACTAAGTTCCTTATAGCTCCCATAAAGTTATTTGTAGTTCTTGCTACATTTCTTGAGCATTCTTACAACCATTACTTTGAACTCTATGTCTGATAAATGCTCGCCTGAATTTCATTCAGGCCTTTTGGTCAGGATTCCTTTTTTCATTTTGATTGGGATTGTTGCTTTGTTTCCCCATTTTAGCTGACTGTCTTTGTTTGTTCTACAAATTAAATTGATCTGCTTTGTAATTAACTATAAAGGAGTTCCCATAAGATTATCAACTTTTTTCTCAAAAGAAACTTTGCAGGTGAGAAGGGACTGGCAAGAACTGTACAAAATGATAAAAGGCAAAGACATATAACCAAGATTGTTCTATCCAGCAAAGCTATCATTTAGAATTGAAGGACATATACAGAAATGCTTTTTTGTCATGTTTTTGTCTTAATAAGTGGAATTCTTTTATGTTTGACTGTACATGTGAAATGTGTTCTAGTTATTATTCCTTTTAGTCAATTCCTTTGTCAAACTTTATATCTAGTTTTGTGCCTTCATTTACTTTTTCCATCAGAAAATGGGTGTTAAATTTTAGTCAATGCCTTTTCACATCTGTCGAGGTAATTTAGTTTTGTTCTCCTCCTTTAATCTGTTAAAGTAGTGTTTGTTACAAGATTTTATGGTGTTGAACCATCCTTGCATTCCTGATATAAACTCAACTAGTTTATGATGGATCATTCACTATGTTAATTTTCCAGTATTTTATTTAATATTTTTTGCTTGTATATTTACACACACGACTGGCTATAATTATGTTTTTATTATCTTTGCCTTTTTTAGTGTTGGTGTACAGATTATGATAGAATAAAATGAGAAGTTTTTCACATCTCTAGTTGATTTTTAGTTTTTTGTTTGCCTGTAGGTTTAGTAGGACATCTGAAAAATTTGTGATCTTATTACTTCCTGTTTGCTTTCATTACGTTTCAACTGTGTTAGAACTGTTAATCTATTGAGATTTAAAATCCTTGCACAAAATTTCTCATTTATAATTTTTATAAAAATATTTACCATATTTTGCCATGTAAAGTTCAAACCCATGTATTTGGCCCAAACTTTCAGGAAAAAAATCTTCTATTTTAATTTTTAATTCAACTTTTCATTTATTTATATTTAGAGACACAACCAATTATCATATTCCAGGGTATTATTTTGCATATGGATAGCATTATTGCTTTCTAGAGTTACACTTTTAACACATAAGTATAAATAAAAGAATTAAAAACATATGTGTAGATATGGAATTAGTCCTACCCATGTATAATGTGCATCCTTATTTTTCCCTCAAAAATTTGGCAAAAAAGTATGCATTATATATGGCAAAATATAGCATTTTATTTAGACTTTCAGATTAATTGATATTGAGTCTTACATGGAATATTCTTATAAAATTTCTATTTTCCTTCAATCCAATAGTTGTATTCACTTTTATTTTTTAATCATGTATTTATGTCATCTCTTTCAGCTGTCTTTAAACATAAAACAATTTGTATTTTCTTTGTCTACTTGGTTGATATTAATTTTATATATTTTTTATTTTCTTCTACATGCTTTGGATTTGCTTTATATCACTGCTTCCACTTCTTTGAGTTGCCTATTTTATTTGTCTACTTTCAAAATCACTTTCTGATCTAAACAATTAAGTCTCTTATATGTCCCCTGCATTATGCCTAGCTATATTGCATAGGTTTCAAAATTTAGAAATATCATTTTCCTTATTTTTGAGTAGTTTATAGATTCCATTTTGATTTTCTGTTTAGCTCAAGAGGTATTTTGAAAATCTGTAAGTACATAGGTTTTTGGGGGGAGCTTTTCAAATTTTGTTTTATTATTGTTCTGTATCTTTTATTATGTTTCTGGGAGGATAATCAGGGAACCGTGACCTATGTTATATCTGCTCTTAGCAATCTGTTGACATTTTCTTGTGGCCCAGTGTTTGAAACATTGGAAAAAATCATACTGATACAGATTCTTTTTTTTCTTTTTCCTTTTTAAATTTTATTGTTGTTCAAGTACAGTTGTCTGCTAAGTGAAATAAGCTAGGCCGTGAGAACAGATTATGTTATATCAAGCTTTTAATTAAGTTCCTCAGATCATCCATATCTTCCTTCTTCTTGCTCTTTCAGTTTCTGAGAGAAGTTTGTTAGACCAATTTAAAGTGTCTATGGATATGTCCACATTCCTTGTAGTTTACTAGTTCTTGCTGTGTATGATTCTGAGTTAGATTTGGGACACATAAATCATTTTGTTTAAGTGAACCTTTTGTTAAAATAAAGTATCCTTCTGTATTCCAGTAAATGCTTCCAATAATTTTGTGTCTATTTTTACCTAATATTAACCTATGTTTGCTTTCTCTTGGTTAACTTTCTTTCTTTATATTTTGACACTGCTTTATTTTCAGCAGTGGTGTTTTCTTTTGGTGTGCCTCTTATAAATAGCCTATAACTAGATTTTTGACTCAGTCTAAGTGCTTCTATCTTTAAATTATTTTTTTTTAATCCTAACCTGAGGACATTTTTTCATTGCTTTTGGAGAGAGAGGAAGGGAGAGAGAGAAACAACAATGTGAGAGCGAAACATTGATTGGCTGCCTCCCTTATGCACCTGGACCAAGGATTGTACAGGCTCGGGCCAGGAATCGAACCCACAACCTTTTGGTTATTGGACAATACTCCAACCAAATGAGCCACATCAGCCAGGTGGCTTCTATCTTTTAATAGGAAATTTGCCTAGTTCACATTTATTGTGACATCTGCTATGGTTAGACTCTGCCTTGTTATTTTGTTTTAAATTTACTTTGCTTCTTTGGTTTTTATCTGTTAGTGCCTACTTGGTTTTTGTTTATTTTGCTCTGCTTCATTTTTCCTTTTCCTCCCGTTTGTGATGTTGGTTGAGTTGTGATTTTTTTCAAAGAGGAAATTTTCATTAAAAAAAATTTCATAAATGACCTGTGGACATGGACAACAGGGTAGGGATTGGCTGTGGGAGGAGATGGTGGGAGGGGCAGAGGAAAGCACTGGAGGAAAATTGGGACAACTGTAATAGAACAACAATAAAAAAAGTAAGGTTAAAAAAGTTTCAGTATTGGAAAATTATTTGCTCCATTATATACTTTGATTGGAATACCTTTACATTTTTAATGAACATATCTAAACTTCTAATTTTCTTATCAAAGTGTAGAGTTAATTAGTATCTATATCATTTCCCAAATAAGTCAAGGCCTTAGTATGCTTTTATTTTTCTTCCTTACCAGTTCTACTTTTTTGATTATTTTATTTACAAATTTTTACAATATTTTATCATACCCTGCATAAATAATTATTTAGACTGAATTATAAGCCTTAATATTTTCTTTGCTTACCATTCAGTCATCTTCATTTATTTGTTAATTCATTTGCTGGATTATATTCTCAAATAAATATTTCAGAGTTTGTTTCAGGCAAACTTTTGAAATCTTTGTATCCTTAAATTTGTCTTTATTTTTCATTCTACCTCAGTATCTGTATAAATGGATAGAGAAATATTGGCTCAAAAATACTTTTCCTCAGAACTTATTGCTCATTTAACTTCTTGAATCCATGTTGTTAATGAGAAGTCTGATGCAGATGTAATTACTGAACTTCAGTAAATTTCTTATTTATACCCTCAGATAGCTTTTAGGATTTACTCTTAACCTTCAACAACTCCCACAGTGTGTCTATCTGTGAGTCTTATCTTTTTTAATTCTTTATACTGAGCAGTTGGAGGGTTCAGCTACCTGGCTTATTTAATATTGGCTCTACCTTCAGATAGATCCAGATTCAGCCACTTGCATCTGCTCTCCCGCCACAGCCCTGACCCGTGCCACCATCGTGCCTCACCCGGATTACTGTAGCAGCCTCCTCCTGCTGATCCACTGTTTTTGCTCCCACCCTTGGCCTCTAAAAGCTGTTCCACCCATGCCCCTTAGTAGCAGCCAGAGTGGTCTTTTACGGCTCTGTACAAAATTCTCTAATGACTTCACATTTCACTCAGAGAAAAAGCCAGTCTTTACACTGTTCTGCAGAATCCTGCACGATACAGTCTCCTAATTATTTCTTCTCCCTTTCATTAGGCACACAGGCCTCCTTACAATTCTTCCTTGAAATTCAGCAAAAGACTATTATGTGTTCTTAGCCTATCAGCTTGGTTCTATCTATGTCCTTGATTTTTGAAAAAATATTCCTTTACATAATGGCATTTGTCTGTTAGCAGAGACGTTAGGGTTAATTGAATAGGGTTAACGGGAATATTGGCAATGTAATGCCGTATTACTTATTCTGTGTATTGTAAGACACATGGATCCCAGATCCTTGAATTGGGTTCTGTGGAGTCAGTTGAAGGGACCAGAACCTCAGGCTCATACACAGGTAGGGTCTGTGTAGGGTGCGGCTGCCTGAGGCCATCTTACAACTTTGACCCCTCGCATTACACAGAAGCAGTGTACTTCAAACCAGTCAACCTTGGAGGTAGCTGGGGAGATACATTATAAAAAGAATGAACTTTGCAGTTGCTTAAAACTTGTCTCAAATCCTGATTCTTTCACTTACTAGCTGTTGGACTGTGAATAGTAGCTGTCCGACTGTTCATTCGACATTCACCCATTGAATGGGTGTTTATCGAGTGTCAGGTCCTGTATAGAGGCTGGAGATACATCAGGGAACAAAACAGACAGATATCTCTGTTCTCAAGTGTCCTGGATTCCGTCGGAAGAGCTTTCATTCTACTGATAAGTTGTCTGTTGTTTCTGAACTTCATTGTTTTCATCTACAAAATGAGGCTATAAAATCATCTTAATACAAATGCAATAGAGATAGAGTAGTCACAATATCTGGCACATGGAAATTCTCTGTATTTATTTCCCTTCATTCTACTTTCCCCTACACTTCCTTTTGACACTTACGTAATGCTCTGGAAACTAACTCAGTGTCTGCTATGCAGCAAGCAACAAATGAATTCAGGTAAACCAAATTTAGTGCCAATGTCTATGTAATTTTCTATGAAAATTGCAAATACTTTCATTGGAAGGTGCTGGTGCCCTCAGTAGTGGATTCCACTACTGAGATCATTGGGGATATTTATCAGGGTGAGAGAGGGAGTTTTCAGAAATTTTGTTAAGTGCTTCTCTTATCTTTAAAATTTCTTTTGAGTTCTAAACCATGAAGGTTTGATCATCCTATAGCATTTTTCCTGATTCTGTTTGTGGGGGTCAAGACCATGTGACCATTTCACCTGGTTTGTGGCACATGTGATTTCCTTGTGCCCATGTTGCTTTCAGTGCCTTATTATTTTCTTAACATTAGGAATAGTATATATGTGCAACTTTATGAGAAAGTGGAAGAAAGCTGAGATTCTGGTTAAAAAAAAGCCATGTTGTAGAACTGGCTGCCACCCAACGGGCCTGCCAGTGCTCCTGGACTTTGTTATGGTGCAGGATCCCAGGTGGCTGAAGAAATCCATCCTAAAAAGCAGATCTGAGAGTGTTGATGTAACACAGAGCAATGGAATTCAAATTTTGTGCTAAGTAATGTTTGAAATTAGGTACCTCGTTGGTAGTGTGTTTCTAAATTGACAGTCATTGGGCAGCATTCCATAATATCTCTAGTTTATGTCCTAACTGAGCCAGTTGGGAACACATGAAGAGTTACAGCTTCCAATTGTTATAATGTACAGCTTGTCACACTGTGGGCATGATAGAAGGACTTTCATTACTTGCACAACTTAGAACTTTTCTTTTAAAATACTTCTTCAAGTTGACGTTTCTTTTAGGTATAATCTAAGATTAAATTTGGTTAGCCCCCTTCACAGTTCAGAATTTAAACTAGTTGAAAATCTTTCTGCACTTCCTTATATTCAAGATCATACAGGACTTGTTATTTCAACTTCAGGAAATCTTCAAATTTTGGAGGGACTTTAGCAATAAATTTAGAAAAATTATTTTGTAATAATACATAGGTTTTTCATGAATAAAAACATGGCACTTCAGAGATATTCCAAAAAGGATCTAATTTAGTTTAGTGCCTGGAGTTTAGAGTCATTTTTTCAACCATGGACCTCAATACTTGGGCTGAATGGGAGTCTGATGTCTGTGTACCCAGTGTGGATACATGCAGAAAGTCTCGTAGGTCTAAATACCTGTGAGAGACTATTCTGTTCCCCTCTTTCAGGCAACCTGTCTTACATACCACCCTGTCCACTAGGTCTATGGGCAGTGGTTCTCAAAACTTGCAGACTTAAAGGAATCACCTGTGTAGCTTTAAAAAATTCACTTTCTCAGATTCTAGTCACAGAGAATCTTAGTGGGTAGATAAAGGAAATAATGACCTTGGCACAGGACCCCACTTCCTGGCTCTCCTCCTGTCCTTAACACAGTTTGCTGACTGCAGCACACCCATCCATCCCTGATAGCCATTTATGGAGCAACACTTAAAACAGTAGCACAACTACATGGATATATTGGGAGAAGGAGGCTGCAGAGATGCCACAGACACAGCTGGAGGTGAAGGAGAGGCTTTTTAAGAACACCCGTTGCTGAGGACGTGACAGAAAGCATCTCCATCTCCTCCTGTTATATAACACAGACTGCCAAGGTAGTTTCTGCCTTAAAATACTGTCCTCTTTCCCCTTGTCTGTCATGTGACTGTGTGCATCTGGTGTGTGTGTGGGAGGGAGTTGGCTCTCTCTCTTTCATTCTTCAGTTTATTGGAGTCAATTAAATAGAAAGTGAGAGAGAAAGAGAGGTACAGATGAAGATAAAGATATGCACACTGGCAAAATTTAAGACAACAAAGAGACATTTAAGAGGAAACGAGAACACATTTTGAAAAAGATATGAAGTAGTAAGAGTGTTTTTTTTCCTAGATCTCCTGAAGGTACCCTGATTACTTTAATACATTTGTATCCCAGTTTCTCAAGTGAATGGCTTTATTTATAAAGACTGATAGCATCATCATTGGAGATGATCAGTTGTTAAGTCTTCCTTACATAGGGAACCCCGTGTTGTTCATTTTACATTAAGCCAAGGGAGTGCTGAATAATTATCACTTATTCAACAAGTATTTGTTGATGAAGATGCTAGCCTCATGGAATTTATAGCCTGATAGGGATACAGATACATAAACAGACAATGACACCACTAAGTGCCAGTGCTGTATTTGCCCAAGGCTACCCACCTGAGCTATAAAGCAGTCTGAGTTGGCTGCTACTTGTTCTGGGCTTGGAGATCTCCAGGAGAAGCCAAACTGTGAATCTAGGCTGCTAGTTTTGGGCCTGGGGCCCAAACTGAGGCAAGCTGCTGTTTCTTTGAGAGGATTTAGGAAGTTGTGAAGCCTGAGCCAAGACCAGACATTCATATGGAAATGCAGCTTGGGAGGTCCCATGTGAGTTGGGTGGGGTAGAGTCTCTGGAGATCTCCAAGGTGGGTCAAACAGTGTTAGCCAGGATGATGGAGTCTCACATATGGTACCAGCTTACTGGCTTTGTGGGGGGAGGGCCCACAAAAGGGACCATGGCCTCTGCTTGCCTTAATGCCAGATACCTCATCCTCCCTCTGCAAGCCACCATCCCAGCACCAGAGCCCAGAGGGAGGGAGTGAGTAGGTGAGTCTATATGTGAGTTCTTTAAGAGGAACTACTTGGAGCTCCAGAAGTTTCTTTCCCCAACTCAATCCCCACTGGGTATTGCAGACAGAAGTTTTGGGGACTTATCTTCCTGGCACTGGAACTCTGGACTGGGGGCCTGGTGTGAGTGTGGGACTCCTTGCTCCCAAGATATCCTTCCGGAATTTTTATCCACCACACATGGATGGGGGACAAGCCCATTCTGCATCTTTACCCCTCCTACCAGTCTGGATGAATGTAGTTTCTTTAATCCCATAGTTGTCAGACTTCCCTTCAACTCTATTTCTGTCAGTTCTGAGTAATGGTTGTTCTATATCTTAGTTGTGATTTTGATGTGGTTGTACAAAGGGGGGAGCCATGTCTGCCTATGGTGTCATCTTGAAGGGAAGTCTGCACTTTTTAAATCATAAAACATCACAATAGTGTAAGAGGTATTGCCATTCTGTTTGTCACAGATAAATGGGAACTTTCAAAAGTAGGCGTGTATGTAGAAAGGTGTTAACATAGAAGGACTTTATTCCTTGTAGGTCTTGTTTGCAAGGTTGGTCTTTGGCTAGTGCCTGGGAACTTAGCTGATGAGCAGTTCCCTACACTGGTATAAACCTTTCCCTAACAGAGAAGGTGGTGCAATGTGTTTAGACTATGCAAACAATATGGTTGATGCTGAAAACCTACTTCCTTTCTGGAGTTTTGGTATATGCTTGGCAGAGGGTGACTATGTGACCAGACCCAGTGAAAAAGTTTGGTGCTGAGTCTGTAATGGGTTTGGTTGGGCAGAAACATCATATACATGTTCCTGACTTTCATAGCTGGGGGTACGGTATGTTCTGTGCGACCTGTCATGTGAGGGAGAAACCATAAGAAAGCTGCACATGGGTTCCTCCGGACACCACCTCTCCTTTCCCCTTATGACCCACTGTATATCTGTACTGCATCCCTGGGAAAAGTCTTAGTCATGAGGACGATTATGTGGTAAGTCCCGTGAGTTCTTCTAGCAAATCTCTTAACATAGAGGAGGTTTTGAGGATCCCAACACACATGTTATAAATATTTCCCTATAGATATTTATTGAGTAAAAATTGACCTATCAAGAGATAGAAGTATTAGTGTCCTTGTTTTCATTTGTATAATAATTTTTAACCAAAACTTGTCTAACCCAATTTGCTCTCCCACTATATTTCTGTATTTCTCAAACTTGGCTCTGAATCACTGTTACCTTTAAATGACAGAGAGTTGTTTGCTTTAAGGACAGTCCAAAGAAAAAGCTGTACTATCTCTGCGGACAGTTTCAAATCAGAGATCCACAAAGCATTTGAATAATGACAAAAGTCCGTGAAATGTTTATAGTGTCCCAGGGTGACTTCTTTATTCTTTTAACAGGTGAAGACTTAGTTGCCTGTGCAGCTCCTGGCATACTAAAACCAACCACATGATTGTAGTGCTACACCCAAATGCCACATTGAGATGCATTAGTATTTACCAAATAATAACCATGGAATAGATACTTTTTTATAATTTATATTGGGAACTGTATTTTGCCATGTGTAATGTGCTCCCATGTATAATGTGCATCCTCATTTTTCCCTCGATGGTTTGGGGGGGAAAGTACACGTTATACATGGCAAAATATGGTACTTTCAAATAATTTCTTTTTAAACAATTCAAAGAAATTCCAGGCTTTTTAATGAACTTCAGATTCTGCCTGAAGGAACTTACAACCAACCAGGGAGTCCTTGGATTTCTTACAAGCTTCATCTTCATTTTTGCAAATTCTTTGGAGCTCTGTTCCTTCTTACAGAGTGACTGGCAGTGGCGTGACCCTGTTGAGCGGTCCCCAAGGACAGCTTTTATGTTTCCTTTCCATCTTTTTTGTCTCCCGCTGGACTGAGATAGGATTGTAAAAATGATGGGTTTACTTCTCTCTGGTTTCTATTTGGCCTTGTAAACCCTTCATTGTAGCCTTTTCTGGGACCCGGTGGATAACACTACTTCTGAAGCATGACTTGGCTTGTTTCTGATCTTTATTTCTTGTCTAATTGGAGGAGGTTTACAGTTCATAAGTGGACTTTAAAATAGAAGCTCCCTGGAGTTGTTAGTATGCAGCAACACAGTGATTTCTCAACATAGGCTATTTTACATTGTATCTGCTCCCATTTTATTGCCTTCCCACCCCTTATTTTCCTCTTTTCTTTTTTACTTACCACGTCATCAAACTCCTCCCCTCAGTTCAACATAAACACTTATTTTAATACTTATTGCACTTACAGAATGGAGTTTTATATCTCTAGTTCATAATTTTCAGAGCAAATTAAACATTTTTTATTGTATTTCTCTGCAATAATTTCATGGGAAAATATATATAATCCTCACGCAAAGATATATCCATTGATTCTAGAGACAGACAGACAGACAGACAGACACCCATGTGAGAGAAACATTCATCAGTTGCCTCCCACACATGCCCCCACTGGGACCAAATCCACAACCTAGGCATGTATCCTCAAACCAGCAACCTTTTGGTTTACGGGACAACACACCAATCAACTAAGCCACACTGGCCAGGGCTCAGGGAAATATTTTTATCCATGCAGGCCTAAATTCTTTTTCTTTTTTTAATGTTGGAGCAGGGGAATTGTTTTGTTTATTTGGCTTGGTTTTGTCCTTCTTGGCCAATAACTTTAATGCTTTGTACAGCTGATGTAAATCTACTTGGAATCAGTTATTGCCAATAAGAGTTCAGTTCTAATCAAAGTGCAGATTATCCATGGAGGCCCTTGTACTTAGAGGCATCATTTTTCTTCTGATATTACTTATACTTTAATCAGTCAGTTGGCCTTTTAATTACATGTGGGAAAAAAATAAAACCTAGTATTCATATTAACTACTTATCTGTAAAGTGGCCTGCTTAATGATTTGAGTGTTGTAAGATTTGCTGGTGTTTGCTGTGTCATTGTTAGGTTTTGAAGAAAAGTTCCTGAGGCTGCTAGTAGTAACCGTCATAATCTAGTAGCCTGATTATTTTCTTCTGAATGATGTGTCATTACTGCATCCTCTATAGTGTGACCTTTGCTATTTCCATTCTAGTTTCCCAGAGAGATGGTCATTCAGAGCCTACACTTCTGTTCTATATTTTGATCCTTGGATGAGAATATTTATTCAGGCCAAAAGAGTTAAAACAAAACACCTATGTCATTCCCTCTACAGACCCAGGTAACTCAACTTTCTTTGATTATCTTCATACAGTTTTTATTTATAAAATCAATATGTCTTCCTCCCCAAAATTATCAAAGTGATTTGGTAGTAAGATTTTTTACAATTTGATAGCTAGATTTAAAAATTTGATAGTATGATTTGTGCTATTGTAAATAAAATTTTTAAAGATTTTATTTATTTATTTTTAGAGAGAGGGGAAGGGAGGATGAGAGGGAGAAAAATATCAATTGTGCTTGCCTCTCACACTCCCCCGGAATTGAACTGGTGACCCTTTGGTTTTCAGGCCGGCACTCAGTCCACTGAGCCACACCGGCCGGGGCTATCACAATAAAATTTAAGTTTCATTCTGGAAGGTTTGCTAGAGAGTAATCAATTATGCGTAACAATTGTGGCCATAATAGCAAAACACTGAAGTGAACTCTGTAAGTCAGGTAATCACCTTAAGTAAGAATTTTTGTACTTTAGTGAATTTTAGGTGTTTTGCTTGTGATAGTTTCTATTAAAAACTCACAGTTCATTTATAATTTTTGTTTACTTATATATTTGAACTATTGAATCTTGTACTTCTTTGTGTGTGTGTGTATATATAATGTATAGAATGAACATATTTATAACACATTTGGTTCATTTATATTTTATCTTTTATATTTTATCATAAACTTGTTTTATTACCACAATAAATCTTATTGGCATACATAGTTACAAATTTTTTGTGTGTATGTGAGGGGAACTTTTAAGATCTGCTATTTTAGGACCTTTCAAATATGCAATTTAAGTATAGTTACCATGCTGTATATTACATCCCCTGACTTATTTTGTAACAGGAAGTTTGTAAGAACATAAACTTTTTTTAAACTAACATTTACATATTATAAGTCTAATTTTGACCAACTACACATGCAATCAGAGTAGTGTTCTTTGTGTGGGGGGTTTTTGGGTGGTCATTCATTTATTCAGCAAACATCGTCAAAGTCTTTTGTGAGCTTGAGGTTGTGCTGGGTGCAAAGCATAGAAAAAATAAAGATTAGTTTTAGTTTTGAGGAACATAATACCTACTAGGAGAGACATTTGATACTTGTACACTGTGTGTGTTTATATGTAAATGGATTATCTTTGCATGCATCATTTTGTCTGATTTTTTCAGTGACCCCGTGGGTTATGTTTTATCATTACTAATTTAGAGCTAAGGAAATGTCACAACTGGACAAGGGATCAAATATTATGGCTCCAAGTTCTTTACCAATTCAAATTCCATGTTCCTCCCCCATATCTCACTCTTTATTATAGACCTCCATTTGTTACGTTGTCTCATTTTCATGAAAGAGTAGATGCTGTCCTGGGCCTCGCAGTCACAGGGGTTTGATTGCTCACATATCTTCCTTTGTTGCACACAAGTCTGTTTCTGGTCCAGTTTCCAGATGTAATGTGAGGATTGAGATCCAGTGTGTCCAAGATGGCACAGTGAGTTTCCCCAGACACAATTGGCCTGAGGTACAGCAACTCAGAGAGTGCTGTAGTGTGGCATGAGATTAATGAAGTTCATACTCTTCAGCAGTGAAAGGCCCTCCCCGCCAAGACGAGGACAAATTTGCCCCTGGAAAAGTCCAGGTTGATGCAGGCATTATTACTTTTGGAAGAATTTCAGCTAGGGATTTCTAAGGTCTCTTTCAACTTAAAGATTTTATAAAAGTTTGTGATTCTTGGAGTCTTAAATGTTGTTTATCTGTATAATACAGATAAGTTAATATATGGCCCTGTTACTTGATCTTAGACAACAGACATTACTTATTTTGTTTTTTTTTTTTGGCTTTGAGTTCTTTAACTTTAGTAGAAAAGTAACTGTCAGATTTATATACACACAAAATTTCTGCACATCAGGACTAAAGATGGATGTAAAATGGTCAACAAAGTTCTTTAAGGGAGATAGAACTAAAGTGTCTGTTTCGAGATCTTCGTTCTTCATGAAAACTGCTTTGCCATAGACTGACAATACTCAAAGGAGCCCAAAGACATGGAATTGGAGTCACCCTGCTTTCTTTGGAGCAGCATGGTCCTTTTAAAGTTACTCAGGGACACTAACGTTATGGCCTGCTGTTGAATACTCTGCAACACTATTCTTCTGTGGCAGTCTTTTTATTGCTTAGGGGTGCTCCCTACTCCCTCACTTGCATTGTTCTTTAAACCAGTGAAGTAAAATAAATAAACAAACAAATCATTGAAGTGTATAGATGACTATAGGATGACATTTAGTTATTTAACATTATGCATTTTCATGCAGGCAACTGGGTAGAATTTTACAAATACTTCAGATTCTTAAAAGAAAAGGAGTTTATGCAACTATTCATTTCATTTCCTCATTCCCAAAGCATTTTTCATGTAAATACATGTTGAGGGAATATGTACTTAATGTGTGTTTTTACTAGGTAATAATAACATATTAAATACTCCAGCAAATTTCAACCTTTTTCATCTCATGGCACATATATGTAAACTACTAAAATTCTGTAGCACACCAAAAAATAGATTCTGGGGTTGGCAAAACTTTTCTGTGAAGGGCCTGATAGTAAATATCTAGTTACAGTCAGTCTTGTTTGCATATTCCTACTTTCCTTCATATATATGTAAATATATATGTATATATTTATAATCCATTAAAATGGAAAAAACATTCTTAAGTCTTAAGCTGTACCAAAAACAAGCTGCTGGCCAAATTTGGCACACAGGCTGTATATTACCTATACTTGGCAAGACTCTTTGGAGCATGTAGATTTAGACTCTTCCCTCTGCCTGAGTGAATAGCTTTTTTAATATGTCTTAAGACATTTTGGTTTCCAGGAATGATCTATAGGTATCCACCTACCTCTTGCTGAAAATGTGATGCCTTTCTAAATATGAAGGTATCAGAGAATAGTGAGCTACTGTAGGTATGAGGCAAAAGTTAAATGAGGTGTACAGAGCATCTTTTCATGTCTATTGGCCATTTCTATGTCCTCTTTGGAGAAGTATCTATGCAAGTAATTTGCTTAGTTTTTCAATGGATTGTGTGGTTTTTTTTAGTGTTGAGTTTATAAATTTTTTATAAATTTTGAAAATGAACCTGTTAGCAGATACATGATTAGAGAATATGTTCTACCATACAGATGGCCAATAGACATGAAAAAGAGGCTCAAGATCACTAATCATCAGAGAAAGACAAATTAAAACCACAATGAGATATCAACTCATGCTTCTCAGAATGGCTATCATCAGTAAATCAACAAACAAGTGCTGGTGAGGATGTGGAGAAAGGGGAACTCTTTTGCACTGTTGGTAGGGGTACAGATTGGTGCAGTCACTATGGAAAACAGTATGGAGATACCTCAAATAATTAAAAATGAATCTGCCTTATGACCCAGCTAATTCACTTCTGGGAATATATCTGAAGGAACCCAAAACACTAATTTGAAAGAACATGAACACCCCTATGTTCACTGCAGCATTATTTACAATCACCAAGATATGGAAGCAGCCCAAGGGTCCATCAGTAGATGAGTATATAAAACAACTATGGGACATTTATACAATGAAATGGTACTCGGCTGTAAAAAAGAAGGAAATTTTATCCTTTGAGACAGTATGGATGGACCTGGAGAACATTTTTGTAAATGATATTAGACAGTCAGAGAAAGACAAATGCTATATGATTTTACTCATGTGGAGTCTAATGAACAAGCTGAAATAAAAAGCAAAACAGAGACAAACTCGTAGATGGAGACAGATGACAGCTAGTGGTGGGGGAGATGGGGGTTGGAGGGATGGAGCAAAAAGGAAAATGACTCATGGACAGTAGTGTGTTGTTATTAGGAGGGAGAGGTATAAAGGGACTAAATAATAATGGCAAAAAATAGAATAAAGATTAAACTAAAAATATTATCAATGGCTGGACTTTTTGTGGACAGACCTCATATGTTTTAGTTGTAAAAAATATTTTTCTTTTGCATTTTGCATTGGATGTTGTCAAATCTTTCTTATTGGGTCAAAAGTCTTCTCAGCAAAATAATTTCCCAGGTTTTAGCAGTGACAAACATACATTATGAACTTACAGTTAGACATTTCAATATTACCAATTTATGTGATTGCATCATATTTATTATCAGTTTATCCTATAACACATATTGTCCAGCTATATATGCATGAGAATACAATATATTAGGTAAAAAAATTAAAAATGGATCTCCCTTATGACCCAGCAATTCCACTTCTGGGAATATATCTAAGTAAACATGAAACCCTCATTCAAAAGAATATATGCACCATATGTTCACTGCATCATTACTTACAAGTCACAATTTGGGAGCACCCCAAACTCCTTTCAGTAGCTGAGTGGATAAAAAAAGCTGTGGTACATTCAGAAATCCACCCCATGAAGATAGGCAGGCAAAGCAGAGCACCCTGAAATGCAGAAACAAACAAAAAGAGTTACCTAAAATGGGGAGACAAAGAAAGAACCCCCAATCAAAAGGAATGGAAGAATCCCCAGTAAAAGAGCTAAGTGAAATTGAGTCAAGCAGTCTATTAGACATAGAATTCAAAAAAATGGTTTAAGGGTGCTCAAGGAATTCAGTGACAATTATAAGGAACTGAGTGGAAACTTTTAACAACATGAAAAGGAAATAGAAACTACAAGCAGGAACCAGGAAGAAATGAAGAACAATATCTGAAATAAAAAATACACCAGAAGGAATTACAAACAGACTGGATGAAGCAGAGGACCAAATCTGTGAGCTGGAAGACAGGGTAGAAAGAAATACCCAGGTAGAGCAACAAAATGAAAAAAGACTAAAAAAATATGAGGATAGCTTATGGGAACTTCAGGACAAGATGAAATGTAAAAACATTCAAATCATAGGAATACCAGAAGGAGAAGAAGAGGAGCAAGGGATAGAAAACCTGTTTGAAAAAATAATGACAGAAAACTTCCACACTTGGAGAGCAGAAAAAACAGGCAAGATCAGGGAGCACAGAGGGTCCCAATCAAGATGAACCCAAAGAGGCCCACTCCAAGACACATCATAATTAAAATGCCAAATATTAAGGCAAAGAGAGGATCTTGAGAGCAGCTAGGGAGAAACAGATAGTAACATACAAGGGAGATCTGATAAGGTTAACAGCTAATTTTTCAACAGAAACACTACAAGCCAGAAGAGAATGAGAAATATTCCAGGTAATAAAAAGCACAGGCCTGCAACCAAGACTACTCTACCCAGCAATGCTCTCAATTAAAATGGAAAACAAAATAAGGAGTTTCCCAGACAAAAGAAGTTTAAAAGAATACACCTCCACCAAAGCAGCATTGCAAGACATACTAAAGGGACTGCTTTAAGAAGATGAAGGTATATATATAGAGAGAGGAACAAAAGTACAAAAGGAAAAAATGGCAATGAATAAGTATCTATCAATAGTAATCTTAAAGGTAAATGGCTTATATGCTCCAATCAAAAGACATAGGGGAGCTGAATGGATAAGAAAACATGACTTGCACATATGTTCCCCACTAGAGACCCAGTTCAGAAACAAAAGACCTACACAGACTGAAGGTGAAGGGTTAGAAAAAAATATTCCAAGCAAATGGACAGGAAAAAAAAGACAGGGTAGCAATACTTATATCAGACAAAATAGATTTCAAAACAAAGCCCCAAAAAAGAGACAAAGAAGGTCATTTCATAATTCTAAAGGGAAGAATCTATCAGGAAGCTATAAACATTGTAAACATAGGTGCACCCAACATAGGAGCACCAAAATATATAAAGATAATCTTGGAGGACTTCAAGAAAAATATAGACAGCAAAACACTTATCGCAGGGCATTTTAACACCGCACTGTCAACAACAGGTCTTCCAAACAAAGAATTGACAAGGATATTATGGCACTGAATGACAACCTAGATCAAATAGACTTAATTGATATATACAGGACCATTCACCCAAAAGAAGCAAAATACATAGTCTTTTAAAATGCACATGGAATATTTTCAAAGATAGACCACATAACAGGACACAAAACAAACCTCAACTGGCAGACTGTGCAGGCGGGGCTGTCTGTGGCGAAGAGGTGGGCTCTGCAGGCAGGGCTTGCTGAAGGCGAAACTGAGACTCAGAGTTGACTGAGGACTACAGCAGTTGCCACGGTGGGAGAAACCCCCAGTCCCACACAAGAGTTCGTAGGAAAGTGGGCTAGAGATGAGTAGGTGAGCTGCACTGTTCCCTCTCTGGCCCCTCCCCCACAGGCAGTGCCACAGTGCAGCAAAGAGGGTTGCCCTGCACTGGTGAATACCTAAGGCTCTACCCGCTTACAATTTATCAGGTGCACCAAGACAAAGAACTATGGCCCAAATGAAAGAACAGAGCAAAACCTCAGAAAGAGAACTAAGCAGGGAGGAGATTGCCAACCTATCTGATGAAGAATTTAAAGCCCTGGTAATCAGAATGCTCACAGATCTGACTGAGCTTGGTCAAAAAATGAAAAAACAAATGAAAGATACCCAAAACGAAATAAAGCAAAATATCCAGGGAACCAATGGTGACAGGAAGGAAAACAGAACTAAAGCAACGATTTGGAGCAAAAGGAAAAATTAAACATCCAACTGGAACAGAATGAAGAAACAAGAGCTCAAAAAAGTGAAGAATCTTACAAATGGCTGGGACAACCTATAACATACCAATATCTGAATTATAGGGGTGCCAGAAAGAGAACAACAACAAGATATCGAAAACTTATTTAACAAATAATGAAGGAAAGCTTCCCCATTCTGGTGAAGGAAATAGACTTCTAGAAAGTCCAGGAAGCCCAGAGAGTCCCAAAGAAGTTGGACCCAAAGAGGAGCACACCAAGGCACATCATCATTAAGCTACCCAAGATCAAAGATGAGGAGAGAATCTTAAAAGCAGCAAGAGAAGAGGAGACAGTTACCTACAAAAGAGTTCACATAAGGCTATTAGCTGATTTCTCAAAAGAAACCTTGCAGGCAAGAAGGGGCTGGAAAGAAGTATTCCAAGTCATGAAAGGCAAGGATCTACATCCAAGATTGCTCTATCCAGCAAAGCTTTCATTTAGTTAGAATGGAAGGGCAGATAAAGCGCTTCTCAGATAAGGTCAAGTTAAAGGAGTTCATCATCACCAAGCCATTACTATATGAAATGTTAAAGGGACTTATGTAAGAAAAAGAAGATCAAAAATAGGAACAATAAAATGACAACAAACTCACAACTATCAACAAATGAAGCTAAAAGAAAAGAAAAACAACAAAAACAAAAACTAAGCAAACAACCAGAACAGGAACAGAATCAGAGAAATGGACATACATGGAGGGATTTCAGTGGGGAGGGGGAAGGGAGGAATAGGGAGGTCAAAAAATGAAAAAAGGTACAGAGAAGAAGCAGCATATTTAGTAGGCATAAAATAGGGAGAGATAAAAATGGTATAGAAAACGGAGAACTCAAAGAACTTATATGTACAACCCATGGACATGAACTAAGGGGGGAGGGAATGCTGGAGGGTTGAGGGGGTAGGGAGGAGGGGGAATAAAGGGGGAAAACTATAATAGCATAATCAGTAAAAATACTTTAAAAACAAAAGAAGACAAGCCTCAAAAAATTCAAGAAAATTGAAATCATATTAAGCATTTTCTTGGACCACAAGGACCTGCAACTAAAAACCAACCTCAAGAAAAAAACTTAAAAACATTCAAATACATGGAGACTGAATAACATGTCTTTAAACAATGAATGAGTAAACAATGAGATCAAGAAAGAAATCAAAATGTTTCTGGAAAGAAATGAAAACACACAATAACACAAAGCCTATGGGACACAGAAAAGGCAGTCCTGAGAGAAAAGTTCATAGCAGTACAGGCCTACCTAAAAAAGAAACATTTCAAATAAACAACCTAACCCTACATCTACAAGAACTGGAGGAACAACAACAAACAAAGCCCAGAGTGAAGAGAAGGATGGAAATAATCAAGATCAGGGTAGAATTCGATGACCTAGAGAGTAAAAGAACAATCCAAAAATAAATCCTGGAGCTGGTTTTTTGAAAAGATAAACAAAATCAACAAGCCTTTAATCATATTCATCAAGAAAAAAAGAGAGATGACCCACATAAATAAAATTAGAAACAAAAAAGGCAAAATTACAACTGATACCATGGAAATACAAAGGGTGTAAGAAATTACTGTGAATAAATACATGCCAAGAAATTTGAAAACCTGGGTAAAATGGACAAATTTCTAGAAACCTATAATCCTCCAAAACTGAGTCAAGAAGCAGCAGAAAACCTGAATAGACTGATATCTGCTAGGGAGAATGAAGCAGTAATCAAAAATCTCCTGGCCCAGAGATTCTCCCTGGGCCAGAGAGATTCACAGGAGAATTTTACCAAATGTTTAGAGAAGAGCTATCATAAATTCTTCTCAAACTATTCCAAAAAATCCAAGGAGAAAGAAGACTACCAAACTCTTTTTATGAGGCCAGTATTATCCTAATTCCAAAACTGTATAAAGACACAGCAAAGAAAGAAAACTACAGGCCAATATTGCTGATGAACATAGATGCTGAAATCCTCAACAAAATATTGGCAAACCATAGCCAGCAATACATTAAAAAGATCATACACCATGATCAAGTGGGATTCATCCCAGGAATACAAGGATGGTACAATATACACAAATCAGTAAATGTAATACATTACATAATCAATACAAAAGATAAAAACCACATGATCATATCAACAGGTGCTGACAAAGCATTTGATAAAGTACAGCACCCATTTATGATAAAAACACTCAGCAAAGTGGGAATAGAGGGAGCATTCCTCAACATAATAAAGGCCACATATGAGAAACCTACAGCCAACATTATACTCGACGGGCAAATTTAAAAGCTTTCCCCCTAAGATCAGGGTGTCTACTTTCACCACTTCTATTCAACATAGTATTGGAAGTTCTAGCCAAAGTGATCAGACAGGAAAAGAAATAAAATGCATCCATATTGGAAAGGAGGAAGTAAAGCTGTCACTGTTTGCAGATGACATGATAGTGTACATAGAAAAAAGTTGTGGAACATTTACACAGTGGATTGCTACTTGGTTGTAAAAAAGAAGGAAATTTTTAACCTTTGTGACTGCATGATGGACCTGGAAAACATTATGTGAAGTGACATCAGCCAGTCAGAGAAAGATAAGTAGCATGTGATTTCACTCATATGTGAACTCTAATGAACCAAATAAACTAACAAAGTAGAAACAGATTCATAAATAGAGAACAGACTGACAGATGTCAGAAGGCAGGAGGGTTGGGGGAGGTTGAAAAAGGTAAATGGAGGCTACATGGTGATGGAAGGAGATGACTTGGGGTGGCGAACATACAATACAATATGCAGATGATGCATTACAGAATTGTACACCTGAAACCTACATAATTTATTAACTAATGTCACTCCAATAAATTCAGTAGGGAAGGAAAAAATTTCTAAGTATTAAAAGGTAAGGAATTTCTTCTGAGGAATAAATTTTTCTGACTTATCAGCTGGATGCAACTTATTGTATGAATCTTTCTTACTAATTATGTATCTTGGGAGTATGTAATCTTCTTAAAGAGTATGTTTTATTATACTTTAAAATGATAATGTGACTTGATTATGTTCTTTTTTTTTTTTCAGAAAGTATCTGTATGTCACATCTTCTTTTAAAGGAGCATTTAAAAATGAAGTTAAAAAGGCAGAAGAAGCAGTAAAGATTGGTATGTAGTTACTGTGGCCTGCATCATTATTGTTCATTCATTCTACAAACATGAATTGTGTACATGTTCTAAGATACATACTGCAGTAGCATTGTAGCAACCACAATAAATCAAACGTTGTTTTTACCTCTAAGGAATTTTATAAAACATTTTCCCATCTCTGGTTTTGTTTAATTATTATGTTATTTATTATTATAAGTATGATGCAAATTTCAAGTATGCACTTAGAAGTGGATTGGTGTATTTTAGAAACCCTTGTTTTCATTGATGCTGAGTTCGATTTTGGAGACTAGTGTTGCATCCACTTTGAGAAGGAATATTCTACATATTCTCTTCTCTCACAGTAAGGGCACAGCCATCCTTTCCCAGTGATCCAGGAGGAGGAGGAGCTCTACATCGAAAGTTATGGATTTAGGTAGTTTTCAGTTAGCCAAACATTCAGTAATGACTTTTTAACTTGTATTTATATATTTATGCCTGTTAAGTTGCCAAGTCTAAGAGGAAGTACAGTGTGGCTACCTACACTTAGAATGTTTAAGATCTATGGATGGAATATGGGATTTTCTGAGATGATTATTTGTAAGCCTTTCTCCCTGGTCATGGCTATATATATATAGAATGCTCACTTAAAATTGCTTGAAGGAATTTCATGGTATTAATAGTTACCTTGCTTCTGCTTCTAGCTGAACTCACGTTGAAAGATGCACAAATCAAGGTAAATCAGCCTGATAGAACTTCCTTCGTTTTTCCCACCCAGGTATGACATAGATAATAATCTTCTTAAATGGCAGTGTTCTTTGCTTTTTCCTTAATACAGTTGTCTTTTATCTTTTACTCCCTAAACTTTTAAATGCAGACAAGCTCAGATGATTAAGTTGATTTTTCGCACAGGTAAACAGAATAGATGAATGCAGAGAAAGGAGACAAAAGTCAGCAAGTGGGGGAAGGCTGAGGCAGAGCAAAGATGAATGAAACATGGGATGAATTGGGAACAATGGGAAGAGAATCACAGCTTGTTTAAAATTAAAAGAAAAGGAATATGGGAAAAGGAGAAAAGAATGTAAAGCTATTAGATAAAAAAAAATAGCCTATCAAGTCTCCTTGAAAATATCTTTTCAAGTTATAGCTCCCTACGGACCTAAATAAATGGGCAGAGCGGGGAGAAGACTAATAAGCAATTCTTCTTCCTAGTGCTGGGAATTATGTGCTATAATGATGAATATTAATAACAATACTTCCAGCTTACAAAGCTCTTTTCTTATGAGGTGCTCCATGCAGTCATAAACATTCTCTGTAGTCCTTGCAATATACCCACAAGTAAGATAGGTTATAAAGAACTATTATTATTAATTATAATGTATGGCAACTAAGAAAAAAAGAATATTGATTGCTGAAGGACATGTATTGTAAGTTTGCTAACTTTTACCAAAAATATGGAACAAAGCTTTCTACATGGTGAATCATTACACAACACGCTTGCATACATACAAAGGGATAAGTATGTATTTGGAGAAGAAAAGGTCTTACTTCACTTTTCCTTCATCCTCTTCTACAGATTCAATTTATCAATTCTTTTCATGATTTTCCCTGAAACTTTCAAAGACCAGGGCTGTGCCTGATGAAGAGCTCTTATATCTAATGGTCATGATTGTGGGTGAAATCAGAGTAGCAAACTGTAATACCCCGAGCTATCCATGCCTTTCCCCAAATTCTCTTACTTTATATATATATTTATACACACACACACACACACACAGTAAGGAAATCAATTTCCTTGGCTTTATGTATTTGAGAGACAAGAGAAACAGATTCTCTCTAATGGGTCAGGACCTTGCTTTCCTGTGGCCTTAACCTTGAGCTCTCACTCTTTGCTCTGCGCTGTGAGCGTACTGACAAGAAGGGCAGGGATGTCTTTGACCAGCTTGCTTCACTGCTCTGTTGCACCCTGGGTTTTTTTTGTTTTGTTTTTTGTTTTTAACACAGAGAAGAGAGGAAAGCAGAATGACCTGGGCATTTGACATCTTAAATTCCTCTTGTCAGTTGAGTGGTTGAATTTGAAGTGAAGTGAAATACTTACCATTTAATTTTTTTACTTCTAAGTTAGTGCAAATCATGTTCAGTCAGTGCTATGCCCATCAAATGGGATACCCATTTTCTATTTCCAGTGGATGGAGAATATTAAAAGTGCATTTCAACAAATATATTTCCCTAATTATGCTATTACAGTTGTCCAAAATTTTATCCCCTTTGCCCCCCTTCACCTGGTATTCCTCATTCCCTCCAGCAATCACCCCCTGTAGTTCATGTCCATGGCTCATGTATATAATTCTTTGGCTATTCCATTTCCTATACTGTTCTTAACACCCCCCTGTCTATTTTGTACCTATCAATTGGTACTTCTTAATCACTGTACCTTTTCCCCCATTCTGTCCCTTCTCCTTCCCAACTTATAACTCTCCAAGTGAGCTCCATATCTATGATTCTGTTTCTGTTCTGCTTGTTTGCTTAATTTGTTTTTTAGATTCAGTTGTTGAAAGTTGTGAATTTGTTGCCATTTTAATGTTCATAGTTTAGATCTTCTCTTTCCTAAATAAGTCCCTTTAGCATTTCATCTAATAATGTTTTGGTGATGATGAACTCCTTTAGCTTTACCTTGTCTGGGAAGCACTTTATCTGCCCTTCCATTCTAAATGATAGTTTTGCTGGATAGAGTAATCTTGGATGTAGGTCCTTGCTTTTCATGACTTTGAATACTTCTTTCCAGCCTCTTCTTGCCCACAAGGTTTCTTGTAAAAATCAGCTGACAGTCTTATGGGAATCCCCCTGTAGGTAACTAACTTCTTTTCTCTTCCTGCTTTTAAAGTTGTCTGTTTATCTTTAACCTTTGACATTTTAATTATGATGTGTCTTGGTGTAGTCCTCTTTGGGTCCATTTTGTTTGGGACTGTCTGTGCTTTCTGGACTTGTATGCTTATTTCCTTCAACAAATTAGGGAAGTCTTCTTTCATTATTTTTTCAAATACATTTTCAATTTCTTGCTCTTTCTCTTTTCCTCCTGGCACCCTGTTGATTTGAATGTTGGTACATTTGAATTTGTCCCATTGGCTCCTTAGCCTATCCTTGTTTTTTTGGATTCTTTTTTCTTTTTGCTGTTCTGAGTAGATCTTTTTTCTTCCTTAAGTTCCAAATCATTAATTTGAGTCTTGACTTCATTCACTACATTGTTGGTTCCCCATAAGTTTTTGTTTATTTCACTTAGTGTAACCTTCATATTTGCCTGGGTCTTTCTTATGCTGTTGATGTACCCAATGAGTTCTTTGAGCATCCTGGTAACCAGTGTTTTGAACTCTGCATCTGATAGATTGCTTATCTCCATTTTGTTCAGTTCCTTTTCTGGAATTCTCTTCTGCTCTTTCATTTGAGCCATGTTTCTTTGTCTCCTCATTTTGGCAGCTTCCCTGTGTTTGTTTCTATGTATTAGGGAGAGGTGCTTTGACTCCCTATCTTAGCAGTGTGGCCTATTGTGGAAAATTACACCAAGAAATAGGATGGGGCAGAGCCTTTGGTAATCACCTGGGTGGGGCAACTTGTGTAAACCAGGTTCATGGAGTCTCAGCTATAGTGTTGACACTCTGTGGCTCTGCGTGTGGGCGGGCTCAGAAAAATGATAATGCCTCTGCCTAGCCTCTGGAGTTTTGTCCAGGAGGAAGCTGTTCCCTGGCACACTCTCTGTTGCCAGACACTTCAGTTTCTCCCTGTATACCACTGGTGCCCTTCCAGCTGCGGCCCTAGTGCTGGAGCCCAGAGGGTGTGAATCTGCGTAAGTCCTAAGTTTGTTGCAGGCCATTTAAGAAAAGACACTTAAGAATCCTGCAGTTTCTTCCACTGCCCCAACCCCTGCTGGTCTTTACATCCAGAAGTTATGGGGACTTATCTTCCTGGCACTAGAACTCTGGTCTGGGTGGTCTGGTGTGGGGCTGGGATCCTTTGCTCCCGAGGTATCCCTCCCCATTTTTGTCCACTGCGCATGGGTGTGGGGCTGCCATTTTGTGTCTCCATGTCTCAACATCTCCACACCTTCTCCCTGTGTGGATGAATGTGGTTTCTTTAATTCCTTGGTTGTTGGACTTTCATACAGCTTGACTTTCTGACAATTCTTTTGGTGATAGTTGTTTTATAGTTTAGTTGTAATTTTTGCTATGGTTGCATGAGGCGGCAAGCCAGGTTTACCTGTGTCTCCATCTTGACTGGAAGTCCTCTAAAAGTATATTTCTATTTGTGAAATAATGATGGATTCTTTTTCTGTCTCGTTAGAGGGAGTGTATTAGAGACAGGGTAGTGCATAGACCAAATGTATCAAATTAAAAGAGAAGAAAGACAGACAGGACTGGTATTGAGGCACTCTTGAGAGGGAGAAAGTTTAGGATGTATCAGAAACTTTATATAAAGGAGGCATTTTCTTTTGTCTCCTGACCAAATTTTTTAATTTCATATATATTTTTTTTTCCTGAAGGAAACCTTATGTGATTCAGCATTTTCTGTTCTCACAGCTGGAAGCCAGAGTGTGGGTACATTGACTGACTTTCCCAAGCTTTCAGGAAGTTAGTGTGAAAACCTTTGTGGTTACAGGGAGCACTGGTTCTTTCTCAGAAAGGCAGAGAGGACATCAGAATTTGTGCAAGAAGAGAACTGTGGGCTAGAATTTAGTTTGTCTTCTTAGCTATTGGAAGTAGTCATTTATCAAGTATTTATTATCTACTGTGGTAAAATTGCATTAGGCAATGTGACCTATCACTGCTACCCTTGTGAAACATTCATATAATAGGATAATAAATATGAACTCAGCCTTCGTTAGTTTAATGGCATAATGTTCTGTCCTAGCCAAATGCTCTTCTCCAGGATATAATACAGAAAGCTTTGGAAGATGTGGAAGCAAAGCATAAGATTCTTCAAGAGAAACGGAGGTAAGACATAAGATTTTCTGTTTACCAGAATCTTCTGTGCTATACTAAAATTCTGATATCTGAGTAGGTAAGCAGATATGGTGGTTTTATGAAAAATTCTCTTTCTCAGCCTGTGACAACTTATGACATTAAGCATCACATGATTAAAATCACCTAACCAACATAATCAATATAAAGTATTTATAAAAAATATTTGCAGGTAATGTATGTTTACATAATGTTCAAACTTCTGAATACAGAGTAAAAAATTAGTCCAGTGTCTGATGAGATGAAGAAGTGACTTTCCCAGGGGATCCGCTGACAACTTTACTTTCCCTGTGTCCTTTGCCAATTAAACTTTGGAAAGTTGGTCCTGGTTTCTTCCATTTTCTAGTACTTACTAAAATTTAAGATAGAAAATATTTCAAGTAAATTTATCACGTATGTGTGGTTTAGATAAAAATAGTAAGCCTATGTTACAGCACCATTATTTATATTTGTAAGGTTGACTTGCTGTCCAGCTCAAGTGTTTAAAGTTAAACTGAAAATAATTGCTGCTGTTCAAGTAAGGTCAGACTTTAAAAATTGCATTAGCTTTGAGAAACGAATTTTTAGGGAAGTATTACTAGTTTTCAGCATTATATTTCATGAACCACAAAGTGTTATGTAATCAATCATCACTTTCACAAAACTTTAAATTTGAAATGTTAATTATGCATTTATCAAAATAATTTTAAATAAATGACATAGAAATCTTCATAGAAAAGCAAAGGCCTCTTTAAAGTCTTCAGGAAGAAAAAGCTTGTTGATGACTTGTTTGAAGTCACAATGATATGCATGAAATGTAACCAGCCTATATTTTATTAATAATAATTCCAGTTGGTGTGAAAGTTTTATAGTGAAAGGCTTTTTAAAAAAAATTGAAGACAGTCAGTATGCCACTTAATATCACAGAGTGATTATGTCATATCCTGTAACACCCTGTTTTGGGATTCCTTACATAGTATTCTTTCGTTAAAGAGAGGGGATCTAATTATTGAGTAGATTTATTTTGAATAGACATTTTTGAGAAAAAGTTCAATTCACATATATTTAACCCTACATGTTAAAAATTCATAAATATGAACCCATGTTAATAACTTCCTCACAAAGTCTATGTACTCTGTATCATATCCACAGAAAAGGGCTGATAGAAGGTTTTGTTTTTTTTTTAAAGATTTTATTTATTTATTTTTAGACAGAGGGGAAAGGAGGGAGAAAGAGAGGGAGAGAAACATCAGTGTGTAGTTGCTTCTTGTGTGCCCCCTACTGGGGACTTGGCCCGTAACCCAGGCATGTGCCCTGACTGGGAATTGAACTGGAGACTCTTTGGTTTGCTGGCTGGCACTCAATCCACAGAGCCACACCAATTGGGCTGATAGAATTTTATAATTGTTCTTTAATGATAGATACATTTAATCAGTCCAGTAAGTATCTTATGTCAGTTGTAATAGCTCGTGGTCACAAATTAGAAAAGAAAAGGCCATTTTTGTGGAATGAAAGGAGCTGTAGGATGGGTGGAGGGGAGGAATTCTACTTACTACCATTCTTAGGAAAAGAAAATAGCAGTTGCTAAGCACCTAATCTGTTCCAGGTCCATATTACCATTATCTCTTTTATTCTTCATGGCATCCCATGTGACCAGATAGGTGTATTTCCATTTTTTAGATGAGACAGAAAGTCGAAGTGACTCATCCATAGTCACATGGTAACTACAAAGATAAATTTGTATTTGAAGCCAGGTCCGTATTTCTGGTTTTATGTCCTGGCACTTCTCAATAGCTCCAAACAGCCTTCTGTTACTATGGTGGTTTCTATCATATTCCATTTTACACGTTTAATAGAAAATCACATAACACATAGTAGAGTAGGACAGAGTTAGAGAAACAGGAGCTTATATTGGTTGTCCTTGTAAACTTTATTAACTTTGACTTTGGAAAAAGAACGAAAGCTGAAGAATATCTTCTGGCACATTCCGACCGATGTAGGACATTTGGAGGCTTGAGAACATGCTGGAAGTTAGAAATCCCGTCCAGTGTTAGAAATACCTGAATTTTAAAATAGCCAATCTACCATTTTTCAAAAGTGCTGCAATGTACATATTATACCAGTTAACATTTACAACTATTTTGGCATTTTCTAGTTCTTGTACATTTAAATTGGCAAACTTGTTTTTGAATCCAGGAATGCTTGTGTTTGACTGGTACAGGTATTGGCCATATGTTTATGCAAAACACTCGGCTATGCAGGGGTACTGAGCATACCCACTAGGTTTGCAAAATACCAGGTACCTTACATATAATTCCTTGATATTTGCCTTCTGAGTTTAATTATTAACACTTTTGTAAACTGTATATTTTTATTTAATAAAACCTTTTTCAAACTTTTCTGAATATAATGCTAGAGAATTAAAGAAAGCAAGGACACTTTCCCTGTTCTTTGGAGTGAACTTAGAAAACCAAAGCCAAGCTGGGATGTTCATTTACAGTAATAACCGCCTGATCAAGATGCATGAGAAAGTGGGACCGCAGCTGAAAATGAAATCCTTGTAAGTATGTTTTTGTTTTCAGAGGCACAGGCAGGAGGAGGGAGGTTGCTGTAAGATGCTGTCTCTGGAGTTAGATGAATGATTAATCATAATGGGAGCAGGTGTCACATCCTCTGTTCACCCTTCCCATCAACGCGCAGGCATTAATCTGCCTAATTTATAATACCAGTAGAGCTGTATGCCCGCCCTAAAGAAGAAGCTCAGTTTTGGAAATTTTTTTCAATGCATTTTCTGAGCAACTTGCTGTTTTAACATTCTTTGCACTATTTATTTGAGTTAAGTATTCAGGATTTTACCAATTTAAAAATAATGCAAGCATATGAAAGAAGTTTTAGAAAAGAAAAATCCATAGTCTTATAAAACAACCCTGTTAACATTTTGTGTAGCCCCTTCATGTATGAGTCCTTGCCAGTTAGCTGCATGAGCGTATATTTTTAACACTACAGCCTATTTGAATTCCAGAGCAAGACATTCTGGTGCTTTCCCAATGGTCTGAAACTCCACCAGCTGCTTTCATGAATTATGCAGAGTCCTGAAAGGAGATTATAGAAAGCACAGAGTTGGACAAGACAACTGTGACCAGTGGAATGGCTTAGGGGAAAGTTTTTCATCTTGCTTTCTCACTCTTAAAGAATTAGCAATTCACTCATATGTTCACTTAACAAGCATTTATACTGGAATATCATGTGTGCCAAGCATTGTACTAAACTCTGCAGACAAGATGGTGAAGACCTATTGCCATTTGCTAAGGAACTTACAGTCCAGTGAAAGGGACAAGTGTATAAATACATGTTTTTATTTTGTGTGGATACAGCAAGAATGACCTTTGAAAACATAAACTAGTTTACTGCCTTGCTTCAAACCCCAGTGCATGTAGAATAGAACTACTTACCACGGGCTTCCAGCCATCTGGTCTTTACCTGGCTCTGTGACACCCCCTGCCCCACCCATGCCCACCCTCTCTCTGCATTTCCCTCACAACAGCAGGCTTCCTGTTCATCAGACATCCTAAACTTGTTCTTGCCTTATGGGCTTGACCCTTGATATTTCCTCTGCCTAGAACCTTCTGTCTTTAGCTCATACTACTGGTCCTAGCATGTCACCGAGGCACTAGCTCTAGAGTCCCCTCCCAGGAAGGTCTTCCTGGACTGTCTAAATAAAATCAGCCCCTGCCATATCTATCCCTTTTTTTTTTTACATATTACAGCCTCTGATTTATTTTCTTCATCTCACTTATCACCATCTGAAATGATCTTATACATTCATCCATTTACTAGCATCATGCTTTGTCACCATTTAATAGAAGAGAAACTTCATAAACAGGGACATTGTCTTTCTGTTTGTTACTGTGTTCCTACTTTCTGGAATAGGGCCAGGTGCTCAGCTTGAATGAATCAATGAATGAATGAATGCTAGAGGCAAACATCAGGTGCAAAAAGACCACTTAGGAGGAACAATAAACCAAACCTGTCAGGCTTCCTGGGAGAAATGATGCCCTAATTTAGACTTAGCAAATGAATAGTGAAGGGAGGGCAGGTGAGAAGGGAAGGTGGTGAAAAACTTGATAGGCAGGGGCCCCAAATTGGGAAGGCTTTATTTGTACACCATGCCAAGGGCATTGGATTGGCCCTGAAGAGTTAGGAGTCCAGAGACTCTTTCCCCAAACAGATTATATCTCTAAGTTGAATATCCTAGTTGTTGTACATACATCACGAGGCCAAGAATGTGGGAAAAAATTGTGTTTATCCATCAGGCTAACAGGTGGATGCCTGTTACTCTCAGAAATAATCCAGCCCTTACGTTCCCTTAGGAGAACTCATTAGCACCCTGTGGACCTTTGCAAAGATGAGGAAAATTCCAACCTGACAGATGAAATGAGGATGAAGACAGTGACTCTCCAGCCACTTTCATTAAGGGGGTCATGTCAGTTTCTTGCAGCAAGGCATTGCTTGTGGTGTTTAATGCTAAGAGACCTCCTCTTCCTACCCCTACCCTGACTCCTCATGTAAGGTGATAGGTTTGGGAAAGGAGGCATATTAATTCAGTGATGATGTGCTAAAGCCTAAACATACCTGGGATCATCATAGATTTATGTAATAAGACACCATTGTAAAATAACGTGTTAAACTTTGACACGGTTCAGACCAAGTGAACAGATTTATTTTTGAAAAACTTGACTTCAAAATACTGGGTATATTTTCTTTTTATTTTTCTCTTGGCTAACTTTCATAAAATTTATGTGTATTTATTCCCCAGACTTGGTGCAGGCGTGGTTGGAATTGTTAACGTACCCTTGGAGATCATGGAACCATCACACAATAAGCAGGAATTTCTCAATGTCCAAGAATATAATCATCTTCTAAAAGTCATGGGACAATTCTTGGTCCAGTACTGTAAGGACACTGGGATCAGTGAGTATTCAATGGTCACAGTGAGAGGTGCTTAAAGGGGATCAATTTGCGTGATTTCTTTAAGCCAAAATGATTGCATTGATTCAGGTAACCACTAACCCAAAGCCCTGGAAGAGAGCTCCTGCATTAAAAACATGAGGGAGCCCTGGCCTGGGTGGCTCAGTTGGTTGGGCATTGTCCAGCAGACTGAAAGATCATGGGTTCGATTGTGGGTCAGGGCACATGCCTGCGTTGTAGGTTCAGTCCCCAGTTTGGGCGCGTGCAGGGGACAACCAATTGATGTTTCACTCTCACATTGATGTTTCTCTTTTTCTCCCCCCCCCCCCACCAGAAGCAATGAAAGAGCCAGTCTCAGAATAATCCCAGAATATTATGCAAAAAAAAAATAAAGCAGCAGATTAAAATTGTACTTGGAGGGCACTCAGAGAGCAGTATGCAGTGGCAGCTGATCACAGAGGAAGTTTGCTCCAGATAGGCTGAGAAACCCAGAAAGGGCATCTAAGACTCTACCGTGTTAAGAGTGCCCAGCCCATCTAGGCCTGAGTAGTTCCTATAGCACTGTTATATCATGCCATCGAATAATCATGTTGTCCCTGGATAATTATAGATATTTTAAACTGTGTTTTGAATATGTTAATTCCAGAAAGACTTTGATTAAAAATCACTAAAATAGATATATTTGGAAACTTAAAAAGATAAACATCAGTTATCTGGAAAATTTGAATTATGCAAATCACCTCACTCTCCAGAGATACCTGAACAATGAGGTGGCATTAATTAAATCAACTTCCTGTAACCTCTGGAGACACAGGGCTTCATTTATGGAAAGAAATAGGCTACTGTGTGTTTGTTCAATGATTTGCATGATGTATATGTAATTCATGTGTATCAAAATATACGTCTCTACCCTTGAGACAACTTAAAATCTAATTATTCTTCCTCTTGAGGTTGAAATGTTAGAATATTTTCTTTTCTTTTATACACACTCTGCTTGGTCCTAAAATTTTCTCATACAAGTGAAACAGAAATAGTGCAAGAACTCAGGGGAAAAAAATAAAAGTGAGAATGAAGTTGAGGGCACAGGTTTCCTGCCAAGTTGGGTTTTCATGTCTTCATCTAACACCTGCTCAGAGTGTGGTCTGTGGACCAGCATCCCTAGCTGAGAACTTGCTAGGAATTCAGAATGATAGGCCGCACCCAAGACCTCCTGGATTAAAATCTGCAGGTTAGCAAGATCTTCCAGGTTAACTGTGTGCTCATCAAAGTTTGAGAACTACAGGTCTGAAGAGTACAGCCATGGAGTTTTTGCTTAGCATAGGCATATGTTCTTCACATGTAGTCTTTTCTCAGACAGGTGTGACGTTACTATACTAAACACAGGAATGACTACATTGAAAGCTGTAGAAAGCATAAGAATATACAGAGTGAGGTAAAAATCAAGCACCTAGTTTATGGTCTTTAAATAATGCTGGCATAATATGGTATGGAAGGAAAATGTTAAGCATTTGAAAATTGTGTAACTTCTGATATTTTCTCTGTAATCTCTGTCATGTTTTCCTCATCCTTAGAATAAGGAATTAAGTCTGCAGAAAGAGTTAGACAGTAAATTTAAAGGAGACAGGAATTATCTCCATCTAGGTCACACTTAGACTCAGGACAGCCATACTCAATCCTGTGTGTGGGGGGAGCTTTCTTGAAGCTCCTTTGCCAGCCCCTGACAAGAGTCACACTCTCTACTCAAGGGTATCACTTGCCAGTATCACCTACTCCCTGTGTAACTCCCTATCCCTATCTTATCCACCTAATATTTTTTCAAAACCTTCTCAGTGGATGTAATAAAATTCAAAATAAATGTTACATTTTAATTTTAATTATTACTTGTTAATAACATATTCTTTTCCTAATTCCATAATTACCTATGACTTGATTTCAGGCTAGAGGGTGCTCTCACAAAAGATGTTGCTTTAGAAGGCAGGCACAGTGGAGAAAAGATAGTGAGCATGTGTGTGTGTTCACACGTCTCACAACTGCATCCCAAAACTTCATTATCAGAGTGAACCTAGTAATCAAAGTCAGAATTGGCAGTCTCTGGAACTCCGCTCAGGAGATTGACCTTCAAGGCCTTTGCTTATTAGTTCCCACAGGAACAACCAAAGTGTTAGGAAATGTTTGCCTAATACTCAGAAAGCCAGTATTACAGAACACACAATTTTAATGAAAAGTAGGTTGGGTAGGTTTTTTGCCTTATAAATAAAAGATGCAATCTTTGTATTTGCCATAAATCTGATCTGTTTCTATGGAAAATTGGGCCCTTGTAAAAAAATTGAATTGGCAGAAAGGGAAAAGGAGAGGTAATAACTTTGTGTCATTTATCAAATCTGCATTTCCTTTTGGCACAGCTCATGCTAAGAATCTAAATACTTTCCTTGTCTCTGTGTCTGACCTCACCTCACTCACTGTCTGATTCTGTGTTTTCTGAAGTTTTATGCATCCTTACAGTAAAACGGAAGTATTAACCATCAGTTTTTTGGAGCATGGAGAGAAGGAGAAGGGAAAGAGAGAGAAACATCAAATGAGATTTGAGATTGAACAGAAGCAATTACGTAGAAATTTATTACTAAACTTATCCAAAATGGATCGGAATATGGCTGATGTACTAAAATGAATCTATGACATAGTAAGCAAAACCTTTCAGAGCAGAACTCAAATTACAGAATTACAGGGACTCAGGTTGTCAAGGAGGCTAAAAATCATTTAATCCAATCACCCTCCCTCCCATGCTTTGTCCCCTCTATCTCACCCACCTCTGCCCCAGGCAAGTGGACTGCCTTTTGAAATGGCCTGAGTGAGGGAAAAGTTCTCCCGTGAAAGAAACGTTGCTACTTCTTCAGGCAGCCTGTGAATGTCTACACAACTGTATTAAGAAATACACTGTCATATTACAGTCAAATCTATTTCTCATGTATTCTTTCATTCATTCACCTGTGCTAGGCACGAAGTGTTACGGGACTACCAATCAGACATGGTCCACCCTCTCTGGGAATTTACACTCCAGCAGAGCTTATGACTTGACAATTAGAAATAGGATTGGTGTCCAACAGAGGACGAGTGCTGAGGGAGTCGGTGATTGGGAGCTCGCAGTCTGGAAGCCAGAGTAGGCCTCCCTGAAGAAGGGATATTCCCTAAAGGATGAGGAGGAGTTAGCCACCCAATTTAATTCTTCCTCCCAGGGGCCACGAATGATTACCCTCTAGATATTTGAAGACAAGTGTTCTGTCTCTCTCCAGTCTTGTTTTATTCTAACATTTCCAATTTTATTGCTATTTTTCATTTAACATGGCATTAAATATATTCACCAACTTAACATTATACTTTATAAAGTATATCACCTAGAAACAAAAATTCCAGATGAAACCTGAAAAAACTAGAATAAAATAGGATGATCATCTCTTTCTCTTAAGAAGTTATAATTCTATTGATACTGCCTAATATAGTAACTCTCAATAAGCACATTATTGACCCTCAGTGTCTTTATTCCTAATTAAAATTCTTAATAAAATTTTTAATGTGTATTCTTGTTAAGCCATAATTTTCTTGTATTTTTCTGGTGTTTTTGGACCCTTGTGTAGAACCATACATTTATTCTATTAATTTTATCACCTTATTGGGCCCATCCTGTCAGGTTGTCAAGGCCTTTTGGGAAATTTAATGTTGATTTCTAACTAATATGCTAGTTTTCCAGAGATGTTAAGCTTGGCCACTGTTTTCTCTATGACTTCATTCAAATCCTGTTTCACAGGATCAGGGAAATCAAGCCCCTAGCCCTCCGCTGGTGAGCTCCACTGAGGTAGAAATGGGACACTGGTGAGGACAATTAACCAGTTACAAATTTTCCTACTTACGCTATCACCTAACCCATATCAGCTTCTCAGTGTGTGTATAATTTTTAAAGTGAAGGATTATATTGTCCAGATTATCTAAAAAGTAGATAATGCTTTATGTCTTAGCTTGGGCTGAGATAGCAAAAGACCATAAACCATGGGTTATGAACAACGTAAGTTTACTTCTCACAGTTCTGGAGGCTGCAAGTCCCAGAACAGGGTGCTGGCAGGGTTGTGTCCTGGTGTGAGCTCTCTCCTGGTTCACAGACGGTTGGTATCTTGTTATATGTTCCTGTTGTGGAAAGAGAGTGAGCTGGCTCTCTGGCCTCTTCTTATAAGGCACTAATCCATTTACGAGAGCTCCACACTCTTGACCTAATTACCTCCCAAAGGCCCCACCTCCAAATACCATCACAATGAGAATTGGTAAGTTTCAACACATGAATTTTGAGGGGGAAAATTCAGTTCATAACACTAGTAGCTCAATGTAGCTAACTGCGTACAACACAATTTTGTTTACCTTGTGATGCACTTTAGTGTCTAAGGTCTTAGAAAGCTACTACAAAAAAATGAAATACATTTCGCCTAGAGATATACATTGAGTGAGAAGGCCTATGTAAAATATTAAAAGGTGATACTATAAGGCAAGTGTACACGAAGATATAGGCCAAAACAATTCATATTTCTTTTTTATTAGTTATGAATTTTATGTATGCTACTTTTTTCTTTAATATTATTTTTAATATTTTGTTTTGTTTGTTTATTTAGTTATTTATTTCCTCACCTGAGGATATACTTAATGCTAAAGAGAGAGGAAGGGAGAGAGTGAGAGAAACATCGATTGGTTGTCTCCCACATGGGCCCCGACCAGGGATGGAACCTGCAACCTAGGTATGTTCCCTGACCAGGAATTGAACCCACAGCCTTTTGGTGTATGGGATGATGCTCCAACCAATGTGAGCCACTCAGCCAGGGCTATTTTGTTTTATTTTAAAATATTTTATTATGGCATTATGGGCTGAATTGTATCTTCCCCAAATTTACATGTTTTAGTCCTAACACCCAGTACCTCAGAATGTGATTCGTTTTGGAGATAGGACTTTTAAGGAGGTAATTAATTTTACATGAGGCCATTAGAGCGGGCCCAATGCACTTGGACTGGCGTTTTTATAAGGAGAAGGAATTTGTATGCAAAAAATACACCAGCAATGGGTGTGCACAGAGAAGAGACCATGTGAGGACAATGTGGCCATCTGGGAGCCAAGGAAAGAGGCCTCACAAGAAACCAAACACGTGGACACCTTGATCTTGGACTTCTAGCCTTCCAAACTGTGAAAAAATAAATTTCTGTTGTTTATGTCACCCAGTCTGTGGTATTTTGTTATACAGCCCTAGCAAACTAATATATGTGGGAAATTGCAAAATTAGGCAGAATTACAAAGAACATCATAATGAAACCCATAAACCCATCATTCAACCTCAACAGTGATCACCTCCTGAACACTTGGTTTCATCCATATTTCCATCTGTTCCTCCACAACTTAATTATTAAGGAAATTTCAGAAACTATATAATTATATATATTTTAGCATATATTTATAAAAGAAAAACACCATTTAAAAATGTAACCATGGTATAAATATTACACCTAAAATTATTAATACTTTCTTAATATCATTAAATATCTAATTTATTGTTTACACTTCTAATTATATCCTGTTACAATTTATAGCCTTTCTCACCCATCCCCATATTTCCTTTTCTCTCTTGTTTCTGTTGCTATTTATTTATAGAAAAAAACTAGATTGGTTGTCTTTCGGTTTTTATAGTCTGAATTTTGCTCACTGCATTATGGGGTGTAGTTTTACAGATTCTTCCCTTGTATTTACTTTTCTGTAAATTGCAGAATCCAGCCTTTTGGCCACATTCAGGGGTTTTGGCAAGGTGCTTCATAGGGAGTAGCATGTTCTTCCATGGGGAGACGTATATTGTTCAATTATCTCACTTTTAATTATACTAACAGTTAATGATGAATGCTCAGATCCCTGAGGAGTTTCAAACCCTTATATTCTGTTTCTATCATATTTCATCATTTACTAACTGTAATATTTCTGTAAAGAAAAACTTCCTTTCATCTACCGTTCGGTTGCCCACATTGTTGGTAATTTTACTATTTGACAGATGCAACAGTAGACCTCTATATACTGTTAAACAAATTGCATTGGATAAAAGCTTGATGTGAGAGGAATTGGAAATAAAAATTTAAAAGCGATGTAGGCATTTTGCCTGATTTATATGGCATAAATGTGTACTCTGTTTAAAACTGTTACTTAGGCCAGCTCCCTGCAAACAGCGGGATGGTTCAAGAGTTCACTGGTGGATTGACTTCTGTTTAAAGAAATCACATTCTTAGATTTTATCCATTTATACTGCTTTCACCTGGTAATTGAAATTACTACCATTGACAGCACTTATGCTTCCTTTTCTTTTTGATTGCACTTGTATTATTATCATGATAATGACATTTTTTATGTCTACAATAGAGTTTCTTGCTAAAATACCTCAGAGGATCTAACTCACCTATACTGCAAATAAAATGCTAAAAAGCTTAGTGCCCTTCTTTTGTCTGGAATTAAATACACTTTGATTCTTAGTTTGATTTTTCCCTGCCATACTAGAAGCAAGATCTCAAAACTCTGCTTATTAGTCTTCTCATGTCTACTTTGGTAAAGAAGATAAGTTGTATTTAATGATTCTGAGTTAAAAAATGCAATTAAGATTGAATATAAGCTGTGTTAACAATAACAAAAAATACCTTTGACTCTTAAGAACATAAAGTCAGTTGGCAGACTGTGTACGTCTGAGTAAAATAAGGAGAGTCCTGATAGAGAGAAACTCTGCCAACCCAAGAACCGGGGAGACCCAGGCAGTTGAGGAAGCTATTGCCCATGATAACACAGAACTCTTTCTGAGTATGCTTCAGATTAAATTGTCATGTTATATTTTGATTTCCACATTGTAGAGAGAATTAGAAAAAACAGAGAATGTCCAAAGTAAAACGGTGACAATGGCTGACTAAAAATATAACCTAAAAAGAGAAACTGAAAGTTATTTCCTCCTGAGGGAAGATTCAGAAGACACCTTGCTCGCCTCGGTTCTGTCTTTGAAGGGTTGTCATCATGAGGCCTCTAACCCTCTCTCTGTTAGTCCCCACCGCACAGAAGGATGTGGTTTGAACTGGGAGTCCAGAAGCCCTAGGGGACCTCAGGATATGGCTACAAGTCCTTGATCCCTGTCTCCCAATTATTATCTAAAATGTCATGGCTCACACATATATACACTAACATTTTTCAAACATGTATAGATGTAGTTGTGGGTACTAAAATGTAAGGTCATATAAAATTGTTACTAAATTTATAGGGGTTTTTTTTGTCATCATGCATTTTCTCAAGTCGAGGGGGTTGGTGGTTTGGAAATTACTTTGCAGTAAGGAGATCCTCATGGGAAACCTCTGATATGGAACAGGAGAAAATGATGCTACATTGCCAGGCGAAGTAGTGAAGTTGATGCCTAGACCAAGTTGGAGCAACTCAGCGTATTCCTGCAGTTTTGCTGGGGAGCTTACAGTGCTTATGGTAGAGTGGAGAAGTGAAGACATTCTGACCACAGTTGCCACCTACTTATGCCCTTGACTCTCTGCAGAAAGTGAGACTGGCCCAACCCCACTCTGCCATACCCTGGGGCCAAGAGAAGGCATGGGGCTGGAAGCAGCTTCACCGTCACTGAAGACATCTTGCCTTGCTTTCCTTGAATCAAAGTAGAGCGCTTTGGGCCTCTCTCTTCTCGCGTGCACCACAGATTCTTAAGTCGTCATGGCAGCTCTTCCTGACAAGTGGTGATTGGCCTCCTGAGTCTTCTCAAGAGTGCGCAGGCCTCACCACCAACTGACTGGAATTGGCACTTCACATGGGATCAGTTTGCCATTCCTAACCCAGAAGCTCTGTCGAGAATATAGATGGTGAATGACCACACCATGGACCAGCTTAGGGAAGGTCAAATGTCTGGCTTACCTAAAAATGAGAGGCTAATGACAAACAGGGCAATATTCAACAGAGGAGGAGGCATGATTTATAGTCCCCCGAGAATGGACATGCAATTTCCAGCTCAGGAGATTTTTAAATATAGAATATAATCATTTATTTAGATGCAGAACTACCTGAAGGCAGGAACCTGATGTAAATACCTTTTCTAGCTTGTCATTTTCCTGGTGCAGTGATTTCATAAACTGTTTTGGGCTTCCTAATTTTGATTGAAACTATCAGAGCTTTGCTTTAGTAGTTTATTACCAAATTTTATTACTTTTCCCTTTGGGTAATTGACTTCCTGGATGTCATTGTACATTCCATGAACAGATATGAAACTGACATCTAAGATGGTGTTACATATCTCCTATTTTTCAGAGGCAATATCTGTGTCAACTGCTTTTTTAGTTACTGGTTTTGACAAATTTTTAGCAAGTTATTGCAGTATTTTACATGATTTTTTCCTGGTTTTAAGAGGCTCCTAAAAATTAATCCTATGAATTTAAACATTAGAAATCTTCTGAATTAAATACTCCATACATAACTATGAGTAAATTAAATAGTCACAGTTTTTCTCAGATGCTTCTTCTAGAAATTAGGACTTTAATTCTATGTGTATTAATTCCTGATTTTTCTGTTAACAAGCTTGTTGATTATACAAAGGAAGGTCTCAAGATACATATTCTTTAAAACTTTTTTCCACATTTTTTATTGTTGTTCAAGTACAGTCTTCTCCGTTTCACCCCCACAACTCCCCTCCACAACAGCCATCCTGATTTCCCGCCCTTGATCCTACCCCCCTTTGGTTTTGTCTACGTGTCCTTTGTACATGCTCCTGAAAACCCTTCCCTCTTTCCCCTCCATTATTGACTCTCACCTTTAATAATTTTTTTGTTTTTAAGAACAATCTAACAATAACCAGAGGGGAGTGGGGAGAAGATAGTGGGGATAGGGGTTTACAGGAACTACTATAAAGGACACATGGACAAAATCAAGGGGGAGGGTGGAGGTAGGGGAGGGAGGGGGGTTCGGCTGGGGTGGGGTGGAGGGATGGGGAGAAAAGACATACAACTGTAGCTGAATAACAATAAAAATTTAAAAATATATAAATAAATATAGAAACTATTAAAAAATTAAAAATTGAGATATATTTTATTTATTTATTTTTAGAGTGAGGGGAAGGGAAGGAGAGAGAGAGGAAGAGAAACATCAGTGTGGGGTTGCCTCTTGCATACCCCCTATTGGAGACCTGACCTGCAACCCAGGCATATGCCCTGACTGGGAATCAAACCAGCGACCCTTTGGTTTGCTGACTGCACTCAATCCACTGAGCCACACTAGCCAGGGCTATTCTTTAGTAATTGTAAATGTTTCTGTGTGTTTGCAGCTTTAACTGTTTATGAATTTTTAAATCAGAATACCTTGAGGACATTGAGATAATATAATTTTGGAATTATAGACATTTGGGTTATTTACATAGTTCTTTTTATAGTTGGTGTAAATATTTAAGATATATTAAAAAAATCAAGTACTTTTTCAAGTTTTAAAAATTTTACTTTTTGCTCTTAATTGACTTCTGGATGAAAGGGCAATTTTAAAACCTTCATTAAAACACATTAACAGAAATATAAGTTATTAAAACCATATATTTAAAACATCCATAATTATAGGTACATAATGGATTCTAGTAGTCAAGACCAACCTGATATGATAAATTATTGTTATTATTATTACTTTTACTGTTCCTTGACAGACTAGGATAGGCACAAATTTTTTTCTGGCTTTATTGGAGTAAACTTGAGAAAAAATAATTGTACATACTAAAAGTGTTCAACATGATTTGATATACAGTGTGAAATGTCTACCACAATCAAATTAATCAACATATTCACCTTGTTGGGTGTGTGGGTGAAAATGCTTAAGATCTACTCTCTCAGCAAATTTCAAGTATACAATAAAGTTTTATTAACTAGTCATCATGCCATACATTATATCCCCAGAACTTACTCATCTTATAACTGACAGTTTGCTCCCTCTGGCCAACACCTCCCCATTCCTGCCTCCCCACAGCTATTGGCAACCACCACTCTACTCTCTTTCTCTGGAGCATATAGTTGTTCTATTTTTAATTTTTTGAGGAGCCTTCATACTGTGTTCCATAATGGTTGTACCAATTTACAGTCCCACCAACAGTGAGCAGGGTTTCCCTTTATTCTTCATCCTTGCCAATACTCACGTCTCCACTTTTTGATAATGAGGTAAAGTCTCATTGTGGTTTTGAATTTGCATTTCCCAGTTGGTTAATGATGTTTAACACCCTTTCCTGTACCTGATGGACATTTGTATGTATTTTTGGAAAACTGTTTATTCAGGTTCCTTGCCCACTTATTAATTAGAGTATTCTTTTTGCTATAGACTTGTGAGATTCCTTGTATAGTTTATTTATTAACCCTCATCAGATATTTGGTTTTCAAATATTTTTTTTCCTTTTCTGTATGTCATCCTTTCATTTTGTTGTTTCTTTTGCTCTGCAGAAGTTTTTAATTTGATATAGTTCCACTTTGTGTTTTGTTTTTTTTTGTTAATTGTGTGTTTTGGTGTCATATCCAAAAATCATCTCTAGACTAATGTCAAGGAGTGTTTTTCCTAAGCTTTCTTCTAGGAGTTTTATGGTTTCAGGTTTTACATTTATATCATTTACCTATTTCAAATTAATTTTTATAAGTGGTGTAAGATATGGTATTTAACTTCATTAGGGTGTCCAGTTTCATTCTTTTGCATGCGAATATCCAATTTTCCCAACACCATTTATTGGAGAGACTATCTTTTTCCATTGTGTGTTCTTGGCATCCTTGTCAAAGATTAGTCGACCACATGAGAGGGGACCCAAATACCCCCGGAATTTACTTATAAAAAATTGTGTGTTTATTCTTACATGTTTAAACTTAAGTCACCTTCAAAGTACTCTCCATTTGATGCAGTACACCTGTTGAGACATTTTTTCCACTGCTCAAAACAGTTTTTGAACTTGTTGAATTTGATGCCTTTTAGTGCTTCTGCCATTTTTTGTTTCAGCTGTTCCACATTGGCAAAATGTTTCCCTCTGAAGACATTTTTCAGCCAGGGCAACAAAAAATGTCACTTGGGGTGATATCAGGTAAATAGTGAGGATGGAGCTTGGGGATTATGGCATTTTTGGTCAAAAACTGCTGAACACTCAGTGCAGTGTTGGCAGGTATACTTGTAAATCATCCATCATGAAATGGACAAATACATTGAAAGAATTGTACAAAAAATTCACTAAATCTGAATTCGGCCTCTCACACCACCACCAACTGGTACACTGATACAGATGTGTTCTTAGAACACTCACCTAGTGGGGGAAGCCTGTATTACAAGGGGTTCGCCCTCCAGAAGATAATTCTGCTTTTTTATGTGTTGGTTTATTTCTAGGCTTTTTATTCTGTTCCACTGATCTGTGTATCTTTTATTTTTTGCAAATTTCATACTGTTTTGATTACTATAGTTTTATAATATAGCTTAAAATCAGGGAGTATGATGCATCCAGCTCCACAGGTCTTCTTCAAGATAGCTTTGGCTATTCAAGGTCATTTGCGGGTACATCCGAATTTTAGGATTGTTTTTGGTACTTGTCTGAAAAATGCCATATGAATTTTCACAGGGATTACATTGAATCTGTAGATTACTTTAAGTAGCATGGACATTTAAAAATATTAAATCCTTCAGTCCATTAACACAGGTTAGCTTTCCACTTATTTGTGTCTTCAATTTCTTTCATCGGTGTCATAGTTTTCAGTGTAGAGGTCTTTCACCTACCTGGATAATCCTTTATATTTTGTTCTTTCTTTCTCAGTAAAGCTGTTTTTACTGTATAAAATTGCAGGTTATTTTTGTATGTTGATTTTGTATCCTGCAATTTTACTGAATGCACCGATTAGTTCTAACAGTTTTTTGGTGGAATCTTTAGATTTTTCCCTGTGTAATATGTCATCTACAAACATAAAATTTTACCTTTTTTCCCCCTGAAGTCTTCTATTTCTTTTCCATACCTAATTGCTCATGCTAGGCCTTTCAGTACTATGTTAATTAGAAGTGTCGAGAATGGACACCCTTCTCTGTTCCTGATGTTGAAGAAAAGCTTTTAACTTTTCGCCATTGAGTATGATGTTAGCTGTGGGCTTGTTATATATGACCTTTATTATGTTTGAGGTATATTTCTTCTCATGTATATAATTAGTTGAGACTTTTTATCATTAAAGGTTGTTCAGTTTTGTCAAATGTTCTTTCTGCAGTTGTTGAGATGACAGTATGATTTTTATCCCTCACTCCATTAATATGGTATATCACATTTATTTGTGTGTGTTGAACCATCCTTGCATCCAGGGATAAATCCCACTTGATCATGGTGTATGATCCTTTTATTATGCTGTTGAATTTGATTTACTTGTATTTGGGGGGGATTTTTACATCTATGTTCATCAGTGATACTGGCCTGTACATTTCTTTTTACATATTATCCTTATCTAGTTTGGGTATTAGGGTAATGCCAGCCTTGTGAAATGAGTTCAGGAGTGTGCCCTCCTTTTCAGACTTTTTCTAAGACTCTGTAAAGGGTATCATTAATTATTATTTAAATGTTTGATAGAGTTCACCAGTGACACCATCTGGTCTTGGGCTTTTCTTTTTTGAAGGTTTTAAATTATTCAATCTTCTTACTAGTTAACAGTTTTTCAGATTTTCTATTTCTTCATAATTCAGTTTTGGAAGTTTGTATGTTGCTATAAATTTGCCCATTTCTTGGAGGTTATACAATTTGGGGACATTTAATAGTTCATAGTCACTTGTGATCCTTTGTACTTCTGTGGTATCAGTTGCAACATTTCCTCTTTCATTTCTGATTTTATTTATTTAGTCTTCAGTCTTTTTTCTATTTAATATAGTTAAGGATTTGCCAATTTTGTTTATCTTATCACAGAGCAGATCTTAGTTTCATTGTTGTTTTCTAGTCTCTATTTCATTTCTGCCTTATTTTTGTTAATTTATTCCTTCTGCTAACTTTGGGCTTACTTTGTTCTTCTTATTTTAGTTCCTTGCAGTATAAAGTTAGGTTGCTTATTTGAAATCTTTTTGTTTTTTATGTAGGTGTTTATCACTATGAACTTCCCTCTTAGAACTGCTTTTCTTGCATCTGATAAATTTTGGTATGCTTTTTCCATTTTGATTTATCTCAATATACTTAAAAATTATTTTCTGATCTCTTCTTTGATCCAGTGGTTGTTCAAGAGTATGCTGTTTAATTTCCACATATTTGTGAATTTTCCAACTTTTCTCCTGTGATTAATTTATAGTTATAAATAACTATACCATATACCATATTTTCAGAAAATATACTTGACATGGTTTCAGTCTTTGTAAATGTGTTACGACTTGTTTTGTGACCAGTCTTATGGTCTATCCTGGGAAATGTTCCATGTGCATTGGAGAAGAATGTGTCTTCTACTACTATTGGATGAAATATTGTATGTGTGTATGTTAGGTTCATTTGACCTAAAGATGGTTCAAGTCTATTATGTCTTTTTGATTTTCTTGCTCTATGATGTACCCATTTTGAAAGTGAGACAATGTAGTCCCCTAGTATTATTGCATTGCTCTTTATTTCTGCTTTTAGATCTGTTAATATTTGCTTAATATTAGGTATTGTGATATTGGATGCATATGTATTTACAATTATATCCTCTTGGTGAATTGATCCCTTTTTCATTATATAATAATCTTCTTTATTTCCTATTACAGTTTTTGACTTAAAGTATACTTTGTCTGATATAAGTATAGTTCTTGGTTTCCATTCACATGGAATATCTTTTCCTATCCTTTTACTTTGAGTTTATATGTGTACTTAAAACTGAAGTGAATCTCGTGTAGACAGCATATAGTTGGGTCCTGTCCATCAGCTGCTTTATGTCTCCTTATTGGAGAATTTAATTCACTTACATTAAAGTAATTTGATAAGGATGGACTATTTCCATCTTATTGTTTTCTGGCTGTTTTGTAGTTCCTTTGTTTCTTCCTCTTTTGTTGTCTTCCTTTGCATTATAATTTTCTGTAGTGTTACGCTTTCACACTACAGAATGTTAATCTTTCTCTTTTGTGTATCTATGATAAGTTTGCTTTGTGTTACCATGAGGTTTACATAAAACATCTTGTAGTTATAATAGTCTATTTTAAACTTATAACAAGTTAACTTTACATACAAAAACTACCTTTTTACTCTACTTCCCCCACATTTTATGCTTTTTATTTCACAGTTTACATGTTTTCATACTATGTATCCATTAAGAAATTATTGTAGCAATACTTATTTTAATACTTTCGTCTTTTAGAGTTAAACAATTTATATACCTTTACAGTATTAAAGTATTCTGAATTTGACCATGTACTTACCTTTACCAGTGAGTTTTATGTTTTTGTTTTCAGGTTACTGATTATTGTCCTTTCATTTCAGTTTGGAGAACTCGCCTTAGCATTTCTGTAAGGCAGATCTAATAATGAACTCCCTGAGTTTTGTTGGTTTGGAAAATTCTTTACTTCTCCATTTCTGAAGAATGTCTTTGCTGGATTAAGTATGTTTGGTTGGCTTTTTTTGGTCTTTCAGCCCTTTGATTATATCATCCCACTCTCTCCTGACTTGCAAGTTTCTGCTACAAAAATCTGCTGATAGACTGATGGGACAGGGAAATCCCTTGAATGGGAGAAATTCTTTTTTTCTTAAGGAGGACTTTTTTTCTACAGACTAACACATATGAGAAAGTAGAAACTGACTTGATATGTTTTTTTCCTACTGCCTGCCCTCTGGCCAACTTGCTTATCTGCTTGTTGAAACATCTGCCTCATCTTCAGAGTCCATTCCATGGAAATTTTATTAACATCATAAACACAATGACAAATTGTGCATTTTGGACTAGCTTTTATCTGAAGAGAAGAAGTCAAGGTTTCATTGGCAGTTAGGAAAACCCATTTTTGATCCTGAATATAAAACTTTATTTCTTTGCCCTGATACTTGCCTCAAGTAGTATAATCTTCCGTCCAGCCCGGTCATGAGGTGTTTGGGGTAGTGAATGTTTCAGTATCTGCCTTCGATAGCCAGTGATCCTTTAGTGACATTTAGTCCTGTAAGTAAACATTACATTATGTGTGTCAGCTTCTGAAAACAAGATCCTAAACATCACCACCTTCTTTGAGGATTTCACTATCCAGAGGGGGAAATAGGCACAATGAAAACTAAAACGTAATGTGTAGGTGCTGTAACAGTAGTGACATCACAGGGCATGTGTCACTCTGCCCTTAAGGAGTGTGTGTTTATGTTTCTAACATCCTAGTAGTTCCTATTCTTAAAATGTTTTTGTCAAGGTTCACGGTTGACGTTCGTTTTAGAAGTTAGGTGTGCTGTGTTAACGTGCTTAGTTAATGTTTTCAGGGAGACACATTATTTCACCTTCATTTTATCCCAAACAAGTCATGAATGAGGAATTTTGTCAAGAGTAGCAACAGTAGTTTTGGGGGGCTTCTTAGTTGGAGGCTGCTGAGTTGTACGTTGAGGACACTGAAAGTCACAAAGCACAATTCTCCTTTGAAAGGCATAGTCTTCTGGGAGAAGTAACATTTAGAGAAAGGACACATATGATGTAGAAGCAACTTAAATTTTTGCAAGATTCTATAGTTTTTAATGTGCCATCATATTTATTCTTTATGGTAAACCTGTTGGGCAGGTTGTTGGAAGCACTTGTTTGATAAATAAGAAAATTTAGTGGTTTCCCACAATTACACAACCAGTGTGTGCCAGAGATAGCACTTGAAGCCACCTTTAACTTTTAAAAGCACTTTAACTTGATAGCACTTTGTAACTTGACTTAGTAAGAACTGAGTAGCTCATGTAGAAATCAAAGTAGTCGTCTTCACGAGCCCTGTCCACACACCAGTGAAAGAATCAGGACCTGGTGTGCAGCAGAGACGTGGAGTCTGGCCTGGGCCTAGACCAAACGCTGAGCAAAGAACAAAAATATGAAAGTCTGAGTTGAGAAAAAACCAAGAAACAGAATCAAAATGGAAATTTAACATGCAAACTGTTAGGGGTTTTGAGAATAGACAGTGGGAAATCTGGGGATGTGTGAAGTCAGCTTTTAGCCCAGCTCAATTGTAAACTCTGTTTTGAGGGCTGAATCCCTTCCCTTCTGGTCTTCCAGGCACAGAGCATTCTGAATCTAAAATTTAATGCAGTTAGTAAGGTGTAGGGATGTTTGTTTGTATTTTGCATGAATTACACAGTCATATGTTAAGGTTGATGTATAGCTGAACCTATTGCATGTATTTTATTTCTAAGATTTATATTTTAGAACTTCATTTTTTGAACTTTGTTGATGAAATGTCCTAGATCTGCAATATTTTAAGTACTCAGTAGCCACATGTGGCTAATGGTCACCACATTGGACAGAATGGTAAACATAAATTCTTTTTAAAAATGTATTGCAAAGTAATACATGCACATATAATAATATTCAAAGTGTTTAGAAAGTAAAAAGTGAAAACAAAAGCATCTTCCCCCATCTTTCTCTCAACCTGTGTTTCTCCAGTGGTATTTACTACTAAAAGTCTTGTATCCTCTCAGGGGAAAAAAGTGTATCCAGCAAAATTTTATATGTGTATGTTTTTTATAGATCACAAAATTGATTATATTAGGTGTGCTGTTTGGCATCTTTTAAAAAAATTAAAACTCTGTCTTTGATATCCTAATGCAGCAATATATTTAGCTCTAATTCTCTGTTTTAGAGGTTTCATTGTTTGGAAATGAAATTTATTCATTCCATATTCTAGGCTTTTGTGTTGTTTTCCTTTTTTATTTTTTATTTTGCTATTCAAATATTGCTGTAATATATATGGCCATCGTTGAGTATGTTGTAGGGATGACTCCTAAAGGTACAATTGCTGAATGGTCCTTCACGGCAAGTGCTGTTTCTAAGCAAAGAAGGAGTGGAGAATCTGGCGTGAGGGTAGGGCACAAACAGTACAGACTGGTGGAAAAGGGAACCAGAGATAAAGTAACAGTAAAGAAGCTCTAGCTGTGAGAGAACATGATAAATATTTGTATCAATAGTCTTAAGGGTAGCCTTTAAATTTATTCAGTACCATCCCTCCTGGGAGTAGTTAAGAAAGCTTTAAATGTCAATATATTTTATATGTATTATCAATATATATACTATACACACACACATATACTATTGTGTTTAGTTTTATTATAAAGATATTACATATTTATTATATACAGGATGGAAAATGTAAGAAAATACAAAACAGAAAACTAATTTCACCCATACTCAGAGAAAACCAACATTAATACTTTAATCTGTTATTTCCATGTATTAGTTTTTACACAGCTGAGATCATACTGTACATGCACATGTTTATGTGTGTACTTTGCTTATCATCTTAATCTTGTTGATTTTCTTTTATTACTCTTTGCCTGATTTGTTTTTTAGGTAATAGAAATCTAACATTGTTTTGGAATGAATTTGGGTACCAGAATAACGAGGACACAGAGAGGTCTTTAGATTCTATTCAGTATCAAAGAAGACAAGTGATGGCCATCCCATTCATGATTCAGTGTGGTGAGTGTTGAATTTCATTCTAATTAGCAATCACTCGGTGAGTTTCTAAACACGCGAGTCGTTGCATTCATAAATGGGCTGTGAGGGAGACAAAGGTGGTGGGTAAGACCTGATTTTTACTTTCAATGAGGTTAGGGTCTGGGAACGAGATTAAAATAACCATGAAAATAATTATAATAGTGATGAAATTAAGATAAATGATGTAAAAGAGGAACAAATTTTTTCGAGGGTTCAATGGGGAAGAAGGGGAAGTTGAGGTAAGGCTTCATGACAGAGGTAGCCTTTACCATGATCATTAAAATAGAATTGTAGTAGGCAGAGATGTAGTGGGAGATAGGTGTTAACATCAGGTGTACATTCAGCTAAAATTTGGGGGGTGGAATAATAGAAATAGTCACCTTTCTATTTCTAATACCTAGTACTGTGTTAAATACAGGGTCTGGCACAAATTAACACCCCTTTTTAATTACAAAATCTTTTATTACAAAATCACAAGCATGTAGTTCTGTAACAACAATTTCACTCTCAAGCACGCCATATGATATTTTAGGTGAAATGTTCGAATTGCTGTCCATCTTGTGCGAGACATTCACATACCCCACCAACCACACTCAAGCAAGCCTTACTTCTGCTGGACCCCATATGTAGTTGGTACTTAGTAATTGACTACTGAATGAATGAATGATGAGTAAATAATAGACAGAAATATCAGGTTGAATAAACACGTTAGAGGGCCTGAATGCCAAAATAAGTAGTTTTTACTTTGATAAACAATGGAGAGGCACTGGACATTATTCAATAGGCATCGAGCACTTACTGTGTTCCTCTGAATACACCTTCTAGCCACTCTACAAAGGGTTAGAGAATTAAAGATACTCTCTACTATCTGCAAGGACTTTGCTGTCCTGCAAGGGATCAAAACTAACAAATAAAGCATGCTATGGTGTTTAAAATGTTGTAGTTACTTACACTGTGCCAAGTGAACACCTCCCTAACCTTGAGCCGGGGGTGGTCCTAAGAGGACCTGATGGGTCTGATGTGTGCAAGGTATGAGCAGAATCCAATTTCCAGCATTGTGAAGCTACATGAAACTGAGAAAATTCCTTAATTTCTCTAGGCCTCAGCTTCCTTATTTATAATGTGAGGTTAGTATTTATAGCTATGTCACACAGTTTTGTACAAGTAAAATGTATTAACACATATAAAGTTTACTAAGTGTTTAGGATAGTGTACTAAGGTTCTCCAGAAAACAGAATTAATAGAATAGGTGGCTGGATGGGCACACACTATGTTCTATATTATATACATATAATATATATGTAATATATATAATATATATGATCTATATTATGTATATAATATCTACCATATGTAGTAGATATTAATTATAGAGAATTAGCTTACATGATTATGGAGGCTAACAAGTCCTAAGATCTTCAGTCAGCAAGCTAGATACCCAAGAGGGACACTGGTTTAATTCCAGTTAGAGTCTGAAGGCCTGAGAATCAAGAGACCCAACGACACAGTTCTAGCCTGAGTGTTTGACAGGCTCAATACCCAGGAAGAACTGATTTTTTAAACTTGAATCAGAAGACAGAAAAACTAACATCCCAGCTGAAGAGAGGAAGGAGAAGTTCTTTTTTTACTCTCAAGAGGGCCAGCCTTTCTTTGTTCTATTTAGGTCTTCAACTGATTGGATGAGGCCCACCCACATTAGGGAGGACAATCTGCTTTACTCATTCTACCAATTCAAATGTTAATCTCACTCAGAACACCTTCACAGACACACTCAGAATAGTGTCTGGCCAACTATCTGGGCACCCCATGGCCCAGTCACATTGACATAAAATTAACCATCACAGATAATGTGTAGCATTGTTGGCTTTTATCATTTTATGTATTTTAATCCTCAGTGACCTTTTTAGGTAAGGACTACTATTAACCTCTTCTTACAGATGATGATTCTGAAACATAGAGACATAAGTTATCCACAATTATAGACATCCTAAGTGGTGGAGCTTATTCAGGTTCTTCGCCACAGTGCACACTGCCTCCGTTTCAGATGAAGAGAGTAGAGTTTACCTAAGAGCTGTTAATGATGTGTCTGGAAGGAATTCAGGGTTAATATTAAGAAAAGCCTGGAGATGAGGTCATATGGTTTTTGTACTGCATGGCTTATTTCACTTAGCATAATGCTCTCCAGTTCCATCTGTGCTGGGGGGTAGGAGCTCCTTCTTTCTTTCTGCTGCATAGTATTCCATCATGTAAATGTACCATAGTTTTTTGATCCATTCATTTATTGGTGGGACCTAATCACCAAAACAAACAAGCAAGCAAAATATAACCAGAGACATTGAAATTTAGAACAAACTGACAGTAACCATAGGAGAAGTGGGAGGGGGAAATGGGGGGAAAAGGAGGAAGGGTTTTCAGGAACATCTATAAAGGACTCATGGACAAAACCAAGGGGGGGTGGGATCAGGGGTGGGAGGTCGGGATGACTGGGGTGGGGAGGAGTAGTGGGGGGGGAAATGGAGACAATGGTACTTGAACAACAATTAAAAAAAGTAAAAAAAAAAAAGAATAGCCTGGAAAGAGTGGAGTGCCTTGGTCCTAAAAGCAAGGAGGGACTGAAAGGTAGAAATGGACAAAGAAGTCAAAGAAAATGGGAAAGTCAAGGCACTGGAAGTCTTCATGTGGTTTATGAAGAGGTGGAGAGGGATCTACTAAAAATTTTCTGGCTGAAAGTAGCAAAAACCAATTGAAAAGAACTTAAGCAATAACAACAACAAGAACAACAACAATTGGTTGGAAGTGTCCTAGGTTAGTTCATAGAATCCTAGCTTAGTTTGCAAAGTGCAATGGAATATGATCAAGGATTCACTTGTCTTTGGCTCAAAAGATCCCTCATACTTTTGGTGTATGCAACCAGACATCTTACTATGATGGATTTACTTCTGACTGTGGTGTTTCTCGTGTGTGATTTTGTTGTGATTATCAGATCTTTGCCTGAAATGGAGAGTCTTGCCGCTCTCTACTAATTATCAGGAAAAAGAATTTGTTGACATCTGGATTTGTGCTGATAATCCTAACCGCTTGGAAAACAGGTAACTTTGATAGTTTTCTAAAGTTCTTCATCTGTATTTAATTCCTAAAATACATATGTATGGAACTGGAAAAAGTCAGCTGCAGATACATTTTAGCTTAGTGGCTGTCTTCCCCTAGAATTCTTTCTAGCACTCTGCCCCCTGTGGAAAGAGATTTCATTTGTGTGCTTTTCCATCAAGATGAAAGAGACCTGCATGTAATGATTTGCAAAAGCTGGGGTGTACAGCTCTGTGCTTTCACTGGTAGGAGTCTGTGACCGGTGTTTAAGAATTCTGCCCTTCAGTTCATTTTCTCACAGCATAGTGCCTCATCATACAGGAGTTTTATCCAGAGGGTGTCTCCAGGGGGCCTAAACTGTTAGACCATGTGCCTTTTCTGTTTAAGTCATATATTGATTTCATTGCTTTGTGCTCTTGGAGGAAGAAGTTCAGACTAAAACAGGAAAAATACCGATTAAATATTGATGAATGTGTTATTATAAGCCCTTTTAGACTCATTCTTTTTCTTTCAGGGAGGGAGAAGAGTTAGTATGCCCCTTTAATAAAAGTACTCCCAAGTCAAGCATTGCTCTTCTGTGGAGTTTGTTCCTAGTCCTTTGGACTGTGTAAGTCAATCAATATTGCTCATATAGACATTAGGGTAATAGCTCTTGTTGGATTATTTTTATCCAGCCTTGAAAAAACAAGCAAATAAAAAATTAAAAAAGAAACCCTTCAGAAACTGCTATTAAAGCCCCAACCACCTGCAGTCCCCAGGTTAATCACATTTAGAATCTAAGAAAAAAACATCAGATGACAGGAATCTTAGATTTCACTTTATCCAGGGGTTTTTCAGTTTCCTTTTCTTGGTTTGCAGCAGAACCTGTTCACCCCCCTCCAAATAAAATTTGCTTCAGACCCAAAATATATGAAACAGATAAAAAAAACCCAGAAGTGTCCTGCTTTGAACTGAAGGTTGGGAATCTGGGGGCCAAAGGCTCCATCCACTTTACATTTCTGTTCGCCACTCTCCGCAAAAGGCCTAGAGATTCAGGGAGCTTATAAAACACTGATCTAGTTTCACTTCTGCATTTTAGAGAAGTGAAAAACGAAGCCCAGATGGTGGCTAAGAAACCTGTTTATGAAGCCACTAGCCAAGGTCTTTCGATTCCTAACCTGATTTCAGCCCTAACTTGGAACTTAAATTTAAATAGGAATGAAGTGTTGGCCTAGTTTCAATATTAATAGTCTGATATATAGTGTTTTCATTGTCAGTGTAATTGTTTTTAGTGAAGCATTGTTTAATAGAAGGATTTTGTTTTGGTTGGCTTTTCAATTTCTGTGTGGAAAAAACCTGTGTTTGAAAATGTAAATAAAATTGATGTAGCCCCAACCCTCAAAAAATAGTTAATCATATTGATCACTTACTGTGAGCTAAGACCTTTTCATACAGTGTAGGACGGTGTTTTAGAGTTTAGCCCCTGGAGACAGGCTGCCGGGTTGGACTTGTAGCTCCATTAGCCGTGAAACCTTGGGCAAGTGTCCAGTTTCTTTTTAACTCAGCTTTCCGTCACCTAGAATGAGATGTAATAATAGTTTCTTTTGCATCTTTTCTGGGTCTAGCTGATCACCTTGTAAGGTCCGTCAGCTATGTCCCTGGTCACTCGGAGCCCCTTGAAAACAGGCGGTGAGAATTTTGGCCCCTCTCCACAGATCTAATTTAGAGATAAGGGAAACTGTACAGTTACTTACACTCTTACCCTCTTCTCTGTGAACACCGGTGATGCCTTCAAAGAGCACTGCTTCAAAGCTGCATCAATTCTGTCTCTTTGACACATCAAAACAGTGCCACTTGTGATGACAGCCAAGATAAATTTAGCCATGTTGACAGAAAACTGATGGACCTTAAAAGTCTAAAATGCAGAAAGTCTTTATATGTTTATAATTTCTTCTTAAGTCCTTGATTCTTTAAATATATGGACATAATTTTGACCATCTGCATTTTATATCCACTAAAAAGATTATGACAAAAATATGCTTAAAGTGACAGCAAGAGTTTTAGGGGAGATTTAAAGAAAAAATTCCTGATTATAAAGGCATTTACATAAGAGTTGACACCCCTTTATGGGAGATCATTGACAGCAAGTAGACTTGGTGGTTTTCGGGGGAAACAAACTGATCCAATGACCTCACTCAGTCCTTTGATTCAATATGGTAGGCTGGGCCATGCACGCTTTGAGAATATACTATGGAATAGATTATTATTAGACAAAGCCCTGAGGAGTATGTGCCATTGGATTGGGGTAGAGTCACATGAAGTTGGTGTGTTGAAGTGATGAGAGGTGGAGCATCGTTATTTATTAGGCAACATTTGGTGAATGGAAGGACAGACTAATGGGGTGAAAAGTGGCATTATCTGTATTTACAGAAAACATAGTTTGTCAGTAGTTAATTGCCAGTTGTCGGCAGGGTTAATGCCAGTGAACAGCATGTGAATGAACAATGTGAGTAACCAGAACTTGTGTAGGAAACATAATAACAGCTCTCTTTTACATAGCAATTACATATGATATCTCATTTCATCTTTACAATAACCCCACGACTTTCTCTGCTTCTCAGAAGAGAAAACAGTGAGGCTAAGAGAAGTCCTGTGACTTATCCAGGGTGCCTCCCTAGAGCTGAAACTTAAAGCCATGCTTTTGAGGCAAAACATGTACTCTTGTCGCCGCCTTACCACGCCCTCTCTCTGACGATATCCTTTACGTTCGAGAAAGCCTCGCTCCAGCCTATTCCTTTATGATGGCACCATACCCCGTTTTACAAACGGTGGTCTCAGAGTTGGTGGCTCAGGCTGGGTGAAGTGGAGCCCTTTTTTTCCAGACCACCGAAGCCTCTTTTTGTTTTCCACTGGAAGCATGGAGGGAGGTTAGATGTTTGTCACAGTACCCACGAGAGAGCTGTCAGTGCGCTTCCATTACATTCATGCCCTGTATTTATCTGCATTGAAAGTAGGGATCACGAGCAGAGTAAAACTGACTATCATTTGAGCCAAAAAATGTTTGAGTTTTGACAAGGATATTAAAAAATACCTATGGCTTGAATTGTATATTAAAATTTAATTTGTTTCCAAAAAATTTTTGAATACAAGTGAATGACTCTCACTTTAATAAAAATACTTGTGGTTTTCCTTTTCCAAATAAAAACTTAATGCTGCCCAAGGTTCCTCTCTCCCATGCAACGGAAACCTTGTAGGTGCCGCGCCACAGATGTCCTCATCTCAGCTCTGCGGGTGCTGCACGTGCAGAAGGTGTCCGCTGATGGGTTTTTCTGCCACCTTTCTTTGAACATAACAATAACAACAAATACCATATGTGGGTGGAATTGTTTTTTTTTTTCACCGTAGTACTTGAATTTGATCTTATGGTAGTTCTTCTCTGTTAGTGGGGGCAGGAAATATATAAGCTGCAGCTCCCCCAACATGGAGAAATCGTGGGTTTGATCTGCTTCACGTTTCCTGCACTATTTCAGATGGGAGAAGGCCCTCTCTCTATTCTCAACCTCCTCCCCACTCTCCTCGCCTAACGTACATTTATTTCGCCCTGTCCCTCTTCTTTTGGTATGTACATAATAGAAAAATCCGTGTTTAACACAGGCTCTAAGAATTGACCTTAACATTTTGACCTTAACAGCACATACCCAGGCATGAATCAAAGTCATGCCCAGGGGGCGTTGAACCTCTTATCCCTGCCAAGCCGTGATCCTGAAGTGAACAATATAATCTCTCAATTTTTCAACAGCCTGGCTAACTCAGCTCCCAGAACATAGCCACAAAGCCAAAAGCAGGGGGGAAAAAGTCCTCAAACCTTCTAAATCATATGTCTCAAAAGTCATTATTGTTTTTTGTAGCCATAACGAGGGAAGCCCTCTTTCACAGCCTGTTATTGTCATTTACACACAATTCTACTTGATGCTATAACACATGTGCTAACCCACTAGTGATTAGAAACAGCCCATCAGTAAGGCTGGGAAGTGGAGTGATCACCAGCAGCAGACACACTGACAGCAACAGGGAGGAAAGTCTGTTGAAGCAGGGGGCACGTCACTGGGGGGTTGTTGAAAGACTCCACCCTGCCCCCAAGGCTGTCAGTGAGCAGGTTACATCACAGCAGTCACCGTCTTCACAGTGATCCTGAGTCACTGTGCAAAGCATCCCTGGGTTCCAGACTCACAGATCCTTTGCACAGTACACCAGCCGAATTATTTGGTGTTTTGTGGACAGACATATGGCTCTCTGTCCCTAATGTGTTGGGGGAAAATGTTTAGCAGGAATAAGATATGCTTTAATTATGTAAAAACATTTGTGCAAAAGGTCTCATTCATGATAATGCAATATAAATGAAGCATTAGTAAATAATGAAGAGTCTCTCATTCTGGTAAATATATATTACCTTTCACATTTTGCATTAAGCTCTTTTTTTTTCATTAAGCTATTTTTTTCATGCAAATTGGAGGTTTAAGGTCATGTATTACCTAAAGTCATTAATACAGTGCTCTTCCTTTATATTCAGATTTTGGATATAGGACATAATGAGTAAGTCCTTGTAGAAGTGAATAACCTTTTAGTAGTAACCTAATGAGTAGTTTTATATTTCCTCCTGATGTTGTTACCTTTTGTACTTGGTGAATGCAAAGTTGCCATCAGAAAGAATGCCTACCTCCCATCCCCCTGGGCACCATGAGCTCGGCATGGCTGTCAAAAAACAAGCGACTTCAAGAGTCAGTCCAAAGGTATCAGAATCGCCTGGCGGAGCAGCAGCCACAAGTAAGCAGTTATTAATTCTTTCCAAAGTTTACGCGGACGCTTGAGCTGTTGGTGTCATGTGCGCAAATTGACTGATGTGGTGTACCCAGGTAAGATGGTGAGCCTCTTCTCCTCTCCTCTTTTGTCTCCTTTTAATTTTGGATCTCAGGACTGTTCTAGAGGTAAGCGTAAGTGCCCCAGCGGTCCAAACAGGGAGGAGAATTCTTAAACACTGCCATACATGGATACCTAAGTCCAGCTGCACACCAGTGCATGTGAGGAATGGGGGAGTTTATTTCCATTCTGCGAATGCACATAAAGCCTCATAGAGGTCAGCCCTCATGTTAAAGGTCACATGGTCAAGGTCACTGGCACACCGATCTGTATGACACCAAAGGATAGGCTCATTTTACTTATTCCTTAAGGGTGGATTTTTGATGCAAAGAGTTCTTTAAAAAAATATTAGCCTATTAATACAGAAACTCAGAATCATATTTAATTGTTAAGAAAATGCAATAAATAAAACATTACTATCAGTAAATGTAGGTAACCATGACAATTTCAAGTGAAGGGAAACGTGTCATGCAGAAATATTGTTTTAATCTCTGATCTAATATACTCATTAGATTTCTGTTTATGGATTCAGCACCCAAATTTAACATTTTCTAACTATAGCATGTCACCTTCCTCAAATGGAACTTGAGAAGGTCAGCAGCCTATGTCCACATGTCTGACCCCTCCCTAGATATCAAGACATAAAATGCTCATTCAAATAGAAAACACTTTTGCAGATAGGGAGTTAAGACCCCCTAGACTTAATGCCGTATCATAATGTGTATTCATGGGCTTTTACAAGGTGATCTTTCTTTTTCTACCATAGTTTCCTTTCTTTCCTCTCCCACCTTGCTAGGGATCTGCCTGCAAATCAGCTACCGCCTGGATTCACAGCCAATGGAAAGCTGACCTTCCCCTTCTAGCCTGGAGTCTCACGGTTTCTTTAGGTAAAATACTGAGAGTCACTCCGGAAACACATTCTCCAGGGCATTCCCTATGCCCCTAAAAGCGGCTCAGCTTCCTCCAGTTTTAGAGCCTGTAGTCGTGGGTTTGATAACAGGTCAGAAATAAAGGTATCACAGCCTGTGGTTATTTTTATAAACAAGTAGGTAAGGTCAGATCTTTCCACCGTGGAATGTCTTAATCTGTTCTGTGTCTTATTTTGTTTACCACTCTTTGTAGCTCTGTGAAGGCATTCAGCACACCCCGAATTGCTTTTATCTTTGTTGGATTATTTTTCCCTATAAAGACCCTTGGAAGTAATAGTGCCAATCATAAAGTTTTAATTGCCTTTCTGTTTGTTTAAGATTGGATGCTTTATTCATTAGTGAGATAGAGATTTTAATGATAGCCAATGGAATAATAGATTTGGGCCATCTATTCTGCTTATTCTTTTTTTTTTTTTTTTTGGTAGCTGATTTTTTTCATAAAAAGTTGAGCCAGGTTTATAGATTCAGTCTGTTTCAAATATAAAGAAAATGTTTAGCAATACTCAAATAGAAACCTACTTCTACCAGTTCAAAGAACACAGACCCCTCACCATTTTTCCTGCCCCCTATTGTGAAAATGAGCCTAGCATCTCATTATCAGGAAATAATTAGACACATGCCATGTAGTGATGGTTTGCCCGCCTCCTGCTCTCTCTCCCTGCTTCCCACTACCAGTGCCCACTTCCCCATTGACCAGACCTGTGGAGCTAGTACAAAAATGGCCTAAATTTGCACACCCCATTTCCTACTGTCTTGTCCAGATCTAAAAAATGAAGAGCTGACAAAGTAAGTCAAAGGCCTTCTAGAACTCAGAATCTGTGGTTTTGTGGTTCTGTGGTTTTGTCACTAACGTGTGGGAGGAATATAATAATGGCAAGGTAATATTATGGAACTAGTATCAGAAATCAGCAGCTACAGCCTCTTCTCCACCCCTCATCCACCCTACTGGGGTGTAGAGTGACTAAGTCTAACTTCTAGGAGCAACACCCACAGGCTACCCTAGTTAGAGAATGCTCAAATGAGTTAGGAACTCCTTTGGTAAAAGAGGTATTCCCATGATTGGATCTGTTCTTCTAGGAGAAAATGAAGTAGCTGAGTCCAAAGCTGTCATTTCAACAGATGGTATCTTACATAATTCCCACCACATTCCAGCTGGTTACAACAATTATAACAACAGAGGGAAGGGAAGGTCAAAGAGCTTAAATCACTTGAATCAGGCCACACATCTTCAAATGGGGAAGTTGGAATTTGTTTCGTTTTTGCCTCATTGTAGCACTGCTCATAATGTCACAGGATAGCTACAGACACGAAGGACCTGAGAACAATTACAAAGGCAACAAACTGATGTATTGCAAGTCATATTTGTTAAGGGAAAAACATTGTTTTCCCTAATAAACCTAATAGAGTTCAAATTCAACAATTGATAAGCTGTGTCAGCAAGCCAAGACCCTCTTTCTAACCTGTGCTTCTGAAACAGTCCGTTTCACTTTCTCCTTTCTGAGTAAATGAATGAGTAATCTGTTCCCAAACTGCTTGGTTCCAGCTCAGTCCTTAGTACCCGCCATATTCTATACTGAGTGACAAGTGCCACCTGCTGGCCAAACAATGAAGGCAATGAAGCATTTTCATTTTCACTGTGCCTCTTGAATTGCTCAGCTACTGATCGGCATATCATGTGGATAATTGTTTTTCTGTTTTTCAGTAAACCCAGACAACAATTTAAAACTGTAAAGTAGAGTTATGGAATCAATTTCTCCGACGCTGACGACCTTCCAGTCCTCAACATCCCCCCTTTCTTAGTTTTAACTCACAATTTAGATTCTTTTCTACCTTCCATTGTGTGACAAGGACGGATGTGTCACGGTCATGCACAAGAAATATATCAGTCAGGGACACATTTCATTCAGAGTTTTTTGTATCACTTTAAATACACTTGATGCTCTCAATCACTGTAAGACAGACAATAGTTTGATTTTCGGAATGAAGCCCACTCTACGCTTACCCATTTGTAATTACTTAATATTAATGGGTAGTATGTTTCTATAATCAATATGTTTGTGCAGATGGGCTGTATTGCCTATATACTCTCTAGATCTTTCTGGGTTAATCTTTTCGGATCAGGTAACTTCATTTCCTACATACAGTATGTCCAGGCTCTCTCTTGCCCGACACTGGTTACTTTTCTGGCATTAGTGTTCCCTCCTGTAGGGCTCTCCCTCGCGCTGCTGTTCCTCATGTGTGCTCCCCACTTCAGCGCTGCTCTGGGGGCCCGCCTTCCTGCTTCTTGTCTGAAGTGGCATCTCTCCTCTCATCCTTCAAGGTCGGAAACATATGCAATTCCTCTGTGAAGTCTTTTCTCATTTTCCTTGTCCTTGATGCATGTTTCTCTTCAAGCATGTTTTACTTTCTCCCTGGTATTGTAGTTACTCTTGTACTAATGTCTCCTATATTAGACTGTACAGTTTTTGAAAGAAGGGACCATTTTTATTTATCTTTGGATTCCCAACAACACTTAGGCCTGGGTCTTTTATGTAATGCATATTTACCAAAAAAGAGTGAAGGCTCAAAGGCATTTGACTTATGCATACTCCTTTATAAGTAGGTACAAAAATAAATGTTTTTCAGTTGATTGGATCGGTTGGCACTACATAGGTCATGCTTAAAACCTTTTGCATGTTATTGGAAACCAAAATGTCCTTAACTTGGTCAAAATAAAGTGTTGCATTTGGATGGGAGTACAGATACTGTATTTGGATTTTATTTGTTGCATTCATAGTCTTTACATCAAATGAATAGCTTGTGTAAAATTCCATGCCTATTGAAAAAGAGCTCCAGCAATAGCATTCTATTCTTCTGTAGTGCTCATGTGGACACAAAAAATTGAAATAGTTAATGTGATAAGTCCCACATTGGTTGTTGTAGCAGCAAATGTGGAGCAGAGAAGACATTCTGCACATTTAGCTATGTTTTCCAATTGAAACGGCATGTCTGAGTACAGCTTCGTAATGAAGAATGTGAACACATTTTCCCATTTACAGTTTAATCTTTTTAATGTGTCATTTTTGTGTAGGATGCTGAGATTTCAAATCTGTATAACTACACAGACAGATGTCTTAGAAAATATATTTATTCATCAAGAGTACTTTCCAGCGTCCTTACATAAACTCCATAATCTAAAATTTATGGCACCTAAAGACCTTTGTCTAACAAGAGGCTATTATACTCACTGCAGCTGAAATATTTTACTTTATTACTCTTGCTACAAAGATCTCATTTCTCTATGGTGATGCATTGCTTTTCCAAAAGGGATAATGCCTAATATATTCACACTTGTAGGCCCTATGTTCACAGAATAGCAAATGAGACATTAAACGAATTGCTCGTGACAAAGTAGTTTAGAAGTTTCTTAAAGGCGAGCCTCATGTGTTCTTTTTTTCACGTCCCTCCCACCATCACTCCTGGCTCACTGTCGGGCACAGGAGTTGTTTAACAAAAGCTCTTCAACTTCCGGATTATTTTCTTACTCTTTGTTGAGCAATTGGTGTCACATACCTGGCAGAACAGCATCCTTAGTTGACTAAACAAACAGGGGCAACACCAGCAGTTGGACATCAAACAGTCTGGCTTCGGGGCAGTGTGCTGTGGAGAGACCAGGGCAGTCCTTGCCCCTGGCTTCATCAGTCAGCCTATTCTGCCCTGGCGACTGGGACCAAGCATTGTTGTTTGCTCCTGGGTTTCACAGAAGTGACCAAATGCGGCCACTGAGGGCTCATGTGAGCCCAGAGGGAGCTCATTCTTACTCCAAGAGGAACAGAAGTAGCTTTGACAGTGGCAGGCAGTCTTGCCACATGTCAATCAGACATTTCTATTCTATCCACAGAGATGGAGAAATAAGTAGAGGTTCATGTGTATTGCCTGACCCGATGTTTAATGGAGGGAATATGAATTTGGCTTTCAATGCAAATATGCCTATTTGATCTCTGCCCTACAAAAATTCCTTAAGCACCTGAACTGTATGTACAACCAGTTCTCAATTAACATGCATGTTAATCGGGGACAACCAGAGCCTGCCTGGTATCATGGCTACATATAAGGACCTGTTTCCTGAGTCTGCTCAGGCTATGGCACAGGTGTTGGACTTCTTTCCGAAGCAGGCTGCTCACTGGTCCCTTCGAAGGAAACCCTGTGCCTCTGAGCCTGCATTTCTGAGTGCCAGCACTCCTGAGTCCTCCCCTCCGAGCTTGAATCCTGCTTCTTCTCTGGGTAGACCTAATCTCCCCTGCTACTCAGGACCCAACTTGTTCCGATTCTGAATTCCAAAGGTGGGGTTGTCTCTTGGCACACCAGGGTTCCAGTCCAGTCCTAGAGAACCAGCTGGTGTTTGTCTGTGACCTTTGCCTCACAATGGCCTGGGGGCATCCTTTCCCTTTTCAGAGACTCCTCACTTGTGCGTTCACCCTCTGAAGTCTAGTTTCTTTCTGTCACCTAGTATTTGACCCCTTTCATCCTTTGTCCACCCCCTTCCCTTCTGGTCACCACCATTCCATTGTCTATATAAGTTTGGTCCTTTGTTGCTTTCTGTTTTATATCCCACATATGAGTGAAATCATGCAGTTCTTGTCCTTTTCTGTCTGACTTTTTTCACTTAGCATAATACTCTCAAAATCCGTCTGTGTGGTTGCCAATGGCAATATTTCATCTACTTTGATGACCGAGTAGTATTCCATGGTATATATGTGTCTCTTCTTTATCCAATCATTCATTGAAGGTCAGTTGTGTTGTTTCTACATCTTGGCTATTGTAAATAATGCTGCAGTGAACATAGGGGTACGTATGTATTTTGGCCCATTTTTAAGCAGTTGTTTGTTTTTCTATTGAGTTTTAAGAGTTCTCTGTACATTTTATATAATGTTTTGGTCTTTTATCAGATGCTTCTTTTGCAAACATTTTCTGCCAATCTGTGGCTTGTCTTCTCATTGTCTTGAACCATTGGTTTTTATAACTTAAAGGCCATTTCTCACATAAGCAAGATAAGTTTTATAGAGTAAGCCAGGTGGGCTGAGGATTCAATGAATAGTAAAAATATGGGAGCCATGATGAATAAGCTACTTTAGGAAATTTTTACTGAAGGGGCAGAGAAGATAGGGTTGAAGGGAGGAAGGGAGTTGAGGTTGAGGTAGAGTTGTGGTTGGGAGAGCTTTGACACTGTTTCTGGACCAAGAGAAAGGAGCCAGTGAAGTGGGAGAAAGTTCACAGCAGAGATGAGGCCTAAATGGCACAGAAAAATTCCAGCAAAGACAGGAATGAAGGATTACTAGGACTCAGGTAGAGAGGCTAACTTAGGATAAGAAGATGGACATTTTTTCCCTCAGATTGTGGGGTAGAAGTTAAAGGTGTTCACACACACCTAATAAAAGGAGATTCAATGTGTTCATAATTGGAATACCCAAAGAAAAAGTAAGGGAAGAACACATTTTTAAAGATAGAAATCAGGAAAAATTTTCAAGTTTTCAAGAAAAAAATAAAAAAAACTTGAAGCTACAATTGTAGCTCAACTGTAAAGAAAAAGATAGAATCCTGTGCTGAATAGTCATAAAGATCAAATCACTCACAGGGGAGAACAAAATTTAGATTGGCTTCAAATTCTCTATAAAAACGGCAGCTCCAGGTGGCAGTGAAGTAAACTGTAAGATCCTCAAGGAAAGGAGTATAAATCAAGGATTTTATATTCACCATACCATTGTAAAATTAAAAATCTACAAATAAATACTTTTGAAAATAGGGGGGAAAATCCTCAGGAAATAATTGTTCTCATGTCTCCTTTTGAGGGAACAGCTAGAAGTCAAACTTGAACCAGCCAAGAAATACCTGAAAATTCTACAACAAAGAACTGGAAATAAGCATTGACTGTATTTAACTATAGAAATAAGACTAAAACATGTGACATTAGGTACCAAACTGAATGTAAATGTCCTAGAAATATAGTAATGATTCAGCTAACAAAAACAGGAGGTCAAGAACACAAGGTGAAAGGTAAGTTGTTTACCTCATCTGTGCTAGAAGATGAAGATATATCATTTAAGCAATTTAGGAATACTTTTGGGTACTAATACAAATACAAAGAAACATAATATTATCAAAAATATTAGAGAGTGGAAGAAAAGAAGGAAGAGAAAATAAATTTTCTTACTCTTTGGAGTAGTGAACTTATAGATACTATATAAAGTTATCATTATGATGTTAATCAATAGGAAAAAACCTATATAATATCATATGTGCCTACACAAAACCAAAATAAGTGGACTGCATCATTAAAAACCTAAAAGAAATTATAAAAATAAAATAAAATCATATGACAACTAATACCAAACAGAGATATGGTATCAATAAATACAAATGGCCTAAGCCTACCTTAAAAAAGGATAAGGGATTTTAGGTTGTATCACATAGCAAAGATCATGCCTGCCCTATATACAGACACACATCTAAAACATTTATTCAGAAGGGGTGAATTCAGATAGGTATACAAAAATAAAATAGAGGTCCATCCTACAATCAGCCAAGTTGAAATTCAAGGGGAAAACTGTTAGTGCAAGGAAGGGCCTTTAATTAGGCTGAAGTCATTAGTTCACAATGAAGATGTATCAGTTAGCAGTCTCTCACATTAGCTAATGTAGTGTTGAGTTCCATGAAGAAAAACCTACAAATGATACATGGAAAAAGAGACAATCGTACTAGTAATGAGATACTTTAATTTGCTCTCAGTTCAGGAATACGTATCAATTAATAATAATGTATATGTAATTTATAGATATAAAACACTGTACTCCCAAAGTAGAGAAAGCAATTTTTATTAGGTGCTCTTGAAATATTCACAAGGAGGGCTCTGTGCTAGGCCACCGAAAAGCTGGTGGAGACAGTTTAGCAGTGTCTATCAGAGCTGCAAATGCATATGCCTTTTGATCCAGAAATTTCACTTTTAGATATTGGTTGTGTACACATAGATGTACTCACACAAATATGAAATTACCTATTTACAAAATTACTTGTTTTACAAATAATTGCAATACATTGTGTATAGTAAAATACTGAGAAAACCTAAATGTTTATCAACAGGTCTGGTTAAACAACAATACTTTAGAATACAATGCAGCTGAAAAGGGGGATGGAGACGCTTTTTCAGTACTAGTGGAGAAAGATCTGTAGGATATATCTTTAAATAAAAACAACAAGATGTAGACTATGTGTATAATATACTACCATTTTTTCCCTACCTCAAAAAAGTGGGGAAAATTTATTTACATATGCTTGTATACAATATACAAACAAATTTCTGGAAAGATAAACAGAAAAGTAGAAACAGTGGTTCCTTGTTACTTGGGGAATATGACCTGGACAGATGGAGAATGGAGTAGTGAGGAGACTTAAACTATAGACTTTTAAAAATACAATTGTAACTGAATAAAAAAAAATAATTAATTAAAAAAATGTATGTTGTTCTATGTGAATATCCAGGGTTCAACAGAAGTAACACCTACTTGAATGTGGTTGGTAGGGAAATAATATGGCTGTAATAATTTATAGTTTTAATTTGAACATTTCACCTAAAATGTCATATGGTATGCTTGAGTGTGATATTGGTATGTTACAGAATTACATGCTTACATGCTTTTAATAAAAGATTTTGTAATAAGAAAGGGGTCATTATTTGTGCTGGACCTGTATTATCTATATTAACATCTAAAAAGGAATTATAATGTAGGAGTATAGAAGATAAAGCAATTAATTCTCCTTTGGGAGATTGGGGGATGTATTCAGAATGTGTAAGATTTGAACTGAGACTTTGAAGGATGAGTGAAATTTAACAAATGGAGAAGATTGGAGAGGTACTACAGGCAGAGGAAGTAGGTTATACAAGGGCCTAAGAACATGAAAGTGAACCTGGAAACTAGGGACTGGGCATTGAGTCTATGAGGGCAACCAGGGGCATCAGAGGGATTGGAAATGGCTCAGAAGAGGAATTTAGAAAGTTTAGGTGCAACCATTTGAAAGTTTAGGTGCAACCATACATACTTGTATGTTATGCTAGGTGCTGTTTGGTTCCATTTAACAAACTTGCATGTCTGTATGCGCCATTCCCTGTGCTAGGTGCTGCAGAAATGAGGCTCTGTCTTCTAGGCTAGGGTTCTCCATCCTGACTACATTTTAGAATCACTTGGAGACCTCTAAAAAATACCAATGACAGGACCCCTCTTCACACAATTAAACTAGAATTCTAGGGTGTAAGGACTTGGCATCAGTAGCTTTTCAAAAAGACTACCAAGTGATTCTAATCAGATACATTTAATTATGAAAATGCCAACTGTCCCTACCCTTCCTCCTTCTCCTTATTTTAATGAAGGGAATAATGTGTAGAAAGTGGTTGTGACAGGTCTAAAGAAATCTCTGAACTAGAAGCAAGAAAATGAGATTATAGAAAATAGTTCAATGAAGAGATGATAAAAACTTTTAAAAAGTGTGGTTATTTGAGTGTAGTACAAAGATTTGAATTTAAAAGATATTTTAGTGGAGAAATCCACAAGGCTTCAGCACTAATTAGGCGGAAAGGATTGGTAGTGATGATGAGCCAGATAATCTAGCTTGGATGGCTGGAAATTGGTGATGCCTTAGTCGAAAGAGGGAGTACACTAGGAAGTACTGGTTGGGGGTGAGGGCAGGTACAGAGGCAAAATAATGGATTCAGTTTTGGAAGGGTCATCTTGAAGGAACCTGCAGTTTGTAAGTTGCACCAAGGGGCATTTGGATCTGAGTGTAGAGCAAACAGCACCATTTCAAACTCTGTGCAGGCCGTACACATCAGAAAGATTCTCGGGAAGAGAACAGATCCATCAAACCCTCAATCAGAGTCAGGACTCCAATTTGGGGGATAGGGTACTTACAAAAGCAAAGTAAATGTTCTGTCCTAGAGAATCTGGACTGAGCTGGGTACCACAGTGGAACAGGAAAAGGTCATGGGCTCCCTGAAAAGCAGGTGCAAGTGGACCCCTAACCAGGGTTTCAATCCATGGGGAGTGAACCTGGGCCTGGGGTGCAGAGCCTGCATTGTTCCTTATCTTCTCCCTGTGTATTCCATTAACATCTCATCATTTTAGGGTAACAATTATCACATCAGATTTGACCTAAAAGGTGCTTCTTTTTCAGGGAGAGCAAATGCTTCCTCTCTCTCTAGCTGTGTCTCTGAGTACAAGGCAGCATCCAGTGAGTAGGGACACAGTGAAAGCCACTGTACCCCCAAAAGTCCCTTGAAGCTCAGTCCTAGTGCTCGGAAGTAAACAAGCTATTGCTGAAGATCAGAGTTCATTTGAGATTCTGGGACCTGAAAGTAGGGAACAAAAGGGTCTCCAGGAAGGGGAGTTGAGGCCTGTGGAGACAGTGTTAGGTAAGTGGCACCCTGTACTTGCTCCTAAGACATCTGATCTCTAATGCTTCAACGAATCATCAGGACCGCTTATACTCCACTAATCAGAACCTCTAAACTGAAAGGGACCCCTTAAATAATTGTTGGTGAGGATATGCAATCTTGAAACTTTTTTTAAAATGAAAAATTTTGAATTATTGTAATATGCCAATTGAAAGTTATTTTACTCACATTTGTCTAATGACTTTTCCCATAGCCTCAGTTTATACCAACAAGCAGGATCGCTGAGTTCACTCCCGTCTGCCAAATTTCAGCATCTAAGGTGAGTAATTAATGTAGGACTGAGCCATTCGTGTGCTGTTTCTCATATGAAGGATGCAACTTATCAAGGTCCAAATGTCGTCACGGTGTATGAGGTTCAGAAAGTGAAGGACTGAGGAATTCTTTAAACTTAATTTTTCTCTTATTAGAGTGATGCATGTTTATTGGGGAAAACTCAGAAAATAAAATATAAATAAGAACATATAAACCACCCATTGTCCTACTTCCTGGAGCTATGATCATTTAAAATACTTTAACATAGTTTTCCAATATTTTCTATGAACATATAAGATATATATTTATATATTTAATCATATGTAGAGAGAGATCTCTGTGAGAGACATGGAGAGAGACATTGACTGGTTCTGTGTGTGGATATACGTTTACCTAGACATATGTTGTTTGTGCAATTCCTGCATTGTTTCTTATGTTCGCTAAGGGTCATATTACATCATATTCCTTAAATGTCTGTGGTTATATAAAATTTAAAGAATAGAGGGAATATTTTTAAATACTTAGGTAAAGCTTTCCACTATATCAAACACACAAAAATATGGAAAACTCTATCATGATTTTAGTTATTCACATTTTTTAACAGGCAGATGCTGGATTGATAGGCCTCAGCTAACATTTAGATAAGTGGCGCCCGGAATGTGCTCACGAGGTGTCTGACCTATCGTGCTTCACCAGACCATCAGGTGCTCCTGTGCTGCTATCCAGTCTCCACGACACAGAACATCTAAACTGAAAGGGGCCCCTTAAATAATTATTGGCATAGATGTGTAATCTTGAAACCGGTTTTTAAAAAATGGAGAACGTTTAATTATTGTAATATGCACCAGGGAGCCAAAGGCAAGTAAATCTGTGTTGGGAAGAAATCAGGAAGCACACTGTTCTCATTCTGGGGCCTTCTGCATCCTCAAAATTAGATTTGCGGACTCAGCCTAGCTCTGCTGAGTCAGATTCCAAATGAGCCATTACAGTGGTACACATTTGCTGAAGCCTGTTTCTAAGTTTCTGCTTTTAAGGTGTTTTTTTTTTTTTTATTGTTATTCAATTACAGTTGTATGCCTTTTCTCCCCATCCCTCCACCCCACCCCAGCTGAACCCACCTCCCTCCCCCCTCTCCACCCTCCCCCTTGGTTTTGTCCATGTGTCCTTTATAGTAGTTCCTGTAATCCCCTCTACCCACTGTCCCTGCCCCTACCCCCCCCCCCCGCCCTGGCTATTGTTAGATTGTTCTTAACTTCAGTGTCTCTGGTTATATTTTGTTTGCTTTTTTCTTCTATTGCTTATGTTCCAGTTAAAGGTGAGATCATATGGTATTTGTCCCTCACTTCCTGGCTTATTTCACTTAGTTAGTAATAAATATTGCCTAATGTTATAAGGTTTTAAGGGAAATTGTGATTAATTATAAATAAGTTGACTACCAGAAAATACAAACATGTCCTTTGTTGTTTAAGGAAAATACAAAAACTCAGAAAATCAGGCCTTCAGGTAACGACTTGAAGTATGAGTCTTTTGCACCCTTGGAGCTTTCTGTCAGCCACAGAGGCTGGAAAAGAAACAGCGAAGGGACAGATTCGGATGTGGAGTATGTTTCAGAGACGAAAATGGTGAAGTGTACACAGAAGAAAGTGAAGCCACGGCAGAGACGTCCAGCAGCCCTGCCAGAAAACGTCAAACTATCTGAGAGATCCCAGGTGTTTTTTTTTTCTTTTCTTATTCACCAAATGTGTAGTAATTGATCTACTCTGGAAATAGCATTTGGTAAAGGTTTTGCTTCATTTTCACATTTTTGAAGCATTCTAATTAAAGTATACGTATTGTAATCTGAGTTTCCTGGACAAGGTCCCAATTTCTGTTTTTTTCTTCCGAGTTCTCTCTTTTAGAGGAAAAGTCAGATTGTTAATATCAACACATCAGCATAATGTATGGAGAGCTCAACCAACTGTATTTAAGAGAGACATATTCATATAGGGTAAACCTGTAAACTTGAGGATTTTGCATTCACATGCTTTATAGCAAAAATGCTTAGCCAAATTCTATAATAGGTATTTACCCCTGTAGTCAAGGTTCTGGAAAAATGAAATATAATTTCATTAGTACAACTCAGTGTTGAGACTGATTTCAACAAATGTACCACCTGAGACTGTCCACATATCCAAATGAGTTTGTTTCTCTTAAATCACTGTACTTTCATTCTTAAAATGTTACCTTTGTTTAAATCCTTTTTGAGGAGGAGCCCTCTGATTCAGTTATAATATAACAGTACCCACAGCTGACTAATTACCCCGTGCCAGATTCAGTGCTAAATGATCAGACATTATTAGCTCACTACCACTTTAAATCTTGTATAAGCCAAAATTTGCTGCCCAGTTTATCTGCCTTGTTCATCAAACTTGACTTCTAATGCTTTATTCCTGTTTCCAAAATTAAATTCATCCTTCAAGGGTGGATATGGGCCACCATAAAAAATATTAAAATGAATTGCCATCGGTTCCGAAAGCAATAAACTGATTCAATGAGCAAATATCTACTGAAATGCCCTGTGTGAGATACAGTGTTACGCATTGTAGGGGACAAGGTAGGTTAGGCATTGTTCTTTCAGAAGGCTTTGTTCTGAACAATTTATTAAAGGAATATCCCACGCATTCTTATGTAATGTTGGCAAATGGTGTGTAGACATTTCTTGAAAATCTTCAGTGGTGGAGACTCAGTACCTCTTAAAGCAGCCTTTTCTCATTCTGTTTTGGGGTAACTCATTCTCTTAAAATATTTAGAGTCCAGTTCCCTATAATTCTGAAGTTTTGGACCTAAATCTTTTTTTAAGACAATAGAAGCCAAGCTGAATCATCAGAATTTTACTTTGAATTATGTATCATATACATATGAATTCATATACTCAGCAGATATTTATTCAACTCTTGCTATGTCCAAAATACTGTATGTTAGTAATACCCTATATAAAAATTAGTTATATCCTTTAACTCTGACTTTTACTGATGGTGTGATTTCAAGATTTACAATTTGTTGGCATATTTTATGGGTAGATTGCATGCTGCAAAAATACCCAAATGATTTAAGAGATTGAATTGTGCCCAAGTATTGGAATATGACATGATTCACTTAGTGTGCATGTGTATATGGTATATATGTGTATGTATGTATATATATATATACATATATATACACATAAATACATACACATATATAGTTGGTATAATATATATACACATACAAGATATATATCATTTAAATATTCACTTGGTGTGTATATAACTGATCCCATCAGACTTACATGGAGACACAGTCCCACAATTACACAGATAAATGTAAACTGCAATTGTGACAGTTTCTATGACTTAGTAGCTTGAGTACTTACAACAGAGAATTTGACTTTTATCTGAGAGGACAGGGAAATCTTCCTTGAAAAAGTGATGGCTGAACTTTTGTGACTGAATTCCAATTAAACTGATACAGAGAGAGAAATAGCATTTCCAAACAATGCAAACAGCATTCTAAAGATGGAACATGGTGAATGCAGAGTACCTTAGGAAGACAACTGAGCTGCATGATGGGCAGAGAGATGGGAAGGGGATGGTGTAAGATGAGTATGGAGTGACCAGACCTTGCAGACCCTGTATGTATCCTTTTATAAGAGGTTTTGCATTTATTTTCAAAGCAATGGGAAACCATTGAAGAGTTTCAAGTAGAAAAGTGGCATGATTAGATTTTCCTTCAGAAAAGTTGCTTTGGTTGCGTATGGAAGAAGGGTTAGTAGAGATAAGAGCACATGCAGGAAGAGCAGTTTGGCTATTATAGTGGTGGCATGGGGAAATAACAGCCTACTGTGGGCTAGGGTGATGGTGAGGGAGTGGAGGGAAGTGAATACCATATTTTGCCGTGTATAATGCACACCCATATTTTTGGCCCAGATTTTCAGGAAAAAATTATTTTAATTTTAAATTAAATTATGTATTTATTTATATTTAGATACTTGTTTTTTGTATTATAAAGTAATTTTAGCATTTATTTTTGAACATATTATGGTACAAGAAATTCTATGTAGCAAATAATTACAAAACACAAGAACAGATACAAGATATTTCAGGTACCACCCATGTAAAATGCACTCCTTATTTTTCTCTCAAAAATGTGGGCAAAAATGTATGAGATTATACATGGCAAAATACATACTTTTGTTCCTTCTGTGTTGTTTTGAGGAGGGAACACTGACCCAGCTTGGTGATATATTGGCTATAGAAGGTGAAGCAGAGAGAAATGTTAAGAATGACTACAGAATCTCTGGCTCTTCCACCTGGTTGGATGGTGATTCCATTCATTGAAACTGGGAATCCTAGAAGGTGGCTGGGCTTCTGAGGAGAAGCATGAGTTCAGCTTACACAGTTCAAGACTCCCAAGGGGACATGCCAAGTGGGAAGTAAGGGTAAGAAGTAAAGAACAACGAGGTAGAAACTTGAGGGATATTAGCATCTTATGGCTACAGTCTGAGGATGTGTGCACAGGGGATAGTGAAAGAACTGCCAGAACAGTAAGAGGAGAAATCAGGAATTAATTTTATTATTAAAGCCAATGGCGGGTTTGGGGGTGGGGGGGAGATAAAATGCAGTCTAAGGTGAGATGCTCAGAGAGGCTGAATTCTATTGAGACGTTAAAAGTCTCTGAAAACCATCCATTGACTTAACGACTTAGAGGTAATAGGGATGATCTCAGGAAGGATTTCATTGTTTTTGTTGGAATGAAGAGGGCAGGAGATTAGAATGAATTGATTAGCAAGTGGAGGGTGAAGAAAGGGAGACTGGCTATACGTCAGCTCCTTGAAAGGTAAGATAATTTCACTTCAGAAGATATTCTATACTTAAAAAAAACTAAAAAGTGAAGTGGATAGATCTGGAGACTGTGTAATTTTTATAAGCTGTTGAAAAATGAATTTAATCAGGTTTTAAACTGCAATTGAAACAACTTCCAATTACTTGAGCGTTATTTGCAGTAAACTCTTAATATTCTGTCTAGCAAACACAACACTAAACATTACCACTATCGGAGGAGGTGCAGGAAGTGTAATTAATTTTAATATTAGCCTAAGTAGATGGAATTAGGAAGGCAGATGTGCTCTGAGTAAATCTTATCATGTGTTCCAAAAGCTTGATAAAAATGGCTCTGGAATTAGCAAACGATTTAGCTCATTTGCACCACAGTTCAGCTTTGTTAATACAGGTAATTAATGAATTACCCGTTCTTCCTAGAGAATTGTTTTTATCACATCCTGTGTTTCTCAGAAGATTCCACTTTTTTTTTTTTGCCTAAACAACTTTACTTCCATTACCTGAAAACAGGGCTCCCACTAAAAATAATACACTTATTATTTTCTACATTTGCAACTTTTTATTCTTTTTTATTTTCCCCCAGTGTTCTTTGTTAATTCATTCTACTGAACAAACAAAATAATTAAGCATTTACACTTGGCCAGGTACTGAAGACTCAGAGATTGATACAATTATTGCCCTCAAGAAGCTAAGAGTCTCCCTCAAACCATCCTAAACCCTGCCCTGGCTGGTGTGGCTCAGTGGATTGAGTGCCAGCCTGTGAACCAAAGGGTCACCAGTTTGATTCCCAGTCAGGGCACATGCCTGGGTTGTGGGCCAGGTCCCCAGTTGGGTGCACATGATAGGCAACAACACATTAATATTTCTCTCCCACTCTTTCTCCCTCTCTCTCTCTCTGTCTAAAAATAAAGAAATAAAATATTTTTTTAAAAAAGAGACCCTTCCTTGAATCATAAATTTTCCATTCTAACAGTTTCTCACCATTCAAGTATGAGGACATCTTATTAGAAGAATGGCTGTAGATATCTCACATACTACGAGGCATGTCTAGTATCCATTGGTTAAGAACTACATAGTAAGAGAAAGCCATCATAGAAATTTTGAAATGAATGCACTTCTTATTCCCCCCAGCAACACCTACATAAATATTAAGAACAATGTGTATATCCGTATGAGACATTATCTATTCCGGATATGGGCAGTAATTCAGGCAGATCCTTTGCAAAATAAGATAAGCCCTTTGGTTCACAGTTGAGCACCACAGTCTACACCATTCATTTCATACTTAATTTGTCTTATGATATTCTTTTTTAATTGTCTGTTATTATTCAACCCTTACATATGCTTATCTAAGTCATACTTCTTGAGCACAAAGATCAGAAATTGAATTTCCTCTGTTTATCTTACAGAAATCTGCTTCTGTAGAGAAATTAATAGAGGGTGAATGAAGATAGTTTAATGTATCCCATTGATTGCTACTAATCCTTGTATATTTTTGCTAATACCTCACTATAGGCCTCTTCTTGGGAAATGAAATGGAAGCAGAATCAGAATCTGGTGCAGGAATGTAAGGTTTTGATTGGAGCTGAAACCAGCAACAGAGATCCGGATATAGTCCTGGTGAGATAAACTTTACTGACTAAACGACACCTTGAGATTTACTCATATTCAAAGATTAGAGGAATCTGAGAAGCATTTTACATTAGTGTCTCAAAGTAAGTGAAACATTTAATGGAATGATCTAGTTTTTAGTTGAAGAAACAAGACTCAGAAAATTAGTTACTTGCCCAAGGCTATACAAACTAGTAAAACTAAAACTGGCTTGTACCTCCTGACTGCTAGCTCATGATGCTTTTCATTATAGTTATCAGGGTGTGAAAGCTTTAACATTATGTAAACACATATAAAATATATGTGTGTGTGTGTGTGTGTGTGTATACAAACTATAAGGTCATCCCAAAACCTGCATGCTCAAATCCAAATCATATGAACTTTTCTGTAATTTGTAATATGAGTTCTCACCAGAAAGTGAAATTCAAAATTGCCGTAAATTAGGCCACTCTCAAAAAGCCTTTCAAAGAGAGTCTATTTGAAAAATATGGACATACTTTCCATTCGTTTCCCTTGATTTAGTATCCCTGACTCTTACTTGATAGTTGATATCAAAAAGCTCTACCTCTCTGGACTGTTGAACCATCAACCCCGGAAGAGTTGCTTTGCCTCACTGAACTAAGTGTGAAAGCCCTTGGTGTTCAGGAAGCATTGACTCAAGGGCTGACCACATGAGAAACACTTCATCTGTGAAGTTATGTTAAAGACATTGTCCATTATGTTATACCATGTCCTGTGTATTATAATAAAAGTTCATGTAGACAATAGAATTTAGTATCAGGAAAAATCTATTTGGTATGTTTTTATCAGAACATGAATTTTATTACTTACTATTAGTTCACTATTACCTATACTTCCAAGAAGCTTACAGCTAAACATTTAATAAGAATAACTATAGTCACCTAGATGGTTGCTGTGTTTGACAGGATAATATAATGAGAGTGTTTAGAAAAGGATCTGGCTTATTGTACATGTGTTTGGGTAAGGTACCTAGGAATGCTATTTGGAATTGTAGATTAGATTTCAATTACGAATGAGCCAATGAAGTCTTAAGACTTTAGCCCAATTCTGTGCCCTTCAGCAGAAAATCACTGTCATAAAGTAAATGGTATAAGAATAGTTGTTTTTATTTTAAAAATGTCTTATTATGGGAAATTGCAAACATAGTACAATCAACTCCTATATGCCTGTTTTTCATCTCTAGCAATGATGAACTCATGGCCAGTCTTGTTTCATTTGCATCTTCCTTGCCCCTATCACTCCCAGGCCTCATTCATTATCACTTCTCCATAAGTTATAATTGTCTTATGAAGCCATCCGAAGGACATTGAAAAGAACTAGGACTGACTTATGACAGGGAACTGGAAAATACCTCCTTACTGACAATAAGGCACAACTAAATCAAGGATGTGAAGAAAAGGAACACCAAAGTATGTTCAAAAGGAAAAGGATAAAAATTTAATCAGAGGCCAAAAAGAAAGAGAATATTGCAACCACTATTGTAAATAGCACCACCTTTATTTACCTCTTTGAAGCAAAATGTGTTCTGTCTGTACCTGTGAATAATGCCAGTCACCACCTGCGTTCAGAGCCTTAGAAGTCCTGGTGTGTTTTACATAGCCGTTGCGTTGCCACCTTTCCAAGGTGTGCCTCAAGCTTTTAGCTAGTGCTTTTCATACAGTAGGTATGACGTCTACATTAAAATTGTTGTCTTTTTATGTAACGTTTCTCAAGTTCATAAGTTACTTGTGTGTATGTATGGTATCATTTATTTGTGTCCCTGTGATTCTAGTGGGAACTCCATTTTGAAACTCAAATGGTGTGTAATTAATTTGGATAAATAGGGGTTATCCAGAGTTGCATATTAACTCCTTCGTTTGTCTATAGTTGCAGTAATTTCCAGTAGGAAACAATTCTGAGTGTTTATCTGTATTTTCTTAAACTCAGAAATTAAAAATGATGCTTCTTACCCCCTGGGTTCCTTCCCAGTTACCTTCTAACTGTAGTGCCTGTGAGTGTGTGAGTGTGTGTGTGTGTGTGTGTGGAGGGGGCATGTACTTTAATTCCGACCCTGGAAGTGTCACATTTAAACAAGGAAGGCGTGCAGGGCTGACAGTACTACAAGAGGCTGTCACTAGAGGCTGTCAAGGAAGAACAATCAGCTACCACACAGGACACTTCCTGCTCCCCACCCCCCCAACAGGTGGTTTTTATTATTTTGGTAATTTTTCGGGACCCAGGGTCTGACTCTCAGGTGTAACTGGCTCAAAAATACGTGTTCAGCACACCAAAGAAAGTTCATCTCGCAGGGTGATTACCCATTATCCGAACTCATGAGACTGTTGTATGAGACCATAATGGCAGTTTAGTCGTTTAAAGATGAATACAGCCTCAGTCCAGTGGGACGTTGTGAGCATTCTTCCCTTTACGCGAATCTGCATGGGCTAGCCGATTGCAATCTGACAGTTGCTGGTGAGCTAGATGCCTGAATATTCAACAGGCTTCCAGCAAAACAGCCTGCTGTGTCGTCTCCCCAAAGAGATGATGGGGTGGTAGTACCAGTGCAACCATGACACTGAGCGGGCCCAGCTCCCTCACGCTGTGCCGACCTGTGCTCTTCTGAGTGTATTTTTTTCACCTTGTACGGAGAGCAACTCTGTTCTGATCAGCAAGTTCTTTTTCTGCTGTGTTAGTAATGTCTGTCAGTGTGCCTTTTGGAAGGATTTTTTCCATATTAGGGCATGTTATATCCCTTTCTTCCCAAGATTCAGACATACTCTGCTCTGGCTCTCTGACTGACAGTTGTGCAATTTCAAGTGAGATGATAAGAATGTTCATTACTTTTCAGATTTATGTTGCATCTGACCATTGCTGATCATTTCAGCCATGTTGCCGTTCATTCTCCACAATCACTTCTGCTGTGACTCAGGGTTACAACAGTTTCATCTGTTTTCATAACATCTTCCTCCTCCTGCTCCCCTTAATTCTTGATTGAATGTTCTTCTTGTTCCTTTTTTTCCAAGGCCTACAGCCTATTGAAGCTATTTGTAAAAAAAAAAGAACAAACTTGTTTTTGTTTTTTCTTTTCCCAGTAGGATAACCCTCACTTTCTAGTCATTTTTAATGTTTGTCTCTTTGCTCTATTCCTTGTATCACACTCAGCATGTTCCAAATCATTCACTGGTGTTGGGCTTTACTTTCCTTACCTCCAGTTGCTTCTGCTCATGTACTTTGTTGGTGTCACTTCCGTGGCATTTTTTCCTTTTTGATATTACTTTATGATTGCTTAGCCAGCACAGGTCATTCATTTTCAAACTCCATGTACTGCGTGTTCTTGCTCAGACCTTGCATGTGATTTGGAGCTTTGGAGGCCTCTAACTGGGATACAATTAAAACTTCAGCCATTTTCCTGAGGTTAAAAAAACTGTTATGACAACCACTGAAAGTGAGAACACACTTGCCAATGATACATCTGATAAGGGGTTAATATCCAAAATTTATAAAGAACTTAATAAAACTCAACACCAAACACTCCAAACAATCCAATTAAAAAATGAGCAAAGGATCTAAATAGACACTTACTCAAAGAGGACATACAGATGGAAAATAGATATATGAAAAGATGCTCAGTGTCAGTAATCATCAGAGATATATAAATCAGGGGTTCCAAACTCATTTTCATTGGGGGCCACATTAGCCTCATGGTTGCCCTTCAAAGGGCTGAAAGTAATTTCAACCCCTCAACAGTTAAGGAGTAGTTACACTTATACAGTCCTAAAATTATTTTGGCCCTTTTAAGGCAAATGCAAGGCTGATGTGGCCCCCAGTGAAAATGAGTTTGACATCCCTGATATAAATTAAAACCACAATGCAGTATCATCTCACACATGTCAGAATGGCTATCATCAATAAATCAACAAACAGTAAGTGTTGGTGAGGATGTGGAGAAAGGGGAACCCTGTGTATTGTTGGGAATGCAGATTGGTACAGCTACCGTGGAAAACAGTATGGAGTTTCCTCAAAAAACTAAAAATGGAACTGCCTTATGACTCAACAATTTCACTTCTTGGAATTTATCCAAAGAAACCCAAAACACTAATCTGAAATAATATATGCATCCCTGTGATCATTGCAGCGTTATTTACAATTGCCAAGATTTAGAAGCAGCCCAATCATCCATCAGTAGATGAGTGAATAAAAAAGCTATGGTACCTGTACACAATGGGATACTATTCAACCATAAGAAAGAAGGAAACCTTACCTTTTGCGATAGCATGGATGGACCTGGGGTATATTACACTAAATGAAATAAACCAATCAGAGAAAAACAAATACCAAATGATTTCACTTACATGTGGAATCTAATGAACAATATAAACAAACAAACAAAATAGATATAGACTCATAGGTACAGAGAACAAATTGGCAGCTGTCAGAGTAGAAGAGGGTTGGGGAGCTGGGAGAAAAAGGTGAAAGGATTAAGCAAAGAAAAAGAAAAACAAAAGAAAACCTCATAGATACAGGCAATAGCACAGTGTTTATCCAAGGGAAAGGGGGTTGGGAGGAGATAGAGGAGGGTAAATGGGAGAAATGGTGATGGAAGGAGACTTGGCTTGGAGTGGTGAATACAATACACAGATGCTGTGTTATAGATTTGTACCCCTGAAACCTATATAATCTTATTAACCACTGTCACATCAGTGAATTCAATAAAAAATTTTAAAATCTGTCATGAAAATAATGGGGATTTTAAAGGACATCTTAATCCTCATCAAAATGCCGTAGGCAGCCTCCCAGTCGACCTTTGAGACGATGTGTGTGGGGCTAGTCTGCATGGCAGAAAACTTCTTTCGTTATTTTTCACAACCTTGTTAACACAGCTGCAGTCTCTCCACCATTTCAGGGTAACTAGAGCGATCCGGATTTATTGCCTCTGACCCTGTAAAACTGTATTTTCTGAAATTCTACCGTGTGTGCACATGCACGGGACTTTTAGTAGAGTTAGCTTTTCCTTTTTTATGTAGCTATGATGAAACTCAGTTACTGTATTTCTCATGCATTATCTCATCTAATGTTTTTAATAACCTGAGGAGTAAGTTCTCTTTTCATCCCAGTTTACAGATGAGGAAAAGGGTCACCCTGCCAGCAGTGGTCACCTTGAACCTCAGCTGTTCCCACTTTCTCAGTCACTTTTTCTCATGACTTTTCTCTTTATTGTCCATTTCCATATCCTGTCTCCTCCATTGATTCACCCAGCCCATTCCACACATGTAGGTTGGAATACACTTTACCCAGGTGTGAGGATTTCAAGGTATAGACATATACTACATCGATTAACATTCGACATTTTGGCTTAGACAGTTTTTCAAAGCTTTATATGAGCATTCTCCAGCCAAGATTCCTGAATTTATTTAAGAAAATCAATCCATTGTACTCCTTGCTCAGATTGTTAACTTCCTTTTAGCTCATTCTCCACTTACCCACCTAAATGTGACCGATACAGTAAGTTCTTTTCTGCCCAGGGCCTGGCTTTTCTCTTTCCAGTTAACCTAGGTCACAGAATAGTCATTAGGACCATCACCTCGGGATGACACTTGGCAAGGAGAGTCTTCTCCTTGCCCAAGATAATAATTCTAGTAATATCTTTGTGGTCATAACCTTACCATACACCCCCCTGGTCTCTAGAAAATCCTATTATTTCTCATTTTCCATACTCAAACACATATCCTGTTCTCTCTTTTAACAAATACTGCATAGTCTGAACTATTTCTGTCTCAGGCATTGCTAAACCCACATGTAAAGTTCAAACTTGTCTCAGTTAGCCCCCGATGGGAGGGAAATAGAATTTCTTTCTAGCACCTCTTACAGATTCACCAGCCTTTGTCAGGGGAATTAGTCTCCGAGGAGAGGTTGCTACAGTTCTGTTTTACTGGAGCAGTGCCCTGTGGTACTGTTGTAATTAAGGATTTGTCTGAATTCAATGAAAAACTCTGGCGCACTGCCATGTGATAAATTGGCTGCTCAGCTTTACTCCAGGCAAAATTTGGCACATGAGCTCCGTGTTACCCCAGTGCCCCTCGTGGTGATGCATTCTGATCAGCTGTCACTGTTCCATGCTTAAGAGAAGCAGGAAAAATAAAAAATGAAACGATGAGACTGGACCACTAAGCATCCTAACAAAAGACAAGCAGTCTCAAGGTAGGTCTTCAGATGAGATGTAAGAACCGACTCTACAGACAAGACATCCTAGGGGATGTGCTCTGAGAGGTGACTGGCAAAATTAGGTTGCCAGACCACAACAGATGGTTAAGAAAGCAAATGATTAATTTGAAGAAAACTTGAAAATTCAGGAACAGCAGGAAAATTAACAGTGCCAATGGTAAGTTAGAGAAGTTGGGCAGGAATAATTTGCTGAGGCTCAAATCAGAGTGATAAAAGTACCACTGGTTGTTATACACATGTATGCTTTTATTCATCTTGGTGAACCACATACACCAAATTAAAATTATTCAAATTACCTAGCTCTACTATGAAGCAACACTTACTTTTTTCCTAAATGCTGGTATTTGTTGTTTTTTCATATTTTATAATAATTGTAATCTACTTTCAGTTACTGCTCTCAATGTCAGTGGCAGACTAAGATTGTCGAAACAGTGAACGATACCTACGGTGTTGTTATTTAAGGTTAGGTTAGACTTGCCTGTTTAATAATCAGGAAGCACAGTGAATATTTGGTCACAGTTACTATAGACCTTATTTCATCTGTGGTCATTCAGGTCTTTTTTGGCTTGCACTTGTTCTTGAGAACAGACTGGCAGATGAATTTATTTTATTTTCTCAATCTGAAGACATTTTTAAAACTTTCGTGGCCAGATTACAACTGACAGATATATTTTTGGAGTTTAGCGATGGATCCTCTACTATTTCCTATGAAAGATGTAACCTCCAGTGTCTAATCCGAAGTGTGGCACTTTCTGGGGTTCAAGAAAGATACATGAATAAAAGAATGAGTAGACAGAACCATCTTCCTGTCACAGAACTGAGGCAAGTCCTTTACCAACTACACCTGGTTAGCTCTTCAGGCATATTTCAAAAGGGGCTGATTCTGGCTCAAGAAAAGCATCAACCCACTCCAGGCCCCTGGGTCCACTGATAGGGCCTCTGTAGTATTTTATAAAAGCTGAGGAACGTATGGAAGAGATGATGAGTTGTCAGCATCTAGGTGTATGCTCTGTGGTGGCCAAACAAACATAACAACAACAACAACCAAAAACAATAATTCCAAGTAATTCTGTTTTGGCATTAATACTGTATGACAATGAAAGTAACAAAATGGTACAGTAACCTAAAAGAAGGTAAAAAAGAAGAAAAGCAAAAAACCTGCTTATCTAATGCCTCAACTGGCTATATTCACCCCAAGTACACACAATTCTTCTGATTCCTCTAACAGATTTTTAATGGGAAACTGCACTGGTATTGCAATAACATGATTTCAGATGATTGAAGTTGCCTTAATTTTAAAAGCAGGCCAATTGTCAGGCAGTTTTCCTGGTTAGTGATGTTACCATTTTCTCCATGTGAACCTGTATGCCGCTGTGGTTGTTGCCCACAGTATCAGAAATTTCATAAGCAGAGCCAGCCTCGTTACAAGATACAAACCGAAGTTGCCCAAGGAGCTTTGGAGGAAAAATTGTCTGTCCTCACCCTCCATAGCATCGTTCATTAACTTGCCAACAGACTCACAGATAGACAAAAGCAATATGTAATACAATCCCTGACCTAAAGGAAAATCTCATGAGGACTTAAAATGAATTTAAATCTTCAAGTGCCAGTGTGTGAACTACCAGCAATCATGCACTAATTAAGACAAATTTAGTCAACAATACTATGTTAGAAATTTTAAGGGACACCAAAAAAGAAAATAAAATATAAGACCTTCTCCTTAAAGAGAAGGCAAATTGGAAGACAATTTTACAAAAACACGAGATAGCAGTATGTTAGGGAAAGGAGACAAATTCCACACCCTGATAGACCAGTCCAGGTTCAAGTTCAGATCTGCATGCCACTTGTCAGTGGTATCAACTTTTGATCTTCTGTTTTCTTTTTTTATATATAGTTTCTTGATTTTGCCTTTTATATTTAAGTCTTTAATGAGGTTGAATTACAGAAATTTTTATTCTCTAATTACAGCTTACATCAATATTATTTTATATTCGTTTCAAGTGTACAGCATTGGGGTTGACAATCATATGCTTTGCAAAGTGGCCCTCCTGGTATTTCCAGTACCCACCTGGCCCTATACATAGTTATTACAGTATTATTGACTCTATTCCCTATGCTGTACAATCTCCCATTTTCTTATCTATAAAATGAGAATAATATTACCTACTCTCAAGGTTGTTATGAGTGGGATGATTTGTTACAAGTTGAAAATAAATATTTTTGTGTTATTAGAAATATTTGTAAAACCCCCTTCTGTAATTCTAAGAGCAAATTCAGCCTCTATTGGGTGGGCCAGTAGATGGGAGTAAAGAATGAAAACTGAGAGAGTGAAATTGCTTGTGGAAGAAAAGGGAGAACCATAGAGTGTCCCTGTGTGTGGGGGGGGTGGGGGTGGGGTGGGGAGGCGGTTATGTCTAGACAACTTAGAATCACATTGAGAAGAGCTTTGAAAGCCAGATGAAAGCCAAACAAAGAGTTTGTCCTTGGGGAAGTAAGCAGTCAGAAGCTTTAGGAAAGTTTTGAGAAAGAATATTTAATCATGGACATTTTGTCTAAAGAATTGATTCTTTGTGTTATGAAAATGTGATAATGGAGCAGTACTGGAAAGAGTAAAATCTACTTTATTATTATTATTCTATGAGTATATTAAGTGTCAGTTACTGTCCTATACAGTAGGAATGCAGCATGAAAAAAATAGACAAAACTCCCTTCTTCATGGTTCTTCTATTGTAGTGGGAGAATGAGACAATAGACAAGATAAATAAGTACAATCTGTTGCATGGTAGGTAATGGAAAGTACTAAGGAGCAAAATAAAGCAGAGGAAGCAGATAGGAAGTTCAGTATTGGGTGTGGTGAGGGTGAGGTTCAATTTGGTATAGAGGGGACAAGAAAGGCCTGACGTGGGATGTTTGAGGAAAGGCTAGAAAAAAATTAGGGGCTCAAACAAATCAACAGCAAATATGTCAAAGACCTTGAGAGAGGGAGGTGCCTGGATGCTTGTGGAAAAGTGGGTGGAGAGGAGAAATGGAGGGTGTGGAATGAGAACAGTGAAGCCCAGAGAGGCACCTGTGCTCAGTAATGGTATAGCTTTCTTTTACCTGTGTTATTTTTTTCAAAGAATTTACATTACCTGATATTATATTACATAACTATATTTTTTTATTGATTTCATATCTTTTATTTTCCCCTCAATAGAAAATAAGCTCCAAAAAGGCAGGACTTTGTCTCTTCCCCGTAACAGTGTCTGACCTGCACTGGGGATCAATTTTATTGAATAAATTAATGAATGGAAGGAGGAGCCTAGAATGTAATGTTAACTGTGGAAGAGTGAAAACAGGGTCATAGAGATCCACAGGAAGGCATTTACTTGTCTGGTAGACTCTATGGGTCTTTGATGGTAATAAATGCTTGGGGTAGAAGTTGAGGGACAAAGAAATGAAAGAAACCAGATAAAGTGGTATCAATCACGTTTTTAAGTTTTCTTAACAACAGTTGAATCAGCTAAGGGTTACTCAGCTGACTGTGTATGTTCTTTTTCCTTTCTCTAACTTATTTATGATGTATTTATCCTCTTAAATAGATACTTCCCAAAACTGAGTTTGTGATATAATGCCAATCCATTTCATCTCTTGGGGAACTGACAAATCCCTCTCTGCTCATTGTTAACCTAATTTTAATTAAGGTATTGAAAACCCCATGTTAAGACTTAACTATAATCTCATTTACTATGTGGGAGGTAAAAATCTTAGAAAAAGCATATCCCTAAACTGCAGAGTATGAAATGGAGTTAAGCTTAAGTGACTGGAGAGCATTTTTATAATGAAATGGAGTAATATGTGTGAAAGAGCTTCATAATAGTAGCAATATACACAAATAGTGTCATTGAAAAGATAACTAACTGCTTATATTCTTGTCTCAGTTTGAAAAACTTCAGACCTTCAAAGCTGTAAGTACATTGTAATAGAAGGGAGCATCCTAGGAACTGATATTTACATGGTGTTATTTAAAAGGAAAACTGTAGGCTGTGAATTATTTATTGAAAGTCTGTAAACATTTCTATGCCAAAGAATAAAGAAAATACTGGGAAGGAAGAGAAAAGAAGGAAATTGCTCTTACAATAGAGATGGCAAAGCTTTGTGTGAGCAACATTTTGGGGGTGAAGGGATATATCTGATCCTCATCAAAACAGCCTTCAAGAGGCAGAGCTCAGAGCAGAGAACTAAACAATAAAATGCAAAAGTAATTTTATGAAACTGTGTTAATAGCACCACCAAGGGACATTCCCTGCTGGGAGTGCTGTCATTTTTATTGATCTTGGTTACTTGGATCTTGTCTGTTTTTCATCATAAGAAAGATTCCACCAGAGAAAATGAACATCCTGAGCAGGATCATCGTGGATGATAACAGAGTGGTTTTAACTTAAGGCATTTATACAGTTCCTTTTGTCAGTTTATCTTGCGTTTGCTGCTAACTGTTGCGGGAAATAGCCCATGCTGTTTATAAACTGGTCAAAAAATATTTAGTTCAAAGCTAGAAACTCTTAACAAAGTATGTAGATTTCCCTTATATATCAACACATCATAAGAGAACTTAATTTTATGATATACCAGAAATAAATAAGGCATATCTTTTAACATCATTTTGCAAAATAAACTTTTAAAAATATGTGCACTTTTTCTTTCTAGAGCACGAATTCATTTAAAGCATAAGTACAAAAATATTCTGTTATAGACAAAAGTAGCTTAGAAACAGTTTTATTCATTTTCCTTAGCTCACAAGACTTTTCTTTCCCACGATTTGGGTAAAATAGAAAATGGCGACGTCGGCCAGCCTCACGGTTCTTTTGTTGTTAGGCCACAGGTGTGCCCACTTCACCTGCTCTCTGGCAGAGCAGTTTCCAGAATGCCGTGTAAAATATACGGCTGTGTTTCCCGAGGGAGGAGAAGAGGCAGCCTGGTAGCCCATTTGTCCCATGTTGTGTTTGGCATGGTGGGGAAGGCATGAAAGGTAAATACATACACAGTAGGCAAGCTCCAGAAAGTGACAGCTCCACACCTTCCACCAGGTAACGGAAATGGGGAGCACAGCTGTCGTGGTGTATGTTCTTCAGATCGAGGAGCAGACAGGAGCTTTGCCTTACCTCTACCTCTGCCATTTTCCTTTTCTACGGCCCATTCCCCACCTTCTCCCAGATTTACAAAATACGTAATATGGAGAGCATTCTGGGTCTATTTTCCTGAAGGACATAAACTAACATAACACTCTCACCTAAAGAAATATGTTCCCAAAATGTAAGTTGGTTTTGTATGAGCCTTGTGGAATGGATCTTATAGGATTCCCAAAGTGATGACCTGGCTGCCAAACTCTCCCAACCCCTTCTGGCCCCCACTTCCAACATCACCCAGACACACACACATACACACACACCGCCCTCGCTTTCAGGTGTCAACAACAAACACTTCTGGTTCTGCACTCAACACATTAAGGCTCTGTAACCCCTTTTAGACAGATTTACTGTGATTCTGTCAAAAGACAATGTGTCCCTTCCCTCAACATTCCAGGTATGCTCCCCATCCCTATCCCTATCCCCACACTTTTCCCCGTTATGCTTTGGGGCCTCACACCCCAGGCTCCAACCTCCTCAATGTTTTCATTGCACTGCTGTTGAGTTCATGCCCTGTGTCTGCTCTGTAGCAACCAGAGGTGTGATACGTCTCTTCCAAACAGCAGAGAGACTCCTTTGTTGGTCCTGGTGAATCAAATACTTGGCTCATTTGTTAGAGTCATGGTTACACCTATGTGAGATACGGATTTTTGAAAATATCTGTACAAAGATTGGTGGAATGTGAACATCCCTTTAAAGAAATGATAGAAGTAAATATGACAGTTGGAATGCGATCATCCCTGTGATGCATGCCAATTTAATTTTCTATAATAGTCTGATTGCCTCCCTTCCTAGCATGCATGTAACCCTGTATTCCTGGCAATGCTGTGGGCCATCCTCTGGTATGGACATTGATGTTCAAGGTCATTTTTAACCTATAATATGGCCAGTGTTTTTGTACAGCTCTAAATTAAGTGCTTGTTTTTCAGATTTTAGATCAAGGTGACAAGAATGTTTTATTGAAACAAGAAAAAAAGGAAGATTCTCTTATGAAAAAAGGTAAAAAAAGTTCAGTTTATATATATTAGCTACAATGTTTGAGCTGTTTTCAATATGACTGTGTGACATATCTTCTGTGGAACATAGAGCAGAAGTCTAGCAGCACCAGTTTGGGTTTTAAAATACTAAATGTGTCATTACGGCAGTGGGAGGAGGGGTGAGTAGAGATCCACCAACCACCTGTTTTGAAGGCACAGAGAGATACCTCCTGCCTGAGAACAGTGCCCCCAACACTGCCACACTGACTGAAAGACCCAACAGTAGACGTATGTTACCCTTCACATTGAATTCTATTTCATAATGTGCTAAGGATTCATATCAGGTCTATAATTTTAGAATCTATTTGCAAATTATAATGGCACTCTCTGAACCTACAGCTGTGAGGTTCTCTGAGTGACATGACAGACTAGATGACTTGGTTTCTTCCTGCCTGAAGGTTAGACTCTCTACTGGAGACAAATTTTCGATTGGGATCTGTTAAGATGTTTTTGAACCTAAACTCAAAACAGAATAAAGAAGTATACTGTATGCAGAAAGGCTGGTGGGAGAAGGGAATCTGAACAGTCCCAATTAAGTAACCCCGTGTACAACAATAGCAGAAAATAAACATCATTAAAAAGATGATAAAATGTTATTATAAATTGCCTTGAGAGTGTATTGATGCAGTTTTACAAAAGGATGTTTGGATACAAAGCCAAATTATGTAAGTAGTTAATGAACCAGTAATACTTCTTTCAGTTTATTATGTGATCATCAAAAGGTGACTGTCTTCATTTTGTCTATGTTCTTTTCAAGAAAAACAGGAGCTGTGCAGCAACACTACAGAAATAAAGAAAAACTCTTCATTACCTAACTGGAAAAGGTAAGTGTACTGCAATTATACAAAATCCAAGTGGGTGAAATTATAGTGTTGAAAAGTAATTATCAGTGTTTAAATACACGAAGAAAGAAAATAATAGCAACAAGTGAAGGCAATTAAGAATAGAACCAAATTTTACAAAGGAGACAAGAAAGAACCTATTCTAAATTTTTTACTTTTCCACCAAACCTTTTCATTTTCTTTTGTGAGGATTTGTGAATAATAAAATGGAACAGGCTTCTCTTTCTACTCACAGCAAGCAAGTAATTCACATTGCTGTAATGTAGTCCAAGAATGGAAAATGTCACATATATAAGGTATGACTACGAAATCATGAACTGATTTTTTATGTGGTTCATTATCTAATTGTCACACATGTATGCAATTATAATAATAGTTGCATACTAGAATTTTCTTGACATGAGACTTTTATGACTTTCAAGTAAAATCAGCTGCATATTTTGGTTGCCTAATGGAATGAAAAGAATGTTTTCGAGGAAGCAAACTCTTAACCCTTGCTCCACTACAAACCTATCTAAGCTGCTTTTCAGACAATCAGATGCAGTGTCTGTGAATCCAGATTCTGGGCTCTTTTTTGCACAGGAGCAATTGAAGTAAGTGCAGGAAAAAACCAACAGGAGCATTTATGTTCCTGAACATGCTGACAGAGTAGTCACTCTAACACTCACATTCCATCACTTCACTCTTCTGTTTGAAAGCCTTTCACAGCCCCATCACTGTCAAGATAAATTATAAACTCCTTACCATGGTACAAGTCCCCTTCATGGATAGGAAGAATTAACATCATTAAAATGTCATATTACCCAAAGCATTCTATAGATTCAACACAATTCCTATCAAGATACTGATGATGCATTTCACAGAACTAGAACAAATATTTCAAAAGTTTATATGGAGCCACAAAAGGCCCTGTATAGCAACAGGGATCCTGAGAAATAAGAACAAAGTTGGACGGGTCACACTACCTTATATCAAAGTATCCTATAAGGGCATAGTAATCAAAATAGCATGGTACTGGCATAAAAAAACAGACACATAGATCAATGGAACAGCATAGAGAACCTAGAAATAAACTCACATCTTCATAGTCAGTTAACGTTTGACAGAGGAAGCAAGCACATACAATGGGCTAAAAATAGTTTATTCAATAAATGGTGTTGGGAAAATTGGACATATACGTGCAGAAAAGTGAAACTAGATCACTTTAAAACACACACAAGAATAAATTCAAAATGGATTAAAGACTTAAATGTTAGACCTGAGACCATAAAAATCCTAGAGAAAACATAGGAGGTTAAATCTCGGACATTGTTCATAGCAATACTTTTTCTAATATATCTCCTCAGGAAAGGGAAACAAAAGGAAAACTAAACAAATGGGACTACATAAAACTAAAAAGCTTTTGCACAGCAAAGGAAATCATCAACAAAATAAAAAGACATCCCACAGAATGGGAGAACATATTGCTGATACATCTGATAAGGTGTTAATATCCAAGATTTTTAAAGTACTTACAAAACTCAACACCAAAAAACCCCCACAAAAACCCAACCAATTAAAAAAGGGAAAAAGGACTTGAATAGTCACTTCTGCAAACAGGACATACATATGTCTTTTCAGATGGCCAAAAGACATATGAAAAGATACTCAACATCATCAATCATTACAGAAATGCAAATTAATACCACAGTAAGATATCATCTCACACCTGTCAGAATGACTATCATCAATAAATCAACAAACAACAAGCACTAACGAGGATGTGGAGAAAGGGGAACCCTTTTATATTGTTGGTGGGAATATACACTGCTGCAACCACTGTGGGAAGCAATATGGAGATACCTCAAAAAAATAAAAAATGGATCTACCTCTCAACCCAGCTATCCCACTTCTGAGAACGTATCTGAAGGAACTCAAAACATTAATTCAAAAGAACTTAAGCACCCCCTATGTTCATTGCAGCATTATTTATAGTCTTCAAGTGCCCAAGTGTCCATCAGTAGATGAGTGGATAAAACAACTATGGGACATTTACACAATGGACTTCTACTCTGCCGTGTAAAAGAAGAAAATTTTACCCTGTGCTACAGCATGGATGAACCTGGAGAACATTATGCTAAGTGAAATAAACCAGTCAGAAAAAGACAAATACCATACGATTTCAGTCATATGTGGAATCTAATGAACAAAATGAACTGACAAGGAAAATGATGACAGACTCGTAAATGGAGAGCAGGGATTGAGGGGGAGATTAAGGGATGGAGAGATCAAGCAAAAGGCCAAGGGGCTTATGGACATGAACAACAGTGTAGAGATTGCTGCAGGAAGGAGTATAAGGGAACTAAATGGTAATGGAAAAAATACAATAAAGATTATTTAAAAAATAAGCCATTGAATTTTATGCTTACATCAGGTGAATTTTATGTCATGTAAATAATATCTCAAGCTTTTTTTTTTTTTAAAGAAATGAATGTATTGATGAGACACAACAGTAATAAATCTCAGGATAATTTCTGAGTGAAAAAAGCCAGAGGCAAAACAAAAAGCCTTTTACAGCCCCATTACTGTTAAGATGAGTTATAAACTCCTTAGCATTGTACAAGTCCCCTTCACTCCTGGCTCGCTCTCTCTAGTGCCAACTTTGCTTCCCAAAGTTTCTGAATACCTCCATTTTTGTTCCACACTACTTCCTTTATTTGAACACCCTCTGAAACTTGTAGACCCATTTGTAAACTTTTGTTGAACTGTCAGTTTAAGTGTTCTCTCCTTTGGGGTCCCCCTGACTCTCCCAGGTAATTGACTTATTCACGGAGCTTCTGTTGCAATGATCATATTACATCATTCAAGTTGAACAGTTATGTGTTATGATCTGATACAGTGGTGATCAGTGCTTCACCATCAAGTGGAATTGTCTGTCTGAACATGTCTTCCATTGCACATAACCTTTATTAAGGAAAGAGGCCACATATTTTCTTTCTAAATCCAAGCCTCTGAGAGCTGTATCCTGCCCACTCTTGAGGAGATCCAAGATGGTGGTGGAGGAGGTTGAAGAAACACTCATCTCCTCCTAGTACCAAACTGGATTTACAAGTAAATTATAGAAAAGTCATCCTGAATAACCAACTGAACACCAGCTGGAGAGAAGCCTTAAACCAAGGACTTACAGAAGAAATCACTTTGCCACATCGAGACTGGTAGGAAGTGTGGAGGTGTGAAAGTGCTGGCTGGGCTCACACAGGCAGTGTTTGAAGTTCCAGAGGGATATTTCAGTGGCAGGGGGTTCCCCCTGAGAAGTGTGGGGACTAAATCTCAAGCTGGATTCTCCGCCTAGAGCACCAGAACCAGGAGTGGAACCCAAATACCATCTGGCTGTGAAAAGCAGTGGGGTTTCTGACCACCAGGGAGAGATAGCTAGAGAAACAGAGAGTCTCTTAAAGGGCCAATGCACAAAATTTCACTTGCTTCCACTTACCTCCCTGGGCTCTGGCAGAGGGAGGGCAGAGTAGACCAGAGCCATATGAGGAGAGTCTGAGGTTGGTGGTTCTGGGGAGAGAGCTGAAGAATCAGCTGCCAGGATCCCCATGCTGAGTCATTTCCCATACTGAAGAATCCATCTTTCTCAAGCAGAACACTCCCCACCCCGTCCCCCCCCTCCCACCGCCAAGTGGCATCAACCTGAGGAAGCAATAGCCCCACCCACAGGTATCCATCTCACCCACCCAGTGAAGCTTAAGCCAAGATGCTGAACAGTACAGCCGGAGGCACTTGCAGTAATTAAGCCTAACAGAAATCCTGCAGGCAAAGGCCAATCTCTGGGAGCTTTGAGACTTTAGCTGACCTTCCACCAGGCCCAGTGTTGGTAAAAGCTGGCCTTGGTGCTCGCTTGGTTCTTTCTCTACATAAAATGGCTCAGCAGAGGAGCCACAAACTGTGGATTGCTGATAGCTCCAATCAGGTTGCCCAGAGCCAGTCACAGCAGTATCCGACACGGGTTTGCCCCAGTCTTTGCACATCTACCTAATACATACAAACACACACAAAGAGCAGCCGTAGTGGGAAGAAGAGAAGCAGACCCCAAATGAAAGAATAACAGAATTCTCCAGAAGAACTAACTTAAATGGAAGCAAACAGATCAGATAAAGAGTTTAAGTAATGATTATAAGGGTGCTCAGCAGCATGAGAAAAGAAATCATTAAAAAGGATCAAAGAATTAATCCAGTCAGAATTAAAGAATGCAATATCTGAAATAAACAGTACACTGGAAGGAATAAACATCAGATAAGATGAAGCAGAGGAACAAATCATTGATTTGGAAGACAAAGTAGAAAAAAACACCAATGAAGAGTGGCAAAAAGAAAAAATAAGCCAGGCGGTGAAAGACAAATACTATATGATCCCACTTTTCACTGGAACCTAATCAACAAAACGAACAAGCAAACAAAATATAACCAAAGACATTGAAATTAAGAACAGGCTGACAGTGACCAGAGGGGAGGGGGAGGGGATAATGGGGGAAAGGGTGAAGGGTTTACAGAAACAATTATAAAGGACACATGGACAATCACAAGGAGGGTGGGGGTGGAAGCAGGGGAAGGGGGTGGGGAGGGCTGGGGTGGTGGGGAGGGGTGGGGGGTAAAGGCAGAAAACTACTTGAGCAACAATAAAAAAATGTTAATGAAAAAAGAATTTTTTTTAAATAGTGAGGGTTTAAGAAACTTTTGGGAGCCATAAAGCATAACATCATCTACACCAGAAGAGAGTGTGCAAGGGAATGAGAACCTATTTGAAGAAATAATGACAGGCTTGAGATCCAAGATGGTGGAGAATAAGTGGAAGCTACACTAATCTCCTCACAGGACTAGTCTGGAATTACAACTAAATTGTAGAGAAATCATCCAGAATAAGCAACTGAATACTAGCTGGATAGAAGCCTTATAACCAGAGACAGACAGAAGAAACCACTTCACCATAATGTGAATGGTAGGGAATGTGGAGGAGGCATGTGAGGGCTGGCTGGGCTCCCATGGGCAGCCGCTGAAGTTCCAGAGGGTGGAAATTCAGGAACTGGGTGGTTCCCCCTGAGAAGTGTGAGGTCTAAACCCGAAGCTAGGCTCCCCAGCCTATAGCAGCAGAGCCAGAAAGGAAGCCAGATAACATCCAGCTGTGAAAAGTAGCAGTTTCTGTCTCCCAGGGAGAAATGGATGGAAATGCAGAGAGCCTCTTAAAGGACCAATGCACAAAATTTCACTTGCAGCGACTTACCCTGGGATCAACCAGACAGAAGGCAGAAACTAGAGATGCTGGAGGAAAGTCTGGGGTTGTAGCTCTGGGGAGAGAACTGAAGGAACAGCCACCAAGATCCCTGTGCTGAATCGTCCCCCATACTGCAGGAGCCATCTGTCTCATGCAGAGCCCTCTCTAAATGGCATCAGCCTTAGGGGAGGCAATACCTTGGCCCACAAGAATTACTCTGCCCCACCCTGTGGTGCTTAAGCCCAGCTGCTGATTACAGCTTGATTAGATTAACAGCTGACCAGTTTGATGGCTGATTAGTGTAACAACTAAGTAGGAAAACACAAAGAAGCCGCCAAAATGGCAAGACAAAAAACAGACCCCAAATGAATGAACAATAGAGTTCTCCAGAATAAGCATTTAGATGAAATGGAGGCAAGCAATTTATCAGAGCATTGAGTAATGATTATAAGGTTACTCAACCGCATGAAAAAGACATAGAGACCATAAAAAAGGATGAATCAGAAATAAAGAATACTATATCTGAAATAAAAAATACACCAGAAGGAATAAACTTTAGGTTGGATAAAACAGAGGACTGAATCAGTGTTTTGGAAGACAAGGTAGGAAAAAACACGCAGGCAGAGTAACAAAAGAAAAGAATTTTTTTTTAAATGAGAAGGGCTTAAGAAATATTCTGGATAACATTAAGTGTAACAATCTGTGTCATGCGAACACCAGAAGGAGAAGAGAGCAAGCAAGAGATTGAAAACAACTTTAAAGAAATATTGACCAAAAACTTCCCTAATCTGGTGAAGGAAAAAAAATCACACAAGTCCAGGAAGCTCAGAGAGTCCTAAATAAGTTCAACCCAAAGAAGCCTACACCGAGCCACCTCATAATTAAAATGGCAAGGCTTAAAGCAAGGAGAGAATCCTAAAATCTGCAAGAGAAAAGCAGGTAGTTACCTATAAGGGAGCACCAATTAGACTGGCATTTGATTACTCAACAGAAACATTTCAGGCCAGAATTGGGTGGCATGAAATATTCAAGGTGATAAAAAGCAATAACCTACAACCAAGACTGCTTTACCAAGCAAGGCTATCATTTAAAATTGAAGGAGAAATAAGGAGATTTCCAGACAAGACAAAGCTAAAGGAGTTTGTTAACACCAAATCAGTACTGCAACAAATGTTAAAGAGCTTGCTTTATGAAGAAAAACAGAAAGAAAAAAAAATAGGAAAATGGTCTGACAATAAAATTCCACTACATACACATCTATCAATAATCACCTTAAATTTAAATGGCTTAAATGCTCTGACCAAAAGATATAGGGTACCTGAATGGATAACAATACAAGACCCATATATATGCTACCTCCAAGAGACCCATCTCAGATCAAAAGACTAAGAAAGAAAAAACAAGCTGGGGTAGCAGCAATTATATCCCACAAAATAGACTTTAAAACCAAGGCTATAGTAAGAGAGAAAGGACACTACATAATGATAAAGGTAACAAACAAACAAGAGGATATAACCCTTGTAAACACGTATACAAGGAGCACCTAACATAGAAGCACCTAAACATGTAAAGCAAATCTTGATGGACATAAAGGGAGAGATTGACAGAAATGCAGCCCTAGTTGGGGATTTTAACACCCCATTGACTTCAATGGATAGTCTTCCAGGCAGAAAATCATCAAAGAGACAGCAGCCTTAAATGATACACCAGATCGAATGGATTTAATTGTTGTGTTCAGAGCATTTTACCCCAAAGCAGCAGAATATACATTGTTTTCTAGTGCACATGGAACATTTTCTAGGATAGACCTCATGTTAGGACACAAAACAAATCTCAATAAACTTAAGATTGAAATCATGTCAAGCATCTTCTCTGACTGCAATGCTATCAACTAGAAATCTATCACAAGAACGCTGAAAAATAAAGATATGGAAACTAAATAACATGTTACTAAACAATGAATGGGTTAACAATAAGAGATCATGGAAGAAATCAAAAGATACCTCAAAGCAAATGACACAAGAATCCAAACTGTGGGACACTGGGTAAGCAATCCAAAGAGGGAAATTTGTAGTTTTACAGGACTACGTCAAGAAACAAAAAAATCTCAAATAAACAATCTAACTTTACACTAAAGGAACTTGAAAAAAAAAAAAACAAACAAAGCCAAATGTGAGTAGAAGGAAATAAATAATAAAGATAAGAGCAGAAAAAAAGAAATAGAGTCTAAAAATGATACAAAAGATAAGTGAATCCAAGAGCTAGTTCTTTGAAAATATAAACAAGATTGACAAACCTTTAACCAGACTGAACAAGATAAATAGAAGACCCTACTAATTAAAATCAGAAATGAAAGAAGTGAAATAACAGCAGGCACCAAGGAAATACAAAGGATTATCAGAAAATATTATAACTAACTTAATTCCAACAAATTGGACAACCAGGAAGAAATGGATAAATTTCTAGAAACACAAAATCTTGCAAAACTAAATCAGAAAAAAAAAAATCAGAGAATCTGAATAGATTATGTTTAGTGAAAAGGCAGTAAAAAAACTCCCAACAAACAAAAGCCCTAGACTGGGTGACTCATAAGTGAATTTTACCAAATATTCAAGAAGAACTAACACCTCTCCTTCTCAAACTACTTCAGAAAATTCAAGAGGGTAGAAGATGCCCAAGCTCATTTATCAAGGCCAACATTATCCTAATTCTAAAATCAGATAAAGACACTATAAAGAAAGAAAAGTATAGGCCAATATCCCTGATGAACATAGACACTAAAATCCTGAACAAAATATTAACAAACTGAACAGCAATGCATCAAAAAGACCAAACCCCATGATCAAATAGGATTTTTTCCAGGGGTGCAAGGTTGGTACAACATTTGCAAATCAATAAATGTGATTCACCACATAAACAAAATGAAAGACAAATCCACACAATCATATCAATAGATGTAGAAAAAGCATTTGATAAAGTCCAGCACCCATTTATGATAAAAAACTTTCAGCAAAGTGGGAATAGAGGGACCATACCTAAGCATAATAAAGGCCATATATGACAAACCAACTGCCAGCATCATTCTCAATGGGCAAAAATAATAAGCATTTCCCTTAAGATTGGGAGAAAGACAGGAATGTCCACTTTCACCACTCTTATTTAGTATAGTACTGGAGGTCCTAGCCACAGCAGACAAGAAGAAGAAATAAAAGGAATCCAAATTGGAAAGGAAGAAGTAAAACTGTGTTTATTTGCAGGTGAAATGATACTATATTTAGAGAACCCTAAAGATACAATAAGAAACTACTAGAACAGTAAAGTAGCAGTATTCAAAGTAAATATCCAGAAATCAGTTGCTTTTTTATATGTCAATGATGAATGAACTATCAGGAAAGGAAATTTAAAAAAATCCAATTCACAGTTGCTTCAAAAAATAAAATCTCTAGGAATAAATGTAACCACACCTGTACTCGAAAAATTATAATTAAAGAAGAAAGAAATTAAAGAAGATACAGATCAGTCAAAGCACATACCATCTTCATGGATAGGAAGAATTAATATCATTAAAGTGTTCATACTACACACAGCAATCTATAGATTCAACACAATTCCTATCAAGATAACCAGTGATGTATTTCACAGAACTAGAACAAATATTTCAAAAATTTATATGGAACCACAAAAGGCCCCGCATAGCAACAGTAATCCCTAGAGAGAAGAACGAAGTTGGAGGGATCACACTACCCAATTTCAAACTATACTATAAGTCCATAGTAGTCAAAGCACCCTGTACTGCCCTAAAAACATTAAGACCAATGGAACAGAATAGAGAGCCCAGAAATAAACCCACACCTTCACAGTCAATTAATACTTGACAGAGGAAGCAAGCACATGCAGTAGGCTAAAAATAGTTTACTCAATAAATGGTGTTGGGAAGATTGGATATATATGTGCAGAAAAATGAAACTAGGCCACCTTTTTACACCACAAACAAGAATAAATTCAAAATTGATTAAAGACTTAAATGTTAGACCTGAAACTATAAAATCCTAGAAAAAAACCTAGGAAGTAAAATCTCAGACAATGCTTGTAGTAGTTTTTCTGATATATCTCCTCAGGCAAGGGAAACAAAAGAAAAAATAAACAAATGAGACTACATCAAAATAAAAAGTTTTTGCACAGCAACAACCATCAACAAAAATAAAAAGCAACCCTTTAAATGGATAACATGTTCACCAATACACATGATAAAGGGTTAATACCCAAAATTTATAAAGAACTTATACAACTCAGCACCAAAAAAAAAAATCCCCCCCAAAACATTTCTATTAAAAAACGGGCAAAGGACCTGAATAGTCTCTTCTGCAAAGAGCCCAATAGACATATGAAAATATGCTCTATGTCACTAATCTCGAGAAAAAGGTAAAATAAAACCATAATGAGATATCACTTCACACTGGTACACAGAATGGCAATCATCAATAGATCAACAAACAAGTGCTGGGGAAGATAGGGAGAAAGGGGGACCCTTTTGCACTGTTGGTGGGAATGCAATCTGGTGTAGCCACCGTGGAAAGCAGTATGGAGATACCTCAAAAAATGAAAAATGGATCTGCCTTTTGACCCAGCAATCCCACCTCTGGGAATATATCCAAAGGAACCCAAAACACCAATTCAAAAGAATGTAAGCAACCCTATATTCATTGCTGCCTTGTTTACAATAACCAAGGTTGGAAGCAGCCAATTGTCCATCAGTAGATGAGTGGATAAAACAATAATTGTATTTTTACACAATGGAATTATACTGGGCCACAAAACAAACTTTTTCCTATTGCAACAGCATGGATGGACCTGGAGAACATTTTTCTAAGTGATAGTAGACAGGCTCTCAAAAGACAAATACCATATGATTTCACTCATATGTGGCATCTAATGAACAAATTGAGTTAACAAGCAAAATAGAGACCGATTCAGATAGAGAGCAGTCTGGCAGCTCTGGGGGAAGGGTAGTTAGGGGCCCGGATTGAGCTAAAAAGGAAAAGAACTCATGGACTTGGACAACAGTGTGGTGATTGCAGCGGGGAGGAGGGGGCTTGTTTGGTCAATGTGGTATAGCATATAAGAGGAATGAATGGTATTGGAAAAATACAATAAAAATAAGTTAAAAAAATTGAATCCTAATTATGAACCTCCAAGGTCCTATTAATGAGGCATAATAATTTTCTTAGAGTCTACATTAAACAACTTCCACCTGCTGTGCTAAAAAAATAAATAACCCACTCCACTTCTGACAAGGCACACTATCAAATCATATCATCTTCTTTTAGATCACTTATTACTCTTTTAAAATACCTCATTGTTATCTAATTTCTTTTTTATTGTTGACACTATTACAGATACCTCCACCCCCTGTGGCCCCCATCCACCCAGCCCACATGCCCCCACCCCCAGCCTTCACCACACTGTTTTCTGTGTCCATGAGCTATGCTTATATGTTATTTGGCAAAACTCTTCCAGTCCCCTCACTCCTCTCCCCTCTGAGATCTGTCCATCTGTTCCAGGTATCCATTGCCTTTGGTTTTATTTTGTTCATCAGTTTATTTTTGTACATTCCAGTTCACCCGGAACACTCTTCTTCCTTCACACTTGACTACATTTTTCTTTCGGTTGACTTTGCTCCTTTTTGGTTTTATTTCTGTACGAACTTGCCCCCAAGCTAAAATAGAACTTTTTTTAAAGCTTCTTTTTAGCAAATAAGAGACAAATGGTATATATGACTACTGTAGTTAAGAATAAATCACCACCAATTTTATTTAATTGTGACCACCCAGAAACCTTGGAACAAGATTTGTCAGGAATAAACAGTAATTTTTCTACTTGAGAATTGATTTTATGTAACTACATAAATGACAATTTTCAGCTTAACACTTTTGTCCTTGCTTTCATTTGGTGTGTATTATTTCACTTGTCCTATATTGACATTTCTGAGTTTATGAGTATCTAATGTGACTCTTACTTTGAAATTAAGTGTACCATTGGAAGATTTAAATCCAAGTTCTGGACACAAAGCCAGAGTTTCTGTAAGTGGTGGCTGTGAAGGTGCCTCTTCGCTGACAAAGTCTTATCAGAGCACATCTGTCAAGGAAACAGTAAGAAAATTGACGTCTAATTTATGGTAAAGATACTTACTAACATATTTCCATATGCTTTGCTGAATTTTCTAAGCAGTGATAACTCCTGACTTTTTTCCTTATTAAGTGGTAATGTTAATGAGCAAATTCAATTAAATGACTTTATGACTTGTCCCCTAACTACACAGATTTAGATCTACCATGGGTTTACTGTCCCTTGAAATAGAACTGCAGTGGTTGACTGCCTGTCGTTACATGGTCTGGCAATGTGGTGGATATTAGTCCTCTCCTGAATGCAGTAAAGAATTCTTAGTAGGTTTGCCTTACTGAATTAACTAACTTCCTTCCTTCCTTCCTGTTATTATTCCTCATGACATTTGTATGGACTTCTGAAAAGTCTTTTGGAACTTTAGATACTAAACTTCCTGGGGGAAATTGAGTTTTACTTTTTGACTCAGTGTAGAATGTTGCAATTGTGGGCCTGGTTAGTGAGGATCTCAGTTCTCAAAAGATGTAGACCCAGAGGGAGTAAAGTCCAGGATTTAGAGATTTTTTCCAAATATGGCCCAATGATAAGAGAGGGTTTTACAATCAGGCCAAAGAACTTAGCATACCAAAGAGGGCTCCGTAATAGATGTCACTTGGGAGGGGAGGACAGCAGGGGTAGTAATATCACCATGTTAGGGAAGCTAGTTGGTTTGGTTGGGCTTTACAGACTATGAGGAGACTGTGTGTGATAAGATGCTTTTGGCCAAGGAGACCAGCAATATGCCCTAGCTGGAAGATGTTTTTCCTTAGGACAGTTATTTTCACTTTCTGATGAGTGACTGATAAAATCTCCCTAGAGAAGAGACTTAGAAGCAGGTATAAGCAAAGATTAGAAGCAGGTAGAAAGAAAAAGAAAGATAGAGGTTGGCTGTATATGTATGACATGAACTCAATTCTGCAGTTGCCCTGGGCTTTGTGGAAATTTCTGTGGCAGCATCCAGGGCTGTGGATCTGTGCTTATAAGGGCATGCAGGCCCCACCTACTCTGGTTTAGGAGCCCACTCTCAACACCTGTCCTACTGCAGAAGAAAGGAGGAAGCGCTCTTGCTTACTTGTAGGTGGATCTACCTTGGACTTTGCATCAGAACACATTTTACTAAGGATACCAGGGATCCAGAGACAAGTTATTAACCAGGAAACGAAGCTAGAATGCTACATTTCTGAACACTTAAGTTCTGACCACCAAATATACTATAGTGCCTGGGTTGGCAAGCTTACACTAGCCTGGGAAAGACACAGAAGCAGGCCAGACCTCAGTGTTGCACGGACGTTGTGAGGTTGAAGAAGACCACCTCTCCAGTGGAGTCTCATGTTGCTGTGGCCTATAGCAGCGATTTTCAACCTTGTCATCTCATGGCACACACAAATTAATTACTAAAATTCTGCAGCACACCAAAAAATATATTTTTTGCTCTTCTGACAAAAAATAAGTACAATTTTGATTCATTCACACCAGACAGCTATTGTTGTGTTGGCTGGGCTGTTGTCATTTTGTTGTCTGACAATCTAAGGAAAAAAAGGTCAATGCCCCAGACTAGTCAGGTACTGCATGTTTTTTCAGAAAAAATATACATATATATGTATTCCTCATGGGAGGACATTTCTTCATTGCTTTTATAGAGAGAGGAAGAGAGAGAGAGAGGAACATTGATTGGTTGCCTCTTGCATGCACCCAATCTCGGGACTTTAGGGGTGGAACCTGCAACCTAGGTATGTGCCCTGACTGGGAATCGAGCTAGCTACCTTTGGTTGTCAATCCAACCATGTGAGCCACACCAGCCAGGGCACATGTTTTAAAAATTCTTGAGGCATACCAGTTGATAATCACTGGCCTATGGTGTAGACCCTAAAGAATGGGATTCTCCAACCAGTTTCTTACTTTCTGTCAGTATTTGATCAGAAGTAATATGTAAGATTTTCACCTTTGAGTTGGGTAGCCATAAATTTGAACCCAGTTTTTTTACTTACGAGTTCTAAGATTCAGGCATGTCAGTTGGTCACTGAGACACTGTAGTATTCAATAAATTATATATGTATGTGCCTGTGTATAGTTGAATAAGTGTGTGCATATTATTAAAAATGTATGGATGTGATTACACATGCACTGATTGTGACAGGCTTTCTTGGTAACTAACAGCTGTAATTTTCAAACCATTGCTATATTTTAGACATTCACCTAAGTGCTTTGTATATATTTGCTCTTTATTTCCACAGATGTATGACTGGTATTATTTTTAACACTTTTCTAATGGATAAGGAAACAGAAGCTCAGAGAAACAGTGGTACACTGAAAGTCTCAAAGAAATTATATACCTACTAAGGACAGGGCTGGGTTTATTTAACCTCTGGCCCCCTGATTTGGAATCTCATGCTCTTAACCACTGTGTATGTGTACACATGCGTAGGTATACATACCCACTGACACACACACACATATGCATACACACAGAAATATACACATATGCATACATATGAAAGTGCGTGTGTGTGTCCGTACCATGAGGCCTGCAGAGACCTGTCTGCGTTACAGCAGAGTATGGATGTGCCACTAGGCATCATCGTTTTCTTTTTTTTTTACTTGGCTAATTTTGGTTCTGTATCTAAGTGTATCATTACTATTAATTGTAATGAGTTACATGTGATCAAAAAGGAGATAATATGGGTGATTGTACTAAAACTTTAAAGTGGATCCACTTCTATAATTAGGCATCAATAGAAAATTTCCCTGAAACCACTCCCTAATGGGCATGTAGAATCTTTCCTGCCTGAAGTCATCGTACAATTATCAATTGAACACTCTGAGAGCTGAATGTATTCATAAGCAGCTCTTTTCTATGCCAGCTTGAAATTTTGTGCTGATTGTGTTATTGAAATATTCAGTGGAAAAGGAATTGTACAAAATACAAAGCTTTAACTGGAACAAAACGAGTTGCTCATTTACCAGTTTTCTCTTTTGCCTTAAGCAGTAGCAGTATGTTTTCTCACATTTCACCAGTGAAAAGATTTCTTCTTTACTTGTGGTTTGTGGTATCTTAGAGTTTTTTTCTTTTTAACAGCATCCAACAGTTTTCCTGATCTAATTTTTTGGGAAAAGAAAAAGGTCTGTGTGATTGTGCCTGGCTCCCCAGGAACTGGATAACCTGTCTGCTTCTCTAGTCAGTCCTATGGGACAGAATCCCTCAGGGGAAAGCTGTTTCTCAGCAGCTCTATGGAGGAGAGAGGGAAAGGCTGAATACTGGAAAAGAGCACAGCCAACCTGCTTGAGCCTGATGGAGGAGCTGGGGATAGTGTCCTTAATTACAGGGAAACTGGAGAGATTCATGATAGGGATAACTTCTCAGTCAGAGTTTCCATAAAAATTACATGAAATTGTGTGTATAAAGCAGGTAGCAATGCTTAGCACACTTTTAGCACATTCTAAAAAGTGGTTGAATTTGACCAGCGGTGCAGAACCTTTGGAAAACACTCAGTTCCCCAACGTGTGGTGCAGTTGGTCTAGGATACGTCCTGCACATGCCCCCACCCCCTGCTCCTCACTGCTGGCTAGCTCCTCTTCTTTGGGACTCCCCAAACATGGGCTAGGATCCCTTCTCTCAGTACTTACGGTGCTGCATTCTCATCCTCAATTACCATGTTTTTCTAGAAGTACTTCCTTAGAAGATTGCTCTGAAGCTCTAAGCCCAAAAGAATTTATATCCACCATGAAAAGGACCAACGCTCAGAAGAGGGTTCAGCCCTGTGTTGGAAGAAGGGAGGCTGGATTTAGGGGGAGAGAGGAGTGGTTTGTGTAAAGACCTCTCACGCCTCTGTCCCACCAAGCCAGCCATAAAACTGACCACAGGTCCCCTCTCCCAGGAAATCCAGATGCAGCTTTTCTTTCTATTCCATCTGACTGCTGCTCATCTCAGGTTCCCACAGGCCCTTTATCATTCTGCCCCCAACCGCTCATCATCTTGCTACCCAGACAAATATTCGGCAGAGTGTGTACAGGAGTGCGCATGTGTGTTATATTTGATATTATGCAATGCTGAGGATTTTAACTGTTCAGATTGAATCTCCTTAAAACTGTAAATATTAACACAAATATATTCCCATCTCTGCTGTGATTTTATTCCCAGGGAGATTATTCTGTATTTCTTTCCGGAGTATCAGCCACCATCAGAATTTGGCTACTTATCTGTGGAGGAATTTGTAGCAAGTTTGGAGGTAAGCTAGCTTTTGTGGAACTCTGAGGAAATGGCAGAAGAGCCTGAATTTAATCTTCGGTAAACAAAAATGTCAAGTGTTACCAGTAAGAAGAACTAAGTGAACGAAGATAAGGATTGTTATGCCTAATAGATGACTCATAATTAAAACCAATGTGTCCAAGGATTAAATAAGCTTCAGGAAGATCTTACAGATTGAGAACAGTTGGTTGCAGAGATCAAAAGGAATGGTACATAGTTCCTGACTTTCCTTCTTTGCACCAAAAACAGAGTTTCAGTCTCTTAGACACACTTCCTCAGTTAGACAAACTTCCTCAGCCGCCTCTCCTGAGGAACTGAGGTGAGGATGAGGTGGGTCAGTCACGCTAGTTGCTCAGAGAACTAGTCTTATTAGAATCACTAAGACATCACACGGAAAAATGAAGACAATTGTATTTATCATTTCTATTCCCAGGGACAGTACCATATAAAGAGAAGGAAAACTTTGATCAGCAACCTGAGGTGTGCAGGGTGAGCCTCACACTCTCCCACAGTTGATGTCCCCAAGCTGCCAGGTTGTGTCAGGCTGCAGTGAAGCTGAGTGGGGTGTGCAGGCCTGTGGCTCCCAGAGCCACTCACGGGAGCGGAGAACAGCTCTGTGGTGTGGCCGGTGGAAGGGCTTCTTCCCGCCCCTGTGATCAGTGCTGCTTGTGGAAAGGATGGATGCACATGGAAAGACTATCAATGCAAAGAGCACCAAATTATTAATTAGTCCAAAGTTCTATATGCCTTAATCTGATCCTGGGTGAAGTCCTTAGTTTTCTAACCTACAACCATTGTTTCTGCTTCTCTACCCTGCACTCTCACCTCACCCTCTCCTGTCAGACTTCTGACTCCACTGCTTCACGGGATTGTCTTGTGAGGCCACCAGGGACCACTGTGCTGACAGATGCAGCAGTCAGTTACCTTAGCTGACCTCTCAGAAGCCTTCAGCCCAGCCGACCACTTTCTCCTTTTTTTTATCACTTTCTTTGTGTAGCTTCCACAATAGCATTCTTCTCATTTTCTTGCTTCCTTCCTGTCTTTGAGGGCAACTCCTCTGTTTGGTATCTAAGTATGGACATACCTGAGGACTCATTTCTGGAACACTTTCTTCTGGCTGTTAAATGGTGTTTCCAGGTGACCTCAACTAGTCTCTGGCTTCAGATCCCATCCCTATGCCCGTGCCTCCCCAGTCTATTTCTGTGGAGAGCTCAACCAAGAAATCCAGACTCCAACTGCCTTCTTGACATTGCTTTGAATATTTATTATTTATCATTTACTTTTCCTTCACTTTAATTTTGTCATTTGCAATTTTTTTTAACCATGCTGTGTTAATTATGTGGACTGCTTTAATCATCTTTTGGAATGAGGCGAGATATACCCTAGTGAATTAACTTAATTAGACCCAGGCTTAAAAGACCCCCTGTATCAATATTAACCAAAGCCAGTTCTAAGCTTTGATGTTTCTTTTATACTAGATTTTGCATGTTATAAGTCTTATAGATAGCTGATTCTCTAAAAGTTAATATCCTGTTTTATTATAATTTACAAAAACAGCTGGAGCAATGCCCAGAGCAGACAAACAGAAAGCTGAAAATGTGTTTCAAACAGGTAAGCTTCCTTTCAACCTAATCATTTTTATTCTAAATGATCCTGTATTCCAAGGGACAAATAATGTACATTTCCAAATGTTGGGTTTGGAAGGAAATCAAATTTGCATTCACTTATCAAGACTTACATTAATGCAGCATATCAGATGTCACAGAGAAACATCCTTTTAACTTTGGAAATGTAAGTGTTTCCACAGCACAAAGCTTATGAAACACTTGGAGAAGGACTACTGTTTGTAGTGGAAACATGCCATTCAGAGTCTTAAAGAAATAGATTCACTGAATTCCTGAGACACTGGACTACACCAGAAATTGTTCGTAATTAAAGTTTTGATTACAGTTAAGTCCTCTCTTAACATCATGAGAAGGTTCTGTGACTTTAAGTGAAATCCTGTACAATAAACTAGTTTTACCATAGTCTGTTGATGTGAACAAGAGTTACGTTCCTGTGGCATCTCATCAATGTTATAATGAAACAGCGAAACTACCTGCTGTACTCTATACAAGTTCATATCTCCCAGGGCTTTTTGTTTGTCTGTTTGTTTAGTGTCCTATCAACAGTTTTTAAAGTTTTAAGATTTTCCCATTATAAAAGTAGTTATAAAAATAATTAATGCTAACAAAAAAGTAAAAGAAATTAAAAAAATATCCATAGTTCCAACCCATTCTAAGATCACTGCTATTACTATTTTGGTGTATTTCATTACAACTTCTGTCTCTCTCAGTAGATGTTTTAATTTTTTTTAATTTTCTTTTCTTTTTTAAACTTTATTGATTTTAGAGAGAGAGGAAGGGGGTGAGAAGGGGGAGAGAGAAATATCACTTTGTTGTTCCACTTATTTATGTATTCAATGGTTGATTCTTGTATATGTCTTGACTGGGGATCAAGCCTGCAACCTTTGCGTATTGGGATGATGCTCTAACTAGCTGAGCTACTCAGCCAGGGATGATGATTTTTACAGTCTTAAATAATAGTGTGTATCTAGTTCTTAAAGATTTTTGGAGGGGCGGGGAATAGAGTCCATAGTGTCTTTCAGTTCTACTAGAGAAATGTCAGAAAAATGTCTTCAAGTCCCTAATTCACACTCAGGGGAACTGAGAATCCAAGATGTGAACTCCAACAGTTATCTTCAAGCTGACATAGGGAATTAGTGTTGGAGCCAGGACAGCCAGAGGTTCACAGATTCATCATAGAAGCCACAGTAGCCTAGAACTTTTCTTGACACCAGATTAATATTGAGATGTTAGCTCTTCACTGACCCTTGTGTTTGCTCAAAGAGGTACACCAGCTCCATCCTTAGCACATGTAGTAGCATCTTCTTCCATGTTCTTATACTGTTAAAGAAAACCACAGGCTCAAAATAGCATCACTCATAAGACTATACTTTCAGGGATCATTTCTATAGTTGGTTAAAATAGCATCACTTGTGTTAAAGCCCATGATGCCAAACCTAGATTTAATACCTGACCTAATTACTGTTTTTAACCTTTTCCTAGAAACACATTTTTAATCATCCAATCCAGAATTTTCTGGTTAACATTACTGAGGCAATCTGTCATATGGGCAGTCCTCATCCTCCACAGAAAGAAGAGGCAATCTGAATAATAAAAACCCTTGTTCATTCACCCCCAGAAGATTTCCTGGTCTGAAAATAATCCTTCCTTTTGTTAACAGCTCCCTTGTGCTACCCTTCTTTCTATAAAAGCCTTCCATTTTGTACCACCTCTTGGTGAGCCCTTCTCCTTGCCAAACGGGATGCTGTTTAATGAATGAATTGCTTAATTAAGCCAATTAGATCTTCAATTTTACTGTTAATTTTTTTAAAAAAACAATGCTTATAGCCATGTTCTGGAAAGCTATCATAACAACATGTAAATTTATGAAGACTGGGAAGTGAATGGTACCCCCAGGAGTTATGCAAAGCACAACTATAAGCAAAGGCATTGCCTCATATCTGTAGTGGGAAATAGAGTATATTGAATAGTCTGGTTTTATAAAGGAAATGGAATTCTGAAGTTCCCAAAGACATGTAGGTAGGCAAACGTGAAAGGAAAATTAGAACCTAAACCAGATTTCTTCTTAAAAAGGCTGTATTTGGATTTTAGGGTGTGCCTAAGTTGAACACCCAAGTTGATGTATTTGCCTCTGTTTCTGATTCAGCACCTACTGGACTGTGATACGCACAGATGAAGGCGCCCTGTCGGTCTTAGTTTATCATTATTCAACTGAAAAGGAGCTTATTTTCTAAATAATGTCCTGTTGAAAGCAGTGATTGAACATTTTCAGCTTAAAGACTTGTCAACATTTCCAAAGTAGAATAGAATAAAAAACTAAGTTTTCTTTCAATATATTTTGACCCTATTTTAGCACTAACAGTGTTATCATCAGTGATTGTAAAACTGTGATTGATCAAGAGCTACTAGAGCTAGACCACTGAGCTAGGCCTTATAAACAGCCTCTTATATCTTGTATCTGTTCCCTCATTTAACTCTTACAACTTTGAGGAGTGGGTACCATTCTCTCCATGTTCGTAATGAAGAAATGGAGAGTCAGAAAGATAATATTCCAATGTCACAATGCAAGTAGTAGATTTAGTGTTGGAACCCAGATTTGTCCCTCTTCAAAGCTCTTTTTACTATACCCCTTTCTTTCATTTTATTCTTATCTTGATGGTAATATTTCAGCTTTGTGATAGAGTTTGCATGTATTACTTACAACAGGTATACTACATCTTCTCAGCCTGTTGGTGTAAGATAATTAATGTTTATTCACTAGACACCCTGATATTACATGATGAAGCATATATGGGGGAGATGCTGCCGGTGAAATGTTGGAGAGGTGTGTGTGAGTGTAGTAGGTGGGTTGTTTAGTGTCCCATCAAGAAATATTCTAATTGGTAATCTGTGCAGCCAGCTTGAAGAATTAATCACAGACTTCTGTGGTCACCTCATCCTGACCACATCAGTGGTTTCCATGACTACTGCTGGAGCAGTCACTGAATCACGACAGCATTGGTGGTCCTGCACAGCCTGAGCTGAACCGCCATCTTTCATTTTCCCATCTCACAAGCTGTCTGGTCCATCCAAATTGGAATTGCTCCAACGTACTAGACTAGCTTGCCTCTGAGCCTTTCATGGTGCTGTCCCCAGAATATTCTTATCCACTCTCCTGGTCCACAGATGGCCTCTTGAAGTTCTTCCCCTCCACACCCTATGTAGAGGTGCTGCCTTCTCCATCAAGTCTTGCTCAGTGCTGCCTTCTCCATCAAGTCTTGCTCAGTCTCTCCATGGGAAATTAATCTTGACTTTCTGTGCCCTGGGGGAGCCTTAAAACTTGGTTTTAGCATTAAATTTTCTGCCTTGTGTTGTTGTAGTTTCTGATTATTTTATTTTTTCCCCAACTAGATTATAAAATCTTTGAAGTTAACAATCCTCTGTCACCAAAGTCTATATCTTGGTGGTATTCAATCAGGAACTTTGAATGCATCTGGATCTTACTTTTTGTGTGTTGAATCAAAATTCGTTGTGTCTGCTCTAGAGCCTGCCCACATAAACATTTGCATGCATATCCCTGTAACTATGGTACAAAATCTTCCTTTATGCATGTGCAAACTTGTTTGGATTTTGGAACTTCAGAGCTCTGACTTTTTAAATTCAAGGCAGAAAATTAAAATCTCAGTTGAATAGCCTTTCTCTCAAATTCTAATTTTGTTCTGAATTACTGTAGTTTTTGGATTTTGATCTGCCTAAAATACCTTTACAAGGGTAAGTTTATCCAGCAGAACTGAGCTTCTCATTTTGTTACAAATCTCTACTCACCTTCATTAAAGTGTTAATACAAATAGAAGTCCCTTTATTTTGATCTTTAAAAGTTGTGAAAATTGCCATATTTTATGGAAACCTCCTGAAGATGTTAGCCTGAGAAACACAAAAGAATAAATCGGAAACAGGCTGGTAGTATTTGAAGGATATATAGTTCGCTGGTTACAAGACAGTGAACTTTTGAGAGACTAAATATGACTTTGAATGTAATGTGCTATATAAACTATTTTAAAGATTATTTATTTATTTATTTTTAAAAAGAGAGGATGGGAAGGAGAAAGAGAGGGAAAGAAGCATCAATGTGTGGTTGTCTCTCACACTCCCCTTACTGGGATGCAGCCTGCAACCCAGACATGTGCCCTGACTAGGAATCAAACCAGTGACCCTATGGTTGGTTCACAGGTCCACACTCAGTCCATTGAGCTATACCAGCCAGGGCTATGTAAACATTCTTAATGTCACACCGTATCATCAGTGTTGTCCTTTGAACTTTTTATTTTGAAGTAATTATAGATACATAGAAATTTACAAAATAGCAGAGGTCTCAAGTACCCTTCACCCAAAGCTTATGTCCTACATTATCATATAATTATAGTATAATATCAAAACCAGGACATTGGTAAAATATGTGTCTCATTTTATCATAGGTGCAGATTTGTATAACCACTACTAAAATCAGGATACAGAACTCCCATTACCACAAAGATCTTCCTTTATAGTCCTACCTCCCATGTACAAATATGTCTAACTCTTGGCAACCATTGATCCATTCTCCATGTCTGTAATTTTGTCATTTTAGAAATGTTACAGCAATAGAATCATACAGTATGTGTCACTTTGTGGTCGGCTTTATTCTGTCAGCATAATGCCCTGTAGAGCCATTCCTGTGTCAACAGTGTGTTCCTTTTTGTTGCTGATGAGCATTACTTTTGTTTTCTAAATAATGTTGTTTTTGAACTCCTTGAACTTGACCTTATCTGAGAAGCACTTTATCTGCCCTTCCATTCTAACTGATAGCTTTGCTGGATATAGTAATCTTGGATGTAGGTCCTTGCCTTTCATGACTTTTATTATATGAAATGTTAAAGGGATTTATTGAAGAAAAAGAAGATAAAAAATAGGAACAGTAAAAATGACAGCAAACTCACAGTTATTAACAACCACACCTAAAACAAAAACAAAAGCAAACTAAGCAAACAACTAGAACAGGAACAGAACCAGAGAAATGGAGATCACATGGAGGGTTATCAACAGGGGAGTGAGAGGGGGAGAGAGGGGGGAAAGGTACAGAGAATAAGTAGCATAAATGGTAGGTAGAAAATAGACAGGGGGAGGGTAAGAATAGTGTAGGAAATGTAGAAGCCAAAGTACTTAAATGTATGACCCATGGACATGAACTATAGGGGGGGAATGTGGGAGGGAGGGGGTGGGCAGGATGGAGTTGAATGAAGGGGGGGAAATGAGACAACTGTAATAGCATAATCAATAAATACATTTAAAAAAATAATGTTTTTAATTTTTTATATCTCCTTAAAATTTTTTTTTGTTTTGGTTTGTTTTATTGTTTTGCTTATATAAAAAAAGGTTTTGTGTCTATTGTTCAGAATGGCAGAAGTTGTGAAATTCTAGAGTTCTGAAAACTAAGAATTGTAAATGCCTGGTGACCTCTAAACTATCTGACCCTGTCCTTATTCCAGCTGAGTTGAATTATTTACCCTTCTCCACCTGCAACCCATGGAAATGTCAGTCTCTGCGTTTGACTGAAGCCTCCATAGGAAGCATCTGTGAAGCTTCCTGGAGGAGGTGGTTGTTGTCTTAGTTGTAAATCATCAACTTCTTGTGGGTTGAACTGAAGATGGTCAAAAGTAGATTCCCTCCCACGATCTTAGAATGTGGATTGCAAGGCAGGATTGGTCCCCGGGTCTGAAATCCGCTTGTTGCGAATGCTACACATTGGCCCTCCTAACTCCCCACTACTTAGGGCTCACTGTGTGGCAGGCATTGGACATACAGATGTGAACCAAACCTTTTCTTTTTACATTGAAGTTACATTCTAAAGAAAGAGATAAACACGTAAATAAAACATAATGCAGTGTCACATAATGATGGATTCTAAATGCAGAAATAAATAAACATGCAGTGTGGTGTACCATAAAATAACTGCGGGGCTGGGGATAGAGAGTGATGGTGTGTGTTAGGGAAGGGGAGGCTATTCTAGGTGAGCACAGAATATTTGCGCGTGTTTCAATACAGACCCGAGGCAAAGAGTCAGCCTTCTCTATATCTGGGGTCAAACCTACGAAACAGAGAGACATAGCAGGGTAGAGGGCTGAGGCAAGAATGAGCCTGGTATTCCTGGAAAAATGAGGCCTGGAACTCAGGAACTAAGGTAAAAATAGGTAGTGTTAGATCAAGGCTTTCATAGTCTAATTCCTGATGCATCACACAAGTTTACAGGAAGTTAAAGACTCTAAATTCTAAAATGTATTTATATGGCAATCTACCAACCTGACAAGTAAATCTCACCTTGAACAGACTACTTTGTGTGTGCATTGTGTGTGCGTGGGGTGGGGGGGACACCTTTAGAACCAGAGTTTGCCGCTCTAGAGTGGTATTTGCATCCCTGCTCCCAAGTACTTTCAGTTAATAGTGCACAAAATGCAAGAATAATTGGGGATAAGTTAATGGCATAGATTTAAGGCATTTACTTTAAGTAAAGATTTTAATCCTCTTAATTTAATGGAAAATTCATACCCTTCTCTTAACTCTAATAATATCTGTGTCTTACCTGGGGGCACGAGTGCACTTTCTCACATAAGATATGACGTCTATTAGTCGCATTATCTCCTCCTGTAGACTTTTTTTCAGGGCAAAGACTGAACCCTGAATATCTTTGTACCACCTATAGTTAAGTTCAGTTTCTTGAATTTAGGAAAGAGTTGGTGAATGTCTATTAAAGAGAAGTTAATACATTTAGGGATTTTTGTTTGTTTAAAAGATTTATAGAAAGATGACAAATTCACGGTGAAGTCAATGAGTACAAAGGGGACCGTGTGGACAGTGTGTAGGAAGGGCCTGCACGTATGAGGGAGTGTGGTAGAGGAGGGGCAAGGCAGGGAGGGCAGTCCTAGAAGACAAATAAGGCCACCTAACAATTTTCCTGACAACCCAGTCATGTTAGAGCACAGAAATCTCATTACAGAACTATTTAAATGATTATCAAAACAAGATTTGACATGCATCTCTTTTCTCTGACTATCCCTTGGCCCTCTCAAAATGTTGATGCAAGAAATTAAAGTCATTTTGAAATCGAAACACTTGGCCTCTCCATTACCTACTTCTTCTGTGAGTGCCTCAAACACAACACGGGCTCTTGGAAACAACCAAGAGCTCTTGAATTAGCAAGGGTTATATGTGCTCATATGTAACTGTAGTTTTCACAGCAGGAAAAGGAACCCAAAGGGAGTGACAGAACAGGAATTCCCCTTGCTGTAGCTTCTGTACTTTCCAAATGCCACAGACTTGAGTTATAAGTAACACAACATTATCTGCCATAAAAGCCCCGGGTGGCTGGCCATTCTGTCCTTGTCTGTGAGTTACTGGTTCTGTGGAAAGAGGGTTACAGGGTCCTGTCCCCTTGGTGCCTTGAGCAATCTGGTATCACTGGTGGGAGAGCAAATTCAACCATTAATGGGTTCCGTCTTCATTGCAAAACAAGGGAATGCATTGGTGTGCCTCTCTCATCCTTATATTACAGATACTGGACTATTATACATTCTTCTTCTTTTCTTTTCCTCTCCTATTAGATTGTATGTTCTTAAGGACAAACAACATTTATGGAACATGTGACCACTTACAGTATATACATATGGAATTGACACTGGGTATATATATGCATAATTGAAATATGAAATTGCTTTCTCATATTAGGGGGAAAAGTAAAATTCAAAAATGTATTAAAACTGTTTTAAAAAACATTTCCAGATCCAGAATGTTTACATGGCCCAATATGAAGAGAAACTGAAGAGAAAAGCACAGTCTATTATCTATGATGCTAATAGAAGAGCAGTGATTAATGAAGTATCTCTGGTGCAATGTGAGCAAAAAAGAAAAGTTACTGAAGATAAACTGAACAAGCTTCGTGTGAAACTGGCAGCAGTGTTGCAGAAACTTCAGCTGGTAAGTGATGAGATTTTAGTTGAGTAGTAGGGATATACGTTGTGGGAAGAGCACTTGGCTAGCTGCTTCTAACATCGTCATCCATTTACTGACCTCGGACAAGTCATTAACCTAGTCCTTACTTTCCCTGTGAGGATATTGAAACTGCAAATAAATGAACTTTGAGAAGTATATACTAGAACCTTTTTTAAAGGTCTATTCTTAACAAAATCAGAATCTTTGCTTGTACTGTTGGTATAGTGATTCCTCTCAAGTCTCCTCACTAGTATGTTTCCAGTAGGAAAATTTTTCAGAATTTTTTCAGATAGCAAACTATGTTATTTTTACCCTAATATATAAATAAAAATGGACTCTTCTAATCTTACAGGATAGATTGGAGAGGTCAGGAAATATCAGGTAAATTTGGATTATCGTCCATCTTGTTTGTTTGTGTATTTTAGTGCATAAAGAATTTGGCTTCTCTGAGATTGCGGTAGTGAGGAAAAGTTCGTCTTCTACCACAGCACACAGAAATGTTAGGTAAAATACATCAGAAATTAAAACATATATAGCCAAGACTGAAAAATCTTTCTGTAAATGCCAGAAGTAAATTGAGAAATCACCAGTGAGACTAGGAAGACACGGCATTTTCCTCAGAATAAACCCTCAGAATAAATCTGGGACAGAGACAGAGCTTTCCTGGGCCACGCAGGGTGAGAGGGAGGAGCCGAGTCTCCCCCCTGAGAGCCCTGACTGGAGGGCTGGAGGTTTGTCTTGCCCATGAAGGGGTTTGGGGAGAGACATGGGCTATGAAGCCAGACTACCTGGGTTTCAGCCCTGGCTTGTGAGCACTCCAGCTGATAGTCTATTCTTCCTTCAAAGAAATACATATTTTGGGTTCTCTGGGAGTTCTCTTATACTGACTACAAAATAAAAAGCAGAAAATATTTTTGTTTAATTGAAGTATATAGCCAAAAGAGAAGACCTTTCCTCTCCTTGGGTGGTCTAGACAACAGTCAAAATGTTTCAGTATTAAAATATAAAGGGACAATTAATGCTGTTTTCCAAAAGTGCTAATTATATTTGTGCTTCTATCACCAATAGTATATAAGCCTATTGTTCAAGTTTATTTATTGCTGTAAAAGTGGGATATGAGTGGAGCTCCTTTTGGTTCTTGTGGCTGTAAAGGGTGGGAAATATTTTTATGTGTAAAAGGTCTAATACAAAGCCTGGCATATGGTAAACTTTCAGTGGTAATAGTTGTTTCACTAACAAGAAAAACGAGAGAGACCTATATCATATCAAATTCTATATCATAGAACTTGAATATCACTCTTTATGAGAAAATTTCATAAAAATTGTTGGTCTCAGAATAGCAAATTTATGTTTTGCTAGGAAAAGATGAAAGCATAATAATTTGTTCTCCCTTTTATGCCAAACTCCTGGCTCTACTCCAAAATAGTCAGTGTCATTATACTAATTTAATTTGCTTTATTCACAAAGTTTGGTAAGGAAGTGAAGGACTTTAGTCCGCAGAGTGTGAAATTCTCTGTCTAGTATCATTGGAGAGGTACTCAAAGGGTTCCTGTCCAAATATATGTACTCTCATTCCCCACTTAAAATTTCCATTTTTACTGTTTCCGATTGCCAGTGCAAATACAGTGGAATAGAGCAGAAACTTGAGGAGAGGTAGACCCAAAAGCAGATACAGCAGGCACATGAAGAGGCTGGGGACCCACCTGAAGTTCTAGGTGGAAGTTTAGTCTGCTATGTAGAGAGCATTGGCCAAAGGATTAGACTATTAGCTGAGAGCGGTCAGTGTCAGGAAGGATCAGTCAGCGTATTCCTAAGGGTCAGTGAGTATTTGGAAATGCAGGTGAATATCAATATTGTGGAAATCTGTCTTTAGAAACAGGGTCCTAGTCACAAAGCTGGGACATAAAATAATTCAGCCTCAATAGAGGACTGAAGAAATCTAGGATAGAGGGAACAAAGCAGAAGCATATTCAATTTAATGCTATTTAACAGATAAGGGATGGAGAAACTAGGATGATGGTGCCAGACATTTATAGGAAACAATAATAAAATTGGGGTTATTTCTGAAAGGTCCTTATTAAAAATTCTCTTTTCTATCAGTTCATTTGGGGAGGGGTTGATCCCATGGTTGGGCCTGAGGGATGTGAGATTTTGGTCAGTAAAGAAGGAGTGTTTGTCCAGCTGTTCATGAATCAAGAAGCCCAGGGAAGGGGAGCATGAAATTAACTCCGAGATCTGGGGGGAAAGAGAGAAAAGGGAGCAGAGGCAGGCAACAAGCCAAGCATTGCGGGGAAAAACGCTGCAGAGGGAAAAGGAGAAGCAGAGAAATCAGAATTTTCCTACTCACCTGTTTAGCCTGTGAAGCTACAGATTCATGAATTTTTAAAATGGGATATGAGCAGCTATCACAGAAAGATGAGATGAGGCTGGAGGAGGGCTTTAAGAATATGACAAAGAATTAGATAGAAGGAAAATAAAAGTTAAATTAACCTCCTCTGAAGAAGAAAAAATGATCCAACTCTTTAACCACTTGCAAGCATAAAATGAGATTAAGTGTGAAAACATTTTAAAAGGTGAAAGTCATTCTTGAAATGCAAGGTGGGTTGTGTTGCTCCACGAATCATAGAGAAGACTGTTCAGAGGCCAGCGAGCTCACAGGAATGAACACTGCAGCCTGTTCCCCTGCTGTGGCTGTGACTGTTGCTTTGCTTTGGCAGGGAGGACCAGGAGGAGACCTGGAACTGATTGACTGTTATTTAGAAGCTTTGCTGAAAGAAGATAATCTCCTTTTGGGGAACACTTCAGATAGAGGAACTGCAGAACGGAACATAGTCTCCCTTTAGAGAAAAAATGAAAGTTCTTCTCAAAACTAACAGAAAAGACATTTCCCTTTTCTGAAAACCTAATAAGAAAAAGGAATATTCTTTCAAAAAATATTTCCCCTTGTACTTGTTATTGTGAAGTTCATCCTGTTTAATACTAAGAAAATGGCATACTTTGGGAATGGAGAGTGATTTACAATTTGTGTATTTCCCAGTCCTCTTCCCTAACTCTTCCTGTTCTTTCAGAAACTTTTTCTTGAGTTCTGTAATTTCCATGTGAGCAACGAGGAAAGATGGAAAGGTCACTTAGTGTTAAATTTTAGTTTTACTTAAAAGACTGGAAAACAGTGCTATAAAGCAGTTTATTGTAAGAACTGGAAAACAGTGCTTTTCAAAATCAGTATCAGAGGACTACAGAGTTACCTTCTTCTAAAGTGTGTGTTGAAAAAGACAGTTCTGCTCTTTCTCCACTGCAGCCAATACTCATAAAACAGAAAATAACAAATCCTTAAAAAACTTTGAGCCGTAGTATGTGTGGTAATTTTCTTACTCAGTTGTAGTAAAAGAGCAAGTCTAAATATGATGTGAACACACATTACACCTATGTTAAGAATTGTGTTTTTAGATATTCTTGGATATCTGTTTTTTTATGTGTTTGTTTAGAAATGTCTGTAACTTTGGAGAAAACAATAAACATTTAATATGTTTTTGTGGAATTGTGTAATTTTAATTTCATGTACATGCACATAGTATAAAGTTCAGAACTTGTGAAGTGGAATAGGGTGCAAAGTCTGTACCCCATGCTTACCCACTTAATTACTCCTCTCAAATGGCATGCTTTTGCCAATTACTTGTGAATCCATCCAGGTACAATCAATACACATAAAACCATATAATTTTTACATAGATATATGTAATGATTATATGTAATACAACCAAAAGATGTAGCTTTTCCACTTAATAGATTTTCAAGACCATTCCATATCAGGACCCATATGTATAGAGGTCTCTCATTATCTTTATTCCATTCCATGGACATACCAGCATTTATTTAACTCTTGTCTTATCGAGGGATATTTACATTTTTCCCATTCTTTTGGATTTATGTGCATACAATAGTAAATATTCTTTTAAATATGTTCATTTCATATAGGTGCAATTATATCTGTTAAATAAATCTCAGAAGATAAGTTACTGGATCAAAGGGTATGTACATTTTATTATTAATAGATATTGCCTATAGTAGTTCATAAAAATTTTATTAACATACATTCCCACATCAATGTTTCCTCAGGCCTTTACTACCCAGCAAATTATCAATCTCCCTAATCTTGCTGATGAAATAGATAAAAAGTGTATAACCTTGTAGCTGTAATGTATATTTCCTATGAATAAGGTTGAGAATCTTTAATGTTTAAAATCCATTTGAATTTTTAAATTTAGCTTTTGTTCATTTTCTATTGGGTACTATTCTCTTACTAGCCAATAGAATTATTTTCTAGAATTATAGGAATTATTTTCATATGAAGGAAATTATATTTTTTATATTATACATATGACAGATATTTTATCATAATTTTTTTTATTTAAAAAGTTTTATGGTGGTTTTAGCCATATAAGATTTTTAAAAATTTTGCTTTAGTTTGCTGTTGTTTATGGCTTCTGGGCTTAGTAGTAATAGTTAGAGAGGACTTTGCAATGCAAAAAGTATAAAGAAATTTTGCTTTATCTTCTTACAATGATTTTTATAATAATGACATTGTTGAATCTCTGATTCATCTAGAATTTATTTTGGTGTAAAGAGCACATTAAAAATCCAACTTTGTGTGGTTTCCAGGTAGTCACATATTGTCTCAGAATTATTAATTAAATATTCAATCTTTCCCCCTACCGATCTGCAAACCACCTTTATTGCATTGTAAATTCCTATTCATATTTGGACCGAGTTCTAATACATACATTTCATCATTTTTCATTGATTGTCCCTTCTATTCTGGTATCAGGCCCCTATTGTTTTGGCAGGGCTAGTCACTAATTTTATTTTTCAGAGTTTCCCTGTGTGTCCTTGCATGTTTAATTCTCACTCAAACTTAGAGTTAGCTTTTTTAGTCACCACTCACCCTCAAATTTTATTTGTACTTTGTTGGGTTTGTGGTGATACAAGATTAAGGTAAAGAGAATTGCCTTTTGTTATTATCATTTCTTCCTACCCAAGACCAAACAAAATATGCCTTTCTATATGCTCAAGTTTTCATGACTACTGTAAATTGTGCTGCTATGAACAATGGGGTACATATGTTCTTTTGAATTGGTGTTTCAGGATTCTTAGGGTATAATCCCAGTAGTGGAATTGCCAGGTCAAAAGGCAGTTCCATTTTTAGTTTTCTGAGGAAATTCCATGCTGTTTTTTGCAGTGGCTGCACCAGTCTGCATTCCCACCAACAGTGCACTAGGGTTCCCTTTTCTCCACATCCTCGCCAGCACTTGTTGATCGTTGATTTGTTTTGATGGCTGTTCTGACCGGTGTGAAGTGATCTCACCTATAAGCAGAACCTGGTCAACAAAACAAACAAGGAAGCAAAATATAAACAGAGACATTGAAATAAAGAACCAAGTGACAGTAACCAGAGGGTCGGGGGGAGAGGTATAATGGGAAAATAGGGGCAGGGTTGTCAAGGAACATGTATAAAGGACACAGGGACAAAGCCAAAGGGGGTAGGATGGAGGGTGGGAGGAAGGGATAAGTAGGACAGAGGGAAGAGGAGGGGAGAAAATGGAGACCACTGTACTTGAAAAACAATTTAAAGAAAAGTTTCCATTGGTGCTCTATATTAGCATTTAAAATATTTCTTCAAACATGGACAAAATCGGGGGGGATGGTGGGGGTGGGGGAGGGAGGTGGGTTCAGCTGGGGTGGGGGGGAGGGAAGGGGAGAAAAGGCATACAACTGTAATTGAATAACAATAAAAAATAATAAATTTTAAAAAAAGAAAAAAATATTTCTTCAAATACATCTTGCACATTATAGTTATATTTATTGTAACTAATTAGATTTATGCTTTGACCTATCGTAAATAAAGAGCCTTTTCCCATTTTTTTCTCTTTGTCTTATAACTTGTTCGGTATATAACAAAACTCCTGACTTTTAGATATCGATATTGTATCCAATATAAGAATTCTCATGCTATTTGTAATAGTGTAAAAGGTTTTTCCTGTATCAACAAGTCATCATTATGCAGGGTTTTTTTAAGTGTGATTTCTGGATCTCACGCCCTTGTATCCTTGCCCTACCCAAAGTTTTTCTTTCACAAGGGATTGTCTTGATCCCTTGAAAACTTTCATTACCTTTCTCTTCCATCAGCACTGTCCTTCCTTTAATCTAAAAATTGGCGATTAATAACTGTTAATGGTGATAAGAAGTCAGTGCCTCAGAGCGTCCTTCTGGCAGACATTTAGAAGGAGTCTGAAGAGGGAGTCCCCAGATGATGGCTTTTGAAGATTCTAAAAGGGTATTCTTCATATTTCCTGACTGATTAGTCCCCAGGCTGAGTCCTCATTATCTCGTCTACTCTCGTGATTGTAAGTAATGCTACCAAACGAATGGGTTCCAAATCTCCATGACCTTATTGAGCACTTGTTATATAATGATAATTGTGAAATTAAAATATTTTATTGAAAATCTACAGTGGCGTGTTTGAAACAAAATTCATTGTATTCACCCCCACCATCCCTATTTCCTGTCACGACAGTTCCATTAAGGGCCCACGGGCTCCAGTTCTTGAGGAATCTGGGTTTTAAGCAGTTAATCAGGACTAGGGAATGGGGACAAAGGCAGAGACCAGACTTATGAACTGAGTCAGTATGGGAATCAGGGGGAAAATGGAGTAAGGTTAGAAGACAAGCACACTTAGAACCCAATGACCCTGAGTAGAAACAATACAATTTTCTTACTCCTAAGCTGGCTGGTTATGAGATGGCTTGAGGAGCACGTGGACAATTCCTTTATATTACTGGGGCATAGATACAGTTCTTAGGTCCATTCACTCAGTTCTCAAGTCGGTTGTGATTGCCTTAGATCAGCTGTGAACTGGAGTGGAGTAGAACTAGCAGGCATGGGTAGATGCAGACTGGAGAGACTAGAGAACAGCTAGGAAAAAAACAGGAACAATGCTTGAGAATACAGTCCAATATGTTCTTTTATCTACAAACCACACTTTTCTGCCTATTACATCTACAACTCTTTTTACTACAAACAATAACAGTTATCTCTTACCATTTCCCTCTCCTATACATAGACTTTCTTTTATTTTAACAATACTCAGGATGCACATTTTCCCCATGGTTTTAAAAAATGTTTTCATCTAAATTTATCTTCCCAGTATTTAGGTGTGAAAAGGCAAATACTCTTGCTACTGTTTTGTGGATGTGGAAACAGACTGGAGAACATAAGTAATGTTACAGTGTAGTTAATAAGCGGCAGGCAAAGCCTAGAACTCAGGCCCCCCGCTTGTAACTCCAAGTTCTTTCATCAGACTCCACTGTGTCAGTCCGTAATGCGGGCAGAATTTATCACTAACAATACAGCAAGGATTACACTCTAAATTATTGCCTCTGCTCTTCACAGGAAACTGTGTCTCTAAATAGCAAGTTAGCACAATCCCATCAGGTAGCAGTAAATGACCTAGTCTTAAAACTACGGTTGAGTTAATCTCACTGGCTTTCTATTCTTATTTAGTCTCTAGCTGTAAGAGGTTTAGAGTAGCTTTCTAAGGGCATATGTTAGCCTCAAGTTTTAGTGAAGAGCGAGGGACTAAATACGGACAGACCCTATATGAAAACAACCTGAGAAAAAGCTGTCGACTGGGTCCCAGTGGGCAATAGTAAATCTAGAGCTGATGGCCTGGCAGCAATTCCAGCTACAGAGACCTATGTGTGGTACAGAAAATTTATGATGGAATATCCATCTGGCCTGCAAACACTGCATGAATTTAAGACACTCTTGGGTCTGCATGGTCTGACTCAAAAGGCCAACCAACATGTTGATCAAGTCTATAATACCTTTGACATGAATAAGGTAAGAACTTTTCCTTTTCCTTTGGCTATGGTTGTCCATTTTGCCTTTTTTAAAATGTAAAATAAACTGAAGTAAAATGTGTGCATCCTACTGAATGGAGAGGTCTTCAGAGAACCCCCAGCTTGTAGGGAAGTGAGTTATTAAACACATTGAGCACTGACGGCGTGAAAATAATTGGGAACTAGCCTTTCTGCCCTTGGAAATGATCTGCATGTAGGGAGTTATTTTAAAACCAAATTAAATCTCGGCATGGAATTCAAATGCTATCATTTAAACAAATCTAATAAGTGCAGATTGATTTACAAAGACTGTTTTCAAAGTATTTAATGCAATGGTGACATTTTATGGGAAAGCATATTACAGAAATGTGCTTTTTAAAGTGTGATTACACCTAGATTGGCAGATAAAATCAGTGGAAATTAGCCACATGTTGTTCGTGCTCAAATCAAAAGTTGGAATGCCTCATAATACTTCTTTCTTCATATCTGACCAGTTTAGTTTGAGCAAAAAGCAAAACTACTTACAGTCTTAAATTCAGAGAAATTTTAGTTTCTAAACAATATCATTGAACTATTGTCCTAAATTTACTCATTCTTGAGGAGTTGTAGCACATTTAATTTTATGTCTCGAAAAAATATAAAGATAAGAAATATGAAATAGAAAAAATAAGACAAAAAAAGTAATCTGAAATTCCAGGCTAAAGTTCTTCCAGCCTGTTTTTCCTTGTGCATTTCAGTTATTTTACCTGTATTTTATCTGTGTATTTCAAAAGGTGCTGATGCCCTCCAGGGTAAAAGGCAAGGGGGGAATAACACTCATAGCAAAACAGATGGCATTGAAAAGCCATGCATGGTAATAGAGGAAAAAAAGGGACAATAAATTTAATATAATTAAAACAACTGCTGTCCCTTAGGATATATGGAATCTAGCACGGCCCTTTGAGCTCTTTTCCAAAGACAGAGAGCAGATGATTTAAAAGGAGTTAATAGCTAAGAACTGGGGAAAATTAAACCTGTGCAAAATTAATGGCTATTTTAATCCTTGAAGCAACCTGAGGAACAAATTTCTTTCAGGACATTATTATTTTTTGTTCTTTGTTATTAAACATGAATTACGCACTGCCCGTGTAGCATTTCTGTGTTTTCGTCATAAATTCTACTTAGTGTAGTTTCAAGTAAACATAGCTCAGGTATAGGAGACCGTTCTATGTGGCGTGGGCCCAGCTCCCACTCAGAAAGGCCAGTGGGGAGCAAGGTCCAGCACACAGGACCCACACCCACGGATAGGATCTCCCATAGGGAATCAGGCCTGAATTGTACCTAGGCTGCTATGAGGCTTGCTTTTGCTAAAACTCCCCCACCCTGAATTCAGGCAGCAAATGTTTACTGCATATCTTTAAAGTAACTTCCTAAAATCTATGCTAAACCTTCCAAGGACGGGTATAACCAGTTCAACCAGTTTTCCCTTTACATTTGCAAATATCCTTCCTCTTTTATGTAGTTAGCAACACCCTCTCCTTTGTTTTCTGTAACCGCCTAAAGTGAACCTGTGCATAGTAAGTAAGGATCATCCTCAATGTAATGGGCCCAGAAAAGCAATAATAGCCTGTCAAGGCAAGGGTCGGCAGCTCTCCTCTTGAGAGAGTGGCAGCGCCATCCCTTTTCCTCCACAGGACTCAATAGTCCATGTGAATTTGTCTTGTCTCAGCCACAACACACAGATCCCGCGGGCCGGGATCCACATCACTCAGGCCCTATAGAACTTAGATATCAGAAAATGAGAAAGATTCTGCTTCTGTTCTTAATTCTGAATTATGTTCTGGTCATGCTACAGACTGAAAGTGTCACACCAAATTCTAATATTCAAATCTAAACCCCAATGTGATTGTATTTGGAGGCGGAGTCTTTAGGAGGTGATTAGGTTATGAAGGCAGAGTCCTCATGAACGGGATTAGTGCTCTTATAGGGAGACCCGAGAGAGTTTTCTTACCCTATCCCCATGTGAAGACACAGTGGGGTGCCAGTTGTCAATGAACCAAGCCGTGGGCCCTCACCAGACAGGGAATCTACCTATTCCTTGATCTTGGACTTCCCAGCCTAAAAAACTAGTGTTTAAACTGCTCAGTCTATGGTATTTTTGTTATAGCAGCTGGAAGTGACTAAGACAGGATACTGTATGTGCATGTTGTGTGTTGCTCTCTTTGTCTTTACCTATGAGAGTGTCTCTCATGGCGTTCTCTTTCTCCCTCTGTCTCTCTCCCTGTCTCTCACTGTCATTCCCTGTTTCACTCTTCGTGTGGCTGCTGCTGCCCCACCGTGCCTCCTGTAAGCAGCCCAGTTTCACAGGAGAAGCCTGTTGTCCTAGACAACAGCTTCTCAGGCTCTGACAGTATCCTGAGAGGTTAGAAGATGAGCTGCCATCGAGTTTAATTATTCTCCAAAAGAGTCGATGTCATATTTCAAAACAGCGATTTTGTTGTTAGCTCAACATTTGTGAAAGCACCAACAAGTCCGTGGTTCGTGTGCTCAAGCAGGAGCACATGGAGAGCAGTGCTGGGAAGGAACAAGGAAGTGCTGTCAAAATGAAGCCAGCTGTCTGGGAGGCAGGGCCAGGCGATGTCCAAACAGGTAGCCTGTGGCATGTGCCATTGGAGTGAGAATCCTCTCAGTGACAGTTATGCAACGGCCAAGCCCTTCTCAGGAGCTTAATTTAAGTGACTTCGCAGCTCTGCCTGTGTTCATGATTTATCAGAGAGATTTGATGTTTGCTTAGGAAGCAAGTCCACCTAGGCAGCGATGACAAACAAATGCCATGAAAGGTATGGGGATTGTGACATAAAAATCAGGTCATAAAATGAGAAGGCTAATGATTGTTCACTAACAAGTGACTGTTAAAATGATATGCAATTATGCACAGGAAAAAAAAAAGCCATATACTTAATTAGATCAATAAAGCTGTCAGCTGTCCAGAATCCTGAAGGATTTACTCTTTCTGTGAAGTTCCTCTGTAGTTTTAACTACTGTGGACAGAAATCATTCTAAAATGTATTTCATACTTTACTGCCTCCTCAAAGTTCTGGAAAAATATTTTCTTGATAGTGCTCATTATTATGAACATTGGTGGTCACATTTATGGTACCATGAAGCACCCACGCCTACTGAATTTGCTGGGGCTAAGTTTCCTAATGTTAAAAATTCTAAAAATATGTGCTTTTATTGTGTTTTATTTTTATTGTTTTTCTTTTTCCCTGCTATCAAATGCACACTTCCCAACTTTCTCATTGTCATAGTACTATAAGCTTCTAACCTCTTTTTATTCTGCCATTTCTAACCTGGGTTTGGCTTGTACTCATGTTGACCAAAATTATTTGAATAGTGCATGAAGTAAACGTAAATAGTTTCTGAAGTTTAGAGTATAAAGTTTATGTCAATTCCATTGGCTAACCCCCGACCCTTTCAGGCTTCTCCTTGACACTCAGTAAATGTAGTTAATGATTTTGGAGTGCTTATAATGTCCATGACACTGTTTCAGGCACAGCACACAGGCAAATGCATTCAACATCACATGATTGTAAAATGTAATTATGGTAGTGGACATGATGTTGGCCCCTCTGAACAGCAGGGAAGGCTGTTAATTGACCGTGGCCTCAGGTGCATCACTTTGAGATCCATCACTGTGCTTGTGTCGCGTCCATGCCTGGGTTTAGATTACCACCAATGAATGAGTGCAGCAGAAATAATAAGGCCAGTTCATTCCTAAAAGACAGGGGACTCCTATGTCAGCTGACTTTGACTCAAGGATTCCCTTCAGGTTTTGTCCATAGCAGTAGGTTTAAGGAGAGTCTAGGACACTTCTGCCCAACCATTCCTCGCTTTCTTCTACGCAGTGGTCAGGGTAGCATTCTTGTCTGACATCTCCCCTAACATTTCCTGATTTTCTTCCTGTTTACTTCCACGTAGAATTTCTCCAAATAAATTTCTTAAATTGGGGTTAATAAGTCTAATAATATCCTATGAATAAGACTCACAGAAAAAGATCCCAGAGAAAATGTAAGATTATAACAAATCAAACCAGAAAAATGTCCCTGTGAGACACAAGGGCCCAGCACAATAAATAGAAAAGAATGAACCTTACAGCATATGATGAGACATTTTTAACAACAGGGATAAAGAGAAGATTCTAGTATCTTTAAAAAAGGGAGAAAATGAAAATCAAGATAACCTTGAACTCCTTAACACCTGTACAGGAGGCTAGAAGTACAGATACATGGAGAAGTGCTCCCAAAATTCCAAGAGGAAAAGTATCAAGCCAAATCCAATGTGAGAGAGAAAAAAGACATTTGAGGACTGAAAAATTTACTTCACACTTCTTATATTTTCTTTCTTAGGAAGCTGCTGGAGCATGTTCTCCAGTAAAATGAGTGACTCTATCAACAAAGAGGGAGACAGGGAATCCAGCATAGGAAAACAGATATGGGCACTCCAGGATCATGGAGAAGGACAGTCCAGACCAAATACCATGCAGAAAGCCCAACATGCTGCTAATCCAGATGGAAAAGAAGGAAGGGGACTCAGGGAAGACCAGAAAAAAATGACATTAATGGATTATCTACGCTGTTTGAGGATTTCAAAACAATACTAATTTATTAATTGATATTAACCAATCTAATGGTGCATTTGAGAAAGATTAAGGCCAAATGCAAGAAAAACTATTAAAATTTAAATGAAGCAACTTTAAATTTTTTATTATGAAAATTTTATACATATACAAAATTAGAATAACTCCCATCAATTCATCATCCATCTTCAAAAATTATCCAAATTTTGTCACTTTTGCTCCATCTGTCTTCTTACATTTTTTTCTGAAATTTTTTTATAAGGAAAAAACCACACAAACATGATTTCACCTGCAAGTACTTTATTATTCATATAATAAGGACACTTTTAAAAACATAACTACTATGCCATCATCATATATAACAAAGGTGACAGTAATTCCTTTTTTCAATTTTGGAAATACAATTTTTTATTTTAGTATAATTGGTATACAACATTATATTAGTTTCAGGTGTACAATATAGTGATTTGACATTTATATAGCTTACAGTGTTATCGCCATACTAACTCTAGCAATCATCTGTCACCATGCAAACTTACTATAATATTATTGACTACATTCCCCTTCAGAAGGTGACAATAATTTCCAATGTCATGTAATAGTCTATGGAGAAATTTTTCTGGTTGTCTCAAGCATATTTTTTCATTGTTTTGGTTTGTATATGGGTCCCAACAAAGTTCATATCCCCAATACATGGAAATTGATGATTATGGCTCTTGAGTCTATTTTCTTCTACTGTATAATAGATCCCTAAGCTCCCTACCTCCATTTTTGCCATTGATTTGCTAAGGAAAGTGAGTCATTGGTTCTGTACAATATCCTGCATTGTTGTGTCATTAACTGGCTTTCTATTCTTCATATTACCTGTAAACTGGTATTCAGCTATAGAAGCGTATATATATTCAAATTCATTTGTTTGGCAAGAATGCATCATAAGCACATAATTATTGGTTGTCTCATTTTTTATGGGTTGTCCATTATGTTCAGAAGATGTCAGCTGATCACAACAAGGCATGTAAAATAAGGAAGTCAATGATCTTGGTATACCAATGTGCAAAGCAGAGAACAAAATTTACCAGAGTCCTTAAAATGAAACTCTTGACTTTTAAATTAACTGAGAGTTGTGAGAGTATAGAGGAAAAACACTGGTGTGCTGGGAAATTTTTAACAACTAAGTCTATGGGGTTGGCAGGGAAGCCCAGGTAACATCTGCTGATTTCCATGTTGTTTCTGGTTATTGGTTCCTAAAATGCAGTGAAAGTGGACAGGTGCTGCACTATTCTCATCTAAGCATCCACATACTTCACCTGGAGATTGATGCAAGATGCCCAGTTCCTTGGAAACTACTTTCTGTGCTAGGCATGAACCTGCACTCTGAACTCTATACATACAGAGTACATGGAATTGAACTTCCTTCGACTCTGCTGAAGTCCAGGACACAGCATGGCTCTTCATTCTGCACTCTTTGCACTCCAGCCACACTGTTCTCTTCAACTAGATCTTCAGTTATGCTCTTCTCATCTGTCCTTTCTTTTTATTAAGAGCAAGTGGTGCATAAATTTATCCTCATGGTGTACAGCAGTGAAGAAATAATGAAGAATAAAAAATTCATCATTCCCCTTCAAACCCCTAATGCTTCCCCAGACCAGGCACCTAGGATGATGGCATATAGGAGGAGTTGAACGGATATTTACTGAGTAATTAAATAAAATAGAAGTGATAATTTTAGTATTCATATGTATATATGATTCATATATATACTATTCATATATATATATATGTATATATACACACACACACACACTTTTTCCTTTCCATTCCTCTCTCTCTCCCTCCATTTTTGTCTAATATTTATACCAATAATGTCCACTATGTCTTTAAAATTCTTACTAGTGCAAAATTGGAGTGATTATCTCAAGGGAAATTTTAAAATTTATTTATTATTTAAAAAGTTGTATTTTGTCAGGGCATCATTGGTTAATAGTTATATATGTTTCAAGTGTGCAATTCTATAACACATCATCTGTATACGATATTTCACATTCACCACTCAAAGTCAGGTCTCCTTCTGTCACCATGTGTTCCCCCTTACCTCTTCTACCTATTCCTACCCCCTTTTCCCTCTGCTCATCACCATACGGTTGTCTGTGTCTATGAGGGGTTTTTTTTTGGCTTAATCCCTTAACCTTTTTCACCCAGCCGCCCAATCCCCAGGCCCTCTAACAGCTGTCAGTCTGTTCTCTATGTCTATGAGTCTGTTTCTATTTTGTTTATTTGTTAATTTTGTTCATCAGATTCCACATATAAGTGAAATCACATGGTATTTGTTTTTCTATGACTGGCTTTTTTCACTTAGCATAATACTGTCTAGGTCCATCTCAGCTGTCACAAAAGGTAAGATCTCCCTCTTTTTTTATTGTGCAGTAGTATTCCATTGTGTAAATGCACCACAGCTTTTTTATCCACTCATGTACTGATGTGCACATGGGCTGTTTCCAAATGGCTATTGTAAATAATTCTGCAGTGAACATAGGGGTGCATATATTCTCTGGGATTAGTGTTTTGGGTTTCTTCAGATATAATCCCAGAAGTGGAGTTGCTGGGTCATAAGGCCAAGGTATTAATAGACGTCAGAGGAGCATCTGTCCACACTGAATTTGTTGAGACAGCATCACTTCTCATCTACTTCAGAATGGCTATCATCAATAAATCAACAAACAACAAGGGCTGGTGAGGATGTGGAGAAAGGGGAACTCTTTTGTACTGTTGGTGGGAATGCAGATTGGTGCAGCCCATGTGGAAAGCAGTATGGGGATATTTCAAACAATTAAAAGTGGATCTTCCTTTTGACCCAGTGATCTCACTTCTGGGAATATGAGGTGTGCCCAGAAAGTATCCATCCATGTAATGTGTAAAATAGAGATATTTATTAAAGAAGATACAAAAAACATTGTACATAGAACAATGATGCCTCAATCCCCTTCAAAGTAGGCACTTTGGGACCTCACATAGTTCTCTCAATCACCATCAGCTGCCCTGTTGTATTTTCCTGAATCTCACTGATGGTCCAAAATCTGTTCTCTCTCAAAAGTGATTTTAATTTTGGGAAGAGCCAGAAGCCACTCAGCACCAAATCTGGACTGTCAAGAAGCTGAGCCACATGGGTGATTTGAGGTTTTGTCAAAAAACTCTGTACAAGATGTGATACATGAGTGGGAATGTTGTTGTGATGAAGCTGCCCATCGCCAGTTGCCCATAGCTACAGCCTTCTGAATCATTTGAGTAGTTTCCATGAAAGGTTGTTCAAGCTTAATGCAAAATTTGATGCAGATTAGTTGGTCTACTAGCTCAATCATTTTGAATGGATGGCCACACACTATACATGCTCACTCAATGGCATCTACCACCCCCACTGACTAGTACAGTGAAATCATCATTGTTTACTCGTGAGCATTCCAGTCCACTCTCCTTGGCTGCCAGCTTACATCGATGTCACACAAACTGTTCTCCATGTATTAACAATGGCTGGACTTTTTTCTGACAGACCCCATGTATCCAAAGGAACCCAAAACACTAATTTGAAAGAAAATTAGCACTCCCATGTTCATGGTAGCGTTACGTACAATCACCAAGATATGGAAGCAGCCCAACTGTTCATCAGTAGAGAAGTGGATAAAACAACTATGGGACATTTACACAATAGAATACTATTTGGGTATAAAAAAAGAAGAAAATTTTGCTGTTTGCAACAGTATGAATGGACCTGAAGAATATTTTGCTAAGTGAAATAAACCAGTCAGAGAAAGAAAAATACCATATAATTTCACTCATATGTGGAATCTAATGAACAAACTGAACTAACAAGTGAAATTGAGAGAGGCTTATAGAGAGTCAGGCTGACAGTTATGGGGAGGGAAACTTAGAGGGTGGGGGACTGAGCAAAAAGGGCAAAGGACTCTTGGACATGGACAACAGTGAGGTGATTGCAGTGGGGATGGAGGTATAAAGGAACTAAATAGTAATGGGAAAAATACTCAATGTTCTACCACTTGGGAGATAGCCGACATACTCAAAATATCCACATCAATAACGTTGGTGAAAGTGAAAAATGTGTCTTTTATTTTATGGAAGAAACCATACAGACTTTTGAACAACCCAATACATCTAAACACTAGGATGAAACAAAACAGCCAAAGCAAATTTCCAGATTATTTAAATTAGCAGCCTCAAACAACTCCTGGGAATCAAGAGTGAGGGAATGGTGAGTGAATTACTGATACAAAAAGAAAAGTGAAGGTAAGTGGTAAACCATGGGATTTCACACATGATTACTATAGTATGTATGATAGTTTACCTATAAATATGTTCACAAATCAAATCAGAGCTGTAATGAATCATGAGCCCTTGCTATTTTTAGATGGGCCCTTTGGTGAATCTCTTGTCCTCATGGACACGGTGAAGGTGGCACCTGAGGAAGAGTAGGATGGCCAGGCTCCTGTCCCAGTTCTGACCTGTTGCTGTGTATAATCTTGGACAATGCTCATCACATATTCATGTTAAAGTCTTCACTTCTAGAACCCAGGCAAGACCTAGCCTGCCTACATTTCACTGAGCTCATGTAACAAAATAATGGAGGAGTAAACTTTGAAAAAATGTGCAATACAGTCCACAAAGGGACAGTATGTTTATCTGTAAAATGCAGATAGCTCTGACCTCAGCCCCCACAAATTTCAGAACAGTGAAGAGTAACTCTACTTTTTATCAAGTTCAAATTATATTTCCAAATGGAAAAGTGTTCTACAGGGGCAGGAGTTGCCTTCGTGCCATTTCTCATCTTTAATTGATCTGCATGCCTTAGACATTCATTTGTGCCCTTTGAGGCAATTGGTCCCTTGAAATGGTTGCTCATCTCAGAATGAAATTAATTCAATGGAAATCATTTTAGAGTTTTGACTGTCTTCTTGATGTAACTAGGGTATCTGCATGGGAGCTCCAGCTCTACTTGAAATTCACAAGTGGTCTTTGGTTATCTGGTTCCTTGGCTTCTCTTTGTGTCAGAGCCCTTAAAAATTGGAACAGGCACAGATTTATGTGATTTGAAGAGAAACTCATTTCTGTTTGCCTTTTACTGGTTTATGGATTGGAATTCTTTTCTTAATTCATGTGAAGTTTTTGTTATATATGTAGTGACCCTTTGCAGTATTTTTCATGAATACCTTCTCCACTTCTTTTTATATTTTGGTTTTTCATTACAAATAAGTTGATGAGCTTGAATTTTGTATATTTTATTTTTTAACTTCTGTTGCCTTAAGATGAACAAACTGGCCCTGGCTGGTGTGGCTCAGTGGATTGAATGCCACCAAAAGGTCGCCAGTTCGATTCCCAGGCAGGGCGTGTGCCTGTGTTGTGGATTAGGTCCGTAGTAGGGGGTGTGCGGGAGGCAACCACACATTGTTGTTTCTCTCTCTTTCTCCTTCCCTTACCCTCTGACTAAAAATAAATTTAAAAATCTTTAAAGAAAAAAGAACAAACTTGTCACCCTTTGAGAGCTCTAACATTGATTCTGTTTTTCACCCTTTGATATTTCTTAACATTTAATTAAAAGAAGTTTCTTGGGAAAAAAAAGTTGGAGTAGGCAACATGGCTTTTAACTTGCATCGTAATGACTGTTGTTCTTGAATCCCCTGGCTGCATCTAAGGCAGTATTGGACTGTCTGACCTACACGGTGACCACAATTACTGCTGCTACTCTTCAGGCACATTTACTGGAAACAAATGACCATCTCTTGGATTGTAAACCATTAGGTTGCAATCTCTTAAGGGTAAAGACCAAGGCTACTAACTTCACCACTGCCAGCATAGACGCTCTCAGGAAGCATTTCTTGGTGATAATAAAACATCTCGTATTTGTTTAGCACTTTAAAATTTACCAAACATTTTCATATTATATTATCAATTATTGCCATTTGGCTGAGCCTTTCACAGAATTTTACTCGTTAAGACTTCAGCTGTGCTTGCTGACATTCATTTAAACTTTAGCTGTTGTAACTCATATATTTTAACAAAATCTGTTGGAATTGTGCTTCTCAATTCTGGCTACATATTAGAAGCACCTGGAGGCATTATTAAAAATACCAATGGCTGGGTCTCCACCTCAGTCCAATTGAATCAAAGCGGTATTTTGTTTTGTTTGTTTTAAGCTGCCAGCTGGTTGGAATGTGCACCCAGATATGGACACTGCTGCCACACGAGAAAGACTATAGTCAAGGTGGCCGGAAAATGGGTTCCCGGCCCATTTCTGCCACCAAAGAGCTGTGTACTATGGATACATATAAAAAGGGGATTCTGGGTCCAAAACTGTAAAATCCAGATGCAGTTCCTCCCACTCTTTTTATTTATACTCATAGTAAAGGAACATGGCCTTGAAGCAAGTAATACATGGTATATTACTTGTATATGTATTTCACTATCTATTCTGCCATTTTCTACATCCTCTGTTCACCTCTTCTATTCATTAAAGAACAAGGACCTGGGCTCTTTCATGGAAAATGCAACACCCTTAAGAGATAGGTTGCTTGAATTAGGGGGAGGTTAGATTTTATTTTATCTGTTGCAATGTCAGTGTAGGGGTACTGGTATTCATAAGAGGAAACCTGCATTGCCCACCTGAGGAAGTTCATTGCAAAAGGCTGCCATTGTTACAGTCCTGGGTGGGTCTTCCATAATTAGCCCATTCAGAAATGATCAAGCTCAGACAAGGTCTTGCTCCCACAAAAGCACATGAGACTGGCTTCTAGTTCACAATGGGTCGGATAGCTGCCAAGCTGGCTACATTCTGGGGGCAGATGGTCAGGGCTTCCTGATATATACAGGAAACATATTAATGACCAAGGGCTTGTTTGGTAAATATTATATCCCAGAAGCCTTGATTTTGTACAGTCATGGTTAAGTCAAGAAACAGCTGTGTCTGATCTGCATAAGATCACAGTAGAGAACCAATTTACCAAGCCAGAGTAAATTTCTCATCTCACAGAGGGGGGTCTCTCCTCAGGATCCAGCAATTCGTGGCTGATAGAGAGTCTGTGTTCATTGCTGTTATAAGTCCCTATAGGTGAATGGGCTAGGTCATATATGCTGAACATAACATTTCCCTTACAGATTTTTAAAATTTACAAAAATACTTAAAAAGTATTCACATGTTTTTCATGATAGAGGTGGCCCTTACATTACCTACTTTTATTGCAGTTCCTAAAATGCAAATTAAATATCACCAACAATTGTTGATCAATCCTATAATGTGCTTACACCAGCTCTCTGGGTTTCCTTACTTCTGACCATCTGAGTAACCATTTCAAACAGACATTTCATTTATTATGTTGCTACCAATCTACCACAGCTGGTAAAATGTCAATGAAAAGTGTTACATGTGAAAAAAAAACGAAATATCTAAATGTCTTCAGGTTAGGTGCTGGACAATTCATGAATTTTTCACAGATGATGTTTGCAGAAAGTTAATGCTGTGGGGGAAAATGGTGTTCATTTGGACTATAGTTTCGTGGATTTTCATTAGATTTGAATTGTTTGTTTCCCGAATAAGAGGGCACACTAGAACAAATCAGGTTTTGTCACTAGTTGCTATAATGATCCTCTCTATTTCTGTGGTCTCAGTGTCACGGGCCCCGTATGGTGTGGTTCTTGGTCAGTACTGTGCAGGGTCTCGCTAGGTCTAAATGAGCTCATGGGTATGAAGTCCAGTGCCTCGCACATACGTACAGCAAGTACTACCTTAACACCAACAGTTGTCACTGTCACCATAAAAATTGTAATTGTTACCATTAATAATCCAGTCTATTTCTCATCTGCCAAATGAAAGGATGTTTCCAGACCTAAATCGTATGACATGAATCAATGAAATGAGAAACCAAGTTACCCTAGTGACATTACCCAATTTATAAATTCATTGGACAAAACCCCAAAGCAGATCTCTGTTTCTTGGGGTCACTCAGGCAAGCTCAGAGAGAGTGAGGGCAGAGCACATTGGATATATTGGGTGATATCTGTAGTGAGATTTTACCCAGGGATTTTACAGGGTTGGGGAAATGGAGGGATTTCTCAGGGCCATAATGTAGGCGTGAGGCCCTGAAGGTGGGAAAATGCTGAACTGAAGCAAGAACCAGCTGCACAGCAAAGGAGGGCTCAGATTCCTAGCCAAGAGCATGGGTGAAGACAGAAAACAGGATCAGCAAAAGCAGGACCTTTGTGTATTCTTCAGGTCCCAGAGGGGCAGGTGGGTAAATTTCCTGGGAAAACTGTAGGCAGGAAGAGACTGTTGTCTGTGGGGTGGAAGAGGAGCTAAGGATTTCAAAATGGATGGAAGAAATGTTCACCAGAGACACCAGGGAGCAGCAGAGGGCAAGGGGAGAATGAAAATCGTGCTTCCCGCTGTGCCAGAAAGCTCTGAGGGGCGGGTGAGGTGGGGCCTGGAAGTGGTAGCCGAGAGCCCTTTGTGCTCACAAGTCTCCCTGAGGCTAAGCAGCTTAGAGCAGACAGGCCAGCTCTGCTTGGGCTGCATCAGATATGGAGGCAGCACAAGCTCCAACACTCAGACATTCAAAGTTACTTTACTTTATGCAGCTGTGTTACCAAATGATTCACACATAGGAATCCAGAACAACAGGCTGCATTGAACATGTCCCATCTACTCGAGTCTATGGCACCTCTTCCAGAAAGACAATTCAATTGTAACGAGTTTGGGGACAATATTGGGTGGTACGAATAACAAAAGCCTTAGGATAAGGCTGACTGGGTTTAAATCCTGGATTTTCCCTAGTTCTGTTACATTAACTAGTTTATTTAACTTCTCTGGCAATCAGTTCTCTCTTCTGTAAAATAAGAATAATAAGGCCACCTGTAAGGCTGCTGTAAGAATTGCAGATAATGCGTGAAACGTGACAGCATGGTGCCTGGAACATGGGCTTTATTCCCTTTTTAAAATATAAACAGTAGCTCTTTAGTAATAAATAATCAAACAGTTATTTTCATGTGCATGCAAGCTTTATAATTCAACTTTCTACCTGCATTTCAAATTTAAAATGTCCCGAAAATACCTGATTTGTGGCAGGTGGTGAACATTGCCCGGAGGCCACAAATGTCACCTATGGATTTTCTGCTGGACGGCAGCGCTACAGGAGCCTGTTTTCCTCAGTTTTGTGCCTTGTTTTCCTCAGTTTTATTATTTTAGACTTCTAAAGTTTTATCTCCTTAATGGTGGAAAGCAAAAAACTTATGTTTTTATTTTTATACTGTCTTTATAGATGTAAAAAGCATGTTTTATCATTTTCACAGGTTTTAGAGAACACCCATGAGAAGCTTAAATTTGAAGTCTCCAGATATATTTTTTTCTCTTTCCTTGTTTTAAACCCTTTCTATTAAATGACTTATATTAATGGACCCAAACTCCCTAAGGAGCCTGAGAAACTATAATGATTCCATGTTTTGACCCTCATTTTAACTCTTCCTATAAACCACTCCATCCTCAGAACATAATGTATGAATCTACAAACATGTTGGAATTAAAGTTATTTTGTGTGCATTCTCCCAAACTCTTCTTTCCTGAGGCTCACTGGAATAGCTTTGTGTGTGCCCAATGGGCAACCTTCCCTCAACCTCTAAAGAGGATCCAGCCATTGCCAAACTGGCTTTTTGGGATTCTGTGATCCAGAATTTTAAGGAAAATTGGTGGAGTGAGAGGGTGAAATGTTCTCATCTAGGCTGGCAGTGAAGGAACAGGGCAATGGTGATTGGTGAAGACTGAGGAGCAGGGGGTATGTGAAAGAGCAGACGGGACAGGGAGGGGGTGTTGGGAAGAAATCCATAAATTTTGTGCAACTCATGTTTGTTCCAGATATGATAGTAAAGACTTGCTGTTATTTTGAAGTTAATTTTTGATTGCTGGACTGCATTTGTATGACTATGTCAGTAATCTGTGACTGAACCATGTGGGTCATATTTTTTCTAATTAGTCTTATAATGTTACATAACTTCATGTAAAAGTCAGTCACAGTTACAATAGCCACATGGAGAGAAGGCCAGATGATTGCCCTGCCTGCAAAGAATGACAGCTATAAGAAAAACAGCTGAGGTCCATGGTTTCCAAGTCTTGGCATACATAAGACTCACCTGGGGAGCACTGAAAAGTACAAACTCTTAGACCCCCATCCCAAGGAGTTTTGACACTGTTTTTAGGTGTTGGGGTTTAGGAATCTGCATGTTTCATTGTCTGCACATGATTCTAATGCAGGGTGTTTATGAGCCGCGCCGTGATATCCCCAGACAGTTTGTGGGCCCTGGGACTCCTGGAGCTCAACTACAGAACTAGAAACATTCCAGTGTTCACTTGCACTGCCCCACAGATGAGCTTGGGGGCAGTCTCCGTTGCATCCTTCCTCGTCACATTTGCTGAGCCACCTCACTGTCTCTGTGACTCAGCCCCCACTCCCACCCTTGAAATCTGTAGATTACTAAACACAATCATTAATTGTTTTGATTTACAAGATAAGCATTTACCTAACCCCCTTTCCACCACCTACACAAGCTATTAAATCATATTCACTGGAGTCCTCTCACTAATGGAAATTTTTACAAAATCTTAACAGAAAGATTATTGGAAAGAAGAGTTGGCTGTGTATCATAAGGAGTAATTTGCTTGACTACATAACAAAATGCTGACATGAAAACAGGAAATGGTTTGCTTTCTGGTGCTTTTGAAGAGGCTACACTTTTCCAAGTGAAAGGTTTCCTTACCCATAATTAACTTTGGCTGTAGATTAAGCAGGTTGTCTATTTTGAAACCATAAAATACAAACATTTATGTTCATCTCCTGGGAGGGTTTGCCAAGGACTTTCAGAGCCTGGATTGGAAGGTGCGAGGGCCACCCACCCACTGTGCCTAGTCATAAATCCAAAAGTTCCAAAGGCAGCAGTGCTCTGTCTAGCCTGTTGCCATTCATCACGCAGGTGACACTGAAAACTGTGATCACTGATGCAGAACTTTTAAAATGAAACAAACCACCATGAAATATCAGGTGTTTATGGGAACCTTGGAGGATGAACTTTAAAACAAGCCAGCTCAGTCTCTGCAGGGAGGATGCTTCTGTGACCCTTTGGTAAACAAGCACAGTAAGTACCCAGGAAACAGTCGTATTGATTGGTCAGCTCTAGAGACACGGGGAGGGGAGCGACCTGGGAGCAGATGTGCCCGTGGTTGGATACTGTCCACCCAGGTTACATCCTCTGCACCTGCCAGTCCTGTTTCCGAAAATAATGGTCATGTCCTGCCAAATCTGGAGATACGATGTCTCGATGTCATCTCAAATAAATTTCAACTCCGTAAAAACGTATTTCCCTCATCTCAGCCGTAGCTCTGCTAGCGATTAATAAGGTGGTGGTAACAAACAATAGGAAAGGCAAATGGAGAAAAGGTAAAACCGTTTCACATTTTGTGCACTTGAGCAAACTTCCTGTAGGAGACTCATTCAACGAGACTCCAACCTGGTAGCAGAAGTCTTATTGCAGAAGAAGTACTAAAGTTATTGATGGGGTGAAGTTGCCTAAATTGTAAAATGTAAAACTCTAATACCCAGATATAATAAGATGATTTTTGTTATCTTCTTTTTATATATGTGATTTACTACAGAGGTAAAACTGAGATGATTTTTAAATATTTCTTTGTCTTCTTTTCTAATATATAATTTACTACAGAGGTGAAAGAGTCACAGTATGTAGAAAACGTAAAAATGTAATATATTTTGAAGATAATGCTATAGTGATTGGCACATTGGTTTCTAATATCCGAGATGTTGTAGCTACCTTTAAAAATAACCATTAACCAACCAGTTAGGCTCAGCTTCACATCCAGAACTACTGGTGACATCTCAGTTGCTCTTCTTATGGACTTGGTGGAACTAGACACAAAACCTTGAGACGCAAGACAAACACATATAACTTTACAGACCAATAAGTCTAACGCTCTTCATTTCAAGGGGAGGGGGTACTTTATGTCACATCTTGACATTCAAAATATTCCAAAGGGAATGCAACTGACAGCGTGTCTTGGGCTGGATATGCTACCATCGGCATCTGAACTCACGAAAAAATAGCAGAGTGAATCACCCAGCTGGAGCTGGCCACCTTTCTTAAAATAGTTGAGCATTTGGCAGAGCAAACTTTGAAGTGTATGGTTCTTAAGAATGACACAATTGTGTCTTTTTCAACTGAGAGTTTTACCAGTTTAAAATTGTAAAAAGATACTTAACTATATATTTAAATTTCCTTGTTTCTATACACATTACCTATACATTATTATTAATATTTAAAACTTTAAGTCTTTTTACGTTTTTATTGAAATTACTGGGGTGACATTGGTTAATAAAAATAAAAGGTTTTAAGTATACAGTTCCGAAATACATAACCTACATATTGTATTGTATGTTCATCACCCCAGGTCAAATCTCTTTCCGTCTCCACTTACTCCCCCTTTCCCCTCTCCTACCACCTGCCTTGTCCCTGGAAATCACCATGCTGTTGTCTGTGTCCCTTCACAGACAGCACCTTTTTCACAAAGCCCCCTGCCCCTTCTCCCCCGACAGCTGTCAGTCTGTTCTCTATCTATGAGTCTGTTTCTATTTTGTTTGTTTATTTTGTTCATTAGGTTCCACATATGAGTGAAATTATATGGCACTTTTCTTTCTCTGACTGGCTTATTTCACTTTGCATAGTGCTTTCCAGGTCCATCCATGCTGTCACAAAGGGTAAAATTTCCTTCTTTTTTATGGCCGAGTAGCATTCCATCATGTACCACAGATCTTTTCATCCACTCATCTACTGATGAGCACTCGGGCTGTTTCCAAATCTTGGTATTGTAAATAATGCTGCAGTGAATATAGGGGTGCATGTATTCTTTTGAATTAGTGTTCTGGGTTCCTTCAAATATACTCCCAGAAGATATTGCTGGGTCATAAGGCAGTTCCATTTTTAATTTTTTGAGATAACTCCATAATGCTTTCCACAGTGGCTGCATCAATCTTCCTTCTCACCAACAGTGCACACCAACACTTGTTGTTCATTGATTCATTGATTCTCGCCATTCTGAAAAGTATAAGGTGATATATCTCATTGTGTTTTTAATTTGCATTTCTCTGATGAGTAGTGACCTTGAGCATCTTCTACTGGCCATCTGTATGTCTCCCTGGAGAAGTGTCTGTTCAGGTCCTTTGCCCAATTTTAATTGGATTGTTTTCTTGGTGTTGAGTTTTATATGTTCTTTATAAATTTTGGATATTAACCCCTCATCAGATATATCATTAGTGAATATGTTCTTCCATTTGGCAGCTTGTCTTTTTATTTTGTTGATGGTTTCCTTTGCTGTGTAAAAACTTTTTAGATTGATGTAACCTGACCTATTTATTTATTTCTTTTGTTTCCTTTGCCTGAGAAGATACATCAGAAAAATATTGCCATAAGAAATGTCTGAGATTTTACTGACTACGTTTCCTTCTAGGATTTGTATGGTTTTGATTCTAACATTTAAGTCTTTTATTCATTTTGAGTTTATTCTAGTGCAAGGTCTAAGTTGGTGGTCTAGTTTCATTTTTTTTCATGTACCTGTCCAATTTTCCCCACACCATTTATTGAAAAGACTGTCTTTACTCCATCGTATGCACTTGCCTCCTTTGTCAAGTAATAGTAGACTGTATTTAAGTGTGAGTTTATTTCTGGGCTGTCTATTCTGTTTCATTGATCTCTGTGTGTGTGTGTGTGTGTGTGTATACATACATAAATTAAACACCAGGAAAAAATTTTATGCTAAAATCATTTAGGTTGTATTAAATTGTACTAAAGGTCCTGCTCATAAAATGATGACTTCTCAAATAAAAACAATTGCTCTTCTTAAATATTTATTTCTCTTTTCACCTTGCTTTCCATAGGATGGATTTATTGACTTTTTAGAGTTTATTGCTGCAGTTAATCTAGTTGTGCGAGGAAAAATGGAGCAAAAATTAAAGTGGTATTTTAAGCTATATGATGCTGATGGAAATGGTTCTATTGACAAAAAAGAACTACTGAACATGTTCACGGTGAGTGAAGTGGTAAAATATCCTTTGCAGGATGTTATATAGTTAATTCAATTTCCCTCCCGGTGGAGTAGTGACAGCTCCTGAGTGCTTGGCTGCTTTGGGGTGTACACTTGGCACTGATGAAACAACGTTAAGTGTCACTATCTTATTGGTCACTGAGTGTAAAACTGCAAATCACATTTTCTTCTCAGTGTAGTCTACTCTGAAGTTCAAAAATTTAGCAGACTATTAAAATGAAAAATGAAATAAACATAACTTAAAACAACTGTTCTTTTTTTTCTCTGCCTTGGTGCAGAAAGTCTTGCAGGGAGCAACTGTAATGGAAGATGCCTTATATCACAAGAGGCGCGGATTAAGAATGAAGGCGCCTGAGGACTAATCTTTCTGGGAGCTGGGCTGAAGTATTTCTAGTGAATAGCCCCAGAATTCCCAATCCTTTCCATCTCTAAAGTTCAATAAGTCCTTTTATAAATATCGTTCCCCTTCACCAATGGAGTGGGTACAGTTGTTATCACTGGATGAGATAAAATGGATTTTCAGAGTAAAAGATGATTAAGTGGGAAATTTTACCTAAATGAAGATGTAAAGTAAAAATAAACATTCTGGATGTAATACACTGAATTTATAACAGAATCAGAGTTATAATCAGATGCCTTTGAAATAATCTGGTTGAAATTCTTTCAATTATAGATGAAGGGACTGAGTTACATAATTTATCATAATATTAGTAAAAATGCAAAAAATGCGCAGAACTACAATTTTAATTAAATACCTCAACAGATGGACGAACTTCTTAAATTTTAGAACTTTTAGCAAATGTGTAGTTAATCAATGTATGGTAAGAATTCAAAAATATGATAATATGAATATTGCTCCACTTTAATCTCACATAGACAATTCACAAAAAAGTACGAAAAAGCACTTTGTAACCAAGCTTTGTAAGCATTAAATTTAGAAATTTTGCATACATACTGCAGGTTGCAACACAGAATTCAGAATCTAAAATATTCTATAGAGAGTGCCTAACCCTGTGTAAACTTGAAATTATCTTTTTAAATAAATATGCTCAAACTTATTTTAAAAACATGAATTCCCGATACAGCATGCAAATGCTGGGAGAAGCCTCTGAGGCAGTACACAGAGCGGGGTTCCTTTCCCTGGGGTCTGTGCGTAAGGGGCTCTCGAGATCTTTGAAATTAACAGCAAACTTTTGCCTGTGTGTCACCCATCTTGGGGTGGGGGAGGGGGTCATCAGAGTCTCGAAAAAATTAGGAAGAACAAAAAGATAAAAGTGATTTTGTCTAAATCTTGTGGGAGAATGTACATATATTTTAATTAATTAAACTGTATAACCTAGTCAGGGAAAGAGAAATATTAAGTAGCTAATTCAGTTTTACTTTGAAAGAAAACAGAAACAAAATAAGAAAATTAAAATAATGAAAGCACAGAGCAGACATTTAATAATTGGATACTATTAGGCTTCAATTAAATTAATAGAGACTAAAAGCAGTAAGACGTATTTCTGGCAACGACACTGTAAGGAGAGCATCCTCACCCACTGTGGACTATATAAATGGATAACATGCTTTGAAATCTGGTTATCTGCATTAAGATGCTAAATTTTAATTTATTTTTTAGGTCGCTAAAATAAATTTTTATTTTTTGTGATTTAAAACAATTGTTTATTTTTATTGTATTTTTCCATTACCATTTATCCCCCCTTATACCCTCTGCCACCTGCACCACTCCACCCCACCTGCCATCACCACACTGTTGTCCATGTCCATGAGTTCTTTTCCTTTTTAGCTCAATCCAGGCCCTAACTACGCTTCCCCCAGAGCTGCCAGACTGCTCTCTATCTGAGTCTGTCTTTATTTCGCTTGTTAACTCAGTTTGTTCATTAGATTCCACGTATGAGTGAGATCATATGATATTTGTCTTTCTCTGACTGGCTTACTTCATTTAGCATAATGTTCTCCAGGTCCATCCATACTGTTGGAAAGAGCAAAGCTTTCTTTTTTGCAGCCAAGTAGTATGCCATTGCATGAATGTACCACAGCCTTTTTATCTACTCTTCTACTGATGGACATTTAGGCTGCTACCAAATTTTGGCAATTGTAAATAATGTGGCAAAGAACACAGGGTTGCTTATATTATTCCATATTAGTATTTTGTTCACTTCTTTAGATAAATTCCCAGAAGTGAAATTGCTGACTTGTAAAGAAGTTCCATTTTTAATTTTTTGAGATAACTCCATACTGCTTTCCACAGTGGCTGCAACAATCTGCATTCCCACCAACAGTGCCAAAGGCTTCCCCTTTCTCCGCATCCTTGCCAGCACCTTTTGTTTGTAGATATATTGATATAGCCATTCTGACAGGTGTGAGGTGGTATCTCATTGTGGTTTTAATTTGTATTTCTCTGACAATTAGTGATGTTGAGCATCTTTTCATATGTCTATCCGCCATCTGTCTTTGGAGAAGTGTCTGTTCAGGTCCTTTGCCCATTTTTTAATTAGATTTTTTTTTGTGTGTGTTGAGTTTTCTAAGTTCTTTATAAATTTTGGATATTAACACCTTATCAGATGTATTGGTGAATATGTTTTCCAATTCAGTGGGTTGTCTTTTATTTTTCTTTCATTTGCTGTGCAATATTTTTTCCTTTACTGTACAAAAACTTTTTAGTTTGATATGGTCCAATTTGTTTATTTTTTCTTTTGTTTCCCTTGCCTGAGGACATATATCAGAAAAAAATATTGCTACAAGCAATGTTTGAGATTTTACTGCCTATGTTTTGTTCTAGGATTTTTATGGTTTCAAGCCTAACATTTAAGTCTTTAATTCATTTTGAATTTATTGAACATTTCTAACTTTAGTTCAGAAAAAAATAATTATTAATCTCATAGACATCTCTGATTTACATCACAGAATCATTTAAGAGAGAAAAAATACAAAACAACCTAAAAGAGGAAAATTTTAAAGTAGGACCAGAAGCATGGAAACATGGAACAGACTGACAGCAGCCAGAGGGAGGGGGGTGATAATGGTGGAAAGAAGGGGGAGGGATTAGTCAAAGAACATATATGAATGACCCATGGACATGGAAAACTGTGTGAGGATTGACTGTGGGAACAGGGACATGGGGTAGGCAAAGGAGGGCAAAGGGGAAAAAATTGGGACAACTGTAATAGAATAACAATAACAAATTTTTTAAAATAAAATAAATACAATGGTTATGCACTTATGAAAAAAAGAGGGTTATAAACATACATTCTATATATGGCAAAACCCCAGCAGGGTGAAGAATAATATATACTGTATAATATAAGTTCTCAACAGGTTGTTAAAATAGAATTCAGCCCAGCCATCTCAAGACCTGAAGGAAGTACTAGAATGTGGGCAGAATTTACGAAGGTAGTTACATCTTAAACTCACTTCAAGGCTGTGAAATGGTCAAGAGGAGGGTTTTGAGAAGGATTATAAAAAAGGATTTCTTGGGTGACAGTGCTCAAGTCAGTAGCATAGGGATTGAGGAGGCCATTGTGTTCCCCTACGGTTTGGGAACGCCAGGCTGTCACGTCTGTGCCATACCCAAAAAGTCCGCAGAGGCACACATGACTGCAGAGTCAGAGGGATGAGGTTTGGGAAATGTCTGCATTTCTAGAATTTGTTGGATTGAAGGTTGCCTGGGTTGCTCCATGGGTCAGATATGGGCCACTGGAAGGGGAAGCTGTCACACAGTTGTCTTGAATCTTATCCGACGGAGCCACTTGGAGAAGTGAGGGACCCTCAGAAGAAGAAAGCTGGAGATAGATCTAGAGAATGGTTCTCAACCAGGAGTGGTTTTACACTCCATCTCCCCTGGAGACATTTGGCAATGTGATGGGATGCTTTGGTTGTCAGCCGGGGAACTGAGGAGGGTGTAGTGCTACCACCATTTATCATCGTTCAGAGACCAGGGCTGTTGTTAAACAATGCAGGGCATGATCCTGAACAAGAAAATTGCCCAGTCCAACCTGGCAATTGTGTAGGTGTTGAGAAACCCAGACCTGGAGGCTACAGAGGAGCCTCAAAGGATCAGCTGGAATTAAAACTCATGCTTTATGTTTTGGGAATTGCAGGAGAGAGAGTCTCAGTAACAAAAAGGAGGTGGGGGGGATGCTCAGAAAAAGAGTGGACTTTAGACATCTGCCATCCAGAGAGCTCTATCAGAAACTAGATAACCACAGCAGAACTAAGTCCTGCTTCCCTTACTCTCTACCTCCTCCTGCTCCCACTCAGGGAGTAGTCAGAGAAAAGCTTAGCAAAATGCAAGAGAAAGAGCATATACTAAATAAGGAAGGAAACAGTAAAACAATTCTCCCTGCTCCTCTCCCCACCATGCTCTTCCTATGAAGAAGAGGGACGACACAGGGCTTGACAATTCCCTTCAAAAATATTATCCCCTCAAGCGTTGTTACCTTCCAATCTATCCTTCACTCTCCCTTGCATTGCCAGGGGAAGGGTGATGGACAAGTCCTAGACATTCTATAATCTTTTATTATGACTTTTATATATGAGGCCTAAAGTCAGTTCAGGGTGTGGGGATACTGGAGGCCCAGCCACATCTTCTAGGCTTTGGGGTCTCTGCCAAGACATTATAAAACCTAAAAACTTTATGTAATAAGAGCTACATGGCTGTAACAATTACTCTAAGCATTGCGCTATATTTAACAGTGAGACCTTGAATTGCTAAGGCCCGGAGTGGTGCTTTGCCACTGTTTGTTATGAGCCGTCCTGGATTCAGGACTAGTCGTGCTTGAGAAACAGCAACATTTAAGATTGCTAACAGAAAACATATACCACCCCAGAAATTCAAAGTGTTGTTTCTGCAGCCTGTGTTGCAAGTATCGCCAAAGTGTCAGGGGATTTGAGTCCTTGCTGCTGTGCTGTCCAGGGTGTGAAAACATACATGTTGCATACAATCCCCATGGATATAGTCAATCTAATTGGAGTGGCACTGCAGCCTCAGTTTTATTATTTAAATTTAGGAAGTCCCGTCTCACTTCTAAGCACAGCTTCCTCAGCAAGTATTGAACTACAGCAATAGTGGCTGAAAAAAGCTTCCTTATTCTATGACATTGGCCAGTTTGCTACGTGTCTATCATTCTTTACCCCAGCACCTATGTCAAAAGCAAAAATAGGAGAACTTCATCTTTCCCATTCTATTTAATTCATTCTCCTATACTTTTACCATAACTAAGTAAAATATATGGAAATACTTATGATTATTCTCTTAAAAATTAAGGAACATTATGAAACAAACAAGAAAAGCAGCAAAAGATATAGTCATGTTTTAGACCACACCCTCTAACTGAAATGTGTTGCCACAAGTTTTTCTAAAGATTCCCTGATGTTCAGTCAAGACAGTTACTTTCAAATTCCAGATGACTAATTTATTCTCTGTATGTGTCTTTCTTTCAGCTTATTATGAATTCCTATGTCAATTATGGGCTCTTTAATTTAATTACCTGGAGCAGGGATGAGGGGTGGGAATTTAAATCTTTCCACGGAAAAGCTAGAAATGTCATTTTCCTTGAGTCCCCTGACAGTCTTTATGATGAAAAGGTGCTGGCAGAGTGTGAGAGAAATTCAATGTCCTTCCAAGACATACATATCTGTCTCCCCATTCAAACATTCTATTAAAGGGCAGAAAGGACCAGAGGTACCAGTGTCAGAAGCCAGAAAGGAAGCCTTAGATACTCACGGATCATCTTTTTATGTTCTTCCATAAGATCAAAGATGATAGGTCTGAAATGGAAAATATCATCTGTTCTCTGGGTCTGTAATTGTTATGACAGTGACCACTACAAGTTGTTTTCTCCAGTGGGTTCTTGGCATCTTTCATGACCTGATGTGTTGAATGGGTCCCTCTGTGCTGTATAAAGTCAAACGTCAGACTGTATTCAGTTCATTTAACTCCCAAGCCTCATTACTCAGAACTGACATAAAATCTTTTTTATTTTTAAGGACTACAACAAGTTAGATAGTAAAACTCACATGCACACATCCCCAAATTCTGTCACATAGGGGTAGACATGCCATAAAATATGTTTACTTCCAGTTAACCTCCCTGATTTAATTTCTCTTTGCAGACCGTACAAGCCCTCAATGGCCAGCGAACTCTGAGTCCAAAGAATTCACCAACTTGGTGTTTCATAAGGTTGATATAAACCACGATGGTAAGGCAGCTAGCTCTACTCTCCTCGGGCTCACTTTTCGTACAAAGTAGGAGATGGTAGTGGTGGGCGTGCCATTTAGACAAAAGCATGAACCTTTCAAGAGAAACCTAGTTGGGATACCATTTGAACTACATAATTTGACAGTCCAGTATTTTCCAGTTGGTACAGTTCAGCTGAGCAAGTATTTATTGACCACGTTTATATTCAGTGCATGGTGCCTGATACTTTAGGATGAGGAAGAGTGAAGGGAAGATACAAGGAAAGACAAATGGGAGACTATGAGATGAAGAACCCACTGCTGTTTGCTCTGGTTCATGTTCTAGTCATCACTTCCTTTCTACTGGAGGTTTCTCATCAACTTACAAATAAAATTTAGTTTTCCTTACTGAACAAATCCTTCCTTCAATGATTCTATCTTCTTGTGTTATCAATTTTTGTTTCTTCCCTTTGGCTACACATTTCTGGAGAGAGTTGCCCATACTTGCCCCCATTTCTGTTCTTTCTACTTTTTCTACATTTCTACTCTTTCTGCTCATTTCTCCATCATCTCTTACTACCCTAAAATATGGATTCTTCTTTGGATCAAAGAAGGTTCACTTCTTCAGAGGCAGAGTGAAAAGGGAAGACACAGGTATTCCGAGAGAAGAGAGAGTGCTCACATAATTGGCTAGGCGAGCATATTCATTTGAGATTGAGGCAGCATATCTAGGAATGGTCCACGAAGAAAAGAAAGTTTAGAATGTGTAAAATACAATGTTAATAAGAGACTTTTTTTACAACTATTCATATGAGGTATTGGGACTCCAGCCATGGTTGTCATCAATCCAGTCACTTTTCCACAGAATCAACCTGCCCGTGGTGGGTCTCTTCTCACAGTGGACATTAGAGGGCAGTAGAGACCCATGTTGAGTGTGGCATTTTGCACTCGTCAAATGTGCAAATGTGCAAAATTAAGCAGGATGGGATGGTGAGGAGGCTGAAAGGGAGTTCAAATGAAATTGCCATTATGAATGAGCCAAACAAGTGGACAAGAGTATAATTTTCAGAAAAGCAGTTTGGGAATAATCAACAGCATCAATCCTCTTCTTAAGGACTTAGTTCTAGATCAGACTCACCTCAATCTCAAGTCAGAATGCTCACTTACTAGTTTACCAAGATCAAAGCTATTTGGTGTGAAAGTTTTCAAGAGACAAATGCAGGTTCCATGAGTCGATGAGAAAGTTAAGTGAAGCTAGAAAGAGACCAGAAAAGTGGATAGTGGAAGGTCTTATGAGGCCAATGAAACGTTATCTAGAATATGCAACCAAAGCCAGTGATCACCAAATAGGGGAAATGCTGTAGGTTGCGTTCTACTTTATTTCCATTTTATACATAGAGTTCCTGTAGGATGGCAGAGATTGAAGTAGAGAGGTTAAACTCTTTCTTCCTGGGAGCTGAAATCATATTCTGGAAGTAGATAGGGAATCACAAATGTTTAAGACTTAGTATACAGTGAATTTCAAAACCCAGGTCAACAATGTTTGAAAATATCTATACACCCTGTTTCTAGTGGTGGGAGAAGGGGAATAGAAAAAAGGTGACCTTCCATGGAGAAATATGAGGATTGTAGTATCTTTAAGAAGATACTCAGATTCTATTGTTTGAAAGAATAGACAATATGTTCCAGAAAACAAGAAAATGAAGCAGGTTTCTCAAAAACACCATATACAGAACCAGTAAAATGGGGACTATGGGTTGGAAGAGGCCTAGAAATAGAAAGATCTGGATTGAAAAAGGATATGGTCTGGGGGAGTAAAGGCGTGGTGCTCAGGCATTAACTGAGGTTACCTACAGTTAGAAAATTGAACTCTTACCTGGGAGAATGTATCAAAAGAGGGAGAATGAATTGTGGTTTTTGGAATAGCTTATAGAACTAATCACATGAATCATTTCCTCTGATAAAAACTTGTCTAAAAATAAATGAAAACATCAAACTAGTTTGCACTTTGGAAGAACAATGAAACACCTTTTCTTGGCAAATGCATATGCAGAGCTAAAACTGATAGAATTCACTTTCACGTGGAGATTATTGGAGGTTGTTATATCATCTCATCAAGAAACAGCTGGGTCATTCCATGTGTATAAAAAAAGAAGGATGATAAAATTGTACTGTTGGACAAAGACAGCTCAGTGCACCAGAGGACAAGGAAGAGAAAGTAATGAAGGCACAGAAGGTTGATATTTACGGAAGTATAAAAGGATTTGCCAGTATTTGACAGAGGAGAAAGAAGTGCTTCATTCACACATAAAGGGGAAGTTTGTATCAATAACACAGAGGAGAATGTCTCTACATTTATACAAGCCTAGTCAAATATGATTTTTATTTTTATTATCACTGTTATGGAAACATCAGTGTTGGGCCCTGACTGGTGTGGCTTAGTGGGTTGGGCATAGTCTCCAAAACCAAAAGATTCCTGGTCAGGGCACATGCCTGGGTGGTAGGCCAGGTCCCCAGTTGGGGGTGTGACAGGCAACCAATTGATGTTTCTTTTGCCCATCAATGATTCTCTCACTTTCTCTGTCTCCCCCACCCCTGCCTCTTTCTCCTTCCCTTCCCCTCTCTCTATAAATAAATAAATAAAATCTTTTTAAAAGTCAGTGTTGGTAGAAATAGAGATGTTCAATTAAATATACCAAAATAAAAAGCAAGCATATCATTAGTACCTGATGATCCAACGAATAGTGAAACACACCAAGGTACAACAAGCAACACTTCAGGGGCATATATGAAAACCCCAGTGAGACTGCAAATTGTTTGCAAAAGAATGATCTATATGAAGTCTGTTCATACAAAAAATACCTAACAACTATGAAGTGTTCTGTGCATAATTATCATGGTAGTTAGCAAGTAAAAGTTAGATGATTAAAAGGAAATATAGGAATAATGCTAAAAATATGAAGAGCTAGAAAAACTATTTCCATTTTATATACCTAGGTATTTCCTCTGCTCTCACACTTCCTGGCACATAGGTACTCTAGAAATGTTGCTAAATGAACGAATGTCTGAGAAGATGTCATATGAAAAGCAAAGGAAGAAATAAAGAAACAAGCATAATATTTATTTCTATCTGTAGGAAGAAAGAACTGTAGAAGGCTATTTTTGGAAATTAACATATTATATGCATTGCAAAACTTCATAAAATATAAACACAGATTGATTAGCAGGAGTTAATTACCAATGGAAGGTATAATTGGGGGACCAGACAGAGGTTAAACAGAGATCCTTTCTTTTCATTACACCTTCTAGCAGTGTTTGAATTTTTTACCATGAAAAAGTATTATTGTTATAATTCAAGTTATTTTTATTTTTATATTATGCACAGTAGCATCCAGGAAGGAGAGCTTGATGAGAATCACAAAGACAGAAAACTGAAGTTCAATCGACATTCAATACTATTGAAGAATGGAAAGAGAGAGGGCAGCAAGACAAGTTGGGACAAATGACTGAGTGTGGAATTCCACCACCTTTACTCCTGGAAGAAGAGCAGTCTGCATTCCACCATGAGCTGCTTAGAAGTTGTTCCTGACTTGGTTTAGGAAGATTTATAGACGCTGTTCACAAATTAAGAGCCAAAAGTTTAATGCAGCGCCAAATAGCACAGGGACAAGACTTAAGTGGCTTATAAAATAAACAAGGAAAGCAAAAAGAGACAGAAGGAAGCCAAAGGGGAAATAAAGGACGGTGATTATTGAGAGGATGTTTAGGGTAAAAGAAAATGGACAGAACATGAAAGAAGACATTGTGTGACTGACCAGAAAGAAGTGTTTTATTTATTTTTAAAATATATTTTATTATTATGCGATTACAGTTGTTTCATTTCCCCCCCTTTATTCCCCTCTGCCCTGCACCTCCCTCCCACTCTCATTCCCCGCAACCCTTAGTTCATGTTCATGGGTCATACATGTAAGTTCTTTGGCTTCTCCACTTCCTATAGTATTCTTAACCTCCCCCTGTCTATTTTGTACCTACCATTTATGCTTCTTATTCCCTGTACCTTTCCCCCCATTCTTCCACCACCTGATAACCCTCCATGTGATCTCCAGTTTTCAGATTCTATTCCTGTTCTAATTTGCTTAGTTTTTGTTTTTGTTTTTTTTATGTTCAGTTGTTGATAGTTGTGAGTCTGTTGTCATTTTACTGTTCATATTTTTTATCTTCTTTTTCTTACATAAGTCCCTTTAACATTTCATATAATAAGGGCTTGGTGATGATGAACTCCTTTAACTTGACCTTATCTGGGAAGCACTTCATCTGCCCTTCCATTCTAAATGAAAGCTTTGCTGGATAGAGTAATCTTACATGTAGGTCCTTGCCTTTCGTGACTTGAAATACTTCTTTCTAGCCCCTTCTTGCCTGTAAGGTTTCTTTTGAGAAATCAGCTGATAGTCTTATGGGAACTCCTTTGTAAGTAACAGTCTCCTTTTCCCTTGCTGCTTTTAAGGATTCTCGTCTTACCTTTAATCTTGGGTAGAGTAATTATGGTGTGCCTTGGTGTGTGCTTCATTGGGTCCAACTTCTTTGGGACTCTCTGAGCTTCCTGGATTTCCTGGATGTCTATTTCCTTTACCAGATCAGGGAAATACTCCCTTATTTTTTCAAATAAGTATTCAATTTCTTGCTCTTCCTTTTTTCCTTGTGGCACCTCTATGATTTGGCTGTTGGAACTGTTAAAGTTGTCCCAGAGGCTCCTAAGCCTCTCCTCATTTTTTTAAAATTCTTGTTTCTTCATTCTGTTCCATTTAGATGTTTATTTGTTCCTTCTGATCCAAATCATTGATTTGAGTCCCAGTTTCCTTCACTTCACTGTTGGTTCACTGTACATTTCTCTTCATTTCACTTTGCATAGCATTCACTTTTTCCTCTATTTTGCGGCCATACTTAACCATTTCTGTGAGCATCTTGATTACCAGTGTTTTGAACTCTGCATCTGATAGGATGGCTGTCTCTTCATCACTTAGTTCTATTTTTGGAGTTTTGATATTTTCTCTTATTTTGGCCATATTTTTTTTGTCTTGGTACGCCTTTACATAGTGAGGGGTAGAGCCTTAGGTATTAGCCAGGGCGGGGCAACCCAGGTCACTGTGATAGGGAACTGTTTGTTGGGGGAGGGTCCGAGAGGGAACAATGCCACTTGATCCACTCTTGGCCAACTTTCAGTCACTTACCCCACTACCCACAAGCAAATTGGGCCCTTCTGGTGCTGATTCCAATGTGGGTGAGTTTGTGTACGTTCTAGGACCCTGTGGGTCTCTCTAACAAACTCTCCTGTGAGGCTGGGAGTTTCTCCCACCACTGCAACCCCCATAGGTTTTTACTGCCAGAGATTTTGAGGCTTTGTTTCCCTGCACTGGAGCCCTGGGTTGTGCGGTCTGTCTTGACCCCTAGTTGTTCTTTCTCATTATCTGCATGCAAATGTGGGACCACCTTGTCTGCCAGCTGCCACCTTGCCATGAGTCCTCTCTGCGCTGGCTGCCCACCTCCGCCCCTCCTACTGGTCTGGATGAATGTTTCTTCTTCAACTCCTTGGTTGTTGAACTTCCATACAGTTCAGTTTTCTGGTAGTTCTGGTTATTTTTTGTTCTTAAATTTGGTAATAGTGTATCATTCTCCCCCACCCTGGATCTTTTCTGTAACATTTAAAACTCAGCTATGATTTTATGATCTCTTGGTAGTTCCCAGTTTCCAGTTTGCTTCACTGTGAACTTTGTGGCTTTTCAGAATGTTCCACATTCTAAAACATGTCTTTTTGGTCATCCACTCAATGTCTTCCTTTATGCTCTGTCCCTGTTTTCTTTTAGCCTAAATGACTGCTCAATAATCACCTTCTTTCTACTGTGCTGTACAGCTGACACTAATACAAAATTATATTGAAAGTAAACTATATTTCAAAAATAAAATAAAATGAAACACCTCTGCTATGAAATACGGCTAAATGCCTCTATGCCACCTTGCTAATGAATACAAAACTTATTTTGTTGAAAATCTTCCTCAGCATCCTTCTTTGAATATCTGGTCATTCTCATCTCCTGAGACTCCTCATTCCCATCTTTGCTGATTTCCTAGCCCCAGCATGTTTTTTTCCCTTGAAGTTCTAATATATAAGAATTAGTACTAATTGAAAAAAAACTTTTTTACAAAGGTTGGTTTCTTTTAAAACCAGGCCGACTTCTTTAGAGCAATTATGCTAATGTGGTCATGCACAATAAAATTTGGCTTTTTGGGGAGGCATTGATTTTTTGATTTGTTACAAAAAATATTTAAGGTGTTAATAAGATGAAATATATCACCCAAGATCAAGAAGATAACCAGACTGCAGAAACAGGACCAAAGAGAAAGTCATGGGTAGCTGTCCTCTCACCAATGAAAATGCTGAAACTGAGTGATTGAAGAGCACATGTAATACTGACCAGTGGTGTAATGAACTCTGTAGGAATTGAGAGGCACAAATTGGTCATTATAAAACAGTCCTGGGGATATAAAGTACAGTACAGGGAATATAGTCAATAATATTGTAACAATTATGTACGGTACCAGGTGGGCACTGGAAATATTGGGGGAGGGGAGCGGGGACACTTGGTGAAGCACATGGCTGTCTAATCACTATGGTGCACCCCTGAAATTAATACAGAATAATGTTGAATGTAAACTGTGATTGAAAAAGAATTTAAAAAGGAAAAATATGTCATAATAAAATTGTTTTTTAAAAAGTATTCCTTTTACTCTTTTTTTACATCTGTAACTTGCATCACTTTTTAGTCAGCATGCGACTATACCCCAGGCCTGCAGACAGCTTCTTTCACAGCAGTAGTGATAACAGAGAAGTGTTGAAACTGTGTGGCCAAAATCTACTTTACCTCTCCTACCGCCACTCCCACTGCACTTTTGTCACACTGAGTCCCTAAAGAATTGAAAAATCTCTTGGGTTGGGAATAAGCAGCTGTGATTTTCCTTTGCAATGGACAGTTGTTCTTTTGTTATGTCTGGCCCCTGCCCCGCCATCTCTGCACCCATGTGAATCTCCTATCCACACACTTCCCACTCCTTTTTATTTTCAATTTTCTCTACTTCATTTTGGACATCGTACATTATTCCTTATGAGACATAGGGAATTCTGTTCCTACCCACTGTTAGCTGGGGTCTTGCACAGACTTCTTTGGCATAAGGAAAACATAAGGAGCAAAGATTAGCTTTCCCACTAAAAAATATATTTTCATATTTTGCCATTGAAAACAAAAGTAAAGTATATTATGAGAATGTGATGATTCGTGCTTATTTATATTTGAAGCACTATAGTGGTAGCTTAGATATTTATCTTTATCCATTAAAAAGTACAGGCACAGTGTAACACCTGATCTCAGTCTCTGCTGACTTCCTGTGCCAAGTGCACATGCTCTAGTTACTGAATGTCCTTGACTTGTCTTTGGCTGGTCTTCCACCCAGACACAAACTCTACTGGATACAACTCTTTGAAATCAGAAATTATGAGAAATACACTCATAATTATAATACAAATAAGTCAACGGAGAACTCCACCACATCCCCACGAAAAATGTTGAAAAGTTGACTTGTGGGATGAGGGTAGTAGCAAAATATGGCAGCCAGTACATGAAGGGATACGGTGTTTTATAGCACTGGACTGGCCAGCAGAGGATAAGGCTTAAGTCAAGGTAATAAAATTAGGAATCAAAAATAAGAACAGAAGAGAACTAATGATCAATATGTGGAATGAATAAATGCTTAACCTGCCTCACAGTTCTGGACCATCTGGAATTTTTTTTTTTTTTTTTTTTTAAATTTATTTATTGTTATTTAATTACAGTTGTATGCCTTTTCCCCCATCCCTTCACCCCACCCCAGGTGAACCCACTTCCCTCCCCCCTCTCCACCCTCCCCCTTGGATTTGTTCATGTGTCCTTTATAGTAGTTCCTGTAATCCCCTCTACCCACTGTCCCCGCCCCCACCCCCCACCCCCGCCCTTGCTATTGTTACATTGTTCTTAACTTCAATGTCTCTGGTTATATTTTGTTTGCTTTTTCCTTCTATTGCTTATGTTCCAGTTAAAGGTGAGATCATATGGTATTTGTCCCTCACTTCCTGGCTTATTTCACTTAGCATAATGCTCTCCAGTTTCATCCATGCTGTTGCAAAGGGTATAAGCTCCTTCTTTCTCTCTGCTGCGTAGAATTCCATTGTGTAAATATACCATAGTTTTTGGATCCACTCGTTTGCTGATGGGCACTTCGGTTGCTTCCAGTATTTGGCTATTGTAAATTGTGCTGCTATGAACATTGGGGTGCACAGATTCTTTTGGATTGGTGTTTCAGTGTTCTTAGGGTATAATCCCAGCAGTGGAATTACTGGGTCAAAGGGCAGTTCCATTTTTAGTTTTTCTCAGAGAGAAGAATATTGAAAACAAACTTACAAACAATTATTTCCTCCTGATCTTAGAAATCTTCGATCTTCATGCTTCTATGACTTGGTGTATCTTCAAGATTAAAGGTCAAGTAACCAAAACCATGTAAAGATGTGAATGTATATGAGCTCACAGTGCTTAATCTCACATCTCAACTTAAAAATAAAAATGGATTTAATTCAGCATCTGATTTTCACTAGTGATACTACCATTGAATGCTTTTCTATATAAGGATAGTCAAAGAATTTAGAGTCTGGTTGAGGTAAAAATATATCAAAGAAGAATATCAATAATAATACCAGTGAATATATTGTATATGGCAGTGAGTGGTATGGACAAAGCCTCTTGTTAATTGTTTGTTTACTTTCTAGGAGAATTGACTTTAGAAGAATTTATCAATGGCACAAAAAAAGATCAAGATCTTCTGGAGATTGTTTCCAAGAGCTTCAACTTTTCCAATGTCCTGAAAGTTAGCTGTAATGGGAAGCAGCCAGACACAGGCGGAAGCTTCCTTCAAACCATCTGACGAGGCTGGTCTACAGAAGACAACAATGAAGTGGCTTTGAGAATGGCTTTCCCAGATTTCAGTTAAGAAGAAATGAAATTTCCCCCGTGTACATGTTATTGGTTTCAGGTTTTTATTATAATTGGTGTCAGTTTATGATCATATCACTTATCTTAAGTCCCACAGAGCCTTCCATAAAAATCCTAGACAGAGCATTGTTGTTTTTTTGTTTATACATTAGTGTTCTCTGAGCAGATCAGAATATGATGATTAAACTGAAGAATTGTCTCCATATCTAACAGTTCAAAATAGAGCTCACACATATGCTTCCTTGCACACCCAAATTAATCTCATCTTGAAATAGAACTAGACGATCTGGGCAGTGTCTTCACAGTTTAGCATACCTCTTAGACTAAACATGTATTCAGCAAATGTGTTTACTGCCTCTTGGCTCCTGTTGCATCCATATATCATAAATGACTGATCTCTGGTCTATTGAGAAACTTTTTTTCTGCTCTTCTTTCTCACTTCTGACCCCAAATGCTGTCTTGAATCAGTAATAATGTTCTGTTGCAAAGGCAAAAATCTTAAGCTCTGTAGTAAAAGGAGAAAATTTCGGGCTGGGCAATGAGAATGTTTCTACCTGGCTTGTTATAACTCTGGGTCCAGTTGTGCATGAAAATGCAATGCATCATCTGTAATTATTATGCCAGTTGGAGGTTTGATCAGAACAGCAGACAGCCAAGCTATGCAACAACAAGCACTTGACATTTTAAACGGTCCTGACATTATAGCTCTGACATTTCATTTTTTATATATCCTTTCCCAAAAAATGAAATGATGAATGGGATTTCTTGATGGTTAGAACTTTTTAAGTTTGGGATTCTATATCACAGGCCCATTAGTGTATCTGTCAACGCAAGGCTTTCTTATGGAAACACAGTGGAGGTTGAAGAGAAGATGTGAGCTGTCTTTATGTAAAAAGCTTCCTAATTATGCTTTCATATTCAAATTTGGGCCAAAAACATACAATTGAAACTATAAAGACAGAGTCGGACTGTCCCTGCCTCCCTCATAGCTCCAGATGGATAAAATTATAGATAGAGGTATAGATGAAGCATATGTGGCAGTAAAAGGAAGTGTAAATGGAGGTTAAAAAGTTATAGATGTATGTATAGATGCAGATATAGATGATGGCAGTACAGATGGAGGTATAAATATTCCAAGGGTTTCCACAAGATTTTGAGGATATTCACAAAGAAGTACACAGTATAATGTAAAGTATGTTAAAATGATCACAAATAAAATACAATAGAAATACGATAAAAATTATTGCAGCCACAATGACATGAAGTTCTACTTATTTGCCAAAAGTGGGTGACCCATTGGACTCTGAGCTTCCTAGTAGTAGAACTGAAAAGAAAAACATCATTACAGTCTTGCCCCAGCCACAATCCCATTCTGGCAGTGACAGTTGACTTCACTCCCCACCCCTGACATTCCTCTGAGACACTTAGTGTTCTTTCCACAGAAAGCTGGGTCCCAGCACCCCTTTCCAAGCTTCTGTGTTCGAATAATCCCAAAGTCTTCCCTTTGTTTCTCCAACCTAGGGTGGAGAAACACCCTAGGTAGCTGCTTCCTGCCATTTCTGTGTTACTTTGGTGTCCTCCTTCTGCTTTTTCAGTCCTCCAATGTCTTCTAAATGAATTCCTGATATTAAATTTTCCCTGTTAAAATAACTAATGTTGTTTTTGTTTCCCAGACTAGAACCCGACTAATAATTCTGGGCCCTGAGTGACTGAAGGGTCAACCCTATTTAGAGTGAGGAACCCACCCCCCACTTCCCTTCCATGTACTGGGTACTTGCTCTGGAACTTGCTGAGTGGGCTCGCTTAATCCTAATAGCCCAGTGATGCGGCTGTTATTCCCACATTGTGTCTGGAAGCTGAGACACAAAAAAGTGATTTCATTTTACTAAAATTAATGCCTGGTAGTACCCCTTTACCACCCCCTATGGGCTGAGTCTATCTAACAGGAAAAAAGCTGGCAAAGGAGCCATGTGGTCAGTAGGACCCCAGTTCAGTTTCACCAAGCAGAATATGAAAATATGGATTTGAAGTTGAGTTTGTAAATAGTTTATTACTAGCACAGTTAGGATATATGGGATGAGTCAAGTAGACACCTTAAGGGCACCTCACCACTCATCGATCCCATATTATGAGCATCCAAGCCATGCTTTACCCCAGTCCCCACCTCCCATTTGATTCTTTGAACCCTGTAGTTCCCAGGGTCCAGCCACCCTGTTGCCTCTATCTGGATCCTCCTCCACCCATTACCCCTTTTGGGATCATGATTGCTTTGTCTAGTTTACCTAGGCTTGGTTTTAGTTTTTCCTGGATGCTGTCTCTTAGATTTCTAAGGTCTGTTCCATGTACTGTACCCAACGCCCACTCCATGTCCACCTCCTTTCAAGGTGACCCTAGGTCTCATCGATCCTTTCCTTTCTAAAGAATAGCTTTGTCTTACCTGTAAGGAGGGCAGGATGGCCCACGTAGCACACCCCTGTCAACTTCTTAGAAAAATTGGTCATTGGGTGCAAAGAATGTAAAGATACTAGTTGTTTGTTGTATGAAGACAGATCATAAAATATTATCTACTTCATAGTTTGCTGAGTGTGGTGTTAAGAGATGAGTCCAAAATTTAAGTACAAAAGCATTTAGATTAATTAGGTACAAAATTAATTAGGTATAAAAGCACTTAGGTTAGGTGAGGTAGAAAAAACAGAGGCTGGAAAAACAGACCTACATTCTTTCCTTCAAGTCTCCAGTTCTTAAAGTCATATCTCCCTGAAGTCAAGATTCTCTCCATGCTTTCCTCTGCCACTTAGCATCATGAGCCAAGTCCAAGGAAACAGTCCTAATCTACATATGAAATCATGTTGCTTTAATGAACTGGATATTTATTTAAGTAAATTTCTTTTTATTTTAGATGATAAACTTTAAGCAACGTCTACTGCACAGTGATTTTTCTTCAAAATTGCATTTTTTGGTATTTAATCAGAATTCCATGTGTTTCTCCCTAATGGCTTTACAGTAATATTTCAATTAAGGGATTCCAGGACAAGTAGCGTCTAGTGTGTGAAGAACCTCAAAAACTTAATTAATTTCTGAGACTGTCATCCTCATTTACCAGAGGGCAGTGGCCCGGCCACAATTATAACCATCTAATGAGAACCTACATGCTTCAACACATTACCCTGTATTCCCTCTATAATTCCTTGATGCTATGATGGAAAAACATTATTTTAAAAAGAAAGATGAAAGGGAAAATATTAAAGGATCTAATAATTTTTACCTTATAAAAATGACCCCCCCCCTTGAAAAAGACTAAAATCATATTAGTCAAATCTCTCTACAAGAGTTAAAGATGTACTAGGAAGATATCCTCATTCTTTGGTTCAAAATGTCAAGAAGAAAAAGAAGAAAAACGAAGAAAGATGAATGGCAGCTGGTTCAAGATGAGAGCAAATCCTAACATGAATTTTCTTCTGTTCCTCAAGTCAATGGCAGATGATCAGCAGCTCCTTCAATCAAGCCTTGCTTCTTTCTGGCCTGGACAAAGAATATTGCACCTAGCAAAGTGTCTATTGACATAGAACTGCTTAAAGCAGAACACTAGGCTGTGGGGCCAGAAGAATGGCTTAGGTGGGGTAAATATTTCCTACACTTTTCTTTCCAAAATGTGTTGGCATAAATATAATAGAGAAATAAATGAGAAATATGATTTGTTTAAAATTAAATATAGAGTTGAGGGCCAAAGAAGAAGCCTAAAGAAAGGGTTAGTGCATTAGCAAAACAATATGAGTGCGAGAGAGATTCATATTCTTTGCTGTGCTCCCACTACCCTGTCCCCTGTTTATCTTAGAATAACCTTTAAAAATGAAAGTGAAATACAGAAAAGTCCTGACATTTAAAACCAAGCTACAGTCTTGCTGAAGAAATCTAAAGCATTAAAATTGGGTGGACAGAGAATAGCTTTTTTGATACTCAGAGTTTGTGTCAGGGGACAGCCGTTGGTATGCAAAATTGGACATTCCAATTAAACCCAGGGAATACAAAGTTTTATCAGATGACAACAGTGGAATTAATATTTAGGGAGGTAGAGTTAGGGGGGCAGTGGAATTAATATTTAGGGAGGCAGAAAGAGCACTGAAATAAAACCCAGATCTGGATTCCAGTACCTTTGAGAAGCCACTTTACCCCTCTGAGTCTTGGTCTCTTTAGCTCTCAAGGGAGGAAAAAAATCTCGGAGGTTCCTTTTTAAATGCAGAGAGTGACACTTCAGTACCTCAAAAAGGTTAGTCGCTTGAAAACAAAATTTGAGAAAAATTGTATGTGACATAAATTGCAAGACGTCCAGATTTTTTTGTGGGAGAAAGATGTCCTTTTATTTTGGAGGTATTTGAGGGGTTTTGTTGTTAAGCAAAACATAGTTTGTTTATTTATTTATTTAATTTATTTTAAAATTATTTTATTTTTGTTCAATTACAGTTGTCTGCATCTACCCCCACACCTCCCCCCCACTGCCAGCCAAACCCACCACCCTTCCTTGCTTCCATCCCCACCCCTTGGTTTTGTCCATGTGTCCTTTGTAGTAGTTCCTGAAAACCCTTCGCGCCATTATCCCTTTCCCCATCCCTTCTGGTTACCATCAGATTGTTCTTAATTTTAGTGTCTGTGGTTATATTTTGCTTGCTTTTTTCTTTTGTTGATTAGGTTGCAGTTAAAGGTGAGATCATATGGTATTTGTCCCTTACTGCCTGGCTTATTTCACTTAGCATAATACTCTCCAGTTCCATCCATGCTGTCCCAAAGGGTAGAAGCTCCTTCTTTCTCTCTGCTGCATAGTATTCCATTGTGTAAATGTATCATAGTTTTTTGATCCACTCATTTACTGATGGGCACTTAGGTTGCTTCTAGCACTTGGCTACTGTAAATTGTGCTGCTATGAACATTGGGGTGCATAGGTTCTTTTGGATTAGTGTTTCAGGGTTCTTAGGATATAATACCAGCAGTGGAATTGCCTGGTCAAAAGGCAGATCCATTTTTAGTTTTCTGAGGAAATTCTATACTGTTTTCCACAGTGGCTGCATCAGTCTGCATTCCCACCAACAGTGCACTAGGATTCCCTTTTCTCTACATCCTCTCCAACACTTGTTGTTTGTTGCTTTGTTTATGATGGCCATTCTCAATGGTGTGAAGTGGTATCTCATTGTGGTTTTAATTTGCATCTCTCTGATGGCTAGTGATGCTGAGCATCTTTTCATATGTCTCTGGGCCCTCTGTATGTCCACCTTGGAGAAGTGTCTGTTCAAGTCTTTTGCCCATTTTTTAATTGGGTTGTTTGTCTTCCTAGAGTGGAGTCATGTCAGTTCTTTATATATTTTGGAGATCAAACCCTTGTCTGAGCTATCATTGGCAAATATCCACAGAAACAATTTGTATGATTCAGAAGGCTTTCTAGGATTATGCAAAGAGTGCAGTGCAAATAACAGGGTGGTACAAATGCTTCAAAGATGGTTGAGAATCTGTTGAAAGTGATTCACATTCAGGAAAGCCTGCCACAAGCAGAACACCTGAGAATGTTGAATGTTTATGGGCTACATCAACAAAGATTGGAGAACTTTGTCAGGTCCCAAGGTGCCAACTTTGAAGGGGACTGAGGTGTCATTGTCCTATGCACAATGTTTCTTGTATGTTGTTTCTTCTTCAATAAATGTCTCTATCATATTACCTGACTGGATACTTTCTTGACAGAACTCGTACATACAATGGCATATTACTCAACCATGAAAAGAATGAAATCGTGTCATTTGTGACAACATGGATGGACATGGGCATTATGCTAAGTGAAACAGGTCAGAGAAAGACAAATACCATATGATTTTACTCATATGTATAATCTAAAGAACAATATAAATGAACAAACAAACAGATGCAGACTCATAGATACAGAGAATATATTGATGGTCTCCAGATGGGAGAGGGTTTGGATGGGATGGATGAGAAAGGTAAAGTGGTTAAGAAGTTCAAATTATAATTAAAAAAAAATAGTCACAGGGATGTAAGGTACAGCGTGGGGAATAGAGTTGGGAACATAGTCGGGAACATTGTAATATATATGTATGGTGTCAGATGGGTGCTAGACACCAGGATAATCACCTCATAATGTATATAAATGTCTAATCATTGTTTTGTACACCTGAAACTAATATAATATTGTATGTTAACTTTAATTGAGATAATTAAGTAAAAAATACTTCATAGGATTGTTATGAAGATGACATGAGATAACATATGCAAACACTTAGTACAGTGCCCTACATGTTATTTAGTTAGTACATGTTTGTTCCTCTAACTTTCAGACTTTTTAAGACATGAGATACATAGAGCTAAAGTTACTACTTAGGCAATAGTTCCCATTCTGGCATACAGGAAGGCTATATACTTGCCCTAGACACTTTAATTTCTTGGTTCTCAGAGAAGCCACATTTAATTGGCCTTTCTAATGAGGTTCGAGAATACAATCCTCTATAAACTATTATCTCTGAATGGCCAAATCTTTTAAAATGCCAACAGGGAATGGGCCCTCAAACTGTCAGTTATATAGGCCTTTAAGATTTTTTTCATGCTCTTAAACTGACAACGAGTCCTCATTGATATTCAGGCAAAAATCTTATAATTAGACTGCACTCTCGGTCCCTGCTTCAGCCCATATGTTCACTCCTTCTGACATAAATTTTACATTTTAGTAACATTTTTATACTTTTAATGAGGATATAAGAAATATAATATTAAAATGAATAGCAATCCATTAAGATAATTTAGATAGCATGATCATCATTTAATATATATTATTTAGATCAATACATGTATGAATATTAAGTAAAAATATATCCAGAATTTGACCTTATTCTTTACCAAGTTACAACCTCCCACACTATCAGCCTGCTCTTGGCTGCCATTATCTGTCACCTGGATTATTATAGCAACCTCCTAACTAATTTCCCTGCTTCCACCCTTGTCCTTTAGTCTGTTCTCAATAGAGCAGCCAAAGTGATCAAACTAAAGCATAAGGCAGATCATGCCATTCCAAACTCTCGTGTGGCTTCTGTTCTCTCTCAAGATAAAAGCAAAGTTCTCGCAGTGGCCTTCAGGCCTTTAGATATCTGCACCTCACCTCTCCCCTTATCCTTCTCACCTGGTCTGCTGCTACTCTTCCCCTCATTCGTTTCTCTTTCTAAAACACACCAGGCACAGCCTTCCTCTGACACTTCATTCTTGTTCTCTCCATCTGGGATGCTTCCCTCGAGACAGCAACATCAACATGGCTTTTTCTCTCATCTCCTTCAAACTCTTGCTTAACTATCACCTTCTCAGTGAGGTCTTCCCTGACCACCTGTTTAAAATTGCAAATATGCTTTCCCTTCACCTCACACTCCCTATGCCCCTTCTTCTACCTAAGTTTATTCCATATAATAGCTGTCTTCTAACCTACTAGGTCATTGCTTATATTATTTATCCCTTGCCTCTCCCCCATTAAAACAAAAATTATACAAGGCAAAGATATTTGGATCTCCTATACTTACAACAGAACCTGGTGCATAGTAAGCACTCAACAAATATTTGTTGAATGAATAAGGAAATTACAAAACTTGCCAATGATTATACATCTTAAAAGTGACAGAGCTAATGGAGCTCTTTTTATTCTCTTTACAGAATCTTTCTTCTATTCCATGCACCCTTTGTTTTGTCATAAAAGTCATAATGGGGAAATAATTTTTTAATTATACTTAAAATTAGTTTCCATGTGATCTCATATAATACAACTGATGCTGCCATTTTAAAAATGCATTTGAAATTGGCTTTTAAGTGTTTTTTTGATCACACAAGAAAATCATAATGTTATCATTATATTATTATCACAGATGGCTGATGGTTCTGTTCTTTTTGGTTTGTCTGTTTTCTTACCAAAATGATATTTGTTTATCTATACCTGACTTGATTATGAATGGGTTATGGCTCTTTTTAGAATTCAAAATATATTCTTAAAGAATAGAATGATATGCTACCATTGCGAGAAAAATTGTACTCAAAATATGATTTGTAAATACTAAAAAACATAATAAAAAAATTAAACAATCTAAACTATTGGATCAAAAATTAAAAGACAATAAGTTGATTCATTTCTACAAACATGAAACAAAGGAACACATCAAAAACATAAAAGTTTGGAAAAATTTATAAGAAAAACACCTAGACTCTAAAGATTAGGAAGTTATCAGGATAAAAAAAATGCAAAGGAGAAAATATAACTGATAATTAGCAGACACAAAGTTTTCAAGATCATAGATAACATAGAAAACCCACCACAAATTAAAACAAAAGAAACAATTTCATATGTCAAATTTAAATTTCTTTTAAAAATCAATCATAAGATGGTAATATTAGGGGCAATTGGGTAACAGATATAAGGGAATTCTTAATACCATTTTTTCAGCTTACCTGTAAGTCTGTTTGCCTATCCCCACATCAATGCCAAGACCTCTTAATCACTGTAGCATTATAATAACACTTGATATCTGGTATATGCTTTCTTCTTCTTTGCAATTAATTGTCTCAACTAATCTTGACCACTGGCTTTTAATATAAATTGTAAAACCAGTTGTCAATTTCCATAAAAATCTCTACTGGAGTTTTCCATTAGAATTACATTGAATTTATAGGCCAGTTTGGGGAGAATTAACAGTAAAAGATAGGAACTGTAACAACATGCTGAGTTTGTCTTCCTCTGTTAATGCTCCCCAAGCTCCTCTCCTGGGTCCTGTGTATTGGATAAAGCTGGGCTTGCTCAATGCTTGGATCTCCCTAGATGTACTATCTAGTCTGGTGGGTGTACAGCCTATTCATTTGGCTTCTAATTAGTATTTCCTTCTAATGAAATTTTAATATGATGCGGAAAGTAAAGCTTGCCTTCCTGTCTTCTAAACTGTCTGATTTTAGCAGGTGTCTGTGCCATGGTTTAGAATAAATTGATGACTCTTATACCCATATAGGAGTGGAGGATGATGTTTAATTCTAATATAGTAGTCAACAGCAGACACCTAGCTCAAAATAACTTAAATAGAAAAGGGAGTTCTACTCACTCACATACCAAACATTCAGATACAATGGACACAATGCTCAAAGGAAGTTTTCAGCTCTGTCATCCTCTGCTTGTCTCATTCTCTTCTGTCTTCCTTAGGTCTGGGATAGATGGCCACAAATGAATCTAAGCTAAATTATTCTTACAATTTTCCATGCCAAAGAAGGAGGATCAGTCTCTCTCTCTCTCTCTCTTTCTCTCTTTCTCTCTTCCCCCAACCCCCACCCCAAGCACCTATATATCAAATCTGAGGCAAGACTGACTGTCTTGAGCCATTGCCAATATTAATTGCTGTGGCCAGGAGAATGCAGGCTTGGTTAGCTTTGCTGACATACCCACCCTCTTTGACTTGCTGTATATTGAGAGGCAGGCAGTGGAGGAAACTGTTGTCATCTTCACCTGAGTCTTCAGAATGGGTTCCCCATTCCAGAAGAAGGGAAGGAAATCTTTGTAGACAAGAATAGCATATACCACTGAAGTTGCAAAAGTACTGGGACACATTTTACATCACCTATAGTAGTGTTTAATCATCTCTCCTTTAGAGAGCTAAGTAAGGCAAAAAACAAAAACAAAAACAAAACCACAAAAAAACAAAACACCTTGTATTAATTGTAAAAACAAAAACTTTAGAGTCTATGCAAATTTAATCATTGTCTAAAAAATAAGAAAAAGGACTTCTGGCCAAGATGAGGTGTAGGTACACACACTGTGCCTCCTCACACAACCAAAAGAAGCACAACAACAATTTAAAAACAAAAAACAACCAGAACTGACAGAAAATTGAACTGTATGGAAGTCTGACAACCAAGGAGTTAAAGAAGAAACATTCATCCAGAGGTAGGAGAGGTGGAGTTGGACAGCCAGGTGTAGAGGACTCATGGCAGGGCAGCGGCTGGAACACCAGGACGGTCAAGGTGGTAGCTAGTGTACCCAGTGAGGTGGCGGATTGTGGACTGGACAGCCCCACATTTTCAAGCGGATAAACTGGGAGGAACAACTGGGGGGCAAGATAGACCATGCAACCCAGAGTTCAAACACAGGGAAATAAAGCCCCAAGCCTCTGACTGAAAACACCTGTGGGGGTTGAGGCAGCAGCAGGAGAAATGCCCACCCTCACAAGAGAGTTCATTGGAGAGACCCACAGGATCCTAGAATGCACACAAACCCACCCACCCGGGAATCAGCACCACAAGGGCCCAATTTGCTTGTGGGTAGCAGCAGAAGTGACTGAAAACTGGCAAAGAGTGGAGCAAGCAACATTGTTCCTTCTTGGACCCCTCCCCCACATACAGCATCACAAAGCAGCGACCCTCAGTTGCCCTGCCCTGGTGAACACCTAAGGCTCTGCCCTTTACTACGTAACAGGCATGCTGAGACAAAAAAAGCCCACATGAAAGAACAGATCAAAGCTCCAGAAAAAATAAAACTAAGCGATGAAGACATAGCCAACCTATCAGATGCAGAGTTCAAAACACTGGTAATGAGAATGCTCACAGAATTGGTTGAATGTGGTCGCAAATTAGATGAAAAAGTGAAGGTTCTGCTAAATGAAATAACGGAAAATGTACAGGGAATCGACAGTGACAGGAAAGAAACTGGGACTCAAATCAATGGTATGGACCAGAAGGAAGAAAGAAACATTCAACTAGAACAAAATGAAGGAACAAGAATTCAATAAAATGAGGAGAGGCTTAGGAACCTCCAGGACATCTTTAAACATTCCAACATCTGAATCATAGGGGTACCAGAAGGAGAAGAGGAAGAGCAAGAAATTGAAAACTTATTTGAAAAAATAATGAAGGAGAACTTCCCCAATCTGACAAAGGAAACAGACTTCCAGGAAGTCCAGGAAACTGAGTCCCAAAGAAGTTGTACCCAAGGAGGAACACACCAAGGCACATCATAATTACATTAGCCAAGATTAAACAGAAGGAGAGAATCTTAAAAGCAGAAAGGGAAAAGGATACTGTTACCTACAAAGGAGTGCCCATAAGACTGTCAGCTGATTTCTCAAAAGAAATCTTGCAGGCAAAAAGGGTCTGGAAAGAGGAATTTGAAGTCATGAAAGGCAAGGACCTCCATCTGAGATTACTCTATCCAGCAAAGCTTTCATTTAGAATGGAAGGGCAGTTAAAGTGCTTCCCAGGTAAGTTCAAGTTAAAGGAGTTCATCATCACCCAGCCCTTATTATATGAAATGTTAAAAGGTCTTACATGAGAAAAAAAAGTTCAAAAATATGAACAGTAAAATGACAACAAACTCACAGTTATTAACAACTGAACCTAAAACAAAAACAAAAATAAACTAAGCAAACAACTAGAACAAGCACAGAACCACAGAAATGGAGATCATATGGAGGGTTATCAGCAGGGGAGTGAGTGGGGAGAGAGGGGATAAAGGTACAGAGAATAAGTAGCATAAATGATAGGTGGAAAATAGACAGGGGGAGGGTAAGAATAGTATAGGAAATGTAGAAGCCAAAGAACCTATACATATGACCCATGGACATGAACTAAAGGGTAGGGAGGAATGGAAGTGGGAAGAGGTGCACAGGGCTGAGTGGAATAAAGGGGGGAAATGGGATAACTGTAGTAGCATAATCAAGGAAACATAAAAAAATAAGAAAGAATTAAACATGGTCTAAAAATACTGAAGGATTCATGGACATAGACAACAATGAGTGATTGCTGGGGGGATGGTATATAAAGGAACTAACTAGTAGTGGAAAAATATAATAAAGTTATATATATTTTAAAATGTTACACATATACAAGAAAAGAAAATCTGGAAGGATACAGCAAAACATTGAAAATAACTATTCTAGGTGGTGAGATTTTGTATGTTTTTTACTTTCCTCTTCATAACTTTCTGTTTTAATTCCATTTTAAAAATAAGGACCATATACTATTTTTTAAATAAAGTTCTCTGTAAAAAATAAAATAAAAATACTGTATAAATATTTTCCTATTTAAAATTTTAACCTCTAGTTTCTCAGTACTACTTCCATTGCTGATATGATACCCATAAGGCTTCATCATTTTCCACTGCTGACTGAGTGTACTGATAACCACTTCTCCAGGCACTGGGGAAACTCAATTTCCCTTCATTACTTCTGTGACCACAACTGCACATTAGAAATTCCTTGAAAGCTTTTATAAATTCCTTTGCCCAGGTGGTAACCCAGGCCAGGTGAGTCAGAATCTCTGGGATTGGAACCCAGACATCAGCATTTTTAAGAGCTCTTCCAGTGATTTCAATGTGCAGACAAGTTGCTGCCACTGATCTAGTTGATGGGCAATTTGCTTGCTGACTCCTCTTAGGCCTTGCTTTACTACTGTGCCATCAAACCACAAAGGACTAAGATTCAATTAAGATCCTTCAGAGAGTAGACAAGGAAGTTGCTCTCTGTCTGTGTTAATTGTAGGACATGAATCTTAAGAAGTTCATGGGCCAGATTCAATCATTTATGGTATCCACAGTATGTTTTAAAGCTCAAAAACATCAATCACATAACAATCTAAATTTTTATGTTCTCTTGAAAAGTTGGGACATTGGGGGAAATATTGGGCAGTTGTTGAGTAGCACTTCCCCGCCTACACACAAAAAACTGTGCTTCACAGTCTGTCACAGCTTCCACCACACTCTATTAATATGCCCAGGCAGTTTCACTAATCAACATAATCTGCCTAGCCTTGGGAATTTGAGTTGTGTGGCTTTGGGGGAGGAACCACTTCCCCCACCTTTCCATGAACTGAACCAATGCCCCTTATTCATGAGAGGCCCACTAGCCCCAATTTCCTGGCACCTGGTGCTCCTGCCCTTTGAAGCTATGGCTCTCCAGGAGTTCTAGGCAGAATCCAGGACAGACTGAATTGTATGACTCTGGGGCAAGGGCCATTCTCTCTACCTTTTTGGGAGCCTAACTGGCATCTCCTCATGATAGATCAGCTAGCCCCAGACTCCCAAATCCCAGAGGCCCTACCCTGCCGAACTTGGGCTCTCTAGGAGGTCCAGGCAGAATCAGCCAGGAGAGATCAAGTTTATGGTTCTAGAATGGAGCCATTTTTATCCTCACATGCCCAACCAGTTCATAACTTTCCCCTCACATGGCTGAAACTTGGTGTGTTTGAGCCTGATGAACTCTGTTGGCTTTACCCTGATGACTCTTTGAGACCCTGCCTCACCACAAAGGTCTGCAGGCACCCAACAGGGAGCAGCTATCCTTGGTATACCCTTGAACTTTTACTGAGTGGCCTCAGACCCAGCACTGGCACCAAATTTGAGCCTGTGAACACCATTTGCCCCTACATGGTGACTAACTGAGAATTTACCACATGTAACTCCCATACCACAAGAGGATCTTTCAGTAACTGAGCCTAATAGGCAGCTGGCAGGTGGAGGCAAGCAGACACAGATCTCAGGGTGCCTTGGGCCTCTTGCTGACCTGTCCTCAGGCTTGGTGCTGGTGGAATCCAGCTTTGGTGTGCAGCTTGGTCCTTCCAACACACATCCAGGTCAAGCAGAGGCAGTCACAAACTGTGGAAAGCTCCAAAAATGTTTCTATTGACCTGTACCAGAGTTCCTACCAAGAGGCCCTAGAAACAATATACCCAGTGGCCAAGTTAAGACATCAGATCAACAATGAATGGGTTAAGAATGAGATCAAGGAAGAAATCAAAAAGTTTCTGGAAAAAATGAAAATGAACTAACAATGGTCCAAAACTTATGGGACACAGCAAAGGCAGTCCCGAGAGGTAGTTCATGGCAATACAGGCCTACCTAAAAAAGATAGAATCAATTCAAACAAACGACCTAACCCTACTACATCTATAAGAACTGGAGGAACAACAGCAAACAAAGCCCGGAGCAAGTAAAAGGAAGGAAATAACCTAGGCCAGAGTAGAATTAAATGACACAGACACTAAAAGAACAATTCTAAGGATCAATAAATCCAGGAGATGGTTCTTTGAAAAGATAAACAAAATTGACAAGTCTTTAAGCAGACTCCCCAAGAAAAAAAGAGAGAGGACCTGAATAAACACAATCAGAAATGAAAGAGGTGAGATTACAACTGATACCACAGAAATACAAAGGATTGTAAGAAATAACTATGAAGAACTATATGCCAAGAAATTTGAAAACCTCAGTGAAATGGACAAATTTCTAGAAAAGTATAATCTCCCAAAACTGAATGAAGAAGAAGCAAAAAGCCCAAACAGACCAGTAACACCTGACAAAAATTGAAGTAGTAATCAAAAAACTTCTGGCACATAAAAGTCCTGGACCAGACAGTTTCACAGGAGAATTTTACAAAACTTTTAAGGAACAGCTAACCCCTATCCTTCTCAGACTGTTCCAAAAATCCAAGAAGGGGGAAGACACCCAAACTCTTTTTACGAAGCCAGCATCATCCTAAATCCAAAACTATATAAAGACACAACAAAGAAATAAAACTACAGGTTAATGTTGCTGATGAACATAGACACTAAAATCCTCAACAAAATGTTGGCAAACTGCATCCAACAATACATTAAAAAGATCATACACCACAATCAAGTGGGATTCATCCCAGCGATGCAAGGATGTACAACATTTGCAAATCAATAAACATAATGCATCACATAAACAAAAGCAAAGACAAAAATCACATGATCATATCAACAGATGTGGAAAAAGCATTTGATAAGGCACAGCACCCATTTATGATAAAAACACTCAGCAAAGTGGGAATAGAGGGAGTATTCCTCAACATAATAAAGACCATATACAAGCGACCTACAGCCAATATCATACTCAATGGGCAAAAACTAAAAACTTTCCCACTAAGATCAGGAACAAGGATGTCAGCTTTCACCACTCCTATTCAATATAGTACTGGAAGTCCTCGCCACAGGAATCAGAGAAGAAAAAGAAATAAAAGGCATCCAAATTGGAAAGGAGGAAGCAAAACTGTTATTATTTGCAGATGACATCATATTGTACATAGAAAATCCTATAGACTCCGCCAAAAAACTACTTGACCTGATAAATGAGTTTGGCAAAACAGTCAATATTCAGAAATCGATGGCATTTTTGTATACCAACAATCAAATATCAGAAACAGAAATCAGGAAAAAATCCCATTTGATAACCAATAAGAAAAATAAAGTACTTAGGAATAAACCTAACCAAGGAGGTAAAAGAGCTGTACTCAGAAAACTATACAACACTGAAGAAAGAAATTAAGGAAGACACAAACAAATGTACCATGGAAGCATGTACCATGTTCATGGATTGGAAGAATTAACATCATCAAAATGTCCATACAACCCAAAGCAATTTATAGATTCAGTGCAATCCTTATTAAAGTACTAATAGCATATTTCGCAGATAGAGAACAAACGCTTCAAAAATTTATATGGAACCATAAATGACCCCAAATAGCTGCAGCAATTTTGAGAAAGAAGAACAAAGCAGGAGGGATCACAATGCCTGATATCAAACTGTATTACAAGGGCACTGTAATCAAAACAGCCTAGTACTGGCATGAGAACAGACACAGAGACCAATGGGACAGTATAGAGAGCCCAGAAATAAACCGAAGGCTCTATGGCCAATTAATATTTGACAAAGGGGCAGAAGCATAAAGTTGAGTAAAAATAGCCTCTTCAAAAAATGGTGTTGGGAGATCTGGACAACTACATTCAAAAAATGAAACTCGATCACCAACTTACACCATAAACAAAAATAAATTCAAGGTGGATAAAAGACTTAAATATAAGTTGTACATGAAAACATAGGCAGGACAATCTCAGACATTCCACGCAGCAATATTTTCACCAATATGTCCCCTAAAGTGAGGGAGGTAAAGGAAAGAATAAACAAATGGGACCTCATCAAAATAAAAAGCTGCTGCATGGCTAAAGAAAACAGCATTAAAATGAAAAGAGAACCAACAGTATGGGAAAACATATTTGCCAATGATACCTCAGACAAGGGTCTGATCTCCAAAATATATAAAGAACTCACATGACTCCACTCCAGGAAGACAAACAACCCAATTAAAAAATGGGCAAAGGACTTGAACAGACACTTCTCCAAGGAAGACATACAGAGGGCCCAGAGACATATGAAAAGATGTTCAGCATCACTAGCCATCAGAGAGATGCAAATTAAAACCTCAATGAGGTACCATCTCACACCAGTCAGAGTGGCCAACATAAACAAATCAACAAACAAGAAGTGTTGGAGAGGTTGTGGAGAAAAAGGATCCCTAGTGCACTGTTGGTGGGGATGCAGACTGGTGCAGCCACTGTGGAAAACAGTATGGAATTTCCTCAGAAAACTAAAAATGGATCTGCCTTTTGACCAGGCAATTCCACTGTTGGGATTATACCTTAAGAACCCTGAAATACTAATCCAAAAGAACCTATGCACCCCAATGTTCATAGCAGCACAATTTACAATAGCCAATGTTGGAAGCAACCTAAGTGCCCATCAGTAAATGAGTGAATCAAAAAACTGTGGTACATTTACACAATGGAATACTATGCAGCAGAAGGAAAGAAGGAGCTCCTACCCTTCGAGGCAGCATGGATGGAACTGGAGAGCATTATGCTAAATTAAATAAGCCAGGCAGTAAAAGACAAATATCATATGATCTCACCTGTAAGTGGAACCTAATCAACAAAAGAAAAAGGCAAGCAAAAGAGAACCAGAGACATTGAAATTAAGAACAATCTGACAGTAACCACAGGGGAGGTGGGAAGGGATAGTGAAGGGAAAAGGGTGAAGGGTTTTCAGGAACAAAGGACACATGGACAAAACCAAAGAGGGGTAAGATCAAGGGTGGGGAGATGGGATGGCTGGGGTGGGGGGGATGGTGGGGGTAAAATGGACACAACTGTACTTGAACAACAATTAAATTTAAAAAATAAAAATAAATAAAATTGAAGAAGAAATGAAAAGCTACACACATGAGAAAATGCTAAAGGAGTTCATTACCACCAAAGCAGTATTACAGGAAATTTTAAAGGGTCTTCTTTAAGAAGAAGAATAAAAAGAAAAAAATAGAGAAAGATAGTTGTAAAGAATAAAATATCAATAAATATGTATTTATCAATAATCACTTTAAATGTAAATGGCTTAAATGCTACAATCTAAAGACATAGGGAAACTGAACGGATAAGAAAAAAACACCATCTGTAGGCTATCTACAAGAGACCTAGTTCAGAATGAATGATACACACAGACTAACCAGAAGGGATGGAAACAGATACTTCATGCAAATGCAAATGAAACATAGGGGTAGCAACACATATATCAGACAAAATGGACTTTAAAACAGGACACAGAGAAGGACGCTGCATAAAGGGAGCAATCCAACAAGAGAATATAACCCTTGTAAACTTGCCTTATATAAAGCAAGTTTTGATGGATATAAAGGGAGAGATTTCCAGTAATACAGTAATAGTAGGGGGTTTTAACATCTCATTTACATCAATGAATAGACCTTTCAGATAATCTGCATGGAAATGGAAGCCTTAAATGACACACTAGATCAGATGAATTTCATGGATAACTTTAGAGTATTTCAACCCAAAGCCACGGAATACATATTCTTTTCAAGAACCCATGGAACAGTTTCCAGGATAGACTACATGTTAGGACACAAAACAAATCTCAATAAATTGAAGAACACTGCAAATACATCCAGCATCTTCCCTAACCACAATGGTATGAAATCAGAAATCAATCACAAGAATAAGACTGAAAAACACAAGAAGACATGGAGATTAAATAACATATTACTAATCAATGAATGAGTTAACAATGAGATCAAGTGGAAAATCTAAAAATACCTTGTTGAAACAAATGAAAATGTGAACAAAACAACCCCATATCTATGGGACACAGTGAAAGCAGTTCTAAAAGAGAAATTAATAGCATTACAAGCCTATCTCCAAAGAAAAAAGAAAAAAAGAAAAACAAACCAAGAAAAATCTCAAATAAACAATCTAACTTTACACTTAAAGGAACAAAACAAAGAGCAACAAACAAAACCCAAAGTGAGTAAAAGGAAGAAAATAATAAGGATCAGATCAGAAATAAACAAAATAGAGTAAAAAAATGCAAAACATCAATGTAACCAAGAGCTCATTCTTTGAAAAGATAAACAAGATTGATAGACCTTTAAACAGACTCATCAGGAAAAAAAGAAAAAGGACCCAAATAAATAAAATCAGAACTGAAAGAGGAGAAGTACCAATTGACACCACAAAAATGCAAAGAATTATAAAAATATTATGAACAAAAATATGCCAACAAAGTGGACAATCTGGAAGAAATGGATAAATTCCTAATAACATACAGTTTCCTAAAACTGAATCATGATAAATAGAAAATCAGAACAGACTCATTACAACTAATGAAATTGAAGCAGCAATTAAAAAAACTTCCAACAAACAATAGTTCCAGACCGAATGGCTTCACATGTAAATTTTATCAACATTCAAAGAAGAACTAACGCCTATCCTTCTCAAACTATCCAAAAATCTAGAGAGTAGGGAAGACTCCCAAGCACATTTTATAAGGCCAGCAGTATCCTAATCTAATACCACATAAAGATACTACAAAATGAAAATTATAGGGTAATATTCCTGCTCAGCGTAGATGCTAAAATCCTCAACAGAATATTAGGAAACTGGATCCAGCACTATATTAAGAAGATTGTTCACCATGATCAAGTGGGATTTATTACAGAAATTCAAGTTTGGTACAATATCCACAGATCAATAAATATGATACACCACATAAAATAAAAGATAAAAATCATATGACCATATCAATAGATGCAGAAAAAGCATTTGATAAGATCTAGCCCTATTTATGATTAAAAATTCTCATCAAAGTGGGAATAGAGGAAACATACCTGAACATAATCAAGCCCTTATCTGATAAACCCACTGCCGACATCAGACTCAATGGTCAAAAACTAAAAGTGTTTTCCTTAAGATTGGGTATAAGACAGAAATTTGCTTTCACCACCCTTATTCAATATAGTACTAGAAGTCATCGCTGAAGCAATCAGACAAGAAGAAATAAAAGGCATCCAAACTGGAAAGGAAGAATTAAAACTGTCATTATTTGTAGACAACATGATACTGTATATAGAGAACCCTAAAGGTTCTACAAAAAAACTACTGAAACTGATAAATGAATTCAGTAACATAGCAGGATAAAAAATAAACCTCCAGAAATCAGTTGCATTTTCTTATCTTACCCTAGGACATGCTTATTGATTTTACAGAGAGAGAGGGAGAGAAGCATCAATGAGAGAGAAAGACATTGATCAGTTGCCTCTTGTACCCACCCCAATTGGGAACTGAACCTGCAACCCAGGCATCTGCTCTGACTGGAAATGGAACCCACGACTTGTTGTTTATGGGATGATGCTCCACCCAAGTGAGTCACATGAGCAAGGGCTTGGTTGCATTTTTACATACCAATAATGAAATAATAGAAAGGGTATCTAAGAAAACAATCCCATTTTCAACTGTATCAAAGAAATTACCTAGGAATAAATTTAACCAAGGAGGTAAAAGACCTATACTCAGAAAATTATAAGACACCGAAGAAAGAAACTGAAGAAGGTACAAAAATGGAAGCATATAGTATACTCATAAATGGAAATAATTGTTAAAATGTCCATACTACACAAAGCAATCTATAGATTCAATGTAAAACCTATCAAAAATACCAACAGTGTATTTCAGAAATCTAGAACAAATAATTCAAAAATTTATATAGACATAGAACCAAAACAAACAAACAAAAAACAAAACAAAACAAACCCCCCCCCAGCACCTTCAGCAATCTTGGTAAATAAAAACAAAGTTGGAGGGATCACAATACCAGATATCAAACTATACTACAAAGCCACTGTAATCAAAACAGGCTGGTACTGGCACAAGAACAGGCTCATAGATCAATGGAACAGAAATGAGATCCCAGAAATAAACCTATGCCTGTAGAGTCAATTAATAACTGACAAAGGAGGCAAGAACATACAATGGGATAGACAGTCTGTTAAATGAATGGTGTTGGGAAATTTGGACAGTTATGTCCAAAAAATGAAATTAGACCAGCTTCTTACATCATATATAAGAATAAATTCAAAATGGATTAAAGACTTAAATGTAAGACTTGAAACAATAAAATTCCTAGAAGAAACCATAAGCAGTGAAGTCTTGTAATACTTCTAATCATATTTTTACTGATACATCTCCTTGGGCAAGGAAAACAAAAGAAAAAGTAAATGAGACTACTAAACTAAAAGTTTTTGCACAGCAGTGGAAACCACCAACAAAATGAAAGGACAACCCACTAAATGGTAGAATGCATTTGCTAATGGTAAACCTGGGATGGAGTTAATTTTCAAAAGACATAAAGAACTTATGCAACTCAACACTCTAAAAACAGCAACAAAAAAATGGATCTGGATATACAATTCTCCAAAGAGGGCATACGGATGACCAATAGACATATAAAAAGATGCTCACTAATCATCAGAGAAATGCAAATTAAAACCACAATGAGAAATCACTTACTACATGTCAGAAAGACTAAACTCAACAAACAAAAAGTGTGGGTGAGAATGTGGGGAAAAGGGAACCCTCATACGCTGTTGGTGGGAACGCAGATTGGTGCAGACACTGTGGCAAGCAGTATGGAGTTTCCTCAAAAGTTTTTAATATAAATGGAACTGCCTTATGACCCAGTCATTCCATTTCTGGGAATATATCCAAAGAAACCCAAAACACTAATTTGAAAGAATATATGTCCCCCCATGTTCATTGCAGCATTATTTATAATAGCCAAGATTTGGCAGCAGCTGAAGTGCCCAGTAGTAGATGAGTGGATAAAACTGCTGTGGTACATTTACACAGTAGAATACTATGTAGCCATAAAAAAGAAGGGAATCTTATCTTTGTGACAGCATGGAAGAACATGGAGAACAATATGCTAAGTGAAATAAGCCAACCAGAGAAAGAGAAGTACCGTATAATTTCACTTATATGTGGAATCTTATAAACAAAATAAACAAACAAAGTAGAAACAGACTCATAGATACAAAGAACAGACTGACAGGTATCAGAGGGGAAGGAGGTTTGGGAGAAAAAAGTGAAGAGATTAAGGAAAACACCCTCATAGACACAGACAACAATATAGTGATTAGCAGATGGAAAGGAGGCTGGGGTCAGGTAGAAGAGACACAGAAACTCCTACCCTTCACAACAGCATGGATGGAACTGGAGAGCATTATGCTAAGTGAAATAAGCCAGGTGGTGAAAGACAAATACCATATGATCTCACCTATAAGTGGAATCTGGTCAACAAAACAAACAAATGAACAAAATAGAACCAGAGACATGGAAATAAAGAACAAACTGATAGTGACCAGAGGGGAGGGAGGAGGGGGATAACGGGGGGAAAGAAGGGGAAAGGGCAAGCTGAGGAACATGAATAGAGGACTCATAGGCAGGACAAAGCGGGGGGATTGACTGTGGGAGTGGGGGGCACAGGGCAGAGGAGAGCAAGGGGAAAAAGGCGGGACAACTGTAACTGAGCAACAATAAAGAATATTTGGATAACATAGACAAGTCTGAGGAATAAAATTTAATTATCAAAAGATTTTTAAAAAGGATAAAGTAGGGAGAAATTGTGGTGGAAGGTGATTTGACTTTCGATTGTGAACACACAATACAATATACAGATGATTTGTTGTAGAATTGTACACTTGAATCCTATATAACTTTATTAACCAATGTCACCTCAATAAAGTCAATAAAAGTTTTAAAAATTCTAGATGTTGTAGAGATGAAGATGTTTAGGTCTTACTTTAAGGAAGGACTTGTTACTCTAACTGCTGAGAGTGTTGGCAGCTCTGGAGACCCCTCAACTGTCAGCACTTTCTGGAATTGCTGTAGTTGCAGACAGTTGCCTCATTCAAGGTCACATCTATGGTGGTAAAAGTGAGGGGCCCACATGCAAAAACTGATTACGGTGGTGTGTAAAGCCCAGTCATTAAGGACTAATAATGAGCACTGCGTCGGCTGCGGTGATTCAGCCTTCATTACAGCTGACTTCTCTCTCCTCCGGGGTTCTGCCTCTTCCCTTCCACAGGTGTTGTTAAAGACCCTCTATAGCAAACCTTCTTCACTCTAAATACTCTACCTCAAGTCTGCTTTCCAAAGAACCCAACAGTGCCAGCGGCATTTCTGTTATATTGTGATCTGTATGCTCCTGAAAAGCCATGTGTTCTGCAAAATTAAACATGAAAATAACCAGGTTTATGGAAAAAAATTGAATTAGGATAAACTATTCAAAACCAATGCAATGGTATAAGTATAGCACCAATAAAACCAATGACAATTATGATGAAAATATTAACTCGTGAAATGTCCACTGGAGTCAGTAGATGCCTGTGGCCTTATACTGTGACTCATGAGAATGAGCAGCTTTGAGGCATGTTCTTCCCGTAGGGGCAAGCCTCGTCCATATTAAAGAGTGGCCCTCTTCATCTGTCACTTTTTTTAACTCAGGGGAAAATATACCCTGCTCAGCTTCTTTTTTTTGTTTTTGTTTTTGTTTTAGGTAGAGTTTATTGCTCAATTTATAAATACCACTTTTGGATGATGTTTCTGAAATTTAAGAGAGAAGATCTATGCACAAAACAACAAAATCAAAAGTTGTTATTCTCTGCTGGGAGGGATGGGGAGAAAAGGCATACAACTGTAATTGAATAACAACAAATTTTTTAAAAAAGACATCTGCTCAGCTTCTTCATCTGCATTCACAGCTTCCCCAGGAGCTTAAAGGTATGGAAGGAAATGGATGCAGTTCAGCCATCACTTGAACTAAAGGGAGGCACACGAGTCAGACTGTCAGTCTTTCTTTTTTCCGCTAAGGTCCTCACATGTTGCTACAGTTCTCTTTTAATTGTGAGAAATCTTGTCCTGAATACTTCAAAACACTAAGATGGGACATTTCATGTAGAGACCAATGTGGCTTCTGTGTTGTCTGACACCAATCCCTGACTCTCATTACAAATACAAGACTGGAAAAAGATAAGTATTTGTCAGATTTTATAACAGGAGACAATAATATTTATATAGTAAAGTGTATGTATGTGAAGGAAGAATACTGGAGAAAGGGAAACAAGTATAAGAATGTTATTTGGTACCAACTGGGGGATCCTGTAATTAGAATTGTTCTCTGCCCTTTTATTTTTATTTGTAGGTTTATTGATTTGCCATCAACTGAGTTAGTCTTACCAACTGTCTTATATTCTCAGTTCATTTGGTGAAAAACCATGTACTAGGCAGAGTGAGAACTCCATTCTACTGGGTTTTCCAAAATTGCTCCAGCATCTCACACTGCAGAACAAGATTAAAGGCAGTTTGGTGTAGTAGAAATAACCTTGATTTTAAGTCGAAAGGCTTGGATTCTGTTTCTAGCTCTGCCTTCTACAATGTGGCCTCAAGGGTGAAGTAAATACCAAATACGAAATGAACGAGATTGACGAGTGCAGCTTTCCGTGGCCCTCTGACCACCACCCAGCCTGTGCTCCTGAAATGCCAGCTCACCAATCTTCTATTTTAATGGCTTCAGTTTGTTCCCATTCTTCTTTCCTAGCACTTACCTGTAAGAAAATAAATATTGAAAACAGTAAAAGTATGCATCAGGGACCAACCGGATGTGGACAAAGAGATGTGTACCTGTTTTGGTGGTATGTTTTGGATGAAATGGTTCTGACAGCCAGGCTTAGAGGCAGGAGGCAGCTTGCCAATGTTCTATGACTTAAACTGACTACAGCTGATTTTTGAGTGTATTTTATTGATTATGTTATTACAGTTTTCCTATTTTTCTCCCCTTTCTCCCCCTCCTCCCTGCACGCCCCTCCCTCCAGCAGTCTCCTACCCCTTAGTTCATATCCATGGCTTGTACATATAGGTTCTTTGGCTTCTCCATTTCCCATATTATTCTTAACCTCCCCTTGTCTATTTTGTACCTACCAATTATGCTTCTTATTCCCTGTACCTTTTCCCCATTCTCCCCCTGCTCCTCCCCATTGATAACCTCCATGTAATCTCCATTTCTGTGATTCTGTTCCTGTTCTAGTTGTTTGCCTCTTTTTTGTTTTTGTTTTTTAGGTTCAGTTGTTGATAGTTGTGAGTCTGTTGTCATTTTACTGTTCATATTTTTTATCTTCTTTTTCTTACATAAGTCCCTTTAACATTTCATATAATAAGGGCTTGGTGATGATGAACTCCTTTAACTTGACCTTAACTGGGAAGGACTTCATCTGCCCTTCCATTCTAAATGAAAGCTTTGCTGGATAGAGCAATCTTGGATGTAGGTCCTTGCCTTTCATGACTTGGAATACTTGTTTCCAGCCCCTTCTTGCCTGAGAGGTTTCTTTTGAGAAATCAGCTGATAATCTTATGGGAACAGCTTTGTAGGTAACTGTCTCCTTTTCTCTTGCTGCTTTTAGGATTCTCTCCTTCTCTTTAATCTTGGGTAACTTAATTATGATGTGTCTTAGTGTGTTTCTTCTTGGATCCAACTTCTTTGGGACTCTGAGAGTCCTGGACTTACATGTCTGGTTTCTTTGCCAGCTCAGGGAAGTTCTCCATTATTTTTTCAAATAAGTTTTCAATTTTTTGCTCTTCCTCTTCTCCTCTGGCACCCCTATGATTCAGATGTTGGAATGTTTAAAGTTGTCCTAGAGGTTCCTCAGCCTCTCCTCACTTTTTTGAATTCTTGTTTCTTCGTTCTGTTCCAGTTAGATATTTATTTGTTCCTTTTGTTCCAAATCATTGATTTGAGTCCAGGTTTCCTTCCCTTCACTGTTGGCTCCCTGTATATTTTTCTTTACTTCACTTTGTATAGCCTTCATTTCTTCCTTTATTTTGTGACCATACTCAATAATTTCTGATTACCATTGTTTCAAACTCTGCATCTGATAAGGTTGTCTATCTCCTCACTGCTTAGTTCTTTTTCTTGAGTTTTGAACTGTTCTTTCATTTGGGCCATATTTCTTAGTCTTGGAGCACCTGTTACATTGTAAGGGGCAGAGCCTTAGGTATTTGCCAGGGCAGGCAACCTATCTCTCTGTGTTGTGGTGCTGTCTGTGGGTGAGGGGTCAGAGAGGTATCAATGCCACTTGCTAGCTTGCTTGGCTCTCGCCCCCTTTCCGTCACTTCCCTCGCTTCCCACAAGCAGATTTTGCCCTTTCAGATGCTGATGAACAGGTAGGGAGCTTGTGTATGTTCTAGGATCCCGTGGGCCTCTTCAACGGACTCTCCTGTGAGACTGGGAGTTTGTCCCACTGCCACACCCCCACAGGATTTTACAGCCAGAGGTCTTGAGACTTTAGTTTCCTGTGCTGGAACCCTGGGTTGTGTGGTTTGTCTAGCTCCCCAGTTGTTCCTCTTGGCTTAGCCACAAGTGAATGTGGGATATCTCAGTCTTCAAGCCACCACCTTGCCCAGCCTGGTAGGCCAGCTGCCTTGCTGTGCATCCTCTCTGCCCCGGCTGCCAAACTGCCCCACTCCTACCAATCTGGATGCATGTTTCTTCTTTAACTTTTGGTTTTGGACTTCCATGCAGTTTGATTTTCTGGAAATTTGGTTGGTTTTTGTTTTTAAATTGGTTGTTATCCTTCTTTTGGTTGTGCAAGCAAGCAAAACATATCTACCTACACCTCCATCTTGGCTGGAACCCCTACAGTTGATTTTTTAAAGGGTCACATTTAGGCTGCTCTACTCTAGTGAGCAGTTCATTAAGTTTGATATGCCTCTGAGAATTAGACTATGACTTTGGTGGAAACTTTGTATAAATTAAACAACTTTCTTACAGAGTCTTGACACATACATGATACCAGGAGAATTCTAGAGTTCTTATGTTGATTTGGTTCAGTGTTTTTGTTGTCACTTACTTCTATATATTGATAGTTTGAATTTATTTTGCTCTCAGATAAGAAGTTTTATCTCTCCCAATGGGAAGAGATTTTTGTTTTAGATTATAAACAAAGTACTGATTTAGCACTACCTGTCTCATATTGATAAGTATGACAAAAAGTGAATCCACATAAAAAGCCACTAGTTCATGTTGCTACAAATGCTGGGGAGAGGTGTGCATGTGTGTGCGTGTGAGTGTGTGACTCAGTCCACAAAGTCAGGTGTGTATGGGGTGTAATATTATTTTTCTATAACTGAATTTAAATTCTATTTTGATATTTCCATTCTTCTGGGTAATGGAAATGTAACCTCAATTTAGGAACTCTTTTATTCTGCCAACTATGCAGGGAATTTAGTGACTATCCAGTGTATGGGAGGATGGGGTCTGGTGTATGTAATATATCCAACTGACTTCTGTAGTAATCAGGGATAATCATAAAAATATACTTAAAATACCTAAAAATCAAAATGGCACAGGCACAACGATCAAAAGGATGTCTGTAGTGACTAATTAGTATGAGTGAATAGCATATAATGATAATCTTGCCCTTCTGGTTTCCAGCTGTTGGTTCATCGAAGCCACAACTGCCTTTTTTGTCCCCATAGAACAGTAATTTTCAACCTCTTTCATCTCATGGCACACACAAACTAATTACTAAAATTCTGCAGCACACCAAAAATATATTTTTTGCCGATCTGACCAAAAAATAGGTATAATTTTGATTCATTCACAACAGATGACCATTGTTGTGTTGGCTGTTGTCATTTTTTTTTATTTGACACTGTAAGGGAAAAGACGTCAGTGGCCCTGACTAAATAGTCAGGTACTGCATATTTTAAAAATTCTTTGGCATACCAGTTGAAAATCACTGCCACAGAAAAACCTCTTCAAGTTTGTGGGCCATATCCAAGTACTTCCCAAGACCATTAAGAATATTATACTACCAGTTTGGATCATGGAAACTCTGCCTTCTCTATTGTTTCTTTAGAACATTGGGGAAATTAGGGTTGAGAGGTTGGTGTCAAAGCGCTCCTGGTTTCCCTTTGCTTATCAAGGTTTTACATGGGCTCGGACCAGGTTAGATGTAGGGCTCAGGCACCTGAAGTGGTCAGAGCACAGATAAATTTCAGCATAATTTCTTTTTTTTTCTACTCTTTTTTTTAAATTAATTAATTTATTTTTATTCAGTTACAATTGTCTGCATTTTCTCCCCATCCCTCCACCCCACCCCAGCCAGTCCCACCTCCTTCCCCCACCTCTACCCTCCCCCTTGATTTTGTCCTTGTGTCCTTTATAGTAGCTCCTATAGACCCCTCTCTTCATAATTTCTAACTGTATTATTTTATGTTGAACTCTCTCCCACTAAAGAATCCCTAATTAATAGGGGCACTACTCATATATATTCCCAAATAGTCCCAAAGTTTTGTTTAGGACATATTTTTTTATGGTCTTAATCATTGAAGTCTCTTTGGCTTGGCTTTTCACAATCAAGGGTCATTTTTCTATTGTTTTGTTGTTCCATATCCATGGATGCAACAAATGTTGCCATTAAACAAAAGAATGTTCACAGCTTTAATAAAGAATATCAAGAATGGCATACTTATTGGCTACTGTATATTTAAGTGCCAATCCACCATATCTGGTCCAGGCAGCTGACCCCGTCTATCAAGTCTCTTCATGAACATCTCAACCACAAGAGCAGACTTCCTTCTTGAAAGCCCACCTAGTCTTTGGGTCACTCTTTTAGGAAGTTATTTGTTATAATGGTCTCAAGTCTGTCTTTGTATAACTTTCTTAAGAATATGACAAAAAAGAGAACACCACCAGTCACTCCTGTATTACCACTTGTCTCTTGGCGTCTCTTCAGACCCCCTGTGCTGTTCACCAATTCGGCAGTCCAAATGCATGAGTACCAGAGTGGAAAGCTGACCTTTTGGAACCACAGTGTTTTGTGTTGCTCTTCTGCCATCTAAACACCTGCTCAGAATTTCTCCTATCTGATTAGCAGCGTCAGCAACCAGCTCTTGATCAGGATGCCTCAACTTCCACTGAAAGAATTTCAAGCTCAGTGACACATGAGTGAGGGAGGTAACACATCGGTTGTTGGAACTTAAAACCCTCCCCTGGTCATTAACATGAGGCTCTGTAAGGCTCAAGATGGTCCAACTTTGTGTACATCTCCAGCCTCAGCTCTCACTGTATTTATTTCCCTTGTGCTTTCTCCACACTGGAGATGTTGTTCTGGGCCTTTGCTCTGGTGTTCCCACTTCAGAAACAATATTTCTTCTCCTATTTACCCAGTATTCCACTCCTTCGGATTTTAGTGCAAATGCTATGTTATTGGGAAACTTCACCAATTTCTTTAACAAGATCTTTTATTTCTCTTTTTTTAGAGTCTAATTTATACTTCCTGATTATTTATTTCACTCATTCTATCATTATGATTTATCATTGATCTAGTAGCAATTAGTAGGCATTGTTTAATAGTTTTTGATTGAATGGATGAAAACGTCCTACCTGTATGTAGAGCTAGACCCAAGCCTACTTATTCAGCATGTCTTCCTTTACTCTCTCCTACCTCTTTGTATCTCTTCATGTTTCCTTTTCTTTTTTAAATGTGGTGCCTACCTCCACCAAGCACTAGAAAAAAATAGGTGGATATATGTGTGCAGCTTTTTAATTTTTTTCCTGAGGGCCAATTACAGACTGTACTGGTGATTATTCTATGGAGTCACCAGACCTTGTTTAATGAGCAAGAGGAATCTGCAGAGAATTATTATTTTCTGGGATTTGAGTCAAAGATTGCAAAGAGAGGTTGGCAAAACAAACAAACAAACAAACAAACAGGAACAAAAAAATGCCACCAGTAACAATTTGTTTTCAAATGTCATTTATACTGCTTTGTAATATTTATAGTACATGTTGTCATTAATTACACCAATTAATGGGGGAAAAGACAGAATGTTCTTTAAAAAAGGCTACAATAACAAACTCTGCTCTTGTTTATATTTTCTATCTAAAGTGTAACACATTTTCACATTACATGTTATTACAAATCCTTTAACTTACAACATCTCTTCAGATGTAGCCCACTGGACTACATAAAACATTACTGAAATATATCTTTATTTTTCATGGAAATCAGATACATTAATTTAATGATCTAAGGCAGGTTTAAACAAATTGTTGAATAAATTGTCATGATTGGTGATGTTTACTCAGTATAATTTCATTTCAACAACACATTTAGAAATGCTACCAAGAGCTAATATTCAGGGAATGTTTATTCTGACCAGTTGCCTCTTTAGAAAGGTATTAGTAGACATTCTGTTGGTACAATTTTAAATAACAATCTTATTATATTGCTAACAAAACAAAACAAAAAACTTTAAGCCTAAAAAATGATGGCAATTTGAATATCAACAGTTTGCTATCTAACCAATCCGAATGTCATTTTCTGCAGATATAATTCCAGCTGGTAAAGCTAAGGAGTAATAGGCACATTTATAGGATAATAACTTAAAGTAAAAAAAATGAGGCAGATGTTTCATTTATTATGCATTTTGTTTATAATAACATAATCTATATTACCAAAAATCCATATACAAATACCAATATAGAAAATTATTGGCGGAGAACCAAGATGGCGGCATAGGTAGACACACTACGCCTCCTGGCACAACCAGAACTGACAGAAAATCTAATGGCAAGGGGGTCCGACACCAAGGAAATACAAAATAAACATTCATCCAGACCGGTAAGAGGGGCGGAAATGGGCACCGGGGTGGAGAGGACTCACGTTGCCGTGGCGGGACTGAAACTGGCGGGAGTGTGGGACCAACGGGGCAGGCAGTCCAAGCACTAGCAGACTCTGCAACCCTACATTTGTGCAGATAAACCGAGAGGGCGGGACTCAGAGTGGCGGAGAGCTGGGCAGGCAGAGCAGTGGGTAGCACCCCGCAGCCCCACATTGGCACACAGATAAACTGGGCGAACGGCTGGGAGCGAAGCAGACTGCGCAACCCAGGGCTCCAGCTCGGGGAAATAAAGCCTCAAACCTCTGATTGAAAGCGCCCGTGGGGGTTGGGGCAGCAGCAAGAGAGACTCCCAGCCTCACGGGAGAGGTAGTGGAGAGACCCACAGGGGCCTGGAGTGTGCACAAGCCCACCCAATGGGGAACCAGCACCAAAGGGGCCCAGTTTGATTGTGGGTATCGGAATGAAAGACTGAAATCCGGAGGAGAGTGAGGCAGGCGCCTTTGCTCCCTCTCGGCCCCTCCCCCACGTACAGCATCACAGCGACCAGTGTTACCCCGCCCCGGTGAACAGCTAAGGCTCCGCCCCTTAAAGTAACAGACGCACCAAGACAAAAAAAAAAAAAAAAAAAAATGGCCCAAATGACAGAACACTTCAAAGCTCCAGAAAAAATACAACTAAGCGACGAAGAGATAGCCAACCTATCGAATGCACAGTTCAAAGCACTGGTTATCAAGATGCTCACAGAATTGGTTGAATCTGTTCGAAAAGTAGATGAAAAAATGAGGCCTATGCTAAGAGAAACAAAGGAAAATGTACAGGGAACAAATAGTGATGCGAAAGGAAACTGGGACTCAAATCAACAGTGTGGACCAGAAGGAAGGAAGAAACATATAACCAGAAAAGAATGAAGAAACAAGAACTTGGAAAAATGAGGAGAGGCATAGGAACCTCCAGGACATCTCGAAACATTCCAACATCCGAATTATAGGGGTGTCAGAAGGAGAAGAGGAAGAACAAAAAATTGAAAACTTATTGGAACAAATAATGAAGGAGAACTTCCCTAATATGGCAAAGGAAATAGAATTCTGGGAAGTCCAGGAAGCTCAGAGAGTCCCAAAGAAGCTGGACCCAAGGAGGAACACACCAAGGCACATCATAATTACATTACCCAAGATTAAACGCAAGGACCTACATCCAAGATTACTGTATCCAGCAAAGCTATCATTTAGAATGGAAGGGAAGATCAAGTGCTTCTCAGATAAGGTCAAGTTAAAGAAGTTCATCATCACCAAGCCCTTATTATATGAAATGTTAAAGGGAGTTACCTAAGAAAAAGAAGATCAAAAATAGGAACAGTAAAAATGACAGCAAACTCACAGTTATTAACGACCACACCTAAAACAAAAACAAGAGCAAACTAGGCAAACAACTAGAACAGGAACAGAACCATAGAGATGGAGATCACATGGAGGGGTGTCAATAGGGGAGTGGGAGGGGGAGAGGGGGGGAAAGGTACAGAGAATAAGTAGCATAGATGATAGGTGGAAAATAGACAGGGGGAGGGTAAAAATAGTGTAGGAAATGTAGAAGCCAAAGAACTTATAAGTATGACCCATGGACATGAACTATAGGGGGGAATGTGGGAGGGAGGGGGTGGGCAGGATGGAGTGGATTGGGGGGGGAAATGGGACAACTGTAATAGCATAATCAATAAATATATTAAAAAAAAGAAAATTATTGGCAAATAATCTAATTACACAAAATAGAATTAAAAAGGTATAAAATCACCATCTGAACAATTGGTCACTTTAATCATTTTTCAATACTTGTTTCTTTGGAGAAAGGTTATTTTGGTGGTTTATATTTTCATTAAGCAAAAATCATATGAAACATATAATGAAGATATGGCGATTTATTTGGTGATAATTAAGAAGGAACTGTTGAAAGCAGAGCAGTTTGACTTTGAAATGTTATTTCTGGTTTTTGAGTTTTTCCTCAAGTAATTTGCAAAGGTAGTTTGTGATTCAGCCATGAATTTTGAGGGTCTAAATGTTCACATCCTTTAAAAAATATATATCCTCCAATTTATTATGAGGTGGGTTAGGATAGGTGATCCAGTTTCAAGGTTAAGACCAGAAATAGGAGAAGGGTTTTTGTAGGCATGAGGCAGTGGGAAGGTTAGAGCAGACACTGATAATCAAGGTAATTGTGTAAGAAATGCAATTCTCATACAAAAATACTAAATTGCCTAAATTGCTGTTATTTCCCCCTGTTGTTTTCTCCCAGATTCCCTGTCTGTTTTGGAAAAAAAAGTAAAATCTGTGCATTAACAGTGAATGCCCAATATAATTAACATATTACAGATAGTTCAATGACCTCTGTGTAAAATAACTGGTGTCTATACAAATGAAAATAAGTAGCTCTCTACACTGCCCCTCATTCTGGTTAAAGTTAGGGAATGTATTATGTCTTCTACATAGGGCAAGACTGTCCATTAAAATGCACATACACTCTGCTTGTTCTGTATTTTGAAAATGATTTAGTATTTTCAATTCCATTCTTTTAGGCAGAAATGCATTTCAACAAAGCTAGTGTGGTCACAGCTAATATGCCTTATGTACTGACTGAAGAGCAGTTTAAAATGCTAAGGTCATGTCAAGTAAGAAAAACCGAATGTGTGACTTATTTTGGATCATAAAACATTAAAATGCAAGTACTATAGTAGAAAATCAATTATTTTCTCTGTGACATGTTAGGCTAACCTTTTGAATGAAGAAGTCATAAGAAGTAAACAGACTAATGGCCTTGTAGCTCAAAGAAAAGGAAGTTCCTAACCAAAACTAAATTATAGGAACTGGAGTACAGTTATTTTGCACAATTGCATTATTTCCAACTGAGTGGATACCAAGTTTTTAAATTTTGTTCCATTTTTTTAACCACTCCTAACAGGAACAGGAGGCAGTAGCAGCAACCACCATCCCAGGTAGAGCTGGATACCCCTTAAATTTATGAACTGAAATGAAGGGGAAAATCTACATCTATACCTATCTAAGCATAGCTCCCTCGAGTCTACTGCCCTATGAAATATCAAGGTGGAAAGCTAAGTCCCGCAGGCCCTGTGCTGCTGGGGTAGTGGAATGGAAGTGGGCAGAAGAAGTCATTCATTAATTTATAAAATGTCTTGTGATCCTAATATTGGCCAGACTCTATAAGATAGACACAAGGAGACACAGTAAATAAAATCAGGCATGGACCATGCCCTCTTGGAGTTTACAGGCCAGTAGGAGTTATTAACCAAATAAATCACATTATGAGTATAAAATTACAAATCTTGACGTGCTGTGAAAGAAAGCAAGACCAATTCAGTTTAGAATTTTACAAACAGTGATAATTCAATTACTACTTCAGTGGCCATGAAGGACATTGGCAAATTTGAGAATAAATTTAGAGATCTTGGGAAGGGCATATGCATTACCTTTACTTACTTTTTAAAAAAATATATTTTATTGATTATGCTATTATAGTTGTCCCATTCCCCCACTCATCCCCCTCCTCCCTGCACTCCCCCACCTGCAGTCCCTCCCCCTTTAGTTCATGTCCATGGGTGGTACATATAAGCTCTTTGGCTTCTACATTTCTTACACTATTCTTAACCTCCCCCTAACTTCTACCTACACTTTATGCTACTTAACCCCTGTACCTTTCCCCCCATTCTCCTCCTTCACCTTCCCAGCTTATAACCTCCATGTGATCTCTATTTCTGTGATTCTGTTCCTGTTCTAGTTGTTTGCTTAGTTTGTTTTGTTTTTGTTTTTTTTCAAGTTTAGTTGTTGATAGTCGTGAGTTTGTTGTCATTTTACTGTTCATATTTTTTACCTTCTTATCTTAGATAAGTCCCTTTAACATTTCATATAGTAATGGCTTGGTGATGATGAACTCCTGTAACTTGATCTTATCTGGGAAGCACTTTATCTGCCCTTCCAGTCTAAATGAGAGCTTTGCTGGATAGAGTAATCTTGGATTTAGGTCCTTGCCTTTCATGACTTCTTTTACTCCTTTCCAGCCCCTTCTTGCCTGTAAGGTTTCTTTTGAGAAATCAGCTGATGGTGTTATGGGCACTCCTTTGTAGGTAACTCTTTCCTTTTCTCTTGCTGCTTTTAAGATTCTCTCCTTCTATTTAATCTTAGGTAATGTAATTATGATGTGTCTTGGTGTGTGCTTCTTTGGGTTCAACTTCTTTGGGACTCTCTGAGCTTCCTGGACTTCCTGAAAGTCTATTTCCTTTGCCAGATTGGGGAAGTTCTCCTTCATTATGTTTTCAAATAAATTTTTAGTTTCTTGTTCTTCCTCTTCTCTTTCTGGTACCCTATGATTCAGATGTTGTAATGTTTAAAGTTGTCCTAGAGGTTCCTCAGCCTCTCCTCACTTTTTTTGAATTCTTGTTTCTTCATTCTGTTCTGGTTGAATGTTTCTTTCTTCCTTCTGGTCCAAACCATTGATTTGAGTGAGCATCATGATTACCAGTGTTTTGAATTCTGCATCTGATAGGTTGGCTATCTCTTCATTGCTGAGTTGTATTTTTTATGGAGCTTTGATCTGTTCTTTCATTTGTGCCTTTTTTTTTTTTTGGTCTCAGCAAGCCTGTTATGTAGTAAGGGTCGGAGCCTTAGGTATTGGCCACAGGGGGACAACCCACAATGGGTTGATGCTTTGTGGCACTGTATGTGGGGGAGGGGTCTGAGAGAGAACAATGTCAAGGCTCTAGGCCAGCTTTCAGTCACTTCCTCTGCTACACACAAGCAAATTGCGCCTTTCTGGTGCTGATTCCCAGGTGGGTGGGTTTGTGTACATTCTAGGACCCTGTGGGTCTGTCCTGTGAGGCCTGGAGTTTCTCCTGCCACCACAACCCCCAAAGATTTTTTCAATCAGAGGTTTTGAGGCTTTATTTCCCTGCACTGGAACCCAGGGTTGTGAGGTCTATCTTGATCCTCGGTTGTTCCTCTCGGTTTATGTGCACACAAATGTGGGACCACCTGGTCCACCAGTGGCTGCCTTGCCATGTGTCCTCTGCACCCCACCTGCCTGTCTCTGCCTCTCCTATCAGTCTGGATGAATGTTTCTTTAACTCTTTGGTTGTTGGAATTCCATACAGTTCACTTTTCTAGCTGTTCTGATTGGTTTTTGTTTTTAAATTTGTTATTGTCCTTCTTTTGGTTGTACAAGGAGGCACAGTGTATCTGCCTATGCCTCCATCTTGGCCAGAAGTCTCTATCTTTACTTTTGAGAAGACTGTGTGGTTGAATTGCTGCAAAAGCAGAAGGAGTTAGAATTATGTGGATTTGCTATTATCTGGAAGAAAATAAGATTTTAAAAAAATATTGTAATCTATTTTAATTAATTACAATTACTTACTAATGTTTGGCACAGCACAATTTCTCAAACATTGGAATCAGATTGGGTACTAGCCCTTAATTTCGTTTTCCATGTTGATTTTCACATAGTACTTGCTTTTTGTTAATTTTTTTTTTATTTTGGGATAATTGTAAATTCCCATGAAGTTGTAGAAAAATACAGAGAGATTCTGTTTCCTTTACCCAGTTTCCCCAGTGGTGACATCTTTCAAAACTATAGTACAATATCACAACCAGACATTGCTGTTGATACACAGTCAAGCTGCAGAATATTTTCACCACCTCAGGATCCTTCATGTTGTGTTTTGACAGCCCCCTCCCCCTGCACCCCTCTCCCCCTACTTAACCTCTGGCTACTGTTAACCTATTCTCCATTTCTAAAAATTTTGCCACTTCAAGAATATTGTATGAATAGAACCATATAATATGTAACCTTTTGAACTGACTTTTAAAACTCTGCACAATTCTCTAGAGATTCACCCAGGTCATTGTACCAATAGTTGGTTCCTTTTTATCACTAGGTATTCCTTGCATGGATGTACCACAGTTTGCTTATCCATTCATCCACTGATGGACAAGTGAATTGTTAATGGTTTTTGGTAATTATGAATAAGCTTCTAGCTCTAAATGTTCATTCACAGGTCTGGGATAAATGCCCAGAAGCAATTGCTGAGTTACATAGTAATTGCACGTTTAATTTTTAAAGGAATTGCTGTTTACAGAGTAGCAGTAACATTTACATCCCACCAACAATGTGTGAGCGATCCAGGTTTTCCCACATCCTCAGCAGCATTTGGTGTTGCTATTATTATTTTTTATTTTGGCCATTTTGATATGTATATAGTGATATTTTAATTTGCATTTCTGTAATAGCTTATGACTGAACATCTTTTCATGTACTTTTTTGCCATCTGCACATCCTGGTTAGTGAAATATCTGTAGCCCATTTTCCAACTGGATTTTTTTAAACAGTTGCAATTTGAGGATTATTTATAGATTCTTGGTGCTAGCCTTTTGTCAGGCATGTGTTTTGAAAATACTTTCTATCTTCCAATAGCTTAATTTTTCATTTTTTAACAGGGTCTTTCACAAAGTTTTTAATCAATTGAAATCTAGTTGATCAATTTTTTCTTCTATGAACAGTGATTTTGGTGTCATCGGAGAATTCTTTGACTAACTCTAGATTCCAAGACTTTCTCCTATGTTTTTTTCTAAGTGTTTTATAATTTTACATTTTAATTTGTCTATGATTTATTTTGAATTAATTTTTATATAAGATACAAGACTTAGGTCAAGTTTGTTTGTTTGTTTGTTTTTGAAAAACCTTTAGTTGAAAAGGTTTTCTTTTATTGAGGTGTTTTTGCAACTTTGCCAAAGGACTTTTGGGCATATTTGTGAATCTATTTTGGACTTCCCTGTTCTGTTCCATCGATATATATTCATCTTTCTTCTAATATCACACAGTCTTTTTTTCCCTTTACCTTTATTGTTGGCACTATTACAGATGTCCCCATTTCCCCCTCCTTTGCCACTTCCACCTGGACCCTGCCCCGCTTCCTTCTGGCCATCACCACACCATTGTCCATGTCCATGGGCTATGCATATATGTTCTTTGACTAATCCCTTCCTCTTCTTTCATTCAGTCCCCTGCCTCACATACTCCTCTGACAGCCGCTTGTCTGCTCCTTGTATCCATGCCCTTGTTAACTACCATCGCTGTATACATCTTGATATTGGGTAAAATGATCACACTCAGTTTATTCACTGTTTTTAAATTGTTTCAGCTATATCTAGTTACTTTTTTCTCCACATAAATTTTAGGATAAACTTGTCTATACCTAAAAAAATAATATTGCAGGACTCTTAATTTCCCTCCTGAATTTTGATGTAAAAACTGCAGTAAAATATTAGCAAATAAAAGTCAGCAATATATTAAAAGAATTGTAAGCCATGATCAAGTGTGGTTTATTCTAGTTTAGTCCAATATCCAAAGAATCAGTCAGTGTAACTCACTATATTAACAGACTAAAGAATAAAAAATTACATAATTAGATTAATAAATTCAGAGAAGATATTTGACAAAATTTAATACTCATTTATGGCATGAACATCTTTGGGTTTATCCTGTTTGGGTTTTAGTCAGATTCTTGAATATATAGGTTTCTGTCTTTGCCAAATTTAGAAAGTTTCTAGCCATTATTTTTTGTAGTACTTTTTCAGCTCTGGGCTTTCCCTGCTCTTCTTTGGATATTAATTACATTAATGTTGAATTTTTTGATGTTATGCTACAGATCCTCAACGCCCTGTTAATATTTTCAGTTTATTTTCTTTCTTTTTTTAAAATGTTACTGGATGATTTCTATTGTTCAATCTTCCTGTTTTCTCTCCTGTCCCCTTCCTCCTATCCTCTCCATTCTGCTATTGAGCTAATTTATCCACTGAAGTGTCATTTTAAAGTTTGTATTTTTCAGTTCTAACATTTCTTTTTGGTTTTTCTTTTATCATTTTATTGAATTTATTGGTTAATAATATATATCAGTTTCAGGTATACAGTTCTCTAACACATCATTTGTATATTGTGCTGTGTGTTCACCACCCCAGGTCAAATCTCCTTCCATCACCATTTATCTCCCCTTTACCTTCTTGAACCTCTCCCACCCCCTGCTCTGGGAATCACCATACCATTGTCTGTGTCTGTGAGTCTTTCTTTCCTTTGCTTCTGTTTCCTTGCTGAAACCTTCTGTTTTTGTTTTAAGTATATTTGTAATTGCTCATTGACACTTTTATCATGGCTCCTTCAAAATCTTTCTCAGACCATTATAACACCTCTGTCATCTCAGTGTTGGCATCTGTAGATGGTCTTGTTTCATTCACTCAAGATTGTCTTCATATGATGGTGGTTTGTGTGTTTTTTTAAAAAACCTGGATCTTTTGGTATCATGCTATGAGACTCTGGATCTTATTTCAATCTTCTGTCTTCACTAGTTTTCTCTCTCATTGTTCTAGTAATGGGGGATGGGGTGGGCATTGCCTGGTTATTACCAGGTGCAGGTAGGAATCTAAGTTTTTTACTCAGTCTCCATTGACATGTGCAGGTGGTTGGAGAGTCCTTGTTACTACTTGGTTGGGTGCGTTTTGGCTTCCCAAAGGGTCACTGCTGACACTAGGGTGAGAGTGGTCTCACTGTTGCTGTACCATGCTGAGTGTCCTGACTCTCTGCCAGGCCCCCTCTGACACTGCCTGTCCTGAGGGGAAGGTGTGCCTCATTGTGACTAGCTGAGAGGTGGAAGTTCCAGTTCCCAGTGTGATCTCCACTGATACTGTGGGATGGAGGGGAGGACATTATTACCATTTGGGGTGGTAGGGAAATAAAAATCCTGGTTACCTATTTGGTCTGGCGGGGGGGTTATGGTGCTTCCTACAGCCTCATGAATGTGGAAGTCTAGTCTCCTCACTCAGCCTGTGCTTGCATGTGTGGAAGTGGGGCCACCGTATTTTGACTGGAGTTGAGCAGTTATTGTCCAAAAGTTTTCTATCTCATTAGGCTATCCCTTTCCTGGTTCTTTGGCTAGAGAGCACTGGCTTTTTTTTTTTTTTGGTTTTTTGGGGGTTTTTTTTTGTCTGCACTTTTCGGCATTTTGGGTTGCTGTCTTCTTAAAGTATGAGACATACGTGGTAATAAGAAAACCCAAGAACTCTGTTGTGTCTTGGGACTCTAGGTTCCTAGCTGGTCTGTTTCTTCTCTCCACCTTTCAAGTATTTGCATGTTTGTCTTATATATAATTGCACTTAGTAGAGGAACAGGTAAAAGTATGTCTACTCCATTTCCCTAGAAGCAGAGCCAGTCAATAAAAATTTTTGATTACTTTTATTCAACAAATGCTCTCTTCTTGAGTTCAGTAAATGAGTCTAAATAACTTAGAAAGAAACATGGACCCACTCAAAATATACATCTAGATTGCAAACACTTTTCACCTTCATCACTGCTACCACTGTGGTCCAAACTACCGCTATCTCCCATTTGAATTATTGCAACAATGTCATGATCGCTTCCCGCTTTGGTCCCTATCTGTATTCAGTACAGCAGCCAGAGAGACTCTAGTAAGAAATTAGTCTGATTTTTTACTAAATATCTTTCAAGGGCCTCTCATCACCAAAGCCAAAATTCTACAAAGGCCTACAAGGCCCTACACATCTTGCACCCCTCTTACCTTTTGACCTCATTTTCCCCATTCTCCCCTCACTTGCTCTGATGCAGCCATATTGGCCTCCATGCTGTTCTTCTTGCATTGGGCATATTCCCACTTGCTCCTTCCTTTGTTCAGAACGTTTTTGACCCAGATATCCTCATGGTTAGCTCTCACCTCCTGCAGATCTTTCCTCTAATGTTACCTTTTCAGGCCTTCCATGACTACTATATTTAAAACTGCAACTCTCTATTGCCCCCTCCCATCACAGTCTCCCTTCTTGCTTTATTTTCCCCATAGCAATTTCCATTCCCTCTTCATACACAATTTGATAATTTGTTTTGTTTATTTTCTACCTCTCCCCGTTAAACTATAAGCATCATGATGGACGTGGTATCTTGTCTGCTATCTCACTGTTGTGTTATCAACATGAAAAACAGTGTCTGGCATATACTAAATGCTCAGTAAATATCTGTTAAATGCAAAAATGACTTACATATCCAGGTTTCATTGAGACACGTATCTTCATGATACAGTAATAGCTCTGGTTGTCTGATAGATAGCAGCTCTGTTGTCACAGATGAACTTTAGTAGATGTTCTTTCAGGGACACTTATACATGGATTCCTGTTCTAGTGTTATGCTACTGTATTTCTTACAAATGCTTTCTCCCTCTGCTTCTTTCTGCCTTTCCCATTCTAGACCCACTGCCAAATGCATATTTCTCTCAATAATCTCTAACCTAAAAAAAATAACAAGATCAGTCCAGTGAACTGTCATCATGCCTTGGCTTGGCAAAAATCCTACAACAGATCTATCATATGACAGGCCAACTGACATGAAGTACCATTGGGTCAGCCATAGGTCAGGTGGTACAGTGTATGACCACCAGTGCTAGACAAATTGCCTAGGGCACTGTTCTCACAAGCAGCAAGTAGACCAGGCGGAGGTCCAGAGAGGAGTAGATTCTTCTCTAATATAATAGGCAGCTCTGTAGATTTGTGAGAATGTTCATAGATTTAAAAATAAAATCTTCAAATCTTACTTTTGACTGTTCATTCTGTAAACAAGATACTCTGTCCACATTTTAGAAAAATGGAAACAAAATCACGACTCAGTTTTTATTCAGTTTTATTTAAAGGGATCCCTGACCTTTTTGACATTCTGCCCAGTAGAAGACTTAGCATTTTGAAGACATTAAGAATCTATGCGATAAATTGCAAAAATTGGATTTATCTCAAACTTTATTTTGAAATGAAGTGAAATTTCAGTACAGAACAGGCAGAAAGACTTTCTTCAGTATATATATTGTCAGGAAAGTGACAAACTCCTTTGCTTTACAGCTTATTCTGGAAGGGCCTTGTAAAACCCTTGAGAGTTCCTGAGCGGGGGAGGGGTCCGGTGTCTCTTATGTGGTGCATCTTGTGGCTCCACTGCAGTGCTTTTCTGAGCTCTCTTGGACGTGTTCAAAAACGAACGAGAAACGTCAGAACCAACTGCTTCATAGCATGACAGGTAGAGACAGCAGTTTAGAGTTAATGTAAATTTGGGTTTTGGGTTTTTGGTAGGGGTTTTTCTGAGGGAACCTTACTCAGGGAAAAACTGTTTCTCATACACAGGGCATAATTAGGCTTATTGCATAATCTCTCACTTTGAATGTAACATGATAAATACATTATAAAACAACAAAAAAGGGAGAAAAATAATATTAAGCATATTTTCTTCCAGAGGAAATGTCTGTCACATCTAACAACTAACTCTTCGGTATTATATTGTTTGGTGAGCTTCCCCTGCCCCTATGCCCAGAAATAAAATGATAAAGCTATTATCAATAAATCATGATAAAATTTTCAAAGCTCATAGGACCAGCAGAATGATTTAATATGAATATATTTAATTATGGAGAAATTGAACCAATTTTAAATTTCCACAGAGCCTTTGTTTTCCCTTTTTCTCAGAATTATTTCCTTTTCCTTATTGAACACAAATTATTGTTTATTAAGCAAACATTTATTTACTTTTCATTGAATACCTCCAGAAGTAGAGCCAGAGTTTGCCCTTTGTTGGTGACACAGAAGCAGGTGCTATTAAGCAAAACTTACACATAGATGGTTCCGCTTTTCTTCTGTTCTCCCACCTTGTGACATTTTCCTTTATAACCAAGTAAGTTTTTGATTCCCCTGATTAGAATGCGACACTATCCAAATTGAAAGGAGGTAGATTAAATAGTAGCATGTCTGAGCTCGATGAATTTTCTGCTGATGAGCAAAGAATGACAAGTGATTACCATCTTTTTTCATCTATAATTTGCACAATTATCCTTACTTGTTTAATTATCCTCAATAGAACATGAGGCCAATAAAATTGTCAAGGCAAAATGAACTTTGTATCATTTTAGTACAGCTTCTATTGATAAACAGCAGCTAAATAAAATGATCAGGACACCACATTGTCAACATTGAAAAAGTCCCTTTTATTATATTGCTTTGTTCAATGGTTAGTGCACTAACTGCCAGAGGCATGTGCTGAGGCAAAGGCAATCTGGGGCAACCCTTAAACATATGCTTGAAAGAAGCCATGCTCCATAGTTTTGCCTTTCCCCCTTCCCTCTTGCTCTAACAACACTGCAAGGCTATAAATTCCTGAAAAATGAAACACCAAGTTGCCCAGCAGACAGAATGAAAGACTACAGTTCTGCCAATTTCTGCTACTGAAGGACTCCAGGCTTCTTAGATGTAGATGGTATTCAGCTGCATCCAGAGCTTCTGGAGGGTAGAGAATGTGTGATTAGTCCCTCATAACTGTGCCTACCATATTGTAGGTAAACAAATTTTGGCAAAAGCACATACACGTATGAATGAATTCTAGTTCTCAATTTACATTATATACTCAGTCTTTTCTTCTGACATTTTTCCTCCATTAAAGAAAGGCTTTATATCAATTCTCTAGTATAAAATAGAAGTTCCAGAAAATAGGACATTGGTAAGAAAGTGTATGAGAAGTGTTTCACATTTGGGTTGATGTTTCTGAGTAGATCAGGTGATCTAAATATGGGTATTTGTAGGCAGCAACTGCTAACAACTACATGACCCTGAATAAAATATGAACCTCTCTCAATCTTAAGTTTCTTATTGCATGCTCCAAAGGAGGGATGGTTTTTAAATAAGATCATATAAAATCAATATAGTATAGAAGGTGTGCAATAGATTCACAACATTCCGAGACAAAGAAATGGTACATTGCTTTGTGAGTAAATCAAATTAATTCTGGCTTCATATCTTCACTGGTCAACGTTGTCTGAATTTCAATATGAGTGCTTTGGGGGCCCCTCTACCTCCTCAGAAAGAGTCAGTTATATTCATACAAATATATATATCTTATTGTTCCTCCACCTCTGATTTTCTTCTGTTCTCCCACCTTGTGACATTTTCAAAATTGTGTAACAGTGTGACATTTATGTGACAAAAAGTCACATAAATTACACACTGTTACACATAGTGTCTTTAAAAAGATTTTAACCTAGATATTAAGACTATTATAAGAAGGATAGAAATAAACTATAGTATAAATTCTAGTGACTTAATATGACCCAGCAATTCCACTGCTGGGATTATACTCTAAGAATCCTGAAACACCAATTCAAAAGAACCTATGCACCCTTATGTTCATAGCAGCACAATTTACAATAACCAAGTGCTAGAAGCAACCTAAGTGCCCATCAGTATATGAGTGGACCAAAAAACTGTACATTTACATGATGGAATACTACACAGCAGAAAGAAGGAGCCCCTACCCTTCACAACAGCATGGATGGAACTGGAGAGCATTATGCTAAGTGAAATAAGCCAGGCAGTGAAAGACAAATACCATATGATCTCATCTTTAAGTGGAACCTATGAACAAACAAACAAGCAAGCAAAATATAATCAGAAACACTGAAATTAAGAACAAACTGACAGTAACCAGAGAGGAGGTTGGAGGGAATAATGGGGGGGAAAAGGGAAGGGTTTTCAGGAACATGTATAAAGGACACATGGACAAAGCCAAAGGGGGGTACAATTGAGGGTGGGAGGTGGGGATGGCTGGGATGGGTGGGAGTGGTGGGGAGCTGGGGAATGGAGACAACTGTACTTGAACACCAATAAAAAAAAAAGTGAAAAAAATTTAACCTATCTCCTGAGACCCTTCCACATCAATGTCCTCATTTCTCTTTGTAGCCTTGTAGTATTCCATTTAATGGCTGTACTAGAATGTATTGATCCAGATCCCTATCATTTACACACTTTTGCTATTGCAAATAATGCAATAATATATTCTGTGTAGAGATTTCATTTCATACATTCTAATTTATCTACAGAATAAATTCTTAAAAATGAGAGTGCTGTGTCAAACTGCTATTGAAATTTGTAAATTTTATAAATGTTGCCAAATTACCCAATATTGCATCTTTACCAGCAATGTGAGAGTGCCTGTCTTCAGTAGGAAGACTGTTAACTATTGAGTCAGATTTTTTTTTAGCAGTTATAGAATCTTTTAGTTCTTCTGTTTTTTTCTTGAGTTAGTTCTGGTAATTTGCACCTCTAGGAATTTATGCATTTTGTCTAAATGTCTATACATTTTTGCATATATTTGTTCTTTCTGTGTTTTTTCAGATGTGACCCCGTTTTCATTCCTGATATTGTTTACTGATGGCTTCTGTCAATTCTTAATCCATTTGTCTAGTTAGGGCTTCTCAACCTTGACATTTTGGGTCAGATGATCCTTTGTTGGGGGAGAGGCTGTCCTGGCCACTGTGGGATGTTTAGCAGCGTCTTAGCCTCTGCTCACTACATGCCAGCATCACTCCCAGCCCAGTTTGTATTTCCAATCACAATATGTCTCCAGATATTGCCAATATCCCCTGGGAAAGGTTGGGGAGAGGGAACCAGAATTGCTCTCAGTTGAGGACAACTGATCTAGAAGTTTGTTCATATCAGGCCTTTTTTGAACAATGAACTTTGGTTTTGTTAATGCTATTTTTTTCTTTTTCTACTTAATTGCTGCTCTTATATTTCTTTCCTTTCTCTATTTAATCTTATTAATGTTTACTTTCCATCCTTTTATGATTGATATTTAATACTTTAGCTTTCACCCTTTCTTTTCTAACACAAGTATTTAAGGCTATATATTTGTTTCTAAGTATCACTTAACTACAATTCACAAGTGGGTAGAATTATAGTTTGGTTTTAACTTTCAGTTTTAACTTTAATTATTTCTTCTTTTATTCATGGGTTTTAATTTAAAAATATATTTTTATAACTTCTAAATTTATGAATTTTTAACTTTTTTTTTTGAGTTTTCTAACTTCCTTTAATTGTCATGGAATATATCTATGTAGTTGTGATCCTTGACATATATTGAGACTTATTTATGATTTAGAATACAATAATATTTATAAATGCTCCACATATTCTTAAAGCCTACCATGTTAATTATGATGTGTCTTGGTGTAGGCCTTTTTGGGTTCACCTTGTTTGGAACTCTGTGCTTTCTATACTTGCATGTCTCTTTCTTTCACCAGGGTAGGGAAGTTTTGGGTCATTATTTGTTCAAATAGGTTCTGGACCCCTTTTCACTCTCTTCTCCTTCTGGTATTCCCATGATACAGAAGTTGTTACGTTTCATGTTGTCCCAAGGTTTCTTAAACTCTCCTCATTTTTAAAATTCTTTTTTCTTTTTTTGCTCCTCTGCTTGGGTGCTTTATTCTACTTTGTCTTCCAAATTGCTGATTCGATCCTCTGCTTCATCTAACCTACAGTTTTTTTCTTCCAGTGTATTATTTATTTCAGATATTGCATTATTTACTTCTTATAGGTCCTTGTTTATTGTTTCTATGTTTTTTTCACACTGTTGAGTATCCTTATAATCATTACTATAAGTTCTATATCTGATAAATTGCTCACCCCCATTTTATTTAGTTCTTCTGGAGAGTTCTCTTTTTCTTTCATTTGGGGGTTGTTTCTTTGTATTCTCACATTGGCTGCCTCTCTGTGTTTGTTTCTATGCATTAGGTAGATCCAAAAAGAGTCTGGTGTAGATGGATATCAATCACTGCCTGTGACTGCCCCTGGACAACCTGTTTGGAGCTATCAGTGATCCACATCTTGTGGCTTCTTCTGCTGGACCTAGATGTCTGCAGAAAGAGCCAAGCTGAGCACCTAGGCTGACTTTTACCAGCACCAGGCCTGGGGTAGAGTGAGTTAAAGTTTCAGAGCTCCAAGAGAGCTGCTTTAGCTGTTAGACTTAATCACTGAAAGAGCCTCCAGCTGTACTCAGGCTACTCAGTAGCCTGGCTTAAGTTCCACAGTGTGGGGTATAAAGGGGTATAAGGGATTCTTGTGGGTGGGGCTATTACTTCACCTCAGGCTGATGCCATTTGGAGGAGAGTGCTCTACCCAAGAAAGATGTCTTCTGCAGTATGGGGAATGACTCAGCACAGGGATCCTGCTGGCTGAGCCTTCAGCTCTCTACCCAGAACCACCAACACCAGTCTCTCCTTATATGTCTCTAGTCTACTCTGCCCTCCCTCTGCTGGAACCCAGAGAAGTGGCTACAAATGAAATTTCCTGTATCGGCCCATTAAGAGGCTCTCTGCATCCTTTCCTGGTTCTGGTGTTCTAGGCTGGGGAGCCCAGGTTGAAGTTTAGACCCTTCACTTCTCAGGGGGAACTCCCTAGTTGCTGAAATATCCCTCCATATCTTTAGCTTCTGCCCACATGAGCCCAGTCAGCCCTCTCTTGCCTCCTACTTCCTACCAGTCTTGATGTGGTGATGTGTTTTCTTCTGTTAGTGCTTGGTTATAAGGCTTCTCTCCAGCTAGTGTTCAGGATTATCTGTCTATAATTTAGTTGTAATTCCAGTTTGGTACTAGGAGGAGGTTATTATAACTTTCACCTACTCCACTGCCATCTTGGTTCCTCAAGTCACTCCATGTATTCTTGAAAATAATGTCCCGTTACTGAAAACAGTTTCCTGTACAAGTCAATTTTCCCAGTTCTCAAACATTTTCATATTATGTTTTAGTCTGGTAAATGAATGAGGTTGTTGAGGTTAGTCTAGACTAATCTGTAAGGCCTAAGACCCCCATCCCACTGTCTATCCCTAAGAGAGAGGAAATTAGGATCTGGGCCAACTCAAAACCCTTCATGTATAACACTTTGCCAAAGCTGAGCAGCTTATAAGTTTCACATTGGGTTAATATTAGCAACATTTTCCAAATCTTCCAAATACTCCTTAAATTATTAATCTATGAATTACAGAAAAAGTTGTGTTTCAAATCTCTTATTTTCACACATTCTCTTTGTAGTTCAGCAAATTTTGGCTTTATATATGGTATTAAGTACATACAAATTGCAATTGCTACTTATCCCTAGTAAGTGTTAACTCAACTTATTCTAATTAATAAACTATAATTGCATTGCTTTCTGTTTTCATTTTTATTTTGCTTAAAATTAATATAGCTATGTCAGCTTTATCTTATGTTACTTGCTTATTGTATATTTTTATCTTTTTATTTTCAACTTTTGTGTCTTTATGTTTTAGATATATTACTTTTAGGCAGCATGTGTGTGGATTGTTCCTCCCTGTTCACGATATTTATGAAATACTATTCCTGAAGAGTTGGTAGACTCAATCTCTCTTGTTAAAACAAGAAAAGTTGTAGTCATAGGCTTTAACTTTTTTTCCATCATGCCTGTCAGAGAAGAGGAAAATGCCAGTGATTCTTTTCTGATATGACCTACAAATCTTACAAATATTTACTCATATATTGTTTAAAAACACTGAGATACAGAAATATTACCAGGCCAAGTACGATAACCAATCAGAATTGAACGTGTCTTTTGGTTATTGTTACAGGGCCTGGCAACAATCTCTAAACTCTTTAAAGTCTTACAAGAATCTTTTTTTTTCAAATGATACTTCCAAGGACAAATTTATATTAATAGAACAGTACAAGTTGGTAACAGTTATGAATATTCACACAAGTCCCCTTGTTGCAGAGGTAACAAGATTGATATTCTCAAGAATGTTCTCAATTTATTACCTTATCAAATCAGACTATCTGAATGTGTTTTATGGTGCAGAAAGCTCTATCTCTGTAACTTCAGGGGAGAGTGGATATCTCTTTTAAACTGTTTTTGTTAATTACAAAAACATATTTTTTTAAAAGGTGAGACTCTGTTCATTTTATTACTTATCATAAAAAGGAAAAAGCAGATCTAAGACCTCATTTTTATTTGCAGAAATGGAATAAGAAATGAATGAGATTTATTTATTAACAGTGAAAGAAGGTACAGGTAGCATTAATCTTCCACATTCTGATTTTGCAAATGAGAAATGTGCTATTTCTCATTGAATACAAAGAATTCAATAATGGTAGAATTGACAAAAAAGATGTCAACAGACACCAGCCAGCAAAGGTATTCCTTTCTTAAGGTAATCAAAAGTTTAAAACCTTATAGAGCAGGGGAAACCGAGGCACTTCTGTCCAGAGGAGCAAGTTTCTCTGTTGTCCTAAGTCCTTTACAAGAGTCCCTTATAACAGTCAGATACTGGCCATTGCACTTCCCCATTCCTTTGCTCTGACCTGTATCGGAGTTGAACTCCACAGGCTACTTGATATACATCTTTGCTGGAATCTTGTCTTCCAGGATGGCTAGGTTGAGTGAATTCGGTCATACTAATATCAACTTGGTAATTAAAAATGCAGTAAAAGTGATATTGTCTTTAACAATTTGATGGTATTTTAGACATCAGATTGTTGAAACAAGTTGTTTCTAAAATCAGGACTGACCGAGAGCCAGCACCAGCTGACAGACATATTAGGGTGCTCCAGTTGAGTTGCCAGCTGTCTGCAGTTGCCCATGTGACCTCCCTTGAGACCAGAGCTGCCCAAAAGAGTATCTACCAAAGTATGAGTATGAATTGTGAGCAGATAAACTGGTTTTCTTAGCCACTAAATCGTGGAAGGGCTTTTGTTGCATCAGTATAAACATTTACAATAAAATAGAATTCATTTATATATATATATATATATATATATATATAAATAATATGGTAGGAAGAGAAAAATAGAAGTACATAGTGTGGGAAGATTTCATCAAAAACAGATAAATGGGGTCAAGGGAGAGAAAAACTCAAGTGGGATGAGCTGGGGCCTTGGAAGGTGCTTCCTTTTTATGCAATGTTCCAACTGAAGACAAATAATATCAGGGGCTTAGCTTAAGGTGCTTCATGTTCATTCTTATGCAGAAAAATTCACTTATTTCTGGACAGGACTATAGGATTTCATCCAAATTCAACCATTTAGGAAGAATTTTTCTCTGTTCCCTATGCTAACTGTCCTGCCTCACCTGTCTCCTCACATCATTTTCCCTTTGGTCTTAGGACAGTGTGAAGCCTCCCTGACCAGTGTGCCAGCCTTTGGAGCCCGTGCCCTGGGGATGTGCTCTGGACCCCCAGCAGTGCCCACTGAGCATCTCCCCGGGGCAGCCTCCGGCCTGTTTCTTCTCCCCAGTGCCAATTCCATTGTTCACAGTACACGCAGCTTCCTTGCTCTTGTCATGACTCGTGGGGCTCTCGCCACAGAGGGAGGCAATGTCTTCTCCAAGGACCTTGAGGACAATTTCAATGAGAAATTGTCCAAGAGCAATCTGGAACCCCAAGGGCAAAACGGGCATCACATTAATCACAGGTAAATGGCGTATATGAATCCTGGATCTATCAAAATGGGAAGGGTTTCTGAGAAAAATTCAGAGTTGGCTAAAAAATATTTAAAGCAGTTTTCTCAAAGAAATAACTTTCAAGAGTACTTTGGGAACATATTTTAAAATACTATTAATCAGCAGCCTAAAGTTATAATTTTTGGCCTAGTTCAATAACTAATACTTTATATCAGTGGTTATATCTTTAGAACTAAGATAATTTTTCAAGAAACCCACATAAAATGTTTGGGGTGAAGATATATACTCTCTTATTGACTTGAATTTATTTATTTTATTTCTATAACTTTAAATTTTTTCCAGTTTTATTAAAGTAAAATTTATAAAGAAAGCATCCAATAGACAAAACTTGTGAAATTCACCTCCTAAGGGAAGAACTGTCAGAAACTTGGGAAGCAGAGATTTTGGTGGTATTTTTGTGAAGGAAGCAAGCAGCTGAGGAGAAGAATGTCCATTTTTCTACCTGGGTGGGTCTTCATGCATTGCCTGCCTCACACTTGCTTGAGGGTGAGGTTGGGGAAGAGCTGTGACCTTCTCGGGCCTGTCCTGGTTCTATGAGGTGCTCTGGACTCTCACACTAGTTTCCTCACCCAGAGCAGAGAAAAAATGCTAGCCGATTATTTTTTTCAGTGGGGCACACTGGCTAGAAGTCCCATGTGGGTGGAGCAATGGGGCTCACGTCTCCCAAGTCACTGAGGACCTGCCAGGAAAGAACCAGAGAAGCTGGTGGTGTCATTACTGCATAATGATGAAACTGGCACTTTTGATGAAGTGTTCTGTCATTTGAGCCATTTTTTTTTTTTTGGTCTTGGCGCATCTGTTACTTAAAGGGGCGGAGCCTTAGGTGTTCACCTGGGCGGGGTAACACTGGTGGCTGTGCTGTGACGCTGTATGTGTGGGAGGGGCTGAGAGGGAGCAATGGCGCCTGCTTCACTCTCCACCCGACTCCAGTCACTCCCTCCACTACCCACAATCACACTGGGCCCCTCTGGTGCTGGTTCCCAAGTGGGTGGGCTTGTGCACACTCTAGGCCCCTGTGGGTCTCTCCACCCACGTCTCCTGTGAGGCTGGGAGTCTCTCCTGCTGCCGCCCTAACCCCCACGGGCGTTTTCAATCAGAGTTTTGAGGCTTTATTTCCCTGAGCTAGAGCCCTGGGTTGTACGGTCTGCTTCGATCCCCGCTGTTTGTCTGGTTTATCTGTGCGCAAGTGTGTGGCCACGGAGTGCTACCCGCCTCTCTGCCTGCCCCGTTCTCCACCACTCTGATTCCGACCCTCTCGGTTTATCTGCGTGAATGTGGGGCCGCTGGGTCTGCTAGTGGTCAGACTGCCTGCCCTGTTGGTCCCACACTCCACCAGTCTTGGTCCTGCCACGGCCATGCAAGTCCTCTCTGCTCCCGTGCCCATCTCCGCCCCTCCTACCAGTCTGGCTGTATGTTTCTTTTTTATCTACTTGGTGTCGGACTTCCCTGCTGTTCGATTTTCTGTCAGTTCTGGTTGTGCGAGGAGTCGCAGTGTGTCTACCTACGCCACCATCTTGATTCCCGATCCATTACCTCTTTTTTCAAGTCCATTTGTAATTCTGAGCTACAGGAATTGGGCAGACAAAGAATGCTGGGGGCCAGACACAGGGACCGGTTGTGAGCTGACATGTGATTGGTGGAAGAGTGTTCCTGGAGGTTGTGCAACAGTCCGAAGTGGTGTCGCAGGAGAGCAGCGTTGGCTCTGGGCAGCTGCTCCAGGAGCCTCGGGACAGAAAAACACCTTTCACAGACCAGTCATGTCACTTCAGAAGCCGAAACAGAGAGACTTTGCATATTATGTACAAAGCCCAGTGAAAAGGCAAAGTAATGTAGAAATATGTCTCATGAAAATACTGTCTGAAATATTTCCCTGAGACTCCTGTAATGTGTCTTATTTGGGGTGGGCAAAACTGATAAATATCTAACTTAATATAAGTATATTTGAAAACTCTTAAACATTTTAGAATGTGCTCAACTAAAGCGCTTAAGAGCTTATCAATTAAATTAAACCACAATTAAATAATAGAGGCTCCTTCATTTTTAAGGCAGCAACGTGGGCAGGCCACGTCGTGGTAAGAGCCTGATTGTTACTTATGATCTGAGAGGCTAGCAGAGTTCCAGGCGTGAACGCACACAAACGTGTTTCCCTGAGTTCAGTTACCAGACCAGATAAACACTTCCCTGCTTGGGTAAGTGTTTGACAGGGCTAAGAGCACACCACTGGCAGAGCGGCCCCTCTCGCCCCTCTCAGACCAGTGGATTTCATCTCCTGTGAGAGTCATGTATGCAGAAGGTATAAGATGGTCATGGATTCCATATTAATAAGATTAGGAGAAAAACAAGAATCAATAACAGCAGTAGATATGCATTTGTGATTAAACTGGCCTCCCTGGGGTCGTGAGAAGACCCCCTCATTTTAGTGGCCAGGGCCATAACCTCTCAGCTAGTAATTTCCTAAGGATATGTTGGCTGTGTTTGGAAGCATGACCCAGCAGAGTCATCACCGCCTCCTTACCTCTGGGACACAGTGATTTTCTCCCCTCTTTATCTTTGTCAACAACACTAAGTTATTTATTGCAGATACCCCATGAAAATATACTTCCTTGAATATTTCAAAGGCAATCCTTACACAGATGAACAGTCATAGTACTGTGATGACACATGTGTATCGGAGACAGTACAGAGAAAACATTCAGTTGAAAAACTCAGTTTCAGTCCCCACTTCCTTCATAGCCCCTCCAATGGTGACCCCCAAAGACTGAGGGTCCAGCTCCCCACTAATATGCACACCCAGAGACAGGTGCTGGGATAGCTCCAGCTAAACTTATGAGCTCAGAAATCAGAGTCTGGGCTGTGGTGGGAATGAAGGTGAAGCCCCTTCTATCGTCTGGCTCTTCCTCTCTGTGTATGCACTAGCAAGCTCCCACCGGGTCTGGTGATAAGTTGTCTGAATCCTATTAGTTTCCCAAATAGAAACACACATTCTCATTATGCTTGTGCAGGTTAGTTAGACACAGTGCTGCTCACTCTTCTTTCCTAGCAAGAGGAGTTCTGAAACACACACACAACCATGCGCTGGTGCCCACAGGAAGAGAGAGCCCGGCCTTTTGACTTGAGGTATAGATGCTTCTTAGGACAAAATTACTCTCAAGGTAGATTCATTCTTCCTTTTGCTCCACTGAATGTGAATGTTCAGTTCTGTGGATTTGGAAGCAGCAAGTGTGGGAACTGTAACCCAATCCCCAAAGGGTAACAACATGTTACCCCTTGGCAACCCCTTGAGTGGAACAAATATATCCTCCCCAGAAAGAAACAACCAAAATTTAGGTAGATCACAGCTTCAGGTGTGTAAATATCCCATGTAGAGAGAAACAAAAGCAAGCTTCCAAAGTGGAGGCCAGGAAACTTGGTCACTGTAAATGGCTGAAGAACAGTGTTAATACCATAGAATTGGGCCTCTGAACATCTATGAAGCTTTAATTTTTTTGTCTAAGACTGAGGGAAAGTTGTCACATGGCCTTGCTAGCTTCAAAGGTACACCTTTTCCACGAGTCTCACTAAATAGCCCAAGACTTATCTTAATAGCAGCCTGGTCAGGAAATCCTCCGGTCAGCTATTATGATTAAAACCATCACTGATATCATCACATCAGTGACAGTTCACTCCTAATACTTGCTGAGCTGCTGTTTTTGGCGGGCACTGTTTTGAGGACTGGGGATAGAGCAGGGAAGCAAGTAGACAAAGTTCCAGTCCTTTTGTACCTTACATGTATGATACCCACCCATGGGAGTTAGGGTTTGTCACTGCTTCCTATTGAGTAGTCCCAATGTACGGCGCAGGGAGGAAGCACCCAGCTCTGGCTGACTTCCGGAGATCAGGGCGGGTTTAGGAGTGCCTTTCCCTGATGTGACCAAACTGCCTGCTCTCGGGGCACATGTCTCCTCTCCGATTCCTGGACCCTGTGCTGTGGAGTCCACTGGTGCAGCTGAGTGTGGTGACGTCAGAACATGACTCAAGAGGAATACACCAATGGTATTCACTGTTGGACCTCAGTTATAGATTGCTCAATGGCAGACTCAGTGTGGATCTGATAAAATATTTCTCTCTGGTTTTAGCCCAGCTCTCTAGTTAGTCTGACATAGCATTGAAGGCCAAGCTTGCAAAGTGTGACCCCATCAAGAACAGTCAGCTTTAGGAAAAGTTGTAATGTCTAGAACTGTACCTACGAGAGGCTGCCCCCTCTTGCCAAGTCTGTACTTCGAGCACAGAAATAGGCAGGAGTCTGCAGATGGCCCCCCTGTTCACTGGAAAGGCTGTTCCCTGTATTCACCTTCCAGAGGGAAACACCTAGCCTGTTGTTTGTACACCTACTGTACCTCACTGTGGTCCCAGTGTATGCAGCCAAGAGTCTAAGACAATTTTAATAACCTGTTTGTAGTCATTTCTACATTTCCATATTGTCGTCCAGGGCCTTCACAAGTACCAACAGGGACTGATGAAATTCTGTCTGCTCTATTATTCCCCTTATGGAAATGTAACTGGATGCTTGTGATTTCACAGTATCATTTCACAATTTATCTTTTTTTTGTATAAATTTATTGAATTTTCAGGATTCCAAACTAATTTTGGTTGCTGCATTTTGCTGCCCCAACTTTTTAAAAGTCAGACTCATAAGTTATAAGAGGCATGTGGTGGGAGCTGGTTACCATGTGACCATAATCGTGGGTGGTGGGTAAAGTCTCAAAACTACTGAGAAAGGAGGTCAGCTTGGGAAAGATGAAAGCAGGCCACAGTGGTGGCCTCATCCCTACACGGCTTTCCAGCTAACGGCGCTGAGATGGCCACTGATGATGACAGGGCGAGAAGGGCCTCCAGTGGCCTCCTTGTGTGTTTTTTGATTCATCATAAGGCAAATGCTTGCTAACTATGATAAACTCCTATGACTACTTTCAAACATTTAATGTGCATTTTCTTTTGGAACCTTTGCCTTCATTAGGATGATGGGGAGGATTTCCTTTAAAATAGGATGTTTGTTTTGTTAGACAATCTGTATGTGTGTGTATTTAAAATGTTTTATTATTATTAATATTATTGTTGTTGTTATTATTATTTTCCAGGGAGTGTTTAGGAGTGAAGAAGGGTGTGTGGTGTGTGTAATAGAGGAGAATGTATCTAATAAATGGGTCTTTTTACATCAAAGGGGATTTCTGAAGTTTTGACTTGGTGAAGTGTTTTTCAGTGTTTCAGATTCTTACCCTGTTATGCCTATTTTGATTCTTGGGCAGTCATGGTGAAGGAAGCCAGTCTTTTAGTTTCAGAGTTATATTGTGTGTGGGTGATTCTAGAACGTTCCATACCTTTAGGATAGATGCTACTATAAGCATGGATTTACTGTCCATGTTCACTTTATACCCAGAATTTAGTTTGTCCTTTAGGATTCTGCATGAGTCCATATTGGCTGATTTCTGAAGATGGCTTCTGTGAGTGGCCCTTTTGGATTGATAAAGAAAAGCATTTTCTATAGGGAAAAAATAGTTTAAGGCATTTAGTATCCACAGGCCCAGAACACAAGCTCCCCACTTCTCAGCCAGATCTGGGTGAGTGAGGGGTGAGTGCTGGAGTTCAGGACCTAGTGAAAAATTGGATTTTTCTTTTGGTGTCTCAATATATTTTCTAACCAACAATCCATTCTCTGTTCATATGCTGAAACAGTTTATGTAGTAATTCCTACTTCTTTATTCCCCGTGAAGTGACTAGAGACCTCTTTTTCTTTTAAAATCAGGCTCACAATCCCTTTCCTTTTCTGGTTATTTTCCCTTCCCATCATTCTTTCATTTCCTTTGCTGCATCTTCCTATCTTCTGCTCCCAGCATAGAGAGCTGTGGGGTTGGAGTCAGAACCCATGGATTTGAAACCTATTTTTCTATTCATTTGCTGTGTGGCCTTGGGCATGGTACACACTTCATGGAGGCTTTGCTTTTACGTGTGTGAAGTGGGGTGATATTAATCGGAGCTCCCCCTAAGGCTGCTAACAAAGACATGGTCAAAGCTAGCATGGACCTATATGACCTACCTCTTCACCTCTAGAAAAAAAATCCCTACGTCTAGTATCAGACTTGGAGGGATAAAGGACACTCAATAAATGTTAACACTGAGGGTTCAACTTGAGATAACACAGGCCAAATGCTGGGTCTTTTTCTGGACACCTACTGTTAGGATAAATGGATTCTTCTTTGCCTGAGGGTGAGACTTAATGCTTAAGCACTTGAAATATAAATCAAATCCACGGGAGATATTTGAGTTGTAAAGTTGAATAGACTCAGCTAAAGATGTAATTAATGGTGGCATGAGAGGAGTGTGGCTTTCAAAGAAGGAGGACATGAGGTACAGTGGACTCCAGATTCCTACACACAGACCCATCCTGACTGGGCTGACCAGTGCGGGCTTCAGGAGGAACTGGCCTTGCAGCTCTGGGGACCCAAGGATAGAAGGAGAGTTGGAGTCCTGGGGTACCTAAAGCAGGAGAGCAGTGCTGAAACATGGCTCTGTGTAAGGTCACATGGGTGGGTGTTCATGACCTATACAGAGAAAAATCCAGATGTAGATTTAGGCTGATGGTGATGGTGTGATCAAACCTAGCTTACCACAAGCATGGACACCACCCCAGTGTGCCGCTCTCCTGGGGCTTCCGGATAAAGAAGGCCGTGCCTGCTGAGTAAACATCACAGGCTCTGTTGAGGGAGAGACCCTGTAGAAAGCAGCTGCCCAAGCAGAAGAGCTTAAGAAGTAAATGGAAAAAAATGTTGAAGCCTGTTGCTTTGCTGGGAAGGCACAGATCTGTCAGTACATTGTACAATGTTGACTTTGGTTCTCCATCTGAGATTATTTCTCTAGTTTCTGCCTTGACAACAACTAGATCTGTACATCTTAGATGAGTTGCTTGACCCCTCTGAGTCTAACATTTATTTTTTTAAATGCTTACCCCTCTGTTACCCAGACTGACAAAGATAAAAGTAAATACATTAGTCAATATCGGCAGTTAATATTTTTCAAATAATGGGACTAAATCTGTCAAGAATTGCTATTCTCTCATACCCAAAGTTTCATTGGTTTCTGGGGGTTTCATCATCAGGCCTACTCTCGGGCCTATGGCAGCTTGCCCTGCTTCTTGTCCCACTGCCCTCTATCAGGGGGTCCTACCAAGCAGTGATCAGAGGGGAGGCTGCCTGGTCCCAGGAACTATAAACAAAGTGCAAAATAATATGTACATGGTGGGAAAATGCCCTGACATCATAGGGAGCTGTGGCCAAGTGATTTCTTTGGCATTTTCATGCTTCCTCCCCATGGAATTCCCAAAGACCTTGTGCTCTGGATTTTGTGTTTAGGAACAGGATGAAAATCCCCTTCCTTCCCTTCTGATTTACTAGTTAACATAACATGGGAGCTCTTGTGTTTCCCTTTCAACTACCATGGTTGCGGGGTTAGGGCTCCGTCAGAACAAGACTCACAGCAACTTCCATCTTTTAAGGCAAAAAAAAGGAAAAAGAGCTTCCATGATGGCAGTAAAACACAAGCAAATTTCCAGGATGACCATGAGTGAACCTGCAATTGGCAGAGGACAGCCGTTAAAAAACACTCAAAACGGCTGCTAGGGGGTCAGTAGCTCTTCTTAGAGCCCCCTGGCAGCAGGAGGATGTCCTAAGCCTAAAAGTGGTCATCTGCATTCTTCTGGCTATATTAACATAGTTTGTTAATATAAATATATTCAAGAATGTATTTGATTCTTTCACTTTATTGCAATCGACTTTTACAAAGATGTCAACACTGATAAACAAACGAAGAAAAAAAAGAAGTGTCTGGGGGAACTTCGTCCTCAGCTATGTACCTGGTGACTCCCTGTGTTTGGGGGGTGTGTGTATGGTGCATATATATATATGCACCAAATAACCCCAGTTCTCTTTGGCATTAAAAGAGAAAAATTTTCTGGTCTGATGAGATTGATCACTTAAAGCAAAGTCACGAACATGAAATAAAATGACCTATATCAAGAAGCAATCTCGCTAACCTCATCCCAAAATCTACTCACTGTCTTCCAAGGTTTAGTTCTTATTCAGGGCCTATGTGTCACGTAGGTTAGAAATCAATGCAGAGGGCTGCTTTACTCAGTGCATATAGATTCTATTTTATTTTAGATATATTATTTAAGTCCACTAGCACATCAATCATTGATTGCCTTATTGCAAATTCTGGTTGCCTTGCATTTTTAAAGGGCCCTATTATATAATTGGCTGAGACACAGCTTAAATACAAATCTCATAATCCTGCCATGTCATAACAGCAAGGCATTTTCCCATTAGTTAGAAGCCTGTAGAAGGAGCAGCGCTGCACAGTGATTCCTGCAGGTTTGTCCATCTGCGCTCTTTTCCCTTATTCAAAAACTCCTCCTGAGTTACACCCATCTTTTCCACCAAAACAATTTCAACAACTCACAGCAGTGCCACCAAAACATGCAGGAACAGACACTTCAAAGCAAAAGTCAACCTGAACACCAATGCCCCCAGATCCATGGTCCTACTCAGAACCCATCTCCTGTTAGGATTCCCAAGAGGCACTAGCCATCTCATTCTCAGGACCTGCACTGGCAGATGTAGCGTCTAGCCAGGAGGGCTTTATGCCAAAATTTACAACAAGGCATGTCATGTAGGATTCATCGTACTGACATTGAGGCCTGGGGTAATAACCGGGGAGGAATCAGGAGAGAAAATTCAGAAAGAATCATCCAATAGAGAAGGTTAGAATCTCTTATTTGGAATCTTATGAAAATTGCATATGTATACAAACTAGTAAAAATATATGTTATATAATTCTAAAATTATAGCCCAATATATTTCTGCTAAAACTTTTAATTCACATGCAATTAAAAATGAGACTACAAGAATAGCACCTATGTATAGGCTAATAATATAGATTTGCTGCCTTTAATTTTTAAATTTAGAGGGATAAGGTATAACTTTTGTATCTATAATAATCAGCTGTGTTAAGATGGAAAGTGTATAAACACATGCATTTCAAAAATCAAAGTTACTTTTTTAACTAAAAATAGTCTTGCAGGTGACTTAGTTATTCCTAGGATTGGTAGTGACTGGTTGATAATGCCATTTGCTGTGTCTGAATTTGTTATTATTATAGTTAGACTGTAAAGAAATGATAAAATTTGATTTAAATTAAGTATTTTAAAGTAAGTAAGTAAATACTTATTGCCAGATTATTATCTATGTTCTAAGAGGCTTGTTCTCAGGGGACCCTGAGGTAAATAAAGCACATGGGTGGGTGGACCCACCATTATAATGTATTTTCACTTCTTTCTATAACACGAAGTCGGTAGCACGCATTTCAGTACATATTTCTCTTAAAGGATTTGTGACACATAGACTATATAACAGCTTAAGCAAGAGAGGAAGACTGGGGCTTCAGAGCAGGCACATGGGTTGGTCCTCAGCATCTCGGGACATACTCTCGTCCCGAGGTATGTCTTTATAACATGGTTTCACGTCTTTGCAATTACATATTGTTTCAGTAAAATCAAAATCGGAACTGGCTATAAAAGACATTTTTAAAACTACTGTTTAGTGAGTACTTTCTTTGTGTCGGGCATTATGGTGAGTAAGAATTTCATTATCAAATTCGGTTGAGGCAATTAAATAAAGCCAAAGAGTCTAGGCCACAACACTGAAAATTTAAGAAATTTCAAGTTCCATTCCCAAATCTGCCAGTAAATAGGGTGTTTATAATATCTCTCAGCCACACCTTACCTTGAGAAACTGCTCCATAAAAATAGGAAGACAATTTATGTGAAATTACCTCAAAGATACTGATAGGATTCTGAGATAATATTTACCAAACTATCTGAATTCCAAAAGACATTTTATAATATGGCAACATGTAATCAAGAACATGTAGCATGAACATAGGTTTTCTAATAGTATCAGGCAGAGAGGCTGTGTTCTTTGATACAGTCTTAAGTGAGACAAATAAACAGCACAGTCGCTTCTCAGAGACTTTAAATGTGATAGGAAACGGAAAGTTAAAGGAAACCCTTTCATGATTCAGTACTTATCCTTTCACTGTATTTTTCTTCTTATGGAGCAATTGCATGATAGTACAGATGGTCCTAAATATTGTTTTATAATTGGATTTTTAAAGCAAAACATCTTAAATTCATTGATTTTAAACCTTGCTACTAAAAGCCAAAGGATTATTAAAAAGTGTTTCAGAACACAGCTGTAGGGCTCAGAGCATCTAAGCTCAGGGACGTCAGGGCTTCCTGTGCTGAAGTAGCTAGGAGGACGCAAACGTGGGTTTTGCCTTGGGATTTCAGTAGAAGTCATGAATGGTTCTGTTATCTTTTTAGATTCTAAAAAGCCTTCAATAGAATTTATTTTATTTTATTTTTGTTTTTTTACAATTTATTTTTTAATTTAACCTTTATTGTATTTTTTTCCATTACCACTTAGTCCCCGTATACCCCTCCCCCCAGCTATCACCACACCATTGTCCATGTCCATGCATCTTTTTTCCTTTTTTGCCCAATCCTTTCCCCTCCCACTAGCTGTCATCTGCTCTCCATCTATGAGTCTGTCTCTGTTTTGCGTGTTAGTTCAGTTTGTTCATTAGATTCCACATATGAGTGAAATCATATGGTATTTGTCTTTCTCTGACTGGCTTATTTCACTTAGCATAATGTTCTCCAGGTCCATACATATTGTTGCAAAGGGCAAAATTTTCTTCTTTTTTAGAGCTGAGTAGAACTCTATTGTGTAAATGTCCCATAGTTGTTTTATCCACTCATCTATTGATGCACACTTGGGCTGCTTCCGTATCTTGTAATGGTAAATAACACTGCAATGAACATAGGGGTGCTTATATTCTTTCAAATTAGTGTTTTGGGTTCCTTCAGATATATTCCCAGAAATGGGGTTGCTGGGCCGAAAGGCAGATCCATTTTTAATTTTTTTGAAGTAACTCCATACTGCTTTCCACAGTGGCTGTCCCAGTCTATGTTCCCACCAACAGTGCAAAAGCATTCCCCTTTCTCCACATCCTCCCTAGCACTTGCTTTATTGATGATAGCCATCCTGACAGGTGTGAGATGGTATCTCATTGTGGTTTTTATTTGCATTTCTCTGATGATTAGTGATGTTGAGCATCTTTACATGTGTCTATTAGCCATCTGTATGCTCTCTTTGGAGAAGTGTCTATTCACCACCTTTGGTCATTTTTTAATTGGGCTGTTTGGTTTGTGTGTATGTTGTGTTTTGTAAGTACTTTATAAATTTTGGATATTAACTGCTTAGCAGATGTATCAGTGAATATGTTTTCCCATCCTGTGGGTTCTCTTTTTACTTTGTGGATGATTTACATTGCTGTGCAAAAATTTTTAGTTTGATGTAGTCCCATTTCTTTATTTTTTCTTTTGTTTTCCTTGCCTGAGCAGATGTATCCAATACAAACTTTCTACGATGTCTGAGATTTTGCTGTCTATGTTTTCTTCTAGGATTTTTATAATTTTGGGTCTAATATTTAAGTATTTGATCCATTTAGAATTCATTCTTGTGTAAGAAGATGGTTAGTTTCATTTTTCTGGATGTATTTGTTCAATTTTCCCAACACCATTTATTGAACAAACTGCTTGCTTCCTCTGTCAAATATTAATTGACTACAAAGTTGTGGGTCTATTTCTGGGCTCTCTATTCTATTCCATTGATCTATGTCTTTTTTTATGCAAGTAACATGCTGTTTCGATTACCATGGCCTTACAGTATAGTTTGATGTTAGCTAGCATGATTCCTCCAGTTTTGTTTTTCTTTGTCAGGATCTCTGTTGCTATGTGGGTCCTTTTTTGGTTCCATATAAGTGTTTGAAATATTTGTTCTAGTTCTGTGAAATATGTCATTGACATGTTGATAGGAATTGCATTGAATTTTTTATTACTTTGGGTAGTAGGAACATTTTAATTATGTTAATTCTTCCTATTCATGAACATGGTATGTGCTTCCACTCTTTTGTATCTTCTTAAATTTTTTTCATCTGTTATAATTTTCTGGGTAAAAGAATTTTACATCCTTGGTTAAGTTTATTCCTAGATATTTTATTCTTTTTGAAGCAATTGTGAATGAGATTATTTTCTTAATTTCCCTTTCTGTTAGTTCATTACTGGCATGTAAGAATGCAACTGATTTCTGGATATAATTTTGTATCCTGCTACTTTGCTGAATTCATTTATCAGTTCTAGTAGGTTTTTTTGTGGAATCTTTAGGATTCTTAATATACAGTATCATGTCATCTTAAATAAAGGCAGTTTTACTTCTCCCTTTCCAATTTGGATGACTTTATTTCTTCTTCTTGTCTGATTGCTATGTTTAGGATTTCCAGTACTATGTTGAATAAGAGAGGTGAAAGCAGACATCCCTGTCTTGTTCCTGATCTTATGGGGAATGCTGGTAGTTTTTGCCCATTGAGTATGATGCTGGCAGTGGGTTTGTCATATATGGCCTTTATTATGTTTAAGTATGTTTCCTCTTTTCCCATTTTTCTGAGAGTTTTTGTCATAAATGGGTGCTGGATTTTAAGCTTTACCTGCATTTATTGATATGATCATGTGTTTTTTTATCCTTCATTTTGTCTATGTGGTGAATCACATTTACTGATTTGTGAAATTTGTACCAACATTGCATTCCTGGAACAAATCCCACTTGATCATGGTGTATGATCTTTTTGATGCATTGCTGTATTCTGTTTGCTAATATTTTGTTGAGGAGTTTAGCATCTATGTTCATCAGGGATACTGACCTATAATTTTCTTTCTTTGTAGTGGCTTTGTATGGTTTTGGAATTAGGGTAATGCTGGCCTTGTCAAATGAGTTTGGGAGCCTTCCCTCCTCTTGGATTTTCTAAAATAGTTTGAGGAGAAATGCTAGTTCTTGGAATGTTTAGTAAAATTCATTTGTAAAGCCGTCTAGTCCAGGGCTTTTGTTTGTTGGGAGTTTTTTGGTGACTGCTTCAATTTCACTAGGTGTAACTATCTATTCAGATTCTCTGATTATTCCTGATTTAGTTTTGGAAGATTGTGTGTTTCTAGGAATTTATCAGTTTCATCCAGGTTGTCCAGTTTGTTACCATATAGTTGTTCATAATATTTTCTTACAATCCTTTGTATTTCTCTAGTCAGTTGTTATTTTACCTCTTTCATTTCTCATTTTATTCATTAGTGTCCTTTGCCTTTTTTTCTTGATGAGTCTTGTTACATATGTGTCAACCTGTTTATCTTTTCAAAGAACCAGCTCTTGGGTTCATTGTTCTTTTTTATTGTTTTTTTACTCTATTTCACTTTTTTCTGCTCTGATCTGTGTTACTTCTTTTCATCTACTCACTTTGGGCTTTGTTTGTTGTTCTTTTTCAATTTCCTTTAAGTGTAAAATTAAATTGTTTATTTCAGCTTTTCCTTGTTTTTTCTTTTTTTTCGAGATAGGTCTATAATGATATAAATTTCCCTCTTAGGATTGCTTTCCTAGTTTCCCACACATTTTGGATTTTTGTATCCTCTTTTCATTTGTTTCAAGGTATCTTTTGATTTCTTCCATGATTTCATTCATTGACCCATTCATTGTTTAATAGCATGTTATTTAGCTTCATGTCTTTGTGTGCTTTTCAACGTTCTTCTTCTGATTGATTTTGAGTTTCATAACATTGTAGTCATAGAAGATGCCTGATATGATTTCAATCTTCTTAAATTTATAGAGACTTCTTTTGTGTCCCACCATGTAGTCTATCCTTAAAAGCGTTTAATGTGCATTTGAAAAGTATGTATATTCTGCTCCTTTGGGGTGAAATGCTCTGAAGATATCAATTAAATCCATTTGATCTAGTGTGTCATTTAAGGCCGCTGTCTCCTTGTTGATTATCTGCCTGGAAGATCGATCCATTGAAGTCAATGGGGTGTGAAAAAGCCTGACTATGACTGTATTTCTGTCAGTCTCTCCCTTTATGTCCATCAAGATTAGCTTTACATTATTTAGGTGCTCCTATGTTTGGTGCATAAATGTTTACTAGGGTTATATCCTCTTATTGGATTGTTCCCTTTATAATTATGTAGTGTTCTTTTTCTCTTAGTATAACCTTGGTTTTAAAGTCTATTTCATCAGATATAAGTACTGCTACCCCAGTACTGATTCGATCCTCTGCTTCATCTAACCTTCTGTTTATTCCTTCCAGTGTATTATTTATTTCAGATAGTATATTATTTATTTCTGACTGGTCCTTTTTTATGGTTTCTATGTCTTTTTTCATGTTGTTGAGTAATCTTATAATCGTTACCCTGAACTCTCTATCTGATAAATTGCTGGCCTCCATTTCATATAGTTCTTCTGAAGAATTCTCTTGTTCTTTGATCTGGGGCTTGTTTTTTGTAACATCCCATTTTGGCTGCTTCTTTGTATTTTCCACCTTAGTTGTTAAACAAATTGGCTGTTAAGCTGATTAGCTGTTAAACGAATCAGGCTGTGATTAGCAGCACAGTTTAAGCTTCATAGCGTGGGGCAGATTAATCCCTGTGGGCAGAGCTATTGCTTCCCCTCAGGCTGAGGGCACTTCGAGAGGAGAGCTCTGCCTGAGAAAGATAGCTTCTGCAGGATGGGGAATGACTCAGCACAGGGATCCCGGTGGCTGTTCCTTCAGTTGTCTCCCCAGAGCTACCAACCCCAGACTGTCCTCAAGCATCTCTAGTCCACTGTGACCTCCCTCTCCTGGAACCGTGTAAGTGGCTGCAAACAAAATTTTGTGCTTTGGCCCTTTAATAGGCTCTCTGAATCTCCAGCCATCTCTCTCTGGCAGAGAGAAACCCAGATGCTTTTCACAGGTAGATGTTATCTGGGTTTCATTCTGGTTCTGGTGCTATAGGCTGGGGAGTCCAGGTTGGGGTCCAGACCCTACACTTCTCAGTGAGAACCCCCTGGCTTCTGAAATATCCTCTGAAACTTCGGCTGCTGCCTGTGGATGCCCAGCCAGCCCTTTCTCAGCATCTCTACATCCCCTACCATTCCTGTTCTGATAACGTGGCTTTTTTGTCTGTCTCTGGTTATAAGGCTTCTGTCCAGCCAGGGTTCAGTTGGTTGTTCAGGATGATTTCTCTGTAATTTAGTTGTAATTCTAGATTCTGGAAAGAGGTTAGTGTAGCTTCCACTTACTCCTCAACTGTCTTGGAAAATTCCAACAACAATTTTAAAAAGGGAAATTTAGAAACTAAATGATTATTTTAGACAAGAAGAAAAGTCTCATATTAATGACCTCAGCTTCCATCTTAAGAAGCTAAAAGAAAAAAAAATGAAACACAACAAGCAGAAGAAAAATATGATGTTGATCAGAGGACAATTCAATAAAGCAAAATATAAAAACAATAGAAAAATCACATAAACAATAACTGGTTCTTTGAGTAAATTAATACAATTGATAAAACCAGATAGATCAGGAAACATAGAAGCAAATTGCTAGTATCAGAGAGTTGAAGTCACTATAGATTCTACAGATATTGAAAGGATAAAATGAAAATATTTTGAACAACTTTATACCAATAAATTTATCAACTTAGGTGAGAGAGACAAATTATTTGAAAGGCACAAAGTACTAAAGTTTACTCTAAAGGAAATAGATAACTTGAATAGTCTTATATCTATTATATAATTAAATTTGTAGTTAAAAACCTTCCCAATTATCACTCAGCAGATATACTTAATTCATAAAACTCAAATTGTAATTGAGTGGAATTTAAAAGACATAAACCAGAAGCAAAGAGTTTAAGTATCTTTGGGGGCTAGGTAAATAATGTAAGTGAATGAGGTAAAATATTTATAGGAAAAAATAACTGCCAAAAATACAGTCAAACTTTATTTTCACTGAACCATGGTATATATAGAAATGTAAAGTAATATAAACATATGACAGCAAAGATTTTATTTTAATTTGAAAGTAAAACTTAAAGTCAATAAGTAATTATTAATTCTATTTCTTGTGGTATTTTTGGTTCTTCCCTAGAATCAGAAACATGATTCCTTTTCTTCTGCCCTTAGATATTACTATATTTTACATTTCCTATGACATTGTGGACAACTTCAAATATTTTACTTTAAATTATTAGCACTTAATTTTATACAGATTCATAACGGAAATAATTATTGACCGAAGTAGGCATTTCCAAAAGTGGATATAATTCTTACACAATGCGCCCTTCCTTCCTCTCTTTAAATAGGCGACTCCTTCTCATTCCTCAGTTCTCAAAGTTAAATTTTCCTCTTCAGAGGTGCCTTTTTTCCATTATTATTTTTCATTCTTCTATTTTTAATAGTATTTTTACTACTAGTAGCTACATTTTTTTTTTGTTAACCTGATACTCATCTTTTCTACTAGCCTTTAAGTTCCAAGGGGGCAGGGTCTCTATCTGTTTCCCTCATCATTGTATACCAGTATCTAACTTCATGCCTAAGTTACAGTGAGAGGTCAGTAAAAAATTGAAGAAAGAATGGATGAAATCCACTAAGCTCTGGCCAGAGGGCCCAGTTATCTTGGTCAGTGATGATTTGAGGCCCAATTAAGCTCCTATTCCAAATGGATAGAGATAACAGAAAAAAATTTAAATAACTTTTTGGAGGGATATTTGGGAACATTTATCAGAATTTAAGTTGAATACATACTTTGACCAAACTGTTGACCTTTCAGTAATGTATTCTATAGAGATTCACAATATGCACACCTTTTAAAGCAGCAATTCCTTTCCTATGCAAGAAGTCAGGCAACCAAACATGTGAAGAGATGCATTCTCATTACAATGTCATTTGTAAAAGCAAAAAACAGAAGTTGGAAATTAGCTAAATGTACTTCAAAATTATTAAGTAAATTCTGATATATTCATCAATGAGATGCTATGCAAGCATTAAAATTAAAATATATGACTGTATTATGTTATAGTTAAAAATCACCATGAAAATAAATTTATAATATATTGTTAAGTGAAAAAAATTAAATAACATGTACAGTAATTACTTCCCTTTTTGTTTAAAAAAAATTGATAAATGCACATGGGCATGCCCAGAAAAATATTTTGAAGGATATATAGGAAGTTGCTCCTAGTGATTATTTCTGGCTAGTGGAATTTCTATATTTTTTAAGATAATTGTTTATTGTTAAAAGAAACATGCACTAATTTTATAATAATTTTTAAAACTAATAAATATATTTCTATTTGGAAAAAAAGTACTTCTTAAGAAGATTACCCCACTTCTGTTAGGAATATACTTGAATGTCTCCCAGCCTTTTAATCAGAAATTTCTTCTCCCTTATGACCCAGTGATCCCACTTCTGGGAATATATCTGAAGAAACGCAAAACACTGGTTTGATAGCGTATATACACCCTATGCTCATTGCAGCATTATTTACAATAGTCAAGATTTGGAAGCAGTCCCAAATTAAATTTGACTTGACTTCACATGTTTGGTTGCCTGACTTCTTGCATAGGAAAGGAATTGCTGCTTTAATTTGGAAGTATCCATAAGCAGATGAGCAAATAAAAAAGATGTAATACACTTACACTAAAATACCACTCAGCTGTAAAAAAAGAAGGAAATCTTACCTTTTGTGACAACATGGATGGACCTAGAGAACATTATGCTAAGTTAAATAAGCCAGTCAGAGAAAGACAAATAGTATATGATTTCACTTATATGTGGAATCTAATGAACAAAATAGAAACAGACTCATAGAGACAGAAAACAGACTGAGAGCTGTTTGAGGGGTGGGGGTTTGGGGGTAAGGTGAAAAAAGTGAAGGGATTAAAAGAACCCTCATAGACACAGACAATAGCATGGCGTTCACCAGAGGGAAAGGTTGGTAGGGGGAGGTAAAAGAGGGTAAAGAGGAGATAAATGGAGATGAAAGGAGACTTGACTTGGTATGATAAACACAATACAATATACAGATGATGCATTATAGAATTGTACACCTGAAACCCATATAATTTTACTAACCAATGTCACCCCAATTACTGCAATAAAAATTTAAAAATAAAAAATAAATTTCTTCCCATTTTAGGATGTTCCACCTTGGTTAGAAAAGTGAAATTGTTTTTAAAAATTGACTTTTATTCTTCTTCCAATATGTTCCAGAACACACTTAATGCTTGAAATATATTTTTTTTTAATTTCATTGAGTATTATTGGTGAAGCTGCAACATCACCAAGCTCAATTTCCAAACTTGATTTTATTTTATGTTGTACTATTAGACATTTTAAAAGTGAATGCAAATAATTAATTCAAATAACTAGTTTTCATGACATTACATTCAGTGTCCAAGAACGTAAGCCCTGGTATGCCACCACCCCACCAACCAATGATCAGATTGCCACTCTGTCAAATCACGTTGTGTCACACATAGAGCTCTTGTTTCCCTTCATAATCTTCTTCAATACAGGCCGAGTCATAGTCCAGCTAGTGTACAGGTTCTCTGTTTGCACGAATCAGTCCAAACAGTCTAGCAGGGTCATCGTGAATGTTTTCCTCTACTGCCTGGTTGTCGGGTGGGAAGCTCTCCACCAGATTGGTCTTTGAAAGGCTGGTGTTTGTTCCATGTAGCAGCTCATCTTCATTCTTCTCTGACAAATAATTATTTTTTTTCCCAGGCTTTCTGTGCTTCCTCTCACAGTTGTGATTCAGTTGGGCATAAAACATCTGTGTTTCATCGATTGCCTACAAAGAAAGGCATATTAATTTTTCATTGTTAGTCCATTCTTGCACTTTGATGACTTCTGGGAATCTCTAAGTCCTATGAAAGGCAAGAAGCTTGTTTTCTGGACTTCAGCTACCTGGTTATGACAAATTTGTCAGGGTGATGGTAAAAAATAAGAGTCAACTCAAGATTTTTTAGTGAAAAACAGTGCTTACATAAAGTTTTTGTTTGTGTAGTTGTATTTCTTTCTTATACTTAAAATACATATGTACATTTAGATGGACTCTTACCTGCCTCTCCTCTGCCTTTACCTTAAGGAGTGCTTGCCCTATGTTGCTCTTACCAAGTAACTTAATAATTGGTCATTTAATGGTATCCACAAAAGTCCCCAATTATCCTACATTTTTCAGATTCAGAAATATAAAAATAACAGTGTTGATTTATATGACTAGTATTTGGCAATAAATATATCTCCCATATTTTCTTTTATTATTATCTCCTTTATTATTTTCTTCCTCCTGATTACCCCTCATGTCCCCTTTAAGCTTATTTTGGGTTGGCCTTGGAGATATTTATTTACATCTAAGAGGGTTTGGTAGTTCTCTCTGGTCTAGAGCTGGGTTAGCACTAGAACAGGAAGAACTAGAGACTAGGGGAACTTGGGGAAGCAATAGGCTGAAAAGCAAGACCTTGAATTTGGTGATGGAAATCTGAGGATTGAACTCCGTCTCTGTAATGTGCTAATCATGGCATCTTGGGCTGTTTTAAAAAACTATTCTGAGTCTCAATTTTCTTACTTATAAAAAAAAATGAAAGTACCTAAATTACAGTGTTCTGAGTAAAGAAAGATCATATACATGGAAGTTATAACCATTGTCCAAAGGTAAGGTGTGGGATTATACTTAGAATTTACAGGCTAAAACTTTAGGAAAGCTATTGAGTAAACCAAAAATTTCTGAATTAAGGATTTACTTTTATGATTAGGCCAAATTATATCAATTTGTGAGGGCAAGGGTAAAGAAGCAACATTGGATTAACTAACCCCCTAAAAAATGTATTATATTTTCTACCAGGCAGAAAAGATGGTCCTACTTACAACTTCTCTGGTAATTTTGTCTTATTATTTCTAAAATAATCATTTCTGGAAAATTGCAATAGCTGCCTAACAGGCATCTTTGCTCTGGTCTCTTTCCTCTGCCAGTGAGCGTGTATATTATATTCAAATTATCTTCCTACGGCACAACTTTCACACTTTTACCATCCTGTCTCCAAAATTTTAGCCTATATACTAAAGTTTGAATTTTATATCCTGACATTCAAAGTTTTCTGTGCTTGTTAGTACTCCACCTTTAAATCTGGATCCCTACTACTCCCCTGCATGAACTCTGTGTCTCAGGCAAACTGAACAATTCATTGCTCCCCTGTACACACCTTGTACATTTAGCTCCTTTGTCTTTGCCCAGACAGAAAGAGAAGGAGATGTCACTGATGTTCATAAATAACCAGAAGACACTCAGTATTACAAAGGAATAGATAGATATCTATTGTGTCTGGCCAGCACTTTGTTCTATTCTCTTTTTTTAAATAAATAAATTCTTCATTTTCCTTTGGTAAAGTCCTCTCCCTTACCTGTTCTTAGATAAAAGTACTGTACCCCAGAGCCAGCACAGGACTAAGCATATGATGTAGGCTGGGACCAATCACACCATCCATCCCCCTGGCAATAGGAGTTGGCCCTAGAATAGACGACATGTGGTTTCAGGAGAACCAATTATATGTCATGTTTGGGATGGATGCACAGGTGCAGGAATAGAACATGTTGTTTCCTGGAGCTGAGAGGAAGAAAACTTGGGACTTGCAGCAGCTTACCAAACCTCAGTGGAAGAGTCTGTGGTAATAGAAGAGAATGAAGTCAGTAACGGAGGGAAGCAGGGAGGGAAGAGAAACAAAGAGAGCCCTCGTAGTCAGTCATCTCAAAAACAAAACACACCCTTACAGGTCACTGTCATCTGACCAGTTATGTTCTTTTTATGCTAAAGTGGTTTGAATTGAGTTTCTGCACTTACAGCCTTAAGCATTCCAATAATGTATGTCTGATCAACAATCGGACAACTTTATCAAGTGCTGCAGAGTTCAAAAACTGTGACCCTGGGAAAGAATTAAAAATTGTACCTGGCACAGTCACTGTGATTTCCCAAGTGTTACTTTAGTTGAGTGCATGGGTGAAAAATATAGAGCCAGGGGTAAAAGAATGGATGTCCATGGAAAGAAATGAAAATAGTAGAGGAAAGTAAAAATCAGTTTAGGAGTTACAGGGATAAACGACTTGAAGTCAAGTTTTGCTTTGTTTTAAATATTGGGGTGATTTGTGCATATTGATAGGTTTGTTAAAAAATTGATTTTAGAGAGAGAGAGAAACAATGACATGAGAGAGAAACATCGATCGGCTTCCTCCAGTATGCCCCCAACCAGGGATCAAACCCTCCAACCTAGGTATGTGCCCTTACCAGGAATCAAACCTGCAACCATTTGGTGTACAGAATGACGCTCCAACCAACTGAGCCGCCCAGTCAGGGCAAAATAGTTTTTAAAAGTGAAAAATGGAGACAAATAATTTAATGTTTAAGATCTTGAAAGACATAGGAGAAATGGTCAAGAGCATAAGGAGTAGTACTGGCTTTGGAAAGGAGAGAGGGTGCTTCTGACATAGGAGGGAAAGGAGAGGTTGAGGAGCGATTTTGACATGAAGAAAAGAGAAGAGGAGCAAGCTCACACTTGTGTCTCTCAGATATTTTAGGACATGAGAATTCTTGAGGACTCATTTTATTAGGTTTGCTGATAAACTCTGCCTAGTTAAAGAAGAGTGAAATACTGAAATGACAAGTTCTGAACCATATAAGTTATTTTCAAAGGGCAAGAGACTTATTTCCATTTTTCCAACAAACACTTCATTCATCAAGTTTTATGCATAATATCGCAGATTCCTTATGCTTTCGTAATGGACTATAGTAACAAAGTAAGCATGATAGAAGCAAACTGGGCAGTGTTTTTGAAGATAATGATCATTCTAACAAAATGGAATTGAGCAAATATAAACAAATTACTTTTAATTTGTGAAACGAAATTTGTGACAAGGGTGTAATAGGATAAAAACTAATCTCCTTAGAGTATCTTTAATTATGTAGTTTATAAAATAGCAGGTGTTTAAGGACATTTTAAGGCTCAGCACACTTGCCACTTTAGTAAAAACCTGACGCAACTCCAATAAAGCTGGCCTGCTCAATCCGTATGTATTAAAAGTAACTTCTATTCCAAATTCTCAGGTTTTTTATAGCTAGGGTGCTATGAATCTCTCTACATTTTAGATGGTGTGGTTATATTTTCACCTTATTTTAGAGGTTTTCCTTTTATTATCATGGATTTAGCTGGTCATATTATAACATGTTTTTTCATACCTTCTATCTAAAATGACATTTTACAATTAATTGAACATAGATGACAGATTTGCCCATTAGAGAGCAACTTTACACTTGCTCAAACCTCACCACATCTTGCTTTCTTAATAAAAAATTCAAGAATTTTGATTGTGTAGGGAATTTGTATAAAGAAAAATAGAAAAAAATCTACCTTATTGAGAAGTTTCAAGATGTGACCCATCTCTGGAAGGGGAATATTTTCTGTGAGACAGGATTAAGTTTAGATTCTGTCTCCCCACCTAGTCCCTGAGTGCTCTGGGGCAAGTTTTTCATCCTTTTCAGTCTTTTCAAGAGTGTTGAATGGGAATTCTAATGCTGCCTCCCTCACAGAAATCTGAGAAGATAACACATATAAAGACATAATACAAGGCCTGACACATAACAATGGCATTGGAAATACTGGCCCCACGGCTATTGCTAGACAGTAGCAAGAGTGCACATCATGGAAGGAACACAATCTGAGAGAAGAATTAATAAGAACTATTTTAACTAAATGTATATACTTTAACAGCAGGTAGGCTCAGAATTGTGAATGGCTTTCGATGAAGTCAGTCTAAGAAGGTTGAGCTGATTGTGGTAGAAAGAGAAGAAACCATTAATTTCTTCCAACGTTTTTATACATTTTTGTTCAAACTATCGCCCTGCCTATCGCCACTTACTGTGTGTAAATCTCTTGCCGCAAGACCAAAGACACAGGACTTGTATGAAAATTTATACCCCTTTGCCTTGTAAAATAGAAGTGTGGTCTTTTATATCCAGCTAATTTACCTTTTAACTAAAGTTTTCTCTCTCTCTCTCTCTCTCTCCCCTCTTCCCCATAAATTACTAACATCTAGGTCTTTGAGCATTATAATGTGTCAACTTTTATATTTACCTCTGTGACACAATTTTTTCAATCTGAAAGTAAAAAGCTTAATTGATTACTTAAGAAGAAAATCAACTGTTCCATTTAAATCTATTGCCTTTGTAATTGCACACAATTTTGACTCTTTGAATGTGGGTCTGAGTGGTGTTTACTTGCCTTTGAGTTTCCCTTTAGAGCTCAGGTCCCCAAACTTGACACATTCAGACTGCAAAATTTCTAACAGCTTCTTTAGTTGTGCATCAGAATGCATTGCTTTTCTGCTCTTAAAACCTGCAGCTGCGCTGTGCTCAAACTAAACTTGACCCCAGACACAGAAAACAGAACTCACCTGTGCAGGTGGGGTGGCTTCCTGCAGTTTATTCACAGATCTCTCTGGTCGGGCTTTCATTTGTTCATAGCAGTTTTCATCTGTTGGTTCTTAGGAGTTGAAAAGATTGTGATTCACGATGGAAAAACAGAATATGCTGGCACAAGTAAAACTACATGACCCAAAACGACATTTAGCTATAAATGTAAAACCCACAAGAATCATTTAACTTGTCTTTGTTCATGAAGATACAAAGAGGTAAGAAAGCACTAACTGTTCTCTGCAGGTCAGATGGTGAAGTCTTTGGCCCACAGTGGTGACAACAAGTCAAGAGGAGGTCACTTGGGATAAGGACTAGATCACAGTCATTTGTAGGCCAGGACAACCTCAAACTACCATTTAGATGTTATAGAGATCCCATGAGTTAAATTTTTGCCTGTGTTCTCTTCTCTTTAAGTATGATTGGCATAATGCACAGTGTACCTGCATTGATGATTACAATCTGGCAATGTTTTTCCATGAGTTTTCCTGAAGCATTCTGAACCTTAAATCCTAGTTTTGAAAAACAGGGTTTAGATTATAATGTTTTTTCTGTAAATCAGTGACAGGACACTTCAGCCAGTCTGTTCTGAAGCTGTCTAATGCCGACTCTAAGAACAAGATCTCTTGGAGATCTTGTGCAGTGTCCACTAGCCAGCGGACAGGCACTCATTTCAGCCTGTGAGGATACTTGTATTGAATCATTCGTGCCTTTCTTACCCCAGAGCCCTCTATTTAAAAGGGAGAGGAAAGAGAGAGTCTGTGACTGGTGGGATGGCCAGTCACCTGGCAGAAATGTGGACCGCCCCAATTTGGTCACATTAAAAAAGTTATATTTACTATAATACAAGGTATCTCATCATTATTCAACCCTTTCTGAAAGCAACACAAAAGAAAGAGTCCACAGGATGGTATTTCTCGAAGCACAGTCCATGGAATACGTGCATTAGAATCACCTGGGAGGTTTGTTAAATAGCAGATCCCTAAGTCTATCCTGCACCTGCTAAATCAGAACCTGTGGGAGTGACTCATGTGCTCACTTAGACATGGAGAAAATTATAGGTACGGTGGGCTTCAAGCCACCAGAGTACATAAGAAATGAAGTCCTCAAATATTATAGGTGAGCACCATGAGTCTGCAAGGTGAAACAGGAGGGAAAATTCATTTCAATAGTTCCTTCGTGAAAAGCAGTTCCTGATTCTTCAAAGTGCAGGGATTAGAGGGTACTTGACAATGGAACAAGGACTACAATTATGTAAATTCTAGAATCCTATAAAACTCTCACATTCCTAGCTCTAGGAGAATTCCACATTGTTTTGGTATATAAAGAGTCAGATCCATTTAGTCGATTCCTGGAAATCTGTGTTTGAGACAGAGAGCCACAGGAGCTCGGCCCCAGTTCCCCTGCTGGGAATTAAGTGAAGTGTGTGGAAGGCAAGGTCGAGCTTAAACGCTGGCACCACCCTCCTGGCCTCTCTCACCAGAGCTCTGGGATCAGATCACAGTTGTCTGTTTTGAGGAATTTGGGGTGTTTTCTTTTTGGGTGGTTAGGATGTTTCAAGTAATAACACGTTGGGAATTGATGAGTACCTGTCACCTAAGAACAAACATATATAACCCACTCAGTGATGATTTAAGTCTCTCTCCCCACATGCTGTTGAAACAGCCCTAGGTTCTATACTTACAGAGAAGAGTTAAAACAAGGAAAACCAGAAAATGTATTCATTACTTCAGATATTTCACTGTAGATTTGCTTTTGTATATGGTACATAAAGCACTGTTTCCCTGGGTGGGTTATTTTCTGTTCTAGAAATAGTATTTCAGAGAATTCTGTGTGTCAAAATTCATGTAATAGAGCCTTCCTGCATTCTCATTACTACTAGAGTGAGATGGAGGGCATATGGAGAAAGGACATTAATTTACACTTAATGTTGTGATGCATTTATAATGTGTGGTTTTAGAAATGCATTCAAAATAATATGTTAAACATATTTGAATGTATGGCTATTATTGCAACATTTAAATGTGATTGTGACAAAAAGTAAGCTATCTCACAGTCTTTGTGGAATTGAGTGGGAGGGGCGTGTATTTAATTTAATGGGTAAGTTAATTTCTGAATAAATGAAACTTACCTGGGACCACCACATTATCCAAGTTACCATATATTGGTGTATCTTCAATATAATACTCATCTTCCCTATAATAAGGAAAAAGAAAGTATTAGAATCTACTTTACATATAGTTCTTAACTAATTTCTCAGTTAAATTCAATATTGGGTAAACTTGTTCTTCCTCACTCTTGGCCAATTAGGGTGGATACATTCATGTGCGATCGAGTGAACCAAGTCTGAAAGCCTGCCTGCACCGGTGTGTGTAGAAATTTGAAGTTATTTTTTGGAACTTCTTTCCTGAAATAATGATAGCAAGTACTTACTTAGTACTTAACTGTTTGTCAGATGCTACTTGAAGTGAATTTTATATATTCATTTATTCAATTCTTACAACAATCTGACCAAATAAGCACTATAGCACCCCTCTTTTAAAGGAATCTAAGGCACGGAGAGGTCGTATATTTTCTGAAGGTCGTGAGAGCAGTAAAGGGCAGAACTGGGATTAGAACCTGGGTTATCTGTACTTGTAATGATACATTGTTCTGCCTGTTTACGTGCCCAGACTTTCACTCTGAACAATCCCCAAAAACTATGTTTACTAAGTAAATATTAATTGACAGGGATGTTTAAAAAATAAAAGGCCAAGGAAATATTGGCAGATGCAGTAAAGTGATTGACTGCCTATTACACCCAGATGCTGTGCTGTTACATACATTATGTCAAAGATCCAGCAAAATTCTACTAAAATCCTATAATCACTCCCCACTTTCCATATGAGAAGTCTGAGATTCAGATAGATTAACGTATTTTGCCCAACCTTATGTGTAATATCAGCAATAACTACCAATTATTAAAGCTTTTCTTTATACCCGTGCTCATTCAACCCTCAGATGCATTTTGTTTTATCCCCACCGTGCATAAAAGGCATCTGCGGTTCACAGAGGTAAAGTCTCCAAAGACACGTAGACAGTAGCTGGCAGAGCTAGGACTGTGATGCAAGTCTGGTCTTGAAGCCCTGAATCTTACTTGCTCTTGACGTTTGATTAAGTTTCCTTACAGTCCTGTGTGAGTAATCCTATAAGGATTACAGCAGCCATCCCCAGCACTGTCACATGACCCTGGTGACCAGCTTTCACAACAGTGGTCTGGGGACAGACACCCATCAGGCAGTGAGAGGGACGTTTCATAACCCTGCTTTAACTTTGATATTACACATCACCAAGAGCTGGAGGGAACTGCGACAAAAGAAAACAAAACTCTTATCCCAAGGCATAACACCTATATTACTACAGTGCTTCTGAAAGAAGACAGTAAATGTAAACAGCATGTAGATGTCCTTAAAACATTACAGATCAAATGATACCTGGGTAAAATGGTTTGAAAAGTCCAGAAGCTGGCATGTATTTTGCTTATCTTATAACAAAGGAACTCATACATACACTTCTTTTATCCATATTTCAATATAGCTTAATATTAGGATACAACGGGGCCCCGCTCATGGTTTTTCTCTGGCTATGCAGAGAGTATAATAGCAACACGTAAAGAATTTTTAATAAGACAATCCATCTATTTTCCTAGCCCACACAGATAGCAGATACAATCTGAAAATGATAAATCACGTTAAAAAAATGAACGTCATTTCATTCCTTATGAATGAAAATAAGATGTGATTTATAATGCAGTGCCCTGTGTCTATGGGCAGGTCCCAAATGATTAATCATGTCAAATAAAATATTATTCAGAAGCAGTTACCTAACTAACAAATTTGTGTGTGTGTGTGTGTGTGTGTGTATAACACTTATCAATGCCAAATAGCTTCAGCCTATTGTAAATATTTAATAAACTTCAAGCACATATATTTTACATGGTAGATTAATTGCTATTAAAAGTAAATTCATAAATAAGCTTAGATCCCAGAGGCCAGTGCATTTCTGAGTTTTGGCCTAGATCAAATTCTCCATTGCTCAGAAAAATGTCTGAAATAGTCCTCTAACCAATAAGCACATTAAATGACACTCCACAATCTAAAATAATATTGTCTTTTATTAGGGTCCATATTTTCAACTTTTACATATATTTTCTCTAGTTTATATTTTAAAGTTATTTATATTTTACTATTATTTTATTGTGAAGTCCTTTTTAGAAAAACGTCTTAATACTTTATTATCTAAATAAATTAAATAATTAAATTCAATTCTTAAAAAGTGATTACTTCTGCCTGGGTGACTTTGGGCATAAATTCTCTGAGTTACGTTTCTTATTTATTAATCAAGGATATTAAACTATTTAACTTCTATTATCCTTTTCAGTTCCCAAATTGTATGATATAAATGCAGCATTCTAATATCCAAATAAAAATGAAAGATATTTCTACAAAACTAAATAAAAGTATTTTAAGAGACTGGGAAGTTGTCATATTGAGGAAAGAGCAAGTAGGGTCTATCAGAAGTTGGTTTGGGTGTTAACTTGATTTGCTTACTAGGCATTTCTGTGAATCACCAGATATGTGTTTGGGCTCCATGAATGTATAAATGTTATTTAAAGCTATGGGTAATTTTGGCTTTGAAAGTACAAAGAAATAGACAAGTGGTGAAGTATATATATAAATGCGTGAATTAACATGCCAACCACTTTTTATAGATAAAATCTGCATTGTATAATCAATTTTTGCCTAACTGGAGATTCATTGCAATAGATTGATTATTAAACCCTTGAGGGAATCTGCATCTTTCCATCTTTGTATCTCTACTGTTCAGTGAAGTTCTTACTTGTTGAATGCATTATATTAAATGTTATAAAAGAAACAACTCTTTTCTGCATTTTCCTTACAGCTAAGAGCCTGTTTGCTTTGAAAATTTTATGAATTTTCCCTTCTGACTCTTACTGTCTTCGTCCCCAAACTACCAACCCGGTCTTTAACAAAATGATCAAGTCACGAGACTCTCTATCATATTACATCTTAATTGCCCTTCAGATGACAAGTATCAAATCAATCATTAGATTAACTTATACATAATTAGGTAGGATTTTCTTTGTTACAAAGTTAGCAAATTACTCTTGATTTGAGTAATTACTTAATGACTTGAAAATTATGTTACAGAATCCAAGGTTAAGAGTACTCATGAAAATAAGTTGTGAGTGTGTGAATCTGCCTGTAGCCCAGACTGAATCTGCCAGACATTCCCATATGGAGAAGAAAAAAACAACCGATCCTTTAGAGGCTTCTAGTCTCATCCTACTGACTGACAAAAAGAAAATTAAATAAATTAACCTACATCATAAATTAAAAAAAAAATCTTATCCCACTGACTGAGAAAGCTCTGTGTTTTTAAAAGACCTTTAAGTCTATCAGTTTGCCATTTCAGAAAGATCCTGGAGTCCTCAGTGCAATTCTCTGTATTTAGATTTTTTTATGCAAAAGAGAAATCTCCATTCTAATGAAACATTTGGGTCAGAATATACTGTCTAAGAATATAAAACTCACTATTATGATTTACACCATAAACCTTTTGTAAAAAAAAAAAAAAGCAGCAGCAGCAGCATTACACTATACAATTTCTCTGTAACTAGTTCAATAAGTACTAAAGAGAATAAGTTATACCTATAACTGCATATTACTTCAGAGTTGATTTATCACATTTCTCTAGTGGTTGACATTATCCTTAGAAACAGCATACCACAAAGCATTCTAATCAATGCATGCATGTAAACATATCTTAAATTTTATTAGGTATTGCCAGATTTCTGTTCACCCTCCATTCTTAAGGACCACATAATTTTATTTATTTATATATATATATATATGAATGTATTTTTCAATATAATCTGAATCATAATCTAGGATATTTTCTCTTGAAATTGATGATAATTCTAGAGATAACAGTCTGGAGTCCCATTCTGTTCTTCACCCAGCTCTCTCACTGACTCAGGAGAAATAAGTAACTGGGGCAGAAAATGATGCTATAGTTTTTAATTTTCAGATGGGAGTAAAAGTAATTACAACTTACTTTTCATTTTATTTTTAATCCAAATACAATATCCCTGAGCCAAACCTATCAGCAACATAGCATTTGTTACTTTCTCTAATTAATTGGGAATCACAATACATAACTCATTTTCTACATACCTGGGAATGTAGTCTTCAGAGTACCTGTATATTTTACCTGAAAGATATTCAAAATAGACAAATTAAAAGAAATTTTGACATATATTTGTTAAATCTCCTAGAAAGGGTTGTGAGGGGAACTTAGCCTCAATGTCAGTTAACATCTTGAATCAAACCATTTGGTCACCACTCTTTGAACTAGGGATAATGATCATCTCTAATTTGGGCGAATCATAGTCCATATACTCTCTTGGTAATTTGGGAGTGAAACACAGGGCAGCAGAAAAAAGGAAATAATAAAAATTAGAGCAGAATTGAATGAAACAGAGAACAAAAATACTATACAAAAAATTAATACAACAAAGAGCTGGCTCTTTGAAGAGATTAAAAACAGACAAACCCCTGTTTAGAATCACTAAGGAAAAAAAGAGAAAATACTCATATATACAAAATCAGAAATGAAAAATGATATTATAGATAATACAAAGGATCATACTAAAATACTGTGAAAGACTGTATACCACTAAATTAAAAAACCTAGAAGAAATGGAGAAATTTCTAGAAGTATATAACCTTCCTAGAATGAATGATGAAGAATTGGAAAATCTAAATAGACCAATCAACAATGAGGAAATTGAAACAACCATCAAAAACCTCCCAAAAAGTAAAAGTCCAAGACCGGATGGCTTCACTAGCAAATTCTACCAAACATTCAGAGAAGATTTGATACCCATCCTTCTCAAAGTCTTCCAAAAAGTTGAAGAAAAGGCAACACTTTCTGGCCCATTTTATGAGGCCAACATAACCCTGATACCAAAACCTGGTAAGGATAACACACACATACACACTCACACATACTACAGACCAATCTCTCTGGTTAATATAGCAAAAATCCTAAACAAAATACTAACAAACCCTTTACAATACATTAAAAAAATAAATACATCACGACCAACTGGGGTTCATTCCAGGAGCACAAGGAGGGTTCAACATATGTAAATCAATCAATGTAACACACCACATTAAAAGAAAGGATAAAATCATATGATCTTATCAATAGATACAGGAAAAAAATTTGATAAGATACAACATTTATGATTCATTTATGATTAAAACACTCAATAAAATGTGTACAGAAAAAAGTACCTCAACATAATAAAGGCCATATAAGATAAACCCTCAGCTAATACCATTTTCAATGGCAAAAAACTGAAAGCTTTTTCTCTAAAATCAATATAGGAATGTCCACTCTCACTGCTCTTATTTAACACAGTTCTGGAAGTCCCAGCCAGAGCAGTCAAGCAAGAGAAAGAAATAAGAGGCATCCCAATTAGGGAAGAAGTAGCAAAAGTGTCACTTTTTTGCAGATGACACATTCCTAAACACTCCACCAAAAATCTATTTGTTTATTGTTACTAGAAATCAAATCAATGTATAAAAATCTACTCCTTTCCTATATATTAACAATTAAACTTCAAAAAAAGAAATGAAAAAAAAAACAATTTCTTTTGCAATTGCAACCAAAAGAATAGAATACATAGGAATGAACTTGAAACTAATATGATCTTATTAACCACTGTCACCTCCATAAATTTCATGTTTAAAAAACAGCAAAATGGCTTTTGAAAGAAACAGTCTGGGGCGCTGCAGTGACAAGACTGATGAGTGGATGTAGGGCTGTGAAACCATAAACAAATCACGTGCCAATCAAAGAAAGTAACCCAGGTGGTGGTTCAAAGGCGAATGACAGGAAATATTTTTATTTTAAATTAAATATATGTATTCGAAGTTGAAAAAATAGTTTCCAGACATTTTTAAGTGAAAGACAGTAGATTTATAAGGAATGATTGAGGGACATTAAGGCAAATTCAGAGTACAGCTTTAATAAGACCAATATTACAAAGAAGTGTATCTTATCTGTTCATCAATAAATTTTCTTTGATGTTGAACTGGAAGGATGTATATAATATTATACTTATTTTATTTTGATTAGATATGATTTAACCTGCCATTAAATTAAAGCCAAAATTTTGCAGAAGTTACTTTTATAAAAATGAAGCCCAGTATTATCTAAGTCTCTGACAATGACTCAGACACAATAGGGACCAAATAGAGGTCTTTCAGCCTTAACATATGAAAAACACTGTACCGGTAAGGAACTAGCACAAACATTTCCAAATAATTGAGTGAATTGTCAAACAACTACAAAGATTATTTTTAGGTAGATTTACCTGCAACAAAATTAAGTTATTCTCCAGAGAGGTCATTAATTGTTAGAGAAGCATTATTGGAACAACATCAAAATCATCACATTGGAGGATAAAATGGACAGGTCACATGTCAATGTGTTTGGAATAATTCTGTGAAGGACCAAATGTGGGAAGTTTTTGCAAAACATATACACAGAGCAACTGTGGGACCACAAATGATGAATGTAATCCACTGGGGGTATATCTAAAATACTCTTCTGCTAGCCAACAGGAAATGCCCTAGCAAGAGCTGCATAATAAAAATGCAGTTGTTTTCAACTACCTTCAGATTAGTCCTGTGAATAGGAAAGCACGTAGATGTAGGGAGAAGCAGAGAGATGTCTGCTGTTGCACAAAACCACACGCTAATGGAAGATTGAGAAACATAAACAATTTCAATGAGCATAAGAATAAAAATTAGTTAATACAGACCAAAAAAATTGTAAACTGGAAAATACAAAATATGTGGGGGCTTTTTGATATGACAGAAATGTTCATACTCAGGTAATCAATAATTATTCAGGTTTGTCTAGAATTAAAGTGCATATCATATACAAGAATAGCCTGATGTATCATGGAAAAAATTCAGGGTGAGAAACAAGAAGACTTTGGATTTAAGTATTAGCTCTTTGATGTATTTGCCATGTGACAACATGCAAATCACTTCAAAACTCTGGTCTTGGTTTACCCATAAGCAAGGATAATAATGTCTCCATCAGGCAAGTAAATGTAGAAAATACATAAAATAATTTTTGTAAAAACCTCATAGAAAATGACAAAGTTTATTTTTAATACTATACATTCTAAATGCATACCACATAACAAACCACAATTTAACTGTGCTGATTTCAATTGGGAAGTTTCTTCATTAAATGGATTAGCTGAAAACAATGTATATAAGTACAATGATATTTTGATGATAAAATATTTATAAGCAAAGCTTGATTTAGAATGAAATAAGCAAATCTCACCTTTGGCAGAGGCATTGTCACCAACTGAATATTGAATTGAAAGAACAGATAAAAAATAAAGAAGTGAAAACAAAAATAAAGAGTGACATTACTTAGAATAAGAAAAAATAAGTGTGGAGTAAAAATATTCCCCCAAACAAAGATTTTTAAAGAACAATGTGTGCTTTCGATGGCGGTGGTTGGAGTGGAATGATGGTGCCTGGAAAGTACCCTGGTGTTATGGGCGAAAGGACAGCTCTATAGAATGAAAATGTGGTTGGACATATTATCACCAGAGAACAGCAAAAGAGAGTTTTAGACCAAAAAGCCTTGTGAGGAAAAAAAGTGGAAGCCATTACGTAAAGTATGCAATATACTAATGTAATGCTTAGGTAAAAAGAAGTGAACTAACACAATGTGAAGAAAAAAATAACTAACAGGTAAAAAAATTATATTGCAAGATGAACCATTTTGAAGAAGCACCCTGAAGAGGGGAACTCTAAAGAAAAGTTCAAGGACACCGTCCTGTTCCAGGCCACTCTGAGGGCTTACATGTGTCATCTGGAGTTGGACACTCGGGACACGTGTAGGTTCAGTTTTACAATGCTCACTATACAAAGTGTAATAGAATATGATCTCCTGAAAAAGGGAAGTAGTAATCAAATGTCTAAAGGTTCCAGCCAAGGAGACAGGTCAGCAAGCCCAGGCTCCTGAAAAGGGCTTGCTCTGACGTGAGGGCTTACAAGTTTATTTACAAATAACTGGAATGATTTAAAAGCTACCTAATCATTTCAATGATTATCAGTAAAACGAAAACGCAGTTCTTATTTAGCTGTAAAGCAGTATATTTGTAAGACTCTGCTTGAGAAGAGCTGGGTGAGTTTTCATAACCCTCTCCTGTGATTCAGATACAAACGCTTTGTTTGTGTCTGGTTCATGGTTGAGAGGGTGTGAGCAAACAGTTGCTTTTGTGTTTCCCCGTTATAGTGTTCACCCTTCCATGCACAATACAAAACAACAAGAAACAACAGCACATGGCTGAAACCCCATAATAAAAAATGATTTGATACATTTTCAATGTGAAAAATGTGCCATAATTTTCTAGTGAATAGGAGATGTACTGATAAGACTTTGATGTATGAGCAAATCATACACTTGTTTTATCCTTCTCAAAACAGAGACGAAAGGCTGGATAAAGAAAAAAAATATATATATATATATTGCTTTAAAGAAGAAAAAAATGAATGCAATCCTATCAGAAAAAAGGAAATAAACATAACCTTCCTAAAGAACAGATTTGGACCAAGAATCACATAAAAATGAAAGATTTATTTTGGGGGGAAGGAAGAACTGCGTTTCAAAGCTTCTACTGAGCACTACTACAGAAACCATCAAGGAGAGGCTTATCTTGCCTATCTGATTGAATGTGAAGATATTACATTGTTGCTGGGATAGAGGTTGTCTTTTGTAAGCTACTTAATACATAAGCAGAGCTTACCCACCGACTGTTTGCCAAGGTGGAGTCACATCTTGCAAGTTTCTTAACCACAAAGAATAGCACAAAGATGCAAAAATAAAAAGTTATGTGAGGCAAGATACAGGGGTATTTCATTCCCAGGCCAAGAGGCAGAAAAGCTGGCTAATCGGGTAGAATCTCTTCTAGTTTATCTGCCTAGCAGAAACAAAGCAAGGAGGAATCTTCAAGAAAGAGGGAAGAAGTCTGTTTGCAGAGCTAATCCCAAATCCACCTGGGATCTCTGGGTGAGAAAGAAAGATAGTGCTATCTGCTCATATGTAATAGAAAGGCAGGCAGTTATTACTAATACTCGGGAAAAGATGTGGGGAGAAGTTGGGGAGGTGGGAAGGGACAGTGGGCAGAAAAAGTGGAGGGGACAGGATTGAAGGGCGTTCTTTCAGGGTGAATAAACATTGCTCCAAGGCTAATCTTAGGTTTGCTCACTCAGAGAGTGCAAGACCCAGGGTTGTGTGCACCACCTAAGGAGGATACATTGCGTCTCAAATAAAACAATTTGCAACAGGTCAAGGTTTAGAACCAATTCCATGAAAGCATACAGAAAACTCTCTAAAATGAACCTGTATGCTACTAAAATGAACACAACAGGTATTACTAAAACTTGGGTGATTGTACAGTTGTGTTAATAAAACAAAGATGGGGACAAGACACGAGATGGGAGCTGGAGAGGGCCTGGAGGGCGTAGGAATGATGGGAGCAGAAAAGAAGCCAGAGGAACTAATGTTCACTCAAATAACGGACATTAAAATTAAATGGGATAATGTTTCCATAGCGAGGTCTTAACAAATGGTTGTGGAACGAGGGTAGGAAGCACCAGGGCTACCCGGAATGGTGATGTGGGCCATACACTGTCCAGGACCAACCACTGTTCTGAGGTACAGTAGTCCCTCCTTATCTGTGGTTTCTGTTACCTACAGTCAACTGTGGTTCAAAAATATTAAATAGAAAACTCCAGAATAAACAATTCATACATTTTAAATTGCATGGTATTCTAAGTAGCATGATTGAACCTCAGGCTGTCCCGCTATGTCCCACTATGTGAATCAGTGAATCATCGCTTTGTCCAGCCCATCCACATTGTGGACACTCCCTACCCGTTGGTCACTTAGTAGCCCTCTCAGTTAGCAGATCAACTGTCACGGTGTCACAGAGCTTGTGTTTAAGTAGCCCTTATTTTATTGTAAGTTTTCTAATTTATTATTAGCTACTGTTGTTAATATAAAAACTAAACTTTATCATAGGTACATACATAGGAGAAAACACATAGTGTATATAGGGTTGGGTACTAGCCACAGTTTCAGGTATCCACTGGGGGTCTGGAACATGCCCCCCATTACTAAAGGGGATACTGTGTTCATATAGTTATGTATACAAACACTATAGTCTAGATGGTCTTTGCAACATTTTATAGGTAAGGAACCTGAAACTCAGGGAATTTATACTACTTGTATAAGATCTCCCAGGTAAATATTAAAAGCAGAGTCTTAATTAATGTCAGGTTGACTTCAAAAGCCATGATGTTAAAAACAATTGAAAGAACTGAAATTGATTTTTAAAAATACATCAATGAATGTAATTTATTATTCTCTGTTTTTAAAAAAGGTTTAGTCAAGGGACATGCATAAAAAATTGGGACAACTGTAGCTGAACACCAAAAAAAATTTATTTTCCTCTATACTGCTTACAGGCAATAGGTTCATTTATGGTAGGCCAGAGGCAGTAAGGGTTTGTACAATTGAAAAAAAAATCTTTAAAAAAAAGTCTTAAAAAAAATTAAAAGCCTGCTACTGTCTTTTAGCGGAGTGATCAACTGACCATTCATTATAAGCAAACAATTCCCCACAGCAGTTTGTATGGTGGAAAAATGATGTGGAAATGTGTAAATAAATTTCAATGTACAAACTATCAAAAATGAGAATTGGAAAACCCACTTGTTTCTCGACCCCGCATAAATCTCCACAGGATTATCAGTAGAATCAACGGAAGAATGGATATTGTCCAGATGCTGATCGTTGTCCTGGTTTCTACCTTAAATTACTTCACTTCTGTGGTCCAACTCACCTTTCTAACTCAGGTGAAAATATTGTCTGCCTTCATAAAATATTTTAATTAAAAATTAAAATATATTCATTTTAAGTGATTATATAAAGAAAGGTACTGCTCTTAGCTCATTCTTTCCTACAAACTAAGGAAGCTTTTCAAAGAAGATATCTGATGATGGGTCATTTGCACATCCGATATAAACTTTGAAAAATATTTTATTATAAAAGTAATCAGTAAAATCATTACTAATGAAAAAGCGTTGCTTGCCTGAACTTTTCTCTGAGGCATAGAAATGATATAATAGAGATCCTAGAAGAGTGCTGGGTTCCTGCCCGAGGACATTTGGTCAACAACGCAAAAGCCGCATGCACTGGTGGAAACCGTTTTGGACAGAGAATTAGAAAAACTGAGCACTTATCCATGATTTTGCTATTAAATAGATGTGTGACCTCAGCTCTGCCACTGTTCTAGTGCCTCTCACTTGTTTTCAAACCCACATAGCAATGGTGCCTCCCTCTTCATATTTTATGTCAGCATTGTCAGCATTGAAGAAGACACTCCTGAGAACCAAGGACTCACCCAGAATCTGACCATTGTTTTAAATTAGCTGTATGCAATTTTTCTTGGTTACATGTACCTAACTTAGTTTAGTTAACTTCATTTTATTTCTTTTCATCTGTAAAGAGAAAACATATTTATCTTTCGTATTTGTTTATTACCACCTAAATGTTCTGTCCCTATTATTTTTTATGATTCTAGAATATTAAGACCCCTCCCCCAAATTGTTGAACTTCCTTTTTTTTCTTTTCTTTTATTGCTGTTCTTTTCCAGTTGTCCCAATTTTCCCCCACTGTTCTCCCCTGCCCTGCCCTCCCCCTCAGTCAGTCCCTACACTGTTGTCCTTGTCCATGGGTCCTTTATACATGTTCCTAGACTTGATCCTTCCCCTTCTTTACCCCGTTACCCTCCTCCCCTCTCCTCTCTGGTCACGGTCAGTTTGTTCTTTATTTCCATGTCTTTGGTTCTATTTTGCTTGCTTGTTTGTTTTGTTGATTAGGTTCCACTTATAGGTGAGATCATATGGTATTTGTCCCTCAACGCCTGGCTTATTTCACTTAGCATAATGCTCTCCAGTTCCATCCATGCTGTCGTGAAGGGTAGGAGCTCCTTTTTCCTTTCTGCTGTGTAGTATTCCATTGTGTAAATGTACCAAAATTTTTTGATCCACTCATTTACTAATGAGCACTTTCATTTTTCTACCCCTTCATCCATCATCCATCATGCATCCATCCATCCATTCAATCCATTCATGCATTCATTGCACATATATTGAATGCCTACATTGTGCAAAGATTGTGCTTTTGCTGGGCATTGCACTATTTCAATAATGCAAAGGAGGGTAAAATTCATGGTTAAAACTGCTGCCCTGCTTGTTGAAAAGAAAAGCAGACAGTGGCAGGTCCTCTTGACCTTCCCTCCTCGCCCCTGGGAATATTTAAAAACAAGCCCATGGTTCAGTCTATTGCCTTTTCAGTTTCCTTTTTGTCTCAAAGAGCTGTCTGTATTTTAGAGGCCCTGACTGATGCTGAGAAGTTTGAGTAGGCTTGGGTGGAACCTTGAAGAGCTAGTCTTCAATTTTCTCATCACACATCAGAATAGGCTAATTTTATAGGTTGTTCCACTGGAAGAGGAAAAATATGTTTTATCAGGACAATGTCTTCCTACTCTATAACTTAAGGCAGAGATAAAGTTAAGACTGGGAATCTTTTACATTTCTAATATGATTATATTCTTAAATTAAAAGAACCCGTAGGGTGAAAAATGTATCAAATAGATTTTCTACAGATAAAAATATCCTGATGGATAACATTTTATAAAATTGTCTGCTGTTGTTTTCCAGTTGAATCAGTCTCAATTCAGCAGGCCCCCTATGGCTATTTCTCAAAACGTCTTACCTTGTCGCTGCTTTTCCAGACAGTGGGAAATGTTGAAGATCAGTGATATAAGCAAAGCTAAAACCAAGGAGACTAGAATTGCCCAGACATAAAACTGGCATCCAGAGTTTGCTGCAAAACAGAACAAACATACTTTTAATATAGGTACTGGACTTATGGGGGAATCACTTCATAAACCATATAGAGGTCTAATTGCTATGCTGTACATCTGAGGTTAATATAAAATAATACTGAATGTCAACTGTAAGTGAAAAATAAAAAGAAATAAAATAAAATGTGCTGTCAGATCAAATATGTATATAGTAGCTGCTTACCTATTTGTTTTGAACTAGATATTTACACAATTAAAACTATTGAATTTATTCACAAAAAAGGACAAATCCTCTGTCAAGAAATTAATTAACATTGAAAGCCAAAGACACCTTGCAGATTTCAAAATGGGTATTGGAAAAGGTCCCTGCATTCAACATGGGCAACAGGAAGCATTCTTAGTGTTAATGACAAAGAAAATATTTTTGGACTGGCTACTAAAATTTGACAACCAGTGACTGATCATAAAAACTTTGGTTGAAAATCAAGAATATCCAAGTTACTCAGAATAATACTTTGCTATACTTTTGCCCTTTGTTTCATCCTTAGACTACAATCATACTTGCTTTCATTATTTGTGCAAAACTACTTACTCCCTCCTGTTATTCCCAGTAGTATAAGATACTGTGCATTGGGATAAATCATTAATTCTGGAATCACAGACACCCAGTTTTGTCAACAGTGGCCATAAAGAGCTTTTCTCATGTTATTTAGATCCCCATGAATGGATAGTGGAGAATTCATCATGTTTCCCTTTCTCTTCTGCAAAGGCTCCTTTTTTCATTCCTGAGCCATAAAGGGGTTTCTATGGGATATAATTGCCTATTAGTTGCCATTGATTATTTATGGCAATCTTTACACATACATGAGTGACTACTAAAATAATTAGTTTGATTTTATATATATAACATATATTACACATAAATTACACAACTTACTATATATAAAATTATTTATATGTGTATATATAATATATAACATATACACATATTACATATTAGCATAATTATATATATTAACCTAATATATATGAGTCTAATATTATAATCAGCCTTTAGATTACAATATACATATATAAAATTAGGTTAATTATCTTAGTAGTCATATATCCATGTGAGTGCTGACCCCAGAAAAGTGACTTGTGATTCTATAATACTGCATATTTATGGGTTCAACCAGTGTTAATTAGACGTCTCTTCTGTGCCAGAAGCTATGCCCTATGTCAGGAACCAAAGATAAAGGAAACAGCATCTTGCTCTCAAGGAACTCTCTGTTTAGTTGGGGTGGGGAAGGGGCAAAAATGTGTAGACACATAACTAGAAATTCGGGAAATGCAGTCTGTAAATAGCTACAGCAGAGACAGTGTACCTTCCAGTCCCAACTCCCTGTGACTACCCAAAATACAAAACCATTTTAAGCTCTTTCAAAAAGTCCAGATACTGACATGAAACACAATAAATAGAACAAGCAAAACCTTAATAGGAGGAAAATTAATTTTGCTTCCCTAATCTGTCTTTAAATCATCTAATAAAGAATACATAAACCCAAATGTTCTTTGTGCTGCTCTATTTTACTTATAATCTTTACCTCAAATTTGACATTTGAATGGCTGATCATTTTCTTTTTTTAAGTATATTTTACTGATTATGCTATTTCAGTTTTCCCAATTTTCCCCCTTTATCCCCCCTCTGCCCTGCACACCCCAACCATCCAGCATTCCCCCCCTTAGTTCATGTTCATGGGTTGTACATATAAGTTCTTTGAAATCTCTGTTTGCTATACCATTCTTAACCTCTCCGTGTCTATTTTATGCCTACCAATTATGCTTCTTATTCCCTGTAACTTCCCCCCCTATTCTTCCCCTCCCCCTCCCCACAGAAATCCCTCCATGTGATGTCCATTTCTCTGATTCTGTTCCTGGTCTAGTTGTTTGTTTAGTTTTTGTTTTCATTGTTGTTTTGTCTTTAGGTTCAGTTGTTGATAGTTGTGAGTTTGTTGTCATTTTACTGTTCATAGTTTTTGATTTTCTTCAATTTCTTAGATAAGTCCCTTTACCATTTCATATAATAGGGGCTTGGTGATGATGAATGGCTATCATTTTCTTTGAATACCTGTTGTCCTTGCCATGGTTGGTGAATGGACTTTAGTGGTCCTGTGTATTTTGGTTGGCTTTATTTATTTATTGGTATTTATTTATTCATTTATTTATTTCATTTGTATTGCCTTCACTGGGGTGACACTGGCTGACAAATGTGTACAGGTTTCAGGCACAAAATTGTGCATCACATCATCTGTGCCTGTAGTGTGTTCCCAACTCCAAGTCAAGTCCCCGTCCATCACCCTTGTCCCTCCTGTGCCTTCCTCCACCTCAGCAATCACCACACTGTTGTCCACCTGCTCTCCAAGCATACAGATGATTAAATACGAAATGCATATCTATGTATTCATGATATAGATATACATATGCATATAATTTACATGTCATTCTTATATACATTGCTTTTGTTTGAACTGGTCTGTGGCTCTTCTAACACCAGAAAATCTGCCTACTAATGTTTGCTGCCTGCCCTCCAATTTTGTACTGTGTTAGTTAAATGACCAAGATACTGTACGTTGCACAAAAGATGGGATGATTTCTGCCTTCTACTCTGCAATGACGGACATAAAATATATGATTTATAAAAAAATTTCAAGAATTAATAAATAGGAAAAGTTAAATGATAATGGTAGGAAAATGTGTGAATTTCTTTCTTTAAATTTTTTTTATATTACATAAAGTAAAAGAAAATTGAGAAGACTTGAATATCTTTTATCTTCCTTAATAGCACTACCAATTAATTTGTTTAAAACACTAAGGTTTGGAGGGGACTAACTTATTCCCTAAGAACATAATCCTATAAATGTTTATGAGGATTCTATAACATAATATTTATTAACTTTTAAATATAATAATCCTAGGTATTATATGATACTCCACATATTCCTAGAATTATTTATTTACTATTTATGTTTAATTATATATTTTGAAAAAGCCACAAGTGACTTCTGAGTGTAAATTTAAAAAATTCCAGCCATACCAGAATATAAAATAACATGGAAGTTCCTTTATTAATACATAAATGGGACACTAATATTAAGCTAATTGGCTTTTTAAAAATATTACCACTGTATTTGGGAGATATTTACCATGCTAGTATGTTAATTTTAGCACTTGCATAGAATTCCACAGTATTTGCTATAATATAATTCATCTACTCATTTCTTTAAGAGGAACGTTCTGATGTTTTAAAGTGTTTTTCTCCTATAAACAAAATACCAAACACTCCATTGGACATTTTATGCATATGTGGGCTATTTGTAGAGGAGGTTCCTGAGAATAGAACTGCTGTGTCAAAGGGAATTTTTAAAGTACTCTTTCAGGGAGCAATTGATCCCCACCTCCCATTGGTAATAATTCCTCTCAGGCGGTTGCTTTAACATAATTGTGGGAGACGGGGCCAGCAAGCTGTCTCACTTGTCAGATGGGTCTCAGTTTCCCTCTTTGCTGTCACAATATAACAATTTTACAAAAAAAAATTAATTTCTGATTTCTATCATTAAATTAATGATATTTATTATTAAAGACTTTTCTTTTTGTGTATGTCATGGAACCATAGTCTAGGTACAGTTCTAAGTCTTTTCACATTCTAAAGCAATATGAGGGCACACACTATATTTTTCTATTAAAAAACAGAAAAAATATTTCAGGTTATTTAGGAAGCCAAAGTAGACTGTATTCATTCACTCTCTAAAGTCATTGTATTTGGGGACATTTAAATAAATGAACTTTAACTGTTACATCATCCATGTTGAATGATATATGACAATTAGTAAACTCAGATAAGCAAAAGCAAAAAGATAAGAATCAACCCCAATCTTATTATCCAGAGACAATCACTGTGCAGTTTGTTTAATTTATCTCCAAACTTATTATTCTCTGTGTAGAAATTATTGAAGATGTAGACATAGGAATCAATTATATGGACTATACCGTTATTTACTTTCCACAGTGTGCTGCTTTTCCTCTCTCAAAATATGCTTCCATTCCCTTTAGTGGCCCTGTATTCCACTGCATGGGTTTTCCATAATTTATTTAAACAATCCTTTATTGTAAAATATTTAAGTTGCCTCTAATTTTTGGTTATATAAACAATGTTGTGATGAATATCTTTAGCTAAAGCTATATACTCGTCTTAGGTTTTTTAGGTAAAAATTCTTGAAGATGAATTGCTGGGTCAAAGGATATACACATTTTAAAGGATTTTGATATCTTGATGTTCATGGTTTTAAAACACCATACTAAGCTAACTGTTCTCAGGTCAGTCTGCCCTCTTTCACATTAGTTCAATTGGCCCTGACATTGTATTTATCGCTCTTGTTTAATCCACACTACATCAGCTACCACTCAGGATCTAGCCCGCTCCTTCCACACACTGTCCTCACACATTCCACTCCTCCATGATTTCTGGAGAAAGTTGTCTCCTTGTCTTCTTTCTGAAGTCTATGACATCGGTCTTTCAAAAGAAGGTGCCTGTTCCTAGTTCTGCCCTAAATATACAGGACATCACACTTTCTTTCCTTACCGTGATCTATTTCTACAAGATGTTATTTTGGGTTTCTTTAGGCTGCAAGTCTTTTAGGACTTGCCTGCCATACCTGCCCAATACAGTAACACACCATGTTCCAGCCATTCTGAAGCACTTGCAATTTTCAATAGACATCATATTTACCATTTTGTTTCTTTATGTCTCTGTGCATTTGTTCCTTTGTCTGAAATACCTCTCACCTCATCTATTCCTAACCATCCTTCAAGTCTACCTTCTCTCTGATGCATTCACTCAGTGCTGCCCATCCCCCACCAAGGGACATCCTATATATCCCTCTATATTTCAACAAGTATTGACCTAATCATTTATATACAAAAACCTGTCCCCAGTAGTCTCTTAAGTTCCCAAGAGACAGAAAAATTGTCATATTTATCTTCAACTTCATGCCTCATTTCTTCATTGTACCTATTTTTATGGGAATTAAATGAATTAAAAATTATGTAATGAGGTTTGGAGAGTAGTGTTTCTCTCTAATATTTAATGCTCAATAATATTAGCTATTGTTTTTCTTTTTATTATTATCTTACTACTAGTAAGGCTCCTACCATCATTTCTGCAACCTATTCAGCCCAAAGTAGGTGCTCACTAAACATGTGTCAACTAAATAAATGAAAAGTGGAGAAAAGAAGAGTAATGTATTGATGGGCCGACAGAAATGTTCTGACCAAGTGTGAGGTCTACAAAGATCCACAACCCAAGAAAGATGTAATGAAGATTCTATTACATTTGTCTACAGTGCTATTGAGAAAGGACCTTCCTCCCAGAAGCTGGGGAATAGAACCTGTGAGAGAAGAGGAACGCATTAGTCCTCTGTGGCTCTGGTGAAAGTTCTCATCAACAAATCCTAATTCTCTCTTCCGTGAATCTGTGTTTACAAAAAACCTACTGAGAATTAGTTTGTTTCTTAGGAAGCATGATACAAGAAAGTTGGTGCTAGCAGCTTGCTATCTGGCTAGATTTATGGGACTAGTTACCACTATAAATAAGAGATTTTATTTTCTTTTTTAAAAATCACTGGGGAGTTGTAGTAGAGTGAGTACGATCTCTGGAAAAGAAATTTAGGAAATACCACTAGTTGAGATAAGCTGTATGAGCCCAATCACAACCCTAGGAAATATGTGTTTGTATAAAATTGGGATGTTAATAACCTGAGCAGGGAGAATCTCATCATAGACAATGTCATAATTTTAAGAAGCTTAAAACGGGATGTGCTTTCATTCTCTTCTTTTCAACGTTTACCTTAAGGACCTACTATGTTCATTTGTACTTGTTAAGTGTACATCCTCCAACTACGAGGACAGAAAAATGGGTTTTTCTTATATGCTGATAACATGGTTTTACCTTTATAAAACCAGTCATGAAATAGTTGTTCTTTCTAGCTACTATTAAGGAAAGAGTGGCTCTTTTTGGCAGATGTGCATCTTCTTTCAGCCTAGTAATTATAAATCACGGTATAGTGTAGTATAGCACAGTGGAGTATGACTTGCCTAAGGGTACATTTCACAACTAATTTATTACTATGGAGTTAACCAGAAAGTTGCATTGCTTAAGAGTAAACACTTAATAAATGTCTTAATAGTTTACCTTTGGCCAAATTGGATGATTGGTAACCTTGGTTTAGACATAGTCCAGTCTAGAAATTATGATATCAACTCTCTATGACATATGCTTTGTGACCTTGACCATTCACTCACACATATACTGAAAAGATGCAAAACTGATTATGGAAAGAAATTTTGACCCTGCCTATAACTTCTCCCTGTATCTACCTCTGAGTAGAGGTAGAATGGGCTTCAGTGACTTTTTGTACCGGGACATATCCCAGTTATATTCCTGAGATGTCATGAGAGAATATCAGACTTTCTTTCATCTCAGCTGATCATCAGCCTTAAAATGGTAGCAGAGATCCAAACTTAGGGTCGTAGTGAGAAAATAAAAATTAAAACTCTCTGCTGCTCTTTTTTTTTTTTCTTACATTTTCTATATTTTCTGCCTTTGTTATCAGGGCAAAATAAATCTCATTTTAAGGAAAAGAACCAACTATATGGAAACATGCTTTCTTTTTTTTTTTTAAAGATTTTATCTATTATTTTTAGAGATAGGGGAAAGGAGGGAGAAGGGGAGAGAAACATCAATGTGTGGTTGCCTGTCGAACGCCCCCTACTGGGACCTGGTCCGCAACCCAGGCATGTGCCCTGACTGGGAATTGAACTGGCGACCCTTTGTTTCTCAGGCCGGCACTCAATCCATTGAGCCACACCAGCCAGGGCGCAACTATGTGAAACTTGCCATTGAATTAATTAATTATAGGGATGCTAGGAACTGTAAGATATTGTTTGATACATCACTGCGCAATTTCAGGTATAAGAAACTGCGATCTCCTCAAAACCTGGAACGTTTTTATGCTTATAGTCCATGTGCATATTGTCACTGGTCATGTGTCTGTATTTCTGTATCATTTGACACAATCTACCATAACTATCAGGGATTATATGATACTCTTTTTTGTGAACTAATTGTATCCCTTGCTCCTTAGTTTCTCTTTGCCTTGATTTATTTGGTTATCTTTCATACTGTTCTCTATATTTCTAATACCTCTCTTTCTGGAGGAGGGGTAAAAGATTAGGTAAATACATAGGAAATAATAACAAACCTCTAGAATTTATCATTCCTGAGAGAACAATAAAATCATACTTCTTCCTACTTAGTGTTTTTTTTTTTCTGTTTTTCACATCTAGTATTTAGTATATACTCAATAAATAGTTGTGGTTTGGGTAAATAAAATATAGCACAGTATAAAAAATATATACTTCAAGGCAGTATGCAGAAAGCCCTAATCTTATTTTTAAAATACACTGATTTTTTTAGCTATACATTATCTATCATTTGCACAAAATTATATTTTGATTATAATTTTCTCTTTTACCTTTTTAATTAAAGGAAGCACTGAAAAAGTTGTATTAGTCCATCAATTGCTGCAAGAAGACAACTTCCCTCTCAGCTATAAACAAACAGCTAAATCAGTCTCACAAGCCTACATTTCATGTAAAAGCTTCAAGGAAAGACCTTATACTTTTCATGAAATGTCAACAACACTAAGGCAAAAACGTGGACCACACTGTACATTCCTCTAGGGCTGGGTTTTATCATTTACTGTAACGGTAAATTTGTTTCACATAACCAATTTAAACCACAGGCTAACTTCTAATGTGTAAATTTGGTTTAGCGTGGTCTCCAGTTTTCCTCTGATGTTAGGAGTCTATGTTCCAATTGAACTCTTTTTCCCCCAAGGTTTTTTTTTCTTTATAATGTGATTTGAGTTTTACATAGGAGGATTTTTATTTAGGAGCTTTGCATTTTGTAACAGTCTTGATATCTTTCATAATCTTTGGTTGCCAACCATAAATACCCCCATTTTGAAAAACAAAGCAAAACACACAGAGATGAAAATATATTGAGTAGCCACATGGTGAAGATTTTCAACTTGAACGGGAGATCTGTGTAAATGTTCACACAGACACACACCACTTCGTCTTTCCCTTACCCAGTTATTTTCCATGTGCAATATGAATATTTCTAGATCCATGTGGGTATCAATTCAGTAGAGACAGTGCCTGTTATAATACTGAATGTGCAAAGTGCTCAAAAATTCCTGCCCAACAAATGCAATCTTTAGTGTCTTTATTCATTAATTTTAGTTACTTTCATTTTATAGCTTTTATCAATTTAAAAAGAACTCCCACATAATTGTGAATTTAGCTATTCACACTGTTAAAAAGCCAAAGGCCTCAAGAAGTCATTAGTGAGGTAATGGCAACCAGGAAAGCCATGATTTAAGTTTCTATTAGCTTCCAACTGCCAGAGGCTAATGGATATAGGTTTAATTATAAGAACTCTGACTCCCTGAAAACCAATAGTACTTGGTAGGCACTGTATTTAAAATTCACAATTACGTGTGTTCTGGAAGGAAACTCAACTTAGCAAATGTGATGTCTTTCTGCTTGCAGATTTAATTCTTACAGGAGCCTTTACTTAAACAAGTAACAATAGAAAAGTAATAAATGTAATGCCTTAATTGCTTCTTCTTCAGGGGTTCTGTAACTGAGACAAGTGTGTGAGTTTGTAGCATACAGGATATGGCTTCGCTTGATGGTTTCTCTTCTTGCCTCCTGAACTCTGTCAGAGAAGCCACTATCTCTTCCTTGCACTCCATGAATGTGTATGTGTATTTATTTCAGGCACCCCAGAAAATTCAAAGAAAAAGTTCAGATATAACAGTCCCGATAGGTTCTTCTCATGAGTTTTCTTACTGTGCTGATGGATTGGTGCCTAACTAGGCACGTCCGTGACTCTCTGAATGGGGCACGTTGTCACACAGCCTCCACCTCTGTCCTCCCCCGTGGCCTGTCACTAGAAGGCATTACAGTAGCTGGAGCACTGGGAGGGGTTCTCAGATCCAGTCCCAGGCTTTCAGGTAAATAAGATAATGTTTTTAATGGAAAAATAAAAACTTGTCAACCTTAAATGTCTATTATAAACAAAGGGCTATTTGAGGAGTGAGTGGTGTATGTGCAAGAGAGGCCACACAGGAGAGAGGGACAATAGCTGTATAGCCCATCGCAGTGTCTGTTGCAAACGGCGTGGAGAAAGGGAATGAGTGTAGTCACAGACTCGCTGTGGGACGTTCTGCTAACTGCCGAACCTCACTCCTGAAACCACTTCTAAAATGGGAGTTCGGATCCCCCTTTCCGTGATGTCAACATCCCTCCTTTTAGCACATCATGAATGCCCTTAACCGATACTTGCCAAATTTAATCGAGGAAAGCATACGGATATGAGTGAAGTGGAGGGTAGATCTTAAGACAATACGTTGGGATTCCTGTAGTCACTGTTATAATTAAACTTTAACTGTAGTTGGTAAACTTTAGAAATCCTATTGGGATGAAAGTAATGGCAAAAATCCCTGCTTTAGATGAATCTGTCTTCGTCTGTATTTAGCTGTCCCTTTTATGTACGTACCTCTTATTTCCTTTTGGATAAGTACCTTGGTGAGGCCCCCAGGTGACGGCATGGGTGTGTGGAAACTTTCATCTAACAAATTTCTTTCACTACTATGCTTTTTTAATGTCTTAAGAAGGTCTGTTATTTTTTTCTCTCTTCTTTTTAATTCAGGAATGCTGACAAAATTAAATGAAATTTAAAATGCCTGGAAAAGTGATCTACAATATTTATTATTAACTAGCAATTTGTGGACATTTATTTCTCTGCTGTGACCTTTAATTGACAATTTTTCCTGAGTTAACTTTCCTTAAAACCACTGCCAAACTATCTAAATTAAATAATCAAACATGATCTGTAACCTACCTTTATTTTAGAGAACATCTGAATTTAAAAGATGACTCATAAATCAGTCCTACCTACCTGACTTCTAAAAGAAAGGCTTTCATTTTTCTCAAAAAGGTGATTGAGGCCCAAGGGAAACGCAAACTGAATAAAGACAATGAAAATTCTGTTTTAGAAAAACAGCAATGTAACTACATTGGGAGTCATTGTTTAAATGAAATTAATGGTAGCCCAAAGGAGTTGTTTTCTCCACTTGGCTCAGCTAATATTGATTTTGTGTGACTGCAGAAACACAGTAGGAATTATGATACCAGCACATTTATTGATGCAGTGACTAGGAGGCACATAGGTAAAAGAAAAGGAAAGAATTGGGTTTTTCTTTTCATACATTGTTTTAATTAACTAGGAATTTCACTTTTTTGTTGTGTTCAAACATTTTCTTTTTTACTTCACCTATCTCAATGTAAAAAATATTATCATCTGATTGTCGTCTTATTTCACATTAAGGTTTTTGTTTTGTTTTAAGATCTTTGATGCTTCATGATGAATACTTTATATTTTTGTCTTTTTTGTGGAATTATAGAAGGTCTTAATTGACAATGGAGGGGTTCCCATATTACACCTGAAGGGAAAATCTAAATTACAAAATACTATGGGGGAGATTTTACCATATCCCTTATAAAATTATAATTAATTAATACCGGAAAGAGTTGAATGTCATATTCACCGACTTTGGCCTTCCTGAGTTCCCCATCACCATTAGCTCATGGCCATTGTTCCTAGTGCTACTGTGTTCATTTCTTGCAGGACACTAGCAACACTGGAAAAATTGTTTTTGTTCTTTGCTAATCTATGGACCCTGGAAAAGGAGGAGAGGCATGAAAACTGTATGTCAGCTTATGCTCCCATGTGATAAACCTAATCAATTGATTTTAAAATCCAGCAAACAAAACACTAGATGCAAATTCACAGAAATTATAAGATATATCTTAATAAATAGCTCATACTCATAAACATTAAAAGTACTCTAAGCACTCTAAGCAGAACAATTAAGCAAAAGATGTAATCAGACAATTTACAAGTGATAGAATTATAAACAGTTTAAAAACCCATGCAAAAATGTTCAACCTCATTATAATCAAAGTAATGCTTAATAAACAATGGGTTAGCCTGTTGTGCTTTTATTAGAAAAGATTTCTTTTTTAAAAATTAGATCAGCCTGTTAAGGAGAAATACTGCTAGGAAGAGAGTGAATTAGCATCACTCTTGGAAAAGCAATTTGGTAATGAAACTTAAAATGTTCACAACCTCTTACTCAGTAATTCCAATTCTAGAAATCTTTCCTAAAAAATAATCCTTAGAAGATGAGCTGTACAGATGCTCATCTTTCTGTCATTTAAAATATAAAAAAGAAAAACTGGATACTATATAAATGCTCAACAATAAACAAGTAACTAAGTAAACTATATTTAACCCAATAGAAGTTATTTTGTAAAATCATGTAAAATAATTAGGCAGGAGTTATTATAGAAAGGGAAATAGTTATGTTATAATGTTGGTGAAAAAAGGTGGATTATGATTTTATGTACATTATTATTTCAGTTTTGAAAACAAACCATGTAGAATCTATTGAAACAAAAATTGGGAGGAAACACAATGTACTATCTTGAATTTTATTACGAGATGGGAACTCTGTAATTTTTCCTTTTTCATACATATTTCTCAGTTGTCACCCTTAATAAATATGCATTTTCTCTTACCACAAAAAAACATTTATTAAAGAAATAAAAAGTATGTAAAAGAATGAGAGGGGAATGAACCATGAACGTGGCAGAGACACAGCCAATCAATGTGGAGTCAACTGTCACAGTCCATTGCACAGGCGATGGAACCCCCACTGGCCTCGGGGGATGATCCAGTTCCCAGACGCTAAGGAATTAGAATGTGGTTACTCCCAACCTGCTCTGTAACTGAACAAAACTAAAGAGGAATGTGTATGGTCAATGAAAGTTTCTTTAAAAATAACAATTCCTTTACATGTCATAGTGATTAAAGAAAAAACACTGAATAGCTTCAACTAGCTTTAGTAAAACACTTCCCAATTTTTTCTTTTAAAATAGTCATTTATACTGATTAATAGATTTCAAAATGTGTTCTAATTACACTAAAGGTTATCTCACATTTTAAAAATAATATATAAACTAATTGACTTTCCAAATCTTAAGTGTCTTTGCTGGGGACTTGAAAAGTTATTAAGTGAAATTTTAGGCATAGGAACGAAACAAAAAAAATTAAAAATTCTACTTACCCGGCATACTTCTTTTCTCAAGAACTCCTTATGTAGCCATAAGGCAAATGCCTGTTTTAAAAATGTTCCCACAAACTTTTGTTTCTAAGTAATTTTGCTTTGTTAGAAGAAGAATGGCAGTAAAACTTGTCTTTATCTCTAACTCAGTTTTTTCTCTCTTCTGTTTCTTAAAATCTTTTGTGTGTACTTTGTTCAGTTACAAACAGGAAATGTGGTGATGGAGGTTTCTAGACTTTTGATCTGAAACTAGTAGGCTTTTAATTTGTGTGTAACGTGAGAAAATCCCACAATACTCTGTACCCTGCTCTTTGGCTTTTTATCAATACCTAAACCTAATTTAAAAACTAAACAATAAAATCAAGTTATAAATTAGGAGTAATCTCCAATCTTTCTGGAAAGAATCCAGCAATATCCTCACTCATGAGTTTGCATGGAAATAAAATAAACTGTACTAAACTGGGAAGGAAACAATGAGAAGCCCCAGGTGTGCTCAGCTTCAGTTGTGTTTCTCTGAGGCATGACAGAAGAAAGGGAATTAGCACTTTCTGAAACTTTGTATGTCGGGCGCCTTCTTGACATTGTTCTACTAGGAGAATGGGTGCCTGCCCCTCTTCCCGCCCACCCTCACCTCAGCCCACGTGGGTGCCTCTGATCAATCCAGGTCCATTTGGCAGCAAGCTCCAGCTCTCGATCCCCACCTCAGAGTCTCAATAATGAGAAGTTTTAAATGTCAGTGAGCATAAGTATCTTATGTGGTACTAATTCAACATGCATATCCCCGAGGTCCTCTAAATCAGAATATTTGGAGTGGAGCCCAGGAACCTGCATTTTCCCAGGCACCCCCTGGTTATTTTAATACAGGTGCTCTGGACAATGCTCTGAAAAACTCCTATGTATACCAATGGTAGCATTTTATTTCTAACATTAGTCAGATAAAGATTGTCTCTCTATCGACACATGTGCTTTGTATGTATTTCTGTGCATGTATTTATCTGCTACATGTTGTCTGCCGATATGCGTATTTGCTTAGCAGTCCACTCATTTTCTTTAATTACAGAAGAATGGCAAACTTGAACCCAGTTGATTATAGAAGGAGACTCTGAGGGAAAATAAAAAATGAGGCGATGCAGAGACTCAGAGCAAAGATATCAGACGGCTTGCAGGATATTTTGCTCCAGCTGATTTCTCTAAGATTCGTGAGAGTAGGAAGAGTATTGATCTTATCCACATTAAAGTTCCAGCCTCCAGAAAAATGCCTGGCACGTTGTAGTTCTTGATAAATATTCTCACAATGACTGAATAAATAAAGAAATGTTAGTCTTCTGCCTTCACCTTGCTTCATTACCGAAAACAACTCCTTACTAACCAAAACGCAGGTTTTCTGTATTCTTTGGACAGCATTGACTAAACACTAACAGACTTTTCTACTTCAGTCACTCTCTCCAAAAACATTTGTTGTGAACCTTAAATCAGAATCTGTAAAACTAAAAGAGACCATGGAAATTCCCTCATCTAATCTTATATTTTTTTTAAAAAAAGCCCTTGTAAAATATGTTCTACATAACACTAGGCCTTTAGGAAATTTTTGAAAAACAAATCTTTCAACATATTATTTTCACCTTTGTGAATGCAAGCACATTAAAGGCTTGGTAAGTCCTACGAAGAAAAATTCTGACTAATCATTTTAACAGAGCTTTTTCTAAATCTATGTGGCCAGAGAACTTTCTGCTCAGCTGCCATCCATCAGCAGGGGGACAGGCTGTGTGAAGCAGGCCTGGACGCCCACAGACCAAGAGCTCAAGGGAACACAAGTCTCAGGTTCATGGAGGGACTGAAGGACAACAAAGAATTCAAAGGATCCATCCAAGAATTAGGTAGAACATGGGAATAAAGCTGCTGGAGAGCTGAATCCCAGACTTCAGGCAGTTCTGAACACCTGAGACATCAGCTGAAGGGGAGAGGGCCCAGCTGTGGGGCAGTCTTAAGAGTTTGAGCTTGGGTCCTGAAATAAGATAACAGGTGAGGAGAATAGGAGCCTCAGTCTCAAAAGAGAACTGCATAGTTACCTGAACAGGACCTTGGAATATGGGCAAAGTAGATGCTCACTTACATCGTCTGGGACACATGGAGGATATACATGGGAGAAAGGTGGTCTCAGGCCTGGAAATTTAGGTGCAGGCATCTCCTTGTTAGAATAAGAACAGTGTAGAGGATGAAATGAGAAGAAACAAGGACACCCCCATCCTAACTGTCCCATAAAATACAAATCTAGAAATAATAAGGGTGTTCAGCAGTTGGCTTTGGCTGCAGAGAAGGCCAGACTCAGTGAGAATGATTCAGGTAAAAATGTAGGAATTCTGTGGTTAGCCCAGAAAGTAGGTTTACCTCTCAATATAGCCCAACAGGGAGAGAGACTCCAACTAAACATACCAGTTGGGACAGTGCCTAAAGCTGCCTTGGAGCTTCCCTGACTCATGTCTGTGATGTCTGGGAAGGCAAGGAAGAGGGGACGGGTAGAGACCAAGAAAGGGGATACTCTCCCTCTTTAGGTCAATAGACAGTCTGTGGTACACGCTGAGTGAATACCTAATGGCTTCGATGAGATAATGAACATGACACATGATTGGTATCTGCAAAATAGTAAAACCTAGGCTGATACATCCTAACCACCTCACAATTTCAAATTATTATATTTTTGAAAAGTGATCTATGAGGGTGGATGCAAAAAAGGAATTTATTTATAAAAAGTGTGTATTTATTCTTATATGTTTAAACTTCAGTCACCTCCAAAGTACTCTCCATTTGATGCGGTACATCTATCAAGACATTGTTTCCGCTGATCAAAACAGTTTTTGAATTTGTCAATTTTGATGTCTTTTAGTGCTTCTGCCATTTTTTTTTCACCTTTTCCACATCAGCAAAACAGTTCCCTATGAGGACTTTTTTCACTGGGGAAACAAAAAATAGTCTCTTGGGGCAAGATCGGGTGAGTAGGGAGGGTTGGGCTTGGGGGTCAGGCCATTTTTGGTCAAAAGCTGCTGAACACTAGTGCGGTGTGGGCAGGTGTACTTGTAAATCACCTATCATGAAATGGACAAGCTTGTTAAAAAAGTCTTCAAAAAAAATTCACTGAAACTGAACTCAGCCTCTCACAACAACACTAGATAGTACACTGAAGCAGATGGGTTCCTAGAATACTCACCTAGTGGGGAAAACAGTACTACAAGGGGTCCAACATTTAGAAGATAATTCAGATTTATCTTTGGGGGACCCCCATACATTATAATGTTCCCCATTCCATAGATTTATATAGTCAGGAGATAAAGCAGGATTGCCCAATCACACAGAAACTTTGTGTTTGTAAATTAGATAGCTCCAAGATGTTTGAAATTTGCTGGGAAAAAATGATAGCTTGTCATTAAATACACATGGCTGAGCACATGTAGACATGAGAATATTAAAAAACCTATGAATATATGTTTGTTATAAAATAAATTAGTGAGTGCATTCAAAGATTCAAATAATAGCTTCATGAGCCATGTTCAAATGATGAATAAACATAAGGCTTCTGTAGTACTTTTGATGAGATGGGTCATCAAAATGAAGTTTATAATATAGCTAGACTAAGCAGAACTGTACTGACAAGCTTGAAGCAGTTAGAAATGTGGGAAATTTGGGGAGAAGGCATGTGGTTTTGATAAGCACCTATCAAATAATGAGAATTTTAAGGCCAAAAAAATTGAGGTTTTGTTTTTAAAAAAATAAAGAGGGAGAGAGAGAGAGAGAGAGAGATCAGAATGGCAACTGCCAATCAGAGCTTCCACGCTCAAAAAAATATGAGTCATAGAATATAAAAGGAGGCCCAGTTTTTAAATCTTTCTATGGTTATCTATTATTTATATAATTAATCTTTATCACTTAGCATATTTATCTATATCCCTGTGTATATATTATGTATGTGTATACACACTCAGATATATATATATATATATATTATACACATACTCAAATATGTTTTTCTTTTTTTTAAATGCAAGGGTTTCCAAACTATAAAGAGTAGTTATTAGCAAGGGATTACCTGGGGCTTTTACTTTACATTTTACATATTTAGATATTGTTTAAATTATTTGCATAACATGCATGACTTTTATTGTTGTAATAAAAGATGCTTCCTTATCTTAAAGACTCTTTAGAATACCTTTGTTTTATAGAGATAGAATTTATTTCTCTGTGTGATTTTTCTTTATTCAGGTGAATCATTCTTTAGTAAGACTGAAGCTGGTACAAAATAAACAAAAACTTTAGACAGGAGAAGAGGGTCCCCTGTGCTTCCAGTTATGCTGTTTCAAAATGTAAAATTATTCAAAATTAATTATGGTGTTACAGTTGCATCTGATTAGACTATGTTGATGATTCTTATTTTCATTGTGTTTACACTATAAGATCCTCCAGAAAACAATAATTACTCAGATGGCAAAGAGAAAAAAAAGTTAAAAGCAATAGAACAATGCATACATTTGGCATAAAATTCTTATATCTTATTATTACACTTATTATTGCCTTACAGAACCAAAAATCTTAAGAAATCAAACACTAAAATAATAAGGCAAATAAAAATTTGGAAACAAGACAGAGAAATGGCTAATAGTAGGTACAGTCTGTTTTCCTACTTGGGAAAGGCTTCAGTATACAAATTTTCAAGAAGAAAACAATTTGTCCCATTACAGAGTTTTTTCTGTGATGTCTTAGAGGGAGTGCTATTAGCAAACACAAGGCATTCTGAGAAATTTTGTTTATTTGACACACAACTGACAAACAAATTAAAATCAGTATATTTACTGTAGGGTTTTCCATAGCTTTAGTGAGCTAATATGTGATTTCTTCTCTCAATAGGGGGTTACATTATGCAATATTCCCAAAAATTATTTCACTGGAAGAACATACCCTCATTTCTTTCAAAGCATTTTGCAGGACAACATCAAGCAAGTTTGTCTTCCTGAACTGACTCTTACCTTCTGGCCTCCTCCCACATTCAGGACTTGATTTTACTCGAGGGAACACCGAAAATAGTATCAACTTTTACCTACTTCATATGGATGTCCATCTGTCAAGATGTTTTGCTTGAGATTATAAAGAAATGAGCCCTTAAATTCAAATGCTCAGGGCAGGTAACACAGTTAGCATCCTCAGAATCACTTATACAGTGATACTATTCTACTGAATTCTAGTGAATTCACAAAATAAGACATACAGTGGATTGAACTTCTATCAAAGTAAGAGTTTGGGGACTAGGACATTTCTAGAAGGCAAACTCTAGTTGGAGGACCCTAGGCACCAAATGAAAGCAGGGACACCAGGAAGTGATGCACCACACAGGGTCCTGACTAGAAACAGAAGCAACAGTCAAACGGGGCAGTTGAATGAGTTTAATGCAGACACAATGTGCAGGCAGGGCTAATGGGAGGAAAGAGGGTTGGTGAAGCACTCTCATATTAATAACAGTGAGAGCCCATGACAACTCCTTTGCCCAAAAGTACCAGAGGTATATCTGGTTACTGGAAACCAAGGAATATAAAGCTGTAAGGAAGGGCTGCCTGTCAGGAACTATGGCTTTCATTTAAAAACAACAACACTCAGTCATTGCCCATTATGATCAGACAAGGAAGGAGGTGCTGGAAAATATCTCAATTTTGTTCTTCTTTGTCCTGCAATCTCCCACCCATTTTCCTCATTGGCCAAACCCAGTGACATCAGAGGCAGTACTCATAGTGCACTTCATGGAAGTCAGCCTCTCGTGGGTCAAAGAGGGGGTGAAGACGGAGAAGGGATCTAGAGTGACAAAGATACCCACATAAGGGGCGCTGAGAATGAACTTAATTTTAATAGGTCCTATCTGCTCTGCCAGACATAGACTCTATTATAATTTTATAATAATTTTATAATTATACATATTCTCCAGAACACAGAAGAGTAAATAAGATCAATTCATTTTGAGAAATTTAACTAAATTCTTCAGGGCAACTTTTTGACTGTAAAATAATACCTGAAATGTCCTGAATAATATTGAGTTGGTTCTGTCATACTAAAACAAAGCTAAGGATAACATTTATCCAGAGGTTGTATTAAAATGATGGAATGGAGGAAATAATAGAGAAGACTGTGTGTCAAAATTTCCCAGAGTTTAAGGAAGATATGAATCTTCAAAGCAAAAAATCTCAGAGAGACAGGTAAAGCCAATGTGGTTTTCACAGATGGTTAATACTGGAAAAGTCTAAGTGGAAAGTATACAGGAATACTTCATACCATGCTTGCAATTGTTTTGTACAGTCTGAAATGATGTCAAATGTAAAAGTTTCTAAACATATGTAAATTACCATAGTATGTGCTACATGTGAAATGCTCAGTAAGTACTAGGTGCTGATGTTGTCATTATTAAACCAGTAAAATTTAGCCCTGGCTGGTGTGGCTCAGTGGATCGAGTACTGACCTGCGAGACAGAGGGTGACCAGTTTGATTCCCAGTCAGGGAACATGCCTGGGTTGTGGGCCAGGTCCGCAGTAGGGGTTGCCCAAGAGGCAACCACACATTGATGTTTCTCCCCCTCTCTTTCTCCTTCCCTTCCCCTCTCTCTAAAAATAAATAAATAAAATCTTTTAAAAATTAAAATATAAACTGATAAAATTTAATTAAAATATTACAAGAAAGTTACAGAAAAATTGTTCCTTATAAACACAGATAGAAATTCTTAACAAAATTTAAGCAAATCTAATCCAGCAATATATTAAAAAGATAACATATCATAAATGAGTGGCCATACAAAAATGGTTTATCATTAGCCCTGGCTGGTATGGCTCAGTGGATTGGGTGCCGTCTTGCGAACCAAAGAGTCATTGGTTCAATTCCTAGGTTGCAGGCCAGGTCCCTAGTGGAGACATGCAAGAGGCAACCACATACTGATGTTCCACTCCATCTCTTTCTCCCTCCCTTCCCCTCTCTCTAAAAATAAATAAATAAAATGTTTAAAAAATGGTTTAACATTAGAAAATTAATCATAGTAAGCAATCATATTAACAGGCTAAAAACAAAACCAAGAAACAACCATGTCATCATTTCAATAGAGGCAGAAAAAATTATTTAACAAAATCATAACATACATTCCAAAATAATAAAACTCTGAAGAAACTAGCAATAGAAGAGAGCTTCTTCAACATAATAAGAGGATGTACAAAAAAATCCACAATTCCAAAAAAATAAAAATAAAAAATGCAATTAAAAAATGGGCAAAGGACTTCAATAGACATACAGAGGACCTATAGACATATGAAAAGATGCTCAGTGAGAAATGCAAATTTAAACCACAATGAGATATCACCGCAGGACTGTCAGAATGGCCATCATCAATAAATAAAAAAAAACAAGTGTTGATGAGGATGTGGAGAAAGAGGAACCATCTTGTACTGGTGTTAGACTGGTGCAACCACTGTAGAAAGCAGTACGGAGATACCTCAAAAGATTAAGAATGGATTTGCATTTTAATCCAGTGATCCTACTTCTGGGAATATATCCAAGATATATCCCAAACCCAAAACACTAATTCAAAAGAACATAAGCACCCCTATGTTCATTGCAGCATTATTTACAACCACCAAGACCTGGAAGCAGCCCAAGCATCCATCAATAGATGAGTGGATAAAACAACTCTGGGATATTTACACAATGGAATACTACTTGGCCATGAAAAAGAAGAAAATTTTTACCCTTTGTGACATCATGGATGGATCTGGACTATATTATACTAAATGAAATAAGCCAGTCAGAAAAAGATAAATACACTATGATTTCACTTATGTGTGGAATCCAACAAAACAAACCTGAGCTAACAAGCAAAATAGAGACAGACTCATAGATGGAGAGCAGACAACAGCTAGTCTTGGGGGAGGTTAAGGGGTGGAGGAGGAAAAAGGAAAAAGGACTCAAGGACATGGACAACACTGTGGTGATTGCAGGGGGGAGAGTGGTATAAAGGGGTTAAATGGTAACGGAAAAAAATACAAACCCTACAACTCACATCATCCTTAATCAATGATTAAGGGTATCATCCTTGTCAGTGATGTTTTTCCCCTAATATAGGCATAAGGCAAGGATATTAAAGAAAAAACATATATACAAATTATATATAGGGGTGGGCAAAAGTAGGTTTGCAGCTGTAATGCAAATAAATAGTATAATAATAAATAAATAATAATACAAGGATATACTATGTTTCATATACTCACAACTGTAAACCAACTTTTGCCCAGCCCGTGTGTGTTTTATATATATAAATATATGTTATATATTTATATAAACTCAATTAAATTCCAGCATCATTTAATTATCCTGGAGGTTCTAGTTCGAGCAAAATGATAAGAAAAAGAAACTAAATGTATACATCTATATTGGGAAGGAAGAAGTCAAACTGTCATAGATGGCATGATTCTATAGAATCTACAAAAAAATTCTGCTAGAAATAATTAAGTGTAGTAGGGTTTCAGAATATAAGATTAATATATAAAAACTTAATTGCATTTTTATACTAGCAACAAAAAGTCGGAAATTAAAATTAAAATGGAAAAAACTGAGATCAGTAGATTTGGGGACTAAAGGTTGGGGAAGGGTTGACTGCCAAATGACACAAGGGAAGTTGATTGAGAAAAATTTTAAATGGTTCATTTCTACTGTGTGTAAAATACACCTCAATATTCCCAATTTACAAAATTTGGAGATAGAAAAGAGAAAAATAATCTATGAGTCCATGGTGATAAACACACAAACAAAGAATAAATAAAAAGCGAAGATTGTTTCTTAGTGTGTGAAGGAATTAATATATGTGGGAGGAATGATGAAGTTAGAAAAACCACCATTTTGAAACTATCAAATTAATAACTGATTCCCCCAAAAATGTCAATAGATGATAAACTAGTAGGTGAATGATTGATGAGCAAAGGGATATTTATCTTTCTCAAAATCGCAAACTTTGAAAATAAGTTTACAAATTATTTATAATTTAGAAGGAAAAATATAATTTTCTTGATGGAGAAAGTGTAGATATAGCCTTAAGTATCAAAGTTAATGTTATCAGTAACGGAGCAAACTAAAATCATACATCTCCTACTACAGTGCACTGCATAGTATTTTTCTTGTATTCTTGTGATAAACGCAAAGCTTTAGTAATCATGAGGAAATACAAGACAAGCCCAAACTGAGAGGCATACTAATATACTAACAACTGGCTCTCAGACCTCAAAAACATCAAGGTCAAGAAAGAAAATGAAATGCTAATTAACCGTTCCGGATTACAGCAGACTAAGGAGGCATGACAAGTAAAGGCAACACATGATCCTGCATTTCATCCTAGGACTTGGGGAAAAATAAGTATAAAAGATGTTATTGGGATCATTGTTATAATTCGAAAATGGATGGTCAATTAGATAACAATATTGTATCAATGTCAAATTTATTGACTTTGACATTAGTATTATGTTTATAGAATAGAAAGACTGATCTTAGGAAGTATACACTAATGTATTTAGAGGTAAAGGATCATAATATCTGCAAATTTACAGTCAGTTTACACATCCAGGCACAGAAAGAAAAAGAGAGCAAGCAAACGATAAACGTAAAGCAAAGGGAGAGGATGTCAGCAATTGGTGCGTTTGAATAAAAGGCATATGAGATTTCTCTTTTTTTTAATCCTCACCTGAGGATATGTTTATTGATTTTAGAGAAAGAGGAAGAGGGAAAAAGAAAGAGAGATACATGATGTGAGAGAGAAATATCGATGGATTGCCTCCCATATGCACCTGGACTAGGGATTGAACTTGCAACCTAGGTATTCCGTGACCAGGAACGAACCTGCAACATTTTGGTGCATGGGATGGCACATCAACAAACTGAGCCACACAGCCAAGGCACATACAGGATTTCTCTGTGCCATCAGTTTAACTAACGCTCAGAAAAATGTGTAACTTTATGCTATTAATAAATGAGAACTAATTAAATGAACTGAAAACCCAGCTCAATAAGTTAGTTATAAAACTATAAATCCAAAAATTTATGTAGAATATAATTAAGATAAAAACAATAATGAATTGGAAAATTAAAAACAGTCAAATTAATAAGTAGAGCTAAAAGCTAGTTCTTTGAAACCTCAATATTAAAATAGATAAATTATTGACTATCTGAATTTAGTTAAAATAGAGAATATTTTATATGTTTCTTATACAAAATAAGAAATAAGAATGACTATTTTAAATAATGCTACTCTAAACATAAGGGTGCATATGTTCGTTTAAATTGATGTTTCAGGATTCTTAAGTTTTATTTCCAGAAGTGGAATCCCTGGGTCAAAAGGCTGTTCCATTTAAAATTCTTTTTAGGAAACTCCATTACTGCCTGAGAGAGTGAAGGCAGGGCTGGGTGGGAGGGAGCAAAGGGAGAGAACTTGAGACAACTGAAATAGCATAAATAATTTTTAAAAAAACAGTGAGGTAATTAGAGGGGTAGAGACTACTCACACACAAAAAAGAAATAAGAATAGAAAAATAACTTATAAGTATAGAGGAAATTGACAAGATTACAAAGAGTGGTGTTTAACTCCAGGCAAATATATTTGAAGACCTAGTTGAAAGATAGGATTTCTTAGAAAAATATAAATTTCCAAAACTGACCCTAAAAGAGATGTCTAAACAGCCAAATTCTCAAGGAATTGAAAAAATTGTTCCATAAAAATGTGCCAACACTTTACCATAGGAAATGTTTCTAGTGTTTCAACACTGAATATTTTATTGATTTGCCTTAAGATAGAGGTATAGATACATAATTAGATATAAATTTAATTATAGAGACAAGATAGATATTCAAAAAATATAGGTTATCATGTTAAAGAAATAGCCACTGAATCACCTGATTGTATTTTTATCAAAATCTAACATGTATTTTTTTACAAGTCAGATGGAGTGAGATTTCACGGCAGTGATGAAATTCCACTTTGCAGTAAAACAAGTATAAAACAAGTATAAAGGGGAAAAATGCCTAAAACCACCATCTGAAAATTAAGAAATGCTTATTCTTGGAAAATTGCTATAGTTTCATATACGAATGACTGCAGTCCATAGTTTTCTGGCCTCAGCTGCTCTCATTCCCCTCTCCTCCTTCACCTTTGGTTGCTTGGTAGCTTACAGGCTTGAAAATGGCAGCAAAATCAACAGCTTTAAAGCCAAGGGGGAAGACTCAATTTGGGTGGAGGGTGGTGCAAGAAGGTGAGGTACAAACTTGAGTGTGAAAATCACATATATTGTTGGCTAAAGGTGGTAGCCTCATTAGAAATGAATGGGGAAAGATCAAGACTTTGCTAGTCCATGTTGCAAACCTGGTTTGGAATGAATGATGTGCCAGACACAAATTTAATGGTGAGAACCATAACAGCACTGAGACAAGCTCTTCACTCACCCCTGCCTGATTGCTAAAGTCTGCATGGTGTCTGGGAAACCAAGATGGTCTGGCAAAAAGTGAGAACTTGAGAACTGACTGCAACTTTGAAGGTATTCTTCAACACACACATATTGTACCTCAATCAGAGTGTCTGGGAAAGCCTTTGAGGGAGGTTGAAGAGAGAGAATTAAGGTGTCTGCTGAAATTATTGGCTGACTATGTAACTTTGCAGACAGAGGGAGAGCCCCAAAAAAGGAATCCTAAGGGATAAAAAGACTGAGCAGACACACTGTTGGTTTCAGAAGAAAAAAGATTCTGTGGCTTAAGTCCAAGCAAGGTACTATATTTTTGGGACTATAAGATGCACCTAGGTTTTAGAGGAGGAAAATAGGAAAAAAAAACCCTGCTCCACCGCCACCCCCCCCCCCCCCACCAGAGAGCCAGGTAAGCGAAATTTGGATTATAAGATACACCCCCATTTCCTCCCAAATTTAGGGGGGAAAGTGCATCTTATAGTCCAAAAAATATGGTACTAAGACAAAGAAACAAACACAACAAAACCCCACAATACAGTGAGCCTTAGAAAAATAAAACAGAGTGCGTGGGTGCTGTAATATGTTACCTAAAATTTTTCGTTTCACACAACCATTGTAAGAGACGCTGAAAAACAGAGAGTTCAACCCATACTCAGGGGGAAAAGTAGTTGATAGAAATGGACTCTCAAGAATCCAGATGAAAGAACCTAATGGAGATTGTAGAGCTGAAAAATACAATAACTGAGAAAAAAAAATTCACCATGGTGGACTCAACACCAGATTGGAAATAGCAGAAACCTTAGTGAGTTAGAAGATAGATCAACAGAAATTGTCTAACTCAAAAAACAAAAATAAAAGAAATAGAAAAAAGTAGAATAGGGAGTCAGAGATCTACGGGACAATTTTAATAATTCCAGCAAATATTTAGTGGGAGTCACGAAAGGAGGGTGCAGAAAAAGGCAGAAAATTGTTTAAAATGTAATGGCTGAAAACTTCCCATTTTGATAAAAGCAATTTATTTCCAGACCCAAAATGCTCAATGAACACCAACTAGGCACATTATATTTAGATTCATGAAAGCCGAAGAAAAGAGAAAAGCCTTGAGAGCAGCAAGAGTAAACATCTCATAGTACAGAAGGAAACAACAATGTGACTAATGATTAAGCTTCAATAATCAATAATTCAATAATCATTTCTGCTTCAAGAAGGAATGATGGAGGCTACTAGAAAGAGGAATGATATATTCAAAGTGCTGAAAGAAAAGAAAGTCAACCAAGAATTCTATAGACTAATGAAATTATCACTTAAAAATATCAAAATAAAAACATTCCTAGAGAAAGAAAAATTAATAGAATTCACTGCAGACCTGACTTACTAGGAAAAAAGAGTAAATCCTTTAGGCTAAAGGAAATTACATGAGATAGTAACTCAGATCCACAGGAAGGAATGGAAATCATCAGAAACATGTGAGTAAATGAAAAAAACTGTGTGTGTGTATGTACCATTTTTTCCTTCTTAATTTCTTTAAAATCAGCAGATTGCTTAAGGCCATAATCCTAACACATTATTACTGGCTTTATAATATATATGAAGCTTTTATATATGAGACAACAACACAAAGGAATGAGGGGAGATGAAATGGAGCTTTACTGATATTATGTTTTACTAAAATTAAGTCAGTGCTAACTTTAAGTGAATTGTGAAAGTTAAGATGAATATTTTAATCCTTAAAGTAACTAACAAAAAAATCTCAAAAAATATAGCTAAAATAATCAACAGAAGAATTAAAATGATATCCAGGTACTAGTATTTGTTTAGGACAAAGACAGTAATAGAGAAATACAGGAACAAAAAAGAAGTAAGATATGCAGAAAACAAATAGCAAAGTGGCAGATATAAGTCCAGCTATATTAACAAGTACATTAAATGTGAATGAGCTGAATGCTCCACTCAAAAGGCAGAAGTAAAATGGTTTTTTAAAAAACAAGATTTTATTCTCTCTCTACAAAAGAAATATTTAAAATTCAAAGATACAAATAGATGAGGGTAGAAGGATGGGACAAAAATGCAGGCACACAGTAACTTTAACAGATAGTGGCTACATTAATCTGAGATGAAATAGACCTCAAGGCAAAGAATGTTACTAGTGATGATTTTGTGGAAAACATTTCATAATGATAAAGGGGTCGATACATCAAAAACATAAAAAATTATAAATATATACACTTATAACAATAGGACCAGAAAACAAATGAAGCAAAAACCAATACAATTTAAGGAGAAGTGGAAGATAAAACAGCCCTAGTTGGTGATTTGGCTCACCAAACTAGGGGATTTAGCCTGGTTGGCTACTCCTGACTCAGTAATATAAAGGGGTTGGGAGAAAATGAGTAAGAATATAGAAGCCTTGAACAACACCATCAAAAGGATTTAATTGATGTGTAAAGAGTATTCTCCACATGGCAACAACAAAATACACATTATTTCTAAGCATACATGGAACAATCTTCAGGATAGAGTGGTGTATGCTATCTCATAAACGAAGTCTCACAACAATTAAAGGGACTGAAATAACACCAAGTATTTTTATCACCATAACGGAATTAAATTAGAAATCAACAATAGAAAGATATTTCTGAATCCCCAAATATTTTGAAAATAAACAACAGACTTCTCAATAACTAATGTTCAAAGAAGAACCCACAAGGGAAATTGCAACTGAATGAAAACAAAAACACCACAACACCAAAATTTCTGGAGGGGAACTGGGGTCATAAAATGCTTACATAATTAAAGAAGGAAAGTCTAAATCAGTAATCTTCTACTTGACAAGCAAGAAGGAAGAAATCAAACTTAAAACAGAAAGAAGAAAATAATAAAGATCAAAGCAGAAATCTGTAGAATAGAAACATAAAAACAATAGAAAATATCAGTGGAATCAAGAGCTGTTCTTGTGTGAAGGTCAATGCAATTGATAAACATAAGTAGAGAACCTATAGAAAATAAAATCATAAGAAAATATGAGCAATTTTACATGCTGAAAAATTAGGTAAACAGAGAAGAAATGGATAAATTTCTAGAAAGATCAAAATTACCAAAACTGACTTGCGCTGACTTGAGAAATAATGGAAAACATGAATAGACATAGCAAAAAGAGGAAATTAAGTTAGTAATTAAAAATAAGGGAAAAGCCCTGGCTGGTGTGGCTCAGTGGATTGAGAGCAGGCCTGTGAACCAGAGGGTCACCATGGATTCCCAGTAGGTTGCAGGCCAGGTCCCCAGTAGGGGGCACACAAGAGGTAACCACACATTGATGTTTCTCTCCTTCCCTTCCCCTCTGTCTAAAAATAAATATATAAAATCTTTTAAAAAATGAAGAGAAATCGAAAGAAGGGGATTTTATAAAATTCTATATTATTTGAAGATTTTACAATGAGAATATAATGCTGAGTTATTTGTGTGATGATAAAAATATCTGTTTCTGCTAGCTGTAGTTGTCTAGAGTTCAGCTTAATAATTAAACATATAGGACACATAAGCTCCACCCAGCACCAAGCCTATTTAGTTTTAAGAAAGCAAACAGGAAATAGCCCAGCACCTACAACAACACAGCCCTGATGTTGTACCTCCAGGCACTGCTTGCAGTGTTCCCGTCATCATGCTTATCGAGCATGCATGGTAGTAAGACATGAACCTGAAAATGTGGAGATATCAGCGTAAGGTAGCTCAGGGAGTCATCAGCTCTAGGATCTCTTAACCTTTTTTCTTAAATCAGTAATGTCTCAGTTTCCCTCTTTTTAATTTTAAACTTTTTTTATTTTTAATTTTATATATATTAAAAAAATTATAGTTGACATACAATATTATATTAGTTTCAAGTGTACAACATAATGACTCCACATTTATATACCCTACGATGTGATCAGCATGATGTTTCCTAACTGTCTGTCACTGTACAAAGTGATGATGATGTTATTGAGCATATTTTCTCTACTGTTCAAATTTCCTTAAGCTTTTATTCCTCATCACACTGCTCTCTCAAGTGTATGCAACTAGGCTCAATCCTCTGGCCCAGCTGCATCTCCTAAATCCCAGTTATCCACTTCTCAGTCTCAATAATGAGGAAGGTATGCTTTGGTCCTGTTCCTAGTCCCCGTCCAGATTCTCTTTTACTATGGATCTTCTCTAGATAAATTCCAAATATTTTCAGTTACTATTGCAAGGAGGATTGAACAGGAGTCAAATCCTCAGACTTTCCTGAGACTAAAAGACATTCACAGAAACAGCTGTTGTCTCCTTTTACAAGTCTGGACAAATATTACTCAAAGATTAGTAACAGTCTGTGTTAAGATTATAGACATTTTTTTCTCATTTAAACTTCCACCTGTTTTGTAACTTTGCAATGAGCACTAAGTAATTTTATATTCAGAAAAGTAAAACTATTTCCAAAAATAATAAATTTTTAAACCATTCAAATATTTGATCAATTGGGGAGATGAACAGTTGGTGCAGATGGCAAATATTTTCATACTTGCCAATGTTGACAAGACAAAGAATATCATTGGCATGTGGCAGTCTTAAAAATTACATTTTAACTTTAATAACTCTAATTACAAAATACTTCAGAATTCCAAATAAGCTTTGAAACTAAAAGAGGAAGGAACATGTTTTGAGTCTGTTCTATTTCCTTTTTTATTTTTCTGGCAGGTTGCGATTTCCAGGAAGAAGACTCTGAGATGCACATTAGCTTGCAGGAGGTTTATAGGGGTGTCATTGGGATCAAGTGTTCCTGTGGAAGACAAGGGACAAAAGCAGGATTGGGCAAAGGGCGAAGTCAAGCTGCAATGCAGTCTCAAGAAGCCCCAGCTCTAAAGCTGGGATGACCTTTCGGACCTTCTCTAAGAGGTGGGGAAGAGGGAGTGGAGAAGGGGGAAGAGAATGAAGGGGCAGAGGACTCGTGTGGAGAGCAGGACTTGAAGCCATGTTTAGAGCATGCGCAGTAGAGCAATGACGCGGGGATGGTACAGCCCCTCAGCACACACAGTACAGTGTGACAGACAGCATGTGCTTATCTGCAGGGCAACACCACCGTCTCAGAGCACGCGCAGTAGGCTGAAATAAACCACGTGTGCCAATCAAGGTTGCACAAAACAACGTGGCTGTCAAAACTGATGTAAACGAGCACCTGTCAGAGCTGGTGCATACATGTGCCTATTGGACTATGGAAAATAACATGTGCTTATCCAAAATAAGAAAGGCATGTTTATGAGAAATTGTGCAAATCAACATGACTTGGCAACCAAAAAAAGCATAAAAGCAGAGGACTTCAGACCATGGATGACACACCCAGAGAACAAGGAGTCACTTTGAGACGTCCAGCACCTTCAGCCTTGGGAGAGAAAGACCGATGCTGTGCTTCTGTCCCTCTGACTCTGCCTTGCAGGGCTCAGACTGGCCATCCCGGGTGCCTCCTGAACCTGGACCTCATCTGGATTCTTGGGGCTCATGTTCATTACTCCCAGTTCTCTCCTGTGATGTTATTACTGATCGTTTCTGAGTGATTATTATTGTTATTAGGTTAGTATGCATTTGGATTGAATCTGCATTCATAAAAGCTGAGTGAATAGCATAGTGACCTGTGTTGACTCACTGTTACTCCTGCATACCAGCATCACCTGTAGGACTAGTGGTCCTATAGGCAGCCCAGCACTTTTGGTTCTTAAGGACCTCTGGTCACACAACTTGAGCAGGGAACAAAGTCTCGCTTATAGGAAAGACTGTATCTCAAAGCACATGCTCACAAACAATGGGGTAGGGCCCTTGCAGGCCCATGTTGATTAAGGCAGCCCGGGGAAGGGGCCATGTCCCTGGTAAGGTGACTCTCTCTAGTTCAGGAGATAGCTGAAGGGAACTGATAGCTTGAGGCTTTCTCTGGAGCAACTCTCCCAGCAGCTGAGTAATCAGGCCTTTATTCCTGAAGGGAGATGTGGGCAGTACATTACAGTGCTCATCACAATTTGAAAATGACGAATGAGTTATACGAAGTTTGTGCTGTAACACAGTCTGTGTAGCAGATACTATTAGTTGCCTGGCCAAGACCTGTCTTCTCTTGGTGACCTAATTTATTTGAAGCAGTGACGTGCCCAGGGCAGGTGAAGTTACATGAGTATCTAAACCAATTACAAGAATCCTGTTCTCTGCTTCCTGGAGCCTTTACCTGCCCTCCCACCCTCTGCAGCAGCAGCAGCAGCAGCAGCAAGTAGCCTGATGATAATAAGATAAGGAGACCTAAGGAGATGTCTGCTGTAGGAATTCTGAAAAATATTTTGTTTTCCTTGTTAAAAGGAACAGATGAAGCTGATATCCTCTCACCTCCTCCTAATTCCCTCTTCTTATTCTTATACACGGCTGTGGTACTTATAGTAACAGATGTTATTTTGCAACCAAAAGCAAAAGGTCAATAGAATTGTTACAAGTTTGTTCCAACGTTCACGAGCCACTAAACTGACTAAAGCCATAAAATCACTTCTGGGTTTCTTGCTCTTTAAGAAAAATAACCCCTAATTGTTTAAGTAGCTAAAATGGATATTTTGTCACTGGCTGCAAAGCATAACTCAAACTGAGCCAAGAGTCTTATAAGATAGGATGACGACTCTGTTGCAAATATGTAGTTGATACATGCATGCACGTGTGTCTGTGCGCTCACCAAATGGTGATGTGTTTTCAGTAAATTCGAAAACACCAAATACTGTATCTCCCTTCTGGGATTTCATACTGCATATTAGCATGAATTATATGAATTAATTGCATTAAGATGTACTGCCATAAATAAAGCTACTTCAATGAACCAAAAAAAAAAAAAAAAAACCCTAGTAAAATTCTACCCACTGATAGGACTGGATTGGAAACATTATTTAGCATGTGTTCTGATCCATATTTCGTTAACTTTCCCCCTGTTTCTGATTATTTTCTGCAGCAGTGTTCCTAGGAGCACAAGTTTAAATTGAATTAGGCAGAAACAGTAAAACCTGGTTGCCCCGGGTTTCTCAAGCAAGCAAACTAGCTAGCTCTGAAATATTGACATATTGAACTGTGTTTTAGGATGTGGTCAAAGCCCAACAGAGAAACACGTGTAGCACATTTTCAGATCACAGCTAACCTGGAAACTGTTTGCTGGTCACAATTAACATCCTGCGTCTCTCCACACTAGTTATTTTTATCCGCCTGCAACTGGCCCCCTTTTACCACTCCATTGGCTCGCCTATTGACAGCGCAGAAACAGAAGCATGAGGTGGAGGCATTCTGTTTTCCATGCTGAAGAAGGAGGTTGTTTTCCATTTTGATACAGAAAGTAATGGTCATGGCCACTTGAACAAAAGTCCCGAGTTGCATTTGCTCACATAATTTCAGAGCCTGGCATCTCTGTATATGATATCGTCACCTACAGAGAAGGAGTTTGGTACACTCCCACCAAAGTCATTCTAGTGTGAAGGACTGGATACTAGTCTTGCTTCTCTCTTTGACCTGCTTCAAAAATGGTCCATTTTTCCTTGTAGTTACCTATTCAGTCATTCTTCTTTTGAAGGATGCCTCAGAATGTCTCACAGACATGTCAAACTAAAACTTTCTGAAACTGAACTTTTTGATTCCTTCTCTATCTTCCACATTTTGAAAGCAGCACTATCATTACCCAGAAACCTAATTCAAACCAGAAACCTAGAACTCATTATCCTTGCTGCCTTGGCATATCTCTCATCCTCATATCCAACTTAGTTTCACATCCTGAGTTCAGAAGACATATTAATTCATTCACACTGTCTCTCTGCTGCCTCCATGTAGGCCAAGCATCATGATCGCTTACCCAGACCTTTGCAAAGAGCTTTCCTGCTCCTACACTCTTGACTTTTATGATCTCTTCCCGACAGAAGATCCAGAATAATATTTTTAAAAGTGTGTTATACCAAGTCTTCCTTGCCCACTGGGCACTCTTAATGGTTGAACACTGCATTAAGAATAAAATTCCAACTCCTTACTATGCCTTCAGGCTGCACATGGTCTGGTCACTACACCGTTTTCCAATTTCAACATGTATCACTTTTTGTTTTGCTCTATGATCTGGAGCAGGATGAACTATAGCCCATGGACCAGATCTACCCTAATCACCCCACCAGATCTACCCTTCATTTTGCAAATGAAGTTTCATTGGAATACAGCTACACTCATTCATTTATGTACATCCATGGCTGATTTTATGTTGTAATAGTGCACTTGAGTGTTTCAACAGAGAACATATAGCCCCCAAAGCCCAAAATATTTACAATCAGACCCTATAGAGAAAATTTTGCTGACAACTCCTTTAAATCTCACTCACCTCCTTTCTCTCTTCAATCAAGATAAACAACTCCAGCCTTTGCACTTGCCCTCCCCTCTGCTTGGAGAGGGTAAAATATTTCTTCACTAAACTTCTTCCATCTTCTCAATGACTCAGCTCAAACATAAATAAACATTCAAGACAGCCTTCCTTTATAATTAAAGTAGGGCACCCATCTCCCCAGATACACTCCATTTTATCATATCCTGTTTCCTGTATAACCCATTAAAGTAAAAATTATTTTGCTTCTGTTTTTGATTATGGTCTAATTACCTCCACAAGACTCTAAGCTACAGGAAGGCAGGCCCTCTGTCTATCTTCTTCAGCGCTACTTCCCCCAAACCTAGAAAGTGACAGTACATAGGATGTGCTCAGCAAATATTTATTGATTTAATGAAATAACAAGTTGTGACCAATTTTCCTAAATGACTTCCCATCATTTAGCTTCACATCCAATATAAATTTCCCACAGAAAAAAACCAGTGCTTTCTTTTCCTTCAAATTAGCCTACAGGATAATAATTACAAGATAATAATAAACATTGTTATTGAAGCTTCTAGATGTAGTCAAGTGGCCTTTTGTATTTCTTCATTTGTGCACTTATTCAGCCCACAGATATTTATTGATAGCCATCTGTGGCAAACATGTGGAAAGACATAGTATAGTAAGCTTGTCTAATGGGAACACGTGTGATTGTCATTATCTTAATATGACTAAGAGATTTCAAAAGTCAAAGATTTTAACTAAGGTTTCTCCAACTTAGTCTCCTACTTATCCCAGTCCTCCAGAAACATGGCCTCAATGACTCAGCAAGAATGTTACTGTTAACACCGGGACTGGAACAGTCAGCATTGTTATATGAACACCAGTGGAACCTGCTCTGTGGAACTAAGCATGTATAGAGAGATGTGGCTGAAGCACTCTATAAGCAGGAATAAAGTAACTGGGCTTTCTTCTGGTGATTGTGATTCTGGTCAGCAATGGAGAGAGAGGAGCACTTTGGAATAGAGGACTTTTTTGGAGCTCAGTGATATTGGGCTTGGATGTGGCTCTCCAGAGGAAGACTTTGGACAGTGTGGTGGTCACTAGGTGTTTGTAGAATTAGACAAAATGCCATCTGACAGCCAAGGGTACGGGAAAAAAGAGCAAAAGCACAACTCTTCCACCTTGCATATATGACAATTTCTCTATCTACCATTGCAAATTGTTTAATCATTTCTCTTTGGCCATAAGGATCTTACCTTACTTATCTTTACAGCTTTCTTTTTTTTTTTTTAATTTTTATTGTTATTCAATTACAGTTGTATGCCTTTTCTCCCCATCCCTTCACCCCACCCCAGCTGAACCCACCTCCCTCCCCAACCTCCACCCTCCCCCTTGGTTTTGTCCATGTGTCCTTTATAGTAGTTCCTGTAATCCTCTCTTCCCACTGTCCCCCCCCCCCCCCGCCCTGGCTATTGTTAGATTGTTCTTAACTTCAATGTCTCTGATTATATTTTGTTTGTTTTCTTTTGTTGATTATGTTACAGCTTTCAAACTGCCCGACTCAGAGACGTCCACACAGTATTCTCTTAAATACTTACTGAACTGAATGGCAAGTACACTTTGAGAGAAGGGGTTTTCCCTATGACTCCCACGGCAGTAAATGCACCCAAACCACTGCATGGCTTTTTTTTACTAGATTAGGGTTGGTGTCCATGCTTCTAAACCCACAGCTGGATAATATAATCAGCTTCTGAATCTTTTTGTTCACTGTATGTATGGATAAATTGTCAATGGCAGCATTGAACAGGCTTTTGCTATTATGAAGTAAAGCTGCTTGGTAATTGCCATCTTGTTTGGAAATGGCAAATGATGGCTTTCAGGATGATTAGCAAGGTGTAATCTCATTAACCTGCTCTTGAAGTCAGTTTTACTACAAGATGTAAGATGGATTTCCTGTGGGAAACCATTTCTCTGCCCCTAACCTTCCTTCTTTTACCACTGAGTCTTACCTGGCATCATTTCCAAGGAAGCTCTGCACGGTTACCAAATAATGATAATAAGAATGATAACTTTTAAAGCACATACATTTCCAGGCAAGAAGGAAAGGAAGCATATAAGTGTTATGGATACAGTTAATATTTGTTTAGTTTTATTGAGGTGCTCTGTGTACATTAGTACAAACCCCTCAACTTCAGCCTGTTTTCACTATGGAAAGAATTACATTTTAAAAAAGGCTCTTTTCCTTATTTGTATTTTTATACTTGAGAGCCCCCCCTTGCTAAATTATTCTAGTAAATATGCATCCATATTGTGTCTATTATTCTGCATGTTTCTTATATCAATGAGGAAGACTTAGTATTCAAAATATCAAAACTAATTAGTAGCAATGAATGACCTATATGAAAACTCAACGTTGCCCTGTTATTAATAAGCAGAACTGTTTGGGAGGAAGGGACGACAGCATAGGAATATCACTTGGCCCAGAAATCCAGGCTCCCATTTGATACCAAAGCACTGCCAGACTGAAGCACCTAAAACCATCCAGGCAAATAAAAGCTAATAAATCATTTTGAGAATCGTGGCCCAGGAACTTCACAGCTGTTTCAGGAACTGCCATTTATTTGAATAATATTGAATTAATTATGTCCAAAAGAAAAATGGAAAAATAGTTTCAGTGAGGTAAGGAAAAGCAGATGTATTTTTAAAAATTAAAAAAATAGTACAGTTAGCTCAATGCCAACTGAGCTGTCATGTGGTTGAGAAGAAATCGACACTGTTCCTCCCTCACGGATGAACCAAACTCACTGTTCAGCAAAACCCTGCGAGGCAAATGTCCAACTTATTCACCGACTCTATTGGTATAAGAAAAAAAATATGGATTTGTAGGAGAAGACAGATGTTACAGAAGTTGTATATAAAGGCCTTTAAATTGTATTATGTAAACTTCTTAGGGTAGAGACCATTTCTCATACATTTGTGTGATTATTCACAACACCGAAAACAGTTCCAATGAACATAGGAGGTTTATTTACTCAGGGTTTATTTACTAACAGAATGGCATAGTGTTAAATCAAACTGGTAAACCCAGACAGCCCTAAATTAAACAGGAACTTATCCACATTTTACAATTAAATATTGTGAAGAATTTCATTGTGTCATGCTCTTAAATTTTTATCTATCCTGGAATTCAACTGTGATAAGTTTGTGTAAATTCTTGATGAACAATAAGCAGATTTTATAGGAGACTGGTTTTTGGATTATTTATTTTATCAGTCTAATATATGGTACCACTTATTCAGAGCATCAAGGCAAGCTAAAGGGAGGTTGTGATCTTTAAGATGTGCGTTTCAAAGCAGCTTCCTTTCTTCAATTCAAAGATATTTTTAAAACATTTTATTTACTTATTTTTAGAGAGAGGAGAAGGGAGAGAGAAAGAGAGGGAGAGAAATTCAACATGTGGCTGCCTCTTGCATGCCCCATACCCAGGGACCTGGCCCACAACCCAGGCATGTGCCCTGACTGGGAATTGAACCTGTGACTCTGGTTCACAGGCTGTCACTCAATCCACTGAGCCATACCAGCCAGGGTGAAAGGTATTTTATTTTTAACTTTACATTTAACTGTTTTGCCTTGTTTTTCACTCAGATAATTTATTATCCATGCATTTTTATCAACTTTTGACTTTAGAACACTTTTAGATTTATAGAAGTTCCTATATGCCTCAAATCCATTTTTCCCTATTAATGTCCTACATTACACTGGTCACAATTAATGAATGATATATGGCCTTTATGAGATATGTTTCCTCTACTCCTGTTTTGCTGAAAGTTTTTATCATACACAGGTGCTGGATTTTATCAAATGTTTTTCTACATTTATTTATATGATCATGTTTTTAATTCTTCATTTTTTAATGTGGTATATCATGTTTAGTGATTTGCAGATATTGTACCAACCTTGTATCCTTGGAATAAATTATACTTGATAATGGTGTATGATCTTTTGAACATATTGCTGGATCCTGTTTGCTAATATTTTGTTGAGGATTTTAGCATCTATGTTCTTCAGTGATATTAGCCTATAATCTTCTTTCTTTGTAGCGTCTTTATCTGGTTTTGAAATTAGGATAATGCTGGCCTTGTAAAATGAACTTGTGAGTGCTTCTTTCTCTTGAATTTTTTGCAATAATTTGAGATGGGTAGTTATTAGTTTTTCTTTGAATGTTTGGTAAAGTTTACTTGCAAAGCCATCTCATCTAACACTTTTGTTTTTAGGGAGTTTATTACTGCTTCAATATCATTAGTTGTAATTGGTCTTTTCAGATATTTTGATTCTTCCTGATTCAGTTTTAGAAGACTGTATGTTTCTAGGAATTCATACATTTTGTCCAGATTGTCCAATTTGTTGGCATATAGTTATAATATTTTTTATAATCATTTGTATTGCTTTGCTGTTGGTTGTTACTTCTCTTTCATTTCTGATTTTGTTTTATTTGGATCCATTCTCTCTCTCTCTCTCTGTCTCTGAGCGCTTTCTTTTTTTTTTCTAACCTGGTTAAAGATTTGTCAATCTTGCTTGTCTTTTCAAAGTACCAGCTCTTAGTTTCATTGATTATTTGTATTATAATTTTTAGATTGTACTTTGTTTATTTGTGCTCTAATCTGTATTATCTCCTTCCTTCTACTCTGGGTTTTGTTTGTTGTTCTTTTTCCTGTTCCTTTTTTTTTGTTCACTTTTTTATTATGAAAATTTCAAACACAGAAGAAAAGAGAAGGAATAAAATTGAAAACCCAATATCTTCCCTCACCTAAATTAAAAATTGTTAACATTTAACCATACTGGATTCATCTATATTTATTTTTCCTGAGCCACTTTCTTTTTTTTTGCATTTTTAAATATATTTATTGATTATGCTATTACAGTTGTCCCATTTCCCCCCCCACTCCACTCCATCCTGCCCACCCCCTCCCTCCCACATTCCCTCCCTATAGTTCATGTCCATGGGTCATACTTATAAGTTCTTTGGCTTCTACATTTCTTACACTATTCTTACCCTCCCCCTGTCTATTTTCCACCTATCATCTATGCTACTTATTCTCTGTACCTTCCCCCCCTCCCACTCCCACTCCCTTATTGACAACCCTCCATGTGATCTCCAGCTCTATGGTTCTGTTCCTGTTCTAGTTGTTTGCCTAGTTTGCTCTTGTTTTTGTTTTAGGTGTGGTTGTTAATAACTGTGAGTTTGCTGTCATTTTTACTGTTCATATTTTTGATCTTCTTTTTCTTAGGTAACTCCCTTTAACATTTCATATAATAAGAGCTTGGTGATGGTGAACTTCTTTAACTTGACCTTATCTGAGAAGCATTTTATCTTCCCTTCCATTCTAAATGATAGCTTTGCTGGATACAGTAATCCTGGATGTAGGTCCTTGCCTTTCATGACTTTGAATACTTCTTGCCAGCCCCTTCTTGCCTGTAAGGTCTCTTTGGAGAAATCAGCTGACAGTCTTATGGGCACTCCTTTGTAGGTAACTGTGTCCTTTTCTCTTGCTGCTTCTAAGATTCTCTCCTTCTATTTCCATCTTGGCTAATGTAATTATGATGTGCCTTGGTGTGTTCCTCCTTGGGTCCAGCTTCTTTGGGACTCTCTGAGCTTCCTGGACTTCCTGGAAGTCTACTTCCTTTGCCAGACTGGGGAAGTTCTCCTTCATTATTTGTTCAAACAAGTTTTCAATTTTTTGTTCTTCCTCTTCTCCTTCTGGCACCCCTATAATTCGGATGTTGGAACGTTTCAAGATGTCCTGGAGGTTCCTAAGCCTCTCCTCATTTTTCCAAATTCTTGTTTCTTCATTCTTTTCTGGTTGGATGTTTCTTTTTTCCTTCTGGGCCATACCATTTATTTGAATCCCAGTTTCCTTCGCATCACTGTTGGTTCCCTGTACATTTTCCTTTGTTTCTCTTGGCATAGGCTTCATTTTTTCATCTGGTTTTCGAACAGAGTCAACCAATTCTGTGAGCATCTTGATAACCAGTGTTTTGAACTGTGCATCCGATAGGTTGGCTATCTCTTCCTTGCTTAGCTGTATTTTTTCTGGAGCTTTGAAGTGTTCTGTCATTTGGGCCATTTTTTATTTTTTGTCTTGGCGAGTCTGTTACTTAAAGGGGCGGAGCCTTAGGTGTTCCCCGGGGCGGGATAACGCTGATGGCTGTGCTGTGACACTGTGCATGGGGGAGGGGCCGAGAGGGAGCAATGGCTCCTGCCTCACTCTCCTCTGGATTTCAGTATTTCACTCCGATACCCACAATCAAACTGGGCCCCTCTGGTGCTGGTTCCCGAGTGGGTGGGCTTGTGCATGCCTCAGGCCCCTGTGGGTCTCTCCAACAACCTCTCCTGTGAGGCTTGGAGTCTCTCTTGCTGCCACCCCAACCCCCACGGGCGTTTTCAATCAGAGGTTTGAGGCTTTATTTCCCTGTGCTGGAGCCCTGGGTTGCGCAGTCTGCTTTGCTCCCCACTGTTTGTCTGGTTTATTTGTGCACGAATGTGGGGCCACAGGGTTAGCCAGTGGTCAGACTGCCTGCCCCCTTCGTCCCACACTCCGCCAGTCTCGGTCCCCCCACGGCAATGAGAGTCCTCTCCCCCCCGCCACCTGCCCGTCTCCGCCCCTCTTACCGGTCTGGATGAATGTTTATTTTTTATTTCCTTGGTGTCGGACTTCCTTGCCATTTGATTTTCTGTCAGTTCTGGTTGTGCGAGGAGGCGCAGTGTGTCTACCTATGCCGCCATCTTGGTTCTCCTTTTTCTTGTTCCTTTAAGTATAAAGTTAGATTGTTTATTTGAGGGTTTTTTGTTTTTTGTTTTTTAAATGCCTGTAATGATATGAATTTCCCTCTCAAGGCTACTTTTGCTGTGTCCCATAGGTTTTAGGTGTCTATGTTCTTATTTTAATTTGTTTTATCTTTTTATTTCTTCCTCTACTCATTTCTAACCCATTCATTTTTCACACTGATTCTTTCTTCAGGCATGTCAAGAATTTTCATCTCTTTGCTTCTATTATCCATCTGTTCTATCATGTTGTCTACATTTCCCATTCAAATTTTTAACATATTCATCATAGTTATAAGTTTCTGTCTGCTAATTACAACATTTGTGTCATATTTGAGTCTGGTTCTAGTGATTTGTCTTTTCAGACTTTTTTTACTTTGTCATGCCTGTTGAAAGCCAGGTATTTTGTTTTGGGAGATAGAAACTCAACTGAATAGGCCACCAGTGTGAGCATTTATGTTAATCTGGTTAGGAGTTGAGTTTTGTTTAATGTTTGCTGTAGCTACCCATGACAGAAGCTTCAAATTTCTCTAGTTTCTTCATTTTTTTCACCTCATGTCTTTACTCCAGACTTCCCTAAATACTCCTCTTATGATGGAGTCTTCTTATTGGTCTCTCAGTTGTAATCGCCTGATATTATCCTGGAACATTGTGGTGGTGGGGGCTTGAACCATTCTGTAATTTTCCAATTACATCTCAGCCTTTTAGTGGGCTTGTGCTTCTGGCCTATGAGTTTCATAAATGATTCTTCTGTATAGTTTCCCTCCAACCCCCTTAACTGAGGCAACAAGGTTAGATGGGGCTGGAATGAGAGGCATGCCTTCTGCCAGAGCTCTGGAACAATGCTCTGATATAGTCTTTCCCCATGAAAAGCAGGCCTTGGTTATGAGGGAGGCTTCAGACATGCATTTCACAATAGTTACTGCTCCTCTCCATCTGCTAGAACCAAAAAGCCTATCTTTCTCATATTTTTCACAATGAGAACTTGATTTTCTTGGAGGTAAAGTCCATAAAGTGTGGGTTCCCCCTAAAACTTAGTAAACTAAAACTTACTCACTTTTACTCTAGTCCATAGTCAACCTTCAGCAATTCATTAAAATGACCAGGAAGTATTTCTACCAGTTTATGCCTTCAGCACTCTGTGCTCTAGGAGCAGATCCATGGTGATGCTGGATCTGCCTCTCCAGATTTCAGGCAGTATTTTGCACTGCAGACTCACTTCTCTGATGGTCCAAGAAAAGGTGTGCATTTTCAATTTGTCTAACTTTTTCTTTGACCTTGGAGTGATGACCTCTAAGCTCTTTAAATGTTGTAGATGAAGCCTGTATTTAACTTTTATCAGCTGTCTTTTGCATATGAAATTTTATACTTAAATATTAAAAATGTTTGTGCTTTTCTCCTTGACAATACATGAACTGCCATTGATTTATGTTTTATTACCAGCAATAAAAAGGCCTCACAATGATCTTTATCTCCTGCTGCATGTTTTACATCTCTGGTGCTTCCTTTTATTCTGCTGAAAATAAACAAATAAACATAAATTACCTTAAATAGCATTTTACAATGTATGTATAGGTGGTTTCCTTATGTTACATTTTTTACCTTTTTATTGTGAATTGCATATACAAGAGAGTGTACAAAACACATATAAAATTTAGAAAATGTTTATAAAATCATTGCACATGTAGCCACCTATATTAAGAAATAAAATATTGCTACTTAGAAGTGTCCAGTGTAATGCTAAATAGTAACAGAAATAGTGAGCATACTTAACTTTGTTCTAACCTTGTTGGGATAACCTCTAGCATTTCTCCATTTAATAAAGTGATTAAGTACCATAGTATTATACTTTTTATCATGTTAAGGAAATATCTCAATTACTATTTTATTAAGTATTTTTATCAGGAATGGATATATGATTTTTTTCAAGATCTTTCAACATGTATGGAAACTTTGAAGTGATTTTTTCCTTTGATATATTATTATGGTGAATTAGATTAACAGATTTCCTAATATTAAATGACCTTTGTATTTTGGGGATAAATCACACTTGGTCACGATGTTTTTTGTTAGTGTGCTAGTAAATTCAATTAGTTGTATCCTTTAAACACATAATTAAAGTAAAATGAGTGGGTCTGAATTCAATATGACTGCTTTCTTTAAAATAAGACATGAGGACACAGATACACACATAAGGAAGGCCATGTAAAGACACTGGGAGAAGACAGACATCTATTGTACTGATGCAGACTCCAGCCCAAGGGGTCCATGTGTTGCAGCTGCAATGCACAAATTCGCATGGACTACAAATGTCCTGTAGAGAAAAAGGGATGGCATGGCCACTATCTAAGTGAGAGAGAGGCCCCCAACCCCTGCTTGAACAGGCTTTTATTGCTTTTCTGGAAACATTACATCGAGGATGGTCCTCATTTACTATGCACAGGTTCGCTTTAGGTGGTTACCTTTTACAGATAACAAAGGAGAGGAATTGCTAATTACTACAAAGAAAAGGATATTTGCAAATGCAAAGAAAAAAGTGGTTGAACTGGGTACACTCCATCCTTGGGAGGTTTAGCATAGATTTTAGGAAGTTACTTTAAAGATATGCAGTAAACATTTGCTGCCTCAATTCAGGGTGAGGGAGTGTTAGCAAAAAGCAAGCCTCAAAGCAGCCTAGGCACAATGCAGATCTGAGTCCCCATGGGAAAACCTATCTGTGGGCTTGGGTCCTGTGGGCAGACTTGCTCCCCACTGGTTTTCTGAGTCAGGGGCTGGGCTATATTCGCCATGCCACATGGAACAGTTCCCTATAAGAGAGGCTTTATAGGAAATCAAATGTGCCAATAACATAAACTTCTCTAGTGTAAACTGCCCAGTCTGTGATACTTAGTTATGGCAGCCCTGGCTGACTAATATCGATACAATACATAACAGTGTTTATTTCAGTGCTTATAAAAAAGGTCAGAAAAAATCACTATGGTGTGTGTAAGGTACAAGATTCTGAAGGCAAAGATTTCAGGCAACTGTTAATAGAAATTGGGGTGTGTAGAGTTTACTGAGAAGATCATCTGATGGGCTAAGAGTTGCTTTTTGCTGATCCACTGATTATTCTCTTTCAATTCTTCAAAGAAGTGTTTCTCAACAGATTTTTTTTAGTCAGAAAATGATTGATGGTAGTATCCATTTTCTTATGCAACCCTGTAAATGAAATGAGTCCTAAATCATCCATTTTTTCTATAACCAAAACTCTAGCCAACTCGTAAATGTTTTCTTATTTGCATTTGTTTTGTCTTCTTCCGTTATATGTGCGTCGTGCACTCCTGAAGTTATGCATTGAATTTCAGCCTTGAACAATTATTAGCTAAAAAGCTAAACTTATGAATGACTTCTTATCCTTCAAATGAAAAATTCATACACTTTTCCTAGTCTCCTCCTTTGCCATGGTACCTTTTTCTTTCATTCTTTTATTAATGAAGAAAAAAATAGTTAGTCAACCCTGATTTTAAAAATTCAGCGACTTTCCCTGGCTGAGCAATGTACACAAGCAGCAGAATACTTTTTCTGAAAAAGTCATATGTAAGTCTTTTAAATTGATGATTTTTACCTCTGTGTTGATCATACGAAGGCTGACTTGGAGGCAAACTGTCTTGCTACTACACATTCAGGAGGCTCAGTTGGGAGTTTTGTTCTCGTAGATTTGGCGCCAACTTTCCCCATACCTGTACATATCTTGCATTCAAGTTCACTAACTACATTATAAATCAACCCTACTTCAGATGTTACTGGCATAAATGTAGTAAACAAAAACAAGTGACCAAATCACTAATGCCTTTATTTTCCTTCAGCCACATGGTAAAGAATCAAATTCACCTTTGTCTCTTAGCTACTTGTTCAAATCCAGCCTTACTTATACATAATGCTTCCTCAGATTCTCTCCTCTAATATGAGATCCATCTAATAAAGTCACCCTGAAATTGAACTTAAGGAAAAAATAAGTCCCTTTTATTCTATTGTTTAATTGTGCATTTTATGGTACTACTCCTTATCAAGATTTCTTTTAGTTTCCCAATATAGAAATTTTACTAATGAACAAATGATTAACTCATGAACATTCTCAATTTTCACCCTTTCTTAAGGATTCAAATTCTTTTAACATGTTGAGTCAGTTTTTGGGCACTTCTTTGTTCTAAAGAAATGGCCAATGGGAGGGAGTACTGAGGAAGCCAAAGAATTCAGCATCAGCACATCTAGTAGATACTAATGTTGAATTAAAGTTGTGTGCATGTGGGGGAAGTTCCAAGAGTTGGGGGAGGGGGGAATCTGGAAGAGCTGAGCATGGGAAAAAGGGGACTGAGGAGAGCAAACATCTAAGTGCCCATCAGTAAATGAATGGATCAAAAACTGTGGTACATATACTCTGGCTTCTCTTCAGAACACACAAATCTTTCATCTTTTACTAAAAACTGTGGTACATTTACACAATGGAATACTATGCAGCAGAAAGAAAGAAGGATCTCCTACACTTTACAACAACATGGATGGAACTGGAGAGCATTATGCTAAGTGAAATAAACCAGGTGGTGAAAGACAAATACCATATGATCTCACCGATAAGTGGAACCTAATAAACAAAACAAACAAGCAAGCAAAATATAACCAGAGACATTGAAATAAAGAGCAATCTGGCAGTAACCAGAGGGGAGGTGGGAGGGGATAATAGGGGGAAGGGTTTTCAGGAACTACTATAAAGGACACATAGACAAAACCAAGGGGGAGGGTGGAAGCAAGGGAGGGAGGAGGGGATAGCTGGGGCAGCGATGGGGGGTAAATGCAGACAACTGTAATTGAACAACAATAAAATAATTTTAAAAAAGAAAAAACCAAATAGACATGGTTATTATTCCATTTTTACATAATCAACAATTAAATGCCTCTAAAACTGATTTTAAAAATATAATACAGTGGGGAGAGTGATGATAAAAGGTTTTTAAAGATGCTTGCTTTGCTTTAAAATAGACTTTCCTCTTACATAGTCTATTGAGAGACTGATTATATTATTAAATCTTTTAAATTACTTTTAGCTTTCAGAACCAGACAATGTGGGCTCTAGAATTGGATTGATTTATACCAGGTTGATTTTAAAATGTCACATCAGAAGGGATCACTTCATGTAAATATTGCTTAAAGCTTTTTCACACAAGAATCACAACAAAGAAGGATGGAAAATTACAAAGAACAAACTCTTCCCAAGGATATGATTTGGCAACGGCCTGATTCTTCATCAGCTGGTTTCCCTTTGACTATACCAAACCACCAAACTCCTTACCAATCCGTTCAGTGGTTCCATCAGGGATTTTTTTTTTTAAAGCCTTCCCAGAGAACTTTAGGAAGGGCTCATCACATGAAGGTCCTCCATAAATACTTCTTAAATGGATCATCATCTAATTTAAACTTATATTCATTTGCCTTTTGCTATCAGGCTTCCCTTATTTGTTTTTCATCCATTTTATATTAGTTTTTTGGTGAAATTCTTCATGCATATTTCCATCTGTCACAACTATGGTAGATGAGAAAGATCAGAAGGAAGATCAGAAGGGCTGCTCACACCTGCTGGCTAAATCAGACACAGAGCAGTATAAGCACAGAAATGTCTCCCCGCCTCTCTCATGGTGACAACTTGCTTCTCAGAAGCCTGTTCAAAACTAACTATGGCTAGCGAAGCTTCAGGAGACATTTCCCCAACCCCATTCCCCTCACCAGGCTCGGGGGGAAGGGCCGGACCTCAGGCTAGCACATGCATAGACAGGCCACACTGCTCCGTTGCCTCAGGGGCAGCAGCGCTATTGGGCCATCTGGTTCTCAGCTGCATGAGACCGCTCCCGGGAAGTGGGCATGAAAGGATGCACCTCAAACCACACCAGCACAGAAAGCAGAGGCTGTCTGTGCCTACATGAGTGGCTTGTCTGGATGCGTGTTATAGTCAGGAGCGGGATGATAACACTAGGCTTTGTGGTTGTACCTATATTTATCATCCCCTTGTCAACCCAGTCTTGAAATACCTTGAACCCACTACATTCTCCACTTGGTTGCTTTTAACTTTGTTCTCTGATGCCATTTCCTTCACAGATGGGAAATGATAGAGCACTTCAGGTAAGCGTACTATTTTGAGGAATTAAATCATCTCAGTAGAATTGTCCTGCTATAGGGTCAAAGGGGAAGCCACTGAGCAGACTGAGTCTTTTCCCAGGTGTGTCTCACCTGTGTTAATGAGACTTAACAGATAAGACAGAATGGTCTTATTGCTGCCCCTGCTTTATCCTGATAAAGTGGGCTATACCATCATGCCCATATTATTCTTTCTTTCAACAATTTTTCTCTGAGTACCCCCAGACTCCATGTATAGTGCCAAATATTAGGTTTACTAAGATGAGAAGATTACTGTTCCTTTTATGATCTACCAGAAACCAGACATAAAAATAACCAGTCACAATGAAAAAGTCTCAGAAAAAGCATATGGGAGATGCCAGGCTTAATACTAGCGAAAAGAAGACATCACTAAGAAATAGGCATTTAAGAAAGAGCTTAAAAATGAATAGATGGAAAAGGCAGGGAAGGATTTTCTAAATTATTGAAATTACAAGTTAAAGCAAACAGGCATCAAAGAGCATAGGATCTAAAATCTATAAATATGGCTGCTAAATCAATTGGATTAACTATTTTTCAAAACCTTATTATCATTATTATTATTTTCTCATTTGAAATGTCAGCCTCTGATAAAGGAGTGTCTCCAACTCAAAGTATGGTGTACTTTCCCCACTTTTCCTTTTATTTCTCTTCATTTTTAAAATTTTATGTATTTTTATGCTATGTTCATCAGTATCTAAACTTTCATCACGATTTTATCTTCTTGATGGAGTGCATATTTTATGAATATAAATGAAACCATTCATCTTTGTCTGGTCTAGTATTTTGAGCTTACATTTCCACTGTGCCTAATTTGTTAAATTACTTTCATTAAATGAATTAGTTCAATCTATAATAATCAGGCCCCAGTATTCTGTCTGCACCTTGAGAAGGAGTAAGGCAAAGAGAGATGAGCCCAGCTCCTGATATTTCTGCCTTGAGGGTAATGATGCAGACATGGGTTTGGTGTACAAGAACCAGAGAAACAGTAGGACAGGGGAAAACTGAAAGTTCTGAGTCCTGGACACACCAGAGCTAATACAGTTAGTGTGCCAGTCATTTCTTTTTGATACTTCTTTGAAATCTAAACTCACTCCACTACTTTTGAAAAAGTATGAGATGTGAGGACCTATAGAGTTGAGCTATTATTGTCCAAGATAAACCATTAACAGTTCCCAGATGACCGGTAACCTACGTGTTATCCAAGGGAAAGAATGTTCCTTCAGTGAAACCTTCTACTATGGGACCAGAGGTGTGAAAATGAGTGGGAAGGTAGTTGCTTATACTTTTTCTTTATTCATAAATAAATAAGCCTCTTTTCATTTAGGTTGGATCATGTGGGCTGAGAATAATTTAATTCAACTAGTCTAGAAGTCCCTCTTCATTGAATCTGCCCAAGAGGATTGGCTAGGAAGGCAATATGATACCAGCCAAGTCAGTCTGTGAGGAGTCGGCAGCTGAGACACAGAGCTGCAGTCCAAGGAGCCCAGTACAGGAGACCAGGGTCTCCACTGAGTGCGTACAGACAGGCAGTATTTGACATCTGCCAGGCCCAGAGAGGACAAAACATTCTTGGGAGAGTAGCAGAAGTAAACATTCTGACCCTCTTTGCCTTTCTCCCAACCTGTACTCCCATCCTAGAGAGCTTAGAAAATGAGCAGCTGAAAGGCAGGAGTGGGTGGAGGAGAGTAAGCCAGAAAAGAATTTCTCCCCAGGAGATGTACTTGAAGAATTGCACCCTAAGCTGAAGAGCCTTATCCTCCCTGGACTTGATATCAATGGCATCTGGATTTGGGGCTGATAAGACTTTGGGAGTAATTGTATTTAGCTTGTGAAAAGGATGTAAATTGTTGTGTCCAGATTGAAGACTGTGGCAACTTGTATTTTCCAAAATGGATGTAGTAAGACTTGCCTTCCTACTAACACCTCTCTCGAGTTCCGTCCAGTCAGCACGCTCTCCTGTAATGTGACCTTGTCAACCCCCATCATGTTCCCTCTGCTTGAATCTGGTTTGACTTCAGTGACTTACTTGCCAAATAGAAGGTGATGGAAATGACATACGCTTTCAAGGCTAGTTTGCGGCTTCCTCTTAGGTCTCTTAGAATACTTGAACTTGTGAAACCCTTTTTGTAAATCCAACCGCCATGCTGAGGAAAACCCAGGCTGGTGAAGAAGCACTGATAGTGTTGCAATTAACAGCTCCATCACAGCTGCCAGCTCACTCACAATGCAAGTGAGCCGTCTTGAACACTCAGCCCAGCTGCTCCTTCAGAAGCTAACATCTGGCTGCAACTGCCTGAACAGCCCCAAGTAAGAACCACCTAGTGCACCATGAGAGATAATGAGTCTAGCTGGCATTCTTAGCTACATTGCTGGTTGTAGCCCCATAGGTGCTGAAACAATGTGCCCTTTTTTTTACTTTTCTGAATATAGCAAGTGCAAAAATAAAAATGTTTATTCTTTTCCCATCCATTTCCTCCCACCTTCTTTTCTTAGAAACTTGATCTCTGACACTCAAAGATTGTTTTCACTATCTGTGGTTTCTATTTACCTTACAAGTCTTGCTCTGTTTCTAAGAAGTCATTGAAGAAAGATCTGTTTTAATAAATTCTTTCATCATGTAGCTTTGCAAAACTCAAGAATTGAACCCCATGAACTCACCTCCTTCTCAGGGGTACAAGTATGAAAAGGGAGCATGTAGGAGAAATGCAGGTGAATTTGTCCTTACGTGTCATGTCTTCAACATCAGGAACTTGCACAAGCACACACCACAGAGAAAAAAACAACTCAGATTACTTTATACATATAAGCAACTATTGGATATTATCATGGCTTTTAATTTTTTTTTAAACCTGTGAAAAGTGGAGTGGAGATTAAAACTTTTCATTCAACAAATATTTCTAAAGGGTGTTTTCCATTCTGCATTAGGTTTCTATTCAACCCACAATCAATCATGGATATTCGGTAAGGATTTGGTCCATTCACCTAATTTTTGTTGATAAGTTATAATGAATAGCACATGTGCCTAGTTTGACAAGAAAGAATACTTTCCTGGCAAAAGTGAAATGTGCTGATAATTTGAATATTATCCTCACTTATTAAAAAATCATCTTAACGAAGTGTTCAATCTCATTTAGTCAGTTAATGGGCAAGTTGTATACAGTTTCCCTAAATGTAGGATAAGGTTTAGATAGCAGGTTAAAAAATTGAAAGAAAAAAATTGATTTAGGGAATATCACCAGAGCCTCAGGTATAATGTCAGAGGAAGTGTTCTCATGAGGAAATACAGAAAAACTTGGTACTGAAGAAAATGCCCTAATGACATATGTAAAAACTTGGTACCTCAAATTTCCAGGAAGTAGTCTGTGAGTAGAAGTTACTTAAGTTGAAGTACTGGTTTCTAATCAACTTCATAATATCCATTGTTTTTTGATAAACTAACCAAAAACAAAGAAATTAATCAACCATAAATAATATACCTATGCATATACCATAAGCTAATCATTTGTGGATTTAATTTAATATAGAATACTGTAGTAGTTGCTTTGCTATTATCTTACTTGAAAATCTCTCCTTTATTTTTATAATTCACAGAAATTGAGTGATTTTTAAAGTGTCTTTGAAGAAATGATGATTGGCATTTTTGAACAGCAATGGAAGGCCTATGAATTTGGCAACTAAAACTATCTGGTTGGGTAAATTTCAAGTGGGCTGGGGTAAACCGCAGATCCCTCTGAGACCAAATTTCCTTATTTTGAAGGACATACTTCAAGCTGTGAATCCCCAGCCCCTCACCCAGCTGGGTTAGGGACCTCTCTGCCCGTCTTCAGCACCCTGTAACCTACTCATTCATCATTTAGTATTGCAGTTGTTTGGTTAGGTGTAGTCTCTCATGTTCCTTAAGGGCAGGGTCTGTATCTTGTCTGCCATTGTGTGCCCAGTCCCTACCCCCACTACCTGGGCCAAACAATGCTCCAGGCTAATGTTTGATAGAGTTGAGACCTAGAACGGAGCTAAACATGTGTGCCCAAATGTAAAACTCTAATTTAGAACCAGGAAGAAAACAGATAAGGATAGCAAATGACTTTATCAATATTTTCTCTTTCCCTCTATGTATTTGCTGTCCTTTCCTTATGACAATGAGAAATCTCTAAATATATGAAAAAATGGTTTGAGAGAAGCAGGAATAAATAAGACCAAATGAGGAAAGTCTGATTTTAATTACTAAGACAAAAGCTACTTTTTAAGGTGACTAGAACAGCAGCAGAAAAAAGCACTAGAATCATTTCCCACTTCATTGTTGTAGTTTCTAACACTGAATAATGAAGTTTGTTTTTTTAAACCCTAAGTAAATGATATGCCAGCATAGAGGAAAGAACTGAAAGTTAAATATGTGACTAGATTCTCCTGCTATTTACACTGCATGAATGTAAAGACCAGGAACATTTTTATTTTAGCAATATTTTCTGGAAAGAAAGAATGCATTTGTATATGAGGTTATTATTTGGATGTGAGATTGGGTGTGATTTATTAATTATCTGAGCCTTAGATACATACTAAATGAGATAATATTTTGAGACTTCATCTTTCAAACCAAATTCGCCACACTGAATGCACAGTTTATCTTCAAAATAAGCCCATTCAGCCACAATAACCTATTAACTAAAGGTTTGGCTTATTGAAATGTGATTCAGAAGAGGATAATAATATGATAATATAATTTACTAATAGATGTAATAATGACTAACAAACTACCGTGATAATTTTGCACATCACAGCCTTTGAACCATTATTTCCCTATTTTTGTGATGAAGAAACCAAGATCTTGAAGGGATATATAACCTCTGTCTCACAGCTGGGAGAGTGAAGTGATGTCTTCTGAAGTAGAATCAAAGGGTATTTTGGATCTAAATATAGTGTGGGAATCTAAGGCCATCTTGAGGGATAAGTTATCAATAAGAAATGACTAAAGGAAGGTCAACAGAAGTTATTCAGCTTCAATATTTAGTAGAATAGAGCAGCATGTTTTTTTACCAATGATTTCAGGAGTGGGGGGTGGGGAGAGCAGGGGAGAGAGAGAGAGAAATACAGTACTGGAATACTAGAAACTGGCCAGCCAGACAGGAAGGGTTAGGGTGGGAGAGCAGTGAGAAAGCATGCCAGAGGATAGAAAGTCGAGAAACAAAATTTTTCATACAAAGAGAAAGGTTTTGTGAGTTTGATATGCTGGAACTGCAAGGGATTCATAGGAAGACAAGAGAATATGTAAAGATATTAGATGAAGAGAAAACCGAATAGATACACCTATACTGCTTCAATATCTCCCAACTCTGAGTCTCTGAGTTAATGCAATTAGGAGACCTCCATTACTGCAGAGATCCTCCATTCCCCAAGAACCTTAGGGTCTGTCTGTAGCCTGAATAATAAAATGTACACACAAATACGTGGCGGCCCTGAGAATGCCCTCACAGCTCTCCTGCTCCAAGGAGTGTAATACACCAAGCACTGCTTTGCTAGACTTGGAAACTCATCAGTGCGTGGGGCTGATGCTGAGCCTCCCACGGGCTTCTAACCCCAAGGCTGTGTGCAGTGGGGATTGGCAGACCCATTCCTGGGAGACCCAGACTCCTTGGTGGGCCAGCTTCAGTTCCAGGACCCATCAATACCTACAATGCCTTTGAGGACACTGCCACCCACCCCTCTCCTCCTCTCTCCTTCACTCCTGAGCAGTCCTGCATTTGAAGTCACAGCTCCTCCAGGCTCCCGCCCCTTTCCTCAGACCTTTCCCATAATAAAAATCCTGTGTGTTTAATGTCATTTTGGCAGCTACAGCTCAGAGAACTCAAACAAAACAAAGTGCTTTATTATTCTTCAAACATGTAAGGACGCTGATAAAATAAACACACACACATAAAAGTATAATTAAATTCATAAGCAGTTTTGTTACGTATTTATATTTACATCTCTGATGTTTGCACATTTTCTCAACCGTCCTGCTGTCCCCCCTCCTCCAGACTCCCACCAGCTTTCTCCAAGGTTGTTGATCCTCCAAAGGGTCTCCCTGCATGTGTTCTTGCTCTCTTCCCATCCATTCTCCACAAGATACCCAGAAATGCTTTCTAAATGCAAATCTGTAACAAGCAAAATCTTTCTGAATTCTTTTAGTGAATGAGTTGGACTTCATAGGATAAAATCATAATGCTACCCTTCTGCCCATGGGCCTTCCAACATGAATTTGTGCACCTACTCTCTATATATCCAGGTAAAATGTTGTCCTTCCCAGCCCAGCATGGCCTGTTTCACTTCCGATGCCTTGCTGTGGGAGGGCCTGCTTCCTGCTCTGGGCCTTTGCACCTACCTCCTCACACCAAGTTTGTACTCATCTTCAAGTCACATAAATGTCACTTTTACAGGGGCAGTGCCCCTCCAATTTTTCATCCTAATCCTTAAAAAATGGTAACTATGGCCCCGCTGGCATAGCTCAGTGGATTGAGTGCAGGCCTGTGAACCAAAGTGTCACTGGTTCAATTCTCAGTTGGGGCAGATGCCTGGGTTGCAGGCCAAGTCCCTGGTAGGGGGCATGTGAAAGGCAACCACCTCTGCAGTGTTTGTCTCCTTCTCTTTCTCCCTCCCTTCCCCTCTCTCTAAAAATAAATAAAGAAAATATTTTTTAAATGGTAAGTCTGTAGCTATTTTTGTGAATCATTTAACGTTTTTCTCCTGAAAAGTCTATAATCTTCATGAAAGAAGAGAATATGTTTATTTTATTGGTGGCCCAAAGCCTGGACCTTTTATACTCACTCAATAAATTTTTTGATAAAGTATTACAACTACAATGGAAGTGTAAAGGTTCTCCTTTTTTCCCTCTTCTATCTCCCCCAAACCCTCTTTCCTTCTTGTAATTACCATACTATTTTCTATGTCTATGAGGGTTTTTTCTTCACCTAATCCTTCCACCTTTTTTCACCAAGGCCGCCAAATTACTCCCTTCTGACAGCTGGCAGTCTGTTTTCTGTATCTATGAGTCTGTTTCTATTTTGTTTATTTATTTTGCTCATTAGATTTCACATATAATTGAAATCATATGGTATTTGTCTTCCCCTGACTGGCTTATTTCAATAAGCATAATACTCTCCACATCCATGTTGTTGCAAAAGGTGATTTCTTTCTTTTTAATGACTGGGTAGTATTCCATTGTGTAAATATACTACAGGGTTTTAATACATTCATCTACTGATAGCACTTGGCTATTGTAAATAGCACTGCAGATATTCTTTTGCATTATTGTTTCAGGATTCTTCAGATATATTCTTAGAATTAGAATTGCTGGGTCATAAGGCAGTTCCATTTTAATTTTTTTAAAAACCTCCATACTGTTTTTCACAGTGGCTGCACCAATCTGCAATCTCACCAACAGTGCATGAGGGTTCCCTTTTCTCCCCAACTTGCCAACACTTGTTTGTTGATTTGTTGATGATAGCCATTCTGACAGGTGTTAGATGATATCTCATTGTGGTTTTAATTTGCATTTCTCTGTGGATTAGTGACATTGAGCATGTTTTCATATATTTTTTGGCCATCTGTATATCCTCTTCGGAGAAGTATCTATTCAGGTCCTTTGCTCATTTTTAAATTAGACTGTTTAGTTTTTTGGAATTGAGTTTTATAAATTCCTTATAAATGTTGGGTATCAACCCCTTATTAGGTGTGGCATTGGTGAATATGTTCTTCCATTCAGTGGCTTGCCTTTTCATTTTGTTGATAGTTTCTTGTACTGTATAAAAACTTTTTAGAATGGAACTGCCCTTTGACCCAGCAATTCTGCTGCTGGGATTATACCCTAAGAACCCTGAAACACCAATGCAAAAGAACCTATGCACCCCAATGTTCATAGCAGCACAATTTATAATAGCCAAGTACTGGAAGCAACCTAAGTGCCCATCAGCAAACAAGTGGATCCAAAAACTATGGTATATTTACACAATGGAATTCTACACAGCAGAGAGAAAGAAGGAGCTTATACCCTTTGCAACAGCATGGATGGAACTGGAGAGCATTATGCTAAGTGAAATAAGCCAGGAAGTGAGGGACAAATACCATATGATCTCACCTTTAACTGGAACATAATCAACAGAAGAAAAAAGTAAACAAAATATAACCAGAGACATTGAAGTTAAGAACAATCTAACAATAGCCAGGGGGGAGTGGGGAGGGGACAGTGGGAAGAGGGGATTACAGGAACTACTATAAAGGACACATGGACAAAATCAAGGGGGAGGGTGGAGGTGGGGGAGGGAGGTGGGTTCAGCTGGGGTGGGGTGGAGGGATGGGGAGAAAAGGCATACAACTGTAATTGAATAACAATAAAAATTTAAAAAAGCTTTTTAGTTTGATGTAATCCCATTTGTTTATTTTTTCCTTTGTTTCTTTTGCCCGAGAAAATATATCAGAAAAAAATATTGCTACAAGAAATATCTGAGATTTTATGGTCTATGTTTTTTTTAATTTTAATTTTTTATTGTTATTCAATTACAGTTGTGTGCCTTTTCTCCCCATTATGGTCTATGTTTTCTTCTAGGATTTTTATGGTTTTGAGTCTAACATTTAAGTTTTCAATTCATTTTTAGTTAATTTTTGTGCATGGTGTAAGATCATCTAGTTTCATTTTTCTGCACATATCTGTCGTTTTCCCCCACACAATTTATTAGACTGTCTATACCCCATTGTATGTTCTTACCTCTTTTGACAAATAATTGACCATAAAGGTGTAGGTTTATTTCTGGGCTCTCTATTCTGTTCCATTGTTCTCTGTGTATGTTTTAATGCTAGTGCCATGCTGTTTTGATTAGTATGTCCTGTAGTATAGTTTGATATCAGGTGGTGTGATTCCTCCAACTTTGTTCTTCTATCTCAAGATTGCTGTGGCTGTTCAAGGTCTTTCGTGGTTCCATATAAATTTTGGGAATATTTGTTCTAGTTCTGTGAAATATGCCATTGGTATCTTGATAAAAATTGCTTTGAGTCTATAGCTTGCTTTGAGTAGTATGACATTTTAATGATGTTAATTCTTCCTATCCAGTAACACGGTATGAGCTTCCTCTTATTTGTATCTTCTTCAGTTTCTTTTTTCATTGTCTTATAATTTTCTGAGTACAGGTATTTTACATTCTCAGTTAAATTTATTCCTGGGTAATTTTTAGGTAATTAAATGGGATTGTTTTCTTAGTTTCCCTTTGTGACAGTTCATAATCAGAGTATAAAATGCAAATGATTTCTAATTATTTATTTTGTTTCCTTACACTTTACTGAATTAATTTATCAGTTCTAGTAGTTTTTTTGGTGGAATCTTTAGGGTTCTCTATACACATGTCATTTGCAAATAGTGACAGTTTTACTTCTTCCTTTTTAATATGGATGCCTTTTATTTTTTCTGTTGTCTGGTTGCTATGGTGAGGACTTTTAATACCATGTTGAATAACAGTGGTGAAAGTGGACATACCTGTCTTGTTCCTGATCTTAAGGGAAACATTTTATTTTTTGCCTGTTAGGAATGATGCTGGCAGTAGGTTTTTCATATATGGCCCTTACTACACTGAGATATATTCCCTCTTTTTCCACTTTGCAGAACTTTTATCATAAAGGGTCAGGATTTTATCAAATGCTTTCTCTACGTCTATTGATATGATAATATGATTTTTATCTTTCATTTTTTATGCGGTGTATCTGTTTATTGATTTGCAGATATTTTACCAACCTTGCATCCTCAGAATAAATCCCACTTGATCATGGTGTATGATCTTTTTAATGCATTGCTGGATATGGTTTGCTAATATTTTGTTGAGGATTTTAGTATCTATGTTCACTGTGGATATAATATTCTTTCTCTGTAGTGTTTTTGTTTGATTTTGAAATAAAGATAATACTGGCCTCATAAAATGAGCTAGGGAGTTTTCCCTTGAAATTTTTTAAATAGTTTGAGAAAAATAAGTGCCAGTTCTTAGAACGTACAGTAAAATTCATCTGTGAAGCCATCTGGTCCAGGACACTATTTTGTTCATTTGTAGGTTTTTTTTTTTATTACTGCTTCAATTTCATTGGTTGTAATCTGTCTATTCAGGTTTTCTGATTCTTCCTGATTCAGTTTCAGAAGTTTATGTTTCTAGGAATTTATCCATTTCATCCAGATTGTCAAATTTGTTAGCATATGGTTGTTTATAATGTTTTCTTATAATCCTTTGTATTTCTTTTGAAGTCAGTTGTCACTTCTCTTTTTGTTTCTTATTTTATTTATTTGGGACCTCTCTCATTTTTTCTCGATCAGTAGGGTTAAAGATTTGTCAATTGTTTATCTTTTCAAATAACCAGCTCTTAGTTTCATGGATCTTTTGTATTATTTTTTTAAGACTCCAGTTAGCTTATTTCTGCTCTGATCTTTATTATTTTCTTCTTTTTACTCACTTTGGGTTTTGTTTGTTGTTGTTGTTGTTTTCAAGTTCCTTTAAGTGTAAAGTTAGATTGTTTATTTGAGATTTTTCTTTTCTTGAGAAAGGCCTGTAATGCTATCAATTTCCCTCTTAGGACTGCTTTTGCTGTGTCCCCTAGGTTTTGGATTGTTGTGTTCCCATTTCCCTTTGTTTGAAGGTATCTTTTGATTTCTTTCTTGATCTCATTGTTGACCCATTAATTGTTTATAAAATGTTACTTAGCCTCCATTGTGTTTGTGTATTTTTCAGTTTTTTCTTGTGACTGATTTTTAGTTTTATACCATTATGGTCAGAGAAGATTCTTAATATGATTTCAATATTGTTAAATTTATTAAAGCTTGTTTTGTGTCCTTCATGTGGTCTAGCCTAGAAAAGTTTCCATGTGCACTTGAAAAGAATGTATATTCTGCTGCTTTGGGGTGAAATGCTCTGATAATATCAATTAATTCCATCTGATTTACTGTCTGAAAGGTCTACTCATTGATGTTTATGGGGTGTTAAAATCTCCTACCATGACTGTATTACTGTTGATCTCTCCCTTTATGTCCATCAAGATTTTCTTCATATATTTGTGCTCCTATATTGGGTACAGATATGTTTACAAGGGTTATATCCTCTTGTTGGACTGCTCCTTTTATCATCATATAGTGTCCTTCTTTGTCTTTTGTTATAACCTTTATTTTAAAGTCTATTTTGCGAGATGTAAGTATTGCTACCCCAGCTTTTTATTTCCATTTGCATGAAAAATATTTTTCCAACCATTTACTTTTAGTCAATGTGTATCTTTCCTTCTGGTGTGGTTCTCATGTAGACAGCATATAGATGAGTCTTGTTTACTTAACCATTCAGCTACCCTATGTCTTTTGATTAGAGCATTTAATCCATTTACATTAAAAGTGATTACTGATAGTTATGTGTTTATTGACATTTTATTCTTTATAACTATGTTCCTCCATTTTTTCCCCTTTTTCGTCCTTAAAGAAGACTTTTAAACATAACTAGTAATACTGGTTTGGTGGTAATAAATTCTTTTAGCTTTTTTTTATCTGGAAAATTCTTTATTTGTCCAATTTAAAATGAGAGCCTTATTGGGTAAAGCGGTCATGATTGTAAATTCTTGCTTTTCTCCACTTTGAATATATCATTCCAATCTCTTCTAGCTAGCAATGCTTGTGTTGAGAAATTAGCTGACAGTCTTATGGGAGTTCCTTTGCAGGTAACTAATTGTCTTTCATTGCTTTGTCTTGCTGCTTTTAAGATTCTCTCTTTGTCTTTAACTTCTGGCATTTTAATTATGATGTGTCTTGATTTAGGCCTCTTTGGGTTTATCTTTTTGGGGGACTCCCTGTGCTTCCTGGACTTGTATATTTTTTTCCTTCACCTGGTTAAGTAAGTTTTTAGTTTCCTTAAGAGATTTCCTTAAGAGATTCTTGATTCCTTGCTTTCTCTTTTCTCTTTTGCTTGCTAGAATGTGGATGTTGTTATACTTCATGTTGTCCCAAAGTTCCCTTAAAATATCTCTTCTTTTTATTTCTTTTTTCTTTTTGCTGCTATGATTGGATATTTTCTGGTACCTTGTCTACCAAATCACTGATTTGATCCTCTGTTTCATCCAACTACCATTTATTCCTTCTAGTGTATTCTTCATTTCAGATATTGTATTCTTCATTTCTGACTGTTTCTGACTATGGATTCTATGCTCTTATTTATGCTGGCTATCTCTTCATTGAAATTCTCACTAAGTTCCTTGAGCATCTTTATAACCATTTTTTGAACTCTATCTGGTAAGTTGCTTTCCTCCATTTCATTTAGCTCTTTTCCTAGAGATTTCTCCTGTTCTTTCATTTGGGGAATATTTCTTTGTTTCTCTACTTTGCTACCTCTATTTGTTTGTTTCTCTGTGTTAGGTATATCTGCTATGACTTCCAGTCTTGGTATTATGGCCTTAGGTAGTAGGTGTTCTGTGGAACCCAGTGGTGAGTCTCCTTAATCACCTGAGCTGGGAGCTCCAGGAGTGTCTCTTGTGTGGGTTATGTGGCCCTCCTGTTATAATTGAGTCTTGATTTCTATTATTCTGTTCATGCATGTGTTTGACCCTCAGGTTGGCTTATTGTGAGAATCAATCTCAACCACATTATACAAGCTGCTGTATAGGTGCCAACCACATCAAGCAGATTTTGCCTCAGCAGGTTCTGGCACCTGCTGAGATCTCCCTTTGTATATGCCACTTGTGATGTTCATTGGACACTGCTCTGATGTCTGGAGCTGATCACATGATTTTTTTTTTTTCTGGAGACTCTTGGAAGTGACTCTGGCGGGGGCTAGTATCAGACACTGGCTGTGACTGGCTCTGGACTACCTGTTTGGAACCCAAAGCAGTTCACAATTTATGTTTGCCTCTACTGGGCCTGGTTGTGTGTTGGAAGGAGCAAGCTGTACACCAAGGCCAGCTGTTATCAGCACTGGGCCTGGGGGAAGGTCAGCAAAAGTCCCAAGGCATCAAAGGGATCCTTTAAAAAAAAAAACTTTGGAAAACCCGTTTTAGATTCCTAAAATGATGACACTAAGGCCAGGCAAAGACTTTCAAACATTTTTTGCCCCCAAGACAGGCTCAAGTGTATGATTTGGAGGAAGGATACGGGAATAAAACAAAGTCATAGCATGGAATAAAGGCAGCATCAGAAATGTCAGCATTCTGTTTCTTGAGTACTAGTCCTTGATTTAAACAATGAACCACTCCTCAGGAAGAAAACTCACAGGAAAGGGTAGTCTGTGTCCCTTGTACCCAATCCAATGCTTTGTGAAGAAAATGAACAATGGAGACTAAGAAATGCAAACCTGAAATGATTTTCCTACAGGGTAAGTTAAGTGGTTGGAGAGAAAGCTGCAGATGGGATACTCTTTCCTTGCCTGGGCTGAGGACCTACAAGATGCTTCAATAGGAGATGCAAATATGAATATGAAATAATTATGGAAATAATTTGAATGTGATATACCCTCTGATTAAATGTGAACAACTATTTTTACTTATTTCAAAATATTGTGCAGACCAAGCTCCTCAGTCAAAATTTATGTCATTTGTATTATTACACCTTTCTTTGCTCCCAATCTTGCTTTACAGGTCTGCTCAAGCCTGACTTCTTAGGTTCTGACTCCTGGTCTAAATGCCATGAATGCCCTTGACTTTATGAAAAATATCTCTAAAAGCAAGGGCTAGGATAAGTTAGCAGGTTTTCTAGCTCTTGATTCACATATTGCACAAATCTCCGATCTCAGTACCAGATCTCCAGGCCAGACCCCATAAAGGGCCAGTGGACAAGGCTCCATCCCAACGAAGAGTGACAGCTCCCAAAATATCCTGGGCCCTTGACAAATGTGTACGAACAGAATGCATGATCTTGCTGGCAGAAGAGTAAGATGAAGGAGAACTCAGAGGACCAAAAAAAATTGGAGGCTGTCAGGACTAAGGAAAACTTAGACAACATGGAACCTTTGCCAAAATCGACGCTAAGAGGGAATGCTGAGATCCCATGCCAGGGGTCTTGGTTGGCATCAGAAGGCTTCAGAAGGAGCCAGTGGTTTAAATTCTTCCCTAATTCTGGATCAGAAATACTTAATTCTAGGAAAGAAGTACGGCATGGAGAAGAAGGGGCTCTCAGAGCAGGAGTAACTCTTAAGTTCTTATCTATGGGCACAACTGCCAAGTTTGGGCACATTGACAATAGATCGTTGTTCTTACATTTGCTAACACAGCTTTGAGGCCTCATACCCAGCACAGGGCTTTCAGCCAGGTCACAGCTTGGAAGATACAAAATAATAGTAACGGAGATTGATTGCACTGGAATATGTCAGTGAGTAGGACACCCATAAGGATTATGCTTAGGGGAGATGAGCTGTGAAAAATAGAATATTAAAACTAGCAGTTGTCAGAATTCTTTTCCACAAACCCCACACACTCCTGTTTAGTTTTATAATAAATATCCATTACCCAGTAGGAGAGGAGAGAGTCAGCATTCATCACCAGACATCTGGTTTTGCAAACAGCTTTGCTGTGGAGAACACAGCCTGTGAAGCTGAAGCTGTGCAGCCTCCATCTCTGGTGGTCTCAGGCAGTCTTGCATTCAGAGAAAGGAATCACTTTGTTATTTTATTTTATAGTTATACTTACAGTATTTTATTCAACTTCTTGGCTGCATAATTTCAGGACTTCCCTCTTTGGGAAGATCATATATTGGATCATATAACCAATGATCCCAGTGAAATGTAAAATGTACCTAAAATTAGCAAAGGCTACCTTGGCTGGTGGGGCTCAGTGGATTGAGCACTGGCCTGCAAACTGGAAGGTCACAAGTTCAGTTCCTGGACAGGGCACATGCCTGGGTTTGTGGGCCAGGAACCCAGCTGGGGGTGTGTGAGAGGCAACCGATCTATGTTTCTCTTGCACATTCTTCTCTCTCTCTCTTTCTCTTTCCCTTCCCTTCTCTCTAAAAATAAATAAATAAAATCTTTAATAAAATAAAATTAGCAAAGGCCAAGTCTCATCCCATCCCTCAAATTTCATCTGGGCTTGGAGAAGTGGTAGAACATTGTACAAAGTACAATGCAGAGAAGCAAAGACACCTGGGTGCACTCCCAGCTCTGTGCCTACAGAGTCATTCATTTATGACCTGAGGTAAGCCACTGCAATTGTCTTCTACTGGAATTTTCTTTGAATGAAGGGGTAGAATTAGATCAATCTCCAAGGTCCCTGCTAAGCTCTAAAAGTCTGGCGCTGGACTCCGGCTGACATCTGAGACACAGACTCATGGGCCTCATCTTTAGGGTTTTTATTCCTGTGATGATACATGAATCATTAAAGGGTAAAGTGTTGGAAAGACATGGGCTTCAGAGGATAAAGTTAACAGAGATCTTTGTGTCATTTCTGCTTAACGTTCCTGAGGAATTTCTCATGTCTCTGGGCAAAATATAAAGGTTTTGAAAATATCTTCAAAAATAGTGTGAAACCTACCTTTCCTCTATGCCTGGAGGTCCCTCTGGGTAAGAAAACATTGAGAGATGTGGGAATGCAGCCACGCACTGTTAGGAAGGAGGATCCAAGAACTTTGCTGACTGCCTGCTGAGGTACACTGTGTGTGTGAGCCATCTGCAGACACTTGGCATAAGTTGTGATCTTTCAATGAGCAAAAGCTGCACACACACAAAAACATACTCACTACCTATTTGCTGACCCATTGCAGACCATCAGGTCTCTTCTCACCTGTCATTCTTCCAAAACATAAAGTAAACCAAGGCAGCCATTAAGCTTCCATTTAAACTTCTGAGGTAGTATTTTCAAGCTCCTTGGAAGCTGGATTGACAACCATAGCCAGGCTATGACATCCGTTTTTTAATGTTTTTATTGCTGTTTTAATTATCTGAGTGACAATTTATCCCACATTTAGTGCTTAAAACAACAATTTATTATATATCATGATTCTGTGGTTGATGGCAAGGTTTCTCTGTTCACCATAAAGCTTCACTTAGCTGGAGGGTTGGCTGGCCTCGAAGGTCTCTGGTGCCTTTACTGATGTCTGGTAGTGGTCCTGGCTGTTGGCTGGGGAACCTTGGTTTTTCTTTGTGAGGCCTCTTCTCAAGAAAACTGGACCAGCTTCCTTACACAGTAGTTCCAAGGCAGCACTTTAAGTAAAAAAGTGGAGGCTGCAAGGTTTGTTATGGATGGCCTAACCTCAAAAGTTGAACATTATTTCTGCTACATACATTGGTCAGATCAGATTTAGAAGGTGGGAAAATAGACTTTATCTATTGATGGGAGGCACAGCAAAAAGGCATGTACATGGGAATTGGGGGGCTGGCTGGTTGCAGCCCTCTTCACCTCTATCTACCACAAAAAGCTTTTAAAATAGTAGGAAAGTAGGACATTATAATCATAGAAAAAGCAGACCTTATCAGTAATTATGAACAAGGAAATAAAAATCCCCCTTCATCCCACTATCCCAGAATGACTCTTAACATAATCAGTGTACACATCCCCAGCGTTTTTCTGTACATCTTTATATCAGGTCTAAAAATACATACTGTTTTGTGCCCTAATGTTTAAAACCTGAAAGTATGTCCTAACCATTTTTTCACGATGTACCTTATAGCCCATGTATTAAATGTGCCATAATTTATTTAAACACTTTAACCATTTTACTACTATAAATAATAATGTAATAAACATTTTCATATAAATTTCTGTGCCTATCTCTCATTATTTCTTTAAGATTAAGTCCATAAAGTGGAATTGCTGAGTCAAAAGAAATTTGTATTCTAAAACTTTGAGATATTTTGCCAAAGACCTCCTGTAAAAAATTTTTAAATAATTTTATGTTCCCAGCAAAAGAATATAAGAAATCCTTGTTTTCCCCTTTTTCTTAACCCTGATGAATCTGAGAGGTGAAAACTGGCATTTATAGCTATTTGAATTATATTATTATCAATTAATAGTGTTTAACATTTTCTCTACTTTCATCAGCCATTTGTATTCTCTCACTAATACAGTCTACTGCCTGTCTCTCTTAAATATCAAGGACAGAAAATGGAGAAGGAGTCTTAATGGAAAGCCCTTTCTTTAATTGTCATTATGTTAGTCTCTTTTTCCAATAGATAAGTAGTTAACTATAAACGTAAGTGCTTAAAATTGGTAACAAGAATTATAGCTCACTAGTCAAAGAGACCAGGTTTGGTGAGGCAGAGGAAAAGAAAGGAAGGAAGGAAAAGAGGGAGTGAGGGAAGGAAGAAAGAGTCATATGGCAGCAAAGGGAAAGGAAAAAAGTTATGGGCTTGAGGAAAGGCAGAGAGAAAAAGAAAGCTAGAAATAAGTTTATAATCAGAAATAGATAATGGAGGTTTAAAAAGTTAAAGCTGGCTGGATGTCTATGTTGAGTTAGATGAGGAAACATGGGGTCTGAGAACCAGGGAGACTAGGCAACTCATTACTGCATCTGGAGCATTCCAGGGTTGACCCTGTTCAACCTTAATTCAGTGATTGTCTTTTAAAAAATGACAAAAGGTCCAGAATCCCCATGGTATATTTCAACAGCATGAGAAACTCTAGCTTGGCCCTCAGGTTGAGGCAGGCTAGAACATGATAAAAAGGTAAAATAAATTACTGGGCCAACATTCATCCATTCTTTATTCACCAGCTAGCCAACAACTGTTGACACCCACAACATCCCAAACACTGGGTGCTGGAGGTGTAAAAAAGAGTAACAAATGAATCTTGCTCCAAAGCAACTTAAAATCTCATAAGGCATCAGACATTTTGGAAAAGAAACAACCAGGCAGAATCTGCTCACATCTAGTTATGCAGACTATGAATCTATGATGTGTCCACAGTGAGGCTTTGCACTTCAAGGTGTTTGTGGCATTAAGCTCATCTTACTACTAAGAATAAACAAGTCAGAAACATGCCTTTCCCCCCAAAAAAAGCATAATTTAAACTAGACACCCCAATACAGAATCTTCTAAGTTGTTTGTTCTCAAATCACAACCAATACCAAAGAGGACTCCTGGCTCAGCCACAGTCTTTTCCAGAACAAGTCTTCACTGTGAGCCTGTAATTCCTGCTGTGGAGCAGGTCACCCAATCCAGACTCCCTCTTCCTCCATAGTGGGTCCTCATTTGGGATCGTTGTGTCCTTTCATGTTCACAGAATTCAATCAGGACCATCTCAATCCTCTAACTTTGAGTCTACAGGATCATCTCAGTCCTAAAAGTCTGATTTAAACATAAGAGCCTAAAGAGTTTGAACTTCAAAGTCAATGTAGTAGAGTCTCTACCCCTGTCCTCTCAGAAACCTCTTTGGCCCCTTTATAAATCTGCCTCCCTTCTCCCAGGGATGAGTTATGTATTGCAGGAATCTCAAGAGTAGAGTGAATCAAAAAATAGCCAGGTGTTCCCCCATCATGTTCCATTTCTGGGTACATAAAGGTGATTTACAGTTACATTTAATTCAGTGATTATGATGAAAATTATACAGAACCTGTTACAAGAAATGCCATCAACATGGACACTTATTACAGCTGGCAAAAACATAGACAGCAAAACCCAAAAACTTGATTCAGCTCTGTAAAGCCATATGTGTTAATCATGTATATCAGCTGTTTACCACAGATCACCAATTACCAGATAGTGCAACAAAAATTATAGCATTAAAATGTATGCAAACAAACTTTGTTGTAGGTTTTGTCTTCCTATATATACATACAGAGATAGAGAGATGAGTACATGGGTATGCTTCTGGCCTCCCAGCTTGTCCCTCATCAGTTCAGCTCTCTTCTTATACCTTTGAAGAAATAAAAGGTACATGGTTTCTAAGCTGCTTGAGATACTGTAGAGAGATCAGCCTACCTTCCATTTAATCACAGATATTGGGCAGTTATTTCAAAAAAAAAAAAAAAGCATTGATTGGAGAGCCAAGTGGCTGGGCATCCACTCCCAGGAATATGCCAGGAGCAATATTATCAAAAGACTTCAATAGCCCACTACCTTTTATCACCTCCTCTTGGGCATGGGGCTGTGTCCTCTTTTGCAGTGGTTCCTGTCAATCTTCCCCTGGACCCATCCCCTTTCTGTATCAGAACCCTGGAATCCTTCATTGCTTTTCCTTAACCGGCGCACAGAGACAGAGACACAGAAAAAAACAGGTGGAGAAAAGAGCATTGAGCTACAATGGCTGTCATGGCAGGTGAGCCCAGGGTGAATCTGCTGTTGCGGGCTTGACCTATGTCACCTTAAACCACTCCACTGAAATGCTGTATACTGCCAGGAAAATCCAATGCCTGTGGCTCCTCTAGCCTCTACCATCCTCATCAATTCTTTGCACTTCCTCTTCTCTATTATCTCCTTTTCCAGACCTTTTGCTTTCATTATCCCCTTCCCAGTGTTATACCTTGTAAGTATTCTTCACGCATTATCTCTGTCTCTTGCCTCTGCCTTTCTTCACACTCAATAGCTGAATCTATCATCCAAATGTTATCATAACTAACTTTACAATAAATAATGCCAAGAACATATTGTTGTCTTTATTTGATATTTCCAGCATCCAAAGGGACAACAGCTTTGGACAAATCTACTCACTCAGCCACTCAGGAACACTCCTTTGGCTACTGGAATGCAAATTTTGTGTTTTTAAAGGTTTTCTTTCTTTTATTTTTAGAGAGATGGGGATGGGAGAAAGGGAAGGAGAGAAACATCGGTGTGAGACAGAAACATGGATCGGCTGCCTCTCATATGTACCACAACTGGGTATCAAATCTGCAGCCTAGGTATGTGTCCTGATCAGGAATCAGACCAGCCACTTTTTGCCTTGTGGGACAACCAACTGAGCCAGGGCAGTCGGGGCTGCAAATATTCTTGTTACAGCTGACTTGTGTCTGATTGGAACCTTGATGAGTAAGGGGACTGTATGGTTTCACAGCTAATTGAAAGCATCAACTAATCAAGTTTTAAAGAATAATTTTTTCCCTGCTTCATGATACAGTACTTGACAGTCTTAATCAACTACCTATATAACCTTTGAGCATATACCAAGATAATTTTTAAGGGACATTTTGCTCTATCTCCAAGCAAACCCATGATTAATTTCCATCCAGGGCAGATCAGCTTCTCAATTTTTATCTGCATCTCACTTTTTACATCTAATATCAACTTGAATGATTTCTCATATACTATATAAAGTATATAAATCCACAAGATGAAACAGCAGTACTTCAAAGTTTCATCAGAGAGCTCACCAACTTTAGCCAAAAACAGAGATGGAAACTCATGTTTGAAACACCTGCAAGCTTCCTGTGGCTCTTGGTTTTCTTGGTCTCTTATCATGTCTTCAGATGCATCATGAGTTTTAAAAACTTAAGCATACATTCTAATGAAATTTATAAACTATAAATGTGTGCTAATTAACTTGTTTACTCTAGAGCATATATAAAAATATTAAAGAATATTTTGTTACTTAGTTCTTATTAAATAATAATCTGTTCAGTTCTGTTATTAGAGAATAATCTTTTATTTAGTTCTTATTACCCAATTGGTCACTTTTTGCACCACAGGGGTTCTACATTCCACATTGGAGGCCCCAGCTCCCATGTACAAAGGAAGTCAGAGGAAAGCAGGACTGGCCTTACCCGTACCTGTAACACGTGATGCTGTCAGCCCCAGCCTCATCTATCATGCCTTTACTTTTCAATTGTCCAGTTACTTTTACCTGGATTTTTGGTGTTCCTGTTTGGTGCCTCTGCTCTATGCTACCAGCTTTTCACATTTTTCTATATAAAATAAAATACAAAGTAATCAGTGGAGAATTGCCTGGGAAGAGGAGATGAGAAAGATAAAAAAATATACCTCCACACTTGGGCCATTAGGAAAGAAGTGTACTCTTAGGAAGAGAGTAGCTCTAGGGAGAAGAATGTTCAAAGACTTCACTTAATTTATTTATACATGTTGAAGGAACAAATGCCTTTTTCCACCCTCTCTGGGTGAAACTTTCTAATCATTGTCCAGGAATGTTGAGGTGGAAGCTCTACCATGCGGTGGCTGATCGCAGGCCACATCCTCGTACCATAAGCAGTGACTACCAAGGGTGGGGCTGCAGGCACAAAGCACAGTGCATTGTCTATAGAGAATTTAAAAGCAACAATAAATCTGCATAACAGTCAACTTGACTTTTATTATTACCATACACTGGCAATTGTAAATAATATCGATGGCAAAATACTCCTCCCCCAAAACACTGATCTAAATAATTGCTGTGATTACTCTTGAGTTTTGATAATGACATGTAAACTTCAAATTAGCATTTTTACTACTTATCTTTTAATAAGCATTGTATTCTCCATGGAATTTAGTTCACAGAACTTCCACTTATGTAGTGGGGCCCCCACACACTCAGCCTTAGCTATATGCCTTCATTTTTTTCTTTAAATAGCAACTCCCCAGTACATTTTACTTTTTTGAAGTACATTTTACTTATTATGCTATTACAGTTTTTCCAATTTTTTCCTCTTATCCTTCCTCTGCACCCCCCAACCCTCCAGCATTCTCCCCCTCCTTAGTTCATGTCCATTGGTTGTACATATAAATTCTTTGAGTTCTCTGTTTCCTATACCATTTTTAATTTCTCCCCATCTATTTTATGCCTACTAGTTATGCTTCTTCTTCCCTGTACCTTTCCCCCCTATTCCTCCCTTTTCCCTCCCCAATGAACTACCTCCAGGTGATCTCCATTTCTCTGATTCCATTCCTATTCTAGCTGTTTACTTAGTTTTTGTCTTCATTTTTTTTCTTTTCTTTTAGGTTCATTTGTTGATAGTTGTGAGTTCATTGTCATTTTACTGTTCATATTTTTGATCTTCTTTTTCTTAGATAAGTCCCTTTAACGTTTCATATAATAATGGCTTAGTGATGATGAACTCCTTTAACTTGACCTTATCTGGGAAGCTCTTTAGCTGCTCTTCCACTTCAAATGAAAGCTTTGCTGGATAGAGTCATCTTGGATGGAGATCCTTGCCTTTCATGACTTGGAATACTTCTTTCCAGTCCTTTCTTGCCTGTAAGGTTTCTTTTGAGAAATCAGCTGATAGCCTTATGGGCATTCCTTTGTAGGTAACTCCTTTCCTCTGGCTTCTTTTAGCATTCTCTCTTTATATTTAATCTTGGGAAACTTAATGATGGTGTGCCTTGGTGTGTTCCTCTTTGGGTCCAACTTCTTTGGGACTCTCTGGGCTTCCTGGACTTCCTGGAAGTCTATTTCCTTCACCAGATTGGGGAAGTTTTCCTTCATTATTTGTTCAAATTAAGTTTTCGATTTCTTGCTGTTGCTCTTCTCCTTCTGGAACCCCTATAATTTGGATATCGGAATGTTTCAGGTTGTCCCAGAGGTTCCTAAGCTTCTCTTCACTTTTTTGAATTCTTGTTTCTTCATTCTGTTCTGGTTGGATGTTAATTTCTTCCTTTTGTTCCAAATTGTTGCTTTGAGTCCTGGTTTCCTTCCTGTCACTATTGGTCCCTTGAATATTTTGCTTTGCTTCACTTTGGGTACCCTTCATTTGTTTTTTCATTTTTCAACCAAGCTCAATCAGTTCTGTGAGCATCTTGATGACCAGGGCTTTTTTCATCAGATAGGTTGGCTATCTCCTCCTCACTTACCTCTCTTTCTGGAGATTTGCTCTGTTCTTTCATTTGGGCCATATTTCTTTGTCTCGGTGCACCTGTTAAGTTGTAAGTGGGTGGTGCCTTAGATATTCACCAGGGCGGGACAACCCTCTTTGCTGTGCTGCAGTGCTGTCTGTGAGGGAGGGGCCAGAGAGGAAACAGTGCAGCTTGCTAGCTGGTCTCTAGCCCACTTTCCAATAAACTCTCACGTGAGACTGGGAGTTTCTCCTACTGCAGCAGCAACTCCTGCTGTCTTACTGGTCTGGTTGGTCTGGTTGACTGTTTCTTTAATTCCGTGGTTGTCAGATTTGATTTTCGGGCACTTCTGGTTGTTTATTGATTTTAGATTGGTTGTTATACTCCTTTTGGTTGTGTGAGGAAGTGAAGGGTTTCCACCTATGCCTCCATCTTGGCTGGAACTCTCTATGCCTTCATATTTAAAGTAAGTTATTTCTTAACAGTCCAGAAATATTCAAGTTGGCATTTGTATAACCAATACCTATACCACTACATATTTCTGCAGATAAATAGTAGATTTTGAAAAAGCAGTGACAACCCAGTGATTGTAAAGACAAATTAACAGAGCTTGAATTATATCATTTGGGTCTTTCTGTATGATTATGAAGAGTTTGTGTTCAAAATATAAATTCAAAGAGCTTGTAAAACTAAGACGTATAATATTTTTGTTCAGTAAGTGTAAATTTTAGTTCACACAAAAATATACTAAATGTTAAGCAATATTTAAAATTCACATTCATTCTTTTAATAGCTTTTTGTTTGTTTAAAACCAGATAGTAAATAAAATAATGATTATTAATGATAATTGCATAATAATTACTGGAAATAGTTTTGTTATATAAAAGACACAGGTGTTAAAAGTAATCCCTTCTGGCTGGTGTCCCACAGTTGGTTGGAGCATCATCCTGTAAATCTAAAGGTTGCATGTTGGATTCCCAGTCAGAGCATATGGCTGGGTTTCCGGTTCAGTCTCTGGGGATTTGTGTGAGAGGCAACTGATCATTGTTTCTCTCTCACATCGATGTTTCTTTCCTTATCTCTCTCCCTCCCTCTCCACCTCTTTCAAATCAATAAGCATGTCCTTGGGTGAAGATGAAAAAAAACATGATCCCTTCTGTGTATCACATACACTAGGCATTCCACTGACCACAAGTGTTATCCAGAGGTGATGGTCACTATCCCTGCTGTCCAAGCTCAGTTTAAGAGCACTCTTGTGTGACCCTGTTCTCTTTTCTTTCCCTGCCACTCTCAACAAACTCATTATTCAATGCAACTCAATTCACATTTGTAAATCAATGTCTTTCTAGTCATCCACTTTCCAATCTATCATTTTCTTTGTCTGAGCCCTATATTTAAAAAAAATTTCTCTCCTTTTAAATTTTAATTTTATTAATTGGTGTGTGTGTGAGAGAGAGAGAGAGAAACATTGATGTGAGAGAGAAACATTGGATCACGGTCCTCTTGTACGCGTCCCAACCAGGGATCCAACTGGCAACCTACGTACGTTCTTTGACCAGGAATCAAACCCACAAACTTTTGGTGTAGGGACAATGCTCCAACAAACTGACCCACCTGGCCACAGCTGGATTTCTCTCGCTCTCTTTTTTTTATTTTGTATGCTATTATATCCACCTGTGTGTACAGATTACTCAAATTTATATCTTTGATTCTCACTTTTCCCCTGAACCTTGAACTTGTATACCCAACTCCATATGCTACATCTCTATGTGGATGTCTAATAGGCCTATTAGGTTGATCATCATCAAACAAGATATAATGTTCTTGTGATATCTACTCTTTCCTCAGGAGCCCCCATTTCAGTAAATGGCATCAGTCTCCAGCAAGTTGTTCAGAACATAGCCTTCATCTTTCTCTACTCTCTTTCCCCTGCACCCCACAGCCAGTCCATCAGTAAACCCTAATGAGGCTCAACCTTCTATATCTAACTGAAATGCATCCAATTCTCAGTCCTTCCCTGACTACCATCTGAGACCCAGAAATCTGCAAAAACTAACTGCCTAGTTTCCTGGCTTACCTGCTTTCCCTCTGGTCTTTTTTCCACAATAGAGGCCTTAGTGAGCTCTATAAAGTGTGAATCATCCTGTGTCAGTCTCATGAGCAAAACACTCCAGTAATTACCTTTCAAGTTTACAATAAAGTACAAAGCCCTTATGTCGGTTTAACAAGCCCTATGCAACCTGGTCGTAAAAATTACAATGTGGTTGTAATTTTTATTTTTTACCTTTTTTCTAACTTCTCTTTTCCTTATTGACTCCCCTCACTCTGGTCACATTGCTTTTGTAGCTGTTCCTTCATGCCAACCACGTCCTTGCCTTAGGTTCTTTACATGTGCTTGCACCTTAGTCTGGGACATTTGCTCCAACTCTTCCTCTGTCTGCCTGTGCACCTCTCCAGGTCATTGCTCGCAGGTTACCTTTTCTGAGATGCCATCCCTGAACACAAAGCATTGTGTACAACAGTACACACTTGCCTTGATTTATTTTTCTTTGGGGAATTTTTTAAAATTGACACATTACATATTTATCTCCCACATTACAATGTAGTCTCAAGAGGGCAAGGACTTTGCCTATGTTGCCCATTGCTGAGTCACCAGAGCTAGAAGTGGTACAGAGAGGTTGTATAATTAGTCATTAAATTAACCATAAATTAATTTATCCAATGTCTATACCCAATCCAAGTCTGTGCTCCTTCTTGCTCTCTTCAATCAGTCCTTTCCTCACCTTGTGTCTGGCAATTAAGAAAGTATCCTGGCTTTTTTGATGCCATCACTGAGGCCCACTCTCAAGTTTCCCAAAAGAGATTTACAGAAGAAATAACTTCTTGTGCCTCAGAGGGCATCTCTAGGGAAGGGGCGAGGGCAAAACTGGCACAGCAGAGAAAGAGCCAGACACTCCACCTCTGGCTGCCTCCCATATGTGGCCTCTGAGTCCTCATCTTGCTCTTGAATCATGAGATTCCATCCTTTATTCACTATTCCAAAACCTAAAAGTCTCTGGAAGCCTAAAACATTTTCCCTAAGTTTGAAGCTAACTCATTTGGCAACAAAACCTGACATGGCCTGGCGTTAGGCTATTTATGGTCTATATCACATGTTTTGTGAATATTCATACATTTTTGCAGGAGATTTTTTAATATGTTTGATTATAGGAGGCTTCCTCAACCTTCTTAGTATTATAACATAATATACATAATTCGTACTTTTTTACTTACTAAAACTTGAAAAACTCTGAGTTCTTAAACACATCTGGGTCCAGTGGCCTTAAATAGGGATTATGGAGTCCCTACTTCATTTCTCAGCCATACATGTTGGAAAAGGAAGTCATGTGACCCAGAACTGAACAATGAAATATAGGAAAAAATCTGCGTGAGCTTCGAGAGGAAAATCATGCTTCCAAAATGAAAGGGCAAAGCCTCAGAAAATGGCTATGTGCCAGTCCTCCCTTCCTGCTCAGGGTCTCTGCTGACAATGTGATGACTATCCCCTTGTGAGCAGGATGAGACAAGATCAAGGACAGAAAGAAAATAAACTGAGGATGGTAGAGAAAAGGGGGAAAGATCAGCTTGGTGATGACCCTGGTGAGTCTCCAAAAGAACCTTGGAATCAAACACCATGCTTTTGGTCAAGGAAATAGTACACTTCCTTGTTTGTAAATCAGTGGTCATCAGATTTTCTGTTACTTTCCCACAGGTGGGATTAGCCAGGGACAATGAAATGGTGTTTTAAGAGGTCAGCAGACCATGAGGTAACCTTTTACTGATAAAGAATCAAAGAAGAGGCCTATAATATGGGGCAGTCAACAGAAAGTCCAGGTGCTGGCCTCATCGGGTTGCCAAGAAGAAAACAGGGAGGAAGAGAAAGCAAGGGAATTCCCCTTGGCACTACAGAAGAAGAACAAGGCAGACAAAGTTTATCACTGTTGTGTGGCGCACGTCAGCTGGCACAGTTCTCTGAAAATACTAGGCAGTATGTTTGTATGTGTCTCCATGCTTGTGTCTTAAGGGGTGCCCAAGTCAACACCACGAGCTATAAGACATCCTTGCCTGAAGAATCTTTGAGGAACTTTTCTGAATTTCTTGGTGAGTGAGTCCTCTTTGCTGCCACCTTCTCTGCTTCTCCAGACTTCTTAGAGAGATCCAAACTCCATACAGACTCTGCCGTTTCTCCATGTGTGCTACCTTGAGACTCTCCACATTTTCTTTTCCCTCTTTTCCCAACCACACTGGAGCCCAGAGACCACAGCTTCTTTCCAATCTCTTCTCCCAGCCCCAGGACACTGCCTTTCTCAGGATGAAGCCTACTTGCTTCCTTCTCATCACCATCCTCCTTCTCCAGCTGAGTGCAAGGAGCACTCAACAGTCCTTAGACTCCATTGTGGATGAAAAGATAAATGAAGCTATCCGAGATCTGGGTAACTGACAGCAGTTGGGTGAAGCAGAAGGGTAACCCCTGATCATGCCTCCTGCTCCTAAATGCTAGCTTCCCCTCTGTCCCATCCCTAGATCCCAACCTCTAATCAGTCCACTCAAGCCTAAGATTCCTGCCCATGGTTTTCCCCACTCTCCTGTCTCTTTTTGGACTCTTGGCTGAAAGTTCAAGTGTCCTCAATGATAATGATATTGATGATGTTGAGGTGGAGGAGGAGGAGAAGGATAGCAATAATTTATGAACACTCATTATAAACGAAGTATGATGAAAAACTTTATAAAGATTATTTCACTTAATGTTCACTTTATGAGGTAAGTACAACTATTACTTTCATTTTAAAAATGAGGCAACTAAACACTAACCCTAGGTAGTAGCCTGATTATGGACACAGGGACACCTCTAAGGAAGAAGGGGATTTAGAAGGGCATGATGGGAAACAGAGATCATGGGCAATACTGTTTCTTCTCTCCTACTCAGAGTTCAATCCTCCCCAACTAAGTATCTCATGTACCAGTATCACCAGCTCTGGCCGACAGGCCTCCTGCCCTATAGGTGAGTAATGCCATGAGGCGGGACAGTGGGTAAGATGCCCTATGCCCTCCCCTGTGTATCCCCAGCACCATCTGCCCACATTTGTGTTTACCTGGTGCTGAGTATTGACTCCTGGCTCCCAGGGATGGCTCACCCATTCTCATTTCCCTTAAAGAAGCTACCGAGGGATCTTGGGTTTCTGCCTCTTCCCTTCCCACATTCCTTTAATGACCTAGTATATAAGCCTTCCTCTCAAATGTCCTGCTATAGCCCTATTGCCTACCAAGTCCCTTGTCATTTATCTCCATTTCTCAACATATTGCCCTGTTTTGATGAGTAGAGGCAGCATCACAAGTTGAATTTACCATGAATCTGAAGGAACAGAAACACCTAGGCCCTTCACTCTCACAGATCTCCTCCATGGTCATATGCTTAAATTTGTTTCAGTATTTTTTTCTTAAAGAGGACTCTCACAACTGAATTAACTTTAGGCCCTACACAACCTCTGGGCCATGCAGGGATGAAAGATGGTTAGGGGTGGATCTACCTCCTCTCAAAACCTCAGGGCTCTGACATCCATGTCTTATGTGCCCATGCAGGGAAAGTTGTCACCAGCTGTGCTTGTAGTGATGCCTGTGGTTCCTGGGATATCCGAGGGGCAACCACGTGCCAATGCCTTTGCAATATTGTATACTGGACCACTGCCCGCTGCTGCCACCTGACCCAAGGATGAGGATGAGACCCCAAAAGTGTGGCCATGACTGGAACGAAACCATGACCCCAAACTGGAGACCTCACTAAAACTGCCCCTTCATTTGCTACAACCCAGCTTCTTGGATAATAAAGGCAACTTTTGCATCTCTCTGTGTACATATTTTTGATGTTACCACTTCTGCCGTAGGACTCCTCTAGCCAGAAAACGTTTCTAGCATTCCAATAACTCCCTCTTAGCAAGGATTAGGAAAAATATGAGGAAAATGGGGAAAACTGAAATGGGCACTACAGTTCTTTTACTATTTAGAAAAAGGATACTGACTTTGTGCCAGGCACTTCACTTGGCAGTAGAGATACAAAGAAAGAAAATAACACACGTGTCCTTGTGGACCACACCAACTAGCAGAGTGGGATGCAAACTAGGTGCAGGCAGAATTTTCCAAGGGGGAGGTGGACAAAGGCAGTTTTAAAATAATCAATTTCTAGATTTTTGATTTGTATATGTACTGTTTTCTATGTATTATCACTTTGATCAAGATGATAAATTTGCCATTATGCTTCTCTCCCATAACAAGAAAAACAAGTCCTTACTTGTCATTGAACCCTCCCATGGTTCATTGCTCTGGGGTATAAAAATCAACAGAATGTCAAAAAAATGATTCAAAAAATCGCTGCCAGTGTTGAGTGATTCAGTGACTGGATAACAAGTCTTTTACAAGTAGGGAAGCTTCCAGTTTTTGACTTAACACTGAAAAAGGACATAATCCAGCCACTAATGGGTAGACCATCAAAAATAATTTTTAATAATAAGTTATAGTGTGATTTTTAACTAACAATCCATAAGGAATTCAAACAAGTTGAAGGACATTACTATAACAAAATTTCCCCTTCCTACTCACTTGTGAAGTGGTCTCAAAGCTTATAACTATGAAAAGAAAAAGCAGGAATATAATTGGTTCTAAACTTTATCTCTCTCTAGGATTGTTTATTCATGTGTATATAAAATACTTGGGAAAGCAGCTTTGTCTCTCTCATTTAAGAAATACATTTATAAAAGATGCCATTTTTGTTTATTTAATACTTATCACAACTTGTTATGTTTTGTCTGTGTTCTATTAATCATTGTAATAATTAATATATACTCCTATTTATGGCAGGTAGAGTGAGTTTAAAAAAAATGAACCAAGTCATGTCACTTTCCCATCCAAAGTACACTTCTAAAGCCTTCTCATTACACATAAAATAAAGCCCCAAGTGTTTATCATGGCCAAGAAAACCATGCATCTAGCCAGTGGTTATATCTCTGACCTCATTTCTGATCCTTGATCACTTTGCTCTGGCCACACCTGCATTCTTGGTATTCTTATGAGTTATAACCACCCTCCTATCTCGGGGCCTTTCCACTCTGCATCCCCCAAATGGTTACATGGTTTTCCACACACAAGGTCAGCTCTCCATATTTTCCAGAGAAGCCTTCCCATCGTGCTTTATCTCTTGCCCTCCCCCTTTTAAAAATGTTTCTTAGTCCTGATATAATAATATATATTTATCTGTCAATGTTTATCTCCCCCCTTGGGACATGTGATCCATGAAAGATGAAATCTTAATTTGCATGTCATTGAATCCCCAGTGCCTGCCCATGGAGGAGCTATAATGAATGATGAATTAGTTACTACCAAGTCCAACTCTGAGTCCTAGTCTACTTTCTCTCTTGATTTCTACTCTTTTTACTTTACCTCAACCTTGATCAGTGAAGGACAGACATTGTTTTAATGGATCCCTTGGTTCTATTCTCAAGGCGCTTGCAGAAGAAATAACTACACATAAGAGGGAATCTCTTTGAAAGAAAAAGTCAAAGAGAGATGATGGAGGCTAGAGAGGTTGCCAACAGTAGAAACAGAAATCAGATTTTGTAGCTCTGGCTACAAAAGTGGGCTAGTTTATTGCCTACTTGGTGACCAGTTTTCCCTTTCTGTGTTAAAAGCATCCTTATTTTATTCAGGGTGGTCATGTTCCCAGTCCTGAATGATAAATTACTGTTGAAGCCAACAACCGAGCTCCCAGACAACTTTGTATGGAGTGGAGTTGTGGCATGTGACCAAAATCAGGCTAAGAAGACAGGAAAGAGTTCTGTTTGGAGCTCTTGAGAAAAGTTTTTTTCCTGAATAAAAATCAGAGATTCAAAGTTCTCTATAACCCTTGTTGCTTTGGATGTTGGTATGAGGATGTAAGGTCTAGAGTTGTCACCATGGAATTAGTTGATAATTTTGTGACTTTTGAGGAAAATTTATAAGGATTGTGAAATAGAAACAGGGAAAAAATCTGAGGCATAGTAACATTATTCAGCCACTGAACTAAGTCTAGACTTATTGAACCTTATTTCTTCATAAATAAATAATAAGTGTGTTAATTTCTTTTACAAATATTTATTGAGTTCTGCTGTGTGACAGGCATTGGGATATAGTAGAGCTAAAATGCACAAGGTTTACTGACTTCATGGAGCCTCTACTCTAATTTTAAGCCTTTACCAGCTGAGAGTTTTGTTACTTCCCACGCACAGAATTAGTCAAGGGCAATGGAACGATATCTGAGCAGATGACAACCAGCGCTCTTAGGACTACACCTTTTCTGTCTCTTGTTGAAGGAATGAGCAAAAGGTCTGTAATGAGAGCTGTCAGCAAACTTGGCAATTCCTCTCAGGGCAGCTGCCAGGCTTGTGGGGCTGACAAGAAGGAGCAGAAGGAAAACAGAGAAAGGCAAAATGACTTTCCTAGGCAGAGAACCAGAGCAAAGGCAGCTAGCATTCCCTCCAGACACACACCAGAGATTGTTTCAGGCTCTTTCTGAAGGTTTGACCCTCCCCAGCTATCTTAGATCCCAAGTATTGGCAGTGTCTGTTGGTAAAGACAAGGGAATACCCTCATAACACGACACCAAGGCATAAAACATCCCTGTCTTCCACACGTCAGCAGCTCGACAGCCCTTTCCTAAATCTGGGTGGGTGAGTGTGACAGACAACTCTCTTCCCTGCCACCTGCTTCCTGAGAGTGCTGCAAAGAGATCCAGGCTGCCTTGACCCTGCTGTTTCCCTTCCCTTGCTCCCAGGAGCACCTATTTCTGCTTTGTTTTCTCCTTGCCCTCCCATCCCCTCCACTCTGGACCCAGGAGTTGTTCTTCATCTTCTGTCCATTTCTCCCATCTTCCCAGGATGCTGTCTTCCTGCAGGATGAAGCCTTCTCACCTCCTTCTCATCGCCCTTCTCCAACTCCTCTGATGAGCTCAGGGGATGCCCAACACTTCTTAGGTTTTGCTGTGAATGAAAAGATAAGAGCAACCCTCAGTGAACTGGGTGGCTGATATTGGAGAGGGTGAGCGAATGGGGGGCAGTTTTATCCCTGATGCTCAGTCCTGTTACTAGACCCCACCTCTTTTCCCACCTCGTCTCCAGAGGACAACCTCTGACTGAAAGATTCATCTCAAAGCCTCTGCCCTCTCCATGCCTTATTGGTGCTTAGAGCTGCTGGTGATACAGAGAGGAAGCCTGCACCTAAAACTCTTGAGCACATACTATGTGCTAGGCACTGTTAAGTGTTCCGTCATTATTTTATTAACTCTGTGAGTTGAGCACTCTTATTTCCATTTTACAAAAGAGGAAACATAGGCTTCAAAAAGTTACATACTTTTGCCAACCGCACACAGCTATGAGTTAATCGATCCTGGACACAGTGAGTCCTTTGTATGAGTATAAAGGTGATGTGGGGTTTGGGGAAAGGGTCTGGCCATTGGGCCCCAGCCCTCCTCTATACTAGCATCATTAATGAAAGTAGTCGGTCATTCTGCCCTTCAGGTTGAGTAGGTATATGAGGAAAAGGTGCTTGCTCACCCTACACCCATTCTCATGCTCTTGGCTCGGGATACCAGCAGACTGTCCCCGATTTGAGGAATGTAATGTTGTTGGGTTGAATCACAGCTCCAATACTGTTAATTTCCTTTCCATCCTTTCCCCACAAGGGGCTGCTTAGGAATTGGAGGTTTCTTTCCACTCCCACCGCCCTTCCTTAATCTCACCTACCACAACCTTTTCTTTCCTCCAATGCCTTGCCATGTCATGTACCTCTTACTCCATCTCCTCCTACTCTAATCTTACACTGTTTCTGCCCCATCAGAAGGGAGGAGACAAAGAATAATTAGCGGAAGGCCTCTCTCGAATTCTGAGGGCTGTGGTTTTCTGTCTCTATCCCATGCCATGCAGGGCACATCATCACCAGATGCTCATGTGACCATGCCTGTGGCACCTGGGATGTACAGGGGGAAACCACATGCCATGGCCAGTACAATGGTGTGGGGTGGACCACTGCTCACCCTACCGCCTCCTCTAAGTAAAGGAGGCTGAAATCTCAGACTGGGGACTGTGAAGGCAATAAAACCAGGAAATCTCTACTAGTTCTCATTCAGATCAAAACTTCTCAAGACCCCTCTGCCTGTGACATCCTGCTTCCCACGTAATAAAGACAGTCTTTGCTTGTCTCTTTGGTCTTTTCTCTCTACAGGATGTCTCCCTGCCCCAGGAGCTCCAACATGGGCTGAGATGGGGAAGCTATGGAGAGGGTCAGAAGAACTGTAATCAACATCCCAACCTCCACCATCATCACCTCATTCTTTTTTTATTTTAATATTTTTAATTTTTTGGTTACAGTTGACATTAGTTTCAGGTGTATAAGATAGCGATTAGACATTTATATGCCTTATACACTGATCACCCCAATAGGCCTGTAGAGAAAGGTAACATTTTAGAGCTGTTACCTGACTAGGGGCTCTGCAGCATGCCCCGGTTAGTCAGATTGAAGTTTCCTTGGGAAAGGAGGCATCTTGCTCCTGTTGGTTGGTCTGTGACAGCCAGGTCATGTGGTTTTTACTTGTGATGATTCAGATGCAAAATCAAAAGGACAAGCCAGTGCCTGGACAGGCGCAGGGTCAGGGGACTGTCAAGAGTAAATACATGAGGCAAGGGGGCTGGGTGGCTGAACTTTGAGATGCCGGGAATCTGTGATGAGAACTTGGAAGGGCACTGGAGTGTAAATTTTCTCTTCTAACCACATCCCATACCCTCCGTGGAGACTATAAAATACCTTCAAAGTCCTATTCAGCAATAATGCAGATTATTGATGTCGCCTCTGCTGATGGTGTTTATCCCTTGCCATGAACAGTCATCTGAAGTTTAAATGAACTATAACATTTGGAATTATCAAAATAGGAAATCTGATTTTTTCCTTCTAAAATGGAGTAGTACAAAGAAAGATCTAGCATTGATAAAGATTTCATTTTTTAATTTATTTTTCATTGTATTTTTCCATTATCATTTGTCCCTGTTACACCCTCTTTACTCCCCACCCATTAAAGAAAATTTCAAATAGATTTCAAGTTCCCTCACCAATCCCAATGCACACACCAGGCCTTGTAATGATAGTTAACATCGAGGATAAACATTCTGAGTACTGATCTAGTGCTTTGCATGCATTATTTTGAGTAATTCTTTTTTTAAAAGGTGTATCTTACCATTATGCTGGGAAAATTGGAGCATAAGCAGGTTTATCAACTTGCAAGAATTTTTTTTAGTACACGGCCAGTATGTGGGGATGCTGGGATTTGAACTCAAGCTGTGTGACTACATAGGCCACATGCTTTTAACAACCATCCACTTCTGTCTTTTGTACTAGGCTTTATTCTTTTTTTCTTTTTATTGTTGCTCAAATACAGTTGTCTGATTTACCCCCCCACACACACACAATTGCCCCCCATTCTTCAACAAGCATTGAATCACACGGTTCTCGGCTTTGTTTTTGGAACTAGAGGTATAGAGAAGTAAATCCATGTGGTTGGGGAAGGACATTCAGAAGACATGACCTCTGGTTTGACTGGCAAGCAGGACCCAGGTATTGGAGGCTCCCCACTGCTTGCCTCTGTCTGGAATGTGCTCCCTGCTAGCCTCCCCTGTGCAGGAAGCTGCCCCAGGACACAGCCTTGAGATAGCAATGTGGTGATAAGCCTGGGTACATCACTAAAGCCTGTTAAGGTTTCCCGTGTACATGACTGTCCCAGTTAAAACTTCCATATAAACTTTGAAAATTTGGCTGGTAGGCACAGAAATCTACTAGTCTTGTCGTCGCCTGAGACAAACCTTGTAAGTAAGTCTCTGTTTACTAAATCTGAGCCCTACCAATCTGGTGTGGTCTGCCTTTTCTTTGGTTTCTCCCTGCCTTCTGAGTTAAGGGGCTGGTTTCAGATTATACCCGGGAAGCTTCTGAGGAGGTTGCAATCCAACACACACACATGCCCCAAGAGTGCTTACCCTCTAGAACATTCCTTAGACATTAAGGCACATACATGCTGCCTCTGCTTGGGCAGCCTTGGTGGTTGAGCAATCGCTCTCCCGATCACTCCATTGTTTGGGTATGGCAGGGCCAGCAGGTCAGGAGATGGCTGCACTGAAGATATTTCCTTATACTTACAGATCCAAAAAAAAGAGAGACATGCCATGCCACACCATGGCAGGCGGGGGAAGGTGGTGGGGGGACATAAGGAAGCCCTGGGATCTGCCAGGAAACAGAGTGAGAGGGGGGTGGACACGCAAGAACCTTTTATTATGGTTTCCATGAGGAGGAATGGGTGAGGCAGTGTAAGCCTTGCCCTTTGTGTAAACTAGAATCAACTAGCTTACGCAATTTCAGCGGGCTCTGGGGCACAGGGGTTGTTCTAGATGTCGCTATGAGCTGTATTATTCCGTGATTAGTGCCATGAAACACCCAGGGGAAAAACAAAAAACAAAAACCAAAAAACCAGAAGAGGCTTTTGTCTTTGGAGAAACCAAGTGGAACAAAAAGTAGCAAGTGCCAAAGACAGGTGGTAAATTCTTCCTGGAGCTTTCTGGTCTCTCCAGGGCCAGTCCCTGAGTGCAGGGACTCTCTACCGAATCATGTGCCAGGAATGAGACATCAACTAACAATGTTCACAGCTTCCCCAAACCACAGGGAGAAACCTTCATTCTGCTGCCTCACATAAGATCCAACATATAAGTGAACCTGCTTCTAACTGTAACATGAATGACCACTCAGCCCCTCCTCCTTCAGATCTGCAATCATTTATTACAGGCTGAGACAATTCCCCTTGGGAATTGAGACAATTCCCAATGTCTCTGGGAGGAAAATAAGTCATCCACTGTTATGGAATCATATAGCCTAACACCCATGGTTTTTATTTTTAAGTATTTTTTATTGATTATGCTATTATAGTTTTCCCAATTTTCTTCCCTTTATCTCCCCTCCACCCTGCCCCCCCCAACCCTCCAGCATCCTCCCCCTCCTTAGTTCATGTCCATGGGTTGTATATATAAATTCTTTGAGTTCTCTGTTTCCCATACCATTTTTAATTTCTCCCCATCTATTTTATGCCTACTAGTTATGCTTCTTCTTCCCTGTACCTTTCCCCCCCTATTCCTCCCTTCCCTCTCCCCACTGAACTCCCTCCATGTGATCTCCATTTCTCTGATTCCATTCCTATTCTAGCTGTTTACTTAGTTTTTGTCTTCATTGTTTTTCTTTTCTTTTAGGTTCATTTGTTGATAGTTGTGAGCTCATTGTCATTTTACTGTTCATATTTTTGATCTTCTTTTTCTTAGATAAGTCCCTTTAACGTTTCATATAATAATGGCTTAGTGATGATGAACTCCTTTAACTTGACCTTATCTGGGAAGCTCTTTAGCTGCTCTTCCACTTCAAATGAAAGCTTTGCTGGATAGAGTCATCTTGGATGGAGATCCTTGCCTTTCATGACTTGGAACACTTCTTTCCAGTCCTTTCTTGCCTGTAAGGTTTCTTTTGAGAAATCAGCTGATAGCCTTATGGGCATTCCTTTGTAGGTAACTCCTTTCCTCTGGCTTCTTTTAGCATTCTCTCTTTATATTTAATCTTGGGAAACTTAATGATGGTGTACCTTGGTGTGTTCCTCTTTGGGTCCAACTTCTTTGGGACTCTCTGGGCTTCCTGGGCTTCCTGGAAGTCTATTTCCTTCACCAGATTGGGGAAGTTTTCCTTCATTATTTGTTCAAATTAAGTTTTCGATTTCTTGCTGTTGCTCTTCTCCTTCTGGAACCCCTATAATTTGGATATCGGAATGTTTCAGGTTGTCCCAGAGGTTCCTAAGCTTCTCTTCATTTTTTTGAATTCTTGTTTCTTCATTCTGTTCTGGTTGGATGTTAATTTCTTCCTTTTGTTCCAAATTGTTGCTTTGAGTCCTGGTTTCCTTCCTGTCACTGTTGGTCCCTAGAATATTTTGCTTTGCTTCACTTTGGGTACCCTTCATTTGTTTTTTCATTTTTCAACCAAGCTCAATCAGTTCTGTGAGCATCTTGATGACCAGGGCTTTTTCCATCAGATAGGTTGGCTATCTCCTCCTCACTTACCTCTCTTTCTGGAGATTTGCTCTGTTCTTTCATTTGGGCCATATTTGTTTGTCTTGACACAGCTGATAGGTTGTAAGGGGGCAGGGCCTTAGGTATTCACCCAGGCAGGGGAGCCCTCTTTGCTGCGCTGCCTGTGGGGGAGGGGCCAGAGAGAGGAGGATGGAACAATGCAGCTTGCCTGCTCCTCTCTAGAGCCTTTTCAACAGAATCTGGTGTGAGACTGGGAGTTTGTCCCACCACGGCAACCCCAGCTGTAGCCCACAGTCAGCTCTGAGTCTCAGTTTTCCCCATAAGTCAGCCCCTCCAATGCAGCCTGGGGTGTGCCGCCTTGCAGCCGTTTTTCTGAGTTGGCCTGCGTGGTCTGCCACCTCACTGGTCTGGTTGTTCTGGTTGATTTTTCCTTTAATTCCTTGGTTGTCAGAGTTCCATGCAGTTTGATTGTCTGGCACTTTTGGTTGTTTATTGATTTTATATTGGTTGTTATCCTCCTTTTGGTTGTGTGAAGAAGCTAAGGGTTTCTACCTACGTCTCCATTTGGCTGGAACTTACACCTGCAGTTTTTAGACACTTCGCTTCAATTCTACATCAGGCAATTAATAACAAAATAGAAAACTCTTAGTTCCTGAATGTATGAACAAAAATAAAAAGATAAAAATGTAACCAACATCCAAAGTGTCCATTCTTTTCCACATGGATCCAGCATGGAATACTCTCACAATTCTGGGTATGCTCTCCCTCCAAATGGGAATGGCTTATACCATTTACTGTGTAATGTTTCAAATCATGGCTCCACTGACCAGGCCACCATGTTTTCTGGGCTTGCAAGAAGCAGAGAAGTATGATTGGTGTTCAGAATCTCACTCTAACAACAGCGTGTTAATACAATGTAGCAACCTGGTGTGGGGCCAGTCGTTGGGCAGTGCAGTGCTGCTCCCTCCTGTCCTGCCTACCTCCACACTCACTATCACCTTTACAGCTCCTCTAAAGTTTGTTACTCCTTTAGACAAGAGTTGGCTTATTCATGCCAAAAAGTCCACTGAAAAACATACATTTAATGACAAATATCCTAAATGTTTTACCTACTGGCTTTATCACGTAGTTCAACACTAAACTCCCTTTATTTGTGTTTAAGACAAAACACACCATCTTTTTTCTGAACTTTTGCCTTTGGGAGAGAAAATATTCCATATGGGAAAAAAATCGCCCAAATGAGGCTGAACACTGCTTTATTTTTACTACTCAAATCCCAAAAATACCATGATCACAAAGAGAACAGGACATTTTTCAGAAACCTATACATTATTCAGTGATCTTTGGCCATTTATTATTCATAAGAGGAGATTGGGGAGGTGGAAAATTCAAGACAGAAAACAGAAAAAGAAACTTGAAGTCGTCAGAGTGTATGTCCATGAATGGGTATGTAGTTCTCCACAATTTTGGTCCAAATACTGACTACTCCCCACATAAGCTTCACATGTTGTCCTTTGGATCTGTAGAATAGGATAGTTCACATTCTTTTTGTTTAATCAGTAAACTTTACTTTTAGAGAGTTTTGGGGTTCATAGCAAAATTAAGCAGAAATTGCAGAGTTCCCACATACCCTGTTCCCCACATACACAAAGTCCCCCTCTATTGACATCCCTGCATCATGGTGGTACATTTGTTATAATCCATTAACCTATATTGACATGTTATTGTCACTCAAACTGATAATTTACATTAGGGTTCAATCTTGATGTTGCACATTCTATGAGTTTTGAAAAATGTATAATGACATGTATTCAACATTACACTATATAGAATAGTTTCATGTCCTAAAAAAATCTCTGTGCTCTGCCTGTTCATCACTTCCTCTCTCAACTCTTGGCAACCACTGATCTTTTTTATTCACAGTTTTGCCTTTTCCAGAATGTTTTATAGTTGGAGGCATACAATATGTAGATTTTTCAGATTGGCTTTTTTTTTACCTAGTAATATGCATTTAAGCTTCCTCCATGTTTTTTCATGGCTTCATAGCTCATTTCATTTTAGTATTGATTAATATTCTATTGTCTCTATGTACTAGAGTAACAGGATGCAGCAAAGGGGGAGGGGCCCAAATAGGGATTTGTAATGGTGTCCAGAACTTGGTGTCCAGGAAATATTAGAAAAATATACATATATAAGATGTCCTTACCTCCACAAGTCTAAGCTGGGGGATGGGACATATGGAGTAGGGCCACTGAGAACTGTTTTGAATAGCAACAGTTTGCAGATAACCTCTAGAGTGGTCATTTAACATATCTATAACCTCTAACTGGTTTCATAGATATGTTAAACAGCTGTGGCCATGCTTCGAGCCGGGGAGATGGGAGTGACTTCGACCCAGGATGTAACTGGGAGGCCACCCACTCTGGTTACAGAGCCTGTGTAAGAGCTTAGAGAAGATTGGCTCCACACCACAGGGCCACACCCTCCCGGACTTCTTGTGACACCCAGTAAAGCTGGAAAAATAGGGGAATGCTGACAGCTGTGACCAATTGTGGGAGGAGTCAGAAATGATGCAGCAGAGGAAGATTGGTGCTGGGATTTAAACCCGGGTGCAGCAACCATTGGGGTCTTTTTGGGACCACTCAACTTGGGCAGAGAAGAACCATGGACTTCTATTTCTTTTTCTGAGATATGGTATCCTGGACTGGGCAGAGGGGGAAGGAAGGTGTGTTTATGGGTATTCTAAAGGATTTTGGGATCTCAATGAAGAGATTAAGTTATTACTCTTAAGTTTGTATAACTCTTTAAATAAATAATCCCTTTCCTTTTCACCAATCTCTGGCATTGACAGATGTCTTTCTCTGGCGGACAAGCAAGGTGAACCTAGTACAGGGTCGGGTACCCCTGAAGCACAAGGGTGGGTCCATTCGGTAATAGTATACCATTCACCCCCACCCTCTGGGTCTGTTCTGTAACATTAGCTTATTTATCCATTTACCGATTAAAAAACATCTTGCTTGCTTCTAAGTTTTGGCAATTATGAATTAAACTGCTATAAACATCTATGTACAAGTTTGTGTGGACACACATTTTCAACTCTGCTAGGTAAGTACCACGGAACATGATTGCTGGATCATATGGTAAAAGTTTATTTAGTTTTGTAAGAAACTGCCAAATTGTCTTCCAAATCAGCCGTATCATTTTGCTTTCCCAACAACAATGAATGAGAATTTCTGTTGCTCCGCATCCTTGTCAGCATTTGGTGTGGTCAGTGTTAATAAGTTTTGGCCTTTCTCATAGATATTTACTGATATCTTATTTTTTTAAATTGACAAATCCCTAATGAAATATGATGATGTACATCTTTTCATATGCTTGCTTTCCTTCTGTGTATCTTCTTTGGTAACGTGTCTGTTCATGTCTTTGGCTCATTTTTAATCAGGTTATTTTCTTATTGTTGAGTTGTAAGAGGTCTTTGATATTTTGGATGAGTCTTTTATCAAATTTATTTTTCCTAAATATTTTCTCCTAGTCTTTGTCTTGCCTTCTCATTCTCTTTGTCTTTCAAACAGCATAAGTTTTTTTTTAATTTAAATGAAGTGTAGCTTAACAATTATTTCTTTCATGGATTGTATCTTTGGTGTTGTATCTAAAAAGTCATCATCAAATCCCAAATCAACTGAGTTTTCTCCCATATTATCTACTAACAGTTTTATGTCTGTGACCCATTTTGGGTTAATTTTGAGGAAGACTATAAGGACTGTGTCTAGATTTATTTCTTTACGTGTGGGTGTCCAGTTGTTCCAGCACCATTCATTGAAAAGCCTATCTTTTCTCCGTCTTGTTGCCTTTGTGCCTTTGTCAAAGATCACTTGACTAAATTTATGTGGGTCTAGTTTGGAGCTAGGTAGCCTGTTCTGTTGATCTTTCCAAAATTCTTCCATGGAAATTCCACTGCCCTGTCCTTGTTCAGTATAGCTTTACAGTAAGTCTTACAGTGGAGTAGTGTGAGTCCTCTGACTTTGTTCTTCACTATTCTGGGTCTTTGGTCTCTCCATATAAATTTTAGAATCAGCTTGTTTCTGCCCACAAAACAACTTGCTGAGAATTTGATTGGGATTGTGTTGAATCTATAGATCATGTTAGGACAAACTCTCATCTTGACAACATTGAGTCTTCCTCTTCAGGAACATAAAATATCTCTATTTATTTGGTTCTACATTATCATCTTTCATCGGTTTTATAGTTTTCCTTTTATAAATGTTTGTTATGAATTCAATGCTTGTGTCCTACCAAAATATATGTTGACCCCCTACCTCCCAATGTAATGGTATTAGGAGATAGGGCTTTTGAGAAGTAATTAAGATTAGATAAGGTCATGAGGATGAAACCCTCATGAATGGAATTAGTGCTCTCCTAAGAGTCACAAGAGAAGTTGACTTCTGTCTCTGCTTTTTGTCACGTAAAGATACAAAGAGAATTTGGCAGTCTGCAACCTAGAAGTCTGTCCTTACCAGAACCCAACTGTGCTGGGCCCCTAACCTCATATATTCAGCTTCCAGAACTGTGGTACTAAATACCTGTTCTTTTATAAGCTACACAGTTTATGGTATTTTGTTTTAGTAGCCTAAATGGATTAAGACAATCTTGTAAATATTTTGTTAGACTTATACCTAAATATTTAATTTTTGGAAACTACTATAAATAGTATTGTTTTTTAAAAATTTTGTTGCTGGTATATGGGAAAGTGATTGGCTTTTATAAGTTAACCTTTAATTCTGAAAACTTACTATAATCATGTATAAGGTCCAGGAGTACTTTTGTCAATTTTGTCAATACATAGAGAATCATGTCATCTGCAAACAAAAAACAGTTTTATTTTTTCTTTCCCAATCTATATACCTTTTATTTTCTTTTCCTGTCTTATTGCATTATCTAGGACTTCCAGTATGATGTTGAAAAGCAGAGGACATCCTTGACTTATTCCTGATCTATGAAGGAAAACTTTGAGTTTTTCACCACTAATTATTATGTTATCCCTACGTTTTTTTCTAGGTCCTCCTTATTATGTTGAGGAAGTTCCCCTCTATTCCTTGATTGCTGAGAGTTTTTATCATGAAAGGGTGTTGAATTCTTTCAAATGCTTTGTCTATATTTGTTGAGATCATTATGTAATTTCTCTTCCTTAACCTGTTGATATAATAGATTATATATTAGTGGATTTTTTTTACTGTTAAACCACTTTATATACCTGAGATAAATCCCCATTGGTCATGGTATGTAATTTTTTATACATTGTTGAATTCAATTTGTTAATATTTTGTTGAAGATTTTTGTCCCACTCATTTTTTATACTAGAATAGTGATTCTCAACCAGATAATTTGGAAATGTCTGGAAATTTTTTTTGGTGTCACTGTTGTGGAATTATGATGATGTTGGCATCTAGTGGATCTAGGCCACAGATACAAGGAAACATCCTGCAATGCACAGGAAAGGCTCCCACAATTGTTCCACAGAAAAAGTCAAGTGCCAAGAATAGGAAACCCTGAGCTAGAAGCTGGGCTTCTATTGCCAGTATATGGCCTTATTTATCCCTCAAAGGGAATACTGGAGATGGGTCTTAGCAAGAGTAAAAACACTATTCTTCTAGGTATCTCTATTTTAAGCTAAAATATATGTATCTCCACTTCCTAATTCCCAAGGGGGCTGTTTTTTACCTAAGTCAAGGCATTATGGTAATAGAGAACCCCAGCTTTCCCAATAGCTGATGTTAATACTTCTTCTTCACATATAGCAATTAGAAGCACACTTCTTACACATATTTAACTGACTAATGAATAAGTGTCTGGAAGCCATTTTGAATGATGGATTTCTAGTCTACAAAAACCATAAAAGTGACCTTAAGAGAGAAAGACACAGGACAGCTACCAGTGTATCATGTGTTAGAAACCTATATGCCAACTGCTTTTATTTATTTATGTGCTCCCTGAATTTAAGAAGCTGTGCACATTTGTGCAGTAGAAACATAATGTGCAGCATTTGGGAAGACATTGGCTATCTAGTAAGACATCATGGGGCCTTTATCTTAGCATCACATACACTATTTTTGAGGTCTTAAATGCTATTTTAGTTAAATAAATCCTCTCTTACTTAAGTGAAGAATTGTTATTTTTCTTTTGGGCAAATCCCAAATAGAAGTATCACCACATTAACTGGAAGGGAAAGAAAATGATAATACTAAGCCTTGGACCTAAGCTTTTAGTGTATGGAATAAAGATAGACTAGAAAGGCCCTGGTTGTGAACAGAAACTCCATTCAGGCACTAAATAGATTGAAAAAAACAAGAAAACAAATCTATGACCTTACAATGATAGTACTTGTCTGATAAATGATCACTACTTAATTTACTTGTGATATAATTTTAGAGGTTCTAAGGATGCTCCCTTCTTCAAATGTCCTTGTTTTTCCTGCCTCAAATACCATCATTAGATTATTTTGGAGAGTAAAGATTACCAGAAATCTCTGAACCTTCTAATTTAAATACACATACCCACAGAAGTGGTCCCACTTGGAGCCTTACCCTACGAATGCCAGATACTGGGAGTGCTCAGATGAAAAAGGTAGGTTTCCTCCCACTATAGGCTGAGAGTTGGTTTTCAAGAAAAATCATTATGAGTGAGGCTTAGGGGGTTCACTAATTAGGGAAAACCCTGAGAGAAGAGATTCATGTATCCCTCACTGGCGTAGGGTTGGCAGGCTCAGGACAGACAAAGCAGCAGGGCTCACAAGGGGGAGACACAATGTACCACTTAATTATATGCTTGTCTTCTGTAAGAATTAGTACCAGACGTTTATGGTAATTAAGAAAAGAACAGTTGCTGTGAGTCATTTACCACATCTAGTGATGAGTAACTCATTAATTGTTATTGATTGTGTAAAATTTCAGACTTCTACAGAAAATCAAGTATTGGTAAACTACCTGGAGTGTGGCCTCCTCTGAATAGAATCATTACCCTTAAGAGTAAGGTAGAGCCCATTAGTCCTAAAATTTATAATAATAGCAGTTTTATTATTAAAACAGACATATAATAATGTAAAATACACATAGAATTTATGAAGACATTAAAAATGTTTGCTGATGCAACAGATTTTTTGTTATTAAATCTATTTTTGCTCTTAGTAATAGCTAGTTCCTAGCTTTCCCATAGATTCCCACCCATTGAATCAATGGAGCCATTTCTTTGATTTGAGTCTGAAAACTGACTTATTTGAATTCCTGGGCAGAAAATAATGTTTACAGTTAAAATTTTGTGAAAGACAAACAGGTATTATTCTTATAGTGTAGGGCATTGTTTTTCATGGTTATCGTGTCATTCCTGTCCTTGATCTGGTCTCAGGTCTCTTATAGTACTTGTCCCTCCTCTGCTGTCTCCTCATGTGCATTCCTGGCCATCAGTCCAATGTCATTTCCCCAATAAATCTCCCTCTTCCAGGCTGTTATATTAAAAGTAGAGTTTAACTATTATTGGCTCTTTTCATTCAAAGACTCAAATAGAAAGGTAGGGATCTAATTGCTTAAATAGTCCAATAAATCAAAACATTCTTCTGGCTGAGACATGGTGATCAACACAAAATCACTTTGGATTCATAACACGTTTTAGAAGAAAAACATACCCATCTTTGGAAACAAACATTTGCTTCTTTTTTGTGGGGAAAATTATTAGAACTTTGTCCAGAAAGAATTCTCAATAAATTAGGTGACTTCTTCAAATTCCACTTACACGTATTGAGAATTATAACTATAAATTAAAGAAGTACAGAGTATTTGAGAAGGCCCAGATAATCTACCAGCCATAGCTGGGTCCTGTCTTCAGTTGACACATATTATTTCTGTTGTAATAAATGTCTTTTGTGTTAAATAATTCCCTTCTTATTGAAATGATAGGTAGCTGTTATTTTACCTTTTGCCAAACCCTTAAGAAAAAAAAAATCAAGTTACATGTCCTGTAGGGACTGGAGTATATATAAGTTAAAACCAAGACACAATCCCTTAGGACAGGGGTGTCAAACTCGTTTTCACTGAGGCAGCCACATGAGCCTCAAGGTTGCCTTCAAAGGGCCGAATGTAATTTTAGGACTCTGTAAATGTAACTACTCCTTAACTAGGGGCAAGGAGCTTGGCACTACCACCAGGTAGAAACAAGGTGCCGGGCCAGATAAAACAAGGTAGAGGGCTGGATTCAGCCCACAGCCCTTGTGTTTGCCACCTGTGCCTTAGGAGCTACAGAGGAATTAGAAATCACTCTTTATGATTAGGCTTTCCTCCACTGATGAAAGAGGCCACAGAAAAAGAGCTTTATACCTCCACAGTGACTCCCTTTCTCTGAATAAAGATTAGTTCATGGCCAGTGGTATAATGTGAGGGATTCTGAGAAAATCCTCTCTTTAAATGTTCTTGCATTTCCTGGCTCAAATTCTTCCATCAGTTTAATTTGGATGGGTCTGGAACCCTCTGAGCTCTCTAAATGCACATATCTATTTTGAGTCTTATCAAACAGTGTTGTGTGTATAATGGGAAAGGCAACAGAACTAACGGTGAAAATATCACAAAGGTAAATTTTATTTATGTCACTATTTACTCTGTTAACCATGGAGCCAAGCCCTGGAGGGGAGAAGGAAGAAGGGATGATGTTTACAAGCATGAGCTTCCTGAGAGTAGTTACTCTGAAGAGTAGACAATGAAAAATGTGAGAAAGTAAGGATGTGCTTGGGAGAAAAGGACCAGGGTAGTCAAGGTACTCTGAGTGCTCTGAGCTCTGTTTGAGACTGAATGTGCATAATGAAAGTATATGAAAAGGGTAGGTTTCCTCAATACACAGGCTGAGGGAAATTATCCGTGGGAAATGCTCTGATGAATGAGGCTTACATGAGGATACACAAAGCAAGGAAAGGATCAAAGAAGTCTATGAAGCTCCTAAATAGCACTGGGACAGGCAAGAAATGGGATTCACAGAGAGGAGAGACTGATGGAAGCACAGTCTGTGCTCACCTCAAGCAGACATCTACTGGCAAAGGTTTAAAGTAATATCAACTGGGAGATGTGAGAAAATTCAACACTGCAGTAATCAATATATTTTTTAACTAATCATCCAAACAACATTTATGCCTGAAAAACTCCCAATGCAAGTGTAGTGACAATGTAGCCTTAGAACAAAGTGATCATCTCTCAGCTTCGGCTTTCAAACAGGCATCTTTGAGTCTGACTGATACTACAACACACTTATTCACACAAACTCCCAGGATGGAGGAAGAAATACACTGCTCTTTAAAACATGATAAGATTAACAGAGAATTCATGGGATCCACCTGTAGACCAGCATAGTACAACTTTTTACACATGGTTTAGACAATATGAGGGGCTTGAAAATCTTACCAAAACACCAAGGACATTAGAACCCATCCAAGGTGAGATGGGATCTCTTTGAAAGATCTTGCTCCTGACTGCATGGGCACTTTGAGGGGCCTCCTGTACCCTGGCTTAAGTAAGCAAGCTGCTTATTTGGCAGGGTCGATCTTTGAGATCATTTAAAATGCATCCAGTTTCTATTTGGAGGATAGAGTTGGAAGGTGGCCATGTGATGAGACAGCAGTCTGGAGTCAGCACAGTGGAAAGTTCTCATCCTGCCGTGTTTCTTTCACCAACCACCAAAAGTGGCCCAGTGAGCAATGAGAACTTCCACTGTGGTGACAAGTGCCCTCTAAATAAATGTATGGTTTGGTCCCAACAAGCACCAAGCAATCTTGACTGAAATAAATGCAGACTGTTAGGGTATAGGGTGAACTGGACTTTATTAGGATAAATACAATCAATTGCCCAGACCTAAAACTGATAGGATTTATCAGGTTCTAATATATATTGGACCTAGCATATCCGCTGAAGGAATTCTTCATGATCTACACCACTGTTAAGCATTTCCATTGGCCCTTCCATCTTAGAGGAGGGGTGATTGACATCTGAGCAGAGCATTTCCGAACAGGTAAACATGAAAGATCTTGGACTCAAATATATTTAAACTGTATTCTTGAGCTTAAAATGTTTATGTTATTGAGTATTGACCTAATGTCTTCAATACCCTGACTAATCAGGAATTGGACTGAATTTGTTGTCATGACACTTGAAAAACTGGGGCAAAATTTAATTAAGCACCTGCTATTTGGTTGCCTGAATGTTTGACTTGAAGGATATGATAGCATTCACACAATGTTCCTTTTATGTATGGGAGTAATAAGTGACACAGAACATAAAATAATACTGACCCTATAATAAAGGTGTTCAGGTAAAGTAAGAGTGTTTAGGACTCTTTCACAACTGTTAACTTGTTCATAGCAGGTGAACCACAGACTGGATTCCAGCCCAGTTGCATCAGAAAAATGGTTGGATTTAGGTAATTGAGCAGCATCAAATTCTCCATGCTCATGGGTACCTGGACAGCAGAAATCACCACCTGGTTGTAAATCATAACCATGTGTAGCCCTTCAAAAGAAAATGGGCTCTGGTGCAGAAATTTGTCAGTTTGTGAAATACCACACACTTAAACAGGTCTGTGACCACAGAAACATTACCACTGTAAAAATGGACATTAGATCTCTGTCCCCTGGTCACTCTCAGTTCAGTGACCAGACCACAGTTTAGAGCAAAGCAACAGGAATGACCACCAAATGTAACTGGAAACATCTTACAATAACAAAGAATGCCAGTGAACAAAAAGCACTGGGCTTGGGTGAAGCCTTGGTAAAATGCCCTGTAGTGCCTTGGCTTGGATAGATGCCTCTTCTTCATTTTTGTTAGGAATGGTCTGTCATATGATTTAACTCTTTGTTATGCTATAAGTCTTTGGCTTCAAGCCTTGTTGAAATAATTTTACAGCTGTAAAATCATAACTAAGGTTTTCCTGTAGAATGACCAAGGGATCATTTCCCATTGACTAGTCTGAAATAAAGCATACATAAAAATATAAACAAGTTTCTTTCAAATGTGTTTAACTTGAAAGAAAGATATGAAAAAGCATAAAGATATGAGATAGTTGTACAATCACTCTATGCATTAGTCTCCTCATCTATAAAATGGGGATAACAATAATACCTCCCTCATAAGGGTGTTGAAAGGCTTAAATAGATAATATATGTAAAATATTACATAAATATTAGCTTTAATTGTTTACATAAGATATTATTTTCCACCTCAAAAAAATATTGGCAAACTGCATCCAGCAATACATTAAAAAGATCATACACCATGATCAAGTGGGATTCATCTCAGGGATGCAAGGATGGTACAATATTCACAAATCAATAAATGTAATACATCACATAAACAACAGCAAAGACAAAAATCACATGATCATATCCATAGATGTGGAAAAGCATTTGATTAGGTACAGCACCCATTTATGATAAAAAACACTTAGCAAAGTGGGAATAGAGGGAGCATTCCTCAACATAATAAAGGCCATATATGAGAGATCTACAGCCAACATCATACTCAATAGGCAAAAACTTAGAGCTTTCCTACTAAGATCAGGAACAAGACAAGGATGCCCTCACTCACCACTCCTATTCAACATAATATTGGAAGTCCTAGCCACAGCAATCATACAAGAAAAAGCAATAAAAGGCATCCATATTGGAAAGGGGGAAATGAAACTGTCACTGTTTGCAGATGACATGATAGTGTACATGGAAAATCCTATAGTATCCACCAAAAAAATTACTCGACCTAATAAGTGAATTTGGCAAAACAGCGGGATACAAAGTCAATATTCAGAAATCAGAGGCATTTTTTGTATACCAACAATGAAATATCAGAAACAGAAATCAGGAAAACGATCCCATTTGATATAGCAAGAAAAATAAAGTACCTAGGAATAAACCTAACCAAGGAGTTAAAAGACCTGTACTCAGAAAACTACACAACACTGAAGAAAGAAATTAAGGAAGACACAAACAAATGGAAGCGTGTACTATACTTATGGATTGGAAGAATTAATACCATCAAAATGGCCATACTACCTAAAGCAATTTATAGATTCAATGCAATCCCTATTACAGTACCAATGACATATTTCACAGATATAAAACAAACATTTCAAAAATTTATATGGAACCATAAATGACCCTGAGTAGCTGTAGCAATTTTGAGAAAGAAGAACAAAGCAGGAGGGATCACAATACCTGATATCAAACTGTATTACAAGGCCACTGTAATCAAAACAGCCTGGTACTGGCATAAGAACAGACACAAAAATCAATGGGAACAGAATAGAGAGCCCAGAACTAAACCCAAACCTCTATGGTCAATTAATATTTGACAAAGGGGGCAGAAGCATAAAATGGAGTAAAAATAGCCTCTTCAACAAATGGTGTTGGGAGATCTAGACAGCTACATGCAAAAAAATGAAACTCTATCACCAATTTACAACATACCCAAAAATAAATTCAAGGTGGATAAAAGACCTAAATATAAGTCGTAACACCATAAAAGTCCTAGAAGAAAACTTTGGCAGGAAAATCTCAGACATTCTACACAGCAACATCTTCACTGATATGTCCCCTAAAGCAAGGGACATAAAGGAAAGAATAAACAAATGGGACCTCATCAAATTAAAAAGCTTCTGCATAGCCAAAGAAAACAGCATTAAAATGAAAAGAGAATCAGCTATATGGGAAAATATATTTGCCAATGATACCTCAGACAAGGGTTTGATCTCCAAAATATGTAAAGAACTCACACGACTCCATTCCAGGAAGACGAACAACCCAATTTAAAAAATGGACAAAAGACTTGAACAGACAATTCTCCAAGGAGGACATATAGAGGGACAGAAACATATGAAAAGATGCTCAGCATCACTAGCCATCAGAGAGATGCAAATTAAAGTCACAATGAGATACCACTTCACACCATTGAGAATGGCTATCATAAACAAAGCAACAAACAACAAGTGTTGGAGAGATTGTGGAGAAAAGGGAATCCTAGAGCACTGTTGGTGGGAATGCAGACTGGTGCAGCCATTGTGGAAAACAGTATGGAATTTCCTCAGAAAACTAAAAATGGAACTGCCTTTTGACCCAGCAATTCCACTGCTGGGATTATACCCTAAGAATCCCAAAACCCCAATTCAAGGGAATGTATGCACCCCAATGTTCATAGCAGCACAATTTACAATAGCCAAGTACTGGAAGCAACCTAAGTGCCCATCAGCAAATGAGAGGAACAAAAACCTGTGGTACATTTACGCAATGGAATACTATGCAGTAGAGAGAAAGAAGGAGCTCCTACCCTTTGCAACAACATGGATGGAACTGGAGAGCATTATGCTAAGTGAAATAAGCCCGGCGGTGGGGAATGAGTACTGTATGATTTCACCTTTAACTGGAACCTAATCAACAAAAGAAAAAAGCAAGAAAAATAGAACCAGAGACATAGAAATTAAGAACAACTTGACAGTAACCAGAGGGGAGATGGGTGGGGATAATGAGGGGATAGGTTTTCAGGAACACATGGACAAAACCAAGGGGCGGGCGTGGAAGCAAGGGAGGGAGATGGGTTTGGCTGGGGTGGGAGGGGAGTGGTTGGGGGAAAATGCAGACAACTGTCCCTGAACAACAATAAAATAATTATTTTTTAAAAAAGATATTATTTTCCAAAGTACCAATTCAAATCCTAGTATATAGTAAGTGCTCCAGAGTATTATTTATGTCATCAAAGGTACTACTTCAAAAACGTTACTCTGCCCTGACATTGACATCAATCTTCTCTCTCTTGTCGATACCAAATCATCACCTTTTCTACTGCAAACAGGAGTGGATCTCTGGCAGAATAAGGTCTTCACCAATAGCCAAGAGACCAAGCAAAGAGAGATGGAGCTGTGCCAGGGATCTGCACATTTATCAGTGGGAGAAAGATAAAGAAGACATTTCTGAAGCATTAATTTATAAGCCCAGAATTTTAAATTATATCACCTGTAAATCTAAGCTCCCCCAGGCTTGGACTTACACCTGGGCTTTGAGAGATGACAAGTAATGGTGTTTTTTACCTGCTAGGGCCTGGTGGACTGCAGAGATCCCAGAATTAACACTCATAATCAAGATTGCTGAAGAAGCACTGGCCATTCTAAACCACTTTCAGGTATTTTATCTGGTGACAATCTCTCGTCTAATTCAGAGGGGAAATGAGAGTGCTACCAACAGGAAATTCTCTGGTCATAGTTTGTTTGTTGGCTTTGGGTGGTTTTCAGGAGTGGTATTTCTTTTTTTCCCCTCAGGAAGAGCAATTGTGATTAGAGGAATTGTTTTTAACCCCTCATTGGTGGTTTTTAGCTATCTCTTTCCTCCTTCTTTGGGAAATTAGCATTTTTTGGTAATTTAAATGTAAGTCTATGGTGTTATAAGGAAATCGGAATTGCTTTTCAGTGTTGGTTACAGTAGAAAAAATTTTCGTTCATTTTAGGTTAAGCTGCCTTGTTAGTGACTGGAAAGGAATGAGGAGTTTTTCTTTTTTTAAATCGGTTGCTCTCTATGGAAAAATACTATAGTGTCAGGGACCAGTCTGTGTGGTTTCAGAGATTGCAGCCCTTCGAGAGCAGACTCTGAAGGGGCTAGTAAGTCTCCCTGGAAAACCAGGTAACACAGGTGGCAGACATGACCCGACTCTAACACTGAGGGTTCCTGTGGGAATCAGGCCTGATAAATACATTGTATCCTGTGAAGCTTGCGTTGCTTGTATAGATAGCCCTGTCAATATAAATCAGATGTTTAACTTCAAGGCATAAGAAGTAAACTCCTTATCTCATGAAACACAACTTAAAGACCCTCTGGCATCAGCATGAATAACAGACCCTGACCTATGACAGATCTCTGTGTTCTTTCAATTGTTATCTATAGATAATACCTGTTTTTGTATGAGTATAGCCTTTTGACATTGATTGATGAACTATGGATGTATGATGTATACACCTACACATACCATTCCCAATAAAAGCCATTTGGGAAAGGGCTCAGGGCGTTCTCCACTAGAGGGAATCGCCACCCCCTTTCCTGCCAGAACAACAAGATTGTGTCCAGGATGACTTATTTGATGACTTATTTCTGATCCACGTTGACCGGGAAGAGCTCTGCTGGACAGAGTTCTTCCCACACTACAGATTTTAATAATGTTAATTTTTTTTAAATCACTAAATAAAGCTCAGACCAAGTTCAGTTTACTCCAGATCACCCAGTGACTTTTGACAAAAGTCCTCAGTGGAAGGAAGAAAACCCATTTTCCTTAAAGTTCAAAATAAACTAATGGCATAGAACAAATAATTTCCTAATGTTCTGATTAAAACAAAGGAACAAATTCTGAAGCAAGATAACTGGAAATGTGCCTGATTTTTTGATATTTTAAAAAGCAACTGGCTGGGAGATTTGTGAGGGGTTTCAGAGCAGCTGGCATCGGTAGGGCCTCCCCCAAGCAAGTATTTTTTGAAGGCTGCTGGCCTGGCAATACCACATTGGGCACATCGGAGTGACGACTCAATGGAGAATAGCATGATTCCTTTTCTGAAAGTGGTGAAAATCTGCTTGGAGAGCTATCATCAACCCAAGGATGGCAATTTGAATGGAGAATAAAAAGCAAATTCACAAATAAAAGCCATCATTTGAGTTCAGCTCCGAGGTGACACAGATTACAGGAGACAACGATAAACTAACAAGAAGACAAAAGACCTGAGTTCTAGTCTCGACTTTGCCACTAATTAGTTTTTGGCTTTGAACAAGTGATTTAAACTCCCTGGGCTTCTGGTCCCTGTAGTGGAGGTGTAAAATATGGCGATAAACATGAGCATGCCTTAGGAAAGTGAAGGTAATTGTCCTGCCAGGTGCCACGTGACTCTCCCTTCTTTTCTGATTAACTGCAAGAGATCCATAGTGACTCTATGTCTTAGAACCCCAAAGAAAATGAGACCTTCTGTAGCTGATGTCCAGAGTAAAATCTCTCCTGCCTAGGTGTTTAATGTCTTATGGAGAAGAAAAATGTTGAGTGCCTATAGGTCTTTTTTTCTTTAACAGTTTTTGAAATTTTCTATAGTGATCAACTACAATCCATCACTGATTTCACCACATGAAAGAGTTGCTGTAATTATGACAAGCAACTTAAGTAAGGCAATTGGTATAAAGTCTCTCTCATAGCAGGTTCTCAATGAGAAGGAGCTCTAACCCTTTTCTCATCGATTAAGTAAACTCATGGGCACTGCAGCCCAGATCTCACATAATGATTAAAGATGGGATTTGGCCTTCTACTTTCAGTGCCTCTATTTCTCTTTTAAAACATTTTTCAAAATATCTGTAAAAGGTTTTCCATTTATTGATAGAAACTTAAATGGCCCCTGTGACTGTTGTTTCAAAGGAAATGAGAGTGAGAGAGCTTTTCTCCCTCCTCAACTTAAAAAAATTTTTTTTTTTACAATGGAGTTATAGGTAAGCAAATGAGAAGAAACCATCATTTGCCTGTATGACCCAACCAAATGGTTAGAACCAACCATTTTTATTAGTATTTTTTCATATTTCTCTGCTCAGAATCACTACCAAAAATTCCTCTATAGAAAATGTGAGGATTAAACAGCAAAACCCTAAGTGTTATGGAAAACTGTGGTATTTGAAAGTTATTTCCACCATCTTAAAATTTTAATTAAGAAAGCTAAGAAACCACAAGTTCCTATGTGATGCATGAACCCACATTCTAGAAATGTGTACCCTTTTGATAAAAAGTCGACACCAGTGGTATTTAACAAGGCCAGTATGTCATAGGACTCCATCACTTTGCCTTGAGCTGACCTTATTTAATGACCTAAAAACAAATCAAAATATCTCTGTAGCCATTAAGATTTATTAAATAATCTGTCCCTTGATTATTTAAGTGATTAGAGAATTGGATTCCTCCCTCCCTCACTAATGCTCTTTCCCTTCTTTCATTCTATCATCTCCCTTTCTTTCTCTTTTCTCTTTTCTATCTCCTCCTTATCTGCCCTGCACTGGAGCCTGCTTCTTTCTCTGAGATCCACAGGAACAGTATCAGATGAGCACTCATTCATCATTCTTCACATCTGAAACAGACTCAGTCCTACTCTGTAGAGTATAAAAATGGCGTATTGCTGATATTTTCTTTCTACATAAGTAAAACATGTTAATCACTAAAACCTACAGTCAAGCAAAAAAAAAAAAAACAGAGAGAGAAAGAAAAGAAAATGAAATGCATCTATAATCTACCATCCAGAAAAACACTGTTATAGTGTAGAATATGGTTTTCTAGTGTGTTGCTATGCTTATAGAACTTTTTTTTACAAAAATTGGGTCATAGTATCAGATAGTTTTCTAATCTATTGCCTTTCACTTAATGATTATACAAATTTTTCCAGTTCACCCAAAATTCTATAACATTTTTCCATTTCAAGTTAACAAACATTTCGTTAGAGCTGCCATACATACACCTCTATGTCAGTCGACAGGGACCACAGGCGAACCAGACAAAGACAGCTCTGCTTGCACACACAAAACAAACACAAGTCAGATAAGTGTGAGGAAGTGGGCGGACAGGATGTTAGAGAAGAAGTGAATACCTAGGTGATTAAACCCTGATCAGAGGTCGGGAAAGGGCTCCCAAGGAAGTAACTTTACCTTGTAATGAGAATACAGGTATTCCAGTGTATAGCGACACCTGTAGACATTCTCAGCTCATATCTGAGGCCTCTCCAATCAGCTAGCTTTACCAGGTGTGCATATTTACTTAATTCTATTATCCATCTGTGTGAAAATAGGTTTGTTTCTTTGCCTTTGCCAATCGAATGTATATTTGCTTATTTTTTAATCATTTAAATTATTTTATTATTGTTCAATTACACTTGTCTGCATTTTCTGCCCAACCCTCTACCCAACCCCAGCCAAACCCACCTACTCCACCGCTTCTACCCTCCCCCTTGTTTTTGTCCATGTGTCCTTTATAGTAGTTCCTGAAAACCCTTCTCCCCACTATCCCCTCCCCACTCCCCTCTGGCTATTGTTAGATTGTTCTTAACTTCAATGTCTCTGGTTATATTTTGTTTGCTTTTTTTCTCCTGTTGATTATATTCCAGTTAAAGGTGAGATCATATGGTATTTGTCCCTCACCACCTGGCTTATTTCACTTAGCATAATGCTCTCCAGCTCCATCCACGCTGTCGCAAAGAGTAGGAGCTCCTTCTTTCTCTCTGCTGCGTAGAATTCCACTGTGTAAATGTACCACAGTTTTTTGATCCACTCATTTGCTGATGGGCACTTAGGTTTCTTCCAGTACTTGGCTATTGTAAATTTTGCTGCTATGAACATTGGGGTTATTAACATGTGTCTTCTGGGCCACCAGCCTATGATAAGATAAGTTACACTGGAAAAGCAGCAACTGTGTATTTCTCCAGTCTGGCCTCAACTTCTTAACTGCCTGCTGAATGCACTGCAGGCACATTGCCTAGGTTCAAATTCCAGCTCCACACAAGACTTTGGGGAAAGGCTCTTTATCTCTCTAAGCTTCTTTCCTCATCTGTAAAAAAAATGGGGGTAATTATCCTACTTCATAAATATGCCATGGGAATCAAGTCATAAAATCCATGTGATGTATGGCCTAAATTTAGCATATTTTGGTTATTATTATTAATTGTTATTATCATTTATTATATTAATAATTATTAATCCTTTTGGCTGAAAGTAGTGGCAAGAGAAGCCTGGAAGCCTGGTGTCACATACAATGAGATGGTTTACAGATTGCTCCTAGCACCTCTGGAATGTGGGCACCACCAACAACTTCACCTAGAGATGCCACACGGTCACTCTCCTGTCAAGCTCCACACCACTCCACTGTCTGAAGGGTTTCCTTTTTCCTTGTGTGCTCTGGACAACTGCTGCTTCAGACCATTCTCCCTCCTCCCTGCACAGCTCACACATACTTAGAAAATAAAATATATTTCTTTCTGATGAATTTTGTTTATATTTCTTTTATTATTTCCAGGAAGTCTTAAATTTAGTTATAATTTTATTTTGCATAAGCATCCAAGAATATTTAACAGATTTGATTTCATCCATTCACTTCCTTTAAGATATTGGCTAGAAACACTCTCATTCCATTGCTCCCAGTGACCTCGTGACCTCAGGATAAAACCACCAAACATCTGTGACAAGAAAGTCCCAGAATCACTTCCCAAAACCAGCCCTCTCAGCTCTATGCTCCCTGCCACTTCTTCCAGCATGAAGAGATTGACTATGAACTTGTCTCCATTTTTTATTTGTTTTGTGAGACATCCTGTTCACATAATATATTTTCTCTGACTAAATTTGGAGGTCAGAAACCTCTGCTTTATTTCTGTCTACTGAATATCCACCTTTGATTTTACATTTAGGAAAAGAAACGATGAAATGAGGAAAACAGATTTGAAATATCCAATTCAGGATAACATTCTGGACACCAAATTATATAGGAAGTCCCCAAATATATAAGTCAACTAATCTCTTACCTCTCCAGGAGGGAAAGGCTATATTTTGGTATTGTAACTATTAGAGAAAATGTTTCCTTGCTTTCATATGGAGATTTGGGGAAGCAGAAGAGCAGGTTTTAAAGATATTTTCTAAGGTGAAGGGATTAAGAAATGCAAATTGCCAGTTATAAGAATAGTCATTAGTTGCAAGCAGTGTAGGGAAGGGAGGAGGGGCACCGGGTAAGGGGCAAGAGGCCTCGGCTTCTGTCCCAGATTTGTTCTTTCAAGTTAAGTGACTTTGGATGGATCACCTTGCCTCACTAGGCCTCTCATATAAAACGAAGGTTGCTTTGTTTCTGATTTAAAAGAAAAGAAAAGAAAAAGAATAGTCACGTAGGATAGAATAGGGTGTAGAGTGCAGCATAGGGAACATAGTCAATAATATAACAACTATGGTGTCATGGGTTCTAGAATTATCAGGGTGGTCACTTCATAAGTTATAAAGATATCTAGTCATTACACAGTACACCTGAAAGTAATACAATACTGCATGTCAACTGGAATTAAAATTTAGTTTAAAAAATAGAAAAGGTATTTCCTTGAGCAGTGGGAAGCCTATGAGATAAGAGTGTGGAGGCCTGTCCCCCGATTGCTGGCTGTGTGACTATTTCAGAGGGTGGGATCCCTATGTGTGGGTGTCGACCTTGATGTCCTCATCTAAAAATGGATTAAATAATAACTTGCCAACATCACAGAAATGTCATGAGGCTCACGTGATATTTGTCAAAGTGACTTACAGACATTGAAAGTTTTACAAAAGTCAATTATTTTTTAAAATAATCTGGCTCTTTCTTAGGTAAAATACTTTAGTAAGTTCTTGGAGAAAGGTTGTAAGTCTGCCTTCAACAAATTGCACACATACTTAGAAAATAAAATATATTTCTTTCTGATGAATTTTGTTTATATTTCTTTTATTATTTCCAGGAAGTCTTAAATTTAGTTATAATTTTATTTTGCATAAGCATCCAAGAATATTTAACAGATTTGATTTCATCCATCAATGAGTATTTGTGAGCTACATTGTTTTAACCCTTTCATGTGACAGCATTAGCACTCCACATGTTCAAGTCGGGGCCCAGGAAGCAGATGCAGTCAGTCTGCTCGCAGCAGACCTGGTATCCCAGTGATATTCCCTTCTGCTGACCTGCAGGGGCTGCTCCCCACCTGTGACAACACTGTCCTGTAGCAGAAGGAGCATGGCTTCTTGAGTCAGGATGACCTGGCTTCTAGTTTCAGATGAGTCTTTTCACTTTATTTTTCTCTCTTTAAGATGGAGATAGTAATTCCTATCTTGCAGCATGTTTGAGGACTAAATAAGGTAAAGAATATTATAATGTCACAATCCTGGAACTTAGATATATATGTATTTTTAAATTGCTTCCTTCCTTCTTTCTCTCCACCTCAGACTGATGCTCTGGTATCTCCAGCTGAGTCCCCAGCCACCTTGCTCCATCCAGCACAGTGAGGGTCGGGTTGGCACCAAGCTCAGCCTCTGCGTGTCCCCCTTTTAGAAGGACCCTGCTGCACAAGACAATTTCCTAGACGTGGTGCTAATTGCTTGGTCGTGTAGTGTGAAGGAAAATGAACACTAATCTGTGTCTTCGTGAATGCCTGCTCAATGAATATGCACCTATTCATCACACGATGGCAATGACAATTTTTCCCAGAAAGAAATGTTTCTGATTTACATATGTGTGGCCAATTCATGAAGTGGGTTTTATAAATCACTATGACATCACCACCAAAAAATGCCCTCTAGCCATCTTAAAAACAGCCCGTGACAAGGGGCCTATCAAATTGAATAGAAAGGCCATAAAACCATCAGTTCATGTGACATAAAACTGATATATGATGTGATAATGCTTCAAGTAGAACCCGGGACCCCATTCATCACCCAGGCTGCTCCTCGGCTAGGTTCTGAGCTGTATGTTAATGAGACCGTCACGCTCCATTCACGCTGCAGATTGCAGTCTCCAATAAGCACTTGGGGACCTATACACTGGAAAATGTTCTGGTTGAAAATATATTCAGTTCACTAATGAACTTTCCTGGGAGATGGTTACATCGGGACAAAGGTCACACAGTTTCTCGGGGATAGAGTGTCCTCACGTGTAAAAGGTCAGACTAAATCCATGGTTCTCAATAAGGGAAGTTCTGGGACCCCATGCCAGTGTAGGGCCTAGAAATCTTCAGCTCTAGAAGAGGCCAAGGTGATCCTGATGCTCACCGGGGTTGAGCCTTTTTACTCAAAATGTCATCCCAGGACTAACAGCATCAGCGTCTGCTGGGAGCTTATTAGAAATGCAGAATAAGAATCTGGATTTTAACAAGATCCCCAGTAATTCAGCGCACATTAAAATTTGGGAAGCATTAGAACATTGTTTCACAGCCTTGAACCTAAATTAACATCTCTTGGGAAGCTTTTAAATATCTCTCTGCCCAGCTGTGCCACAGACTCAAATCAAAACCTCCAGGAGTTCAACATTATTGACTATATTCCCTGTGCTGTGCTTTACATGCCCATGAATGCTTTTATAACCGGCAATGCGTGCTTCCTAATCCCTTCAGCTTTTCCACCCATGCCCCAGCCCCTCTCCCATCTGGCAACCACCAGTTTGTTCTCTGTATCTATGAGTCTGTTTTTGTTTTGTTTGTTCATTCATTTTGTTTTTAGACTCCACATACAAGTGAATCATATGGTATTTGTCCTTCTCTGACTAAATTCACTTACTATAAAACCTTCTAGGTCCATCCATGTTGTCGCAAATGGCAAGATTTCATCCTTTTTTATGGCTGAGTCATATTCTAATATATATATGTACTTCTTCTTTATCCACTTATCTATTGATGGACACTTAGGTTGCTTCCATATCTTGGCTATTGCAAACAATGCTGAAATGAACATAGAGATGAATGTATCTTTTTGAATTTGTGTTTTCGGTTTTTTTGATAAATACCAAGAAGGGTCATAAGGTAGTTATATTTTTAATTTTTTGAGAAACCTCCATACCACTTTCATGAGTGGCTCCGTCAGTTTGCATTCCCATCAACAGTTAGTGAGGTTTCCCCTTTGTCCACATCCTCACCAACACTCATTGTGTGTTGATTTATTGATGATAGCCATTCTGACAGGTGTGAAGTGATACCTCATCATGGTTTTAACTTGCATTTCTCTGAAGATTAGAGACAATGAGCATCTTTTCACATGTCTGTTGGCCATCTGTGTGTCTGTGTTGGAGAAGTGTCTATTCAGTTCCTTTACGAAATTTTTAATTGGATTATTTGTTCATTTGGTGTTAAGTTGTATGAGTTCCTTATATATTTTGGATATTAACCCCTTATCAGATGAATCATTGGCACATACGTTCCCCCATTCAGTGGATTGTCTTTTCATTTGGGGGATGGTTTCCTTTGCTGTGCAAAACCTTGTAATTTGGTATAGTCCCATTTTTTTTCTTTTTTTCCCCTTGCCCAAGGGGAAAAAACATATCAAAAAATAAAATATTGCTAGGAGCAATGTCACAGAGTTTACTGCCTATGTTTTTTTTCCTAGGAGTTTTAGGGTTTTGGGACTTACATTTAAGCTTGTTCTTGTGTATGGTGTAAGAAGGTGGTCTACTTTCATTTTTTTGCATGCATCTGTCCAGTTTTCCCAACACCGTTTATTGAATAGAGTGTCTTTATTCCATTGTATATTCTTGCATCATCTGTCATAGATCAATTGACTAGATGGGCATGGGTTTATTTCTGAGCTGTGGTGTCAGATGAGCACTAGACTTCAGGATGATCATTTAGTAAGTTATATAAATGTCTAATCACTATGTTGTACACCTGAAACTAATATAATATTGTATATCAACTGTAATTGAAAGATAAAATATTATTTAAATATAGGTATATGAAAGCATCGCTGTGATCTTGGACAAGCAAAGATTTTTATATAGGATACAGAAAGTGGACATTATAAAAGATAAGATTGACAAAATAGTTTTTATCAAAATTTAAACTTTTGATCTTCAAAAGACCCCATTAAGAAAACAAAATGACAAGGAAAAAACCCAGATGATTCTAATATGAAGCCAGCCTTGAGAACAACTAGTTTAGAACCTTCTTTACAGTTTACACCTGAGGCTTCAGCTGTAAGCAGGAAGTTCTGAAAGCAGGAAGACAATGGAAAGGCACAGAACCCCTGGGTAAGGAGGGGACTTCAAACAAGAGTAGAAAGAAGAGAGGTATTCCTTACCAAGGAATCTAGCCAGCATTGTTTCATTCTTTCCTTCTTTCATGTATATACCTTCAGTACAACCCTGTGAGGTAAGACTTGTTAAATATTTTTAAAATGAAAAAATTGCAGCTCAGAGAGTTAGTGATTTTTCCAAGGTTATGTAGCTGGTAGGGGTGTCCATCCCACTCTAAAGCTCAGTCTCTGGTACCCTCCCCTCCCTGGCCCCCTTTGTTCATCTCCTGCTGTGCCACCCAAGGTATATATTATATATATATTTTTATCTTCACAAACTTTTATTTATTTATATTTTTGTATTTTACTGGTTAGGACCTTGAGTAAAATGTTGATTCACCTTCTTTTCATTCCTAACTAGAGGAGGAAATCTTTCAATAATCTGTTCTCAATTTTATGTTTATGTAGGCATTTTGTAGACATTCTTTATAAATTAAGTTTCTTTTCTTAGCTTTTTAAAAATTATTTTTCAGTTACAGTTGTCCCACCTTTTTCCTGTTGCTCTCCCCTGCCCGCCCCCACACCTCCACTGTCAATCCCACCCCCCCACATTGTCCGTGCCCAAGAGTCCTCTATTCATGTTCCTTTGCTGGCCCCTTCCCTTCTTTACCTCGTTATCCCCCTCCCACCACCCCTCTGGTCACTGTCAGTTTGTTCTTTATTTCCATGTCTCTGGCTCTATTTTACTTGCTTGTTTGTTTTGTTGATTGGGTTCCACTTATAGGTGAGATCATATGGTATTTGCCTTTCACTGCCTGGCTTATTTCACTTAGCATAACGCTTTCCAGTTCCATCCATGTTGTCATGAAGGGGTAGGAGTTCCTGCTTTCCTTCTGCTGCATAATATTCCACTGCCTAAATCTATCACAGTTCTAAGATATACTCATTTACTGATGGGCACTTAGGCTGTTTCCAGCACTTGACTATTGTAAGTAATGCTGCTATGAACAGTGGGGTGCATTGGTTCTTAGGCAGTTCCATCTTTATTTTTTTGAGGAAATGCCATACTGTTTTCCACAGTGTCTGCACCAGTCTGCATTCCCACTAACAGTGCACTAGGGTTCCCTTTTCTTCACAACCTCACCAGCACTTGTTGTTTGTTGATTTGTTGGCCATTGTGACTGGTGTGAAGTGGTATCTCATTGTGGTCTTAATTTGCATGTCTCTGATGGCTAGTGATGTTAAGCATCTTTTCACGTGTCTATGGGTTCTCCGTATGTCTTCCTTGGAGAAGTATCTGTTCAGGTTCTTTGTCCATTTTTTAATTGGATTGTGTCTTTCTGGTGTGAGTGCTTTATATATTTTGGAGATCAAACCCTTGTTCAAGGTATCATTGGCAGGTATATTATATTTTTTAAGTGGTAGCACACTTTCTGGAGTGATAGGAAGAAATGGGGTGATTGCCATTTCCACGGTCATTCTGTGAGTATCATCAGGATAGAGTGGGAAAGATCCAAATATTAAGCTCTCTAAGGATATTAGAGTAGAAAACTAGAGAAGCCCAGATCCACCCAATTAGGTGGTGGTTCTCGGTGGGTCCTCCTCTTAGCATCTTTGCTCTAGTGACTAAAGTAACCTCCTTAGGATAGAAGGAGCATACTGCTATGTGTAATTTAAAACTCACTTTAAAAAACAGCTTACTTGAGATATAATTGACATACAATAAATGCACTTATATAAAGCATACAATTTGATACATAATGACATATGTATATACTCATGAAAATATCACCACAACCAAGGTATGTTCATTAACATAACACCCCCAGCCTTTTCTTTGTGCTTCTTAGTAATAATTTTTTCCTGTCTCTCCTGCTCTCAGGTGACCACTGAAGAGATCTCTGTCAATATAGATAATGGCTGCATCTCAAGTAAGTTTTATATAAATGGATTCATACAATATATACTATTTTTTGGTCTGGCTTCTTTCAATCAGCATAATTATTTTGAGATTATCCAAATTGTTGCATGTATCAAGTGTTTGTTCTTTTTATTGTCTATCCATTTACCTAGTGAGAAGTTGTGATATAATAAGAAATATATATTTGACCTTTGTTCCTAGATCCTCACAGACAGCTCCCAAAACACTTGGAAGGCTCTGAGTGATGGGTGTCCTTGGTAGGCCAATGAGATGACTCTGCTCAGAGGCCCCTAGATAGCTTCAGATTGAAGGCCAATCACCAGAAAGACCGAGGCATGTTGGAACTTTCAGCGATAACCCACCTACCCCCATGTCCAGAGAGGAAAGAGGGACTGGAGATTGAATTAATTGCCAATAGCCAATGATTTAATCAATGATGCCTATGTAGTGGAACCTCCATAAAAGCCCTCTAAATGACGAGATTCAGAGAGCTTCCAAGTTCACAAACACAGCAAGATGCTGGGAGAGTGATAAGCCCAGAGAGGGTAAGAAAGCTCTGTGCTCCTTCCACCATACCTTACCCAATTCATCTTTTCCATTTAGCTGTTTTCGAGGTCTATATTTTAATAACAAACCTGTAATAATAAGTAAACAATTTTCTGGATTCTGTGAGCCACTCTAGCAAATTAATGACCCTAAGGAGGGGGTCAAGAGAAGCCCCGATTTATAGCCAGTCAATCAGAAATATGGAAGGCCAGGGAATTGTGATTGGCACCTGAAGTTGGTGCAGTTTTGTGGGTCTGAGTCCTTTATCGTGAGATCTGGGCTAACTCTAGGTTGTTGGTGTCAGAATTGAATTTCAGGACACCCAGCTGGTGTTCTGAGAGACTGAAAACTGGATGTTGGTGTAGAAAAATCCATACATTTTGTAACAGAAGTGTAGTGAGTAAAAATAGCTCAGAGGGATATTTGGGGTTATTTCCAGTGGTGGGGTAATACAAATAAAACTTCTATGAATATCCATGCATGAGCCTTTGTGTAGTAAGAGTATTTTCAATACTCTTGGATAAATACTTGGGAGTGAAATTTCTCAGTCACGTAAAAGGTGTATGTTTAACTTTATGAGAAAATTCCAAATCGTTTTCCAAAGTGGCATTTTATATTCCCGAAAGCAGCATGTGAGAGTACCATTTGCCCCACATATTTACCAACACTTGATATGTTCAATCTTTTTAATTTTATACATTCTAATAAACATATAGTGACAATATATAGTAACATTTCTGTGTGGTTTTAATTTGCATTTCCCTGGTGATTCTGAGCATACCTCTTTGGAATGTGTGTGTGTGTGTGTGTGTGTGTGGTTATTTGTTTCTTATTATTGCATTTGTTTCCTTTATTACATTTCTGTGCATGCTAGATAAATACAATTTATGTGATTTGAAAATATTTTCTCCCAGTCTATAGCTTGTCCTTTTATTCTCTTAATAGCATCTTTTGAAGAGCAAAGTTTTTACTTTCAAATGAAGTCCAACTTATCAGTATTTCCCTTTGTGGCTTGTGGTTTTGGTGTCGTGTCTGAGAACCTTTTGCCTAACCAAAGGCACAAAAAATTTCTTCAATATTTTATTCTAGAATTTTTAGTTTTAAATTTTAATTGGGTTTTACAGTTTTAAGTTGGATCCATCTACAATTCCATGGCAAGGTATAGATGAAAAATATTTTAATATGGATATTTAATTGTTCTAATACCATGTGTTGAAAACATTTTTCCCCACTGAATTGCCTTTGAATTTTGTCAAAAACCGGTTGTCCATAAATGTTTGGCTTTATTTCTAGACTCTGTTTGTTCCCATTTATATATTTTTCTATTTCAACATTCTACTCCACTGTCTTGATTACTGTAGCTTTAAATTTAGTGCAGAATACAATGAGTGGAATTTCTTCAGCTGTGCTGTTCTTTTCCAATGTTTGCCTATTCTATGTCCTTTGAATTTCTAAATAAACTTTATAATCAGCTTGTAAATTTCTACAGAAAAGAAAAAAGGCTCTTGGAATTTTCATTGAGATGGTATTGCATTTATAAATCAATTTGGTGAGAATTGATATATTTAGCATTCCACTCCATGAAGATGGCATTTCTCTTCATACATTTAGGTATTCTTGAGTTCTCCCAGCAGTTGTGTTTTCACTGTAGAGGCCTTGCACATCAATTGTCAAATTTATACTTTCAAGTATTTCATATATTTTGTTACTAGAGTATATTGCTTTTTAGTTTTTATTTCTAGTTGGCCATTGCTATTGTATAAAAATACAATAGATTTTTCTATGTTTACCTGGTATCCTGCAAACTTGCTAAATTCATAGTTTATTTCTAGAACCCTTCAGATTTTATAGAAAGAAATAATGTTACCTGTGTATAAACGGGGTTTTACTTCTATCTTTCCAAACTGAATACCTTTTATTTCTAGCCCTATTTCACTGGCTAGAACATTCAACACAATGTTGAATACGAGTTGTGACAGAAGACATCCTTGCCTTTTCCCAGAATATAGTGGAAAAGCATTAGGCTTTTACCACTTAGTGTTAACTATAGGGTTTTTTTTTTTTTTTAATAGATGGCTTTTTTCAGATTTTAAGTTCCCTTCTATTCCTAGTTGTTGAGTTTTTTTTTTTTTATCAGGAGTGGATGCTCATTGCCAAATGCTTTTCTGCAATAATTAAGCTTCTCTTCTTGTCTATTAATATCATGAATTACACTGATTGATTTAAAAATGCTAACTCAAAATTGCATTCCTAAGATAAAACCCATTTGATCATGATACTTTTTATATACTTTTGCATTAAATTTCTTAAAATGTTGTTAAGGCTTTTGCATCCATGTTCATGAGGAATATTGATTTATAATTTTTCTTTTTAAATTTTTTATCCTTTATTGTATTTTTATTACATTTTTCCCCATTACATCCCCCCCACAATCAACATACTATTGTCCAGGTCCATTAGTCCTTTTTCCTTTTTTGCTGATCCCTCCACCCACTCCCTCCCTCCTTCTAGAGCTGTGAGCCTGCTCTCCGTATATGAATCTATTTTGCTTTAGTTCAGTTTGTTCATAAGTTTACTCCACATATGATTGAACTTATATGGTACATGACTTTCTCTGACTGGCTTATTTCACTTAGCATAATGTTCTCCAGGTCCATCCATGCTGCTACAAAGGGTAAAATATTCTACTTTTTTACAGTTGAGTAGTAGTCCATCATTTACATGTCCCATAATTGTTTTATTTACTCATCTACTGATGGACACTTGGGCTGCTTCCATGTGTTGGCGATTGTAAATACGCTGCAATGAACATTAGGGGTGCTTATGTTCTTTTGAATTCGTGTTTCTGGTTTCTTTGGATAAATTCCCAGAAGTGGAATCACTGGGACATAAGACAGTTCCATTTTTAATTTTTTGAGGTAATTCCACATGCTTTCCACAATGGCTACATCAATCTGCATTCCCAACAGTGCAAAAGGGTTTCCTTTTCTCCACATCCTCACCAGCACTTGTTGCTTGTTGATTTATTAATGATACCTGTTCTGACCAGTGTGAGGTAATTTATCATTGTGGTTTTACTTTTCTATATTTGTAATATATTTTATTGATTATTCTATTACAGTTGCCCCATTTTTTTCTCCCCTTTATTCCCTTCAGCCCTTTACCCACCATCCCCCCACCCCTGCCACCAGTATTCCCCACCTTAGTTCATGTCCATGGATGGGTCATTCATATAATTTCTTTGGCTTCTCCACTTCCCGTACTATTCTTAACTTCCCCCTTTTTATTTTGTACCAACAATTTATTCCCTGTACTTTTCCCCCATTCCCCCCTCCCACTCCCTGCTGATAACCCTCCCTGTGATATCCATTTATGTGATTCTGTTTCTACTCTAGTTGTTTGCTTAGTTTGTTTTTGTTTTTGATTTTTAGGTTCAGTTGTTGATAGTTGTGAGTATGTTGTCATTTTAGTGTTCATATTTGTGATCATCTCCTTTTTCTTAGATAAGTCCCTTTAATATTTCACGTAATAAAGGCTTGGTGATGATGAACTCCTTTAACTTGACCTTATCTGGGAAGCACTTTCTCTGCCCTTCTATTCCTAATGATAGCTTTGCTGGATAGAGTAATGTTGGATGTAGGTCCTTGCCTTTTATGACTTCAAATACTTCTTTCTAGCCCCTTCTTGCCCGCAAGGTTTCTTTTGAGAAATCAGCTGATAGTCTTATGGGAACTCCTTTGTAGGTAACAGTCTCCTTTTCTCTTGCTGCTTTTAAGATTCTCTTTTCACCTTTAATCTTGGGTAATGTAATTATGATGTACCTTGGTGTGTTCCTCCTTGGGTCCAACTTCTTTGGGACTCTCTGAGCTTCCTGGACTTCCTGGAAGTCTATTTCCTTTGCCAGATTGGGGAAGTTGTCCTTCATTATTTTTTTTAAATAAGTTTTCAATGTCTTGCTCTTCCTTTTCCCCTTCTGGCACCCCTGTGATTCAGATGTTGGAATGTTTAAAGATGCCCTGGAGGTTCCTAAGCCTCTCATTTTTTAGAATTCTTGTTTCTTCATCTTCATTGTCTTCTGGTTGAATGTTTCTTTCTTCTTTCTGGTTCACAATGTTGATCTGAGACCTTGTTTCCTTCCTGTCACTGTTGGTTCCCTGTACTTTTTCCTTTATTTCACTTAGCATATCTTTAATTTTTTCATCTAATTTGTGACCATATTCAACCATTTCTGTGAGCACGATGATTACCAGTGTTTTGAACTGTGCATCTGATAGGTTGGCTATCTGTCACTTAGCTGTATTTTTTCTGGAGCTTTGATCTGTTCTTTCATTTGGGCCAATTTTTTTTTTTTTTTTTTTTTTTTTGTCTCGAAGTGCCTGTTACATAGTAAGGGATGGAGCCTTAGGTGTTCACCAAGGCAGGGTAACTGAGAGTCATTTCTTTGAGATGCTGTATGTGGGGGAGGGGTGCAAGAAGGAACAATGCCCCTTGCTCCACTCTGCTGGTTTTCAGTCACTTCCCCGCTCTCCACAAGCAAGTTGGGCCCTTCTGGTGCTGGTGCTGGTGAGTGGGTTTTTGTACATTCTAGGACCCTGTGCATCTCTCCAGTGGACACTCCTGTGAGTCTGTGAGTTTCTCCCACTGCCACCTCAACCCCCACAGGCGTTTTCAGTCAGAGGTTTGAGGCTTTATTTCCCAGCACTGAAACTCAGGGTTGCGTGGTCTGTCTCACTCCCCAGTTGTTCCTCCTGGTTTATCTGCATGTGATTGTAGGACCACCCAGTCTGCAATCCACCACTTCACTGGGTCCACCAGCTGCTGCCTTGCTGTGAGTCCTCTCCACCAGCTGTCCAACTCTGCCCCTCCTACTGGTCTGGATGAATGTTTCTTCTTTAACTCCTTGGTTGCCAGATTTCCATACAGTTCGATTTTCTGTCAGTTCTGGTTGTCTTTTGTTTCTAAATTTCTTGTTGTCCTTCTCTTGGTTGTTCAAGGAGGCACAGTGTGTCTACCTACACCTCCATCTTGCCTGGAAGTACCCCATTTGCCCATTTTATAATTGGATTTTATTTTTGGGGGTGTTGAGTTGTAGAAGTTCATTAAACAAATAATTTTAGATATTGACCCTTTATGAGATATATCAGCGAATATGTTCTCCCATTCAGTGCTTTGTCTTTTTGTTGATGGTTTCCTTTGCTTTGCAAAAACTGTTTAATTTGATGCAGTTCCATTTGTTTGTTTTTTCTTTTGTTTCCCTTGCCTGAGGAGATATATCAGAAAAAATATTGCCACAAGCAATGTCTGAGATTTCACTGCTTATGTTTTCTTCTAGGAATTTTATGGTTTCAGGTCTAACATTTAAGTCTTTAATCCACTTTGCATTCATTTTTGTGTGTGCCTAAGATGGTGATCTAATTTTATTTTTCTTCACATGTATGTTCACTTTTCCCAACACCATTTATTGAATAAACTATCTTTAACTATCTCAGTCAAAAATTAATTTATTATAAAGGTATGGGTTTATTTCTGGGATCTCCATTCTGTTTCATTTATCTATGTGTCTGGTTTTATGCCAGTAACATGCTGTTTTGATTACTATGGTTGTAGTATAGCTTGATATTTGGTAGTATGATCCCTCCAACTTTGTTCTTCTCTCTCAAGATCACTATTACTATTTGGGACCTTTTGTGATTCCATAAAAAAAAATTGAAAATATTTGTTCTAGTTCTGTGAAATACGTCATTGATATCTTGATAGGAATTGCATTGTATGTATAGAAACTTTGGGTAGTATGGACATTTTAATGATGTTAATTCTCCCTATCTATGAATATAGTATGTGTTTCCACTTATTTGTGTCTTCTTCAATTTCTTTCTTCAGGGTCTTAATTTTCCAAGTATATGTCTTTTACATCCTTAGTTAGGTTTATTCCTGGGTATTTTATTCTTTTTGGAACAATTGTGAATGGGATTGTTTTCTTTATTTCCCTGTTAGTTTGTTATTAGCATGTAAAAGTGCAACTGATTTCTGGGTATTAATTTTGTATCCTGCTACTCTACTGAATTAATTTATGAATACTAGCAGTTTCTATGTGGAATCTTCAGGGTTCTCTGTGTACGCTATCATGTCAGTTGCAAATAAAGACAGTGTTACTTCTTCCTTTCCAATTTGGAAGCCTTTTATTTCTTCTTCCTGCCTGACTCCTATGGGTAGAACTTCAGTACTATGTTGACTAAGAGAAGTGAAAGTGGACAGCCCTGTCTTGTTCCTGATCTTAAGGGGAACACTTATATTTTTTGCCCATTGAGTATGATGCTGGCAGTGTATTTGCCATATATGGCCTTTATTATGTTTAGGTATGTTACCTTTATTCCCACATTGCTGAGAGTTTTCATCAAAAATGCGTGCTAGATTTTATCAAATGCTTTCTCTGCATCTATTGATATGATCATGTGGTTTTTATCCTTCATTTTGTTTATGTGGTTAATCACACTTACTGATTTGTGAATTTGTGCCAACCTTGCATTCCTGTAATAAATCCCATGATCACCGTGTATGTATTTGGTATTTACAAAAATGTATTGCTGTATTCAGTTTCCTAATATTTCATTGAGGATTTTGGTATCTATATTTAACAATATAGAGTTGGAGTATAATTTTTTTTTGTAGTGTCTTTATCTGGTTTTTAAATTAGGATAATGCTGACCTTCTAAAATGATTTTGGGAGTCTTCCTCCCCTCTTGAATTTTTAGAGTAGTTTGAGAAGGAGAGGTGTTAGCTCTTTTCACAGTGTTTGGTAAAATTCACCTGCAAAGCCATCCAGTTCAGGCCTGTTGTTTGTTGGGAGTTTTTTGATTACTGCTCAATTTCACTAGATGTAATCAGTCCATTCAGGTTCTCTGATTCTCCCTTATTTAGTTTTGTAAAATTGTATGTCTCTGGGAATTTATTCATTTCATCCACATTGTCCAATTGGTTGGCATATAGTTGTTCATAATATTTTATAACAATCCTTTGTATTTTTTTGATAACAGTTGTTATTTCTCCTATTTCATTTCTGACTTTATTTATTTGGGTCCTCTCTCTTTTTTTCTTGATAAGTCTAGTTAAAGGTATGTCAATCGTGTTCATCTTTTTAAAGAACCAGTACTTGGCTTCATTGATTTTTTGTATTGGGTTGTAGACTCTATTTCATTTATTTCTGCTCTCATCTTTGTTACTTCCTTCCTTCTACTCACTTTGGGTTTTGATTGTTGGCCTTTTTAAAATTCCTTTAAGTGTAAAGTTAGATTGTTTATTTGAGCTTTTCTTGTTTTGTTTTGTTTTGTTGTGTTTTGTTTTGTTTTGAGATAGGTCTGTAATCCTATAAATTTCCCTCTTAGGACTGCTTTCCATATGTCCCAGGGATTTTGGGTTGTTATATTCTCTTTTTCATTTTTTTCGAGGTATTTTTTGACTTCTTCCTCAATCTTCTTGTTGACCCAATCATTGTTTAATAACATGTTATTTAGCCTCCATGTGTTTGTGAATTTTTCAGTTTTTTTCTTGTGATTGACTTCTAGTTTCATAGCATGTGATCAGAGAAGATACTTGATGAGATTTCAATTTCTTAAATTTATTGAGACTTGTTTTGTGTCCTAACATGCAGTCTATCCTAGAAAACATTCCATATGCACTTGAAAAGAATGTGTATTCTGCTGTGTTGGGATGAAATATTCTAGCTATCAACTAAATCCATTTGATCTAGTGTTTTCTTTAAGGCTGCTGACTCCCTGTTGATTTTCTGTTTGAAAAATCTACCCACTGAAGTCAATAGGGTGTTAAAATACCCTACTATGACTACATTTCTGTCTATCTCTCCCTTTATGTCCATCAAGATTTGCTTTACATATTTAGGTGCTCCTATGTTGGGTGCAAAAATCTTTACTGGAGTTATATACTCTTGTTGGATTATTCCCTTTATCATTATGTATCATCCTTTGTCTCTTACTATATAGCCTTGGTTTTAAAATCTTTTTTGTCTATATAAGTATTGCTATCCCACTTTTTTTTCTTTCCATATGCATGAAATATTTTTTTCATCTCCTTACTTTTACTCTGTGTATATCTTTCAATTTGGGATGGGTCTTTTGGAGGCAGCATTTATATTAGTCTTGTTTTCTTTTTTAAAAAATATTTTATTTATTTATATTTAGAGAGAGGGAAAGGGAGGGAGAAAGGGAAAGAAACATCAATGTGTGGTTGTCTCCCACACACCCTCTACTGGGGACCTGGCCTGCAACCTAAGCATGCACCCTTAATGGGAATCAAGCTGGCAACCCTTTGGTTTGCAGACCTGCACTCAATCCACTGATTCACACCAGCCAGGGTTAGGTCTTGTTTTCTTGACCATTCAGTTATCCTATGTCTTTTAGTTGGAGCCTTTAAGCAATTTACATTTAAAGTGATTATTGATGGATATGCTTTTTGCCATTTTATTTTTAACTATTTTCATTTGTTTTTTCCTCCTCCTTCCTCTTTCCCTCCCTGTCCCCATCCTCCTCTTTCTCCTCCTCTTTCAAGCAAGCACTTTAACATTTGTTGCAATATTGATTTTGTGTTAACGAGCTCCTTTAGTTTTTTTCTTGTCTGGGAAGCTTTTTATCTGCCTTTCAGTTTTAAGTAATAGCCTTGCTGGGTTAAGTAGCCTTTGTTGTAGATCCTTGCTTTTCATCATCTTGAATATTTCATGACAAACCCTACTGGCTTGTAATGTTTCTGTGAGAAACAAGATGACAGCCTAATGGAAGCTCACTTGTAGGTAACTAACTGCTTTTCACTTCTAGCTTTTACCATTCTCTCCTTGTCTTTAAGCTTTGCCATTTTAATTATGATGTGTCTTAGTTTAGTCCTCTTTAGGCCCATTTGTTTTGGACTCTGTGCTCTTCTTGAACTTGTGTGACTTTTCCCTTCACCATACACTATATTAGGGAAGTTTTCTGTCATTATTTAAGTTTTCAAACACTTGCTTACTCTCTTCTCCCCTGGTATTCCCATGATAAAGATGTTGTTATGTGTCATGTTGTCCCAAAAGTTTAAATTCTCATTTAAAAAAAATTATCTTTTTCCCTGCTCTGCTTAGGGGTTTTTTTCTACTGGTCTTCAAAATTGTTGATTCAATCAATCTTCTGCTTCATCTAAGCTACTCTTTATTTCTTCCAGTGTGTTATTTATTTCAGATATTGCACTCTTTGTTTCTGATTGGTTCTTTTTTAATGTTTTCTCTGTCTTTTTTCATGCTGTTGAATATCCTTGTAATCACTATGCTAAAGTCTATTTCTGATAAATTGCTTACCTCCATTTCATTTAGTTCTTCTGGAGGATTCTGTTTGTCTTCCCATTTGGGCTGCCTCTTTGAGTTTGTTTCTATTAGGTAGATCTGCACAGACTCTGGAGCTGCCTAATTCAAACACTGCCCGTGAGTGGTCCTGGTCAACCTGTTTGGAGCTATCAGTGATTCCCCAGCAGGTGCCTTAGTTAGCTGGGCCTGTGTGTGTGCAGAAAGAGCCAAACTGTGCACCAAGGCTGGCTTTTGCCCGCAGTGTGTCTGGGGGAGGTCAGAGATCCTCCTTTGTCTGCAGGCACTGAAATAGCCTCCAGCTGTACTTTTCTGGGCTTAAGCCAAGGTGAGCAAAAGGCATTCCTGCAGGTGAGGCTATTGCTTTCTCTCAGGCTGATGAAGCATGGAGGGGAATATTCTGCCTGAGAAAGATGACTTCTGCAGTAAGGGGAATGATTCAGCACAAGGATCCTGGCGTCTGACCCTTCAGCTCTCTCCTCAGCCTCCAGCTTTCTCCTCAGCAGCCCAGCTTAGGATCCTAATTTTCTTTTCTTGAAGTGTCTTTAACTGGCTTTTGTATCAGAGTAATTCTTGTCTCTTAGATAAATTCAGCAGGGTTCAACCCTCTTAAATTTTCTGGAACAGTGTGTGTACAAATAGTATTATTTCTTCCTTAAATGTTTGGTAGATTCTGAATTAAAGTCATCTAGGCCTGAAATTCTCTTAGTGGGAATATATTTCATTATAAATACAATTAAAAAAATAGATATAGGGTTGTTCAGGTTATGCACTTCTTGAGGAAGCTTTGGTAGTTTGGTATTTTAAACAATGTGTCCCATTTCATCTAAGTTTTTGAATTTACTAGCAGAAAGTTGTTTCTACTATTCTCTTATTTGTTAATATCTGTTAAAACTGTAGCAATGTTAGCTCATATTCCTGATAATGGTAATCTGTGTCTTTTTTCTTGTTTCCTGATCACTCTGGCTAGAGGTTTATGAATTTTGTTGATCTTCTCAAAGAACTCACTTCTACTTTTATTGATTTTACTCTTTTGTTTTGCTGTTTTCATTTCATCTCTTTCTATTGTGATCTTATTTCCTTTCTGCTTCTTATTTTGTGTGCTCTTCTTTGTATAATTTTTTAAGGTAATAGTTGAGGTCATTAACTACAATAAATCCCTTTCTTCTTTCTAATACTAGACTTCAGTGCTATAAATTATCTTCTGACCACTAAATTCATACTTAGCATCAGTTTTTCAACATTTCACTAATTTTGATGTATTTTGATTTTCATTCAGTAGAAAACACTATTTCTTCTTCTTCTTCTCTCTCTCTTAACCCTGGGTCTCTCTTAACCCAGGGGTAATTTAGAAGTTTACTTAGTTTCTAAATATTTAGGATTTTCTTGGTATCTTTCTGTTATGGATTTCTAATTTAATTTCATTGTGATTCTAGAGCATACTCTGTATAATGTATCCTCTTTAATTGATTGAAAATTGTTTTATGGTCAAGAATAAGGCTTATGGTGGTAATTTAAGCCCTTCCTGAAGTGAAACCATTCCAAGTACTTGACCCCGTGCCTTGTGAATTGTTTACTCTTCTACTCAAGCCCTGTATGCGTTTTGGAGATTATTTTCACTCCATCTTGTCAGGTGGTTCTTTTACCAGACTTAGATTATTTCTTCAGATGCACTAGCTAATTATTACTCAAATGAATACTCTGTGGGTGGTATTCTGGAGTTCTCTCTGCATGTAGCTCTCACCTCTCAAGCATTCTGATCTGTGAAATCCAATTGCCTATACTTCAGTGGGATCCCAGCTCCATCTCCCCAAGCAGGGAGTTTGCCAGGCTCTATCTGGGCTTCCTCTCCTCGAAGAATAGCCTTGAAACTGTTTTTAGGCAGTAAAATGGGGAAATTAGAAAGTTTACCTTGTTTGTTTGACATCTCTCAGCAATCACTGTCTTTCATTATTTGATGTCTTAAGAACTGTTGTTAAGTATATATTTAGTTTTACTGGACAAGAGAATAAACTCAGTCCTGTTACTCTACCTTGGCTGGAAAAAGAGGTCAACTTTGGGTAGTTTTTGAAAAAGCTTTCTCTTTTCTACTCTCCTAGTCAGTCTCTAGAAAAATTGAAACAACAGGGTGTCTGCGTGTGTGTGTAGAGAGAGACAGAGACAGAGATTGACTGAGGTTTATTGTAGGGAATTGGCTCATGTCTAACATGATTGTGGAGGCTGGCAGGTCCAAAAATCTGCATGGTAGGGTGGCCACCTGGAGCCACAGGGAAGAATTAATGTTTCATTTCAAACCCAAAGGCAGGCTGCAAGAATCTCCTCTTCCTCAACGGAGTCAATGTTTTCTCTATTAAATAATGCTCACTCACATTATGGAGGGTTATCTGCTTTATGCAAAGATTACTGATTTAAATGTTAATCTAATGGGAAAAAAAACCCCTTCACAGCAACATTTAGACTGGTGTTTGACCAAATATCTGGGTATAGCAACCTAGCCAAGTTGACACATAAAATTAACCATCACAACTACTAATGAGAATGCTTGTTCTATATGAATTTCTTGTGTATCATTTTGATTATTTCCTCATGTTTAAATATTAATAGGATATTTACTGGGCAAAGAGTTAAAACTCCTTTAATCCTGCAGAGGTCATGGCTGATCTGAAAGATACAAACTCTTTTCTTAAATATTGTTACATACATCAGGTGCACAGGTCTAAGGTAATGACTAGCAGTATGGTTGTACATGACTAATGTTAAGCCATATTGTTTAAGTCATCAGTTTGGCTATAACATGTGTTTCGTAAGGGTGTGTGATATTCTATAGTAAATTGTATCTGAGATATACTGCAAAATCTGAACCGTTGGTGTAAATTTTTTTTGTGAACTTCGTAATCAGTGTTGTATTTTTTTATTTACCATTGAAAATGGCTGTAAAAATATATTAATTCAATAATTCAAAAGATATTGAAGATCTTCAGCAAATTTTACTCTAGTTCGATGATGAGAATGATAGACTCCGATGTGAAAATGAAAGTGATTAGGAGATGAAGATTATGTCGAAGTTCATTCAGAAGATTTGGATGCCAAGCAAGATATTTCTAGTGAAGAAAGTGAAGATGAATTAGATATGAATGAAGAGTAATTTTTTTAGAAAGGATAAAGAATCAAAATGGAGGGAAAATCTAATAAGAAGACAAATTAGAAAAGAGCCACAGAATATTTTGTGCCAACTTCCCATTAGTTTGGCCAAATGCAAAAAATGCCAACACGGAACTTGAAATTTGGAAATGCTTTATCACAAATAATATTTTAGACCTGATCTTATTATATACAAATAAATGTATTGATTCTATCTTGAACCAGTTTACACAAGAAATAGATGTTAAACAAATACACAAACCAAATTAAGAGCATTTTTAGGCCTCATATCGCGCTGGTTTCCATTGCAGCAGTCTGCTAAATTTGCAGGATTTATGGGCTACAGATGGTAGTGGGATTGAACTGTTTAGACTTATCTTTATGGAGATTTATATTTATTCACAATTGTATCAGGTCTGATGACAAAGTTACCCATTCAGATCACCTGAAAGTGCACAAAGTAGTGGCTGTGAGGGACTTTTCTCAGCATTGTAGAAACTTGTAAATTATGTTCCTCTACAAGGACAGAAGGTAACAATAGATGAAATGTTACCTGGATTTAGAGGCAAGTGTGGGTTTAGGCAATATATTCCATCCAAACCCAGTAAATATGGTATAAAAATTTTTGCTACGGTCAATTCAAAAGTATTTTACACAGGAAACATTGAAATATATGCTGGTAAGCAGCCCAAAGATCCTTACTTGATTAGTAATAAACCAGCAGATGTAATCAAGAGGCTTGCAGAACCCATTTATTCATCAGGACATAATAGTACAGCAGATAACTGGTTCATTGATAGAAATCTTATCTCCAAATTGGAAAAGAAGTGACTTTCATATGTAGGTACTGTTCATAAGAATAAACCTCAACTACCCCCCGAATTTGTGTCTTCTTTGTGTCTAAAAACTGACCCCCAAAATACAATTTATTTGGTCATGGTGCAGATTGCATACTTGTATCTCATGTACCCAAAAGGGAAAAAACCCAATTTTAGTTTCAAGTATGCATTTCAGTGACACTGTAAATTTAGATTCACAAAAGCCTGATATAATAGAATATTACAACCAAATGAAGTCAGGAGTTGACACTGTGGGCGAAATGATACATGTAATGTGGCCAGGAACACCAGAAGATGGCCTGTGGTTATATTCTACACAATTCTGAATATTGCAGGAATAAATGCTCGGACTGTTCATATGCTGGACAGCAATGTGAAAATAAGGCACAGAATATTTATTAGAAATCTCACAGCACAGTTAGTGTCAGAATAAAAAGGTGTTCTGAAATCTCTACAGGTGTGCATAAGCCTTTACACCTGAAACTTCTTCAATTTCAAACACAAATTGAAGGAAATTCTAACGATGACATATATGCAGCTCCCTTGACAAGCAGAAAAAAAGACACAGTGCTATGAATCCAAAATGAGTCGATCAAAATACTTTTGCAAATGTTGTGAAAGGTATTTGTGCCTTGAGCACAGCGATATTGTCTGCGATGGCTGTTGCAGAGGTTTTGCAAAGCCAGCTATTGAATATTCTGATAATTAAAGACATTTTAGTTGTATTTTTTAGCAATATCCATGTTTCTGTTATTTTAACACAAAAATTCTTATTCTTTGTTTTTATATTTATTTAATACATTTCTAGATTTTAACTGAAGATAAATCATGGTTTTTATTATATAAACATATTAAATGCAAATTTACAATGTTTTTAATTTTTTTGGCATTTCAGCACATATTAGTAATGAATGTATCTCTCTGATAAACACGACCTGCACTGTAATTTTTTCATCCCAACCTCCACAGGGGTAAGCCCGCAGCCAGCTTCACAGTAAGACCTGTAACTTCAGCTCTAGTTCTGCCCCATCCTATCTTCACCTTCTTGATTGACCCATTTTGGCACAAACTCAGACCACTTTGAGAATTAACCCATCCTGATTGTTGCATGCTAGTCCAAATATACAGAGTATTTTATGTATGAATGACACCGTGGTTATAATTGATCATCCTTTCTCTCATGATCCCAACAATGGAAGGAGCAAGACCCTGTGGGCAATAACTCAATTATAATACACTCAAGAGAGGGCAAATATACCCTAGGAATTGGAGTATCAGGATTAAATAACCTCAGATATCCAAATTAATAGGACTTTCAAGGACTCAGTGGAAGAAGTTATTGGGGTGGTGAATAGGAGTGAATCTCTCTGGTTTAGTTATGAATGGGAGCAGGTTAGAAGGCAGGTGACAAAGTATCATATTTATGGGTTTATTGACCAGCGGAAGAGCCAGGACCGTTAAGAAACATGAAATCATGCCACACATGAATAAGAAATAGAACGGGGGATCCTTATAATGAAGAAAGGGGATGGAGGAAAAGGGTGATGCTAGCTATCCTCCAACAGTTGATAACAACAAAAATCTGTCTTTTGAAAGGGGCTGAAGATCTCTTTTATATAGTCTCATAAAACAGAAATAGGATAGTACCACCAATCTGTGAAAGTTAGATGTCTTGGGCTCAAGGTAACAAAAACCTTTTTAACAATAGGATTATACAACAATGGAGTATGTAGTCCTGTGAGGTACACTGGAAGTGCTTGAGTAGAGGATAAATAACCTTATTTCTAGGGGTCCAACAAGTCCTTTTTGACGGGTTTTATTACGTGTTCAGGAAAAACTGGCAGACCCAGGGAAAGGCTCACTGACTTGGGATTATTATCATAGTGCCGATCCCGATCACTGGCACTGTCTATCAGTGATAATTATAATTTTCCCAGTTGTAACTGAAATTTCCATAGAGTTGAAAGTCATATATAGATTGTGATTAGGAAAAAACTCCCTAAAGAACACATGTTTTTCAAGCCATTGTCCTCACCTAGAATGGCTACTCTGTCCTCTTATGTAAATTCCAGTTGGTTCACAAGACCCATTTACTCAGTAAATACAGGGGTGGGCAAAAGCAGGTTTTGTTTAAGTATCCAGTTTCATTGGGCATTGGTGAAATTACCTGCATCATTGCCTAAAAGAAAATCATAAGTAAGGACATGAAATAATAACAATAATAAAAGACAAGACAAAAATAACACAATAATAAATAGATACTAATATAGGAATCTTCCCAAACTTTGTGTTTTGTGAACTCACAACTATAAACCTACTTTTGCCAACTCCTTCTATTTGTTGAATACCTGCTTTGTGCCAGATAACGTTTCAGGCAATTATAGGCAATGGTAAACAAGACATACAAGATGAATAGTAAGAAAGATAATAAACAAATGACTGAATTGCAGATACCCAGGGAAAAGTGGTATATGTGGGGGAGAAGAGGTCTATTTCCTCATAGTCATAAAAAGTTACACTGAGGTCACATTTGAGCAGAGAACTCAAAGAAGAGAGTAGAACATGTAGTCTAAAAAGCGTGTTCCATGTTGCAGGTGGACAGTATCTAAGGTAGGATCTTGATATCATTGTCAGCAAGATACACTTCCATTCCTCCATTTTCAATCAGAAGCTCTGATCCTCCAGCTTGCAATGACCAAACTCTTAAAATAGCACTTGTCCCTGTGACTCATTTGGCACTGAATGTATGTTGCATTATAATACTAGTTGTCTTGAGAAGTTGAGATGTCTGCTTTCCACTTAGGACTGAGCTCCTTCAGGCCAGGGACTGTTTTCTATGCTGCTTGATATACTCAAAGTCCAAAATAGTACTCTCATGTAACTAGCGTTCAATGAACCCTCACAATGACCATTATCTGGTATAATGATCTATGCAGTTGTCATGCCTTCAAGGAGCACATCAACTCTTGACTGAAGGTAGAGTTGATCCGAGTAGTGAGAGGTTCTGGCTATTTAAAAAACATAACCCATAAACGTATGTTGGTTTTGAACTTATTAGGTATACTTTATAATGAACTGATAATGTTGAATGTGTTCATAATTTATTAAAACAATCCATTCTTAATTGATATTACAAATAAAGTACTTCACCTTTAGTTGATCAGAAATGGTCTTTGTCTTAGGCCTTTAGAATTGAAAGTCTTTCTTATACTAAAAGAATGCAGACTTCATAACTGCAGTTTGTAATTAGTTTTTCCTTTTGTCATATAATAGTATTTCAAGAGAGAAGTCAAAGGCCCATGATAAGCAGTTTCCTATACCATTGCCATTTTCCCTGAGGTGAGACAGTATGCTGACAGAGATTAACCACACTGCAGAAGTGTGTTATGGAACACTGGAATCCTAATAGTGGTTGTAAAGCTTCATAGTTTAAGAAAATAATACAACCCTGAAGACATGTTCTAAATGAACACCAATATGATGTTTGAAATTGAAAAGGTGGAACATGTTTACTTTGCCTTGTAAAAATATTGATCAAATACCATCAACCTGAAAGTAAGAATACTATAATTTTGGCTTTATTCTGAGTTAGAAAAATGTCTTCTTGTGCTAACACTACTCTAAACTTCTTTTACTTCACATTTACCCAAAGGAACAACCTGATGATTTTCAAGTAGTCAATTCATTTTTTTTTAAAGCAATATGGTATTATGGAGAGAAAACACTAACTTTGATGTCAGGAATCTAGATTAGAATCATTGCCCTACTAATCAATAGCTGTGCATCCTTGTCTAGCAAATGGAGACATCTTTCCTATGTACCTTCAAAACTTTCAGTCGCCTATATAGTTGTCAGTTATTCAACCTTGCTAGGTAGTGTTAGGGAGTATTAAAGTTCATGCACTTCAAATAGATGAATCAAATGTTATGAGAGGGTGATATTTTAGGCAATAAATGTACTACTTAAGATTCTGGGACCATGTGAAACTGGAAGTCAGACTGATGGTTATGCTCTCTACGCCCTTCCTTTTACTAACAGTAGTTAAAGATAAAAATCTTTAAGAACTTTATCAAACAGGTTAAATGATTAATGGAGGTTTGCTATTTTGGAAACAAAGATTATATTCGATTAACAATAATAACTCTGTCGGCAAATAGCTTCTCTAATTTTACAGGGAAGAATTTGGGTGAGAACAGTTAAGCCGTTTGTTCATGATCACACATCATGCCAGAGACAGAAATCAAAACTTCAAACCGAGATTTGGGTGAGAAAGCCACTTTAATACCAGTGATTTTCAAACTTCAGCAAGCCTTCGGAATACCTGGAATGCTCATTCCAAATGCAGAGTCCCAGATGGCCTTTGGGATCATGCATTTTTATAAACACACTGTGTAAATGTGATGTGGCCCGAGATGCCTATTTAAGAACAAGAGCCCATTAGGTCTGAAAACTGCCTACTCAAGAAAATCAAAGATAACATAGCTTTATAATAAATTAGCATTTCTTTGTTATTTTTACCTGGCTATAAACTAGAATATTTCTCAGTTATTGTGGTCCTAGAATTCTTACTCAAGAGGCTATGTAATAAAGTATTTCAAGAGCATTTTATAAATGCAGAAGATTCTTGTTATATTTCAATCTGGTGAAAAATATGCCTACCTTCCCTGAATTAACCATAAGGTATAATTCATCATCCAGACTGGAACACTGTTGAGAGTGAAAGGAGCACTATTAATAATACTGTCAAGACAACAGGCATTAACTGGAACCACCCCCAGGAAACTGAGACATGTGAGAGAAAAGTCAAACTTTCCTTTCCCTGTCCTACCATTAATTACTATACTATACCTTTATACACTCAGTACCATGTTCCTAGTCCAACCAATCTCTGAGTTTACCACCTGCTTCATTTTCTTATTTTGAAGTATATTATTTAAAAGGAAAAACCCCCTAATTTTAGTGTACACAAAATCAATCCAAAATGGGGATGCAGCTTGAAGTACTGAAAGATAACACCAGCACAGGGACTAAAGATCTGCATTCAAATCCCAGGATGCGACTTTGTAGCTATGACCTAAGACAAATGATTTGCCTTTTACTTGAGTCTCAGTTCCATCAGCTGTAAAATAAGGAGGATAATATGGACATCAGAGTTATGTAACAAACACATTTGAAGGTGTCCCATAAAAGTTGGAAAATGTTACATGGACAATAAATATGAAGGAAAGCATTACAAGACATATTCTCTGACAGAAGCTACAGTCACATTACTAGGTGCTTACAGGTATTTTGATTAATATTTCTACCTCCCTCACTGGATTTCTGGGCAGGGTGGTATTGTGGATCCCTCATACTCATAGGAGGAACAGGGATGACTGTTTAGTATAATGAGCATTACAGTTGTCTTTGTTATTAAATTATAACTCAAAAAGAAAAAACAATCTCATTACCTTCAGCATCTACAGAATTGGCCATGCCTTTCAGGAGCGTGGTACTACTACATCTGCACTATGGATGTAGCTATGGTGTTAGGTCCTCCGGTGCCATTTTTGGAGCCAAGAATAGCAGGTTAGCACCAAGACAGTCTTGCCGCATGAGTTTGTAGAGAAAGCATGTGACTGAGTGTCAGGACCTGCAAGTACTAGGATGCCTCAGCCACTACTTAGCCACATGACCTGGGGCAAGATGTACCTGTAAAACGAGGGGATAGACTAGGGGATCATTAAAGACCTGCAAGCTCTGACATCCTTGGCATTTTGCAAGTCTAGATGACTTGTAAACTGCCTACTTCTTGGATATTTTCTTACCCTTTCTCATAACAGAAGAGAAAGTTTAAGCACAATTAAACAGAAATAGACTTTAAAATAGAGATTTAAACAGACATACACAGATAAAATAGGTGCTCAATTAAGAAACATTTATTCTTTCCCACAAGAAAGCGAAATTGCAGTTGAAACATAAACTAAGAAACATTTGTTTTACAAGGTAATTTGCTATACTATGACTTTAAGGTGTTAGACAAGAAATTATTAAAGGCCCTGTAGGTTCTGAATTTTGCAATTCTGATACAGTCTTGGCATTTTACGTGTCTAGATGACTGCCTGCATTGTTTTATATTTCCTTTACATTTTAGTCTGTTCTTATTACAAAAGAAAACATTTAGCATACCATTGCAGAAACAGCAGGTTTAAATAGAGATTTGAAGTAACTTCAAAACACATTTGCACTGAAATATACAGAAAGAATAGTTGCTGAGTCAGGGAACACATTCACAGTCTCAATTATTTCCTTTAATTATGGAAAACAAATATGAACGAAGTAACATTTGTCTTACAAGGTAACTGAATTCTTTTAATTTTTTAACTGGGGACATATAAAACAGTTCCACATTTACACAATACTATTTTCAAAATAGGTTTTTCACTTGTAAGAATGAAAGTTCTCAGTGACAAGCTTTAGATATGCAACTTAGCCCAGTGAGTATCAAATTTGTCACAAGAAGCAACTATATACAACAGTTCCGTACAACCCCCAGCATCAGGAAGTAAAATTAGACAATTAAGGTAGAAAAACAATATCCCTACAAAGTATAAGTGATTAAGGCCCAAAGACCACATTTACAAATGGATATAAGATCTCAATTATTCAACTAAGCAAGTAACTTAATTAGCACAGTAACTCCATTTCTTGCTACTTCCTTATTTCTGATTCTAGGAATATGTATGCAGCACCTACTGGGCAAGACATTAGGAGCACTAGGAAGAATCAGACATGGTCCCAGGGGTATGCTGGTAAGTGTTGAACAACCAGCTCTTGACAGGAAGAGAAGCATTTAATTACAGCATTTATCCATTTCTATGGGGTAAGATACTTCTACTATGGCAAATTTCAAGCTTCCAACAACTTGGTAACTGGCTCACAAAATTCCCGAAACTTTAACAATCATCTCTCACAAACTATTATAAACCAGCTCCAACACACCACACCCTCCAGTAGCTCATAGTCTCTTCATGGGTACATTTTAGAGAACAGAAAGGAATGAGGAAGATAGAGATAAAATTTAAGTAATTATAGTTTTGTAAGTTTTAAAAGTTAAAAGAAACACTAAAATCTGTGAAAATTTCCTACTTCTCTTTTTACTATACCAGTTTTTCTCTTGCTTAAATTTATTTCAGGAGGGTCATTAAGGAACAAGTTTAAAGGATTTGTGGACAAAGGCAATGGGGATGGGAGGATTGAAGGTGGGAGGGAGGGGTGGGTAGGGCAGGGGAGAGTAATGGGGGGAAATGGGGACAACTCTAATTGCACAATAAAAAGTTTATTTCAGGAAATTAAAATGTAGTATAATGGGGGAAAGAAAAGCATGAGTCGAGTAAGAAGGAAAAATGACAAGAAAAACATCCTAAGATACACGCTGACGGTTATCATATTTATGCTGGAAGAAAATACATACTCAGATGAGTACAAATATGATGTAACCTTTAAAATTCTATCATCTTTAAGCCCTTTCAGTTCAGTTCACAGTCCAGAAGATTCATCCTGTCCTCTTTGGCTGCAGCTTTGATATTAGCTAGCTTCTTTTGCACAATACTGAGTGAACTGTTTCACACCACTCACAATATAAGCTCATAACAAAAGGCAAAACTAAATTGCGATGTCTGAAAACTCCCCTTGCACAATCACCCCTTGCATCAGATCTTAGGCAAGTGCCGGCTGGAGTGACCAGGAAATTCATCTGGTAGCAAAACATGGAGCCTGCAGGTTGGGCACGTCCCCTGCTGCATTAACCAAGGTCTAATGCACTAAGGAGCAAAAAGATTCATGTCAGTCTCTCAGATATAGCCTAGCAGAGGCAGCTATTAATCTATGTCAGGACTGTCAACCAACATGACTATTGGTGGGTCTTAGCCTTATCTGGTGGGTTGCCAAGCCAACTGCTGCAGTCATGGCACCTTCTCTATGGTTCGCTGAGTGACGTAGCTGGTAACAGAAGGACACCTTCCAGTCAGTTTATTCTATAGGATCCTTCCCCTAACCCCAGTATTCAAGATGATTAGCAGTTCTTCCTAACAAAAAGGCTGAGGAAAGTTGCTATATTTTTTTCTAGTTTATCATATATCATTCTCATAATCCAGAAAACATCAAAACTAAACATATAAAAGTCACCAATACCTTGTATCAAGTGCTTATGGCATTGTGGCATTGTGACGTTAAAATCCCTAGATGACAGATGCAGTTTTCTGGTTGCTTTTTCTTTGGTGACAATGGTAGTACTCTTTACTATGAACTATCTGTTAAGTTGTTTGCTTGAACCTAACTCTACAAAAGGAAATTTTTACCTGTATAAATAATGGAGCCAGGTCAGATGAGAGAGGATAAAGAATAGGCATCATATATAAACCCCATTAAATCTTACCCTAAAAAGTAACCTGGATGAATTACCTACTTTCTATTCGATAGGTAATGGCAAAGAATAAAATAAGTTTTGTGAAGCATTTAATTTCCAAATGAGTCAGACTTCTAAGACTTTAAATGGGAAAGTCAGGTGGCCAAATATCTGTCCTGGAGATCTTTTAAAATTAGCCATTCTGTGTAAATCTCTTTATATCAGAGCAGATGCAAAATATAATTCTGTAGCATGTATCACATATCCTTGAAATGATGTTTTACAGACATGGCTTGAATAAGCTGGCTATTGTTCACTTTCCTGAAAAGCCTTTTTTTGTGTAATATTATCTCTTCCAGTGTCAAATTATGCAAGTCTGCAACAGAAGACTGGGATCATAAATTGTGTATCACTAGCACCCGCACAGCAGCAACACCAGGAGTTGATCTATAAGAATGCCAAGAATTGACAAAAGATGTGTCAGCCTCGCATTTTTCTAACATCAAAACTCAAGACTGAGCATCTTCAAAAGCAGATACCGATCCTTGGACAAGCTGCTATGGTAAAGCTTATGCGTTATAGCAGTAGAGGCCGTCATGAGGTGTGGACAAAGGACACTATGCATTATTTATAGCACGTGAAGGTGAAGCGGCACCGTTGCTAAACTGCCACTGAATTAGTGTGTCAATTAATATTCTTCCTAGTTCTACTCAAGTGAACTGCCCACTCTTGATCATTTAAATCCCATCATTGTCCCCTTCTCCAGTAAGGTGTGTGGAGATCTGAGAAAGCGCAATGCAACTCATAGCTGGGTATGTGACAACAGGTGTAAATAGTTCTGTGTGGTAGGAAAAGCCCAGCATTCTATCCGAAGGAACTCAAGAAACAGCAGTGGATAATGACACAGGCAAATGATTTCAAGTAAGGCAGGATGAATCTTGCATAGATGATTAATGGTAAAATATTAAAATGATAAGTTTACCTGAGAGTGGAATTTGTGAGCACAAGGCAAAACTGAGAGGTTTTCTGGAGAGAGATTCTCATGACAGATCACACAAGGCTCTTCTTCCTCTTCCTCATCATCCTAGGGAAAATACACATAAGATGTATTCAGCTCATTTCTTTCTCCCAAATTTAAATTGATTTAAAAAGTCTCATTCTCACCAAATTATTGGCCCTTTCCCACGTGACAGACCCTTGTGAACCAAGGGGCCTCCAGGCTGGTTTGGGGGGCTGGACAGCATTGGACTGTGGTGGAGTATGGCTGGGTGAAACGCAACTACCATTTGGCACTGATTCTCCTTGACCCTGAAAAGAAAAATATTATGCTGAAGTTTTTTAGAATTGTCCTAAAGCAGGAAAAATGAATAGAATAGCACAGAATGTAAACTAGTAAGGATTAGTAAAAGGGTAAAGTCAATCAGATTAATGATAAAACCTGAACCAAAATGTTGGCATTATTATTTATATATTTAGAGCCAAATAAAAGAAAAATAACTATATATACTCTTTTAATTTAAACTGTTTGTGGAAAATCAGAAAAAAATTCCTCTTTTAGAATCATTCAAAGTAACCTAGCATAAATTTCAGAAGGGTCAGTTCTAGAATGATCAGAGGCATTTCAAAAAGACTTTCCATGCCATTTGTCCAGTTGAAGTTGACTTTTTATTGTTAATTGATGAATTAATACAATTATAGATTATTTTTCTGAACATGTTATGGAGATAATTATGACAGCTAACTACAAGAGTTAAGGGCTTGAAGGAGTTCAAGATAGAGACTGGACAAGCACAACGAGACACAGCACTGAGAAGAGTCGGAGAGATACAGCTCCACTGAGAGAAAAAAACCACACTCCGGCGGTGGTATTCCACGTCAGGAGGGATCTCAAGGTACTTTTCCTTGAGGAGCGACAGATTCAAGTTCCACATCAGGTATCCCAACCCTTAATACATGCACAAGATAGGTGAGACCACAAAACACCTGGCTTTGAAAAACAATGGGGAATACATCCAGGAAAACTACAGAACTGCAGGGAAAAGAAATTTCACTTTTAAGGGGCTCATGCACAGACTCACTGGATCAGGAAACCACAGAGAAAACACCACATGAAAAGCACATAGACCAGTGATTTTCAACCTTTTTCATCTCATGGCACACATAAACTAATTACTAAAATTCTGTAGCATACCAAAAATGTATTTTTTGCTAATCTGACAAAAAATAAGTATAATTTTGATTTATTCATACCAGATAGCTATTGTTGTCTTGGCTGTTGTCATTTTTTTATTTGACAGTCTAAGGGAGAAGAGCTCAGTGCCCCTGACTAAACAGCCAGGTACTGCATGTTCTAAAAATTCCTGTAGCACAGCAGTGTTCCGTGGCACACTGGTTGACAATCGCTGACACAGACCACAGTTGAAGGGGACACATTTAATATTCCTGGAAAGGCTGCCAAAGAGGAAGGAAGTATCAGGGACTCTCCCCAGGGTCTGAACCATGTTGGCAGCTATTATCCAGTTCTGCCGTGCCGATGCCAGTCCTAGCAGACACCATTTTAAAAGTTTCCCTCTAGCCTCCTACACTAGTGGGCACACTCTGATGAAAGCCTGCATACCCCTACACTTCAGCCCTGCTATACAGCCAGCCCCGCCCACACAGCAGGCCAGCAGCCATCACAGCCCACTGAAACAGAAGGGTGTATGCCTCCCAACAGGGGACCCCTGGGAACCTGGCTCTGGTGGCCCGAGGGGACTACCCTGTTGGGCCTGCAGGACATCACGTACACAAAGCTACTTCTTCAAGACTGGGAGACATAGCTGATCTACCTAATACACAGAAACAAACACAGAGAATTAGGTAAAATGACAAGACAAAGGAATATGTTCCAAACAAGGGAACAGGATAAAACCTAGAAAAATAACTAAATGAAATAAAGATAATCAGCAGTCAAAAAGTTGCTCACCAAACTTGAGAGAAAAATGAATGAACACAATGAGTACTTCAACAATGGGATAGAAAATATAAGAAAGTACCAGTCAGAGCTAAAGAACACAATAAACTGTAATAAAAAATACACAAGGAAATCAAAAGGTTAGATGACATAGAAAAATAGGTCAGTGATCTGGAATAGTGAAAGTCACTCAAGCTGAAAAGGAACAACAAAAATAAAAAGAATTACAAAAAAAAATGAGAATAGTTTAAAGTACCTCTGGGACAACACCACGCATACTAACATTTGCAGGACTGGGGTCCCAGAGGAAGAGAGAAAGGAACAGAAAACTTGTTTGAAGAAATAATAGCTTAAAATTTCTCTAACTTGAGGCAGGAAACAGACATCCAGGTCCAGGAAGCACACAGTCTCAAACAAGATGAACCCAGAGAGGTCCACACCAAGATACATTATAATCACAATGGAAATAATTAAAGATAAAGAGAGAATCTTTCTTAAAAAGAGTCTATTTATTATTTTTTAGGGAGAGGGGAAGAGAGAGAGAGAAACACCAATTGGTTGCCTCTTGCATGGCCTGCAACTGGGGACCTGGCCCCACAACCCAAGCATGTTCCCTGAATGGGAATTGAACTGATGACCTTTTGGTTTGTGGAACAACACCCAATCTACTGAGCTGTACCATTCAGGACTAAAGAGAAAATCTTAACAGCAGCAATAGAAAAGCAAGTAGCAACAAACAAGGGAGTTCCCATTGTACTAGGAGCTGATTTTTAATTAGAAATTTGTACGCCAGAATGGAGTTACACAATATACCTAAAGCGCTGAAAGAAAAAGCCTACCTCCAAGAATACTCTACTTGGCAAGGCTATCATTCAGAATTAAAGGAGAGATAAAGAGTTCCCCAGACAAGCAAAAGCTAAAGAAGTTCATCACCACTAAACCACCCACACAACAAATGTTGAAGAGACTTCCTTAAGTGGAAAAAGAAAAGGTGCTAACTGGAAATAAGAAAATATATGAATGAAGGAGATCCAAGATGGCAGTGGGGTAGGGGGAAGTTACATTTAGCTTCTCCCAAGATCAAATTGGAGTTCAACTAAATTATAGAACAATCTACCTGAATAATCAACTGAAGACTAGCTGAACAGAAGGCTTACAAGGACATACAGAAGAAGGGTGGAAATGTGAAAACTGGACCAGCACCCACATGTGGCAGTTGAGAAACCAGAGAAATTACTTCAGGTGCAAAGGTTCGCCTTGAGGAGCAAGGGGTTTCAACCCCATGCCAGTCTCCCAACCTGGAGCACCAAAGCAGAGAAGTGGAGCCCACGTCACATGTGGCTGTGAAAATCAGCGGGGATTCTGACCACCGGGGACAGACAGGAATCTGCTAGAAACCCAGGTGCCCTCTTACAGGGCCAGTACACACAATCTCATTTGTGGGCACTCACCCTAGGACCCAGCAGAGGGATGGCAGCTCTGAAATGACAAGTCACACAGGGACAGACTGGGTTGTGTGGCTTTGGGAAGAGGGCTAGAGTGCCACTATTGTCCCTGTATTGAGATACTCTCCCGCACCACCCACGGACACCATTTTCCTGGGTAAAGCACTCCCCTCCATATGGCATCAATCAGCCCGGAAAAATCTAATGGCCCCACCCTGCAAGCTGGCACCCTGCTGAGAAATCAGCAATCTGCAAGCAGCCTGGGCCTGCTGCAGTCTTTCTTGAAAGGCTCTCAAGGAGGTCCAGGCAGTCTCAGTGAGTGTCAGAGGTGCCCAAGGAGAGACCTAGTTGTGTGGCTCTGGGGCAAAACCGTTTTTTCCCCTCACGTATCCCGTGCAGGGCCACCATTCCTGTGCACAGCCTTCCCTCCACAAAGCCAAATCCTGTTCTGTCATAGCCTGATGAACTCTGATGACTCCCTGAGACCCTGTCACCCAACACAAAGATCATCAGGCCCCAGGTGGGTAGCAGCAGACCTTGGTGTACACTGAGGCTTTTGCTAAGTGGCCTCAGACCTGGCACTGGTGCTGAGATTGAATCTGTATCAACTTGGTGAACATCACTTGCCCCTACCTGGTGACTCAGAACCTATCTCATGTAATGCCAGAAGTTCTTTCAGTGGCTAAGCCAAACAGGCAGTGGAAGACAGAGACAGGTTTCAGGGTGACTTGGGCCTTCTGATAACTTGCCCCAGACTCAGTTCTGGTGAAAGCTGGCCTTCGTGCAAAGTTTGGCCCTGCAACATGCATCTAGGACCAGCAAAGGTGGCCACCAACTGTGGGTCACCTTGTAGCTCCTAACAAGGAAGCAGAGGACTGATCACTGGAAGGTTCTTACATTGACCTGCATTGGAGATCCTCCCAAGAGGCCCGAGAACCAACACACCCAGTGGCAGGCTTCAGACCCCATCAGAGCATGACCTGATTTGCTCCACAAGCAGCACATCCAAAGGGAGATCTCAGGTGGTACCATACCCTATTGGAGCAAATTCTGCTTCATGGGGTCAGCCCCTACAAAGTAGCTCCTACACTTTGGTTGGGAGTCAATCCTCAGTCAGTCAGGCTTATGGTCAACCCCACCCACAGATAAGCAATAGCAATCAAGACTCAACTACTACAGGGCTCACATAACCCACACAAGGGACTTTCTTGGAACACATAGCTCAGGTGATCAGCAACACTGCACAACTGAACCCCACAGGACACCTACTACATAAGACACCCTATCAAGACTGGGAAAGATGACCTAATACACAGAAAAAATAACCTAATACACAGAAAAAAAAATATACAGAGGGGCAGCCAAAAAGGGGAGACAAAGAAACATGTCCCAAACAAAAGAATAGGTACAGACTAGATACAGAGTTCAAAACAGTGATTATAAGGATGCTCAAAAAACTTGGGGAGAACTTCAAAAGCAGTGAAAAAGATATAAAACCATAAAATAGAACAAATAAGAAATGAAGAATAAAAAATTGAAAATGAGGCATACACTAACAATCAATAGAAGACTAGATGAAGCAGAGGATCGAAACAGCAATATAAAATACAAGGTAGCAGAAAACACCCATTGAGAGCAGCAAAAAGAAAAAAAATTATAAATGATGATTTTTAAGGGACCTCTGGGGAGACATGAAGCATGACAATACCCACATCATAGAAGTACCGGAAGAACAGAGACAGCAAGGGATTGAGAACCTATTTGAAGAAATAATGACTGAAAACTTCCCTAACTGGTGGAAGAAAAAGACAGACAAGTACAGGAAGCACAGAGTCCCAAACAACATGACCCCAAAGAGGCCCACTCCAAGACCTATCATAGTTAAAATGACAGAAGTTAAAGACAGAGAGAGAATCTTAAAAGCAGCAGGAGAAAAAGTTAGTTACCTACAAAAGAGCTCCCATAAGACTGGCAGCGATTTCACAACAAAATCTTTTCAGGCCAGAATGGACCAGCACAAACTATTCAAAGTGATGAAAAGCAAGGAACTACAACCAAGACTACTCTACCCAACAAAGATATAATTTAAAATTGAAGGAGAAATAAAGACCTTCCCAGATAAAATGAAAGTCAGAGTAGTTGATCACCACAAAACCAGTATTACAAAAATGTTAGAGACTTCTTAAAGAAAAAGAAAGAAAGAGGGGCACAAATATGTAATAAAACATCAATAAATATGTACCTATCAATAATCAATTTAAATGTAAAAGGATTAAATGCTCCAATCAAAAGGAATAGGGTAGGTAAATGGATAAGAAAACAAGACCTACATATATGCTCTCTCAAAGAAACCCACTTTACCCCTGGCTGGTGTGGCTTAGTGGATTGAGTGCTGGCCTGCAAACCAAAGGGTTGCCGGTTTGATTCCCAGTCAGGGCACATGCCTGTGTTGCAGGCTAGGTCCCCAGTAGGGGGCGCACGAGAGGCAATCACACATTTGATGTTTCTCTCCCTCTCTTTCTCCCTCCCTCCCCCTCTCTATAAAAATATCTTTTTAAAAAAAGAGACCCACTTCAGATCAAAAGATACACACACACAGATTAAAAGTAAAGAAATGGAAAAAGATATTTCATGTACTCAATAAAGGAACACCTAAATATATAAAGAAAATCTTAATGGACATAAAGTAAGAGATCGACAGTAATACAGTCAGAGTAGGGGACTTTAAAACCCCATTATTATCAATGGTTAAATCTTCCATACACAAAATCACTAAGGAAACAGTAGCCTTAAATGACATGCTAGACCAGATGGTTTAATTGATATTTTCAGAGCATTTTACCCCAAGGAAGCAGAGTATACATTCTTTTCTTGTGCACAAGAAACATTTTTCCAGAATGGACCACATGTTAGGCCACAAAACCTGTCTCAATAAATTTCAGAAGAATGAAATCACATCAAACATCTTCTCTGATCACAATCATATGAAACTTAAGAATCTATTATAACAAAAAACTGAACCACGCAAAAACATAGAAGCTAAACAACATGTTACTAAACAACAAATAGGTTAACAATGAGTTCAAGAAAAGAAATCAAAGGATACTTTGAGACAAGTGAAAATGAAAAGAAAACAACACAAAATCTCTGGGAAATGGTGAAAGCAGTCCTAAGAGGGAAATTCATACCAATACAGGCTTACCTCAAGAAACAACAAAAATTTCAAACAAGCTTAGATTACACCTAGGTGAACTAGAAAAAGAACAACAGACAAAGCCCAAAGTGAGCAGAAGGAGTAAATAATAAAAATCAGAATGGAAATGAACATAATAGAATCTAAAAAAAAAACCCCAATACAAAAGATTGATGAAACCAAGAGCTGGTTCTCTAAAAACATAAACAGGATTGATAAATCTTTAACCAGGATGAGAGAGAGAGAGTAAAGAAAATATTGCAAACAACTATATGCCAACCTTTTGAACAATCTGAAAGAAATGAATAAACTCCTAAAATACACAATTTACAAGAAAGACCGAGTCAAGAAGAAACAAAATCTGAACAGACTGATTACAACCAATGAAAACAATTCCAAACAAAAACCTGGGCTTGACAGCTTCATAGGTGAATTATACCAAACATTCAAAGAAGAACTAGCACCTATCCTTCTCAAATTCTTCCAAAAGAGTCTAGAGGAGGGAAGATTCCCAAATTCATTTTATGAGGCAAACATTATCTTAATTGCAAAAGGAGTTAAAGACACTACAAAGAAAGAAAATTACAGGCCAATATCCCAGGTGAACATAGATGCAAAAATCTTCAACAAAATATTAGCAAATCAAATACAGCAAAACTTCAAAAAGATCATACATGAAGTTCCGGCCAAGATAGAGGCATTGGTAGAAACCCTTAGCTTCCTTGCACAAACAAAAGGAGGATAACAACTAATCTAAAATCAATACACAACCAAAAGTGCCAGAAAATCAAACTGCATGGAACTCTGACAACCAAGGAATTAAAGGAAAAATCAACCAGAACAACCAGACCCATAAAGCCTCAGACTGACTCAGAAAAACCGCGGTGACACGGCAGCCTTGGGAACGGGCCTGGGTGCCCAGCTCAGCGGGCTGCACGGGAGGGGCTGACTTAAGGGGAAAACTGAGACTCAGAGCTGACTGTGGGCTACAGCTGGGGTTACAGTGGTGGGAGAAACTCCCAGTCTCACACCAGAGTCTGTTGAAAAGGCTCTAGAGACCAGCAGGCAAGCTGCATTGTTCCCTCTCTGGCCTCGCCCCCACCGGCAGCACAGCAAAGAGGGTTGTGCTATCACCTCACACCTATCAAATAGTTTATCAAAAAGACCACAAATAAGTATCAGTAAGGATGTGGAGAAAAGGGAACCTTCATGCACTGTTGGTGTAAGTGTCTTTAAAGAATTAAAAATAATAAGAACATCTGATCCAGCATTCTACTTCTGGGTATTTATTGGAAGAAAACAAAAACACTAATTTAAAAAAATATAATGACCCCTATGTTCATTGCAGTGTTATTTACAATAGCCAAGATACGGAAGCAACCCAAGTGTCCATGGACAGATAAATGGATAAAGAAGATGTGGTATGTGTATATATAACTATCTACCTAGATGTAGATAGATATACACACACACATGCAAAAACTCACCCACACAATGGAATATTACTCAGTCATAAAAAGAGAATGAGATCTTGCTATTTGAGACAACATGGATGTTATGCTAAGTGAAATAAGTCAGATAGGTAAAGACAAATATTGTATAATTTCACTTATATCTGGTATCTAAAGTATAATGTAAATGAACAAATAAAACAAAACAAACAGATTCATAGGCACAAAGAACAAACTGACGGTTGCTGGGGAGAGTAGGAGGAAATGAACGAAAGAGTTGAAGAGGATTAGAGGTAAAAATTTCCAGTTATAAATGGGGATGTAATATACAGCATAGAAAACATAATCAATAATACTGCAATGATTTTATATGGTGACAGATGGTTATTAGGCTTTACATGGTGATCATTTTGTAAGGTACTTTAATGTTGTACACCTGTTAACTAATATAATATGGTAAGTCAACTATATTTCATAAAAAATAAAAATAAAAGGTCATTAGTTTCAGATGTACAGCAGAAGTAAAAACAACTTTGAATTCAAGACCATTGCCTTATAATGTTTTTACCTATATACTAAAGTCACCTTAAACTACTTGACAATAAAGTACCTCTCCCCAAGAAATCTCTATGATACTCAAAGAGAGTTATTAAATAGAAATATGCTTCTCCTAATGAGTACTGGGAGGGGCAGCAGAGATGCATTATAAAGGGGCATGAGAAAAGTATTGTGGGTAATAGATATATTCACTACCTTGATTGAAGTAATGATTTTATGGGTGTCTACATATGTCAAAATGTATCATATTGTACACTTTAAGTATGTAGTTTGTCATGTTTCAATTATGCCTCAATAACAATATAAATGTATATATATTTAAAAAGCCAGATAACTACCATAAATATGAAAGATATAGTTTTTTCACTGTTTTTTTTTTTTTACCTGAGATCTCTTGGGGTCAATAAATTGAGAAATCTTGTAAACAATTTCATCAAATGTCAGTCCAGACAAGGACTTCCCATGAGCATCCTTCAATTTTCGTAAGAAATCTGTAAGCTCCTTTCTGGAAAAGACGAAGAAAAGAGCAGTGGTGATTTTCCCTACTGCCTTGAGGGTGTGCTCTCCACACAAGGTATAAAACCCTGCTGTGTGATTAATATGTGTCATATTGACTTGGCCCTTCGGATGTTTGATCTGAAACAGTGATCATAGGTCCATCTGCATTTACCTTGAACCAAAATGAAAAGTCCTAATGTTTTATTAATGATACTAAATGTGTTCATGAGTGATAGAGTTTAGCACTTATTTCCTTTTCAAAAAGATATTTTAACTGTTTTTGAAAGCTCAGTGTGTGAAATTTATTTGTTACCTACTTATTCATGTACTGAGCTTTTTATATCACATCTCTCAGTGCTCTCTTACTAGAATATTCCTTTTTAACTATGTTACTATTGGCCTTTTTCTCCTCTATCTCTCTTAACAGTTTTACTTTTATAAAACTCAGACACAGAAAACAAAAATTAAATAAAACAGGAAAGCAAAGATTAAAAATATACTGAATTTTTTTTTAAACCTAGGAATATTTTAATTGATAGTTTTTTTTTTAAATTCTCATGGTCCATCAACCCAAACAAGGCCTGCACATACATGTTTGGTACAATAATAACAATTGTATTACAGTTCTATTTTCATTATCTATTCATTATAATATTTACCTATCTATCCTGTAATCCATATTTATCTCTCTATTCATAATCTATTCTGTAGCATAACAGTATTTACATTAAATAAAAGTATTGCTCTTCAAATAAAAATACTGGTAAAAACTAGAATTATTTCCTTGGATACAAGAGTAAGATAAAAGAAACTTCATTTCTGGAGGAAGAGAATTAATTATCTTTCTGCTAAAGTCAGAACTGTGAAAAGAACAGTAAAATTGTGATTTCTTACATTCAACTGTATTGCCTAATAAAGAAACTATAAGGATTCTCAATAAAACTAAGAAAATAGGAAAGAAAGACCTGATGATGCTTGGCTGTATACGGCATACTGTCAGCTTAAAATTCACTTTGGAAATAGGTTATTTATTACTGCAGCTGGTAGCATCAAAATTGGATAAGTTTACAGTAAGTCGCACTCTCAGTAGATGAGCAAAACTAAATTTAAGAATGTATTCTCTCATGACTTAACACTAATAACTTCAGGGAAGAGGTTTAGCATTTATAATGAACACACTCCCTCCGTGATACATTTCATTTGCCTTACAAAGGCCATGGTAAGGAAATATCTGTACTTGTGTGTGGGTGTTATGTTTCTCTGAAATATTTCATTGCTGTAATTATGGCTATAGACTATAGAGTATAATCTGTTCTCACTGCTAAGTATAAACTAAGGTACCTGGTCTGTTGTGGAAAGGCAGTTTTCAGTCTGTCTGTAATCTTCTCCCAATTCATCATCAGGGGATCACTTCCCAGACCTGCACTGGGAGGCACAGCCTCTCCCACTGGCGCTGGCACAGTCCAGGCTATGCCAGTCATCTGTAAGGAACAGAGAGTTCTAACCCATCAGCTTCAATTACGAGCAAGTAACATTCCATGATAACACGATATTTTCATACCTCAAAAAATGCATAGAATAAAGAAGAGGGATATTAATATACACGTTCCCTTTTTAGTTTTTTTCTTAACCAGCACAATATTTCTAATTGTTCATATTATGCTTATTTTAAAAATGGGACATACTAGTCTCAGTAATTGCAAATGTGTACAGAAATACATAAGGGTGTTTATTTCTGTATTACAGAAAAAGGTCTATAAGTTATAAAGCAATCTGTAAGTAGTGGTTATTTCCTAAAATTCAATTGCAGGGTAATTTTGCTTTCTGCTTTGTATATTTCTTTATTATATATTTTGTATACATTTGTGTATTTCTATATTATTTGTTTTTTATGATTGGTATATACTACTTTTATAATTAGAAAAATACTAGAGTTGAATTTTCAAAAAAATTAATAAAGATGTGAATACTACTAGAAATGCCTGCCTGATGTCTCATGAATGTTACAAAAGTGGTGAGGAACTTAGAGTGACACCTCTGAGCCACGAAAATATCAAAGTTTTCCCCATATTTTACGGTAGTTGCTTATTAGAACCATTAAGATTCTAGTTAATTAATATCGATAAGTGAGTACTTTTGGAATGCAAATCTGATTACTGTGATAATTATAAACATGGCATCTTTTACCTAAGACTCTACAAGTTATTTTCATATATAAGGTTATTACTTACAAAAACTAGCAACTACTAACAGCCATCTGAGTAACTCACACAAAGCCTAGTAAGTCAGAGAAGAGATTTGGGTTTACCTCAGCATCAAACTTTTCCCCTGCAATCAGAAAGTAATCTTATTAGAAGGTTGAGGTACTTTAATGTTTTCTCAATAAGATTTTACCACAGTTCCTTACAGAATGGTGCAGGAGCAAATTACATGAGCAACACTGTGAAATCATGGTAATAGACAGATGTGGTACCTAGTTAATATTATATATTTGTGTGCAGAGAGGCAGCCACTACAAACAAGTAGAGTCCCTTGGACAATACATTTCAAAGAAGACTGTGAGCAATATATACGTACAAAAAAACCCCAACAAAACTTGACTAGAATGTGCTTACAGGAAATTCAAAATAGGAAAAAAAATGTTTAAAGATTTTATTTATTTATTTTTAGAGAGAGGGGAAGGGAAAGAGAGGGAGAGAAACATCAATGTGTGGTTGCCTCTCATGTGGCCCCCACTGGGGACCTGGCCCACAACCCAGTTATGTGCCCTGACTGGGAATCGAACAGACAACCCTTTGGTTCGCAGGCTAGCCCTCAACCACTGAGCCACAACAGCCAGGGCAGAAAATTTTTCATTAATTATATTTTACATAATCTTCTGGGAAAATATTTTTCTTTTAATAAAAAAGTTTACCTTAACCAAGATTACAACTAATAATTCTATTGGTTTTACATTTCTCTATTGCTTCTTCAGGTTTGGATGAGGCTAATCTAGCAATCTGTGGCTAAGAAGATTTATAATACATTCCAAGGTGATACTATTTATATTGTCTGTTTATTGATAAATACTGTCCTACTGAACATACATATATGTGTGTGTTTAAATAAAATTTGTCTTTAGTTTTGTAGCATAATTTAATTCATTGTGACTTGACTTCTTCGCTTTTTAAAAATATATTGTATTGATTGTGGTCTTATAGTTGTTCCATTTTTTTCTCCCCTTTATTCCCTTCCACCCTGTACCTGCCTCCCACCAGCATTCCTCCCCCTTAGTTCATGTCCATGGGTTGTGCATATAATTTCTTTGGCTTCTCCATTTCCTATACTGTTCTTAACCTCCCCCTATTTCGTACTTACATGTATGCTTCTTATTCCCTGTACCTTTTCCCCCATTCTCCCCGCTCCCCCTCCCTACTGATAACCCTCCCTGTGATCTCCATTTCTGTGACTTTGTTCTTGCTCTAGTTGTTTGCTTAGTTCTTTTTTTTTTAGGTTCAATTTTGATAGTTGTGAGTTGTTGTCATTTTAGTGTTCATATTTTTGATCGTTTTCTTTTTCTTAGATAAGTCCCTTTAATATTTCATATAATAAGGGCTTGGTGATGATGAACTCCTTTAACTTGACCTTATCTGGGAAGCACTTTATCTGCCCCTCCATTCTAAATGATAGCTTTGCTGGATAGAGTAATGTTGGATGGAGGTCTTTGCCTTTCATGACTTGGAATACTACTTTCCAGCACCTTCTTACCTGCAAGGTTTCTTTTGAGAAATCAGCTGATAAACTCCTTTGTAAGTAACTGACTCCTTTTCTCTTGCTGCTTTTAAGATTCTTTGCTTATCTTTAATTTGGGGTAATGTAATTATGATGTGCCTTGGTGTGTGCTTCTTTGGGTCCAACTTCTTTGGGACTCTCTGAGCTTCCTGGACTTCCTGGAAGTCTATTTCCTTTGCCAGACTGGGGAAGTTCTCCTTCATTATTTTTTCAAGTAAGTCTTCCATTCCTTGCTCTTCCTCTTCTCCTTCTGGCAACCCTGTGATTTGGATGTTGGAACATTTAAAGTTGTTCCTGAGGTTCCTAAGCCTCTCCTCATTTTTTTGAATTCTTGTTTCTTCATTCTGTTCTGGTTGAATGTTTATTTCTCCCTTCTGGTCCAAACCATTGACTTGAGTAACAGTTTCCTTCCCTTCATTGTTGGTTCCCTACACATTTTCCTTTATTTCATTTCATAGCCTTCACTTTTTCCTCTATTTTGTGATCATACTCAACCATTTCTGTGAGCAACCTCATTACCAGTATTTTGAACTCTACATCTGACAGGTTGGCTATCTCTTTATTGCTTAGTTGAATTTTTTCTGCAGCTTTGATCTGTTATTTCATTTTGGCCATATTTCTTTGTCCTGGTACACCTGTTACATAGTAAGAGGTAGAGCCTTAGGTATTTGCCAAAGCAGGGAAATACTGCCTTCTCTGTGTTGTGGTGCTGTCTGTTGGGGAGGGGTCCGAGAGGGAACAATGCTGCTTGCTCAGCTCTTGGCAGCCTTTAGTCACCTCCTTCTCTACCCACAAGCAAATTGGGCCCTTCTGGTGCTGATTCCCAGGGGTGGTTTGTGTACATTCTAGGACCCTGTGGGTCTCTCCAATGAACTCTTCTGTGAGGCTGGCAGTTTCTCCTGTGGTCTCAACCCCCACAGGTTTTTTCAGTCATAGGTTTTGAGGATTTCTCTTCCCATGCTGAAACCTGAGTTGTGCAGTCTATCTTGCTCCCCAGTTGTTCTTCCTGGTTTATCCACACACAAATGTGGGACTGCCTCCTCTAGTCCACCAGTCACCACCTTGCCGCAAGTCCCCTCCACCCTGGCTGCCTGTCTCTGCCCCTCCTACCTGTCTGGATGAATATTTCTTCTTTAACTCCTTGGTTGTTGGACTTCCATACAGTTCAATTTTCTGGCAGTTCTGGTTATTTTTTGTTTTTAATTTTGTTGTTGTCCTTCTTTTGGTTGTGTGAGGATACAAAGTGTATCTACCTATGCCTCCATCTTGGCCACTGACTTCTCTGCTTTTTAACGTACCCAACAATCATGCTAACTATAAATTATCTATTAAAATATCAATTTACCCATCACTGTTGCTTGTTGTAGAAGCAAAGTGTAATTGTAAGGAGTCTCTACTATAAAAATGTATTTATCTTTGTATCCAAACACTGAGCTAATATCAGGTAATGTAATAATTAAATAATACATGTAGCACCTTTAACACAGTGCTTCACATGAAACTATTTATTTAATTATCATTCAGTTACCATCATTACCATTACCACCACTGTCATCATCATTTACCAAATAAATGAACAAAGAAAGAGAGACATCCATTCTGGAAGTCCACTGAGTGATAAATAACCAGTTAATATCTATTCCACCAAGAAGAGCTAGGTACCAGGGCAGGTCTCGGTTGGCCAGGGGCAGAGATGACTCCAGGACAAATGGCAGGCATTTGAGGAACAGTGAGCACAGGTCTAAAGAAAGATTCTTTCACAAGGGTTCTTCCCAAGAACTGCTGCATCTAAAAGAGAAAGAGTAAAGAATAAAAAGAAAACCCCACACACAACTATTCATATGGACAACGATCTAAACTCATAAAGCAATGTTTGGGGAAAACAATGATTTAAAATCTAGTTACAAAGCACAATAGAAACAATGTTGTCATAAAATTGGTTAAATATATGAATATTCAAATAGAAAAGGACAGTAAAATATACTAAAGAACACTGAGACAGAGAAGAGAAGAGGGTTCTAGTTCCATTTTTTTTCCCACCTAGCTGGGTAACCTTGGATGCCAAGTTACCAATCTATAAAATAAGAGAGTTGGGTTAAGTAATCTTTAAGGTTCCCTCCCAAATGGATACTACAGAACTATGCAAAGGAGATCCTCAGTGAGTACCATCATTGTTAATGAGCAACATTGACACTCAGAAATTCCACTAAAGAACCAAAGTTGTCTATAGATAATATTACTTTTGCTATTATGTAATGGAGGGATCTTTTACCATCTGGTAGAATTCTGACTTTGTGCTTAGCTTCAAGGACAGTAGAAAGCTAAAGCGGGGTGCACCTGGGGCCTAAACCCTCCGGTAGTGACTTGTAAACGTGCTTGTGACTATTATTACACTTCCCATGGGGTTGTGGAAAGAAAGTCTTTTTTAGCGTCTCCCAATGGGACAAATACCTTATTGGATGGACTAAAGAAGAGACAGGTTTATTGAGTATCTACCATGAGTCAGTTCTAGCACAGGCATAAAGTAGGAGTTCAACCATTTGTTGAATTAAAAATTGAGTATCAGTATTGGTATCTAGGATCATTACTTAATGGTCCTAAAACCAACAGGTGAAAGATTAATGAGGAACTTTATAATGAATAGATGAGGCTGACATTCACTTCTTAACATTACTAAAGGAAAGACACTGCATGCCTTCACATACACATCATGTACATCATCACCTTTAAAGTACTCTTACCCCAAACTCTGAACCTGATTCTAACCAACACTCTGGATGTAATGGTAAGTTTATAGGAAAGAGTAGAACATGTAAAATGACATTAGAAGGATAAAATTAGTTAAATCAATAATGTGGGAAATTGAACAGGATAAGTGACTGAATTTCTTAAGAAATAAATGACATGAATAGAAGAGAGAGGGTTGGGTAGCTGTTACAGACTTAAAGCAGAACAATCAATCAAATGCAAAGTATAAACCGTGCTTAGATTGTTTTTTAAAATTTTTTTTAAAAATTAAAAAAAAATTTTTCTTTCAATCCTCACCCGAGGATATGTCCATTGATATCAGAGAAAGAGAGAGAGAAAGAGAAAGAAACATGAGTCAGTTTTCTCCTGTGCAGACCCCACTGGGGGACTGAACATGCAACCTAGGTATGTGCCCTGGCCAACTAAGCCACGTGGGCAGGGCAATGATTATATCCAATACTATGAGCCCTCACCTTTTAGGAATACATAATAAAGTATATACAGACTATATTATATGATATGTAAGGTTTACTTTAAAATATTCCAGTGGGGAGGAAGAAATGACATGAAACAAGACTGACAAAATGTTGATAATTCTGAAGTTGGTTCTTGGGTTCACAGAGGTTCATTATACTATTCTCTTTTTATATGTGTTTCAAAATTTTTATAATGTAAAGTTTTTAAAGAAAGAAAGAAAGAAAGAATGAATGAATGAATGAATGAATGAGTCAATAGTCCTGCTCTCTTTGAGGACCTCTATTACCTAACACTACTTTGAGGATTAGATAGCCAGGGTACAAAAATCAAAACATAATGAAACATAAAAAATATCAGGTTAAACTGGGAACAGTACCCATTATTACAGATTTCTCAGGTTAGAATACTGTATAGTTAAAACCCAGTGATCATTTCTTATTGTACCAGAATCTCAGAGACTGATGGACTTTAGTGATCAGATCACCTAGGGCAATTTCCTGATATATAAATGAGAAAACTGAAGTCCAGAACAACTCACTTTCCAAAGACCAACCGGGTTCAGAGTTAGGACCTGAACCCAGATCTCTAGTGTATCTCCACTGTATAATACCATCTTAATTTATAGTACAATAAATAATATATTCACTTTTCTAGTACTTGTGCTTTCAAATTGTTCCACTAATGCTCAATGGTCACTGATGCCTGCATTTTAACACAACTGTCAGCGCTGCTCAAGCACAGCAGTGATTCTGTTAGGAGGCACAAAGGATATACTTATTCCTCTCAGATGTTAGCATAAGGATGCTTATGCATTCCATAGGGCCTCATTGCTAGCGGGTTTTGCCCTGGACCAAATCTGGGAAGCTACATCAGAACTAAAACAGCCTCTGAAGGAGTAAGATGTAGAGGTCAAGATTTGCCTATGTTTTTCAGCTACAGAATATCTCTAGTATCAGACAGCTTATGCTGGTCTGGTTCCAAGAAACTCCAAAAAACAATATATCTAGCTTTTGAGTCTCTGAAGTCATTTTATATTTACAGTCATGGGGGAGTTACAAACCTACAGGCAGTAGTTTGAATATGGGCAGAAGGCACAGAGTTTCTAGAAATCCTACCAAGAGTATGTATAACTTACTATAGAATTACAGGGAATCTATCTCTTTCATCTACGGAACACATTCTTTATCAGGGAGGTTGGGTATGATGGTGTTCCAAGCCTAAAATAATAATGTCCATAATACATTATTCCAATAAAAAGCAGATTAACCAAAAAGGCAATAATATCATTCTAAACTAAAGACCAGAATCGTATGTCATATAATACTTTTAGCTTTGGATTCTGCTTTTGAAACAGTGAAACTCCATACAATTTACATAATTTTTCAGTTCTTTAATTTACTCAACTACTTGTAGAAATAACATTCCAAAGTTCTCCTACAAGCATAAGTGCTTATGTTGAAAGTGATCTGTCCCTAAATATACCTTTTTCTTTTTTACCCCCAGATCTGTTATGATAATAAAAACTATTACCTAATGGTTCCATCCCAAAAGGTAGTTTGGAAAACTCTATGTGTTTACTGGGTTAAGGTACTATATTTTCCAAAAGGATGACATAAATAGCATAGCATAGATATTAGAATGTCTGATTAAGACCCATTGATCCCTACAACAAACAAAGAAGAGGCATAAATGGAAGCTGTCCTTGCTGTTAAAGACAGAATAGAAGATCAAATTTAAGGAAAAGAAAGTCTGAAGTAGGAGTGGAGGGGTAAAGTCCAGCCAGCCAGGGTCTTACACTGAGGTGTTTCAGTCATCAAGGGGTAACTTTAGGGCATTGGAAATTCTGAGCATTCATCAGTTTCCTCCCATTATGCAGATGAGAGTGACAGGATGAATACAAATATAGTATCTCTTTAGATATGAAATGCATCACTAAAATCCAGTGATACAACCTATGTAAGTGGCCTCAGTTGAGCCAGCCAACTAGTTATATCATCTGAAGATGATATAGCAGAAATGGACAAAATTACAAATGAGATGCACATTATGTGCCTATTCCATTCTGAACACACATTAAACATATAGCATATTCAGTGTTTTACAGCCCGTATCATTTTATCAAGATAAGGATGAGAATTTTTCAAAATGTCATATTTCTTACCAGTATCTCAGGACTGGGTGGTGGTGGAGGAAGCTGGATTGGAGGCAAGGTACTCAGGGCAAACCCTTGCTTCACCTTGTTAATTTGTTCATTGTATTGTGTCTAGTAGAAAAAGTAAAACAATATTTTAAAGCAAAGTCAACTCCAAAAAAAAATGGAGGGGAGGTGGTATAATGCGACTAAATGGTAATGGAAAAAATAAAAAGTAAAAAAATAGCATATAAAAATACTTAATGCAGTTTTGAATAATACAGCACAGAACAGTGATTCCCAGTCTATTGTTAGAAATAACATAAAAACAATTTCTAACACAAAAACAATTCCATTGAACATTATCCCTGAAGGTAAATAGTTGTATTTTAAGAAGTATCTGTTGATTGACAAAATACAGAGACATATAATCCGTAGATCCTCCTGACAGTTCTGTGTTTCCGTAATTTTCAGCCCCAAACTGGGAACCACTGACATAAAATGTATAGAGTCTAAAGATTCAAGAAGCTATAAATAATATACCGACTGATAAATATGGGGAAAAAGTATTCGTACAAAGAGTTGAATTACTTGAAAATGTTCATTTTAAAACCTAGAGGGAAAATTTTAGGGAATAATTAATAAATATTCATATTTAATTTATCTCAAAAGCTATACTTCTAGCTTTCTCCAATTCCATATACATCTTTGTTTTATTCTCTTGGATTTTGTCAAAAGACTCTAATCTCTGAATCTTAACAACAAGCTTTTAACATTGTCCCCATTTTGCTTTACATATTATCTTCAAAACAACCCATAAGAGCTGAAAAAAAAGTCTTAAGAAGCAAAACATTTAGAAACTTCCACAGAGAGAACATGTGCTTGAAAAAAAACAAGGATACAAAACAAGGATCAGTTCTTTTGAGGCCAGAACTTTGAATAAAGCCAACAGAAATACAAAGGATCACTAAGGACTGAGAGAAACAGCCAAAACCACTAACAAAAAACTAGGTAAGTTGCTGTGATAAGGCAGCTTTTCACAAGTGAATGTCATTGTTTGTGTTATGAAATCATAAAACAATCAACGCTATTTATAAACTTTAAGATATAAATCCAAAATATCCAAAAACTAAAGGAATAAAGTAATAAATATTCAGTGGGTTACCTCTTTACATTACCTGTATCATAGTCCTAATTTTATTAAACCAATAATTATAAATTTATTATTTTGCATTATGGAATAATTACATAAAAAGTTAAGACTGAAAACTAATAAGGGTCTGTTTGATCTTGCTGTTAATTCCGTAAACACACAATTACTCAAACCAAGTTAGACATTTAGTATTTCTGATTGAAACAGAGTTAGCTTCGGATTTCTAGGAAAATCAGGTATAAGGTACACCATTTGAGTTTAGCATTTATTGTACTAAGAATGTAAACAACCTGTATGTAAATAGCTATATTTTTAGAAGTATCTGCTGACTGACAACAGGATGAGTACAGGAGGCTATCTACAACCAACTACATAGAAGCAATCAATCTAAAACTGATAATGATAGCTTGGCGGCAGATCCCCTGCCCCCAGGCAAGATGGCTACAAGAGGAAACATTGCACTGAGCACACACAAGGCTAGTCACACAGCTGGATGTCGGGGAAAGCCCTCCTACACTCTTCAGGTACATGATTTGAAGGGCCAGGGGAAGGTAGGCACATGCACCACAGAGGTCAGAATGGCAGCAGGAGGAGGTGTTGGATGGAAGAAGCCTGTCAGTCTAACCTGAGGAAAAGAAGGAATTAGTTGTGGGCAGACTCTCCCAGAGCCCGTGCAAGTCTGGGCTGAGAAAGCACCTGGTCCAGCCCACAGAGGAAAATGAATATAAATATAAACCCAAGGGAAGGAAGAGACAGGCTTTTACCCACATAGTGAATGTACCGGCCAGTGCATTTGAGGGACCAGAAAGCCCCACATATGGGTTCCAAGAAGAAAGTCTGAGCCCCAACAGTGGCTGGGAGAAATGCCAACCTGCCTGGATGGCCATTTAGTGGCCGCCTGTGGTTCCCAAGCAATGGTATTTTTTAAATGGGAGAAGGAACTCTGGACACTGCCTTTGGTTTTGATCTGGCTGAGGGTGGCTTGGGGTTTCTTCTCAGTTTCCTGGAGGAGATGGGCTTTCAGACAAGAGTTTGCCATTCTCCCAGATTGCACAGCATTTGAATAAAGACATCTTTCCTTTCTCCCCAACCTCTGCCTCTAGAATTTGCCTATTTGTGGCAGTGGGCAGGTGAATCCCCACTTTGGTTGGGTAACAAAACCTCAAAAAGGCAAAATCTTTAACTGAAATGAAAAACAGGTTCTTCCTTAAATTTCTCTAGCAATTGTTTTTAATGTTTAATGTGTTCTTTAAGTATATACCACCTACAACATTCAGCCAATATATTCTAAATATATTTCACAACTTACCTTAAGGAATGCAATCTTGTTTCGGACATCCGTCACGATGGCATTCCAACTGTCTACTGCAGCCTTTAACGGAGGCGATTCTAGGTTGCTAGTGTAGACAAGGAGACACAACGGGAAGTTCTTTCTTTTTACATGCCAGTTAGGTTTCCAAAAATTCCCATTAGGTTCTCTAGCATATATGTAAATAATATAAAACAATAAAATTACCTCCATCACCAACAATTACTTAAAATGGGCACAAAGTTGTATGGAAGGGCTTATTATTAAACATAAAAACAAGGACCAGAAACATGTAAGGTTTTTTTTTTTTTCCAAGAGAAAATATACTTCTGCATTGGCAAACCAAATTTTCTTTTTTTCTAGCTTGGGGACATATTTTTAGGACATATTATAAATCCTTTGCACAGGAATCCCTCCAGTGAAGTAGGAAGGCAGTGAAAGCCAAACAAAGAAATTGCCCTCACCACTCAATGCAGGAGTAATCACAATGATGCTGAGAATACTCATCTTGGAAGCAGGTTTTGGACTATGTTCACATTAAACCTGACATCACAAGGCCACAGTTGGCCTATTAGGCTCTTCCTCATATTAGAAAAAGATATTCAATATGGGAGGGCAAATCAGAAAGAAGTACCTCTTCCGCAAGGATGAATTAGGTTGCTGCCTCTATGCCGGCATAAACTGCACAAACACAGCAGCTCTGCCAAACACACTCACCAAATAACTTAAATAGAATAGCTCTGAGGTTTTAGGTCTGCCATCTGCAGAAGAGAGATTTTAAAGCCTTTCAAAAAGTTCTTAACACATTCCCAACCTGGTATCACCCAGTACAACAACTTTAAAAGAGCCAAACAAGTTATCACTGGAATCATCTATACGAGCACAAAAAGGCTTGGTAACATTTTAATTTACAGAGCACTTTCTCTCTCTCTAGCAAGCAAACAGACTGATCACTTAAAACAGTGCTTCCCTGACCTGAATGCACATCAGTATATCCTAGCAATCTTGCTCAATCTTAGAGATTCTGATTCTTTAGATATGAAGGATCATAATCACTAAAATGATAATTATTAAAAATAATGATGCCTTGGTTCTCGAGATTCTAATTTAATTTTTGAAATTTGAAGTAATACCTCATAAAATTATAATTTTAAGGGGAATCTCATGCAACCTTCTTAATATTTGAAAATCATTCCTTTATAGCACAGGAGGAAATTGCCTTTAACATATGATTTTAGGTGTTAATACTGATTTCCCTCCAAAATACTCCAAAGGTATTTAAAAACCAAGCCTCAAAAGAGGAGGGAATTAGGAAAGTTTTCCACTTAGAATCCACCTTGGTTTTTAAATATCTGGTCTTCATACATGTCTCTGCCTGAGATTTTTTATCTATTTCACTGTAGAGGAAGAGACAAATCTGTCAGCAGCTGGTACTGCATTCAGTAGACTTCTCAGTGCTTTAGCAGAAACAACAAAATAAAAGCATCAAAGTGACTAGGTGACTTTTGAGGTTTAAAAACACAAGGGCTTCTTCACTCCAAAGACTGATGTCACATATGTAAAACCCATCACAGATTATGTTCAACCTTGGAGCCACTTGTGAATATCTCTGAGATCAGATGCATTAAGGAAGAGGGAAATGTTACCTTGCTGCCATGTGAGTCACCCTGGCAAGCTGACTGAGGCATTCCTTTTCAGTCTGCTCTAGATGAAGCAAACCAAAATCTCTACGACACTGTAAGAAATACACCTACAAATTTTTGAGAGAAAGAAAAACAAGTTGAAGGTGTCCTTATAAATGAACACAGTTCTTTTCTCAATCATTTAGAGTAAATTTTAAGCTATTTTCCAATCTCTTCCAATAGTACCTGAGTTTCTGAACCATTCACAACACATTCTAAAAGTTTTTTGATCAAATCTTCAATTCTAACTTTTTATGCAATGGTTACTGGGTTTGTAAACATTCTAGAATGTTAGTTTTCAAACTTGCACATACACTGGAACCATCCCAAAAGTTTTTAAACCAACTTTAAAAAATGATGCCTGGTCCCAGGATTCTAATTTAATTGATATTAGATCTAGCCTGAATATTAAGTTAATAACACTAAAAAGAATTCCTGCTACTTGTCTGTTTGTTTTTCAACTGATGAAGGGGTAAAAAAATAATCAGACCATAGAGGACCATGCAGTACAATTGGGCCTTGGAAGTCATCCAGTCCAATGTCAACCCCACAGCAGGAATCCCTTCTGCACCATTACTGAAAATAGCTTATTACTCTCTTAGACAGCATTATGTGTTTCTAAAATTAATAATGGAAGTAGAAATAAATTTCCTGACTAAAAGCAGTGAAAAACAAAGAATAAAAACTTGAGCTCTTATGGTAACCTGAGGTTTTTTTGTTGCTGTTGTTAAAGCTAGCACTCTCTCTAGAAATTTTTGGTTCCCATATCACACTTTGGTTATTGACCTCTAGATTTCTGAGCACTGTGCTAAAAAACAGCACTTATTAGACAGAGGTGGGAAGATCTGTAATGATTTTAATGTCAGTGAGCTCTCCTGACTTTTAATTTTATTATATATCAAGTCTGGTTATCTATACACAAAAATTACATACACACATAGAGTCATATTTCTTTTGTGAGACCCTAGCTTGGGGTTTAAGCTAATTTAGAGAGACTGGGTAACTGTCTGGGTCCATAAGGTAAGTTGGTTTTTGACATTGGATTGCATGATGTACATGTGCTTTTGGAAGATCTCTGTAAGGAGTAGCAAACAAGGGAGATATGGCAGCAGTGAAATGTTATTCTTCAAAGTTCAGCCAAACTAAACTTCGTGACCTGGCTTTATGAGAATTTTCCCAAGATGTCTGCATCTGCTATATATAATGAAGCAGACCAATTTCTTGGAGTCATTTGAGGAAAAACAACGTAAGATTATCAACACTGAAGTAATTATGTACAAAATGCCAATGAGTCAAAAAAGCACAAAGGTTGGAGCTAAGATACCCGGGCTGGTCCTAAAATGTCTTATTTCTCTTTATTCAAAAAACAGTCTTTTTTCAATTCTTTAGTATATTAGTCCACAAGGAAAACCTGCCTCCCCCCAAACCATCTCTCTCTCACCTCGGCTGTTAAAGCTCTGCTAGTTTCTGCATTCAGTTTGCTTAAGTATGCTTTAATCGTGCTTTCCATATTAAGCTTCTCCATTTCCCACTGAGATCTGAAATACATGATCATTGAAGAGTCAGTAACATTGAGCAAGAACAGACTTTTCTACCTTATTCAGGAGACGGGAAGGTAACGAGCTATTCAATGAAGAGTTAATGCTTTCTTAAAAAATAGACAGCATATAAAAGCAAGAGAAGACATTACTTAAGCCTGTTATCCTTTACTAGAAAGAGTATAGAAGTTTTAAAGCTGTCAATATAGAGGTAATGATTTAAAACTTGGCTCTGAAATCAAGTTGTCTGAGGATGGATCTGAGTTCTACAATTTATTAAATGTGAAACTATGGGCAAGTTACTGAACTTCTCTGTACCTCAGTTTCCTCACATGTAAAACTGGAAAAAATTGAACTACTTACCTGAAGGAGCTATAGTGAAATTAATTCAGATAATATAAATAAAGTACTTTGTTTTTGGTACATAGTAAGTACCAAATAAATGTCAGGTACTGTCATTATGAATAAATTTTACATAGAGTTTCTATAAGCCTTTTTGTATCCCAACAACAGCAGCTAGAAGGTTTTCATTATCCCTGTCATAAAGCTAGGTCACTGTGTGAAAATACTTCTTACTGGTTATCTTAGTGCTTACACTCAGCATCTCAGAATGAAAACAAATCCTGTAGCTTAGGAGGGAGGGAGATGAGGATAGGCCATTACTTATCAAGGATATGATGGAATGTGGCTACTTGTGAGGTTTCTCTTTTTCTAAATCTCATTTCAGCTTGAGCCCCAGAAGTCTAGAGCATACAAACCAATGTCTTATATGAAAACAATTAATTGGATATATACTGTGATAATATAGAACTTTAACAAAAGCTATCCTCAATTGTTTTATTATTTGAAACATCTGGATATTTGAGTACCTGACAAACACTGATGAGAAGCTTGATAAAACAAAGTCTTGTTAATACCATTAAAACAACAGTGTTTTGAGAGGGGGAAAATCATAAAATATTCAAGGAGATATATTAACTCAACCAAGATAATTATTATACCATTGAATATTATACAAAATTTGCCTACAAGAATAAGAGAAAACATAAATAAGTTGAATTTTATCAAATTATAAACTTTTGTACTTCAAAAGACATCATCAAGAAAGTGAAAAGGCAACCCAGAGAATGGGAAAAATATTTACAAATATCTGATAAGGGACTTGTATCCAAAACATACAAAGAAAAATTAAAAGTCAACAGTAAAGGCATAAACAACCAAATTTAAAAAATGGTCAAAGGCTGTGCATAGACATTCTCTAAGTAGATACACAAATGGCCAATAAGCACAAGAAAAGATCCACATAACCATTAGGAAAATGTGAATGAAAACCACAGTGATATACCGCTTGACATCCATTACAGTGGGAAAAATAAAGCCAGATAATCCAGTAAGTACTGGTGAGGATGTGGAGAAATCAAAACTCTCACCCACTGTTGGTGAGATTGTAAAATGGTGAACTGATCTGGAAAACAGTTTGGCAGTTTCCCAAAAAGTTAAACTGAGTTTACTGCATGTCTTAGCAATTGTATTCTTAGGTATATACCCAAGAGAATTAAAAATATGTCCCCACAAAAATTTGTATACAAATGTTCTAACAGCATTAGTCATTATAGCCAAAAATGAAAACAAACCAAATGTCCATAAACTGATGAAAAGGTAAACAAAATGTGGTATACCCATACAATGGAATATTATTTATCTGCAAAAGAGAATGAGTACAGATACATGCTACAACATGGATGAACCTTGAAAAAAAGAAGTTAATCACAAGAGACCACACATTATATGATTCCACTTATATGAAATGTCCAGATAGGCAAATCCACAATAGATTAGTGGTTGCCAGAAGCTGGGGGAACAGAGAACGAGGTTGATTTCTAATGAATCCAGGGTTTCTGTTTAGGGTGATGAAAATGTTCTAGAATTAGATGGTGGTGATGGTTGTATACACTTCTGTAAATATACTAAAAGCCAGTGAATTGTATACTGTAACAGGGTAAATTTTATGCTGCATAAATTAGATCTCAAAAAAGATGTTATAAAAAATTACTTACAAATGTATAAATGAGAAAACTTAAGCCAGTTTCATAAAGCAGTCACACCTAGTTGCATTGAATAGCATAAAGAGATTAGAACTCAATAAGCTCCAGTACTGTCCCTGACAGTAGTGTGTTGTGGGACCGTAACTTGGCTGATTTTTTCTGTCTCAGCAGTGTTCTAGGGCCACAGCTAAATTAAATGTACCTCCCAATTTGCCAGGACACTTCCAGTTTATACTTGTCCCAGTGTAATTACAAATACTGCTCAATTTCAGGCTAAATGTGCCCCATTTGGGATGACAAATTATATGGCTATCCTAGCCAAGCGAGCTGAATGGATTACATAGTTTCAGACAGGGTGCACTCAACTAAAGCAACAGGTGCTTGTACCTTTTCATGGAAAGTTGCTCTTTAAGGTTCTTGATTTCATTATCTTTAGCATGGCTCTGACGCTGTAATCTAGGCAAAGAAGAAAGGCATAAAATGTTACAAATTATTTGTCATTAATATAGTTAGAACAGCTCTACTTCCGGATGAAGAAGGATTAAGTATGTACATTTTGTGTTACAAGTGTTGAGCCTAAAAATAACTAAATTCTGATACCTAGTCCTTTTGAAATTTATCTTATTTCTGATGTCTGATTTACTGACTTCCCAAGGAAAGAACTAGGTTCTAACCCCTTAGTTTTAACTAAGTTGTAAAATAGAAAGCCAAAGAGAAGAGTTTTCTTATCTAGCATTCCCAGCACAATGACTTGGAAAAAATGTCCTTAATTCCCTATAATTTAGTTTGCCCATTAGAAAACAGAGATGGTATCTTCTGATGTTCTAGGCCCGTGGTGGGATAGAGAACTTTAAGTTCCTTAAAGGGATATTATATCTATCAAGTCATGCAAACTTTAAACACTTAAGGTCTGAAAGAAATCAGACTTTAAATACAGAACTGTGTACAAATAGAATTTTTAATAAAAACTTTAAATTAAAACTGGGAATTACTCATATGACCTAATTATGGGAAATCTGGATAAAATTTTTGCATAAATCAGAAAACATAACCTGTGATTAGCTTAAAATTAATATGTAAGAAGCTATTAAGAAAAATACAAAAAAAATGGGACAACTATAATAGCATAATCAATAAAATATGCTTAAAAAGTAAACAGCAATAATGAAACCTAGGGAAAAAAGGAAAGTGCAAAAGTAACACTTTTTGGTTAACATATACTCACATACCATTTTTATTGTTCTTACCTGTACTGCTATATTTCTCTTTACAACCATGCTTCAACATCTCCCAGTTAATTTGTTTCAGTATGAAGAGATTTATAAAGGAAAGCACATTTCTTTTTAAGTTTCTACTATGTTGAGACATTTGAGATATATAGGAGTATTGGTTAATGTTAATTACTGTAAAGGTAAAGCCTTAACACAATGACTTTAAATGTTGGCTGGATTGCTCACTACTAGATTTCAGAGACTCCCCACTCACCTTTACTTTAAGCTTCTTAGAAGCTATGAAGACTTACAATCAATTTTCAATCAATTGGGCTGAAAATGTAATGAAAGAAACCAAGTGTCTTTTTATTCAAAAGAAGTAATGTTCTCAAATAAACAATGAGAAATACAAGCTTTGTTATTGTAGTATACAGGAGAATGTAGAGAAAGTTGAAAAGTAGTGAGACTTCTAAGACTGGCACCTTCTTTTCCTTTGTATACTTCATTATTTCAATGTTTTACCCAGCTCCAGTTTAGAGTGGGTGGTGAGAGCTGACAGAGCTGGTAGGAAATTCAGAAGACCTGGATTTATAAATAATAAGGATAATATATTCATAGTTCTTATCATCCAGCTTGGATATGAACCAGCTATATATATATAGTTCAGGCAGTTATAACTTCTCAGTCCTATTTTTCTCATGAATAACATGATAGGGTAGAATTAGATTTTCTTTTCTATAAGATCTAAAGTTCTCAAGCTTATTCAGGTTGGCTATTAAGTTTACTATGTGGACTTTATTGTCAGAAGTTTCTTAAAATTTATTAAGTGCTTATTGTAATTTGTACAAAATGTCACCTTTATGTAAATCTTGTTAAAACTGCAATTATCATCAACAAATATTTACCACACATTTACTGTAGGATTAGCACTGAATTAGGCCAAAGAAAAAAATTTTTGCTTCCTACTAAACATCATATCCTAAGATGAAAGAAACCAACACTACAATTAAAAATTATTTATATTTTCATCATATACTCTTTGGACATGATCAAGTTAAACAAAAAAATGCTCAAAAGCTTAAATGAGAACACACACAGTGTTCATGCTTTTTTCTCTGCTTAGATGCCCTCTGCCTTTTCTCCTATCTCAACTGACCTAGTCCAGGTTCAATACTATGTTTTCGGTGACGTTCTTCCTTATCACAACAAAATCCCTATGAAGTATAGCTCCATTTGACAATTACGTGCTTTTAAAAACAGAAGGGAGAGAGGAGGGGCTCATGGGGAGGGAAAGAGTGAAGGGTTTACAGGAACAACTATAAATGATACATAGACAATAACAAGGAAGGGATGGAAACAGGGGAAGGAGGTGGGGAAGGCTGGGGTAGGGGAGAAGGGTTGGGGGAAAGGCAGAAAACTGTACTTGAACAACAATAAAAATCAAAAGTATTTAAAATATAAAATAAAAAGCTAAACTTTTTCAGATAATCATAGATTCAAGCACAGATATAAACTATGATACAGACAGATCCCATAACCCTTTACGTACCTTCCCCCAATGGTATCATCCTGAAAAATGACAGTATAATAACCAGGATGTTGACAGTGATACAGTTCCAGACACTGTACAGTTTTATCACCATAACCATCTCTCATTTTGCCCTTTTATAGCCACACCTTGGGACCACTAATGTATTTTCCAATTTTATCATGTTTGAAATTGTGTCACTTCAAGAATGTCACAGAAGTGGATTCACAAAGTATATAGGCTTTGTGGATTGGGTTTTTTCACTCAGCAGAGTTCTCTGATGTCTGATGAGAAAATATCACTGTTTCATTCCTGGTGAGGGTGATATTTGTGTCTTCTCTTTTTTTGTCAGTTTTGCTAGAGATTCGTTAATTTTATTGGTCTTTTCAAAGAAATAGCTTTATTTCATGGATTTTTCTTTATTTATTTTTGTTTCTAATTTCATTATTTCTGATCTTAATAATATTTCCTTCTGCTTGGTTTGGGTTATTTTGCTTTTCTTCCATGTTACTGAGGTAGGAGCTTATATTACTCATTTGAGATTTGGGGCACATTAGTTATTCTCAGAACTGCTTTAGCTGTGTCCCACAAACTTTGATATATTATATATATGATATATTTTCATGTTAATTTAGTTCATTATATTTTTACTTCCCTTGGATGAATTTCCTGTTATGTTGGCAATATTATTTCTAGTATGACCATATGATCTGAGCACATGCTTTGCATAATTTCAATTATTTAAATTAGTTGAGGTTTGTTATGGCCCAGGATACAATCTATTTTGGTGTATTTCCTGTGGACATTTGAAAGCATATGGAGTCTGCCGTTACCCGGTGAAGTGTTCTATAAATATCGATCGGATCCTGCTGGTTAATGGTATTGTACAGGTCTTCTATATCATTGCTGATTTTCTGTCTGGTAGTTCTATAGACTTCTGAGAGTAGGGTGTTGAAGTCAACAACTAAAATTGTACATTTTTCTACTTCTATCTGTTCTATCAGGTTTTGCTTCATGTATTTTAAAGCTCTGTTGTTGGTACATGGAACTTTGTTTTGGTATATACACAGATTCTTATGCCTTCTGGTAGATTAATCCTTTTTACCATCAGTAATGTCCCTCTTTGTCTCCAGTAGCTGACTTTGCTCTGAAGCCCATTTTATCATAGCCACTCCTACTTTTTTATTGTTTGCATGACATATCTTTTACAATTCTTTTACTTTCAACCTACCTGTTATTGAAACTGAGGTGAGTTTCTTGTAAACACTGTATTATTAGATCACTTTTTTAAAAATTCCAGTCCTTCTTGTAATTGGTGTATGTAGACCAATTGGTCTACATTGGTGTATTTAATTGGTGTATTTAAGGTAATTATTAATATGTTGATGATTATGTGTGCCCTTTTATTATTGGTTTTGTTTTCTCTGTTTCTCTTTTCTTACCTTCTTGTGGGTTATTTGAACAATTTTTAGGATTCCATTTTGACTTACAGTGGTTTTTTTCTAAGATTTTATTTATTTATTTTTAGAGAAGGAAAGGGAGGGAGAAAGAAGAGAAACATCCACGTGTGGTTGGCTCTCATGCGCCCCCTACTGGGGACCTGACCTGCAACCCAGGCATGTGCCCTAGACTGGGAATTGAACTAGCGACCCTCTGGTTCTCAGGCCAGCACTCAATTCACTGAGCCACAGCAGCCAAAGTGACTTACAGTGTTTTTGAGTATCTGTGTAGCTTTCTTAGTTTTTGCACTAGGTATTATAATATGCATACATAGTCTATACTATTGTCTTTTCCTACTTTAAGACACGTGTAGAAGGGCTGACTCACACTGCTTTGTTGCTGTAGGATGGAGAGAGGCAGGAGCTCCCAGTAGGGCCTCTTTGGTACCAATTGGGGAAAGGGAAAAAAAGGAGTGTCAACTAGCTTCACTGATGGAGACTCAGCTCCCCAAGGGAGAATAGGAATAAAATCTAGCATTAACTAGACTCCCCTCAAAGGAGTTTGTAAAGTCTTACCGATACGAGGGAGAGGTAGAAGCTAAACTTGCAGCTAGACCACACTGATGCTATCCTGGCAGTGGAACTGGAGCACTACCTGCTACCTCCTGGGGGAAAATGGAAGATAAACTGCCTGCTCAGTACTGCTTGCTACCCAGCAGAGGGATCTGAGTTCTGTCATCTGCTTTTGTCAGAGCACACTCCCTGCTTCCGAGGAGTGGTGTGGGCTATTGGTGTTTGGCTGAAGCAGGTGGGTAGTACCAAAAGGTTTTTAGTTATATATTTCCTTCTCCTGATCCTTTGACTAGAGGTAACAGGCTTTACTTGGAGATTTTTCCTCCTGTGCCTATTGACAATTGTATGTTGGAAGTTTCTGCAGCACCCTGTCTGGGATATATGGGAAGCAATAAGGAAAATCACCGTTGTATCATTTCCACCTCTCTGTCTTCCTATGTTTGTCTGCTGTTTAACATCTAGGAAGTCTTTTTTTAAAATATGTTTTATTGATCATGCTATTACAGTTGTCCCAATTTTTCCCCTTTTGTCCCTCTCCACTGAGTATCTCCCATTCCCTCAGCAATTCCTCCCTTAGTACATTTCCATAAGTCATGCCTATAAGTTCTTTGGCTACTCCATTTCCTATGCTGTTATCAAAATCCCCCTGTCTATTCTGTACCTACCAATTTGTACTTCTTAACCCCTGCACATTTTCCCTCATTCTCTCCCTTCCCCCTCCCAACTTATAACACTCCAAATGATCTCCATATCTATGATTGTTTTTGTTCTACTTGTCTGATTAGTTTGTTTTTTAGATTCAATTGTTGATAGTTGTGAATTTATTGCCATTTTAATGTTCACAGTTTTGATCTTCTTTTTCTTCAATAAGCCCCTTTAACATTTCATATAATAATTGCTTGGTGATGATGAACTCCTTTAGTTTTACCACGTCTGGGAAGCTCTTTATCTGCCCTTCCATTTTAAATGATAGGTTTGCTGGATAGAGTAATCTAGGTTGTAGGTCCTTGATTTTCATTACTTTGAATACTTCTTGCCAATCCCTTCTAGCCTGCAAAGTTTCTTTTGAGAAATCAGCTGACAGTCTTAAGGGAACATCCCTATAGGTAACTAACTGCTTTTCTCTTTCTGTTTTTGAGATTCTCTCTTTATCTTTAACCTTTGGAATTTTAATTATGACGTGTCTTGGTGAGGTACTCTTTGTGTCCATCTTGTTTGGGACTCTCTGTGCTTCCTGGATTTGTATGTCTATCTCCTTCACCAAATTAAGGAATTTCTCTTTCATTGTTTTTTCAAACAAGTTTTCAATTTCTTGCTTCTTCTCTTCTCCTTGTGGCATCCCTATGGTTCAAATGTTGGTACGTTTGAAGTTGTCCCAGAGGCTCCTTAGTCTATCCTCATTTTTTTTTTTCACTTTTTCCTTCTTCTGTTCTGATTGAATTTTTTTTCTTCCTTATGTTCCAAATCATTGATTTGATTCTCAGCTTCATCCACTCCACTGCTGATTCCCCGTAAATTTTTATTTCACTTAGTGTAACCTTCATTTCTGCCTGGGTCTCTTTTATGCTGTTAAAGTACCCAATGAGTTTCCTTGAGCATCCTAATAACCAGTATTTTGAACTCTGCATTTGATAGATTGCTTATCTCCATTTTGTTTAGTTCTTTTTCTGGAGTTTTGTTCTGTTCTTTCATTTGGGCCCTATTTCTTTGTCTCCTCATTTTGGCAGCCTCCCTGTGTTTGTTTTTATGTATCAGTTAGAAATGCTTTGACTCCATGTCTTAGTAGTGCGGCCTACTATAGAAAAGTGCACCTGTAAGTTGGATGGGGCAGAGTCTTCGGTAATTGCCAGGGCAGTGCAACCTGTGTGAACCAGGTTGATGGAGTCTCAGACATGGTGTCTCCACTCTATGGCTCTGTATGTGGGAAGGCTCAGGAAAAGGGCAATGGCTGCTGCCTGGTCTCTGGGGTTTTGTCCAGGAGAAAGCTGTCCCCTGGCTCTCACCTTGATGATAGACACTTGCATTTCTCCCCGTATGCCACTGGTACCCTTCCAGCTGCTGCCCCAGTGCTGGAGTCCACAGGGAGTGAATCTGTATAAGTCCTAAATTCGTTTTAGGCCCTTTAAGAGGAGATGCCTGAGAATCCCAGTTTTTTCTACCATCCAACCCCCACTGGTTTTTACAGCCAGAAGTTATAGTGACTTATCTTCCTAAAACTGGAACCCTGGGCTGGGTGGTCTGGTGTGGGGCAGGGATCCCTCGCTCCTAAAATATCCCTCCTGATTTTTATCCACTATACATGGGTGTGGGACCGCCTGTTGTGTGTCTCTGCTTCTCCACCCCTGCAACCCATCTGCATGAATGTGACTTCTTTAATTCCTTAATTGTTGGACTTCCATACAGCTTGATTTTCTGATGATTCTGGCTGCCAGTTTTGTAGTTTAGTTGTAAATTTTGTTGTAGTTGTGCAAGGAGGCAAGCTGTGTTAACTTATGCCTCCATCTTGACTGGAAGTCAGGTCCAGGAAGTTTTAGTTGTAAGAAAGGACTTGCAAGTAATGGAGCTATTAAATCTAGTGGAACTGGAAGTCCCTCTGTTATATGTAATTTTAATCCTTTCATGGTAATCTATACTTTGTTAGCTCACAGTCAATGTCTAACATGTCTTGGTATCCTCTACACGTGCCTTACATAATTCTTCTCACAGTTAGTACTTAATATTTGGTGAATGTTCAACACTGAATGCTTACTGAGTGAAGACATATGCACCCCCTAAAGTGATCTGTTTGTAGTGTCAAGCATATAAGGGTTCCTGGGTCAGCTATCAGAGTTGAGAAGGGATATCCTCAGATAGTGAAGGAGAGAAGATGCTCATCTATGTGGATGGCATTACTTTTCTGATCTCTGGCATCATGTAACACATTTCTGGATTGGTCATTATCTTCCAGGCTAAAAGACAACATTTTGAATCCTTCTTAAGTGATTGCAGCCAGCTTAGTTTGCCTCCTTCTGAATTTGAAGGATATCTCTAAGTCCAGCAGGAACAAATATAAAAATATTTTCAACCGATATTATGTTGCCAGGGCTATGGTATTCAGTTCTTATTAAAAACCCCTTCCACTTTGATGATAAGATTTGTGGGAGAAAATTTAAGACCTAAATCTCTGCCAAATATTTCTCCAATTTCAGAATTAGTACCTTGGACTCATCACTTTAATATATTTCCTAGAACTTGTCTATTTTCCTTATTATCAGCCTAAACTAAAAAAGATTTCATATTAGACTTCACAGACAACTGGTATCTTGTGGTACTACTGTGCATTAAAATAATTTGTTATAAATTATATTATTCTTTCAATTAATACTCATTTGAGGCAGTGACTATTAGAAAAATAAAAAGCAAGCCACTTGTTTTTCCTATTAAGTCAGAATTATTAGGAATTTAATACTTAAGGATGTAAGAGAAATGAAATTGGAAGGGGTCATAAGAGTCTCCAGGAATCTAAGTTATTTTCAATCTCTTGGGGTGGGAACACAAATACTCTAAGGGACCAACATAAAAAAGCATGCATGTGATTCCATGGTGTCTTTGAGGAAAATATTTATTATATGCTATAAAGAAACAATCAAACATTGGTCACATTTTTACAAACTAGAGTCATGATCTGAAAGTTAATTATCTTTCTCATGAAATTCTATTATCTTCACACTTGTTCATATAACACATGAAAAGCCTGATATATAGAGTAATCATTTGCTTATTTTTCAATTCAGCTGGCAATGCAAAAATGAAGTTGGTTTTTAAGCAAGTGCAGGCCTGTGGTTGGCAGTTCCTAATGTGAAGTCACAATGCCACCTAGTGGCTACTTAGGGATTATCTTTTAAAGATAAGAGTTCATTATGGGGCAAACCCAGAATTTTCTGTTATTAATAGATTTGTACTTACTTGGAAACCTTATTGATTCCAAAAGCCACTTGTTGGTTAAGAGATGCAATAATTTTGTCTCTCTTTTTAATCTGCACTTGGTTTTCTTGCCACCGAAATGTCACTGTTTTCAACTGTCTTTTGAAATCCTGCTCAAAGAAAAATATTACTTCAGTTAATTCTGTTCAAGTCACCAGAAAATTAAAGAAAAAACTTGGGTTCTTTTAAAAAAGTAGGTACCATTGAGTTTAAAATTTGAACTATCTCTGACTTGCCTCAAATATAATAGCAAAAGTACTTACTTCACACTGATAGTGCAATTTATAAAGCTGCTGTTGTCGGGCAAGCTTTTCCTTCTCCGTTTCTCCATATTCTGCAGACACCTTGCTGGTTGAGCCCTATTGAGCAAATGAAATATGCATACTTTATTTTCCTCATTTAAAAAAAGTAATGATATTTTAATTATTTAAAGGGGATTTAAAGTTACTATCTATTGCCTATTTATGCTTTATAGGTCTCAGTGCAAACATCCCTTCTGATTAGTTTAGATAAACCCAACCTTTCCCTAATTACAGAATTCACTAATTAATACCATAGTTACTTGTCCACTGATGCAGCTATTGGATAACATTACCTACATGCTTACATTGTTTTAGGCTTTTTTTTTTTTGGTTAACACTATTACTGTCAAGAAAATTCTATGAGGTAGACAGCGATTATTCCCATTTCAGAGATGATAAAATTGAGTTACTTGCCTAAGGTCACACAGTGAGTGGACAAGCCTTAATTGCCCAAGTACTTAATATTATTACATGACATACCTTAGCGTTCAAATTCTCCATTATATTATAAACACTAAGATCACACGGCCCATGTCATATCATAGCTATTAAGACAAAGCAGGTGCTAAATGTTTTCTGAGTAAAAGAATGAATTTACTTTCAAAAGGTACATGACATTTTTTGAAAGGTATATGATATTTTGTCCTGTTTTCAACTTCTCATAATTTTTATGGCTGTTCAATGAAAACCAAAGGCCTCACATTTAAACTTTAGTGTGACATCCAAAGCTCAGAATATTTCATTTCAGTTCAAATATACATAGTATGCTATTATAATTGGAAAGGAGAAAAAAGGTATGACAATTATATGAATGCTGTACTATCAGCCAGGAAATCATTTGTGCTAACTGTGCCCTTAGACAATCAATATTCCCACATACTATACATCATTATATTTAAACAATGTAACAGGTTATCATAAAATTACCCCAGTACAGAATTCTCACGGGTAGGTAAATCAAGTAGTTTTTTTAAAAAATATTTAATATGCTTCATCTGATTAAGTGCTCTGTAGAGTACTTAAATCATGTTCATAGGCACCTTTCTTTATATACAGGCATCTCATTCCTGGTAATGAGTACTCCCAGGAAAGAAAACAAAGAAAATGTTGTCATACACTGATATTTTTTGTAGACATTTCATGGGTTACCAAGTTTCATTTAAAAACAGTAAGACTAGCTTTTTTTTTTTACAAAACTGTTTTTCTCATGAAGTTTAATCCAATGGGATTATGCTAGTTTCACCCCCTCTTCCAAGGTAGCAAACCTTTTGCAAGGAATACAGTTGTAATCAACTCTGCCCAATAATTAAAACCAGGAAATGACGAGAGGGCTAAAGTGAAAAGTTTTAGCTCCTGAAGGTCTTTTTTCCTTCATCATTCCTCTGTCCCTCCCTTTCTGTTTTTGGGTTTTTTTTTCCTTCTTTCTCCTCACAAACACAGTATAAACCACTAAGCTAACATGCTGTTCAAAGAGTCAAGGGGAAAACAAAGGTTAACCATTATTTCTGGAAGAAGGAAGGCAGGACTATACCCTCTCCAATCCGGCTTACCTGCTCTATCATGTCCAGAATATGCAACTCATCCAGGCTATAGACCTTGTCTTCAGTTGAATAATCTTCTTGAACATCACTTGCATCATCTTTCATAAAGCTACTGACTGGATATAGATTTGCTTGCTCTTTCTTCAATTGCTCTTCCTTTTCTACCATATTTGGGCTAGAGTAGTGACAAAATCAATGTAATCTTTCAGAACTGTATAGGTTTTTCATCTAAACCATTGTGTCCTAAATTATTATTACACTGATCTCATGAGATGATCAGTATCAGAAGGACTCGTGGTCAAAGAAAGTTTAGACAGTGCTCAGGCTGGGTTATTTCCCTTAAAGAACATAATGAATTTTGGCATATTTGAAATAGCATTCAATCAAAGTAACCAACTATTATGCTCATCTCAGTGTTTTCAAGAACTAGGAGACCATGAAGTTCCTTTTTCAAATTTTAACTATTAACATCAATTACTTTGGAAAACATTGACAAGCATTTCCACACCTACTATATCATTTTATCACAACATTCTTGACAGGTAGGTTGGTTTAGTCAACTTCAGCACCTAGGTACATTGTACATTTAAATAGAAGGTTGCAAATAGCAACATAAAGTACATTTTTAAATACAGGTTTCTTTTGTAATAGGACCATATAAAAACTGTAGTGATAATATGGATTTCAGTCACTAGGAGCCACTGCAAAAGAATGAAAATATTACATGTACAAAGGCAATTAACCCATTTTTATACCTATGTCTAAATGATTGTTACTATTCTTTCAGTTGACCTACTATTTAATAGCTATACACTTCTTTCCTAATCTCATTGAATGGTAACAAAAAATAGTACTTTTACGCATTTACTTACAGCATGATATAAATGACTTGATTTTATCAGTGAATAGATAGAAAAAAGGTAACTCTAGGATGTATTATTACTTCTTTTATGCCACTGAGACCTAGGAAAATCAACACCTAATGCTTATAAAATAACTTGTAAAATACTATAAAACACTCATTTGGTATCACTGAGGTATTTAGGATGATCCAAACATTTTGGAAAGTTCAATGAAATCAACTGCTTGTATATACCACTGGTTCCCAAACAAAATTAATTTTCCAAATTACCAGAACTTTTTAAAAAATTATATTTTTCAGGCACTCCAACAATTGTAAAAATATAGATGAATGTGTATTTTTTAAAAGCTCAGAAAAATTATTCCTAAATTTTTAAGGTATGATTAACAGCATCGTGATACTATAAGAAAATGTTCATATTACTAACTCATGTAAACTGAGACATGCAGTAGTAAAATTACGTAAACTTAGGGATTGAAAACACTTCAACAAAGAACAAAATGTTTCAATTGAATATAAAGAACAATCTGACAGTAACCAGAGAGGAGGGCGGAGAGGGGTACTATGGGATAATGGGGCGGGGAGCATCAAGGAACATGTATGAAGGACACATGGACAAAGTCAAAGGGGGTGGGTTCAAGGGTGGGAGGTGGGGATGGGTGGGGCAGAGGGGTGAAAATGGAGACAATTGTATTTGAAAGACAATAAAAAAATGAACAAAATGTTAAGGGAAGAATGGAGCAAATGTGGAAAATAGTGGTAATTGTTGAATCAAAGTGATAGGTATATATACTAGTATAGGTATATTATTTTCTTTACTTCTGTGTGCATTTGAAAGTTCTCATTTAAAAACTAGCACCCTGTGTGATTTGATTATCGCACAGGTTTTGGTCTACACAGTAGAGCAAAATGACTGATGCCACTATTTCACTCTTTAGTAAGTTATTTTTATGGCATTTAGACACAGCCTAAAAATTTAAAAAATGTATCTATTGCTCTAGGGCAGCAATTTTCAACCTTTTTCATCTCATGGCACACATAACTAATTACTAAAATTCTGTGCCACACGTAAAATTATATTTTTGGCTGATCTGAGAAAAAATAGGTAGAATTTTGATTCATTCACACTGGACAGCTATTGCTGTGTTGGCTGTTATCATTTTTTATTTGACGATCTGAAAGGTCATCTGTGCCCGTAAATACTCAGGCATTGCATGCTTTAAAAATTCTTGTGGCGCACCGGTTGAAAATCACTGCTCTAGGCGCTCACCTTGTTGACAGAGAAAGTGAAAACCTGTCTTGGATGATGAACTATTTACTTACCAAGTGGATAATATCAATTATAATGAGAAAATACCAACTACAAGTGATGGTTTTAAAGTTAACAAAATATATATGCTTGTTACCATATTAAAGATAACTTATGTTCTCACAGTTCTGTAAAGGCACTAATTTCAGTGAGCAAATTTTGGGTGGGTATAATAATCTCCTCATTGGGCTATCTCCCCTACTTCCTTCCTCTTCTGCACTGTCACCAATCTAATGGCTGTACAATATAGCTCACACTGATCTTTAGACATTAAAAGGTTTTCGGTAAATATTCAAAATTCAGTTAATAACTGGAATTAAAAAACAAACAAACAAAACCTTCAGGTTAATTAAACAAATTAAAACAAACAAATCAAAACAAACTCTTATTAAAGGATCATTGGGACAAACAATATTCTGTCCTTTAAAGTTAAGTCTTACTAAGTAAATAAGTATTATTTAGTAAAGCTAAGTCTTAAATTGTTGTTAGCCAAATCTATACTATATTTTAAAAGAATTTATGCTGAACCCAAATTAGTCCTCAAATCAAGTGATTAGCATTGGATGACTCTTGAGTAGCCTTATAGAAAAATGGCAAGAAATAATATTCTACCAAAGTAAATGATAATTTTCCTTTTTGTCACTTCCTGTAAATGGTGACAACTTATTAAAATAAGGGGTTGTCCTGTCTTCTCTTAATGAAAACACTTCCCAAAGCAAGGCTATGTCATACTGGCAAAGCACATTTTGAAAGTATTAAGAAAAATTTTAAAAGTAAATAAATTAATACTTACACTTGCTCTCCTTTTGATTCCTTATTCTGAAAAACAGTATCAACAATTAGTAATCTACATCAATTTTTTCAATACAGCATAATGATCTGACTACATTTAAGTCAGTGTTTCTCAAACTTTTTGACCACAACCATAATAAGAAATGTATTTTACATAGTAATGTAAATGCACTTACATAAGTATCTTTATACATAAACCATATTATGTTATAAACTACATATTTGTGTCTTCTCCCCAAATACATACATTAAAACCCTAACCCCCAATGTGATGGTAACTGGAGGTAGGCCCATTTGGAGGTAATCAGGCTAAGATGATGTTGTGGAGTCCTCATAATGGAATTAAGCTAGTGCTAGCTCCAGCTCACTGGCTTTTTTCTCTTTCTCTCTCTCTCTCTCTCTCTCTCTCTCTCTCTCTCTCTCTCTCTCGTGAGTCTTGACACAGCAAGAAGGTAGCCATCTGCAAAGCGAGAAGAGAGCCCTCACCAGACACCAAATCTGCTGCTGCTTTGATCTTGGACTTCCCAGACTCCAGAACTGTGAAAAGTAAATGTTTGTTGTTGGAGCCACTCAGTCTATCACAGTTTGTTACAGCAGTCCAGACTAACTAAAACAATGGGTGATGACCTCTGGAAATTTTTTTTTATTCCTACTAATTCTATTTCCTTTTTTAAAATGGTAGTTGTGACCCACTAAATTAATTTTGTAATCAAATAATGGAATACACTTGAAAATCACTGATTCAGATATTAGAAGTGACTATTGTGGCTGAGTTTGTACCTATTGATATATCTTGGGAAAGGATACGTGGAATTCTCATTTACAGAATCCTATACTAAATATAACAGTTTTGAAAACTGACATGTAAAATAGCAGATTTATATGATAAAAATCTCTAAAAAAGAAATGTTAGGGAAATCACAATTGGGAGAAAATGTTATAAAGCCCTAAATTTTATGTTCATTAAAACAGAAATGTAAAGGCAACAGACTAAGTAAAGGTAATACCAATGACACTTAATATAAATTAAATTATTTAGAGTATTAATTACTCAGACATCACCTTTCCATTAAGAATATTAATTACTCTTAAATGAGTTACAGTATTCATTTCTACCATCTCTTGTTTACAAGAAACGTTAGAGTCTCTTTCCCTACAGATTCCATAATGTATTAAAATACTTACAAATCTGTTTTGATTTATTGTCTGTATACTAAGAGGACTTTGTGTTTTAGCATCTGGTCAATGTCCAGTGCCAATTTGATTCTACAATTAAGAATTATGGCCTTAGTTCCAGTGTACCCAAAAACCTGACTTGAAACTGAGCTGACTTTTGGTGGTTCATAATGAACATATCTAGTATATTTGATTAGTATTTCTGAAACCCTTTTTAGTTTTTTCCATGACTTTATGCCAATGCACATATCAGTCTGTCTTCTTAGATGCACCTCAACAACTTCTGTTCTTTAGAGAGGACGCCAGTTTAAAGAACTCAATTTATTTCCTGCCATGTGTCTCTATCTCCAAGCTTCATCACAAAGCCTATTTTTCTGCCATCTGCTTTACTTCTCTTTTCTATTCCAAACGCTTAATTCCCCTGTGTGGGTGGTAGGAATAGGAGCAAAAATAACAGTAATTAGGTAATTAATACCCTTCAAGAAAGGGTAATATATGAATAATTAATACTTTAAATAACCCCAAAGAGTTATTTACAATTTAAAGATATTAGAAGCTAAATGCTAAATTCCTAACTGAAGAAAGGGAGCATAAAGAATAGCTACAAAGTATCTATACTTACAAGTAAGAAGTTATCTGTACTGTATCCTCTATTTGCTACACAAATTTTACTTTTTATCACATTCTTCAACTGAGCCCCTGATAGGTGTTTTTGGGACTTCAGCTTCCGTTAGGTAGAGATGTCCAAAACAAATAATTAACAAAGGACACAATTTAAGAGGGGGCTTTGCTGTTACTTTATTAACACAAGCAAATTTCTGTAAGCTAGAATTTTTCATGAGGAGAACTCCTGCTTAGAGAATTAAACTGACTTGATTTTTATTACTGGTTGCTTATACTACAAGTAGACAATTCTTTGTATTAAACAGCAAGTGAGTATATGAATATACTATTCTATATAAAATGATCATATGCAAAAACTTTACCATTTTTTAGGTACTATAAAATTTAAATAAAGGATGTAAGATCTCTCTTCTAATGTCCAAATTTTATCTTGATAAAAATATCTTATATTAAAGGATTTTAACTTCTTTTAATAAAATAAATTGGCAAACAACTCAGGATGTTTAAGAAAACCAAAAAATTCCTACACAGTTGCTCACATTAAAAATTTTTTTTTTCCTATTACTAGAGTATGAAGTTTTGATAGTGTTTACATTTATTTTCAGTTACAGTTATTCCTTAATTTTAATTTGAAAATAAAGTCTGAATTAAAAAAAATTAAGTCCCCCCAAAAGACTCAAGTTTCCCTTGTAGTTTTCCAAGCACTTAAAACACTTAAGTCCTCTTGCTAAAACTGTGCTACAATTAGTAACCTGTTTATTTTTCAACTGGCAAAAAAACAAAGAAGAGGAATAAAAAAAGCATGTTTGCATTTTGTATCATTTTTGCACATTATTGCATTGTTGGCAGACTCAGACGCAAGGAAATCAAAACTTTTTAAGGTTTTAAAAAATGCTTCTGAACATATCGGTAGAATTATGAACACTGAGCAGTCATTTTTAAAATAAGAGTGGTATGCAGAAATTAATGGGATCTCTAAGTGACTAATTCTGTTTTTTATTTGTATATTTAAATGTGTAAGTTTTGATTTAGGGAAGTAAAGTCCGTACACTGTAAGTGTAAGTCATTCAGGGTCTAACACACATGGACTTCTCTATGATCATATATTCAATAAGCTATTGACATTTTTAGTCATTCGTGCTCTATGTCTACTTAGATTAATTTTAAATTCTAATGGTGAATCCACATATTACCCAAGTGTTGATAATTACACATTCCTCTATTATAATGCTAATATAGTCTCTTACCTTTTTATTCTTAGTCTTTTTCTTTTTCTTTGGTTTACTCCTAACCTGATAGGTAAAAAAAAAAAAAATCACTTAATACAAAATCAGACTGCACAATGGGTTATTTTGCAAAATGTATTTCCTCTAACCACTGAAACCTTTTATCTTGTAATATTATAATTTATATTTTATGCCTAGACATTATGGAAAATTTTTATTTTAATATCAGCCTTCTGCTCATAAAAAAATCAGTGACATATAATGGAACATTATACATATACATATAATGCCAATGAGTAGATCACTGAAAAAAGCTCACAAATCCTCACTTCTCCATGCACATGCATGAGTAACAAAGGAGGAAGGCACTTTTCAAAAGTCAACATATTCAAGTCCACAAGATGAAAAATAAGCCTAGGAAGAATTTAGTGACTATATACTAACCATTACCACTTATCTATAAAGAAATACAGAAATTCCATCATGGATGATTTTAACTCTACCTTTGTGCAAATGGTGTTGAAATATCCCTGCTTCTCCTTCTTTCTCTCTTCTTCTATTCCCCACTATGCTTTCTTCTACTTTCTGTTAACCTCCCACATTCACTCCCATTAATCGGAATAAAGAAATATATTCAAAAGTCTAGCATAGTGCCTGGCACAAAATAAATGTTCAATAAACGCTGGCAAAATGAACAGTAAAGGCAGGAAACATTATGGGATGAAGTACATTCCAATTAAGCTTTGTGTGAATGCTGTGATAAATATAAACTAAGATTGTCTGGAATCCATTGAGCATAGTACATGCAACAAATTAAAGGCCCTGATTATTAAATTCTTCTAACTCAAATGTTAATGAGAGCTCATACTTCCTGGAGATCTTTAATAGATTCTGTTGAAGATTCACTGGGTAGCGATGCCCCATCTCTATTTATTTCTGCTAATTGTATTCCAGGGTTTGATTTCACATTTATATTGTACTCCATGAGAGGTGGACTTAGTTCTTCTTCCTCATTCTGTAATTCTTCTATTTCAATACCTAAGTAGCAAAGACAAAACACTCAAAATTTGGATGCACGTAATTTTTGCCTCTTATCACTATTATAAATGTATTTACCCTCCAAAATGTTATTCCAGAAATAGAAATAGATGACATCTTACTCTGCTCAATTACTAGATGAAAATAAAATGCCCATTTATCAATAACCACTTAATAGGTACATAATGTAGCCAGAATCAATCAGTATGAACCCAAATACTAAGATATCTTGCTGTTATCTTAAGTAAATGATACATATTAGATATTCTAGAACTTAAGTTGACTCTAAATATTACATTTTTGAGTACCTTGACATTGACCCTATTACTACACTGCAGAATTATTTTAGTACATAAATCTAAAAGGTAGAGAAAGCTACAAGGTCTACTTTCCCCCCATTTTCCTTATTTTTCATAATCAAAGATTTTGAAAGGCTATTAGCCCCTTATTATGTGACCTTTTCTTTGATACCATGCTCCTTGATATTGCTCCAGAGTTTCAATCTCAAACTTGTGAACTTCATCTGACTGATCACAGATAGACCAAACAAAACCCACTGTTATTAAGTATAGTTTTACTCCAAACAATATTCATGGTGTCATTTTCTTAAGTAAATTTTAATTGCACAATATAATTGCATTAAACAAAAATAGCACAAAAGTAATAATTAAAAAAATTAGCATCTAACCATCCAGCAAAAATAATACAGCTTTAACAATTGATAGCTAACCAGATAAAAGGTATGTGAGCTAAACGGAAGCATATATGAGCAAGGAGAGCAAGCAGGTGGGCACTTCTGCCTGTTGAAGTGTCCTGTGTATCAAAAAGTTAAAATACTATCCTTGAGTAAACCCTAAGGCACGGGCACCAAGACCAAGGCAGAGTAAAAAGGCTCAAATTCGATTCAGCTGATTGGTAGTAATTTGACCATATAATTTTCCAAGCCTCTAACAATTACCATACAGTTTATCTGATCAAGTAATAAGATTCTTACAGTGAGCGATCCCTTAGCTTTCCCAAATTGAAAGGCCACTTAGGCATTTTGTTTTTTAGTATACTTACGTTGACTGCCAGTTATTGACTGTAGAGCAATTCCTGTGATACATAAAGAAAACATTGAGATGTGCAATTGCAAATGCAACCAGCAAATATATGACTTGGACTAAGAAAAGCAAGGAGGTTTTTATACAGCACTAAGTAATTTTACAACTAATTACAAAATTATTATTAAACTTATGAACCTAGTTTAAACAAGGCATGGTGTTTAAACATAAAGTTTATAAACCCATGATTAGAGAAAGAAAAGTAAACAAATATTTTGATAGTTCTTGAAAGAATGTCTAGAATATAAGCACTTTAAACCAAGCCACAAATTCTTATGATTTATAGTCTTAAATTTTTTTGTGATTGCAGTTATTTTTTTAAGGTTTTTTATTGTTATTCAAGTACAGTTGTCTCCATTTTCCTCCCACTCCTCCACCCACCCCAGCCATCCCCACATCCCACCCTCGAACCTACCCCCTTTGGCTTTGTGCATGTGTCCTTTATACATGTTACTTGACAACCCTTCCCCATTTTCCCCTCATTATCCCCTCCCACCTTGCCTCTGGTTACTGTCAGTTCTTAATTTCAAGGTCATGGAATATTTAATAGCCAATTATGAGGCAAACTTCCATAGAAATTTTGAGCCTTTTTTAGCAATGCTTATTATCCTGATCAGCACTACATTCTCCTTGCCCATTATTATAATATCAGGCTCTAGCCATTGAATGGTATATAAAAAAGACAACCTTCATAGATATTTAGTGGGGACAATGGATATTAATCAAATAATTAGATGCACAAATTAAAACTGCAATTGTTAATAACTACTAGGAAAGACATAAATGCTAGGAAAGTCTCTATTAAAGGGTCTTGACCAATAAGCTCTTCAGACCACCTGAGTGAGAATTCTTGCAATGCCTTGAATTTGGTTAGTGCTCAAAGCACTTTCAGAAATATTACCTTTATTCTCATCAGTTTTTGTTATTTAAAATCTTAATAGAATGAATGTGTTTTTAAAAAACCCTATAATCTGTAAGTCAAAGGTCTTTGCCTGACATTCTTATATAATCAAACTTGGCATTCTCTCCTTTTATGCTCAAAGAAATCTCTTAAAAGTTAAGCAAGAAAACACAATGGTATCCTAGAGCCTTAAAGGAATGGGATAGGGGCCCAGCAATCATCTCTGAAAAAAATCTGGACCTGTGCAACAATTTCTAGAAGCTTGGGAAGCTGTACATTTAAACAGTATCAGTTGCTCACTAGGTAGTACGGTTCATAAAATAACTTGGGATCAGGAAAAGTTACCCAGAACAGCACAAAAAGGGTTTCAGTGATGCTGATGTGCCTCGAACTCCGCTTTGCATGATGAAAGGCTACCTTGGTATGTGGGATAAAAGGTCAAAAGTCTTTTCCATATCAATATAGTGCATGGGAATGGACTCTGCTGACTTTAGATACTTGCATAAATGTTATCTGATTTTTTAAAAAACCCATGGCCACTGGGTATCTGTCAAACTTATAAACATCAAGATTCTGCTGGAAAGGAGGAGAAACACACACTTGTGATGTCTAAAAGTGTATCCTTGAAACATACAGTACCAGCATTTCGTGGTTTTAGGCATTCTTAATTTTGTAGAAGTAATAAAAGTCCTCTACTTAAAAATCTTCAACAATTCCTTTCTGATAATACAAACCTCAACATAGTAAGAGAAATCCTCTTGAATGTATTCTATGGATACGCTCCACTTTGATTATCTTTAAGATTTACTACTTATCTACTTTAAGGCCAAATATTTAGTTCCCTGAACTATATTTTTATGTTTCTATACCTTTATTCTTGATTCCTTTTGAATCATTGTTCTCCATCTTCTTCACTTAAGTAACTTTTACATGTGATTTAGTAATTCCTCAAATATTATATTTTCCAGAAAGTTTTTTTGGACTCTCTTAGGCTAGGATTTCCCATGGTGTTCTGGAACATCTCTAGCACTATAATTTCTATTAGCTTCTTGATGAGTCTATTCTCTCAAGAATGTGAGCTCCCTGAATCTCCTGCCCTTGAATCACTGTGCCTGGCAATGAAGCTGTACTCATTGAAGTAAATAATTATTCTGTACCTTGTTGGTAGCAGGATAACATCCTCTGGATGATTTCTGGTACTGGTATGCCTAGGTAGACAGACAGCTGATTGTAATCAAGGGAGATATTCTCGATGGGATTCTCCTTCACTTTATCAATATCCTCTTGCTTCATTCCGAGGCGCAGAAGAGTATCTGAAACTTTTTTCCAAATTGAATTGAATTGTGACTCAGTGAGACCATTCATCAAAATCTCACTAAGGAGGATATCCCTGTATTTGCACAGCCTCAGGATGTCTGCAGACTTAGAGAGATCAGAAGATGGTGGTTCCATATTCCAGCCTTTTTGGGGTGCAGGGAATACATTCAAATGTTTTATGAGAGCTAACAGGAGGTGTAAGTCAAACTGTTTGGACTGTGGTAGCTCCTTGTTTGGGGGATAAAGCAGATGCCATGCTCCACCCAAAGGGTGATTAGTCCAAAGGTGGTTGTAGTAGGGTTCCAGCACATTCTTGTGAATAAGAAGCTCTTTTTTCAAAACAGGGGGTGGCAGAGCCTCATCAAATATTTGCCGGACAATGTCAGTACCAGAAATAATAATTATATGAAGCAGATGATAGAAATAATTATAATCAAGTTTGAAGATAGGCATTTCATCTGAAAATAAATTTTGAAAAGTCAAAACATTCCACATTAATGCTATTTTTCTATGGTCTCCTGTATTACATGCTAAGCTCTTATAGGACAGGGATTAGTACAAAAGAATGAAATACAGTACAGTGCTTTGCCACAGCCAGTGCTCAATACGCATGCTGCTATCTGGCTAGCTGTCAAAAACTCAAATGAAAACATTGTGTCCCCAAGCAAAAATAATCACAAAGACTAATCACCACAGAAGCCTTTCAAGCATCCAGGGTTTTGTTCAAGTAAATGAGCTTTGGCAACCAAATGGCATAAAAGTATTAGGCTTTCAATTCTGAAGAATGTCAAGCATGGTAATTGCCAGTGTTTAATTATACTTTACTTAGGTGATTATATTTTATCTTAATCAGCACTGCCCAACAGAACTGATGAAAATGTTTTAGATTTTCACTGCCCACTAGCCACTGAACACTGAAAATGCTGCTTGTCTAACAATGAAATTGAATTTAAAATTTTATCTAATTTTAAATTTAAATAGCCACATGTGGCTAGTGGCTACCGTATTAGACAACACCGAACTGTATCAAGAAACATAAAGTGACATAATGCCTTGCTACACAAAGTGTAGGCCACGGACTGGCAGCATCAGCATCTACATGGGAGCCTGTCAGAAGAGGAGAATCTCAGGCTCACCCTAGAGATACTGAGTTGGCACCTAACATTTTAACAAAATCACCAGATGATTTAAGTAGCTATTAAAGTCTGAGACCCAGTTATCTAATGAACCTCATGTTCGTTCTTACTCTCTCAAAAAAAGAGAGTAATGATTGAGTGGGTATTTCATCAATAAAATGGAATAAGGCATGAGATTGAACTATTCCATATTTTTCTGGTTGGTTATCACTTCCAATAAAGGAAAGTAGATTGAGATGAATTAGAAAGTAGTACGAATGTGGTATATGATGGTATATTTGTTGTATAACTATAACAATATATTTATCATGACATGAAGCTTTATTATTTTTATCCTTCATTATTCTATTTCAAGAGAATTTTAAATTAATATTCTTGCTTGATATACTTGACATACACTGTGGAGGCAAATAAGGTTACAAAGCAAATGATGCGGGGAGCTTTCTCTGGGTTGCCAAGTAAGAAGACAGCTGGAATCAGGGACATCCATTCCTCTTAGCAAGAAGGAATGCTACTAAACTATTGTTCCATGGGACCAGGAGCCCTTAAGGTCTCCAAATGCTGAGAAGGTAGCATTTACTAGCACACACTCCTAAATAGCTGGTAACTAAGTTTATACTACTTGGTCGAGTCTAAAATGTCCATTCCTTCCATTTTGCTCTGTTAACAGGGAATGAAACAAGGGAGGAGGAGTTGGTAGGGAATCTGGTGAAGCCCGATCTAATAGTGAAGCCACAGCTATGCACTAGACTAGAAAAACTCTTCAAAGAATACCAAGGTAATGTGAAACCCATACACCTGCTGATCTTTCTGTCCATAAATTCTACACTACACAAAGGAATGCTTGTTAGTAATCTAAGTAATCGAAGCCCAGTGAATGGCAAACACAAAAACACATGGTTGTTAATGGAATGATACTCTACAGAGTAAGTCAAAATTTTTTACACACTTTTCAATGGGAGGCACATAAAAATAAAATAATACCTTTTGTACTATATTTTAAACTGATCTTCGGTCTTACATCAGTATCAGTTATTTTCAGAGACATCAACTTTTTATAACTGTAAGTAGAAAAAAATTGTTACAGTTAATACCAAAGTCAGTCAAGATTTCTGGCATCAGCATGGCTACCTAAGTGAGTATTTTCTCCTCCTTCTGGAAATTATTTAAAAGCAAAGGAGAAAAATGAACCAACAAACAAAAACACCAACAATGACAATTCCATGTTGTCATTAAGAGGAAAGTAGAATTTCTAAATTTCATATCAAAAAAAAGTCACAAAACTAGCTTATTTGCAAAAAGGCTGTGTAGCAGCAGAAAAAACGAAATCCTTGCATTGTAAAAAACCACCAAAACTGGAACTCCTCCCAGGATATCCCCCACTACAGAATCTTCTTACCAATAATTATCTTCTGAAAATTCAATTCATTGAATGACAAGTGATTTAGAAAAGAGGAAAAACAACTGACATGACATCAATACAAATAATTTTTTTTTAATTAAGGGAAAAGTAGCAAAATTTATTAAATGGACTAAACACTAAGTAAATGTTGCTATAAAACAGATAAAATCTAGACAAAAACAGTACAAAAAGAAAACTATGAAATCAATTTCCCTTAGGAACAATGAGCAGAAATCCATTAAACATATTAGAAAATTGAATTCAATGATAAACATTCTCTCCCTAACCAAACTCTAATAAGACTCCTCTGACCTCTTTTTCAGCTAGGCCCCACACTTCTCCATGTCCTCAAGAGCTCAGATTTAGCAAGAATCACCCAAGCCACCAACCTCAACCAACAGCAGAGGGCAGTCAACAGCAGTCAACAGATTACCTGATCACAAAGCCCAGCCCACAGCCAGAGCACAGCTTGTAGCCCTACCCCATCTAACCATGAAGACTGGCCTGTGGCCCCACCTAAATGTGAAGTCCAGCTAGTGGTACCAACTAGTCAAGGAGCAGAGCCTGAGGCCCCACTCAACCAGAAGCAACTGCAGAGCTTAGCCTGTAGCCCTGTCCAATCACAGAATCCAAATGGTAGCAATGCTCTGCCAAGGATCAAAGCCTATGAATCTGCCTGACCAGAGGTGTTTGAAGAGCATAGCTAGTGGCCTTACCTAACTGTGGAAAATTGCCACCAGCACCCCTGACCAGGGAGCCCAGCAGTCCCACTTGAACACAGAACCCAGCTATAAGTCCCACCCAACCCTGAAGCCCAGCCAGCAGCACCTCACTGCCAACCTCGGAGCTGCTGTGGTCTCCGAGGTTGCATATAACTAGAGAATGCAATAGCAAGCTCCACCTGCCTATAGACATACCAGCTAACTCATCCAGTACCCCCAAAGCTGAGCTGACTAGTAAAGACCTTTCCCTTCCAAAACAAAGTCTGTAAGAGGAGACCACATACTCAAATGGGCAGATACTAATGCATGGATACAAAGATAATGAAGAATCATGTAATATGACATCACCAAAATTAATAAACCTCCAATAAGGGACTGTAAATAAATGGAGATATGAACTATCTGACAAACAATTCAGAATAATCCTTCAAAAGAAGTTCAATGAACCACAATAGCTCATAGGCAGACAACTAAATGAAATTAGGAAAACAATGCATGAACAAAATTAGAAGTTCAACAAATAGAAAACAAAGAGAAGTTCAAAAAATAGAAACAATTTTTTAAAAAACAGAAATCCTAGAGTTGAAAAATTACTGAATGAAATGAAGAATTCAATAGATAGCATCAACAATAGAACCAATCGAGGAGAAGAAAGAATCAGTGAACTCAAAGGCAGATCATTTGAAATTACCCAGTCAGAGGAGGAAGAAAGAACAGAGAATGAAAAAGACTGAAGAAAACTTACAGAACTTATAGCACAAGAGAAATAATGTATGCATACGGAAATCACAGAAAGAGAAGAGAGAGGAACAGAAAGTCTGTTTAAAAAATAATGCCCCTTTACCAAATTTGGGGTAAGAAATGAACCTTTAGATTTATGAGGCTCAAAGGGCTGCATATGGATTGAACCCAAAAAAGACTACATTGAGACACATTATAATTAAATGGACAGACATAAAAGATAAAAATAGAACTTTGAAAGCAGCAGGAGAAAAGCAACATTGTCTTGATAATGGTCTTCGCAAACATTTTTTGGATTTGACACCAAAAACATGAGCAACAAAAGCAAAAACAGCCCTGGCTGGCGTGGCTCAGTGGACTGAGTGCCAGCCTGAGAACTGAAGGGTCGCCTGTTTGATTCCCAGTCAAGGCACACATCTGGGTTGCAGGCCAGGTCCCCACTAGGGGGTGCACGAGAGACAACCACACACTGATGTTTCTCTCCCTCTCTTCTCCCTCCCTTCCCCTCCCCTAAAAATAAATAAATAAATAAAATTTTAACAAAGCAAAAACAGACAGGTAGGACTACTCCAAATTTAAAAGCTTCTACACAGCAAAAGAAATAATCAACAAAATGCAATGACAACCTACTACATGGGAGAAAATATCTGCAAATCATATAGGGGTTAGGGATTGATATAAAAAATATATAAGAAACCCATACAACTCAATACCAAATAATCCAATTTAAAAAATCAATATAGGTCTTGAGTAGACATTTTTCCAAAGAAGATATAAAATAGGCACTAGGTACATAAAAAGAGATTTAATATCAGGAAAATCCAAATCAAAACTACAATGGTATATCACCTCACACCTGTTAAGAGATAACAAGTGCTGGCCAGGATATGGAGAAAAAGGAATCCTTGTTCGCTCTTGGTGAGAATGCAGACTGACAGAGCTACTGGGGAAAGAATATGGCAGTTCCTCAAAAAATTAAAAATACATTGATCCAGCAATCCCACTTCTGGGTATATATTATATATCCAAAGAAAACAAAATCTCATTTTGAAGCAATATCTAAATCCCCATATTCGCTGCCATATTATTCGTAACAGCGAAGACATGGACACAGCCTGAGTGTCTACCAATGGACTAATGGATAAGGAAAATGTCAGATACACACACACACACACACACACATGCATATACATACAGGCTGGAATACTATTCATCCGTAAGAAAGAAGGAAATTCCTTATTTCCAATAACATGGATTAACCTGGAGGGCATTATATTAAGTGAAATAAGTCAGATAGAGATGGACAAATACTGTATGATTTCACTTACATGTGGGTGCTTAAAAAGAAAAACCCAAGCTCATAGAAACAGGGAGTAGACTGGTGGTTGCTAGAGGAAGGGGTTTGGGGGAGATGGATAAAGGGGTCAAGGGTTACAAACTAGGGATCCAATGTACAGCATGGTGACTATAATTACAATAATGTACTGTATACTTGAAAGTGGATAAGAAAGTAAATATTAAGAGTTCTCAATACAAAAAAATGTTAATTATGTACGCTAATGGATGTGATAACTAACCTTACTATGGTAATCATTTCACAATTCTATATAATATAAATATCATTAGCAAAAGCATAAAAAATCTAATACATATGAAAAATCTAATAAAATATTACGAGATTGTACACAGAAAACTACAACACATTCCTAAGAGACATTTAAAAATATCTAACTGAATTAAATTAAAATCCATGTTCATGGATGAAAATCTTCAATGTTTTCAAGATGTAAATCACACCCAAATTTATCTACTGATTCAACACAATTCCAATAAAAATCCCAGCAAGAACTGTGGAGAATGATAAAGTGTTTCTACGATTTATTTGTTTCTAAGAATAGCAAAGGAAGTAGAGCAGAAAAAAGTTTTAAAAAAGAAAATTGAACTTACATCATCTAATTTCAGAATAAATAAATAAAATCACATATGTGGCTCACAAAAAAATGATAATACAACACTACAGTAATCAAGACAGTGTGGTATTGGTAAATGTACAGATATACACATGAATAGAACAGAAAAATGAATTCAGAAATAGACTGCATATGTATGTATATTATAAAGTCACATGATATTCAACAATGGTGTCAAGGAAATTCAACAGGGAAAGGATTATCTTTTCAGCAAATCATGTCAGAACATCTGTATATCCATATGGAACAGAGTGAATCTTGATCCTATGTCACACCATATGCAAAAATTAATTCAAAATGAATTATAAATCTAAATGTGAAACCTAAAATTATAAAAATTGTCAGAGAAACACAGGAGAAAACCTTTGTGATGTTGGGCTGTATAATTTTTTTGTAAATAGAGCACAAAAAGCATGTAGGATAAAAAAATAACTGATACATTAGATAGACTTCATCAAAATTAATAATAACTGACTGGGATAAAATATTTTTAAAATACATATTAGATAAAGGACTTGTATCCAGAATATATACAGAAAGCTTGCAACTCAAAAATAAGACAATCCAATGAAAAAAATGGGCAAAAGATGTGAACAGGTAATTCGCCAGGAAGATATACAGATGGCACATAAATATATGAAAAGATATTCAACTACATTAATCACTAGGCAAGTGCAAATTAAAACCATAATAAGATACCATTACAAATCTAGTAACATGGCTGAAATCTTTTAAATTGATAATACGAAGTGCTGGAGAGGATGCAGAGAAACTCAAACTCTCCTATACTGGCAAGAATGATAAAATGTACAGCTAGTTTGAAAACAGTTTGGCAGTTTCTTATTATATTAAATACATACCATATGATTTGGCCATCCTGTTCCTAGGAACTTACCCAAGAGAAATGAAAGCATATGTCTACACAAAGAGTAATATATGAATATGTGTAGCAGTTTTATTCAAAATAGCAAAAAAGACAGAAACAAGTCAAACATCATCAACTGCTGAATGAATAAACTGTGCATCTATATGAACAATAAAATACTCAGCAACAAATAAAAATGAACTACTGATACACGCAATAATAACACAGATGGATCTCAAAAGCATTATGCTAAGAAAAAAAATCTGGATGCAAAATGCTTTCCTGCTATAGGAGAGTCAGGAAGAAGCATCAGGGTTTGTTTCAGGATTATCAGAACAAAAATCATGTCAGTGGTTACCAGGGTTTGGAGGTGGGAGGAGGGAAATGACTACAGAAGTAATTTGTGGGTAACCTTTTGGGATAATAGAAATATTCTGTATCTTGATTGTGGTAGTGATTACTCAAATGTATACAAAGAAATTCATTTAAATGTTTGTTTTTAAAGAGTAAATTTCACTGTATATTACCATAGCTTGAAAAATCTGACCTATTAAAAACTTCAGTGTTTAAAAATACATTTATAAGAAAATTTCCTTACTATTCTTTATAAATGTACTAATTATAAAAAGTATTTTTAAACATTGAAGTTTTTTATAGGTTAGGTTTCTCAAGCTATAGTTTGTAAACACAGAAGGTGAGGATGACAGTTACCTAGGGAGAAGAGAAGCTCGGCAGAGTGGCACGTTGAGTACTTCTGGAGTGACAGCAAAATTCTATTTGTTGACTTGAGTGGGGCCACAAGCCACAAGAGTGCTTGCTTTATAATTATTTATTAAATTATGCATTTATAGTTTGTAAGCTTTTCTTTATGTATATTTCAATAACAATAAAGTGTTTTAAAGTATAAAAAATGACCAAATATTTTGCCATTCATTCATGTAGCTCTTCCACTTTAGGTAATAAAATCCAGTTACCAGAGAAATCTCCCCCCCAAAAAATAATTATAAAACCTAGGCAAATTACAAAAAGCAACTCCCTGAAGGCACTAGAGTGTGGAAAGAACAGACTAACTCTGATGGTGGGGCAGATGCTCAGAGGAAAGGATTATAAGTTTGTAAGTTCACCAATATTAGAGCTTTTAGCCTGGGTAAGTATAGCCTGGTGGAAAACAAAGGTCTCCTTGGCCAAAGGAACCAGGAAACTGAAGCCTCAGAACTATGGCTGCTAAAGAGAATGGGAGAATTCTGGAAAGGAAAGAGAGATCTCAAATTCTTTCTATCTTCATCTATGACTGACTGATGAACCACACATGTGTAGAATAGACCCAAAGCAGCTCAGCTAAAGGCAAAAGATCTAAATTGAGAATGGAACCACCACCCAAAAAAGAGAGTTCACAGTTCACATCCAACCAAGTTAACTGCCTGTCAAAACAAAAATAACATACCATTGCAAAATAGTGGAATCCAGAATGTTTACATCTGTCCTATATTTGTTGGATACATGCTATATGCCAGGCATTATACTATTTTCTGGGATTACAGCAGTAAGAAAGATAAAGTTCTTGCCCTCACTGAGGTTATAGTTAAATGAAGAAGATAACCAAGAAAATATAATAAAACTTAGTAAATGTTTTAATAGCAAAAGTAGAAGAAATAGCCCTGGATGCTGTGGCTCAGTGGATTGAGCACCAGCCTGAGAACTAAAGGGTCACTGGTTTGATTCCCAGTCAGGAAAATGTCTGGGTTGTGGGCCAGGTCCCCAATAGGGGGCGTGTGAGAGGCAACCACACACTGGTGTTTCTCTCCCTCTCTCCTTCTCCTCCCCTCTGTCCAAAAATAAATAAATAAAATCTTTTTAAAAAAAGTAGAAGGTATACATGGCAGAAACACCTAATCTAATGTAAGCAAGGCTTTCCAGAAGCTTTAAACAGGCAAAGCCAAAAAGTATTCTAGCCAAGGCTTGGAGGTAAAATGGATGGCACAGTCAAGAACTAAAAGCAGCCCAGAATAGTTGGTGTATATATAGCAAGGAAAGAATGACAAGAGATGACACTAGTGAGGTCAGCAGGAACCAAAGTGACAAAAGAGCCAAGCAAGGGAGTCTGAACTTAATGAAGAGCAATGAGAAGCCTCTGAAAGATTTTCAAGCAGAAAAATGATATACATATTTCATTTTTCATTTTAGGAAAGTGCTCTTCATGGCTACATAAACAAAAGTCTGAAGAAATGTACGAAAGACTGGTTTAGAAGCTGTTTCAGAATTCCAAGTAAGAAATAATACTTCATTTAGTTTAATGGAAGTGCAGAGGCAGAAATGAGAAGGCATTTACAATACGTACGTTTAAGAAGTTCAATTGACTGGACTTCAAAAATGTTACCGAGCAGTGTTGGAGAGAAAGATTCCAAGTCCAGTTGCACACATGCTGAACTACAGATCTTTTTGAAACATAAAAGTGGGTATCTTTGGCAAGCAGGTAAATAAATCCACATTTTAGGAATGAGATCTATGCTAGAGATAAAGATTTGGGTTTCATTAGATCATAACAGAAAACTAGTGCCTTAGATATCAATGCAATATCCCTGGTAGACTGAAAAATGGTAGACACTTATACTTTAAACCAAAGAAAAAAGAATCAATGGGTTAGAAGAACTGTTTGTATTGAAATCTCTCGTTTCAATAGTCACATTCTATACCTCTGTGAACTCCCAGTTTATACTATGCATCCCTCTGCAATCCAGTTTTCTCATCTAATCAACAAGACGATTCTGACTGTCAGACAAGCTTAGAAGCCTGACTGAATTTTTATATCTTAAGAACCTATTAAATAACTTAAAAACATGTTTGGTTTTAGAAAAAGATTATTTTTATACTTAAGGAAAAAGTATTCACATAATTTCTCCTTTCTTGCTTTAGAATTTAAATGTCCACAAAGCAGGGAGGGGGGAGATAAATGTCAGTTAAATATTTTTTTTCACACAATTAATATTACCTATAAATTTAATGGAGCTCTAACAGGTGACAGAAACACAGAAGAAGCAACTGAAAAATATATACACGCTCAGGAAAAAACATAATATATTTCATTTAAGCTTACCTTGCTCCTAAATTTTCAATGGTTATATATTCATCCTTTCTCACAACTTCAAACTGCAAGTGATGGAAAAAAATAGCCCTAAAGTAGTTCAATTTTCAAAATTCTTTAATGTTACTAGTTATCCTTAACATTTGAAAAAAGACAAAGAGAATGAAGCTATAGCAAATATAAAACCAAACAAGTGATAAGGTGAGCTATAAAGAATCTTAATCAAATAATAAACTAGAGCTGATTTTAAAAAGAAATTCTACTTTGTAATTTTTAAAATGTAATTCTACATTTAAATCAGTACAGGATTTAAATGCCAAATCTGAAATATAAAAAGAGCATAACTAAAGATAAAGAAAGAAATAATATATCTTTCTATTTACAATTATGATCTATTTACTTATAAACTGAAAATTCAACAAGCATTTCATTATTTTAAAAAATAAAATGAATACCACTTGAGCACATTTTACATAACAGATACTATATGTTCTATGGATATTTTCATAGGAAGATGCTTACAGATTAAAAGAGGGTCAGAAAGTCTAAAAATGTTTTTAATTTTAGGTGGCACAGATTAGATTATAATCCTTGGTTCGTGACAGATTTCCCATCGGTACAGGCATGGCCTGTTTGGTCTGTGTCTGTGTGAGTGGTGGGTACGTGTGCGCGCACGCATGCATGTTTTTATAGTGTAAATTTTCTTATTCTTAAGGGCCACTTAAATACTACTTTGGAGAAATCGAAGTAATAGAAAGGTCAGAGAATTTAGTCACCATCAAAAAGAATATGGCTAAAATGCTATTATTATGATTCCTGAATGTGCTGAAGTAGAAAATATCATTCCAATGAAAGAAAGCAAGAAAATAAGAAAAAGATACTCACCAAAATTTTAACAATTCCAGGTACATCACACTGCAGCATCCTTACCATATCACCTGTACATCCTTCCTTCAAACATTTTTTTCCACTAAAACTCTAAAGTTATTAATAGAAAAAAACAATAAATTATCAAAAGAAAAAAACAATACAAACAATAAAAACGAAAAAAATACTGATGTGCAAATCTAATTATATTTAAAAGTTAGAAGCAGGTGTTGCTCAATGGTAAAATAAAAGATGTAAGTAAACATTTGAGAGTTAGCTGTTTAATAACAGTCCATCTTATGTACCAACAGATTTCCTGTTTAAAATGTATGATCACACTTTTCTCTCATCATTCTTCTTCAAAATCTTCAAGTAGTAGTATTATAGCCTAAGATGTAGCCACTATGCACAAGAAAAGCACCTTCAAGTAAAATGTACTAATTAAGTAAGCATAAAAAGGGATATTGAACTTTGTAAAAAGGAAATAATAAAAATATTGAGTCCTTTCTCTGGTTCTGTCCTTATTTCCTCTTATTAAGTTACTTAGTTTTCTTTCTAAAGTTGAGCAACATTGAGTGCTCTAACAATCAAATAAAGTAAAAAGTACATGCAGCCTAAACAAATGAATAATGCTTTATTTTACAATGAATTTTACAGTGTAAAAACTGCAAGTTCATGTCTTATCTGTTAATCCTCACAACAACCTTATGAAGTAGACATTACTATCCTCCCTTTATGGTTTAGAAAAATGAGCCTCAGAGCAGTTAAATTATCAGCCTAATGTAAAAACAAACAAACAAAAAACTGTAAGTGGCTCAATCTGGATTTGAACCCAGCTATCCAAACTCCATAAACAATGAATGCTTTTTGTGTACCACAATGGCTTTAATGGGCTTTTCTGTTTGCACAATGTAAACACTCTGGAACCAAACATTATAGGCCCAACTTAGGATCATTAGTGCACTAAAGAGTAATAAATACAGAATGGGCTACAGATTTTTACTTTAATTTTAGTGGCAAAGAATTCAATTTAGTTACATGACTTTAGGTAAATATAAATAATCATAAGTACATTTTGAAAACTATAAAATGTATCATTGTTCTCCACCCTTAAAACAGAAACTATCCTTAAAATTGTATAATTGTCCTTTGTTTATTAAACAATTCTGTTATTTGATTTATGTATTTTATATGAATATATACAACAATATTTCTATTCTTAAGAGCAGGGAAAGGAATAAATTGATAGAAATCACTAAGCAAAGCAACTATCAAGTATCCCCTACACAGATGTGTTGAATAAATGGTGATGATGAACAAGGAATAGTAAGGAGAAAAGCATCAAAGCAAATAGAGAAAAAAATGGAAGAGGAAAAATAGAGGAGGAGGATATTAATGGGATGAAGGGAAAAGAGAAATAAAGAGAAGAAGAGGGTGGAGAAAGAAATGTTGCAGTAAAGTTTTGACGGAAAAGAAAATACCTGATCATTTTCACCTGGATATTTTAAATTCTTAAACTTTTTCCAACAAATTTTATGAAAATAAACACAGCAGCTTTTACTGCACATTAACTGAAAAAATCCCTAGAAAAGAATAAAAGTAAGCTGTTAACATGGGAATAGTAATTCACATATATGTATATAGAAAATACCACCTCAAATCACTTTTAACATTACAAGTTTCTTTTCCTCCCCAGTGTATCCTCCCTTGCAACTACTGATATGCTTCCTTTAATTAGGTAGACTGCTCAGATGACAAAAACCTAAATTCTGTGGCCACGACTTCCTGCTGCTACATGCTGTTCATGTGATTGAAACCCTCCTGTCTCACTAGGAAACCACAAACATATCACCATGTCACCTAATCCAAGACTGAGCGTGCCTCACCATAAGCACTATACTTCACCAGGCCCACCTTCCTAATTTCTAATTTACCCTAATGAATAGATCTTGGCTTTCTCTTCCTCCCACCATCTCTATTTCAATACGCATCCTGCCTTACTCTTTTTTTTCCCATTATAATAGCCATCTTTCTTTGTAAAAACACATACATAAAATGTATTCTTCCAGTCGTTCTGAGTTTTCCTTTTTACAAAAACAAAACAAAACAAAACAAAAAACACATAAAAACTTTCCCCGCTGTCATTCCCACAAACCGATGTTTTTCAGGCAGCCCTCCCCAATACATGCTTCATTCCAGACATCCACGCCTTTCAACTGAGATTTCCATTATCTCATAGAACTGGTGTCAGAGTTGCGCTGATAACCACATTTCATTTTATCTTGTGATTTCCCACAACTTTATTCTGACAGATCCACTGAGAACTAGACTAGAAATACTTTGATTGTTGAATTTCTTCAAATCAAGGCTGGCTATGTGTTTTTGTCCCCCGAGGCCCATAGCAGAGATAATGATCACTTACTTAGTAACATCACTCTTGAGGAGTGACAACCTTTCTCCTTAGTAAAATAAATTTAAAATAAGTAAACATAAAATAACATGTCTAACTATAAAGGATATTTTAGATAATTCTCACTGTATGATAGCAGGAATATTAATTATAACTTTAGAGACATGTAAATATTACAAACCTTAGCAAAACCAGTTCACTCTTTTATGGACTCACAGAGTATATATAATTCTAGCTCATTATTATTCTAAGTTCTCAGAGATACTCAACTGCTCAACTGCATTACTGCTGTAATTAAACTAAGTCTAAACACTATTGCGATACACAATAACATAATAACTTTGTCTAAGTTTAATTTTATAATTATATTTTTTAAATATTGAGTTAATTGATAATTATGGTACCTTATAATTGGTGTTCCTTAGAATGTCAGCTTCACAAGATCGTTCACAATCTAGATAACTGCAAATGGTCTGCTTCATTATATTATTTTCAGTTGTCTTGATAAAATTATTGAGAAGATCCTAGATTTAAAAAATAAAAATAAATCTCATGAATTAGTATTAATAGTACTATATCACTTCCAATATTTTACCTTACCTAATTTTAAATAATTTAAGTATTAATGATAATCTTTTTGAAGGTTTTGTATTTTTTCTTAAAAAGAAAGTAAAAAAAAGTAATAGAATGTATTTTCTTCATTCAAAGTAAACAATAGAGAGGAAGGTACTACAATAGAAATACAGTACTGGATTTCTTACTAAATATAAATATGGAAAAAGGAAAAAAGTCTATATACAAATCTCTACCTCACATCAGCATCCTAGCTTATAGCATACACCTGGCACGTTGCTGTCAAGAATTCCCTGCTCTGATATTTATATACAGAAAGACAAGGAATCACTAGAAATCAGGAGAGTATTTGGCAAAGTACTGCAGTGGTGCACTACGGCTCTCACTGTCTTAGTAAGCAGTAGGGTACAGATATATGCTTCTTATGCTCAGAGTTACAACTCAGAATGCAAGTTTCTATATTAAAATGCTGATTAAATGCAGGTGAAACACATTATCAAGTCTAAGTCAAACTGGTCCTTAGACCAAGTCCTTACTAGTTATCTCTCAGAGGGGTAGTGTTACAAGATTTCAAATAGTATTATTTCTAATATACTGAAGGTATATGACATGACAAATAAGCCTCTATAGACTATTTCATGAAGCTGGTCATCATTCGTAATATTCTTTCAATGGCATTCTGATTTTTAAATTGATCAAATATCAATATTAAATAGAGAAAAGAAAGAGAAGCATTCAGGGCCGGCCTATCAGGACCAAGGTAGTAGATCTTGTCACAACAGCCAACAGCCAAGAGGAGATGCCAAAAACAAAAGAATAAGACTCATAGCATGTATACAACTACTGCAGTTTCACAGATCTCAAACTTAATACAGTTCAATATTAATCTATCGATTCTCCTACCAAATCTGATTCTTGTTCCTTATTCTTCATCGCCTGCCCCTAGTCTCTGGCATTCATTCATTCAACAAATATTTACTGAGTGCCAGTTAAGGGCCAGGTTGTTATGGATGTTAAGGATACAGCAGTGAACTTTGCAGGCTAATATTTATCCCTCAGACATTAATCTCATCTATCACTATTCATTCAGCTTCTAGCCCAAAGTCTTGTAGTCATCACTGTATATGGATTCTATCACTCTTTACATGTAATATATCAGCAAGTACTATTGTGTCTTCTTCCAAAATATATGGCAAATTCTTCTATTTCTATCTCCATTGCTACTATTCTGTGTCTTACCTAGATTAATGACTATAACAGATGCCTAACTGGTCCCAGGTCTTCCCTGAATACTCTGCTCCAAAGCACTACACAGGAGCAAACAATCATGTCAGTTCCTTGCTTAAAACCCTTCAATGGCTTCCCTGTGTACCTAAAAAAAAATCCAGAACCTTTACTAAGGACTGACTGCAAGGTCCTACAGCATCTACAAAATCTCAACCCAGTATATCTAACCATCTGTGATACATCTCTTCAAATTCTTCTCTAGCCTCACTCACTATACAATTCACATAGTTCTATTTTTTTCAGTTCCTCAAACTCGGCACTCTATTCCATTAACCTAGAATGCTCTTCCCCCTACTCTTTTATAGAGCTAGTTCCATTCTTAACCTTCTGGTTCCAACTTAAATATCACCTCCCAGAGAGGCTTTTCCTAACTACCACACACACAGATACATATGTATTTATGCATACATACACATAGATAAATATGAAGACATGCAGGTATAGGGGTGTGTGTCTGTGTGTTCTCCATTTCCTCTATCTCAGCCCCTTGTTGTTCTTTAGAACACTAACTGCAATTTGAAATTTTATTTGTTTTTTTTAATTTTATTAACTCTTTTCTTACCCTAAAAACAGAAACTATTCAATGTCATAAATTCCATAACTCCCATTTTATTATAATTTGATTATATCATCCCACTGTTTAAAAGTTTTCAGGGGTTTCATATTACCCTCAAGATCGAACCTGAGCCCCTTATTTGGCTTATAGGGCTTTCGATGATATGGCTTACATTTACCGCTAATATATTATGCATTCTTGAAAAAAAGAACAGATGTTTTTAAAAAAAATTCATTAAAAAAAACTCTTGGTGGATAACAGCTGACATAACCATTGAAATTAAAGTTCAATAGAAGGATAGGAAGAGGGTAATATTAAAAATAACAACACTGAAAGGACACTGCCCTGCTAGAGTGTCAGCATCTCTAGGGGTACAATCTTCCTCCACCAGGGTAAGTTTATTTAAGGAGACACGTGAGGACAGAAACATTTGGGGCACAGCAGTCCTCTGGTGGTACCCACCTGGAATTCCTCAGCGTCAGATAAAGGGTTTACAGACTAGCCCTCTAGGTTCTTTAAAAAACACTAATCACAGTATCTGGGTAGTAGGACTTTTGGTGGGCTGACAGGCACAGATTAAGAAGAACATGCTAGCCTAGAGCCAGAGTACGATCATGGAAGAAGCACTTTTTCTCTATCAGACATTAAACCTTAGCTATTGGATTTTAGAGACATATGGGGAGAGAGGGCTGGCAGAGAGTCCAGGGCAGCTGGAATGGTGGCTACGTGGGCTGCCAAGAAACTCACGGCAGCAACTATTTTCAAACAGTAGAGAAATAATTTAACATTATAATAACTTAGTGTATACTAGCTGAATAACAGCATTATGCAGAAAGATAAAGTTATAAAATTTTCTAGAAAGTAGAATAAAAAGACAAAATATGAAAAAAACAGTAAAAAAAAAAGAAAATCAGAGATTTGGTTCATGATGTCAAGCATCTGAGTAATAAACATTTCAGAAAGAAAGAGAAAATGTAGAAAAACTCAACAAATAAATAAATCAGGAAAATGTCCCAGAACCAAAAAACATAAGTTCAGAACACTAGGGATACACATAATATCCTAAGAACTTCCAGAAAGAAAAGAATAAAACAGGTTACAAGCAAAACAGGATACTGAATGACATTAGATTTCTCCAAAGTATTACCAGAAGCTAGAAGATAATAAAAATATACTTTTTTTTCATTTTATTTTAATTTTTTCTTTCTTTTTTATTGCTGTTCAAGTACAATTGTCTCCATTTTCACCCCACCAAGCCCCCCTTAAACCCACCCTTAAACCCACCCCCTTTGGCTTTGTCCATGTGTCCCTTCAAACATGTTCCTCCCCCATTATCCCCTACTATTCCTCTTCCTCCTCCTCCTCTCCGATTACTGTCAGACTGTTCTTTATTTCGATATCTCTGGTTGTATTAAAAATGAGGGAAAATTATTTTCAACCTATAATTCTATGCCCAAGCAAGATATAAATAAAGTATACAAAGGATAAATTATTTTGAGATTTGAAACATCTCAAAATAATTTATCTCCCAAGCAAACACCCTTTCCTAAGAAGCTGCTGTATGAATTGTAACACCAAAACAAGAGAATATATCTAGAAAGAGGAAATCTTAAGATCCAAGAAACAGGGGATTCTACACAGGAGAGAGGTGAAGGATATTCCCAGGAATAAGGGGAAACCCTAAGTCCAATGAAATAAACTGTAATTATTAGTAGGATGGGGAAAGGGAAGTGTGTGCATGAAAGAGATGTATAGGAAAGCTACTAATCTCTTATCTTCCACAGAGGGAAGTCAGAAGATAGCTAAAATGGAGAAATTCTTAAAATAGCAGTACATCTTTAAAAATATATATAGATAAATATCAAAGCAAAAATGCCTAGAGAGCTGGAAGAAGTTGCTTCTAGTTAGAAACTACAATTAGAGATGATGGAATACAGACTTGATATTTAAGCCTTTTAACATTATTTGACAAACTGCATACATTTATTACTTTATATAAAAATTCCCTAAAAAATTTTGGACAATACAAAACGTATTTTAAAGTGAGGACGAAAACAACCAAATTCAAGTAGGGATTGCTTTAGATAAGCACAGAAGTTATATATTTTTAAATATAAAAATATATAAAATTATTAGTTTATTAAGTCAAAGTTAAAAGTTATGTGGTTATCCTGACAAATGATACAAATTGCCTGCTTATTCTATTGATTGCTGAGATAGGTACATTAAAATAATCTACTGTGATTAGGAGTTTTTATATCTCCTTCCAGTTCTATCAGTTTTTGTCCCATCTATTTTGAGGCTATATTATCAGGTACATACAAATTTTGAGTTGTTATAGCTTCCTGGAATATTGAATTTTGTATTTTAATGAAACATCTCTCTTTACTTTGAGAAATTAATTTGGCCTTAAAGTTGGCTAAAATACAAAGATTCAGAAAGGTTTAAAGTAAAAGTTAGGAAAGAGGTATGTCTTAAGAATATAAACCGGAACCTTTCTGGGAGAAAATATGGAGATACATTATCAACAACTTTAAAAGTGTGTGAATATTTGCTTTATAATTTCACTTTCAGAAATTCATCCTAAGAAAATGACATAAAAAAATACACAAAGATGACTTTACGTAATAGTGAAAATCTGGAATATTTAGGATAAACCAAATATTCAATAGCAGGATATGCATCTGGAAAGATATAAATGAAAATACTAACAATGGTTTCTCCATTTAAAGAAAAAATATTAGTTTTCAGAACAAATATTAGTTTTCATAACAAAGTTTAGTTTTCAGGCATTTTTATATTTTTCAAATTTTCTGAAGCATTTAGTACTTTTAAATTTTAAATCAAAGTAATGGTAAGTGTAATTTGAAAAAAAGAAGTTAACTAGACTAGTAAAGCTTAATTTTGTTATTTGGAAATGCTAACACAGCCAACTCACTTCTACTTGTTGAATCACACTCACATTCCACACTGTGTAATGAAATCAAGGTTGTTTCTTATATAAAACACTAATTTCCAATTAAACAATGTGCTTGCTATAGAATATGACATAGTTAACACAAACTGCACTTTATCAAAAATGATTCTGATTAGTCAGAGATGACTAATATCTTACTTTAAAAGTTGTAGGCAAATCTTCATCTTCCGTAGGATGTATGTCAAACCAATGATCGTCTGCATCTCCTGTTTCTTGTAAGCTTTTATGAAATTCTAGCAGTCCTCCATTATACCTAGAAGGCATTTTAAGTAAGGTCAGTTTCAATGTGACTCTGTAACTAAATAGTTACAAGTAAGACAAGTAACCCCTGTGTGTGTGTGTGTATGTGTGTGTAGTGATAACCTCTGGCATGCTATAGAAATGCAAATACTAGGACTCTCACCTGTGGTAGACTGGGATGAAATACAGGTAGAAAGGGAGACAATAGATTATGTAGTAGCTCAAGCTTGAAGAGTATGGGGGTCATGGTAATTAAAGGGATTGTAGAGTTGGTTGGCTTTTGTTTACTGTCTTGGAAGCCTTGAAGAAAGAGAATGACAGGCACAGGTCAGCCAACTTTTGACTCAGGACACACTGTGAAAGACAGAGGCCTCTATGGCAGCATTTAAAGAGACTCTCATTTTCTGTAGCCATAAACATAATCTGTGTTAAAAATCAGGCCCGGATTTAATCACAACGTGCAATAAACGATAAAAGAGATGAAATGCATAACCTCGGCGGGACTACTACTATCAACTCTGGATAAAAGGCCTCTGTGGTAATGTAAAAAGAATCCTACCAACCCTAAACATAAGGACAAACTATGCTGAAAATGAGGCCCAGTATTTAATCATAAAGGTAGAATAACAGCAAAGACCAAAAGCACAGCCTCAACAGAACCACTATGTGAAAATCAGGGCTCTGACAGGAAACAAGTAGATTCTGGAATGGGGATATTTAGGTGAATATGCTTAGAAACAATGAAGCCCTAAATTCCCCTGAACCCTCTGGCTGACAAAGACCTCTTCCTTGCTGGAGGAGGGCAGAGTCCCTTTACTTAGGCACATACAAAAATATCATCTGAGGTACAAGTCTCAAAAGACGCCTTCCTTCCCAAGATCCTGCCTATCTCACTCATTGCTTACAGACTAATACATTTAGGAATGGGTAAAAGCAAAGTCCAAATGGGAAAACAGAACTTATTCTGTTCAGGAAGAAAAAGTGTATTCATCATAAGAATTGCAGAACTTGACTAGTATGTACTGGCAGGAACACATGTGGGAGTGGATCTGAAAGAGTGTTGAACGAGTGGACAAATACACAGCTGCATAGGAAATGTATAATGACATGGGACAACTCTTCCATAATTCAGATTTAATTTCCTAGCAAGGAGACCTGAAGCAGCCCCAACATCTTGTTAAGAAGGTTATTTGAAGCTTGGACATAACAATGGCCTATAGTAACTGAGGTGGAAATGCTAGAAATTTCTTGGCAGAGTATTAAAAGAAAGCTCAGGGAGGTGAGGATGTCAGAAAGGACATAATACGTAAGACTACAGAACCCACCACTAGAAAGTGTGCCCTGGAAAGACCTAGATAACGCTCCATCCATAGTACAAATAAGAAATACAGAGTGAGAAGGGCAGCTCAGTGGTGGTTGTTTTCTATAGGTCAGGGACGAAAGTGATGACATATGACTGAGCTTTCTAGTGTCAATGATCTGGAAAATAGATTCTCTCCAATGCCCACTAGTAAAGAGAATAAAAATTAGTTCACATATCTAAGGGAAAGGCAGCAGTACACATCCTTTGTCTTATCTCAGAGCTATGTTAATTCTCTCCACAATATAGATTAAAAGGATTTTGATTATTTTGACATTCTGAAAAACATCACATTGTTTACTAGTATTACTGATAACATCATACTAGTGAACAACAAGTGGGAAATCTTCTGGATACCTTAGTAAAACACAAGCATGCCAAGGATAGAAGATACACCAAAACATCAGGGAACTACCAGGTAGTGATGCTTTTAGAGATCCAATGGCTGGGCCTAAGCAATAATCCTTCATAAAGATTTGCCCAAGTAAAGTTTGTCTAATTCACCCTTCAGATCTCCACCAAACAGTATTTCTCAGAGAGACTTCTGATTCCCAGAACCAGACTGGGACTCCAGTAGTCTTTTATTGTTCATTATCTTTTCCTTCACAGTTCTTTATCACATTTCATAATTATTTTGCATAACTGATTCTTTGATTAATATCTATAATATTATCAGTTACATGAGAACAGGATCTATTTTGTAAATTGTATCCCCAAATCTAGCACAGTCTCTAGAATACGACAAATGCTTAGCAAATAAAATCAATGAATGATGTTACAAATGGCTAAGGATCCCCATATAGGGAGTGAACAGACTGCTAATTCACCTAGTTTCCCTGTACAATTTCACTAAATATATTATACCCAACACTTCCAGAACTCAGCATTTGGACCCTTTCAATGCTTTGTGAGTTCATTTATGCCTAAAACACCTATTCCAACTGGTGATAATATTAATAACTACAACCATCATTTATTTATTACAAATAGCATTTTTGTGTCCTGGGCACTATGTTAATCATTGATAACATCCTTGTGAGGTGGGTTCTACTATTAGTTCTATTTTACACACAGGAAAAAAAGATAAGGCTTAGCAAAATTAAGTTTCCTGGGATCAAAGATTAGGTAGGTGGTAGAAAATGTATTTGAACCCAGGGCTGTCAGCCTATGTTCCAATATCTAAGCTATGCTGCCTCTTACTGTCATGACCTATTAAGTTTGATACTTACTATTCTCAGTATGTTAAAGAAATTATTATCTATAAAAATAGGTGAAGAAGAAAAAAAATCAGTCCAGCATAAATGTCATTATCCCTAGCATACTGTGCAATCTTTATTCTCATTTCACAATGAAGAGAGTAGCTGACAGGGAAGATTTACCCATTTACCTTTTTTGAGCACATCGGAGCAAGCCACGTCCAAAATACACTAAAGACATAAAGTTTTCACAAATTTCATTTTCTTGGATCACCATCTTCATCACCAGAAATTTATTCTCAGCTTCTATATAGTCCTGTAGCAACATAAAAATGGGTTTGGCTAGTGTAAAGGCATATTTTTCTTTTACAATCAACAAGGGTTTCCCAAATTAGAGAACCTAGGGAATACTGATCCAGTTAATACTAATCCAGTCTTTTGGTCATTTATTCACATCTCTGATCCTAGCAGCTCTGTATGTGATTGCATAGATAATGTACTCAGTTCTTAAAATATTTACTTATAAAATAACTTAAGACATTCTTTGACTAAAATTTCAAAGTGAACATTAAAATAACAACAATAATTTTTATTTCTAAAACTGACAAATATTACTAGCTAAAATAACGGCTTTTCTGATGACTATTGGAAGTATGTCTTCATAATTCTTGCTAATTTTTCTTTCTAATTGGAGTACAAATCTTCCTAATTTTTCAAATAGCAAGTAGAGAGTATAGATTTCTGAAGACAAAAAGTAAAGGAAATACCAATGTTGCAAAGAAAATATGAGAAATCATTAAAAACCATAAAAAGAGAATGTTAGATTCAAAAGGACCCTTAGAAATCACCTAGTTAAATTCCATATTTTAACTTTTTGCACTTTATTTTATTAAACAAAGAATGTGAAATAAAATTCATGTTTTACAAAAGGGGTACGATTAGGACCAGAGAGATTAAAGTACAATATAAAAATGGATTAAAATGTGTAAGTGAAAGATGCTAAGCAATTTTCTGCCTTACACAAATGGTGTTTAAAGGATAAATAAAATAACTGAAGTTCTAAGCTAAAATTACGTTTCCCCTATCAACATTTTTTATTTTCACAAAATAAGTCTTTGGCGGAATTATTCTATATTATAAACATATGAAAGGAGAGTCACTGAACAGTTTCAATTTTTAGAGGATTTAAAAAATCAACGTTTTAATTTGCTAAAGTAAGGTCAGTATATGTAAAAAGATTTATAATGGGCAAATAACAAATGCTACATACCTCTTTCTTTCCTCTTTCAGTGAGTGCTACTCCATACAAAAACAGTAATGTCAAATAATAACCAATATTAATCTGATGTGCCTATAAAGATAAAATGTATTTTAATTCATTGTTTAGACTAAGCTGCTTCTAACTTTAGCAAAATTAATTAAATATCCCAGGCGTATTTAATAATTATTAAAAATAGTAAAATTATCATTATGTTGTCAATCATCTAATAATAACTACAGAGAATGCAGTTTAGATGTATCTGATAATCTGACCCAGAAGAGGATAGTCAATAATCCTGAAAAAAAAATGAGAGTTTGATTAAAGAAAAGTAAAAGCAAATGCCAGCGAGATTTGTTATATTAAACCTTTCAAAAATTCTCTCACTCTCTCTATCACTTACAATATTTCAGGTATCCACCATCCAGCTTAAAAAATTCAACGATCTCTTAAATCAGTCTTTTATTGTCCATATATGTATTTTGTTATAATAGTATAAACATAAAGCTTTTAACTTCTTCAAAGAAAATTAAAACATGAGGATATTTCTTTCATTTAAAAATGGTCTATGCCAAATTATAGAGATGGAGAAAAGATTAGTGAGTAGGGAGAGAGAGGAAAGCAAGGGGTGCACGTGACTATACAGGGGTAGCGTAAAAGAGATTTTTTTGTAGTGATGTGATTAGTTCTTTTATCTTGACTGCAGTCATAGTTACACAAACACTCATAATAAAATGATATAGAACTATACACACCGTGCATAAAAGTTAGCATAGCTGGTCTGAGACTGCTGTCCTTTGAAAGGCCTTGAATGCAAGACTGACCCACTACTAGTGTCTGGGACCTTGGATTTCATGAACGTTCCCACTGGTCTCTGACTAACAAGGGTGACTTACTGTGCCTGAATTGTTACGCAAACAATGTGGTTTATGCTGAAAACCTGAGAGTTCCTTCTGGGAGTCTGGAATTTTTACACATGCTAGGGCAAAGGGTACCTACATGACAGACTCCTAATAAAAATCTTGGGCACCAAGTCTCTACTAGGCTTCCCTGGGCAGAAACATCATACACATTCACGTGTTGTTGTGTTTTTGTTGCCCCTCTTTTGAATCCATCTAGGACCTCTTTAGGGTGGTGTATACCACCTTCTAGAACCCTAGTCCTCAGAGTCCTGAGTAAGAGTGATTTTTTCACATGCTTGTTTGTGTGTCATTATAACATGGAATTTGGTGTCTTACGCTACCTTGTGTGTTGCCTGGGTAGTCCTTTCTTGAAGATAACTAATCCATCACCTACATGGGTGTAAAACTTCATTTACATTACTGATCCAAATTATTCAAATAACTGATTCTTCCTTTCACCATGTTGTACTATTGGTTCTAATTTTTGATGCAAGATTTATTTTCCTCAGAATTTTCTATTTATTTCTACAGTATCATTTGACCTTGAATGTGTAATTATATCTTATCAATTTTATCTCACATTGACAGATAACAGCTGTACCAATTTTTACAAATACAGAAATATCAGAAGAAAGAGGAACTGATTAATAATTAGGAGGAAAGGAAGGACTCTCCATTTCTAATTGAGAAAGCTCATTTTTACTAGTTCAAGTTTCTCTTTAAGATGAACAAAATTTTATGGTAGGGAAGGGGACTAGAATAGGCTTATTAAAGAAACACAGTCATAAGAAAGTACAAGACAAAAGAAGGAAATCAATTTATATGTACCTTTCTCTAGAGGTAAAAGAGGAAAATACAAATTGACCTACACCTTTAAAGTTAGCATGCATTAGCCATTCTCTCATTGCAAAATGTTGTCCAAGTCCATTATTTCAAACTTTCAAAAAGAAAACACTTACAGTATAATTAGTAGCTTGAATGTTCCTAAGTGCTGCTTCCACTTGTGTTATCAAGAAACGTAAAGTCAAAGCAGGAGCAATTTCCTCCCCATTCTGGCTGTTAGCAGCAACTTCTCTCTATGCAAAATTATTCAGTTGAAAATGTCCTTAAGTTAGAAAAAAATCTACATATTTTTATTATACAAATAATACATGTTCACTGTTGAAAATTTGGAGTATAGATATAAAGATGGTTTTTAAAAAATCCACACTACCAGATACAACTGTTCTTATATTTGTTTGTTTAAGTAGTCTGGCAAATCTTTGTAACTATTTCCTCAAAACACTTAAAAGCATTCCTATACCTGCCAAGGGACTGGCAACCTCCACCACTCTTACTTCAGGGAAAGTGGCAATTCCATTTCATTCTCATATGTTTTGTTCTCTAGCATAACTAAAATCTTCCTGCCAACTCTGAATGTGTGGTAAGCAGGAAGCTAGCTTTAAAACCAACACCAGGATAGGTCATCTTATGCTGCAGTGTGGTTGGAACCAAGCTAATATATGATTTATTATGTACCATAGTTTGATATTCACATGGATGAAATGAAGGGAAGGACTATGTCTTATATTTGGGTCTATCCCCCGCTTGTGCCCACAAGCGCTTGGCTCAAATTACATTATTTGTTTAATGAAGTATTATCTGTGAAGTATTAACTTACACATTTTTAACCTGGTTTCCAGTATACAATACTTTCCGGTTTTTCTCCTAGCTAACTAGATGCTTTACTTTAGTCTCCCTAGCATGCAGTTTAATGAACTTCTCCATCAACACATTTCCAAGAAAAAGTAATCCACTGTCATGTTTTTAAACAATGTCTACATACAGTTTCCAAACTTATATTTCCAGCTCAGAACTGTCACCAGAATTCCAGACTCATATATTTAACCACTTATTTAACCATATCTCTTGAATTTGAAAAGGCATATAAGAAACATAACACTGAAGTTCCACCTCTGCCAAAGAGTCCAGATGGTTTCAGATAAACCCTCTCAATGACAAAAACTAGAAAACCTGGAAGAGGGGCCCTGGTAAACACCTAATTCTTTTGGCTGAGACTCTGAAGAAATATTCCCTAAGAGTGTCTGTTTTGATTCTAATTGGAAACAGACCCTAACACAAGGTTTTGAATGCACATAGTTTATTTGGGACGTGCAGAAAATAATGATAGGGGAGTGGAGAAGTGACACAGGGAAGGGAAAGCAGGCTTTAAAGTAATGGATGTGTTATTAGGGCAGTTACCCATGGTGGGCAACTGGGGTTAATATAACAGGGAAACTGAGAAAGAGTAAAAATACAAACCTCAGTATTACCCAACTCAAGGGGAAAGGTAATTAGGATATTTATGTAACAACTCCCAAGACTAATTGAGTGAGTGCTTTCTAGGGTGAAGAGGGAGTATTAATCCCTTGAAACTTCTGAACTGTCATGAGAGTACAGCCCTCTGCAGTTATAGGGAAAGAAAGGTCTGAGTCATTCCGATGCAGACACTGAAAACTGGAAATTGTGCAGAGCGTACTGAAACAACAGAAGTCAAGGGGTATGGGCAGGGCACTGACCGTATCTGCTAGGAAAGGTAAACCATAAATAGACCCTTCTTCACAAAGCAAAAGTAAAGTTTGAAATCATCTCAATCCTAGCTGAATAAACAGGTCTGCTAAAAAAGCACAAATAAGAATTACTAAGAAATATTTTGCCCAGTTTTTCTACTTCTTCTGAAAGGAAGGTTGCTCTAAACCAATCCAGGCAGCCACTGCAAGTAGCAGAATTCTGTATTTTCCTTTAGACGACCATGGAATGTACATTAATGTTTTCATGTTCACATTCACAATCTGGTTGTTTTTACCTTCTTTCTTTTTCTTTGAACATTCTTACCAGGCATTTATCAATTTTATTGTTCTTTTCAAAAAACACATTTTGGCTTTATTGACTTTCTCTATTATGTGTTTTATTCTATTTTATTACTTTTAGTTAATTTTATTACATCTTTCTTTAGACTTTGTTTTTAATTTGCTGTTCTTCCATTAACCTCTTGAACTTTATATTTAAATGATTGGTATTCAACCTTGCATCTTTTTCTAATATATGCATTTCAATCTATAAATATTCCTTAAAGCACAGCTTTAACCTAATAACACAATTTTGATATATACTTTTTATTCAGTTCAAAAATTTATTAATTTTCACTGTGATTTCTTCTTTGACCCATAGGTTACCTAGATTAGAGGTAAATATTTTAACTTAGAAACAATGGCTTTCTAGTCTATCTTTTAGTTATCGATTTCTAAGTTAGTTATACAATAGTTAGAGAACATGCTCTGTATGTTTTTATTCTTTGAAATTTGATTAGGCTTCCTTTGTGACCTAGTATATGGTCAATTTTTTTCAATGATCTGTGTACACTTAAAAAGAATGTATATTCTATCTATATTCTAGGAAATGTGTATACACACACACACATACACATCAGTTTACAGCAAGTTTGCTACAGCTCTACTAATTTTCTATCCATGTTCTATCAGTTATTCAAAGACTTATGTTATATTTTCCTACTTGGATTGTTGATTTATCCATTTCTCCTTTAGCATTATCCTTTTTTGTTATCTTATCATACATAAAGGTTATATATGTATCTGGGTCTACTTTTGGAATTTCTCTTCTATTTTCTAGACTTGTCTGTAGAGTAAAGAGCAAGTAACACAGTTTTTTTAGTTACTAGAGCTCTGTAGGTTTTAATATCTAAGTGGGCAAATGATAAGCCCTTCTCCTGTGTAATTCTCTTCACAATTTTCTCGGCTATTCTTCCTTTTATTTGCCATTTAAACTTTAGAATTAGCTTTTAGTAATAACAATAAAAAATCCTTTAGGCACTTTTATTGAATTATATGACATTTGTAGATTTCAATTTCAGAAAAAAAATTGAGAGCTTTATCATATTTTATCTTCCTACATGTACTGCTTTCGATTCGGGTCTTTTCTTTTAGAGATTTTAATTTATTATTTTAATACAGTATTGATTTCTAAACTTAATATCAGTGTGTGTGGGTATCTGCTTGCACATTCCCAGACCTACCCCCAAAGATTTTGATTCTTTGGGACTAGTATGGGGTTCAGATAGTCTCAGGTAGGTGGCTTAAGAAAAACTTTGAGAAATACTAGTTTATAATTTTATATATGCCGTAGGTGTTTTCCTAAGTATTTTACCTTTTTCTATTGCTATTATAAATAAGTACTTTTCTTTCATTTTTACCTATAATTGACTATTGTTTGCATAAAAAGGCTACTGATTTCTATTTATTATTATTGTTTTGGGTGATTTCCAAAAGATAAGAGGAAAATGGTAGCATTATTCCATCAACTTCAAACAAGAATTCATACTGTGGTAAATCATCTCAGTTTAAGTTATAATTGTATATAAAGTCTTTGGGTATTTCAGAGTTTGTTTGGCTTAATAGTACTATTTAATAGTACTATTAAGTACTATTAGTATTATTTAATACTATCTAACAGTAATACTATCTTAATAGTATTAATTTCTTTCATGAAAATAATTAATAAATTTTTTTTCACAGAAAAGGCAAATGTGGCCTTTTCAAGACACCTATGGTGTTTTGCTCCTTTCCCCCCAATTATCTGCTACAAAGATAATTGGAGCAGATCACTTTCTTTAACTTTGGAAAACTCCATTTAAAAACTGATACCTATCTTATTTGGAAAGTTTCACAAACTATTATCTAGGGAAACTATTGTTTGTAAGATAGAAATTACAATGTAGTCTCTAGAATATTTATTTTACTCATGATTCTAAAAGTTTTGAACATTTTTATTTTTCATTTTTGAAAAATTCATCCATATTTTAAAAATTAGGAAAACCGAATGCAGTCCCCTATCCCAGAGTACCGTTATGCGTTATTTATAGAATCAGAATAAATAATAGACCTTACTATCAACAGCTTAGAAACTACTAATCAACATTCCTACCATTATTCTTCAGAGGCTAGCACCAACTAACTCTATTTAATTAATAAAAGTCTACAGTCAAGCTTCACACTAAGCCCTTCACAAGCAGTAAGAGGGAGATTTCAAGACCTTAGCTGCACTGTTATGGTTAAAAAAAAAAAGAAAGAAAAGGGTTATTATAAAAAAAAACACATATATATTGATCTTTGCTCCTACTTCCTGCTAATATTTGGTCTTTGACCATAGTTGCTGACACAGAGCTCCTAAAACCTTTGGAATTTCCTGAGTGATAGAAGTGTGAAGTTTCACTCCCATCCACCATTCCCAGAGATGGGAATGGGACTAGAATTTGAATTAATAACTGATCATGCCTACATAACGAAGCATCCATAAAAATCCTAAAAGTAAGAGGTTTGGAGAGCTTCCAGTTTAGTGAATACATTCATGGGCCAGGAGGGTGGTATACGTCCCCTCCCCTGGGACAGAAGTTCCTGCACTCAGGACCATTCCAGACTTTGACCTGGCTATTCATCTATATCCTTTACTATATACTATATTATGTAGTAAAGTGGTAAATATAAGTGTTTCCCAAGTTCTGTGGGCTGTACTAGCAAATCACTGCAACCAAGAGGAATTTATTAGAAGCCCAATGTATAGCCAGTTGATCAGAAGTACTGGGGACAACCTAGGACTGGCAAATACTTCTGAAGTGGGGTCGGTCTCGTGGTACTAGGTCTTTAACTTGTGGGGTCTGATGCTGACTCCAGGTAGACAGTGTCAAAATTGAATTGATTTGACAAACCCCCAGCCAGCCTTAGAGAATTTATCAGTGTGGGAATACCCACATTACTAGTACCCACATTACTAGTGTCAGAGTATTTTGAGTGTAGTAACAGTCTGAGAATAAGGGAACATAAAGTGTTTTCCTAGATACTAACATACAGAGAGCTATACTTCTGCCTCAAAGAACAAATTATGATCTTACCTGCATACTTTGGAAGGAAAAATCTTCTTGTAAAAACTTCTTAATGTGAGGGACCACACCTTTTGGTAGAGTATTAATTGCAGTCAATAACTTCTTCACCTCTGATAGTAGGTTAACAGGGACAAGATCAGCAGGTGAGTCCTTTTCCTGTTCATCCTACAAGACATTATTAAAAATTTACACAATTATATTTACCTAATATTAAAATCAGCCAAAGTATTTAGAAAAATGAACAAAGTGCCTTTACAGACTATATGTAGAGCACTGTGACAGACTACAGAAAATCAAGTAAGATTAAGACATTCTTCCTGCTCTTAAGGAACTTAAAACATTGCAGGAAGTTTAAGGCCACAATTCAAGAAGCTTTAATATCAGGAATGTCATTATAAATTCATTTCAAAGTTATAAACAAAGTGGAAATTCAAAGGTGGGAATAATGACACCTTTTTTTGTTACAGGGCGGTGGGATACGAAACATAAACAATGTTAGGCTTAAATGTGAGCGAGGCCTTGAAAAATAGTTGCTCTTGAGAAATACGAGGTATGTATTGAATTGTTCCATTTAAAGCATAATAAATGCTAAGTTTAAAATATTACATAAATTATTCTACTAATAATATGAAAACTATTTCTAATAGTGGTTTTTACATTAGTTGTAAGGAATGGGTGGGCAATAGAAATGAAAAAGGGTCCTGGAACAGATGAATGATGGCCTTCCTTAAACCTTAATAAGATACCACAGCATCTACACCCTGCTGAAACTCTGAAAGAATAAATATTTTTCTGCTGATCTCTGAATATCAGCACAGCTTATTACTGCAGAGGCCACATAGGGCCTGAGTCACTGAAAATGCCCTGGTGTGAGGTGACTCTGACTATAACTAGGAACCAATAAAGTCCATTGCACAACTATCTATCCACTCATCCCTTCTGAATTTGAGTCTTAAATTAAGATTCCTCCATCTTCAACAATATCCAACAAATACATCTTACATTTTATAGTACTTCATTATATGAAAATTACATCCAAAAATGTAGAAAAACATTTTTCTCAATGAAGGGTATATAAGTGTATGTCGTACCATTCTTGCAACTTTCTGGTAGGTTTGAAATTTGCCAAAAAGTTAAAAAAAAGAACTTCCATAAAGTCACTAGACAAAGCCTGACAAAGAATGACTACTATCAGTAATGCATATATTTCAAACTAAAGGTCAATTCTGCCATCAAATGTTACCACAGAATCATCTAACAGTAATTACTAACTTGATACACAAGCAAGATTATGACATATATAAAATCTTTTCAACGGGATATTATAAGCATCATGCTTGTTAAATATATCTTATACATACAATTTATCTTATAACTACAATTTTTATTTTTTAAGTTAGTTGTCAAAATATTTGTTTTTTTTCCTTTTCTATTTATTTATTCATTTTATTGTGTCACCATTTTTACCCCACCAGCCACCCCAACCTCCCATCCCCACCTCCCACCCTCAAACCTATCCCCCTTTGGCTCTGTCCATGTGTTCTTTATACATGCTCCTTGATGGCCCTTCCCCTATTATCCCTCTCCCTCTTCCTCTCTGGTAACTGTCAGTTTGTTCTTTATTTCAATTTCTCTGGTTGTATTTTGCTTGCTTGTTTGTTTTGTTGATTAGGTTCCACTTATAGGACAGATCATATGGTATTTGTCTTTTCCACCTGGCTTATTATTTCACTTAGCATAATGCTCTCCTGTTCCATCCATGCTGTTGTGAAGGATTGGAGCTCCTAATTTCTTTCTGCTGCATAGTATTCCATTGTGTATATGTACCATAGTTTTTTGATCCACTCGTTTACTGATGGGCACTTAGGTTGCTTCCAACACTTGGCTATTGTAAATTGAGCTGCTATGAACATTGGGGTGCATAAGTTCTTTTGGATTGGTGTTTCAGGGTTTTTAGGGTATAATCCCAGCAGCAGAATTGCTGGGTCAAAGGGCAGTTCCATTTTTAGTTTTCTGAGGAAATTCCATACTGTTTTCCACAGTGGCCTCACCAGTCTGCATGCCCACCAACAGTGTACTCAGGTTCCCTTTTCTCCACAACCCCTCTAACACTTGTTTGTTTTGTTTATGATTGCCATTCTCACTGGTGTGAAGTGGTATTTCATTGTGGTTTTAATTTGCATCTCTCTGATGGCTAGTGATGCTGAGCATCTTTTCATATGTCTCTGGGCCCTCTGTATGTCCTCCTTGGACATGTGTCTGTTCAGATCCTTTGCCCCTTTTTTAATTGGATTGTTTGTCTTCCTGGAGTGGAGTCATGTGAGTTCTTTATATATTTTGGAGATCAAAACCTTGCCTGAGGTATCATTGGCAAATATGTTTTCCCATATGGTTGGTTCTCTTTTCATATTAATGCTATTTTCTTTACCCATGCAGAAGCTTTTTATTTTGATGAGAACCCATATGTTTATTCTTCCCTTTACATCTCTTGCTCTAGGGGATATATGGGTGAAAATATTGCTGTGTGGACTATCTGTGATCTTCCTGCCTATATTCTCCTTTAGAACTTTTATGGTGTCACGACCTATATTTAAGTCTTAAATCCACCTTGAATTTATTTTTGTGTATGGTGTAAGTTGGTGATTGAGTTTCAATTTTTTGCATGTATCTGTCCAGATCTCCCAACACCATTTGTTGAAAAGGCTATTTTTACTCCATTTTACACTCTTGCCCCCTTTGTCAAGTATTAATTGACCTTAGAGACTTGGGTTTATGACTGGGCTTTCTATTCTGTTCCATTGGTCTGTGTGTCTGTTCTTATTCCAGTACCATACTGTTTTGGTTACAGCAGCCTTGTAATATAGTTTGATGAGGTATTGTGATCCCTCCTATTTTATTCTTCTTTCTCAAAATTGCCACAGTTATTTGGGGTTGTTTATAGTTCCATATAAATTTTTGAAATGTTTGTTCTATATCTGTGAAATACGTCATTGGTATTTTAATAGGGATTGCATCGAATCTATAAATTGCTTTGGGTAATATGGACATGTTGATGATGTTAATTCTTCCAATCCATGAACACAGTATATGTTTCCATTTATTTGTGTCCTCCTTAATATCTTTCTTCAGTTTTGTATAGTTTTCTGAGTACAGGTTTTTAATTCCTTGGTTAGGTTTATTCCTAGGTACTTTATTTTCCTTCTTACAAACAGGATTTTTTTTTTTTTAATTTCTGATTCTGATCTTTCATTGTTGGTATACAAAAATGCCTTCAATTTCTGAATATTGACTTTGACCTCTGCTGTTTTGCCAAACTCACTTATTAGGTCAAGCAGTTTTTTGCTGGAGTCCATAGGGTTTTCTATGTTATGTACACTATCATATCATCTGCAAACAGTGACAGTTATACTTCCTTCTTTCCAATTTGGATGCCTTTTATTTCTCTCTTGTCTGATTGCTGAGGCAAGGACTTCCAGTACTATATTGAATAGAAGTGGTGAAAGTGGATACACTTGTCTTCTTCCTGATCTTAGTAGGAAATCTTTTAGTTTTTGCCCATTGAGTATGATGTTGGCTGTAGGTTTCTCACACATGGCCTTTATCATGTTTAGGAATGCTCCCTGTACTCCTCCTTTGCTGAGTGTTTGTTATCATAAATGGGTTCTGTACTTTATCAAATGCTTTTTCCACATCTACTGATATGATCATGTGATTTTTGTCTTTCCTTTTGTTTTCGTGATGTATTATGTTTATTGATTTGTGAATGTTGTACATCCTTGCAGCCCTGGGATGAATCCCACTTGCTCATGGTGTATGATCTTTTTAATGTATTGTCAAATATTGTCAATGTTTTGCCAATATTTTGTTGATGATTTTAGCATCTATGTTCATCAGCAATACTGGCCTGTAGTTTTCTTTGTTGTGTCTTTATCTGCTTTTGGGATTAGGATGAAGTTGGTTTTGTAAAAAGAATTTGGGAATCTTCCCTCTTCTTGAATTTTTTGGAATAGTCTGAGAAGGATAGGGGTTAGCTCTTCCTTAAAAGTTTTGTAAAATTCTTCTGTGAAACCATCCAGTCCAGGGCTTTTGTGTGCCAGGAGTTTTTTGATTAATGCTTCAATTTCATCAGCTGTTATTGGTCTCTTCAGGCTTTCTGCTTCTTCTTCATTCAGTTTTGGGAGATTATATTTTTCTAGAAATTTGTCCATTTCATCCTGGTTTTCAGATTTCTTGACACATTATTCTTCATAGTAATTTCTTACAGTCCTTTATATCTCTGTGGTATTAGTTTTAGTCTCTCCTCTTTCATTTGATTTTGTTTATTTGGGTCCTCTCTCTTTTTTTCTTGATGAGTCTGCTTAAAAGCTTGTCGATTTTATCTTTTCAAAGAACCAGCTCCTGGACTTACTGATCCTTTGGATTATTGTTTTAGTCTCCATGTCATTTAATTCTGCTCTGATCTTGGTTATTTCTTTTCTTCTACTTGATCTGGGATTTGTTTGTTGTTGTTCCTTCAGTTCTTGTAGATGAATGGTTAGGTTATTTATTTGAAATGTTTCTATCTTTTTTACGTAGGCCTGTATTGCTATGAACTACCCTCTCAGGATTGAATTTGCTGTGTCCCGTAAGTTTTGGACTGTTGTGTGTTCGTTTTCATTTGTTTCCAGAAACTTTTTGATTTCTTCCTTATCTCATTAACCCATTCATTGTTTAATAGCATGCTATTCAATCTCTATGAATTTGAGTGTTTTTGAGTTTTTTCCTTGAGGTTGGTTTATAATTTCAGTCCCTTGTGGTCAGAGAAAATGCTTGATATGATTTCAATTTTCTTGAATTTGTTGAGGTTGGTTTTGCGTCCTATTATGTGGTTTATCTTTGAAAATGTTCCATGTATATTTGAAAAGCATGTGTACTTTGCTTTTTTGGGATGACAGTTTTTATATATATAACTGTTAAGTCCATTTGACCTAGGGAGTTGTTTAATGCCACAATATCATTGTTGATATTTTGTTTGGAAGATCTATCCATTTTTGACAGTGGAGTGTTAAAGTCCCCCAGTACAAGTGTGTTGCTGTCTATATCTTTCTTGAAGCCCTCCAAGATTTTCCTTATATATTTGGGTGCTCCTATGTTGGGTGCATATATGTTTACAAAGTTTACATCTTATTGATGGATTCTTTCCTTGAGTATTATGAAGTGTCCTTCAGTGTCTCTTTTTATGACTTTTGATTTGAAGTCTATTTTGTCTGACATAAGTATTACTGCTCCAGCTTTTTTTTCTCGTCCATTTATTTAGAATATATTTTTTTTCCCAACCCTTCACTTTTAGTCTGTGTAGGTCTTTTTCTCCGAGGTGGGCCTCTTGTAGGCAGCATATGTGTGGGTCATGTTTTCTTATCCATTCAGCTACTCTATGTCTTTTAATTGGAGCATTTAATCCATTTACATTTAAGGTTATTGTTGATAAGTATTTATTCATTTTCCCCTCTTTGTACCTGTGTTCCTCTCTCTCACTCTTTTCCTTCCTCTTCTTATAGCGGCCCTTTTAAAATACCTTTCAAAGCTGGTTTAGTGGAGGTATATTCTTTCAGCCTTCTTTTGTCTGGGAAAATCCTTATTTCACCTTCCATTTTAATTGAGAGCCTTGCTGGATAGAGTAGTCTCGGTTGCAGGCATTTGCTTTTCATTACTTGGAATATTTTTTGCCATTCTTTTCTGGCCTGAAGTGTGTCTGTTGAGAAATCAGCTGCTAGCCTTATCAGAGCTCCCTTTTTATGTTACTTCTGGTTTCTCCCTTGCTGCTTTTAAGATTTTTCTCTTTGTGTTTAGAACTTGGTATTTTAATTATGATGTGTCTCATAGTAAGTAAGCCTCTTTAGGTTCATCTTGATTGAGACCCTCTATGCTTCCTGAACTTGCATTGTTTTCCCCGTCTCCAGGTTCGGAAAGTTTTTTGTCATTAGTTTTTCAAACAGGGATTCTATCCCTTACTCCTCTTCTCCTCCTCCTCGTATTCCTATGATTCAAATGTTGTTGCATTTCATGTTGTCTTGGAGTTCCCTTAAGCTATCTTCATATTTTTTTAGTCTTTTTTAGTGCAGCTGCTCTACCTGGGTGTTTCTTTCTACCTTGTCTTCCAGCTCACTAATTTGGTCCTCTGTTTCATCCAGCCTACTTGCAATTCCTTCTAGTTTGCTTTTTATTTCAGAAATTGTATTCTTCATTTATTCCTGGTTCTTGTTTATAGTTTCTATTTCCTTTTTTATACTGTTGTAGTTCTCACTCAGCTCCTTGTAGTTAGTCGTCTTTGAATTCCCTGGGCATCCTTATGACCATTCTTTTGAATTATCTATCTGACAGTTTGCTTGCTTCCATTTCATTGGGCTCTTTTAGTGGGGGGTCTTCCATTCCTTTTGATTGAAGGTTTTTTCTTTGTCTCCCAACAAGAGTCATTTAGGTGACTCTTTTTGTTTGTTTCTGTGCTTCCTGATGCTCTGCTTTGCTAGCTGTCTTTATAGGGTGAACTTCTGTGGTAGGAGTTCTATGGGATTCAGTGATGTGGTCTCTTTGATCTCCTTGTCTGGATGTTCTAGGGTTGCTCTTTCTTCTCCTTGTGTTTGAGTTCTCTTGTTGTACTTGGGTTTTACCTGTTGGTGTTTCCTTTGTTGGTGGGTTCTCTCCTCCAGTGGGTTTACTGGTGTACACAACTCCCACCTTATCTTGTATGTGATCAGTGGCAGGCTGAAGGCAAAATGGATTAAGACAGTGGGAGAGTATTCTATGGCATTTAAAGTACCAACTAGTATAAAACAGATTGGAGATCCTTTTGAGAAGCACAGCAATAACCATGATGTTTCACCCAATTAGCCATTTTGATAAAGGTGAAAAAGAGATAAGACTCTTACTAGAGGGGAGAAGGAATGCGAGCTGAATCCAAAAAACAGAGTGCGTGTGCAAGGTTAGATGGTAAGATACAGTGGGAGTAAAGGATACAAACTAGGTGTGGTGTGCAAGAGAACAGAGTTAACCAGAACAGTAATAAAGCTCAGGAAGATAATGAAATGGACCAAGATCAGAGAGGGGTGCTGTGCAGTATTTACAATAATATAGAACAACGATTATTTATAATAATACTGAAACAACAACAATATGATAAGAAATATATGATCTGAAAGAAAAGAATAGAAAGTAAAAGACCAAGAGTAGTGTACTACTGGAATACGAGTGAAGTAAAAGAAGAAAAATTAAAATGCAATCTGAAAGAGAGAATGAGGAAAAACAGTCACACAATGCAATTAAACAAACACACAAAATGAAGAAAACTAAACAGAGGAGAAATAAAAAATTATAATCAAATAACAGAAATAAAAATATTGAAAAAATAATAATAAAAATAAACAACAAATGCAAGCTCTATAGTATAGCAAAGTGAAACTGTCTCAGTTTCTCAGTTTTTGGCGTTAGCCTTGTGATCCCTCTCTGGATCTATCTTTGGTTCTTTCACAGCTCCAGGTCTTATTGTCTCACACTTGGGAAAAGATAAAAAGAAAAAAAAAAAGCTTCCTGCTGACTTTAAAACTGCTATACGACTTCCGCTGGTCTTCCTGGCTGCTGCAGGCAGAGGGGAGCGGGGCTTTGCTTTTCCCCCGACCTATGGTTTTGCTAGGATGGGGGTAGGTCTGGGCTACAATATTCTCAGGTGCCCAGCCTCCAGCCCAGTTCCTCCATGCACTGCTGGGCCCCCACTGTCCATGTGGGCCAGGGCAGCAACTTTAATCCACCAGTTGTGCTGCCTGGAGGTGGCTTAGTAGCAACTTGCACCCCACCTCCTCTCTCTTTGCTGGCCTGGATGCTACACACTCTCAAAGTCCCTTCTGGGTAGTTTAGTTCCTCTGTTAGATTAAGTCTCTCTGGGGACTGCTATCCCTCTGAGCCCCTGCTGCCCCACTTTGGTCAGTCCGTGAGGTGCCCTGGTTTGGAGCAATTTGTGCCCCTCCTCCTCCCTCTTCGCTGCCCCGGCCGCTGTTTGAGGATTCCTTAAACAGCAGCTGACAGACTCTTTTTTTTTTTTTTTAATAAATTCCTCTTGTTTAAGCCTGCTATTCTTGACAAGCGCCTGGCTTTTCACACAGTCCAAATCTCTGACCAGTCTGGAGACTCTCTAGGTTAGGATCCCTCACTGCCCGAATTTTCTCCCTTCTCCAGGTGTCGCCCGGCTCCCCAGTTTCTCTGGTAGTGTCCTAGCCTGAGACCACAGTCTCAGAGGGAGAACACTATCTCTGTGTGTCTCCCACTTCGTCTTTACTCCCCCTAGCGACTTCAAGCATCCAGGTGTCTCCTGGTGTGAGGTTCCCTTCCTTGCTCTGGTAGGGGAGGGAGCTGTGGAGATACAAATGGTGATCCGGCTCTCCTCCAAAGCTCCTGCAGCAGCTGCTGACCCTGGCGCCAGGCCAGGGACTGCAGGAGCCTAGGTCTCCGCGCCAGGTCCCAGGCACCTTAACATCCCAATGCAAGCTCCTTACCGTCTGTTTTTCAATGTCCTCTACAATTTCAGCTTCCAAACTTCATATAAGCTGGGATCCCATTGGCTGTTTACTCTGTTCCACAGAAAATCAGCTAGGTGTTCCAGTTGGGTGTACCAGCAAGTGGGTTCAGCTCCCACCTACCTTGCCACCATGCTCCAACCCAGCAGTTATCAAAATATTTGATGCTCAATTCATTTTTGCAAAATTGATTTAGCAGCTAAACCAAATTCAGATCAAAGTTCCCACCTCCCTTGCTTCCTGTATTCCAAGTCTGTATCTTGAAATGCCTTTTCTGAATCTAGCCTCCCTGGTTCAACTGTGCATCCCTATGTACATTGGCACATATTGTGTTTACTCTGCAAAAAATTTTATGGTGATAATTTCATGCAAGTAAATACTCTGGCCATTTTATGTTTATATATTTTCTCTTTGTAAGTTACTGAATAAATTTTACAAACGTTATTAAGTAGATAACAATCATTATATAACACTATGTGGAAGGTAAAAATTGCTTGAGCAAAACCTAACAATACCTTTTCATCTAGACATCATTAAATATACACACATGTGATATTCATATTTAATCAACCATAAGTATATTATCATTGGCAATAAAAGCCTTAATGTATAATTTCTTTTCAGTCATTGCGTATTGAACATGCTAATAGTAAAAATGATAAAAACAAGGAAAATAATTAACTTCAGTAACAACTCAGTGAATTTCTCATTAAATAAAATTCTGTGTGTATCTATTTTTTTTTCTTGGTATGTGTATTGTTTTTACTTTGTTTGAATTTTGCTTTTAAAAGACAAATAAGAGATTTCTTAAAACTGACTATTGGCATGTTTCTGGGCAAGTCTATTCAACTGCCTATTAATTTTACCTTACAGTGAAGGTTGGTGCATAATGATAACTTTGAGACATAGGTATCAATTAAAAGAAAGATTTAATTAATTGACCATAGTTTTAATATTAAGGTACAAATGTGAACTATCCCCCAATATTAAAATAATTAACCTAATTATATTTAGTATTACATAATCAGTCATTATTAATTAAAAGTTAATGAAGATTAAATCTTCTCTTACCAGTTGATCCATTGATTTTTCTACCTTATTCTCAATCTTCTCCTTAGTCTGCTCCTCCACTGGAGAATCCCTATTTTAAATTAAAAAAGAAAGGTGTATCCACAATATCTCCTTACAAAAAACACAATTAACTTTCATAGCCAAAACTCAAGTGAATTTTTGTCTGAAAGGTTCAGAAATGTAAATACTGTGTCAAATACTGTTAAAAGACTGTTAACCCGCTCCACCGCAAATACCTAAGGCTCTGCCCCTTACTACATAACAGGCGTGCTGAGACAACACATATGGCCAAAATGAAGGAACAGATCAAAGCTCCAAAAATAGAAACAAGCAATGAAGAGATAGCCAACCTATCAGATGCACAGTTCAAAACACTGGTGATCAGTGTTTTGGTGGAGCATGTTAGCAAAAGAGGAAAAAGTGAAATTAAATGATTGAGCATGTTAGCAAAATAGAGGAAAAAGTGAAACTATGAAAAGTGAAATAAAGGAAAATGTACAGGGAACCAACAGTGAAGGGAAGGAAACCGGGACTCAAATCAAAGGGTTGCAGCAGAAGGAAGAAACAACATTCAACCAGAAGAGAATGAAGAAACAAGAATTCGAAAAAATGATGAGAGGCTTAGGAACCTCAGGAATAACTTTAAAGGTTCCAACATCCAAATCACAGGGGTATCAGAAAGAGAAGAGGAAGAGCAAGAAATTGAAAACTTATTTGAAGAAATAATGAAGGAGAACTTCCCCAATCTGGCAAAGGAAACAGACTCCCAGGAAGTCCAGAAAGCTCAGAAACTCCCCAAGAAGTTGACCCAAGGAAGCACACACCAATGCACATCATAATTAAATTACATAAGATTAAAAATAAGGAGAGAATCTTAAAAACAGCAAGAGAAAAGGAGTCAGTTACTTACAAAGGAGTTCCCATAAGACTATCAGCTGATTTCTCAAAAGAAACCTTACAGGTAAGAAGGGGCTGGAAATAAGTATTCCAAGTCATGAAAGGCAAGGACCTACCTCCAAGATTACTCTACCCAGCAAAGCTATCATTTAGAATGGAAGGGCAGATAAAGTGCTTCCCAGATAAGGTCAAGTTAAAGGAGTTCATCATCACCAAGCCCTTATTACATGAAATGTTAAAGGGACTTATGTAAGAAAAAGAAGATCAAAAATATGACCAGTAAAATGACAACAAACTCACAACTATCAATGACCTAACCTAAAAAAAAAAGGAACTAAGCAAACAACTAGAACAGGAATGGAGATCACATGGAGGGTTATCAGCCTCGAGGGGGAGAAGAGAGAATGGGGGAAAAGGTACAGGAAATAAGAAGCATAAATGGTAGGTAGAAAATAGACGGGGGAGGTTAATAGTATGGTAAATGGAGAAACCAAAGAACTTGTATGTATGATCCATGGACATGAACTAAGGTAGGAGAATGATGGTGGGAGGGGGATACAGGGTGGAGAAGAATAAAGGGGAGAAAAAATGGGAAAACTATAATAGCATAATCAATAAAACCTATTTTTTAAAAAAGAATATCTTAGCAACAACTCAATCTCCTCATGTCCAAAACTGAACTCATAATCTGTCCTCTCTGTTTCTCACACACACCATATTAGTCAATGGTACAATTTCCTTCTGGTTATTAGAAACCTTTGAGCCATCTCTTCTTCTCTTTTGCCCTTTTCCCATATTTAAGCAGTCACAGAATTCTGTTAGTTACAGTTTTATAAATCCCTCCTTTCTTACTAGCATTTCCTATCTCTACTATTACAAGCTTCTGTCAGCTTCTTCCTCAGCAATTACAAGTGTATCTTGTCATCCCATTTCTTTCTACTATGAAAAGAGGTAGTTTTTCCAAATTATAGTGTAAGATTTCATTTCTGTTCTTAAAATGTCAATGGCTCTGCACAAAATAAAGCTAACCCCCTTAGCAGGACAGTCAAAATGCTCCCCAAGAATTTGTCTTCAATACTTTTTCTTACCATTTCCTTAGCCAAATGACCTCCTATATTCTCTGCTTTTACACCCATCAAAATGCTTATTCACTAAAGTTCCATTGAAAAATCACCTTGTGAAAACCCACTCCACCCCAGTTCAAAAATTATTGTTCCTTTCTATATATAGGTTCAACATCTCTAATATAACACTTGTGTGTGCATTTTGCCTAAATGTAAAATAACATTTTAAATATCTTCCTACTACATTACAATTTTAGGTGCACAAATTTTATTTGGTCTTTATTCCCTAAATACCAAAGAGATCAGTAAATGCTTGTAAAATAAATTAAAAGATCATATTGCTTACTATATGAGATAGCTATAGGTGGAGGGGGGAGATCTCCAATATTAAGCTATTGTTTAGTATTATACAGGAGAGGTATGGCAGGCTGAACTTGCCCTGATTGGAGGGGACGGATGCACTTTTGGCCTGGACCCAGATGAATCCCTCAGTAGAGTCTTCTGTGTTATGTTTAGGTTACCTCCTATAAAATGAGGATAATAATAGTATCTACCTCATAGAGTTGTTATGAGGTTTATATAAGTTAACATTTGTAAAAGTATTTTTAAAAATGCCTGGCAAAGAGTAGATCTCTGTAAGTTCTTGTTAAATGATAAATAAAATATTACTTTGTTGAGATGCCCCAAATATGACAGGCCATGGTACATTTTTCAATTCTTAGCTCTTCAGCTAGGGTGTGGTCCTTAAAAGTTTTTTCTAAAATTGGATTTCACCCAGTCTACATCCCCCACTAATCAGAATTGAAGTATAAGGGTATCTCATTCACATTAGCTTCCCAAAATTATATGGAAGAGACAAATGGTATGTCTTTGGAATACAACAAATGCAGTTGGCTTTTGTCAATCCATCCCTTACCTCACAAAAATCTCTTCTGGTAGAGAATCCATGATGTGCAATGTTCTTCTGCAAAAGTGCAATGCTTGCACACTGACTTTTACTATTGCTGTTTAAATCTGTAAGGAAAGTAGTATTTTTAATGGAAAGGTAGAATTATATTCTTTCTCCCTACTGTATAAGTAGTACATGATCATTAAAAGAAAATTTTGAAACTGCTATAAAAGAGAATAAAAATCAGTTTCATCATTCAAACATAAATCACTATTTACATTTTAATATACTTAATTTTTCCAAACATAGGTATATTTTACCAATTTATAATCATATTGATAGACAATGCTGAACACTACATCACCAATGAACACTATATCAAAAGCATCTTTCTTGTTGATATATATTTCTAGCAATCACTCTCAATGGCAATGCAATAATTGCTTGACTGGGGATTCTTTGATCATTTCTTAATAGTTAGACATTTAGATTGTTTCTCTTTCTTTTACTATAAATAGTATTTTGATAAACTCCACTGTTCATAAGGCCTCCTCTGTATTTATGATTATTTCCTTATAATAAAATCTCAGATGTAGAATTCCTATGTCAAAAGACACTAATAGTTTAAGCCTCATGCACACTGCTAAATGGCTTTCGGAAAGGTTTGTACTAAGTTATATCCCATAGGTTAAAAAGTTCTTGTTTAACACAATCTTGACAGCACTATTTGTTTTCGCCACTTTTCCCCAAAGTCGTACAATTGTATAGCTCCATCAAATAAGAAAGGTGGCATGTAAAGAACTCTTGCATAATTTCTGGCTCAAATATCAATAGATATTATGGATGTTTCCTGAGAAAAATACTGAGGCAACACAAATGAAAACAAAAGGGGAATAATAAGAATAGTATCATTAGTATATCTGTTTATTTATTTTTCTCTCTCTACTTAACTATCCCAAGACCAATCCTTCTCAATTTAGTCCCATATGATTTCTTCTACTCAGAATTCAAGCCTCCAGACTCCACTGCATTCTGCTAGTCTGACTTGCCATTCTGATCCCACTGTACATAAGCCCAGGAATTGTTGGAGCAAACATTACGTAAAATACTTCTCAGTGTGTTGGGGCAAGGTAAGAAATGATGAGAAAAAGAAAAGAATATGGTAGCAGTAACATAAATGAAGCAGACCTGGAGTGCCTTGGGCTTGCTACCAAGCACAACACTGGGTAAAGTTTCTCACTTGTTGCCTCTGGACTGCTTCCTTATTGCAGTAACTGAATAGCTAGTTTCTCTAAAAGTATTATTTAATACACACCCATAAATTAGATTAGTAGAGCTTTTGGAGGCCCATTACTAAAATGCAATTCAGCAAAGGTAATTCCCAAATCAAGAAGACATATTCCACAAGATCATCTGTGAATTACTTATTAAGAACTCAGATTATATTTACTCAAAGAAACAATGTTTTACATGATGTCCAGTCTCCCAACAGCCAAAAAAAAGACAACACCTAGAGAGAAAGAAGCACCTGAACTTTCTAAGTCTTGAGGTCTGAGTATCCAGGTCTGAAAGCTATAAAAATCCCTGAAAGGGTCACTTGTAAAACACATATCCCTAACTATAATACTATCTATATTCTGTATTTGACTCATACCAGCTCTAAATTACACAGAAAGTCTTGAGGCAAAGGTAATTCTATGCTAGCTGATACTTCCAAATTAAAACACAAATGCAAAGATTCACACACTTGCTGACTTCTATCTAAATTTTCTCATTTAAAACACTTCTCAGTTTCTTGCTCATTGCTAACAAAACACTTCTTGCTGTCAGTATTAACCTATGCAGAATCTAGTTCTCCTAAGTAAATTATTTTATTTTAGTTTTATTCTTATTTTAATACCTCAATAAGGAAAGACATATGCCTAGTTAAATTTTCATTCTGTTCAAATACCAATGAAAGGTACAACCTAAAGCTAATAACGAAGCAGAGAGAAGCTGGATAAGCCTTATTCTTTCACACTAAATCAGATCTGCTTCATTTCTTTAATACAGTAGTCTAGAAAAGGACATGGCTTTCAGAATTTTAGGATTTTAATCAAACTGTTTGTCTTTTATGGTTTCTATAACCTCGCTAGACATTTTAATAAAAAATAATAGGCATTATTTCATACCCAGAGCAAACAAATGTTAAGCCTTTTCTAGATAAACAATCCCTTCATTCCCAGAATTTAAAAGCTCAGACATGAACACCTCCCTTCTCTGATGAGCTTTCCTTCAGTCAGTAGTTGTTTACACAGATAACAGGGAGGATAAAAAGAAGGGAGGCAAATGCTCTGGCAACAGGGTTCAGAGTCTAGAAGGCCTCTGTTAAGCTGTTCAGTAGTTGGCTTGAAATAATAAAAGGGTGTAAAATTAGTTAATCAGAAGATATTTGGATTCTGAATTAAGAGTTTAAAAAGGCTAATGGCTTTCTTTTTCAGCTTTCTTAAAAATACAACCTGAGATGAATCTCTGTGATGAAAGGTTTTCCAGGAGAGACCATCAATCCCACCATTTCCCTGGAGCTGAGCAGACTGTGTGTGGCAAACCCTAAAGCGGCGGCAGCAGCGGCGGTGGCAGCAGCAGCAGCAGCACTTTACAGCCTCTGTTGGGAAGGAAGGTGTAAGCGCCTAGCAACAGAAAGGAAGTAGCCAGCCTGAAACATTACCCAGGTGCTTCTAAAATAATCCAAGGTTCTTACCATAGCTAGATGCTGAAGATAACCTTTAAACTGAACCTTTAAACTTCAACATGGGGAGAAGGGTGAATCTGGTGTCATCTGGTATATTCATTTCAGTAGACTTTTCCTATCAGTAGGAAACTAAAATCTGACTCTGCCTTCCAGGAACTGAGGAACTGCTCTTCTACTGGAATCTATTCAGATTCTGGCTGGTAGACTAGAGGGAAAGCTGAAATTCAGTGTCAATTTACAGCACATTTTTGTCTACCAACCAAAATGATTTTATTTACAGGCTGTTTGAAAAATAAGACATTACCATCCATGTCTTGATAACAGTAAAATACCTATTTTTACTGCTCTGAGTTCCCGGCTCCCACTTTTCCTCTTATGTACTAAATTATAACAAACTTTTCTTTTATTGTAAAGGTTTACCCCCCATTTATAAAGCTGCATTTAGCACTATCAGAGTAGGCACAGCTCTTGTTTATAACTTTTTTAGCATTCATTTAAACATTTACCTTGAGGACTCCTAACACCTCCCTAAATTGTATATAAGCACATTGTTTTTAAATCCACCTGACCAATGCAGAGGCTCCAACTGGTCAACAAGTTTACATTTCAATGTGTGGGAGGATATCCCATGAATTTGCTGTCCTTGACAGCCCTGGCACTTATAGATCACCCAATGCCAACTAGAAAAGTTAATATCAATGTGTAAAGAAAAACAAAGGAAATTTACTTTTCTCAATGCTATTAGCTTGAAAACAATTGATATTTTTCAGGGAAGGAATTCAGTTATGGAGAACTTTTCTTAGACCCACTAAAATCAAGGTTTCCCTTTCTTGGCATTACTGACATTTTGGGCTAGATAAATCTTGGTTACAGGAAGTTGTCCATTTTTAGCTAGGAACTGTTGGAAGGAGCATGTTACCTATAAGTAAATTCTCCAAAAGTGAAACATTTTCAGCAACTTAAAAATATTATGTTGTCATTACAGTTTTTAGACAATAATGAAAAAAGGAAAACAAGATGGGATGCTGAGGCATGACACATGTAGAAATGGTAATCAACCAGGAAACAGAGGACATAATATGTACTTGATTCTGTCACCACCAGTAACATAGCCTGTCCTACTGAAATCCAACTTGATCCACCCGTGTAAAAAAAGTGACACCCCTATTACCTTAGAAAGACAAACATTTGTAAGAAGAGTTTAGGTGAGAAGGTACTTCAAGCTTTTAGTTCTGAAGTTTCCATTCATATAAAATTAACTGGGTGCATTCATTTGGTTTCCTTGAAAATAAGATTAATTTTCAACAGCTCCTATATGCTGGGCTCTTGGCTATGTATCTATGTACACTGAATATATATTTGATGTTCACACAACTCTGAAAAACAAACATTACTATGTTCCATTTTAAAACTTAAGCAACTGAAGCTTAAAAATCAGTAAGAGTAGAAATTCATGCCCAAGTTTCACCAACTGAAATTCCATATTCTTTCTACTATGTCCCATTAAGTGTGATATTTGACTTTATATAAGTTTAGTGTACAATTAGGAACTGAACTAGATAATAATCACAGATGAACACTCAGAAATAACACTATTTACATGACTGTACAGGTCAGTAAATGATACTGTAAAAATTAACCATGTCATCTTAATATTTCATAGTATACTATTCACATCAGTTCTTGCTAAGAGAATTCATTTGTTCAACAAAACAATTCAGAACAATGCCAGATCTATATGTGGTACTAAAATGAATAATCTTGTCAAAATACTCTGTCAAAGTTAAAGATTTGGGGAAAGTCTCCAGTTATGTTTATCACGTATCTCTAAAGCAGTAAACCTGAGAATACAGGTTTGTGAATACATATGTGAAAATATATGAACAGCAAATCATTTTTGAATTAGAGGTAACTATAGCTACAATATTAAAAAGAGTAAGATTAAAGTAAGTTCTAATATTTGTTCCCTCACCCCGAAAGACAGTTTCAAATATCTTTAGATGTGCACACTCCTTCCACAGTCTTAGAAAACATCTTCACATTTTAGTTCATGAAACAGATATCTACCCATTTCATGAACTCGATATAGCTACTTTCTGAAAGACCAGAAATTTAAAAATGAGACATATAAAGGACTTCTCTCTGCACAAAGTAGACCTTCAATACACTAGTTATAATTAAAAATGATTACTGTACCTTAACTTAAAGTAAAAGTATGTCACTTTCACATTTAATATCTACAAAATTGGATTCAGAAACAATGGATAGTACTTGTGTTTAAACAAAATGGCAACCTTCTGATTCTGGGATGCGACTTTAGATGTGAAAATGAGGGGAAAAACATTTACCAAAAATATCTAAACTTTGTACTTTTAACCTAGAGTTGAAGTCTGTGAAATGTATAGAAGGAAAAAAATCAGAAATTGTTTGAAAGGGTAAAAATGTTTATCTTATGATTTGGCAAATCTTTTAGAGATTAGTTTAATTTTAATACGTGACACTTGGGAAAGGAAAAAGAAAAAAAATAATTATAAAGGGAGAATACTTTTGGTTTATAAACTTTTCTGGCTTTGTGATGAAGATAACATTTCTGAAAACTAAGAGGTGACATTAATTGTACAGACTTTGTTTTCTGGACCTGCATAAAGGTAAAATCAATTTAATATTGGTATTTGAATTGCTTTAGCCATAGTTGGGACATGGTATCCAAATGACCCCACACCTAGACCTCTGCCAGTTCTACCACTGAATTTCTTTGCCTTAAATCTTTGGAACCTGGGCCAGTGGAAATTTTGTTCTACCTAATGTTTATGTTGACTGAATAATCTCCTACCTTTAGATTTGGTCTCATGCTCCAATAGAATGCAAGCACTACAAAATCAGGAAAAAAGTTTTTAATTCCTCTGTTACATCACTAGTGCCTAGAACACATGGCACCTTTAAATACTCAATACTGATTTCAAGAATAAAGTTTCCCATACTTCTGCACATCTCAAGACCTTTGAAAGCAGAAGAGTGAATTTGTATGTAGATTAAGATTGCCTTCTTTGCTAGCCTCAATTCCTCCTTTAGAAGTCAAGAGCAGCCCATATGCTATATGACTGATCCCTACAGGCAAAAATGTGGTCAAGATAGGGCCTCTGTCCTCTGGCAGCTACTTCTCAAGTGTTCTTTGTTGGTTCCTCCTCATCTCTCCAACCTCTAAATACTTAAGTACTTTGGTTCAATCTTTTTTATCCATACTCACCCTATATCATTTAGTATCAAGGCTTTACATTTTTATTTCCAGCCCTCACCTCTCCCTTAACCACAAAAAATATGTTCAACAGCCTATTCAACATCCCCTGGATATATACTAGACATCTCAACATAACTGAAACTGAGCACTACATATCTTTCCCTCCCCACAAAACAGCTGGAGCAAAGCCACCCAGCCAAGTCAGGCCAAGCTCACACTAACTGCAGTTAACCCACAACCTGTGAGCAAGAAATTAATGCTCATGGTTTTAACCACTGAGTTTTGAGGTGATCTGTTACACAGCAAATACTGATTAATACTCCACACTAGCTAATATTGTAACACCCCACCCTGACTCTGATACTTTCCATCCTTCTTCCCTTTCTTTTCCTTCATAGAACTTCCTACTAATATTTATATATTTTACTTATATGTCTCACATATAGTCTATATCCCCAGTTAAAATAAAAGCTCTACTTGGGCAGAAATGTTTTGGATATATCACTGCTGTATCCCCAGAACACAGAACTGTACCTACCACTCAACAGTCAATACATAGTGGATGAATGAACAATCAGCCCTGTGTTCATAGCTCTAGTTTAATTCCCATATTAAAACATTCAGTATTCTATAGACTCTGCGCTTCTCTCAAAAATATAATTCATATTGCCATTCAGTCTGACTCATCTAATATGACTTAAACCCTGGTCATGAGTCATTAAAATTTTCCATTTTCCTATTCAGTATTGAATATGTGTTTTATTTTAAGTTTTCCCAAAGTAAATAAAGGAGCTAGACAACCCTAAACTTAGATTGTAAGATCCCAAGCATCTTTTGTTTAACTCACTTAAATGTCTTTTGCAAACTATAAACTAGGAAACATACCTATGCCAAATATAAAAAAGGATAGCAATAAAAATTTAAAGAGAATAGGGATTTTGTGCCAATCCTTGAAAAATAAAGGAGTTGGACACTTACTATTTTGCCCTAAAAATATCACGTATTCCTATAGCATATTATGTTTCTTTTAATAGTACTTACTCTGGTTTGTCTCTTTCCCCAGCAAACTCTAAGCGCTTTGAGAAAGAACGAGGACTTAGTAAATATTTGATGAATGAGTGTATATTAGCATTTAAAAAAATATTTACCTGACTGATAAAATACAGATGCTCACTTTAGCTAGTGTCTTTTAAAAATTTTTGACATAAAATAAATGCACTTTATGAAAAAATGTAGTATGGAAATAGTCTAAGGCTTCAACTTTTAAACAACTATAAAAAGAACAAATAAAGGAAAATGTACATACGTGAATGGAATTTGTAAAAATTGAAATTAGTAATTTTGAAAAAAAAGCAATAAAACTAAGGTTGGTTATTGAAAAGCTGAATAAAATAGGCTAGTGGCGGGAAAGCCCAACAAAGGAAAAAGATAAGTAACATTAGAATGAAAAAGGAAATTTAAAACTACAAAGAAGAGGTAATGAGAATAATTGTAGCTTTATAGCAATTATTTTTTAAATCTAGATAAATAATTGGTATGCTAAAAAATTTCTAGTTATTTCCAAAATCAACTCAAGGAAAGACAGAAAAATAGTATGAAATCAATACTCCTATTACAAATACACACCACACATTTTCTAAAGATCTACCACTAAATAAGCTGTAATGCTTAATTTTATAAGCCAATTGTATAGAACCCACAAAAATCAGATGATTCTTATGTGATTCTCATTATTCTATGGCACAGAAAAAAAAGATGAAAAACTTCCAATTTATTTTTCAAAAGTAATATATAACCCAAATTCCAAGCAAGAATAAAAAAATTATATTTAATTCTCATGAACACAGAAATAAAATCCTGAATAAAATATTTAAAGCATAGCAAATAGAAGGTTTGTTATTACTACCTGTGTGCTGGCAAATTATTGCACCTCTCTCTTAGTTTTTCATCTGTAAAATGGAGACCATAAGTACCTAAAGCATGGAGTTGTTATGAAGATTAAATAGTAAGAATAAAGTTCTTAGAACAGTGCTTGGCACGTGGCAAATGCTCAGTAAGCTATTACTATCCCAAGCACAAAAACAACATAACCCACTGCATTCTCATTTTAAAGAGGAAAATGAGGTATTAATTGTAAACATTAAAAGCAGACATTAAAAACACTTTTAGCAGACATTTTGGCAAATCTTTAAATAAAACAGGTATAGAAAGAGCAATGTCCTAAACATTTCAAGGAATATCACAAACCAATAGTACAACTTATATTGTGTTAAAATACTGGTCATTTCCATTCAATTAAATATTAAGACAAAGGTGTTCAGTATCTCCATAATTATTCCATATTTTGATTACACTAATGAAATAAAGTAAAACAACAAATATTGAAAAAGATGAATTATTTGCAGATTACATATAGCTAGAAAGTCTAAGAGAGTAAGCAAAACTGAATTAAAACTAATGGGATTTTAGTTAGTAGTCTGAATAAAAGATGTACCAAAACTCAGTATCTTTTGTTATAGTAGCAATGATAAATTAAAATTTTATAGGAGAAAAAGAGAGCCCAAAAACTATATAATACTCAGGAATAAACTTAATAAGAATAGCATAAGATTATATAATAAATTATATAAAATTTCATTAAGCATAAAATACAACCTGAATTTTTTTTAATGGTATTAGAAAAAATTTTTTAAAGATTTTATTTATTTATTTTTAGACAGAGGGGAAAGGAGAAAGAGGAAGAGAAACATCAATGTGATTGTCTCTCACACACCCCCTATTGGGGACTGGCCAGCAACTCAGTCACGTCCCCTAACTAGTAATAGAACCAGAGACCTCTTTGTTCACAGGTTGGCACTCAATCCACTGAGCCACACCAGCCAAGGCTGAATACTTTCTATTAACTATTCAGCAGTATCTATATCTTAATCACCCAAACTCAAAACTTGGAATCCCTTGTAGTGTCATCCCTTGCCTCGGTCTCTACACCTGAACTCAGTCATTACATCTTTCATATTTTACCCCATAAATAGTTCTCAAATTTGTTATCCCTTTGTCATCTCTACTTCATTTATCCTGGTTATTATCCTTTGGAAAGACTCCAGAAAATTAAATACTCTCCCTACTTGTAGGCTTATACTCCTCAAAATCATAGCCCTCCAGCTGCCACATAATCAATCTAAAATACAAACCTAACTAGATCAGGCCCCATCTTAACACCAGAGATCACCACTGAATTCTGGATGGAGTCCAAGTAAAAGGTCTTCAGTCATATGCACTCAGCTTCATCTACTCCTTTTCCCCCTTTGGGAGGCTTAAAACATGGCTCTATGTTTCCCATACTAGGTAGGATATGCAATTATTGCCGACTAAAGATGTTAGGGCTTCTTAGCGCTACCATCATGGTATACCCTACTACACTCACCACAGCAATTTTTGGTTATTTTATGTTAAAGTGAATACTTTATGGCCCTTCCCAGGTGGCTCAGGTGGTTGGAGCAACGTCTGGTGCACCAAAAAGATTGAGAATTCCTCCCAGTTGGGCTGTGAATTTCATTCCTGGTTGGGGCACCCACAGTGGCAACTGATGTTTCTCTCACTCCCTTCCTCTCTAAAATCAATAAACATATTCTCCCTCAGGTAAGGATTTTTAAAAAATGAATACTTTATGGAAGCGATGCAAAATTTGTGTGACTGCTTAAATTAAAATGCAAGATTTCAAAGAAAGATGGCACAGCAGGCAGATTTGACCCTTTCCCTGGGCTCAAAATGGGGATGGGGTGATGAGGACACACCTACCATTAAGTGAAAAGTCTAACACTACCAAACTGTTATCACTGCATTTGCCAAGGACACAAGATGTGATTAACACTTGCTGAGAGCACATTTATGCTAGGCAACAGTCTGCGGGACCTTCCCTGACCTCATCTCTACTGACCTATGCCCTCCAGGTAGAATGGTTTCCTTGCTATTCCTGACACAGGGTGTCAGGCTCCCACTTCCTGTGCCCTTGCTATTCTATCCACAAATCTTTTCCCCTAGAGAGTATGGCTCTTTGAAGTATTTCCTCAAACCTTGCTTTCTGTATCCTGACCTCCCATTTCCCTTCTCAGTCACCTTTACATTAGAGAAATAGTTGTTCTATTTTTTTCCACTTCACTTTCCTTATTTTGTTATTTATTGTTCTCATTTCTCATACCAGAATGTAATGGTAGAATTTTGTTTTATTTACTGTAAGATTTTTACTTTATTCACTGAATCTAGTGCCTAGACCAGTATCCAGGACACTTTAGGCTTAATTATTTATTGAGTGAACAATGTTACGAAACAACTATAACTGTTAGCAAGATTTTACCTTGTGAAGAGACTGAAGCACTGAGAATCTGATTATGGTAATACAATAAAAGGTAGAGCTAGGATTTGTAAGGGGTGAGCCTGACTCCACTCTTTACCATAACCCCATTGTGCCTGATTTATGTAAATTACATGGGTACTATTAAGGATGTTTCCCTTATTAGACGGCTTCTTAGTGGCAGGGGATACTTCCTTATTTGTCCCCTGACTTGCAACGCCTAGCCCGTGTTGCACCTAAATAACTATTTGCATTATGAATAAATGGATACAGTAATTATCCAACATGTATTTCTCAATTGGCTAATTATTTAACCTTTCAAATTTTTTTGTTTTTAATATAAAAGTAGTCTTTAAAATGCAGTGATGTAAAAAATACTTTCTTTGAATTGACAAAACATGGTTTCTGACAAGTGGTTTGATTAAAATAATATGTACCCCATTCTTACAGTTTTCTTCAACCTGGTTTTTAAAGCTTTATTCAACAGTAGTATACATTAAACAGAAAGATGCAGAAACAGCCATTCGACTCATTTCATAATACACACATGCATAATATTATCTCTGATCAAAAGCCGCAAACGACAGTGCCATTTCCACAGACACCGAGATCTGTAACACAATCATGCCAGATAAAACAAGACATCTTCACTTACAAAAACTGACGCCAATGAGAACATCCCCGGAGGAATAACTGGCCCAGGAGCCACCGGTGGGTAGCTTTCTCTACCCACCAAATAAGTTTGACAACGACAATCGTAAAGGCAGGACAAACTTGACACAAAATCCCATGGCTATACGTTTACTGTGAGAAACAAACATTCCCGACAGAAGGGGTGGACACATGACAGATTTTAAAAAGAGACACTTCCCAGACCGCCTCAAAATCTAGAGCCCAAGTTTCTCCTCAAGAGATCCTCACCGTGTCTAGTCTAGGGGGAAGCAACCATTTCTCGGGTAGAGGATGATGCACAAATAAAAACTGGCCATCCAGCGTGAAGGCCGAAGAATCAAACTAAAATACAGCGCACGAAGGAAGAACGACCCCTTGCGCCTAACCGCCCCTTCGCAGATTGAGCCGCAATCGCATTTCTCGCGGGATTTCTCGTCTTCACGGGATTTCGAAGCTGAAACCTCGCGGCCTGTCAGATAGGGGGTCTAAAAGGACAGCTCCTAATCCACTTCAGGGAATATTCGAGCTCTTCCACCTAGCTGCGGGCACCTCCCTTCCCTCCACCCTCTTCTCTCTCACACCCTCCGGTCTTTAAGAGCAGTCGTAGGGTCTTCCGGAGCTAGACCGGAACCGGAAGCTTCTGGCAGCGAGGGGGTGGGGCCGAAAATCAAAAAAAAGCGCGGCGAAAGCCGGAGACCGGACCTGGCCGGGTGGTGGTGGCTGCCTGGCGATCCTGTTACGGTTTCCGATGGACTCCACCGCCTGCCTGAAGTCTTTGCTCCTGACCATCAGTCAGTATAAAGCCGTTAAGTCGGAGGCGAACACTACCCAGCTCTTGCGGCACTTGGAGGTGAGGGGCTCCAGCGGGGAGGACGAGATGGGCTTCCCTGCAGTAATTTAGTTCAGGGTGCAGCCGGGGTGTAGTGGCCCCAGTTTTTTTCCTCAGCTGTGTTTTTGTATTGGTGAAGAAGGCAGGTAAGTGTCAGCCTTGAATTCCCACCCTCTCCTTTTCCGTCCCTACTCTAAGCCCTCCGCGTTCAGGAGGGACGAGCGACTGCTGAAAGCCCTAGGCCGAGGAAGGTTGGGACAAAATTGGGAAATTTAGGCTGTGTTTTTGGTGGTAGAGGAGAAAGTTCAAACCTGTATCTTTTCCCTTGCGTTTTATTTTGTTTTTTCCATCGTAACACCCCTGACAGAATATACAGCGATTCTCGGGAGTGAAGGTAATGAGGAGTGATGATTGAAACTTGTTTTATCCCTTGTCCCTGAGGCATTTACAACCTGAACCTGTACCTTACTGCTTTTTAAAAAATTCATGTTGAACACGAACATGAAAAATAGCATTTCAACTTTCTCTGAATTAAGAAGCAATTTTACTTACCGTAACCATAACCTTTTTCTTTCCCAATATATATTGCTCACGGTTTTTCAGTCTTAAAATACTGAATTATTTTCATTTTTTCTATTAGTTCCCACTGATTTGTGCGTAGAGTACTTATTCTGTGTTACAACTTTTTTCCTCTTAACCTGCTGTCGTTTGTTATGTATTCACGGAATTCCAACTAACATTGACCTCAGTTTAATAAAAAGCAGCAAAGTTCAAATCTCATTTTAATGCTCTCTGTTGCAAGCTTCAATTAACATAGAATTGAACATAATTTTAAAATGTTTTCTATTTGTTATATTTATCTTGTGATAAAACGTTAAATTACCAAAGGTTAGCAAAATAGTGCAAAGAGAAAACAATTGTTAATGGTGCAACAACATCGGTTTTTGGTGAAACTGGAGTGCTTAAATGTGCCTCGGGCTTCACTGGTGTTCCTTACTATTTCAGGTGCCCGTCTCCTAAGTACACTTTTTTCATGCATTACCTCAACAAATTTCTGGAAGCCTAATAATGATGAAGGTGTTAGTTGTTAAATGCTAATGCTTTACTTCTCAGTCTGGATAGAACAGTGTGCTAGCAGATGCAGAAGCCACAGAATAAACAGGGCTGTTAGTTTTACTTAAGATAAAGGAGTTAAGTATTTTAAAAATTAATTTTAAACATAACCTGTCTTTGAGAATAAACAGGTATGTTTCGAATCTGAGCACCATGTTATCATGAACGGAAGGAGACGTCAAGGAAATTTGAGGCTTAAAGACTTGATACTGTGTTCCAAACTTTCAAAGGGTTTACTGAAAAATCTTATATCATTTAGAAAAATAATATATATTCCATGCATAACATGCAATCTTAACTAAAGAACATGATAGTTTTTTTAACATATGTTTACACTCTAGTAGCTACCAGCTGTATCATAACATAGAATATCTCTAGCCCTCATAAAAGGTTTTTTCAATTGTCACTGCTCATTAATTTCAGATAAGTAGACTCATACAATACATACTTTTGTATTTGGCTTCTTTCACTCAGTATACTCTGAAATTCATTCATGTTGTACACTTTATTCTTTTTTATTTCTGTGTAGGATTCGATTTTATATATTCAGTTTATATTCTGTTGATGGGCATTTGAGTCGTTTCCAATTCTGTGTGGAATTTGAATAAATATATCATAAATATGTTCATACTTTTTTACAGATAAAAGCACTAATTTCTCTTATACTTTTATATGTAGAAGTGGAATTATTAGGTCTTAATGTTTATGTTCAGTTTTAGTTGAAACTGTTAAGCACATTTTCACAAATGATACCATTTTACCCTCCCACCATCAATGTATGAAATTTGCTGTCATTCATCCACTGATTTTTAAATTTTAACCATCTTGATGATGATATTAATGGTGAGTATCTTTGTGCATACCTCATGAGAATAACATCTGAGAATACAGAGAAATGGGTATTCTGTGAAGGGAGATTGATTATTCTTTCTGCTATTCTGCTGCACTTCTACTACTAATTTTTTTTTATAGTCCCATGCAGAACCTGACTTTGAATTCTTTTATAATTGGCAGAGCTGTATTGGTCTCCATCTTGACTTTTTTTTTTCTTCTATTTTTTTATTGTTATTCTGTTACAATTGTCCTAATTTCCCCCTTTGCCCTCCTCTATCCATCCCCACCCCCAGTCAGTTCCCACACTGTTGTCCATGCCCATGTGTCATTCATACATGTTCCCTGTCAGTCCTTTCCCCTTCTTTCCACCATTATTCCCTCCCGCCTGCCTCCCCTCTAGTCATTGTCAGTCTGTTCCATGTTTCCATGCCTGTGGTTCTATTCAGTCTTGATGGTGTTTCATAGTACTAATCTTACGTAATGATTATGAACAAGGATTCAGGAACAGTGAATCCCAGTTATGTTACTACCTCGGTGTGTGCCTCAGTTTACCCTGCAATACAGTTAGCACCTACCATGCAAATTACTATGAATATGAAAAGAATTAACATACATAATATCCCTGAATAAGTGCTAAAGTATTAGTTATTACTAAAATAAATTCTATTTGCTTAAAACATTCAGTGTATATGAGCAAAGAAAATTTGTAAAGTAGTTTTTAAATTTTATCTTGTTAGATTTTACCTATCATTATTACATGTTAGAGTATTTAAAGCAGAAAATGTCTGAGTCTTCTAGAGGGCTATCTTTATAAGTGGGCAATGCTCAGAAGGTTCCTTACCACAAATATCTTCTATGAGGATCTAACTTCACCTTTGGACCATTTTTCAGTCTTACAGACTTTTACTTAAATGTTAAACCACATAACCCTTGGGAAAAGATATTCTGAAGCTCCCTTATCAGCAAAGCTTTAGAAGAAAAACTGACACGTGAGTAAGGGAATAAAAGGACACAAAAAGAAAAGATTAGAGCAGGGGTGTCAAACTCATTTTTATCGTGTAGGGGGGCACATCAGCCTCAAGGTTGCCTTCAAAGGGCTGAATGTATTTTCAGGACTGTATAAATGTAACTACTCCTTTACTAGGGGAAGGAGCTCACCACTGCCACCAGGCAGAAACAAGGTTTGGGTCTGATAAAACAAGGTTGAGGGCTGGATTCAGCCCTCAGGCCTTGTGTTTGCCACCTGTGGGTTAGAGGGATGCTAAAACAGCCTTCTTAGACTTGATCTTTTAAAAGTTAAAACACATAGAACAGATTTAATCTAATTCTAAACTAACTTTTCCATTTTCATAGAAGAGATATGCTTATTAATGAATAACATTCAAAAAGCATTTTGAAAATACATAGCTGTTGGACAACTGTTTTGGGCCTTCAATCCCAACTTGACCTTTTCAAGTGGAAAGGGGGAGGGTATTTTATAGGGTTATAAGAAAGGAGCAAAATATGAAGTAACCAAAAATAAAATTTGTCTATGCCTGACTTGGCTACCTAAAAAAAATTTTTTTAACTTCCTTTTTTGTAACTCTAATTTCTGGGCTCAGCTATTATCTTTGGGAGGGAGCAGGAATAATCACGTACTTAATCTTGCAGCTAAGCCTTGCAGCTGATCTTGAGTTCAGCTACTTTTCACTTTCCATTGTCTCCCTCAAAGTAGGTAGAATAAATATGTTGGAATTCATTTGTTCAAAAATATATTGGTAGTAGAGCATTGATTTGTACTTGATTGCTTCATGGAGTGTTAAGTGTAGTGGGGAAGATAAATATTGCTAGGTCACTAGGGAGGATATATATTGCTAGGTTGTCAAAAGTTTGCCAGTTTATGAAATAAAAGTATAATGTACTATACAATAACATAATAGGCAAACCTAACATAACGTAGTTGGTGGGAGATTAGAAAAAGCTTCCTGGAGGAAACAAAGCTGAAACTCTAATGACTACATTAGCCAATGAGAGAAGAGATAGGTAATTAATCTTCCAGGCAGAGGGAACAGCATGTATGAATTTTCTAAATTGGGAAGGAGAGAGCAGTGGCACTTTGGAAGAACTGAGTTTTTATTTAAAATGGAAAAGAGCTAAAAACTGCCAATTTCTAACTAACACATTTTAATTACTATTTTGTAGGTAATCTCTGGACAAAAGCTCACACGATTATTTACATCAAATCAGATATTACCAAGTGAATGCTTGAGTTGCCTTGTAGAGCTACTCGAAGACCCAAACATAAGTGCACCACTGATCTTCAGTATCATCAGTTTGCTATCTCAATTAGGTAATTTATTCAATTTCTCTTTTTCATTTTTTAAAAGATATATGAATTTAATAGTTTTTTAAGGGGCAGATTTAATTATAGAATCTTTGGGAGAATGATTCACATTCAGAAGATTTCTTCATTGCAGGACCTTACAGAGCTATTTTGCTTTGTGGATCTCTTGAAAAGGGGATTTGGATGCATCCTTTCTTAAAATTATAGGATCTAAGAGTCTGAAGCATATCAAAGTTTCAGTGGTCTGCAGATAAGAATAATCCTTGGGAAATGCTGACCTACTTTTGAATTTAAAAAAAGTACACTTACATAATGCCAGTAATAAATACAGCACTAAGAAAATTCATAGCTAATGATCAAAAAAGTCACCCTTTTTTGATAGACTTCACTGAACTTCGGGCTAACGGTAAAAACATAGCTTTAGTTTTAAATTTTCATTTAATAGCTACTTTTTTTTTTGATTTGTATTTGGGAGTATAGGAAAGACATTCTTGTGTGTGATTATAAAATTAATACATGCTTGTTATTTTTTAAACAATCCCAGTAATCCATAGTAATACAATTTCTATGACTAACCCTCTGAATTGGAAATTATTCGTAAATAAAATAGCCATATCCTATTTCATTTTTTTTATATAATGGCAAATTTAATATGGAAGTTAAAATTATTTCTTTCATCCATGAAGACCACATGTCAAAATGATCTGATTTGTGCCATTTAATTTAATTTACAGCTGTAGACAATGAAACTAGAGACTATCTTCAGAATACGTATAACCTGAACAGTGTGCTGGCAGGAGTGGTATGTCGGAGCAGCACTTGCCACAATGATTCAGTGTTTTTGCAGGTATACAAACCCACACAATACTTCTCACTTAGTACGTGTACTTCCTTATGTTCACATCAAAGTTGATAGTATCTATTAGAAACTGCTAACTTACAGTGTATATAATACTGTGTGATTAGGCATGCTCTTGCCATTAATAAATTTAAGAACTGATTGATCATACATGTAGTACTGTTTAAAAGTTTCTTCAGAGAAAGGAAGCTTATTCACATCTAGCGCTATTACTGAAGTGTGAACAAATCTACATTATAACTGCTTTGACAGACTTATAAACAGATGTCATTATTTTGAGATATAACTTATTCACATTAAAATTGTAATTTGTGATAGCATCTAGTCTCAATTTGTTAAGGAAACATTCTATAAAAATTGAAGCTATAGATTTGGTCTTATTTAGCATAGACTCAGATCTCTTATACCCCTAATATTTTATTGAATGTAAAATACACTTGTAAGAAAGGAAAACAACGCAGTTAAACTGACATGCAATTTTAAAGATGGTAAATGTGAAAAAAATATATATATATATATCTTAGAATTGATGGAATTACAAGATTATGTAACCCAGGTTGATGAAAAGATGCTGTGTTTGAGATTGATATATAAGAATGTGTGAAGGAAAGCATGAATCCTAGAGTTCTTAGTAGTCTTACCACTTCGTATTTAAAAAAGAGAGAGAGAGAACCATTTTAAGAAATGGAAAAGTTCTTACTCTAAGTTCTGTCTCCTAACATGGTCACATATCCAGAATATGCATAGAAGTTCATTATTGGAGAGCATGCAAACTATTTTTATATGTTTATATTCATTACTATTTTTTTATTCTCAGTGTATTCAACTTCTGCAGAGGTTAACATATAACATCAAAATTTTCCATTTTGGTGCCAATATAGATGAACTAATTATATTCCTGATAGATCACATGTAAGTATGCAACCAAACATATAACCAAATAATCTATTGGTTTATTTTTAAACTAAAACCATGTAATAGTTCAATTTTTTTTTTAGATAATTTTTTCCATCTTTTTTAAACTGAGACTGATTCTTGTCTACTCCTCTTAGATGATTCTAAGGATCAAATGATGTGAAACAGCTTTACTTTTCATAACAAAACTGTAATGACTTTATTTGAACAAAAAAAATTTGCAAACTGAAAGTTGTATGTTTGTATTTAATCTTCTTGATAGAATATACTGATGAATTAGCACATGATCACTCTGACAATTATTTCCACATTTCCATGCTACAATGCATAGGATCATTTAGTTTCAAAAGATGGAATAAATGGACAATCCTATTCAAAGCTTGACTGTCTTCACATGTTAATCAGGTTTTTCTTTTTATATGCAAAGAGAAATTTGTATGTATATTCTGAATAATTTAAGTGAACTTCATGCTTTTATTTTTTATTATTTTTCTTAAAACAACAGTCAGTCTTCTGAAGATGAGTTAACAATGCCTTGTCTAGGATTATTGGCAAATCTTTGTCGACACAATCTTTCTGTTCAAACACACATAAAGACTTTGGTAAGAAGTTTTTTTCTTTCTTGTTTTGTGGTGGGCTCTGTGCTTCAAGAAAATTTTATCCATTTTGTCTCATCCAGCTGACCCATCAAAGTTAATGAAGAATCAGATTGACAAATAAATACCTTAAAGTATTCCAGCCTTCATATATGTTGTATTTAAGATGTTAAGATGTTAATACAAATGTTGAATACTAAAAGTTTTCCTCCTATTAGTATCCTATTGTTTGTTGTATTGAATAACACAAGAAAAGCTAAATTATTTTGTGCTGATAGAAGGGAGGCATATCACCAGCAGTCCCATTTACTTCAATCTTATATTTCCACAAAATCCATGGCAACTCCACCAGAAAGATTCATGAATAAATGCCTCGCATCAATTACCAGTATTTGTGATAAAGGCACACTAATGAGGTTAACTGACCCACCATTAGTAATATATTAAATCAAGGGAGTTTGTTGATTCTTTAAGGTGCTTTGGAAATAGTTCTCTGCTATGCAATATACATGGTCTGACACAAATAATGCTCCTTCTTTATTACATAAAAATCTTTTGTTAGAAAATCATAAGTATGTAATTCTGTAACGTAACAATATCACTCTCAAGCACACCATATGACATTTTAGGTGAAATGTTCAAATTACTGTCCATCTCATTGAGACATTCACAAACCCTACCATCCACACTCAGTGGCGTTTCTTCTGCTGGACCCTGTACATTATTACCTGTTTAATTTTAAACTAAATAATATCTCATTTGTTTATGTGCTGGATTATTCTGACCTAGTGTTATTTTGGAGGTGGAGGTTATTTTGAGCCGTGGAAGTGTCTGAGAAGTTAAACCTTTACCCACAGTCCTGAATCTAAACACTACACTAAGACTGTACTTGTCTATAGCACTGTAAGCAATATACAAAAGTACCCTCTCCTTGAAATGATCTCTTAAGTTGATAATGATGTTTAATAAACATTTACCTACCCTGTGCAAGATGTACTTTCTAAACCAAAATATAAAACACAATTTTTCATTCTATTTTTTTTCTTCCTCAGAATAATGTGAAATCTTTTTATCGAACTCTTATAAGCTTTTTGGCCCATAGCAGTTTAACTGTAGTTGTGTTTGCACTTTCAATATTATCCAGTTTGACATTAAGCGAAGAGGTTGGAGAAAAGGTAAATATTATTTTGTTATTATTTTTCAAGATAATTCTGAAGTTTATATTCTCTGATACTTTTAAGTCATTGAGGCTCATTATTGAGTTTTAGGATTGTTTCAACTTAACTTTTTTTGGGGGGTATAATGTGCTTTTCCTAATTTGTTTTTAAGCTGTTCCATGCTCGAAACATTCATCAGACTTTTCAGCTGATATTTAATATTCTCATAAATGGTGATGGCACACTAACCAGAAAGTATTCAGTTGATCTGTTTATGGATCTCCTTAAGAATCCTAAAATTGCTGACTATCTTACCAGGTATGGCTCTCTTTGACAAATTTTAAGACTTAAAAAAAACAAAACAAAACAAGATTTGTTTCTGATAAATAAACTGTCTTTTTAGATAATAAACTTGAGTTCTTCTGATTCACAGTAGCCTAAATAAGAATATTTTGATGTGCTTTATTCTTATTCTTTTTTGTTTTCCTGGCCTGAAATGTAAAAGTGTAACAAGGGAGTTTGTGTGTATGTTCCAGTCTTTGTCTTAGATGAATAAGGTTGTGTTATTCTCCAAAATGTATGCATCTTGATAAGTCTGTTTCAAAACTAGTTTTAAATCTTGAACATTATGATTTTTTTGAAACAATATTTTTATTATAAGAACATTCCTGTCAGTATGTCTTTCTGTGTTCTTTTTTTCTCTTTTGTATAAAAATGAATGTTACCTTCAGTGGAAGCCTCAGTTGTGTTATAAGGTGAAAATAAGAATACATGTTTAGATGTCCATTCTATCACAGTAGCATTTCATGTGGTTATTTATGTTTTGAGATCGATTAGCAACCATTTTCCAAGGTGCTTGTGTACATTTTGCATCTTGAGTTAAATTTTCCCAGTGTCTAAACTGCTTTGTGGCCCTAAGTTAAAAAATTGTTGAAATTACTTCAGAGTTAAATTAATGAATCTTTCAGAAACAAGAAAATGTTTATTGAGCTCTACTGTGTGGGGAAGAATCAGTATTAGCAAAGGCAGGGATATGAGAACATAGTCCTTAAACTTTAAGGAATATAGAATCTAGGAACAGGGGTGTCAAACTCATTTTCACCAGGGGCCACATCAGCTTCGTGGTTGCCTTCAAAGGGCTGAATGTAATCTTAGGACTGAATAAATGTAACTGCTCCTTAACTAGGGGCAAGGAGCTCTACATTTGACCCTTTGAAGGCAACTGCGTTTAGGATTGTTTCAACTTAATCGTTGTTTTTTTTTGTTTTTGTTTTTTTTGGTATAATATGCTTTTCCTAATTTGCTTATATGCAAATTAAAAGCAAATTTCCTAATTTACTTTTCATAATTTCCTAATATACTTTTCCTGATCTAGAAATTATGAAAAAACATAGTTCCTAATCTTTAAGGAACGTAGAATATAGAAGTTAAAAAAAACAAAAGCTGAGCACCAGGGCAAGGTTGACCACTACTCATATGGCCAACCGATACTTAGCAAATAACATTCACAGTGGCATTTTATCTTCTCTCCTCTTAAGCCTCAGTAGATAAATGTCTTCCAGAGTACTCTGTTCTGGCCAGTATATTCTCATGTAATACCCATTCCAACCACCAAATACAGTAGTGCTTAACACTACTTTGGAGTAAACAAAAAAACTATTGTGGGTATACCTCTCGAGGACAGAAAGATAGTCTGATTTAACATTAGTAAGTGGTTGCTTAATCGCTTCTATATATCTCTCAGTCACATTATATATTTTCTGTGTAACCTAGAACCCCAGATTCCCTCTGAAAGAAAATTATATTGTCCTCTTATTTATCTGCTCTACCATTTAGTAAAACATTCCTGAATCTGTTCCAAAGTCTAACTTAATGCCTGGGTTCCTTATCAACTCTTGAAAAAAATCATGCGTTCTGAATTTGTATCCTGCATGCTCATGATCTCTGGCTTTACCTGGGCAACATCTCTTACATTTATTCCCAGTCAGCTTTCTTTCACATTTTCTACAGTGACTCCTTTAAATATTTACTACTTTCCTCTTGCCATTTTTCACTCAGAAAATGCCCTTAATCTCTTTGTTTCACAGGAAAAACAAAAAAAAAACAACAAACAAAAAAACCCAGAATCCCATATAATTGGCATTTCCTCAAATCTGTTCTCCTGAATAAGGTTACCTCTGTTTATTCCAGTTCTTACTTAGTGCCTTCCTGTTTTGTTTATAAACATATCCCATTATTCTGCGCACTACGTTTCATTCTGTCCTATCCTCAGCAGTTTCTCTTATTTCTTTAGTGCCTGCCATTCAGTTGACTCCCTTGATTTATACATATGCTCAACTTCCATCTTTTTCTTCAACCATATGTCCCTTTGAAAATCTGTGATCTGCCATTGTTTTCAAGGTGAATATTCAAATTCTCAGTATAACCCTCCAAAATCTGGTCCAATGCAATATGTCAGCCTTAGTTCTTCACATTTTCTGTCTTACGTACTTTTGTACAATCATTTCAGACAATAATTAGGACCACCAACTTGCTAGAAATGCCATTTCAGGTATCCACATGCTGCTGTCTCTGAAGTGCTTCATCTGGAATATGTCTGACTCATATTTATTCTTATTTTATGTTTTATTTTTGTTTAATTTTTTAAAATATATTCACCAGGGTGGGGCAACCCATGTCACTGTGTTGTGGCACTATATGTGGGGGAGGAATCAGACAGGGAACAGGGCTGCTTGCTCAGCTCTCTGTTGGCTTTTAGTCACTTCCCCCCCTACCCACAAGCAAATTGGGCCCTTCTGGTGCTGATTCCCGGATGGGTAGCCTTGTGTATGTTCTAGGGCCCTGTGGGTCTCTCCAACAAACTGTTGGCAAGGGTGGGAGTTTCTCCCAACACTGCAACCCCCACAGATTTTTACAGCCAGAGGTTTTGAGGCTTTATTTCCCCGTGCTGGATCCCTGGGTTGTGCAGTCTGTCTCATTACCCAGTTGTTCCTCCCAGTTTATCCGCACACAAATGTGGTACTGTCCAATCCGCCACCTTGCTGCTTATTCTCTTCATCCTGGCTGCCTGTCTCCACACCTACTACCAGTCTGGATGAATGTTTTTTCTTTAACTCCTTGGTTGTTGGACTTCCATACAGTTCGATTTTTCTGTCACTTCTGGTTGTTTTTTGTTTTTAAATTGGTTGTTGTTCTTTGGTTGTGCAAGGAAGCAAAGCGTATCTACCTGTGCCACCATCTTGGCAGGAAGTCCTCTCATTGTGGTTTTAATTTGCATCTCTCTGGTGATTAGTGACATTGAACATGTTTTCATATGTCTTTTGGTCATTTGTATATCTTTTTTAGAGAAGTATCTATTCAGGTCCTTTGCCCATTTTTTAATTGGATTATTTGTCTTCCTGGTGTTGAATTGTATAAGTTCTTTATATCTTTTGGAAAGTAAACCCTTATCATTGGCAAGTATGTTCTCCCATACAGTGGGTTTCCTTTTCATTTTGTTGGTGGTTTCTTTTGTTGTGCAGAAGCTTTTTTGTTTGATGTAGTCCTGTTTGTTTATTTTTTCCTTTATTTCCCGTGTCTTAGGAGACATATTGGCAAAACTCACTAAGAGAGATGTCTGAGATATGGCAGCCTATGTTTTCTCCTAGGATTTTTATGGTTTCATGACTTACATTTAAGTCTTTTATCCATTTTGAGGTTTTCCTTGTGTATAGTATAAGTTCGTGGTCTAGTTTCCTTTTTTTGCATGTACCTGTTCAGTTTTCAAGAGACCATCTTTACCCCATTGTATGATCTTGTCTCCCTTGTCAAATATTAATTGACCATAAAAATATGGACTGAGGCCCTGGCTGGTGTGGCTCAGTGGATTGAGTGCTGGCCTGCAAACCAAAGGGTTACCAGTTGGATTCCCAGTCAGGGCACATGCCTGGGTTTCGGGCCAGGTTACCAGTAAGGGACATGCAAGAGACAACCACATATTGATGTTTCTTTCCCTCTCTTTCTCCCTCCCTCCCCTTCTCTCTAAAAGAAATAAATAAATTTTTTTTTAAAAAATGGGTTGATTTCTGGGCTCTCTGTTCTGTTCCATTGATCTTTAATACTCAAGTCTGGGAAACTTCACTTGATCAGGCCTGTTCCACCAAGTCTGGGTTTGATACTCATCTTGTATCATAGCATTTAAACATTTCCATTATAGCATATTTTACATTATACTATATTATTATTTTGGGGGGTTTTGCCTCCATCCTTAGACTGTGAGTTCTCTGGCAGGACACTTTTCTCCCAGATCTGGATGTACCAATCACATAGACTGTAATTAGAGTAGTATCACTAGTACCTTTTAGAGTTATTTGACACAGGGCCCTGCTCTTTACCTCTATATCTGCAGAGCCTAATTTAATGTCTGTAAATTGTAGATGCTTTAGAAATAAGTAGATAATTCATTAGTATACATATTAGTGTTCTTTGAAGTTTACAACCTTTAAAAAAAGGCTGTTGAGATATAGAAAGGTTAAATGATTTATTTATTGCTACATCAGTCATTTTTTTCAGTCTTATAAATGTCAGCCAATTTATATGTATCATAGTGGTAGAATATGTTTCGAGTTTAAAGTACAAACTTTATAAAGGCTGTTCTATATTAGAAGCTTAAAATAAATAGATGAAAGAAAATACACTTAAATTTTATATTTATTTTGTACATAACTAGTTTTGATGTATCAGCATAGTGGCTAGACAGTAATTTACTTCACAGAGTGTTTTCCCTGATATTTCAGGACCCAACTGGCACCATATATAGTTATTATAATGTTATTCATTTGATGCATATTTTTATTTCAATCCTAGGTATGAGCACTTTTCTTCATGTCTTAAGCAAGTATTGGGTCTTCTTAATGGCAAGGATACTGATTCTTCTTCAAAGGTATGTAAAAACATGACTCTTTGTTTTAAACTTTTTAAAAACTATAATGTGGGGAAAGTCTAAGTACACATTTCTCTCAATTTTTACAAACTAAACACAGACGTATAACCAATGTCAAGATCAGAAAACAAAACATTACCAATGCTCTAGAACCCTCCTCCATACTGGTACACTGGTTCAGTCCCTCTAGAAAACTATTCCATGGTGCCTACTGAACCTATGTGTACCATATAACGCAGGAGTTCTACTCCTAGCTATATAGCCAAGAAAGACGTGTACATAAGTTCACCAAAATACATGTACTAATTGTTAAATAGAAAATGAAATGTTTTAAATGATACCATTTACAGATTTTTAAAAATGTCAAATGCTTAGGGGATAAATCCAACATAACATGTACAAAGGCTCTACTATGAAATTACAAAACATTGAGAGAAATAAAAAACCTAAATAAATATGGACACACTAATGTTCATATATTACAAGAGTTTACAATATTAGTTCAGTCAAAATTATAGGAGGTTTTAGTGTTTTTGTTTTTGTTTGTTTTTTTTATTTTGGTGTATGTGGAAATTGGGCAGCTGATTATAAAATTTTGTTTTTAAAGATTTTATTTATTTTTAGAGAGAGGGGAAAGGAGGGAGAGAAACATCGATCAGTTGCCTCTCACACACCCCTAGCTGGGGACCTGGCCCACAACCCAGGCATGTGCCCTGACTGGGAATCCAACTGGCAACCCTTTTGGTTCACAGACTGGCACTCAATCCACTGAGTCACACCAGCCAGGGCTTATTATAAAATTTGCGTGGTTATGCATAGGTCCAAAAATAACCATGGCTATCCTGAAAAAAAAAAATGAACAAAGTTGGAGGGTTTATAATACTACCAGATACCAAGATTTAATATGAAGCTACAAAAATTAAAACAGTGCAGTATTAGCATAAGTGTAGACAGCTAGCCCAATGGAACAGAATACAGTGCAAAGAAAACCTGTATTTTGTGGATCTTCTGGTTGAGAACAGTGCAGTCTTAAAAGTGTGGTCATTTTAATAAATACCACTGGGTCAATTGAATATCCATATGGGAAGAAAACTGAATTTTGACCCTTACACCAAATGTGAAAATCAGTTCTAGAAAGATTGTAGATCTATATGTGAAAGGTAAAACAGTGAACTTTTAGTAGAAACACCCAACAGAATATCTTTATAGCCTTGGAACAGACAAAGAGTTTCTTAAACAGGAAACAAAAACAACTATAGAGGAAAAAAGTTGATAAGTGGGACTATATTAAAATTAAGGGTTTCTGTTCATGAAAAGACCACCAGTAAGGAAGTGAAAAGGCAACTCATAGCATAGGAAAACTTACCTATAATACATATATCCAACAAAGAACTCTCATCTAAAATATATTATTTAAAAACTTGTGCGTATACATCAAAAAAACACTGAACGTAATAGCTAACCTAAGCAAAATTTGAATTGGGGTCAATAAATATGAAATGGTTACTCAACTGATTAATATTCATGGCAATGCAAATATAAATAGTAATGCAATACCACTGCATATCCACCAGATTAAAATTAAAAATAGGGATAAGAGCAAGCATAGATAAGTATGTAAGAAATTCGTAAGTGTCCCAATACTCATGGGCTGAAAATGTATACAACCACTTATGAAAACTGTATTATCTACTAACAGTGGACACATGCATACACCAGGACCTAATCATTTCCACTCTTAAGTGTTTACCCCAAAGAACTGAATACATATGTTTACCAGAAGACGTATACAAAACACAGCAGTGCTGCTCCTAATAGCCAAGAATTAGAAACAACTCAAATGCTGTCAACTGTGGAATGGGCACATAAACTGAAGTATATTTATACACTAGAATATAATCATGCACCACAGGGAAACATTCTGAGAAATGAATCATTGTATGAACATCGTAAATGTATCTATACAAACCTAGGTGGTATAGCCTCTTGGTCCTGGGCTGCAAAACTGTACAGCATGTTACTGCATTGGCTACTGTAGGCAGTTGTAACACAATGGTATTTATGCATGTAAACCTAGAAAATGTACAATGAAATTACAGTATAAAGGATAAAAAATGGTGCAGTATGTAGAGCACTTACCATGAATGAGGTTGCTCTGGGTGAGTAGTGAATATGAAGGCCTAGGACATTACTGTACTTTAATGAAGACTTTATAAACACTAAACACTTAGGCTACCCAAAATGCATAAAACACAAGATTAAATCAAGCACAAGAGAAAATGATAAAGTTAGGAGATACTAAACACAAGATCTTTGAAGGTGCTACTGGCATTAACAGCATACTGTTTTACAGCAAAGTTTTTTTTTTTTTCAATAGAGTACACTCTAAAATGATTAAAAGTATACTATAGTAAATACATAAGGTAATTACATAGTCGTTTGTTGTCAAGTGGTATGTACTGAAAATAATATGTGCTATACTTTTATACAACTATCTGGCAGTAAGTTTGTTTACACCAGTGTCACCACAAACACGTGAGTAATATGTTGCACTCTGAAATTAAGATGACACTAAGCAACAGAGATTTTTCAGCTCCATTATAATTTTATGTGACTACCACTGTATATGTGGTCTGTCATGGAAATGTCATGTGGCATGTGACTGTACTATACAGCAGAGAACACGAGCAAAATGCAATACTAATGCGGACTCCAGCCAGCAGTGTCCGTGTGTTGTGGCTGCGATGAATAAATTCACATGGACTACAGAAGTCCTGTGGAGAAAAGGGACAGCATGGCCGCTCTCTAAGAGAGAGGGCCTTAACCCTTGCCTGGACAGGCTTTTATTGCTTTTCTGGGCACATTACATGGAGGAGGATGGTCCTCCTTTACTATGCACAGGTTTGCTTTAGGTGATTACTTTTTACAGATAACAAAGGAAAGAATGTTGCTAATTACTTCAAAGAAAAGGATGCTTTGCAGATGCAAGGGGAAAAGTGGTTGAACTGGTTACACTCCATACTTGGGAGGTTTAGCACAGACTTTAGGAAGTTACTTTAAAGATATGCAGTAAACATTTGCTGCCTCAATTCAGGGTGAGGGAGTTTTAGCAAAAAGCAAGCCTCAAAGCAGCCTAGGTACAATGCAGGCCTGATTCCCCACAGGATCCTGCTGGAGCAAGTGAGCCAACTCGCTCCCAGCTGGTTCCCGAATCAGGCTGGGCTACATTTGCCACTGCCACATGGACAGGTTCCCTATACAATAGCATGCAACAGTATGAATAAATCTCACTAACACAGTGCTAAGCTAAAGAAGCCAGACATAAGAGTATACACTGTAAGATGCTGCTTATATGCAGTGTGGGGCAAAACTAGGTTTATTAATTATTGTTTTCTATATGAATGACTGTAAACCTACTTTTGCTCAACTCTGTAAATTTCCATGTGATTGTTTAGTACAAATTGGTAAGCTGATTGAAAAAACTATGTAGAAATGCAAAGATCCAAGAATAGCTAAGATAAAATTAATCTATGGTGTCAGAAATCTTATGTGGAGGAGTGGTTCCGTATTGCCTTAGGAGGGGACACAGTGGATTCTGGAGTTCTGGTAGAATTTTCCTTCTTGATCTGGTTGCTAGTTACACAGGTGTATTCACTTTGGGAAAACCAACTAGATTTGCACTACTGATTGATTTATTTACTTCTCTGTATATTACACTTACTGAGAAAGTGTACTTGAGAAAGTATTTTCTTGTGTGTGCATAACATATCTCTAGTAAGATAAACTAGTAACATTGCTTGCCCCCAGAGAGTGTAGCTAGAGGTCAGGCTGTTATCTTTGACTTTGGAATCAAGAAAATGTATTACCTATTCAAAAACAAGTACTCTAATTTATATTTAAAAGAGAATAGATCAAAGATTGCTTATCTTTTGTTTCATAGTAAATGCTAATAGGCTGAATTCTATTCATATTAGATAATGTCAAGTTGATTGAAGCACAAATCCCAATTACAACTCATTTACAAAGAAACAAAGGTGGAAAATAAGTGATAGGCTAAAAGATACAAAAAAAAATTCTTTATGATAGGTTGGTAGTGTATGAAATAAGGTAGAATTTAACATAACAGGTTGATGTGTGATGTTATGTAATGATATAAGGCCCAATTATGAAGGAAAGAAAAAATGAAGGTGAAGACAGGAGCTAAGGGTCCTAATGCTGACATGACATAAACATAGTGTGGAAATAGCCATTCTTAAGGTTTTAACGCTTTGGAATGCCACTTTTAAATATTAACCTAAAGTATGCTTTATAGCAATTCTTGAATCTTAGCATGACAGCAAGGATTAAATACTAATTTTATTTTTTTTCCATTTTAAAGATGAAACATTTATGCTTAAAAAATTGAGTACTGTTTATAAACATTAGTTGAAGTTGCCCTTTCTTCTTTGGTTCTCAAAGTCCTGTTTATCAGGAGTAACTACCAAGAGCAAATGTCTTTGTAACTTTGTGGAACTTATGAACTCATTTTGAAAAGCAATCCTGAAAGGAAACTTGGAAGCTGCTCTTAATTTTTGTTGTATTTTCTTTAAAAATGTATGTCATTTTCAGCTTCATAATTTGATTGCTTTGTGCATTAAAGTCTAATGAAATTGACATTTAATGAAGGCTTTATATTGCACAGGTTTTAGAATTACTTCTTGCCTTCTGTTCAGTGACTCAGCTGCGTCATGTGCTCACTCAGATGGTCTTTGAACAGCCTTCACCTGGCAACACCATCCTGGGAAGCCGTTCTAAATGCTTAGAACCTACTGCAGCTCTCCTTCGTTGGTCAAGCCAGCCCGTGGATGGATCAGAAAACTGCTCTATTTTAGCATTGGAGTTGCTCAAGGAAATATTTGAGGTAATATCTGACAATTTGACTTTTCCACTTTTATGATTCTCAGTGAACAGTTAGTTTTCAAAAATGTTCATAATAAACTTCCAGTTAGTTGTTCATACACTTTAGGAAAACTTCTCCATTGCTAGTCTCCATACCATTTAGCTACTGAATATCTTTTTTCTGACAAAGTTACAAATATTAGTGTTTTCCTTGCTTTCACTGAATAGTGTGTTGTGTGTGTGTATGTGTATATATGTACATATACACATATATGCATGTGTGTGTATGTGCATACTTTCCAGTGTAATAAGTACAGGTTTTTGACTTATATGTTTTGTTGCTGTATGACTATTTTTTGAAGTAATCACATTCTGTCTGCTCTCTCCATTAGCCTGTTGAATGGATTAACAGAGGAACATTGGATTCAGTCAGTGAGATGACATGGAGCATGCCAGACACTTCTAGTGACTTAGGATACAGACAAAAATTATTTCTGTAGAAGCCATTACATTCTAGCAGATTCTACTATCAGGATCATTTTGTGTTCTCTATTGTTCTCCCTGTTTTTACCCATTCTGCCTACCCTCAGTATTTTCCTAGAATGTCTCCCCTCTCCTTACTGGATTCTGTGCACAAATAAAATGTGTATGAATGATTACATATATTTGTTAAGAATTATGCTCAAGTCGTGTTTTCTGTTTTCTGTTGGTCTTGACTGTTAATCAGTTTTATTATTTAGAAAGCGTTCAGATTCTTGATGGGAATTATTTGTGGTTATAAAACATTAAGACTAGTGTCTATTTAATTATTATGACTACATTTAGCAAGTTCAGGATATTTGTTTTTAATACAGACTTTTATAACAATTCTTAAATGACAAATACAGTCCATTTAAAAATGTCTTGTTTGCAGCTGATTAACCCAAAACCCTATGGTTTCATTTGAGAAAAAAGTCATTATGGCCCTGAAAACTGGACAAAAGGGTAGATTTTAAGGATATCCAGGTCAATGAACTATTAAAATAATTATTAAAAATTTTAAAAGAATATTGCAGCTCTGTGATGACTGTTTCTGTATACTCTGTTTCATCCTTTGTTTTGTTTTGTTTCTAATCATCGGTGGTGGTTATATTCCAGGATGTCATAGACACTGCTAACAGTTCTTCAGCCGACTGTTTTGTGGCCCTTCTGCTGCCTTCAGTCCTTGATCAGCTTCAGTTCACAGAGCAAAATCTAGATGAGGCCTTAATAAGAAAAAAATGTGAAAGGATGGTCAAAGCTATTGAAGTTTTGTTAAATATCCTTTACTGTTATAAACATGGAAACTAAATAACCACTCATTTTTTTCAGTGTTGTATTTACTGCATTTTTGTCTTTAGTTGTAATTTTATAACTTATCATGTTTGTATCTCTTCAGAACGATTGGACTGAAGTTTAAACTAGAACTAATTTTCAAAGAATTTCTGTAAAAGTTATTCAGACTTTTTTATTTCTGTGTAAACCTTTTAAGCTAAAGAATATTTTTAGAAGTGCTTTTTAAACTTGATTTAGGCATTAGCACAACTTGAGATTGGAGCTATATTCTAAAATAACTGCCCTGTTACTTTCTTCTGATGCTAATTGCTGCCCCTGGATGATTTGTGGTGCTGTCTTTGCTGTAATGTATCAAAATAAGTAGATGTTGGTAAGGGTTTCATTATTTTAGCCTAGTAATTTTTAGCTGTGTTTTTCTTTAAAGCATAAATGTTTTTAATAAAGGTAGCATCATACTTGGTAATAAAAAGACAAATATTATCAAAACAAACTAACTTATTTCAAAAAAAAGTCCCTTGAGTGTAATTAGTGTAACGGCTTAATTTCTGTATACTGATTTTCTTAGGTCTTTCCTTGTCACCTTTTTGGGTTTTTTTAGGTCAGCTGATTCTAAGCCTCTAAAAAGTCCAGATCTCAATTTTTTAATATTTTATTAAAACTTATTATCAGCAAGGAGCCACTCTGTCTGAGCCAGATCACTTACATTTGCCTACTCAGGTTTTTTTGTATCTCAGAACAAGAAGAATTTGTTCAAATTTGTCCTACCTTAGAGCAAACTCCACATTTCTCTAACCTCCTCTCACAAGCTGCTGCTTCTTAATTTTCTTCTTCCTTTATAGCAGTGATTCTCAACCTCAGCTATTTATTAGAATCACCAGAAGAACGTTTAAAAAATACTGACATGAGAACCTTACTTCCAGAGATGCTAATTTAGTGGAGTAATGGGAAACCCTAGAGGGGAGGAGTGTCTATGATTATTTGGTGATTCTGACATACAGCCAAAATTGAGAACCACTGCTGCAGAGGCATGATTATTTTGCTTGACCTTAGAGATAGCTATAATGTATTCATGTCTTCTCTCATGAATTGTCACAAAACTTGACCCTTTTCAAATAATACTCAAAATAACTTAACAATATATGAACTACGAGAAAATAACTTCCTTTAGTTCAACAAATATTTACTGAACTATTGTGATATCTGCTATCAAAAAACTAAGGTCTAGTGGAGAAACAGATACTTTGTTTTACTTTTGAGTCAGAAACTTTCGGTGTCACTCTCATCTCTTGCCACTTACCAGTCACTTAAATGCTCTGAGCTCTAATTTCCTAATCTATCATTGAGTTAATGTAATAATAATTACACCGAATTGCAGTAAGGAGATAATTTGTATGCAATCATTCTAAATGCTAGAAAGTGCCATGCAAGTAATGGTTTTTTGAGAATGTGTCCCTTAACGAAACTTACCTCTCTGTGGAGATGATACTCTAAAAATGCACATTGCAAAAATTCTGACTACTATCAAATGTACCACGCTGATAGAACAACAGTTTACATATGGCAAGATTGATCTGGGGTTTGGGACAAAGGTAGCCGATTCCGAACTGAGGTACGTGTATGAGCTCTAAATTGCAAAATGGTAGTGATTCTCATTCCTTTTGGAGGCTCATCCTTGGAGTATGTTCTATTAACTCAAGGTGTAGCAGAGAATTAAAAACATTTTCGTAATGAATTTTTATAAAATTTATTCAATTCATAGGTCACATGCTTCTGAAGAAAGATATTAACATCTGTGATTTGTTTTTCATTGTTTAGGTTTGTTTTGTCATGTTTTAATTTATTGTGATTACCTACCTAAGGGTCTTTCATACTACTGAACATTTTTTTTCTGGAGGTCCTTTTTGATATTACCGTAGTAATTACTTTTATGTTCAATTAATTTCATATGTTTAAATGAAAAAACAGGGATAGTTTTTATTACAAAGAAATCAGTCACTGCTGAAGATTTCATAACCACAAAGACGATTTTTCTACCTTAGCATGATAAGATTTATGGTTAAAAGTGGCATAGTAATAAAATTATTTTATCCTTCTCCTTCCATATGAATTAAGTCCATCTAACAATTATTGAGGACCTGCTAAATGTTAGACACTATGATTTGTTCCAATTTTCTTATCATAATTGTTGGAATTGCCTTCTCCAACAACAAGGATTATCTGCTTACTTTTTGTACAGCCTTTTAGGTACATGGCTGAGAATACAGCTTAGTATAGTTATTCAGTAAATATTAGGTATTTTTTATTGCCTCATGTTGCCCTCTATTTATATTCCAGTGACAAAGCTAACAGTTAAATGGGTTGTATTACCAATGCTGCTGATAATTTGAAGCAGAAAGTTAAAACTTGGTGGTATTTGAGAGTAGAAAAGGAAGTGCCGTCTCTGCTATTAATGCTAGTTTGTTCTCTTTGGGTCTTGGTGTCTATGATATTTTTACTTCTCGGTGATGTTTTTACTTCTCGAAACAAACAATACTGTATCTCCTTGAGGTTTAAAAACAAAGAAGTTCGCTTTTCCTTTTTCTTTAGAATTGTGGATAAAGATAAATTCTAAGCAGTTTTTGAGTTAACTAATTTAAATATGATTTTTTTTAAAGCAAACTTGCTGCTGATGTAATTTTGAAAACTCTTGATTTGATGAACAAACTTAAACATTTGGTTCCTGGTATGGAAGTAAGCTTCTACAAAATCCTTCAGGTCAGTTTATAATCTTCAAATAATTGAAATTTTTTCCCAATGTATGTTTCTGTTTTAAAATTCCTAATTTGGGGATGATTTTCTTAGAGTCGGCATTCAGAAGAAAGTTTAGAGTTGTTACTTGTCTTAAGTAGCCAAAATATTCTCACTACACAGCTATTTTACACAGTTTCATAGAAATTGAACACAAGTGCGTCTGGTTCTAATATACGGCATGTTCCTGACATCGGTGTTTCCTCAGCCTTTTTCTCTTTTGTGTTCAGTTGCCTTCACTTACTTTTATTGGCATTGTGGTGATGAGGGAAGTGGTATGTGTTTGGGGGGGTTTGTTTCTATTTGGAGTTGGTGAGTTAGGGTATTAAGGGGGTGGGGAGACATTTGGAAGGAAAGTACTTGATTGTCAATAAGATTAGAGAGGGTGTTCAAAAAATAGCTACATTATACTTTGAGTACCTACAAGACACTCACATTGTAAAATGTTGATAGTTATAAAAGGATTCATGCTCTAATGTTTTTCTCAGTTTTTACTTAGCTTAAAAATTGAGTCAAACTGATTTTATGTCGATTCTTAGATGTTTTTTAGAATGGGTGATTTGGGGCTTACAATACTAATGCAAAATTTTTATTGACATCAAGGAGTTATACTTAAGTATAGTTGTTTAATTGCATCAGTCAGTTGTGGATGATATTTTAAATTCATCAAAATTTTAAGGCATGATGTTCATAGGCACAATTAAAAGCATTCTAAACCATTGCCAGAATTTTAAAGCTAGTGTTAATATTGATTGCTAAGATAATTTTAACAAGGTAAAGACTAATAAATACATTCAAACATCAAATAGAAATACTTTAGAATTATTTTTTGACTTAGCTCTGTTTACTCACCTTACACCTGACATTATTTATTACTTCTGCCTCTTGTTTTCTGGTTTCTGATTTGCTTAGGATCCACGCCTGATAACACCATTGGCTTTTGCTTTAACATCAGATAATAGAGAACAAGTACAGTCTGGACTGGGAATATTATTGGAAGCTGCTCCACTGCCAGATTTTCCTGCTTTAGTGTGAGTTGTAATCACTTGTAATGTATCTCACAGTGCTGGAATATCCTGCTGTGTTTCTTTACTAGGGCTCAATATAGGTAGATTAGGAAATTAGTGAATTGAATGCTTCATTGCAATACTTCATTGTAATTTTTCAAGTAATTAAAAAAACTTCATTCTAACTGAAAAGACCAGGTGTATACCCAGGGAAAAGTAGATCCAGGTGGCTGAATATGTTCTCCAGGTACTGTGTCTCTGTCTCTCAGCACCTCTTTTTAATGTAGTAGATTCTGGACTAAGCTTATATCCTGCCAGTTTAGTTCCTCCCTAGAAAGAGCTTTTCCTTTCCAACCATTTAAATAAGTCCCAGCATCACTGTCATTGACCAGATATGGGACATTTGCTAAGGAGGGGACCTTGACAAATGCTAAGGGTTCGTCTATGAGAACTACGTGGACCGGAATTTGGAAGTTGGGAGTTCAAGGGGTGGGAGGTAAGCGGTAGGAGAATTCCCAGAGAAAAATTCTGTACTTTCATCAGGAAGTGGAATAGATAATGGCCAGGCAAAATTATCTGCAACACTCATTAATTTTAAACATTAAGAGAATATTTGCAGTTATTTTTGGAAAAAAATTATATTTTCAGACCTATCTGAAAACAAAATGGTTGATAAAATGTTTAGTAGGTTTATATGTAGTTTTAAAAAGTTTAAGCGATTTATGTAAATGCATTTGCAAAAGTATTTCGAATAAACCAAAGCAGTGGTAACTAGGTAAGATATTTCCACATGCCAGTGATCAGCAAATTGTAGCCAGCAGACAGGAGCCTGTTTTTGTAAATAAAGTTTTATTGGCATGGGGCCACATCCATTCATTTTCATACTGTCTGTATTGACTTTGATACGACATCAGGGTCGGGAAGTTGTAACAGAGACTCTGTACACTCTCCAACCTAAAATACTTAGTACTGTCTTGTCCTTTGAAGAAAAGTTTGTTAACCTCTGCTATTTCTATTAACTGACTTAGCAAACTCATTTTTAGAATTAATTTAAATAGTCATAAATTAAGAGGAGAAGTACGGTGGAAAACAAGACCTAGAGATCACATAATCAGAATTCCTTTTATTTTATAATAAATATTTTTTAAGAAATAAATGGACAAATGGGGAGCTTCCCAAGTCACAGATAAAAATGGTCTGTAAAGCTGCCTCACTTTGTGGTGGCTTCTTGCTTCAGCTGTGGTAGGTAATCTGACACGAAGCAAACCCCCACACTTCCAAGCAGAAAGCTTCAGTGTCACTGAGAGTGGGCGTCTCCTCTTCTGTCTCTATGTGACGCCTTCCCAGCATTTCACTATGTCTTGGTCGTCCTTGTCTTACTTGTGTAATTTTCTCTGTGGAAACTCTCTCAGGTATCTATTTATATCTATTTATGCCTTCATTTACATTACCTTAGGCAGTTTAATAAGGTGAAATTACATGCTGGATGGATGTGTGGGTGGGTGTGTAGGTAGGTTTCTTTGGTGTGTGTTAATTTTATTTAAATATTTAACAAACATCCTGTGACGGTCAGCTGTGTGCCAGATTCTCTTCTAGGCATTTTGGACATTGTAGTGAACTTCTGTCATGAGGTTTGCATTCTATTTGGGAGACAAGTTGAATAAGTTTATAACGTGCACATCACTATGAGCAGAGGGACCTCTCTGAAGAAGTGAATTTGAATTGACACCTGGTGATAAGGAGCCAGCACTACGCAGTTCTGGTGGGAAAAGTGCTCTGGGTAAAGAAACAGCTTGTACAAAGGCCCTGAGACAGAAATGACAGGGGATCAATGAAAGAGGCGGAATGGAAGTCAGGTTTGTGAGACCATACACTGAGGGAGAAAGGAAAAGCATGAAGGACATAGGTAAAGGCCAGGTGATGTTGCCCGTGGTAAAAATATTTTCACCATTACCAATAATGCACTTAATTTTTACAAATAAATTTACATTCACAAACTAGTTCTGTTGCCTCCAAACCAGAGGTGGAGTGGTTGTTATAAAGGGTTGTAAATAGAAGAGTTTCCTTCAACAAATTAAGGTATTTCCCAAAATTCCGCTTCATCATAGACTCCAAGATTATTTCAAAAATATTTGGGGACTTTACCAAAAAGATCCACTCTAAAAGATGCCCTAATTCTGTACTAACTCTGCCTTTTGCTTTACTTTTATGTAATATTTCTTATTCTTTTTGATCTTCATTCAGACTTGGAGAAAGTATAGCAGCAAACAACGCCTACAGACAACAGGAAACAGAACATCTGCCCAGAAGAACGTCTTTGCAATCATCAAATCACAGTTTTCCAGCATCGGTAAAATGTCCAACTCCTCCACTTTTGAAAGATAGAGTTCCTGGATCAAACATTGAGGACTTAATAGAGAAACTTCAGTCTGGAGCAGTGGTGGGTGACAAATAGCCATTATAAATGAGATTCTGCTTGCTACATACAATGAATATCAGCTCCAATTATAACATTTATTTAAATAACTTTAGATGTGGATTTGATTGTTGAAATCTTTTAATATAACAGTAAAAGTATTCTGGAAAGCTTGAAACTAAGGAAAAACAGCTATAAAATTCCTATATTTTAACACCGCTATTGTTCTTTTCCTACTGTTCCCAGCCAGCCCACCCTCCCCCACATCCTCAGATTAAGAAATATACAGGATCCAGCACAAATAAGTCCCCTTTTTTATTACAAAATTTTTTATTACAAAATCCTAAGCATGTAATTCTGTAACATAATGGTATCACACTCAAGTATACCATGTGACATTTTAACTGAAATGTTCAAATTAAAACTATAAATTATTACACCCATATTATTATGCAGGCCTTACTTCTGACAGACCCTGTATTTTAAATTCCCACATGTATTCCAAATTTTACCCAGATATTCTCATGTAGTAACTAGGTTAGTAAAATATTTGTGAATTGCCCGGTAAGACATTCATATTTTTTAATTGTTACTCATTAAGTTTTAATGACTTAGTTTTTTAGTAGGCATTTATTTTATTTTTTTAATCTTTATTATATTTTTTCCATTACCATGTAGTGCCCTTATACTTCCACCCCCCAGAAATCACCACACTTGCCCATGTTCATGACCTTTTTGCTCAACCCTCTAACTTCCCACCCCACTGTCCCCCCACCACTAGCTGTCATCTGCTCTCCTTCTATGAGTCTGTCAGTTTTGCTTGTTAGTTCAGTTTGTTCATTAGATTCCACATATGAGTGAAATCACATGGTATTTGTCTTTCTTTGAGGGGCTTATTTCATTAGCATAATAATCTCCAGGTCCATCCATGCTGTTGCAAAGGGTAAAATTTTCTTATTTTTTATGGCTCAGTAGAATTCCATTGTGTAAATGTCCCATAGTTGTTTTATCCACTCATCTTTTGGGCATTTATTTTTTTACTTTGTCATGTTAAAATTTTCTGATTTTTGACTCAATCGTATTAAAATTTAGGTAAAGGATCAAATTAATGATGTGAGAATATCTGACATCATGGATGTATATGAGATGAAACTATCTACATTAGCTGTGAGTACTTATTTTAACTAAGTGTAACAATTAAGCTTTAATGGATGTTTTCTAGTAAATGATGAAGATTAACACAATGCTTTTTGTTGTTTTGTTTTTTTATAGTGCAAAGAAAGCAGGCTACAAGATCTCTTAGAAGCAAAAGCTTTAGCCCTCGCACAGGCTGATAGGTTGATTGCTCAGTATCGCTGTCAAAGAACTCAAGCTGAGGCAGAGGTGTGTATAATATATGGACACATTTAATTAGTAAAAAACTAAATGAAGTGAAATATGTACAAAATATTTGTTGTATCTTTATTGCTCTGGTTGGAGTAAATTGTCCTCAGCATTTCACACAACTACTTCCTCCTTCTTTAGACCCTCTTCCCTTTAACTTTGGTTACACCATTATCTTCTGACTTTCTTTCTATCCTAACGGATTTTTTTTTTCCAAATTCAGTTGACATACAATGTTACATTAGTTTTAGGTGTATAACATAGTGATTAGATGTTTATATACCTTACAAAGTGATGACCCTGATAAAGCTAGTACCCATCTGACACCATACATAGCTATTCTAATATTTACTATATTATCTATATTATACTTTATTTCCCTGTGACTATTTTTATTTGTATTTAATCTCTTTCACTTTTTTCATTCATCCTTTTGACCCCCTTTCCACCTGGCAACCATCAATTTGTTCTCTGTATCTATGAGTTTGCTTTTGTTTATTTGTTTATTTTGGTTTTTTAAATACCCTTTTTGAGCTTCTTTATTTTCCATTCAACTGTAAATTTTGGGTTTTACAAGTATTATGTGCTAAGCCTTCCCCCACTTTTTGAATTTAAATATAGTTGGCATACAATAGTATGTTAGTTTAAGGTATACAATACAGTGATTGATGTTTTTCTACCTTAAGATGCGATCACCACACTACGTCTAGTAACCCTCTGTCACCGTGCAGAGTAATGCAAATCAAAACCACAATGAGGTACCACCTCACACATGTCAGAATAGTTATTACCAAAAGTCAACAGATAACAGGTGTTATCAAGGATGTGGAGAAAAGGAAACCCTCGTGTACTGTTGGTGGGAGCGTAAATTGGTGCAGCCACTATCAAAAACGGTATGGAAATTCCTCAGAAACCTGAAAGCAGGACAACGGTATGACCCAGCAATTCTACTTCTCAGTATTTACCCTTCCCCTTTTTTTAGGTACTCCATGTTTTCAATCATTACCAGGTGGTTAATGTCCCCAAATTTATATGCAGAACCCTTTTCCCTAAGCACTAAATGCCTCCTTGTGTAGCTGAATTTAAATATATAGCAAATACTGCAAACTCATCATAACCAATACTGAAGTCATCACCCTCTCATAAAAATGTAGTCTTTCTTGTATATTCATTCCTTCAAGTGTTCTTAAAGTTTATCAAACAAGAAACATGGAAATCACACAGTTTACCTTCTACAGTTGGTCATTACCAAGTCCGGTTGATTTTACCTAAATACTAATTTTTTCTGTTTGTTTGTTTTTTGTTTTATTTGTCTGTTCTTGCTGCTATTTGCTGTAGGTCAAAACCTTTTCATTTCTCAAATAAATCATTGCAAAGTCTCTAGGTTTCCTACCTTCAGTCTAGTCTCTTCTCAACCTTCTATTATATACAAAGTCATCTTACTTTTGTATTTGGCTCTACCATCCTCCTTCCACAGTAATCCCAGAAGCAGTAATCTGATACTATCACTCTTGTGCCGAACATCCTTTAGTGTCTTACCTTCAGCTCAGAAATAATTCAAGTTCCTTATTTTGGCATACTAGGATTCTAACTACTTCTCATTCCATATCTCCTTGCATTTTTGTGCATTCTTGGCAGTCAGCCATATTAGATTACTTTGCTATTTCTGAAGCTTCACAGTCTTCGCTTTCTCTGATCTTGCACTAGCTCTTCCATCTCTAGAACACCTTTTCCTCTCTAATTCTTGAAATAATCCTTCAGATTTTAGTTAATCTCCATTTCCCAGGAAGCATCTCTGGTCTTCTTCTTCCATCACATGCTTAGTGATTCTTCCTACATATATCTACCCTGTGCTTCTCTTTAACACTTCTCACACTGTGTGAAAGTCGTGTGACTTCACCTCCACCTTTGATACGTAATAAGTATATATGACTAACAGATCTTTCAGTAACCCAGTAGATGCTAGCCTATTAGATAGTTTGTAAATCTTTCAAATTGTAGACACTGAGCATATTAAATAATGATAGTGGAAAAATCTCTATTGCATTTTCTTTTAGGCACGGACACTTGCTGGTATGTTGAGAGAAGTTGAGAGAAAAAATGAAGAGCTTAGTGTATTGCTAAAGTCACAGCAGGCTGAATCAGAAAGAGCCCAGAGTGATATTGAGCATCTCTTTCAACATAATAGGAAGTTACAGTCTGTGGCTGAAGAACATGAAATACTGACAAAATCCTACATGGAACTTCTTCAGAGGTAAATTAATAAATGTTTCTGTTTAAGATTATAATTTATAAGGAATGCATAGCACTTCTTTTCTGTGGTCCTAAAATCTTTTTGTAAGCATTTATACATACTGATAATATTATAAGGTGGGCAGTAGTTATCAAGAAACTTAGTAAAGTGGAATGGAGTATTGTTTACTCAAACTCAGTGTTAAGGTTGGAAACAGAATACAGGTCTCTTTCTTTCCAGTTGGCTCTACTGCTTTTCATTTGTTCATCAGTCATCTGGGATGTTAGCACTGCAAGGACAAGTTTTGTCTCTTTAATACTTCACACTGTGTGAAAGTCGTGTGACTTCACCTCCATCTTTGATAAGTAATAAGTATATATAATCCCTAAGCCCTAAAACAGTGCTTGGTACATAGTTAGGCACTCCATAAGCAGTAATTGAATGACCCGAAGTTGTCACAGTTTATATTAGGTTTAACCATATGAATTGGTCATTTCTACAAATTGAAAGTGGTTGAATATTAACCCTTTCATGTCATTCAGCCTAATAGAATGGAAATTTGGGTGTTAGTGTTTAACTGATCTCTAAATTTTTATCCTTAATGCCATTGCATACAGTTTACTTATATGTGACTAGGTCTGTACAATAAATTCTTAAAGGCAAATTGCTGTAAAGGCTATGTGCTTTTAAATTTTTGATAGATTTTCAAGTTTCCCACCAAGAAGGCTATACTAATTTATACACTCACTAGCAAAGTATAAGATTGATTTTTTCCTTTCTTGTAAAGCAAACTTTTTATTTTTTAGGCCAATCTTAAAACTTCTGAATTATAAGGAAGACCAGGAACAATCGTGTATTTTTCTACGAAACAATAAAAATACAGATACTCTGGTTAACTTGTTCCTTATTTTAATATATATTTTAAGATTGGTTAAGATTTGAAAAATTTCTACTCTTCTGTGTTGTTAATAAAAGAGTTATAGACAGCATGGATGGAACTAGAGAGCATTATGCTAAGTGAAATAAGCCAGGCGGTGAGGGACAAATACCATATGATCTCACCTTTAACTGGAACATAATCAACAAGAGAAAAAAGCAAACAAAATATAACCAGAGACATTGAAGTTAAGAACAATCTAACAATAGCCAGAGGGGAGTGGGGAGGGGACAGTGGGGAGAGGGGATTACAGGAACTACTATAAAGGACACATGGACAAAATCAAGGGGGAGGGTGGAGGTGGGGGAGGGAGGTGGGTTTGGCTGAGTGGGGTGGAGGGATGGGGAGAAAAGGCAGACAACTGTAAATGAATAACAATAAAAATTAAAAATAAATAAATAGTTATGGAAAATGGTGAACTTTGGAAGATCCATGGGCATATTGCCACATCAATAAAAATGAAGGGTAGAAAATGTGTAACATCTAGAAACTATGTGATGACAGGGTGACTTCTAAACAGGTTGTTTTCTCCCAACAACTCTATATAAGATCAGATCGAGGGAGCCCTGATAAAGTGAACTATTAGTGTTAAGTCAGGGTGTAAAAAAAAGTTAGCAGGTGGTCCAAGAGAAATAGTGGTTTCTAAGACCTGCTAATGTTCCAGATAGTGATTGAAGAGCCGAGAAGTGAAACTCCTGCCTTCAGGGGCCATGTAGGTAACAAGTAAAGGAAGCTGCTGGGGAAAACTCAACTGTAATAATAGGGAATTTAAATTTAGATTTTAAAAATGTTGTGTAGGACAGAAAAAATACTTCTGCTGGCCCAATATGGCTAGTGTACCAGTCAGTTTGTTTATCTTAGTGCTTAGTAAAGTGAAAAGGACAGTTTATGCTTATGTTACCCTAAAAAGAAAAGGCCAAAGTGAGAGGCAGCAAGTGTTTGAGGTTACAAAAGAATAGGTATTTGGGGAAGCACTGATTCATGCAGAAACCCAAATAATGTACAAATTTGGGAGGGGAGGGGAGAGGGTTTTATGAGAAAGGGAAGAGAAATAATTACATAAATAAAAGAAAGGAATTTCTATAGGTGCAAATAAACTAACTTACTGTTCAGCTATACATGATGGTGCTGATTCTGAGGAATGTCTTTAATTTTCAGTTTGGTAGTCAAGATGTCTGCTTTACTCTTAGGATTGCAAACAGTTTTTTGAAATACAGTGTTAATTTGGCTCAGGCCCAACATTATTTTGCCCAGTTCAAACATTGGAAAGGTTTGAGGGTGAGACATGCAAGGCAGTTCCTTTGGAGTAGCTGCCTAGCTCTATTTAAAAATGGCTCCACTTATGTCAACTTTTCACACTTAAGATAGTTGGATATTAAAGTAGTACTTCTTTCTGTGTTTACCTTGCAGTTAAAATAAGTAGGACTATTAGATGCAGAGTTTTAAAGAGGCAAAAAAAATTTAGAATCCTCTACTACTTTATTCAGTAATTTGGCATTTTTAATTAAACATATATTATGCCCAAGAGGCTAATGATGACAAAATTTCACAGATGTTGTTTCAGTTTCTTGATCTAACTATAAAGATAGCTCTATGTATTTTATAGGAGATTATGTAATGTATATCATCTGTAAAATAAATCTCTGTATTCATAAACATGAGGCTAATGCCCCATGCATTTCCATTTCATACTCATTTTATCACCTGTCAGCCAAAACATGTCTTTACTGTCTTTTACAGTTAATCTCTATTTATGCCCTGCTTGTTCATAATACTCCTCCTTTAACCTGCCATGTATGCAATTTGGTTAGAAGAAAAAGTAAAGAAAACAATGAGTTTCTTTTCTGTGTTATGGTGTCTTCCATAAAAATAGCACTCATCTCCTTGTCTTTTCAGGAATGAAACTGTTGAAAAGAAGAATAAAGAGTTACAGGTCACATGTGATTCTCTAAGTAAACAAATTGAGACACTGAAAAAGTTGAATGAGTCACTCAAGCAACGAAATGAAAAGTAAAATTTATAGTTCTTTATTCTAATTATTTTGGAATTTTCTTTTTTAAAAAATATTTTATTTATTTTTTAGAGAGAAGGGAAGGGAGGGAGGAAGAGAGGGAGAGAAACATCAATGTGTGGTTGCCTCTTGGGCGCCCCCTACTGGGGACCTGGCCCACAACCCAGGCATGTGCCCTGACTGGGAATCAAACCAGCGACCCTCTGGTTCGCAGGCTTGCACTCAATCCACTGAGCCACACCAGCCAGGGCTATTTTGAAATTGTCAAAAATAATGATTCCCTTTATACAGAACATTGTTCTGTACAGATAAATTAGTAGAATTTTTAACTTATTTTATATATAAAACATATTTGGCAGAATTTAAGGGTAATTACTATTCTTAGAAATTTTCTCTTAAAATACTTGAGAAGGAAAAGAAATGTCATGGTTTATTGATGTTTTCTTCTGCTTTTTAAAAATAACTTCAGAACTGTGGCCCAACTAATAGAGAGAGAAGAACAGAGGAAAGAAGTGCAGAACCAACTAGTAGACAGAGAACGTAAACTGGCAAGTAAGTAGCTTTTTATTTAACAAATTTTTTGTGTGTTAACATGTGTCAGAAGAGAATCAAGACACGAGTGGATTTTATTTGGTTCTTCATTAGTTTCCACAGTTCTCTCATTTTCTAAAACCTTAAATCACATCCTAAACAGCTCTCCTTTTCTTGCCATAACATTTCATAAAGCAATTTAATTAAATTGATTTTAAAAATTGGGAGTTATAGGAAGTTACTGCCTTTTTAAAAATAAAACATTTTAAAGGAACATAACAGCAGGTGGCAGTGCTAGGTAACTTTTAGTTATTAGCTTCTTAATGCTAGCTCTGAAGTGATCCACAAAAAACATTTTTGTTCTAACTCACTTGCCTTAGAGCACAGAGATCATCTACCTATATAATTTTTCATAGTTTTCTCTCTCCCTTTCTCTTTTAACCCTTAAGCTGAGGATTATCCTTCCCCTCATTACTATATATTATCTTTACAACACAGGAAGAGGGACAGACATGGATATTGACATTTTTCTAGTATACTGGAAGAGTTACGTGGGGTTTTTTTATTCATCAAGTACTATAAAACTTATTTCCAGCAAGGTATATCTTTGTCCCCCTAGTTGTTTTTCTTTCGCTCTTATGACAGAATAGCTACTAAAACTTTTCAGGGTAAGTTAGTATAGGACCCCTGAACACATAGCTGACTGTTTGTTTTTAAGATTTGCAACAAAAAACAAAATTACAAGAAGAAAGGATTAAAGTCTTACAAAAAGAAAGAGAAGATAAAGAAGAAACCATTGATGTTCTTAGAAAAGAATTAACCAGAACAGAACATATAAGAAAAGAATTGAGCATTAAGGTAACAATTCTGTTGAGTTCATATTTGCAGTAAAATGAGAAATTCTTATTTTGTATAAAAGTTGAATTGGATAAATTATTCTCTTTCTTTAGTATTATTTTGTATTGAAGATATTAGGATCTCAAAATGGTTTGGCAATTGTTATGAGTACTCTTCACAATGTAAAAACCTGTATTTCATAAGATAATCAAACATTTATTAAATATATACTGTTAGCCAGCACTTACTGTTGTTAAGTGGGCAAGGAATCCAGAAAAGTGTTCCCATTCTTTATGTCACATAAAGTAAAGAGCGTAAGTGACAGAAGAGGCATAACATTCCATGACACATTTACGGATCTCCTGGATCTGCCTTGATGTGGTTATTTTAAGAATAATTCTAATTAGTAATTAGAATCTAAAATTTAATTTACAATTAGCAAAATTTCAATAGTTAGCATTGACTTAAAAAGACAAATAGAATGTATCTTCCCAATTAATATTATATTATTTAGTGATTACTTACCTGAAACCATATAATTTTGTTAACTAAATTATATATATTTATAATGTGTTGTTTGAAAGGGTTGTTTTACAAATGAAAAATAAAGATATCTTAAAATATCTGTGAAGAGAAAAATGCAAACTTTTTTATTTTCCTCTTCCCCCTCTCTTAGGCTTCCTCCCTAGAAGTTCAAAAGTCCCAATTAGAAGGCCGCTTGGAAGAGAAAGAGTCACAAGTGAAACTTCAGCAAGAAGAGTTGAACAAACACTCTCATATGATAGCAATGATCCACAGTTTAAGTGGTGGAAAAATAAATCCAGAAACTGTGAATCTCAGTCTATAGACATTCTCTATCTATTGGTGGAGGTGGGGTGGGACGGTAATTTCTGACTTCAAACAAATAACAAATAATTATTAATTTAGTAAAGAACCTGATCTGATACGTGGCTTCATTTGGTCTTAAAGTTTTACTTCCTATGTTTGGCTTTTATTGCTTAAAGTTTTCTTGGTTCTTACATTAGAATGTTATTCTCAACCTCCATTATTGTTTTTTGTAAGGCTTTTTTCCTTTTCCTTAGTTGCTTCCCACTTTATTCTGTTTAATTAGTCTCATTTGTGATTATTTAGATTTTAAAATCCAACTTGTTTGATGTAACAATCGTAAAGGTTAATAAATTGAAAATGTGACTAGTGAAAAGAAAAGTCATGAGATGGCCACACAAGTTTTTCTCTAAAGTAGCACAAAAGGAAATATCAGTGAATTTAAAATAATTTTATTACTGCACTGAAAGCTCAATAAGATAAATGATGTAAGGTCTAAATTTGAAAAAACAAAGCAATGAATATAAAAGAAATAATGTATAAAAATTAGATAATAGCCTGTGTTAAATGACTGTGCTGTTTGTCACATATAAAACTAATACCTTGTAGGATTATTTATGAGATAGCTTTAGTTTTATTCTTTAAAATGTATGTTGGCCCATCCATATAATTTCAATTAATTCTGAATTTCTTATGATTTACATCGGATACCTTAGATTATCCTTAATACCTATTTACAAATTTATTTGTTGTTAATTCTAATGTGAACTTTATTTAATGTATGGCCTTTCACTTAAATAGTTTTTAAAAGTGGTCATTTAATTTTAAAGCATAGGTTACATATTCATATTTCTCTTTTTTTTAAATTTTTATTGTTATTCAATTACAGTTGTATGCCTTTTCTCCCCATCCCTCCACCCCACCCCAGCTGAACCCACCTCCCTCCCCCACTTTCACCCTCCCCCTTGATTTTGTCCATGTGTCCTTTATAGTAGTTCCTGTCATGTTTCTCTTTAATACAAGGGAAGTTTTCAGTAATCTTCATTTGAATCAAATGTTATCAGTGGTGTTTAAGAAGAGTTTTTATATCAATATTTTGGTTGATTACTATATTTTTGCAACTATTAATTATACTTGGTGTTTTTTTTCACTATTTATATCTCCATTTGCCTTAGGTGAACTTAGATTTACTTTTCTATTTTTCAGCTAGAGTATATCTGAATTTATGTTTAGAAATTAAACAAATATATTTTGTGTAATTCACTAATTACATTAACTAATATCAAACTATAATAGTTTTATATAGCTGTGTGAATTTTGTTCAGGTATTCAAATTTTTAAAAAGAGCATTGTGCAAAATAACATTTTAAATTGCTGGTTGTTTTATAAGGAATGCATTCTATTTTATTTTTTTTAAATTTTATTGTTGTTCAATTATAGTTGTCTGCATTTTCCCCCCACTGCCCCTCCCCACCCCACCCAAACCCCTCTCCCTCCCTTGCTTCTACCCTCCCCCTTGGTTTTGTCCATGTGTCATTTATAGTAGTTCCTGAAAACCCTTCCCCCCATTATACCCTCCCACCTCCCCTCTGGTTACTGTCAGATTGTTCTTACTTTCAGTGTCTTTGGGTTTATTTTGCTTGCTTTTTTTTTTGTTGATTAGATTCCAGTTAAATGTGTGATCATATGGTATTTGTCCCTCACCTCCTGGCTTATTTCACTTAGCATAATGCTCTCCAGTTCTATCCATGCTGTCCCAAAGGGTAGGAGCTCCTTCTTTCTCTCTGCTGAGTAGTATTCCATTGTGTAAATGTACTATAGTTTTTTGATCCACTCATTTAACTGATGGGCACTTAGGTTGTTTCCAGCACTTGGCTATTGTAAATTGTGCTGCTATGAACATTGGGGTGCATAGGTTCTTTTGGACTGGTGTTTTAGGGTTCTTAGGGTATAATCCCAGCAGTGGAATTGCTGGGTCAAAAGGCAGTTCCATTTTTAGTTTTTTGGGGAAATTCTTTATTGTTTTCCACAGTGGCTACACCAATCTGCAAGGAATGTGTTCTATTTCTTAATGTGCAACTGCATACATTTTCAATTTAATATGAAAAATGTTTAAATGACTACATATGACTAAGAACAAAAGGCTCTGTAAAATAAAGAAACGTGCCAAAAGCTCTAGGGAAAATCAAACTGTCTTTATAAGTCAGACACTCAAAACACCGAACCCAGCCCGGTGCTGCCCAGCAGAACTTAGACAATGGAAGTGTTCTACACCCACACTGTTTAGTCTTATAGCCTTTAGCCGCATATGGATATTGAGCACTTAAAATGTGGCTAATGGAACTGAAGAAATGAATTTTTAATTTTGTTGAATTTTAATTTTCTATTGTGATTCTATTACAGTTGTCCCAAATATTTTTTCCCTTTTGCACTCCTCCACCCCGTCCACCCGTCTCTCCTGTAGTCAATCCCCTCTCCCCGTTGTCTGTGTTCATGAGTTACTCATTTATGTTTGACTGATCCCTTCCCCTTCCTTCCACTATTTTCCCCTCCCTTCTGCCCTCCTACAGCTGGGAATCTACTCCATATTTCCATGTCTCAGGGTCTATTTTTCTCATTAGTTTATTTTGTTAATTAGATTCCAGTTATGTGAGGTTATATGGTATTTGTATTTTGCCGACTGGCTTATTTCACTTAACATAATAGTCTCCAGTTCCATTCCTGCTGTCACAAAAGGTAGGGCTTCGTTCTTTCTGCTGTGTATTATCCCATTGTGTAAATGTACCACAGTTTTTTAATCCATTCATCTACTGATGGACACTTGGGCTGTTTCCAACACTTGGCTATTGTAAGTAAGGCTGCTATGAACATACGGGTGCATAAGTTCTTTTGAATGGGTGTTTCAGGGTTCTTAGGGTATAATTCCAGCAGTGGAATTGCTAGATCAAAGGGCAGTTCCATCTTTATTTTTTTGAGGAAATTCCATACTGTTTTCCACAGTAGCTGCACCAGTCTGCATTCCTACCAGCAGTGCACTAGGGTTCCTTTTTCTCTTCAACCTTGCCAGCACTTGTTTGTTGATTTATTAATGATAGCCATTCTGACAGATGTGATGTAATTTTAATTTTAATTGCCATCCTACTAGACAGTGCAGAACTAGTCCATTCTTGCAAGTATGCATTTATTTAAACCATTCAATTGGCCTATTCTTCAAGACTCATATAGACAGAGGCTCCATATATTTTTAGAAGCCTTTTGTTAATACAAGTTTAACCTGTTATTCCTAATCTTTTCTGTCTGAAAAGGAAAAGTGTGCCTCAGTTTTAAAGGTGAGTACCTATCATCATCCTTCTTCACTATTCCTGTATTTCCTGGTCTTTCTGCCTTTAGTATCATCTTCTATATTCTTCCTATTATTTTTCTTAACCTAAGTATGTTGGGTACTTGGGGTTTGGTTTCTGGAAGGTCTTTTTTTTTTTCTTTGCCTTTTTTTGCTTTTTGGTTCTGTATGTCTCCTGCATGTCTCAGATTTGAAAACAAAACAAAAACTCCCAAAGTGTGTATGTATTTTTTCTTTAAAAAAAACTTGAGCAAGTCTGAGCCACCATCACTGAGTTTAAAAATTAAATCTGTCTGTGTAGGTATGCATCATTACATTAGAATTTTTTAAATCTCTAAAATTTTGCTCTGAAGAATTTGTACTCAAGTGTACATTAACACAGTTCCTTTTACTACTTACATTTGCCACTTAAATATAAAATATAGACCTATCTTAAAATTTGACTGATTGGAGTTTATACTAAACTGTCCACTTAATGTCCGGGTAAAAAGAAATCATTAAAACTTAATGCTGTGTTTTGGGGGAAAGTTGTCAGATTAGTGCACTTTTAGTTTTACTTCTGTGTTATAAAAACTAGTTATTCATGTTTGGGATATAACAAGATTCTGTTTTTAGTTAGGACTGTTAGTTAAATGAAAATATGTTTGAATTTCAACTTTTACCTGAGGCTCATTTGCATATGTTATAGGTACTGCACTTCTAATCAAGGTATTTTCCCTAAAACTCATAACCTGATATTGATTCTTTTTCTTTTTAAATAGATATGCATTGTATTTACAACTTTGCTTTTGACTTACCAATTGTTGGACCAAACACGTGTCCTGTTATAACTTAATTTCTTTTGGGGAGTTGTAAGCATTTTCTCTGAAGGGCCAGGTAGTAGCTTTTCTAGGTTTTGTGAGACATACAGTCTCCCCCACGCAGCTACTCAGCACTGCCATCGTAGCATGAAAGTGGTCCTAGACGTTACCTGCACAACTGGGCGTGGCTGTCTAGCACCCTAGCCTTCCAAAAAGCTATTTACAAAAACAATTGGAGCTTTGCTTTTGGATATTATTTCTTACTGATTGACTCTTTTATCATTAAGAAATGTGTTTCCTTATTTTTTTATCTTTGTCTTGAGTTCAATTTTATATTAATGTAGCCACTCTAGCCTTTTTAAGGTTTTCTGTTGGCCTGGTATATCTTTTTCTGTCAATTTACTTTTAACCTGTGTCATATATAAATTTCATGAACTTGGAGACAACAAATACTTGGGTCTTGCATTTTTTAATTTATTTCGACAAATAAGTCCTTAACTTTCACAGTCCACTTGGAGTTAATATTGTACTATTTAATATAAAATGTAGAAACCTTGTAATTATCCTCTCTTTATCCTTTTATCCTCTCTTTATTCTTTAATCTATAATGACACATAAACTATATACATTACTAACCCCCAAAACAATGTTATAACTTTTTATTTAAACAAGTGTATGGAAATGCCTTTGTTTGCAACATCATAATGTAGTTATCTACTTGCATGCAATAATAAATACAAAAGTAGTATCTTCAGTATAACATTACTATTTTTCCCTTTGGAAATAAGTAACTTGTGGGGAGACATTGCAAGTAACTTCTTTCTTTCAGCTTTCACCCACTAGTTTTAGCATCCATTGATAATTCTTGCTTGAATCAGCTATTACTCTGATAGTTGCCAAATGTTTATTTATTTATTTTTTTTACTTTTATGGGAGAAAACAACATTTTACTGTGAATAGCAATCTAAATTGCATCATTTATTAATGACATTGTCATTAATTTTGTCAATGACATCATTGACAAAATTAAAATAAATACTTAGTGTTATATGAGTTCTGTCTGGAAGAAGTCCAGCCATCGCTAATATAATGAGAATGGTTTGTGCAACATCAATATAACGCGGCAGCCAAGGAGAGTGGGCCAGAAAGCACATGAGTGAACAATGATGACTTCACTATACTAGTCATGGGGGCGGCAGATGCCATTGAGTGAGCATGCGTACTGTGCCTGTTGCATTCAAAATAACTGAGTCCAGCAATGAATCTGCATCAAATTTCACATTAAGCTTCACAGAAACTATTCAGATGATTCAGAAGTCTGCAGGTATAGGCAACCAGTCACTGGCAGCTTTATCACAACAATGTGCCCATTCATGCATCACATGTGGTACAGTTTTTGGGTGGAACATCAGATCACTCAGGTGACTCAGTTCCCCTGTAGCCCAGGTTTGATGCCCTGCAACTTCTGTCTTTTCCCAAAACTAAAGTCACCTTTAAAGGGAAGAGATTTCAGAGTATTGATATGGGGCAGTTGATGGCAATTGAGAGAACTGCATGAGGTCCCAAGGTGCCTACTTCAAAGGGGACTCAAGCATCATTGTCCTATGTACGGTGTTTTGTGTTTCTTGTATCTTCAATAAATGTCTTATTATGTGGCTGGATACTTTATGGACAGATTTTGTATTTTCATAAGCCAAGAACTTGAGATTTGCTTTCTGTAGTTTAAGGAAATAAGTAATAGGTATGTTAAGCATTTTGAATTTTTTTTCAGGCCACTGGGCCCTTTGGATATTATTTTCCTATCCAAACCCCCTAATTTGAGAATTTTTCAGTTAGACTGTAAGTTCTATTTGTTTCGGTCACTTGCCTTGGTTCTCTCAATGATCACCAATAAATATTAAATGCCTATTACCAATAATGATAAGTCATTTGAATTAAGAAACTAATTGTATATTTTCAGCATTCATTGAGCTTACATTCACAATATTTTTTTAAACAAAATGAAAAAGTATATACCTTTGAAAGGTAGATGACTTATTTAATTTTCATAATGTGGGTATTGAGTGTGATGAGTATTTGAAATTGTATGGCTGTGTAATTTTTTTAAAGTCATAGGTTCTTTTGAATCTGCAGATCACCTTGAAATCTTAAGCAGTCTTACTTTGTTCAGCATTTTGTAGCTTTTTCCCTGTTACTCAGATTGTAAGGCCTATTTTGTTTATGCTTGTGTCATCTAAACATTTCAGAAATACCCTAGAGAAAACTTAATTTTACTACCATAAATCAGGTGTCATAATTCTCAGAACCCAGTTTTTTGCACATTGAGCTACAATATAGTCCTTCATAAAGGTTATTAAATGTCAGAAGTATCTTCCCTCCCAACAAAATGTACTTTTTAAAATCTAATTCCATAAGGATCCAGTGTTTATCTGCTCTTGGTATCTCCAAAAGAAAAAAAAAAAGATAATCCCCAAATTCATAGCAAAGGGGTTTTTATATAGAGTCCAACCAGTGCTGCGTCAGAGAGTGATATTTTCAGTCAATAGAGAGTAGGTTGGGTTACAGTTTCATTACGTTATTAAAAACTAATTTTCCACTAAGTCGCTGGGCCTTTGGCAGGGATTTACTAGTGAACATGATTCTGTCTCCACTACATTATCTACACTGTTATTCCAGGTGTTATGTTTTATCTCACTTATCTCAAAGAGCCAAAACATACAATATGTATTAGAGTAGCCTCGTTTTTTTCTTAAACTTCAAATAAAAAGGCCTATGATTAGCCCTAGGAAAAGACAACACTGTTATGTTCAGTCAGGCAGGGTTTTCATTTACCCACAAAGACTAGTGTTGACTACTACCAACTAATTTGTATAAAATACAGTTAATTAGAGCATCTTAAATCTGAAAGGATCTTCAAGGAGAAGTGACTGGGGCTCCTTATATTTCAAAAAAGATACCTGAACTTTATATCGAATTTTTAGAAAAGAGGCCCTATGATTCGAACTCAGACTGGTATGTGATTTAAAAAATAAACGTGGATTATAGGCAATTTTTTCTTGTAAGAATTCATCTAAAGGGAATGTGTGTGTATACTAAGACATAAGTACAGCATTACTCATTATTAACACTATTGTGGAACAAAATTAGAAACAATTCGTATATACAGTAAGAGGAGATTGGTTAATTTAATAGAATAGTCATTTAATAGAATAACATGCAGCCTTTTTGAAAAGATACCGAAATATGTAAGTACATGGAAAGATTCCTGGTGTGTTAAGTGAAAAAAAGCAGGAAACCAAACTATTTGTAAACAGTGATTCATGTATCTGCATGTTTTAAAGATATATAGGTATATATATAAATACATATGTACCCCAAAAATAACAACTGTGGGACATTTATATGCGACAGCATGGGTGGACCGGGAGAACATGCTAAGTGAAATAAGCCAGTCAGAGAAAGACGGACAACATAGGATTCACTTATATGTGGAATCTAATGAACAAACTGATAACAAGGAAAATACAGACTCATAGAGAGCAGGATGACAGCTATGGGGGGTGAAGCAGAGCAGGGTGGGGAAGTGGTGGGAATGGAGCAAAAAGGAAAAGGGTCCCGTGGACATGGACAGCAGTGTAGTGATTGCAGGGGTGGGTATAAGGGAGTTAAATGGTAATGGAAAAATACAATTAAAAAAATAGCAATGGGAAGGAGAGGGAATAAAATGGTTAGTATATAAAATACAACCACATATAAGCAAGTAGAAAATTTTAAGAAATTAACAGTAAATAGTGTGTTGACCTAAGAAACATCCCAACTTGCAGAGAATTTTTATATGAATGTATTTGAGCCAAACTGAATTGCTGGGAAGCTAGGTCTCAAATGCCCTGGAGAATGGCAGTTTTGCAGTTTCATGCATTTGAAATTAAGGAGGAAGTATAAGGAATATTAAATGAAGGTGGGAGAAAGCAAGGCAGGGATTTGACTTACAGGATAGTTGAGATTATGTGCTCTCCAGAGCAGGCTACACTTCTGAGGCATCTGAAAAAGGCATTCCAAAACTGTCCACCTACAAGCACAATAACAATAGACAGGGCTTGCTTAAGGCAAGGAGAAGCCTTTTGCTGAAGTTACATGCCTAGGGCGTGACTACCTACCACATAAGGAATTTCTGATTAGATCATCCTGTGAGGTTACTTTCTGTTGAATCCCTGAGCAATGAAATTATGTTTGATTTTGTTGTTTATTTGCATTCTAAATTTTTAAAATAAATGTTACTTTAGCATTTTAAAACATAAGTTTTATAACCACATCTAACTTTAATTTCTGGCTCTACTTCAATTATCTACAAAATGAAGATAATGCATACTTCAGAGTATTATATTTTTAAAAAATACAAATAAAGCTCTTGGCTTTTAGTAATTTCTCAGTAACTTTCTCTTTTGAAAGGGAAATGGGATAGAAATCTTAATTCCTTTGTCCTTGGTTTCTTATTTCTTAACAAACCTATGGACAGTTGTAGAAAGTAAAATTAACAGTAAAGATTCTGTATTTTCAAGAGTAGTGTAAGGTGATGAAATCAGTACTAGGAGATAAATCTTCAATTCAGATCTTCAAAGTGTTCTGATCTACATGTAGGGTAACAGTTTTATTGACTGAAGCTAGTCTAGGTTGTTGTTCTACTTAATTTTTTTCTGTTAAGTAGCTGTTCTAAGCAGTGTTAACAACATTTTTTGCTTTCAAAGAAGTATTTTACATGTTTTAAATCAGGCTTCTCTTGGATGCCGTAGCCTTTTCTAACTGATGAGTATGTCTACAAAATTCGTTACGAAGTTGTACAATGCTATTTCTTCAATTTCCTGGAAGAGATTATGAGGAAAAGACATCATTGAGAAAACTTTGCTAAATTTTAATAACCAAACAAATGTCTAAACTTGGATCCTGTTATATTCCAGCTCTTTTAATAGATAGATGGGCACTAACAATAAATGAGCTTTAGAAAACACTTGGCTACTTAAGCCACATATTTGTAATAGCCTAACTGATTTTTCACTTTATATATAAAGTTAGAGTTTTTCTATTCTGTGTTAATATTTCTATTTAGAAATGTCTTTTTTCTATTCGCCTCTTTTTAAAATGTCCAAAAATGTTTAGGGCCATGTATTTTACAGTAAAAAATGTATGCATTGTCTTTACAGAGATAATGAAAATATAAGCCATTAGTTGTAATGTCAAGGAAGGGTTACAATATTGGAAATATGCATAGAATCAAGAGGGCAGATAACATGGTGACAGATGTTTGGGCCTAGCTTTGTAAGAGAATAAGCAAGGTCACCCTGCACCACTGAGTGACATTTCATGCAAATACCTTTGAGATTAGACTAATTGAAACCATGACTCAAATTGCTATGTTTGAGCTACTACTCTGAACAAGAGACTCAAGAATTGATGTTGTGGATTGATGTAAAATACTTCATTTATGATGGTTCTTGGGTGGGAATTCAACTTCTGGTCATTCTGCTAATATTTCTAGGGGATGTGTTTATTTGCAAGGTTAGTTCATTGATGATTACATGTTAATCAAATGTATTTATGTCTCTTTTGAATCTGTCCCATTCTGTGGACAATAATACTATCTTAATTTTAACAACTATGAGTGAGATTCTTTCTTTGGGGAAGGGCCGGGGGTAAGGAATAGATTACATAAGCTCATGGTGCAAAATTTGAAATTTAAGGAAAGTGTGGACTTTCCTCTCCAACCTGTAAAAAGCTTGGAGTTGTCTCTCCCACCCTCACAACAGGAAAAAAGCTGAACAAACTGAAAGAACAATGACTTCTTAGCTCCCTCAGAGAATCGAAGTTACAGGATTAACCACCACTTCGAAAACTGTAAAAGCAGATAAATATAGAGAATATAGACTGACGTACCTAAAGTACGGGGAGGGTAGGAACACTTACATGGTAACTTTGATAAATTGCCAGAGGTTGTTTTACTGTGTGAATTAGTTGGGGATTTATAAACTGCTGGGAGCCCTCGTACTTACACACTTCCCTGAGTTGTACTTCTGGGACCCCCATCAGGTTCTCATGGTGAAGATCAGAAAAAGCTCCCCTCACGTTTGGCCTTTTGAAATAAGCCGAAGACATTCTCCCAAAATACAGGAAAAAACTCTCTGGAGACCATTATCTCATGAACCTAGCTACAAAAGTCTTCAACAAAAATTAGCAAATTGAATCCAACAATGTATAAAAATTATAAATCACAACCAAGTGTGATGTAGTAAACTTAATCCATACAATAGGATATTATTTGGCAATAAAAGAAATGAGCTATCAAGCCATGAAAAGAAATGGAGGACACTTACATGCATATTGCTAGCTGAAAGAAGCCAATCTGTAAAGCTTACATGCTCTATGTCTCCATTTATATGACATTCTTGAAAAGAAAACTGTATCACGAGTAAAAACTGTTTGATGGATGGTGGGGAGGGGATAACAAGGAGGACAGATAAATGGGTAGAGCCTAGGAGATTTTTAGGGCAGTGAAACTATTTTGTGTGATACTGTAATGGTGGGTATATAACATTCATTTGTCAAAATCCATGGAACTCAAAGAATGAATCTTAATGTAAATTGTGGCTTCTGGTTAGTATATCAATATTAGTACTTAATTGTAATAAATATACCAGGTAAATGCAAGGTGTAAATGAAAGAGGTGCCAGGGGTAGGATGTGTATATGGAACTCTATCTGCTTATTCTCTAAACCTACGTAGTTCAAAGCTGTCTGTTATTTTTAAGTGCAGAAAAGAAAAAACTACATGGTGATAATTATTTCCTTTTCTCCCTCTCTCTTAGCCATCTGGTTTCCCTCCACTGAATCATTGACTTGTTACCATGTAGTTTGTGTAGCCATAAAGAGATGTGCGTTCCACACAAAGATGTATGTGCATGTACATGTTCTTGGTGGGTTGTACAAAAGCATTCTATACATATTCTCTGCCTTTCCCTTCCCACCAGACAATGCCTAGGAAAATGTTCCAATGTAATAAATAGTACACACAGCTCCTTGATCACTTTTGACAATTCCATATTTCACTAATAGATACACCATCGTTTATTCCACTCATTAATGAACACATTTTTTCATCTTCTGCTATAATATAGACTGCAGTTATTGTCTTTATACAGAGGCCATTTGAAGTAGAATTGGTTGGTCCAAATTACATTTAAAAATATTCCCCCAGCAATGTTTGCCCACATCCTCATCATTGTATTGTATTCAAACTTAACCATGATGGTGTTAAACATTTTCATGGCTGTCATATGTGTAGAAATTACATATTTCTGTTTCCTTTTCTGTGAACTGTTTAATTTCTTTCCAATTTTTCTCTTGGGTAGTCCATGTTATTGGATTGCAGGCAGTCTTTAGTAAGAAATATTTCAATGACCTATGATAAAAGTTGCAAATATTTTTCCCACTTAATTGACTGACTTTTGACTTTGTTTATGGTGTATTTTTATGTGTAATTTTTTGTTTTACATTTATTTTTTGTAACTTTATTGTAGCTTGATGTTTTAATATTTTATAGTACCTATCTTTCCTCTTTTTAAAAATTGTTCTTTTTTTGTCATTTTATTTATTTTTTGTTCAAGTACAGTTGTCTCCAATTTATACTTGTTTCTTTATTTTTTTCATAGTATTTTAGAATCATCTTGTCTAGTTTTTAAAAAATGGTTGACACTTTTGCTTGTATATTAGATTTATAGATTACTTTAGAGACAATTGACATCTCTATAATGTTAAATCATCTTTTCTTTTTTAAAAAGATTTTATTTATTTATTTTTAGAGGGAGGGAAAGGGAGAGAGAAAGAGAGAGTGAAAAATATCTACGTGTGGTTGCCTTTCACAGGTCTGTAACTGGGGACCTGGCCTGTAACCCAGGCATGTGCCCTGACTGGGAATCGAACCGGTGACCTCTCAGTTCACAGTCTGGTGCTCAGTCCACTGGGCCACACCAGCCAGGGTTTAAATCATCTTTTCTAAAACATGATGTTCCTTTCCATGGGTTCAAGTCTTTTATAACCTTTGATAATATTTGTATATAGTTTTTGTATATTGTTAAATTTTAACTTTTTTTGTCTATTTATTATATTTTCTGATTAAATGGAAGCTGTTGATTTCTGTAAACTGTTTTATATTTTGTACCCAAAGCATTACTGAATTTACCTGAAAGAATCCAAGAGAACCACCTAAAAACTACTATAATAATTAATAACCATTTATATCATCTATAAGCAAGACAAATTTTACATCTTCATTTCCAAGTTTTAAACCATATATTTCTCTGATTCAGGTCAATTTTTAAAAAGTACATTAATAAAGGACTTGCTTATTAATTCCTGGCTCTAATGGAAATACTTCTAATTCTTATGCTAACTTTTGAGTTAAGAGATATATGTTTCAATATGTTAAACATTTCTATTAAAAATTTTTATCAAGACTGGAAATGGACTAATCGTACCAAAATGTATATAAATGTTTATCTTTTTTGTTATCTATGAAAGATAACATGATTTTTTATTTATTAGTATACACACAGGAACACCCAAAACAAAATTTATTTATTAAAAAATGTATTCTTACAGGTTTAAACATCAGTCACCTTCAAAGTACTCTCCATTTGATGCAATACACGTATCGAGACATTTTTTTCCACTGCTCAGAACAGTTTGAACTCGTCAATTTTGACGCCGTTTAGTGCTGCTCTTTTTTGTTTCACCTCTTTCACATCAACAAAACGTTTCCCTTTGAGGATGTTTTTCATCCAGGGAAACAAACAAACAAACAAAAAAAGCCACTTGGGGTGAGATTGGGTGAATAGAAAGGATGGGCCACAGGGGTCATGCCATTTTTGGTCAAAAACTGCTGACCACTCACAGTGGTTGGGCAGGTAAGCCCGTAAATCACCCATCATGAAATGGGCATAGGTGTTGAAAGAGTCCTCAAAAAGAATTCACTGAAGCCAAACGCAGCCTCTCACATCACCAGCTGGAACACTGATACAGATGGGCTCCTAGAACTTACCTGGTGGGTGAAATTCTATACTATAAGAGGCCCACCCTCCAGAAGATAATTCCAGTTTTTCGGGGGTCCTCCTTCATATATTAGTCAGCATATGGTAGCTTATGCTACAGTAGTCAATAACCTCAAACTGTCACTTAAAACAACATGGTTTATTTCTTGCTCAGGCTGCATGTCATAGAGGCACATGTCTTCTTACTCCCTGACTCAGGAGCATTTAGAGGCAAACGGAGCCCGACAAATCAGCTACTGACTTCTAAACCTTCTCCCCAGGAGTGACACATCTCTTTGGCTCTCACTTTAATGACCAAAGTGAATTGCATGGCCACATGGAACTGTGAGATGAGAGGAAAGAGAAATCCTACCACAGACCCTGGAAAACAGCTAAAAAATTTGGTCAATGTATGATAAAATATATTAATATATTCCTTAATTTTAATGATCCTTAAGTTTCTCAAATAAATAGAACTTAGTCATAGAAAATTTAAATATGTTAATAGATTCTTCCTAGTAACATTTTATTTGGAATTTTTGCAATAACAGTAATAAGTGAGAGGTTTTAGTTTGTGTGTGTGTTCATATGTGCATTCTTTGTCAGGGTTTAGTGTCATTCAAGCTTAATGAAGGAATTAAGAATGTTTTACTTTTTCATGCTTGTATATTATTTTTAAAGAATGGGAGTTTTGTGTTTCTCAAAGGTTAATAGAATTGACCACCTAGGTGTGGTGTGCTTTTTTGGAGAGGAAGGGGTTTGTGCCATGATGGCTTTCTGTATTATTTCCATGTTAATTTGTTCAGATTTTTTTCTCTCTATTTGAGATTTTTAAAATAATTTATATTGTTCTTAAAAATAACAATTGGCCCTGGCTGCTGTGGTTCAGTGGATTGAGTGCTGGCCTGTGAACCAAAAGGTTCATTTCCCAGTCAGGGCACATGCCTGGGTTGTGGGCCAGGTCCCCGGGTGAGAGCATGTGAGAGGCAACTCTTCCTCTCTCACACAAGGATGTTTCTCTCCCTCTCTGTCTCCTTGTCTTCCCCTCTCTCAAAAAGTAAATAAATAAAATCTTAAAAAATAATAGTAACATTTGTTTTAATCCCAGGTCTTAAATTATTTTGCTTAAATGTGAACAAAGAAATGCCCTGGTATGCTTTTAATTTTCTCTACATCCATAATTATCTTTTCTGGTTTTATGTAGTTGATCTTTTTACTTTTTCTTATGTTTTACATCAGCTAGAAGTTTATCTTTTAATGTATTTCAGAGAATCACCTCTTGGATATGTTTGTTTATTATTTTCCTATTTGTTACTATATAATTTCTCAGTTTATTTTTAAATTATTTAATTGTGAAGAACATGCATATGTAGAAAAGTGCACAAAGTAATGTTATTCCATGATATATAGAACCAAGCAAAACACTAGTGAACCCATAGCCAAGTTGAAAGTTCACCTCATGCCACTTCTCATAACTCCTATCCTTCTCTCTTTATCAAAGGTAAGTACTGTAGTGCTAACAACTACTGTTTACTTTTACCTGGTTTTAAACTTTAAAGTCACCAAGTATATATTCATTTGTATCTTCTTCTTTCACTCTACATAATGAGATTATGTTATTTTCTGAACTTGTACCTATTAATAAGCTGTTGATTTTTGTATATTAATCTTGGATCCAGCCAACTTGCTAAACTCATAATTTATTCATCTCTTATGAATTTATATACATATATCATTATTCACACAAAAAAGATAGTTTTCTTTCTCTCCAGTTCTTATACTTATCATTCATTTACCACTTTATTGTACTGTGTCTTTATTTTTAAGACCTCCAATAAAACGTTGCATTGAATGTACATTTTTGTTTCCTCCCCAATCTTATGATATTAGCGTTTCACCATTAAGTATGAATGATGTAGGGTATATTTTTTAAAATGATTTATGAGATTATATAAGTTTCTATTTTTAGTTTAAAAGAATTTAAATAATTTATTAAATGTTTTCTCTGCAAGGGGTATAAGTAGCTTGGGCTCCTCTAGTCCCACTGATCCCACGGAATTTGAGCTTCCTGTTCCTGCAAACTTGGGCACTACAGGATTTGAGTTTCTGGTTCCCAATGTAAAATTCTCTCCACAAGGGGTACGACTAATATTCTAGTAACTGGAAATTGAGGCTGGCACCTGGCTACTTTGAGCTTCAAATGCTAGTGAACCATCAGGGGAAGAGGTGTTGCTGGACTGACTGAGATGAGTGATCCTGCACGATATACAGTGGAGGGGGCAGGAGAAGGTCTAGATTAGCAGAGAGCCTCAGGGGCAACTTAGTACTTCTACACCTGTGATGGTTAATGGAAAACTGCATTGAACTAAATTAACCCAGACCTTTGAGGAAAGACGGTTTGTATCACCCCAGCAGGCAAGAAACTGACCAGCTGAAGTGTCTCCTAAGGGCAAAGGTATATGGCATAGAGAGCACTAGAAGGAAGTTAGAAATACCAGCAATGACCACCTATACGTTATAAAAGCAGAAACTGCAGTAGTAATGAGTATTTCATCTCAAATTTGAAATGAATCTGTGTAGCCATTCAATTTCAGTTCTTTTTCTTTGTTTTCCTTTCATCTTCCATCCCTTTGTTATCTAAGATGTGTTAATAGTGGTTAACCTTATTGCCTAATATTGAGGTTACAGAATATCAAAGGTGTAGTGTGCTTCAGCCCAAAGAGGGAAGGACGTCACCTGTGACTGAGGTGACATAGGGAACCGTGCATCCTCTGGAAGAGGGTGAGGATGTTTTAGTTGTACAAGTAGAGATGAATCATTTTAAGTGGAAACATGGTTTTGTCCTTGTCTTTGGAAGTTGAGTATGGCTGACATTGTATTCCCTAAGACCCCTCTTTAAGGTTTAGGGTTCAAGTTAGTCAAAAGAGAAACTGCCTGAGGTTGGGAAGGCAGAGGAAAAGCAGCTGTCCTTGCTTTCTGAAGGTTTTAATGGTCAGGGGTAGTGACAGAAAGACGCAGAGAGACCAGGGGACTCCAGGTTCTCTTCACTCCCTCCTGCTCTGGGTGCAGCTCTTCTTCCCACTCGCCAGTCCTGCAGACCTGCAGCACCCCAGGCTCCCCTGGAGCAGTGCTTTCCACTGAATCACCAGCCTTCCTACCCAGTCTCCTTCTAGCAGCCACCCATCTTCTCCTTCAAGCTTCCAGCTTGCCTCAGTGCTTCAGCAGATTGGCTGGCAGCTTGTCTCTGAGGCTCCAGCTTCCCCTTTGACGAGAACCATCTTTCACAATTGTTTTACTTATTCCTACAATAAATCCTTTATTCCGTGATACTGGAGGTTCTGCTCTCTTGTGGAATCCTGACTATTCCAGTCATATACCTTTCTACCTCCAGAAATTATTTCTGATCTCTAGCATTTTTATTTTATTGAATATTGTTAATTTATTCCTCATAGATTGTAGGTTGCAGACAAAGTTATCCCTGTGATTTTACTCTTTGTTAGAAGTTAGGAGGAGTTGCCGTACACCCTCTCTTTTCTCTGGGTTATTAAAAACAAACAAGAACACCAAGCCAGAGTGAAAATACAGATTTAGCTTAATAATGGAAAAGCTCAATTTTAGGAATTGAGAAGCCAGCCTTCCTCTTATTCCATTTAAAATTTTCCCAATTAGTCATCAGGGAGAAAAGAGTCAGTCCTCATTCTGAGGCGGGCTGTCCACTGTTGTGCACGAGAGAAGCAACAGGAGAATATGCTTCACATGAGAACAGACAGGTCCAAGGGAAGGAGACAGACCTGCACTGTGTGTTTCCAAACTGACCTGCCTCCAGAGTGATGTAGCCACGGGTGTCAGGCTCTCCAAGTTTCACCAGGCAGATTAGTCGCTCTTCCCAGGAGGGGTAAAGGTGATGCTGAGGTACCGCAAGGGTACATTCTCAGAAGGTTCCTTCTTTGGGTGTAAGGGAAGAGCCCTCATTGGAAACTTGGGGACATGGGACTTGGGATCTCACCTTGACACACTTCACTTGCCCTTTCGTCACTGCAGCTGAAAGATCCTTCTTGTAAATACATTAGCAGTGGCCACCTTACCTGACCTCTCCTATTTACAGTCCTATAGACTGCCTGGCCCATCACCCGTGTCAACCCCCCTTGCCTGCGTGAGTTCTCTCTCAAACTCCACGGTGTGGGGAAACAAAATTCTATATGTGCACTCCACTCCAGGAAGACAAACAACCCAATTAAAAAATGGGCAAAGGACTTGAACAGACACTTCTCCAAGGAAGACATATAGAGGGCCCACAGACATATGAAAAGATGCTCAGCATCACTAGCCATCAGAGAGATGCAAATTAAAACCACAATGAGGTACCATCTCACACCAGTCAGAGTGGCCAACATAAACAAATGAACAAACAAATGTTGGAGAGGATGTGGAGAAAAGGGAACCCTAGTGCACTGTTGGTGGGAATGCAGACTGGTGAGGCCACTGTGGAAAACAGTAATTCCTCACAAAACTAAAAATGGAACTGCCCTTTGACCCAGCAATTCCACTGCTGGGATTATACCCTAAGGACCCTGAAACACCAATCCAAAAGAACCTGTGCACCCCAATGTTCATAGCAGCACAATTTCCAATAGCCAAGTACTGGAAGCAACCGAAGTGCCCATCAGCAAATGAGTGGATCCAAAAACTATGGTATATTTACACAATGGAATTCTACGCAGCAGAGAGAAAGAAGGAGCTTATACCCTTTGCAACAGCATGGATGGAACTGGACAGCATTATGTTAAGTGAAACAAGCCAGACGGTGAGGGACAAATACCATATGATCTCACCTTTAACTGGAACATAATAAATAGAAAAAAAATAAAAAGAAAGGAAACAAAATATAACCAGAGACATTGAAGTTAAGAACAATCTAACAATGGGCAGGGGGGAGTGGGGAGGGGACAGTGAGAACAGGGGATTACAGGAACTACTATAAAGGACACATGGACAAAATCAAGGGGGAGGGTGGAGGTGGGGGAGGGAGGGGGGTTTGGCTGGGGTGGGGTGGAGGGATGGGGAGAAAAGGCACACAACTGTAATTGAATAACAATAAAAAATTTTTAAAAAATTCTATATGTGCTTCCCTTGATGCAAGGGGCTGTCCTAAGCCATGGTTCTGACCAGGGAACCTTAGAGATATGCCAAGCGAGTGTTTTCTCTTGAAAAGCTTCTGTTTTTATAATAAAAGGAGATGGACACAGGTGTCACCAGCCCTTTCCCTCCTTCCTGTCTTACCCAAGCGCCTTCCAATGCTCTTGATTGAGGCAACAAAGACAACAGAGACAACCCAAATAAAATAAAATAAAATAAAATAAAAAAACCTTGCCAACTATTTTGAATCGAGAAGGGGAAGATTTTGGCTAGTGGATACTTACATCGGATTTGGAGGCTTTCTGCCTACCTGTCTTATTAATTATAAGACTGTAATAACAAGTCTGAGTCATTAATATTTTTTTCACAATATGCTTGCCTTCGTTACAAAACATATCAGCACCTTTCTACTAGGCTCTCACATTGTTAGTACCTTAGAGAGTGGTTCTCAAATTTGAGTGTACATCCAAACTCACCTGGAAGACCTGTGAAAATACCCACTTTGGGGCCTATCCTCAGTTTCTGATTCAGCAGGTCTGGAATGGGTCTGATTCACATTTGTAACATGTTCCCAGGGGATGCTAATAGCACTCACCTGGGCACCACGCTTTGAAATGTGCTGTTTTTACAATACCAATGCTGTGTTGTCTTCTAACACACCTATTTTGAGGAAATAGAACCCAGTTGCTATAGGATGTTGTGAGGAGCCATATTATGTCAAATTTTCATAATGTAGGAATGCCTAAGGGCCTCAGATTCCAGAAGCGCATTATCAAAAGTTGCCTCTCAAAAAGAACATAGTGAAGTTTTCCTCTTACCTTGGTTAATGATTTCTTGTATCAATCTCTTTAAACTTTAGAAACAATTTGTAAAGAGGACAATTCATAATCAATATTTCTTACCACATGATTTTTGATAAAAATTAAGAGAGGAAATTAAACCAGTTTCCAGTTTAATAATAAAACCCCTCACTTTTTCTCAATTTATGGGACATTGAATGATTTTAGTTTTAGATATCATTGGTTTGATAGAGCTTCTATCAGGCATCCTTCGAAGGATAAACCAATTGGAAGATAATGTATTATCAAATGAAAGGGCCTAATCTCCTCTTTGCAAGTTAAATGAATTAATATGGTTGACATGTTTTATCATATGCAATTGGATCCTCTGATGTGCTTTTGATGATCACTATCCTTCAGCTTTCTTAAAGAACCCAGGCATCTCATTGGTATTCTGTTACTGAGCAGTGTGATCATTCGTGCAGCAGCTGGAGAAGGATCGTCTATTTCATGGGACTCCTTGGATCAATGACAAGAAATGCTCTGGTAGTGACCCACGAATGGAAAGCAGGAATCTTTCAAGAAGCTCTTCCAATGTGCAAGCTTATTTTTTTCAGAGTAAGTTTTTTTATTTTTTAATGCCTATAGTAAAAATCTGCTTGCCTCTCCCCCCAGTACCTCTGTTTACCACCCAATCCAGGAATGCATGGCCTCTATCTGTACATTCGTCCCCACCCAACCAACTTGGTCAGTCCTACCTTTGATCAGCATCATCTGAAAATCCCTGCAGGACCCTGGCCATGTGGCTCAGTCGGTCGGAGTGTCATCCCATACACCAAAAGGCTGCAGGTTTGATTCCAGGTCAGGGCACATCCTAGGTTGTGGGCTTGATCCCTGGTTGGGGCACTTATGAGAGGCAACCAATCAATGTTTCTCTCTCTCTCTCTCTCTCTCTAAAAGCAATTAAAAAAAAAAAAACATATCCTCTGGTGAGGGTTTACAAAAATAAAAAATAAAAGCCCTGCGGGGGAGGCAGGGGAGTGGTTTTACTTGTCAAACTTGCTGATGATCCAGCTCTAATTGGATGTCCAAATTCCACGACCTAGGCTTTTGCCTTTTAATTAAACCCTAACTTACAACCAAGTCCTAATAAGTAGATTCTTGACCTGCCATATGTGTCCTGGTTTTCTCTACAGAGCCCCAATTCCTCCATGATTACCATCTTGTCTAGTTTCCAGGTCTTGGAGCACTACAACCTGACCCTCCCACAGTCTGCCTGCCTGCCCTGAGCTGTGCGGACGCCTCTGCACCTGCCCCCCGGGGTCATCATCACCACCACTATCTGTGCAGGACTTGAGCTTTGACAAACCACCCTCTTTTTACACATTTTCTTTTTGATCATCAGATATGGTCAGGTGAGCATATCTGAAGAGGTTAGCAAATAATCAACAGTGATGTGAGACCAGGTCCTCTGAACATAAATCGGTGTTGTTTTTCTTACCTCTCCCTATGTGCCCAACTTCACTGGAATTCTAGCACATGCATCCGCCTGATCTTTTTCCTGCTTGCTGCTGGGACCTTCTCTAGGGCAGTCTGCTCTCCAGGTCAAACTTGGTCTTACCCATTTTGCCCATCCTCCTACTCAGAACTTATGAGAAGGGGGGGGAAGCCCTTTAAAATATTTTACTGTTTCACTATATCTGAATTGAATTAAAGTATAGTCACAAAAGATATAATTTGAGACTAAAAAGAAGAATTCACCCAAAATATAAATTTATCTCATAAATGTTTCCCTTCTTTTTGACTGCTCCCTGAAGTTGTTTACTCTAAGGTGAGGGGGGAACTCTCCTCTCAAATCTCAGTTATCTTTCAATTTTCCCCTCTTTTCCTCTATGGCATCCTGAATTCCTTCTCTGGGATGAGGTCTCTTTTGTTTCCTTGGCCATATCTCAAGTTCACGTCCTTGGGGAAGGAGTGTGGGAGAGTGGAAAGAAGGGGCTGGGGACAGGGAAACAGAGCATCTAGGTACAAATCCGGGCACCAGCATGTTATTTTAAGTAAATTACTGAACTCTTCTGCCAAGGGTGCTGACATCTGGGGAGCTGACTGGCCTATTACTCAGAAGCCAACCAAGCCCTGGGACATGTCCCAACATCACACCTGCTTTTCTTTCTTTCTTTTTTTAAATTAATTAATTTATTTTTATTCAGTTACAATTGTCTGCATTTTCTCCCCATCCCTCCACTCCACCCCAGCCAGTCCCACCTCCCTTCCCCACCTCTACCCTCCCCCTTGATTTTGTCCTTGTGTCCTTTATAGTAGCTCCTATGGACCCCTCTCCCCACTATCCCCTCCCCACTCCCCTCTGGCTATTGTTACAATGTTCTTAATTTCAATGTCTCTGGTTATATTTTGTTTGCTTTTTTCTTATGTTGATTAAAATGGTGATAATTACTTCCCTAACATTGTCTCCAAGTGACTCTTACTTAACTTGGTAAATAAAATGCCCTACAAGTGAAAGTACTAATATTATTACTTTGATTTTACAACGTCTTACATATTCCAAGTATGTTTTGCATGCTATCTTAAACTTAGAAATTCAGTACTTAGAGAACTTAAGTAATGATCGCATGGCTGCAAAATTAGAGTAGAAACTGGAACCAAATTGCATATTCTTATCCTCACTCTTTCCACTATACACATTTGTTATTACCTTGACTCTGGATTACAATCACCTGTAGCTTTGTTCCACCCATTTCCTCCTTTATTTTTTACAAGTAATAGCTAGAGACCACTTCCAAAAAAACCAAAAAACCAAAAACAAAACTTGTTATGGGTCTCTATTCTGTTTAATGTGTCTAACTGTGCATGGTGCTTTGGGTAGGGAAAGTATCTTGCGCTTAATAGATGGTCAAAAGGGTTAGAGGTGGGGGAAAAAATTGGAGAAGGAAGCAGTGCTGGCCACCCGATGTTCATTGGCTCCATTGTCGAATACAACAGCTACTAGCCATGTGTGGCTACTGAGCACTTGAAATGTGATTCAAATTCAGATGTGTTTTAAGGGTAAAATACATACCAGATTAATGTGTGTGTCTTTATATGAAAATTATATAAAATTTCTCAATAATTTTAGATTATATATTTCAGATATTTTGGTTTAAATAAAGTATATTATCTGTGTATCTAATTAGCAAAATTAATTTTACTTGCTTTTCTTTACCTTTTTTCATATGGCTGCCAGAAACTTTAAAATTACACAGTGGCTTGCGTTCCCTTTCTCTCGGCCAACACTGCTTTTAGGCATTGACTCCTCATGCTCCATTTCTAAGCTGGTTCTTCCCTTCTTGGTGTCTTTGCTCACATAATTTCTTCTACTTAAACCCAAGTCTCTTTCTTCATAACTTGGCTCGTCACAAAGTTTGACCCCACTCAATTAATCAACTTATAGTCAACACTTAAAACCAAGCACCATTTTGATACTTTCATACAAAATATGAATTATTTTGTTTCTTATTGCTAAAACAAAAAGCCCCACTATCCACGAAATATCAAAGGTAATGCCTTCTCATACATTGTTCTAAGACACCCCGTTTAGCTATGAGTTTATTTTTTCTTTATAATTTATGTTTTATTACTAAGAATACAACAGTAGATGTTCCTAGTAACAAAATGTAAATTTAAAAGAAAAAAGTTTCTTCTTTCTCTACTGCCATTCTTTGGGCCAAAATCTCATTTTCCTGTGGTATTATTACAGTTACCTCCCGCCTGAAATTTTCCTCTTGGTCTTCTCATCAATTCATCCTGAATCCCTCTACTGCTCAGTCTTCCTAAAATGCCACTATTTCTGTCAAATTTTGCTGAAAAGTCTTCAATGGCTCTGATAGAAGCCATTGAGTAGTATCACTCCAATAGCCTAGAGTGAGAATTCTCACTGCTTCACTGAACCACATGATTTTGCTCGTGTTCAGGTTAATATTCCTTGAATCAGAGCAGCTATTCTATGCTCTCCTTATTATGTTCAATCTTTTTTTTTTCTGGTTTCTTCAACATACTGTTATAATAATTCTATCTTCCATGCCATTTCTAAGTCAGTTTTGATTGATGGATTTTTCTTCTCATCTTAAGCTATATATTTTTTCTCTTTGAATGCTTGCTGAGTTTTAATTGGATGCCAGCCATTGTGAACTCTAGCTTGGCTGGTGCTGGACGTACATGTATTCCTATAGGTAATTTGGAGCTTCGTTTTGGAATGGCCATCCATCCACAATCTTCTCTCGACCTAAATTTTAAGTGTATTGCCCTGTTGCAGACAGAATGGCTCAGGCCAGTTTGCATGCTTCTATCTCTTCATTCAGAGCAGGGGTGTCAAACTCATTTCCACCGGGGGCCACATCAGCCTCGTGGTTGCCTTCAAAGGGCAGAATGTAATTTTAGGACTGCATAAATGTAACTACTCCTTAACTAGGGGCAAAGAGCTCAGTGCTACCGCTGCCAGGTAGAAACAAGGTGCCGGGCAGGATAAAACAAGGTGGAGGGCCGGATTCGGCCCATGGGCTTTGTGTTTGCCACCTGTGATTTATAGGTTTCCCATGTTGTCAACATAACATCATCTTCCTGGCTACTGCCCTTCTATCTGATCCTCTATTTTGATCATTCTGACTTTCTATAATCATTTTAATTGTGTTTATCTCATCTTACCAAAAAGATCATATGTTCTCTTAGGACGGTAACCATGTCTGATATTTTTATAGTTTTCCCAAAAGCTTAGCACAAAGACTGGGCAGTGAGTGGGCACTCAATGTGTGTCTATAATTTGCCTGGTGGAATGCTGAACGCCCTGACAGTGGGAGCCTAGAGTTTTATTCTTGCTAGTCTTCATCAGCAGTACGCAAATTACTATATGACAGAATAAAAATAGGCTATGATGTAATTTCTGAGTAATCATGATATGACTTTATAAATGGAGTCAGCCTACTTTTTAAAAATCTAGACAGATGGTAAAACATTCCGTGTGATTTATTCTGTGTGCTCTGTACCCAATCCAACACCACCAACCTCTCACTCCCTTTTTCTCGGACACCAGGGGTCACGGTGCTAACATTTGCCAGTATACCAGATTATTTCTTTGTACCTGGTGGGGCATGATCTGCCACGTCACCTTCTCTATTTTTAATGACATCGAACCTCTGTAAATCCTAATTATTTACTGAGTAGTTGTCTATGGGACCGATCCAGAGGCAAGAGCCAGAATGGCTAAGAGCATGGCCTCTGGTGTCGGACTGCCTGATTTTGAGTGCTGGTGCTGCTGTGACCTTGTGCAGGCATCTCTCCCCCTGAGCCTCAATTCCTCACCTATAAATAGGAGACACTAACTGTGCCCAGCACCGTGAGTTTTGTAGAAACTTAGATCTTCTTACCACATTCGGTCGGAGTTTAACACTTTTTAATTGAACTGAGATATAAGATACATCTTATACTCCTCAGTTGGGTCATTGTGCCTTAAGAACATAATTCCATGCTCTAATGTTTGAAAGCCCCCGCAGTGGCTGAGTGCCCAAGGACATGGCCATTAACCTCGATTCCCATTTATCTGTGAATTCAGTCTGTTTCACCAAGAAGACTATTGCAAGAAGTTTAAGATCCAAACAAGTTTATTATACTTTATGCTTGCCTATTAGTCTTGCCAGAATATAGCTATTCTTAATGAGAAATAAAATAAATTCTATTCATATGTGCCCCAATATAATTATAGTTATTTTATAATAACAGTAAGTGTTGTCATTTATTGAATATCTTCTCTTTTCCAGATACATAGAGACATTATGTTATTTAAAATGAATACCTGATGATGTAGGCATAGTGTGCACGAGAAAACTAAGGCACATAAAGAAGGAAGAACTTCCTCAGTGTCCCCTGGCTGGGTAAGAACGGAGTGGGAATTCACACTCAGGCAGACTTCAGAGCCCACCACCTAATTTCTGTGCTCTTCTGATAAGCCAGGATAAGGTTTTGTCTTGGTGGCTTATGTGTCTGACTCCAAATAGGCCTGCAGTGTAGATATTGAGACGTTCTGAGACATGGTCAACACAAAACAGGAGTCACGGAAATGAATTTCAGATATTATTTGAGAGTGCAATGGGTGATGATTTTAAAAATAACACTGAAAAGCTATCTACAATAACAAAAATCATCTCATAAAACATACACTCTGCAGCCAAGAGTCTTCTGTAGTGAGAGGTGGTGAAGGACATGCCCAGGTCGACCTTTGCGGGGGTAGGTGCACTTGGAGAGGAAGCTTTGCCTCCCTTGGAATATGGGAGAGTACTTGTGTGTGCTCGTGCCAAGAAACTAGAGGAAGGGTAGTTGAGGCTTGTTTTGGGGGCTGCATGGATAGGCAGGTCTCAGGGGCTGCCCAGCCCCTAGTGGCGTAACAGAATCTCCCCACTTGCTTATTATTATATGGAAGTCCTTTAGTCTAGCACAGCAATTTTCAACCAGTGTGCTGCAAGAATTTATTTATTTATTTATTTATTTATTTATTTATTTTTATTGTTATTCAATTACATTTGTATGCCTTTTCTCCCCATCCCTCCACAATTTACAATAGCCAAGTACTGGAAGCAACCGAAGTGCCCATCAGCAAACGAGTGGATCCAAAAACTATGGTATATTTACACAATGGAATTCTACGCAGCAGAGAGAAAGAAGGAGCTTATACCCTTTGCAACAGCATGGATGAAACTGGAGAGCATTATGCTAAGTGAAATAAGCCAGGAAGTGAGGGACACATACCATATGATCTCACCTTTAACTGGAACATAAGCAATAGAAGGAAAAAGCAAACAAAATATAACCAGAGACACTGAAGTTAAGAACAATCTAACAATAGCCAGGGCGGGGGTGGGGGGTGGGGGCAGGGACAGTGGGTAGAGGGGATTACAGGAACTACTATAAAGGACACATGCAAGAATTTTTAAACATGTAACACCTCACTACTTAGTCAGAGACACTGGCCTCTTTTCCCTCAGATCATCACATAAAAGAATGACACAACAACAGCCAACACAGCAATAGCTGTCTGGTGTGAATGAATCAAAATTATAACTGTGTTTTTGTCAGATAGGCAAAAAATATATTTTTTGGTATGCCACAGAATTTTAGTAATTAGTTTGTGTGCCTTCAGATAAAAAAATGTTGAAAATTGCTGGTCTAGAATAATAGTTCTCAAAGTGAGGTCCCCAGATAAGCAGCTTCAATATCAAGTGGGAGCTGGCTAGAAATGCAGGTTCTCAGGCCCCATTCAGACCTGTTGAATGAGAAACTCCGGGTGGCACACAGCAATCTGCATTAGACACCAACTTTTAAGAACCACTGCTAGCAGGACACTTTAAATTCCACAGTTAGAAATAAAAGTATTAGAATGTAAGAATATAGTTAAGAGCTCTTTGAAATGAATTAGTTACAGATAAATGTAGATGAGTTTTGGCCCACTGTATTTGATCTGTATTCAAATTCTTTTTAATGAAATAAGTGCACCAGATAAATCCAGTCCTCCCCTCTGTCCTTAGCCACGCACATGATGAATATTCCTAAAATCAAGGTTCAGGGCCTGTGGCATGAACCAGATGGGCTGCGGTTTATAACCAGGTGGCAGCTAGGCCCTTTTACTGGAGAAACATATGTGAGTGCAAATAATGTGTTAATGTATGGATATTTAAAAATCTGTTCTAATTTTAAATAGATGTCAGAATGTGTTAGAGGATGGAGGGAGAAAAGAGAGTCTTAAATAAAAATCACTGGGAAACACAAGCATCGCAGTTATTGTTGTTCTGTTTCAAATAATTGATAATGGGTCTCAACACAGGGCTGCACAGTTCTGCTCTAGAAATGTGAGCTCCTGGAGGGTAGGGACCTGCCTGATGCACCCGCTTTCGCCCCGTGTCTGGCACAGAGCCCAGTGCCCTGCTGCCCAATAAGCCGATCAAGAGCTGAACTGACCGGAAATGAGTAAGAAGGTCAGAGGGCATTAACCTCACAATTAGAGAACAGAGATAGAAAAAGGAAGCAGAACAGGGAAAACAGATTTCAGACTTGACAGTTTTACCATCTTCAGCTTAGTGAGGACTAATCGAAGTTCGACGTAGAAGTCCATGTCTCACAGCTGCAAAATCAGGTAGCTCTGATTTGCATGATTTATAACTTTAATATACTTGGTGGTGTCATGAATTGATTAATAAAGTGAAGCATGGAGAAATTCTTTATTAAAGCATCACTGTGTAAGAGTGTAGCTTTATTGGCCCACGTCTTGCATTTGAGTTCAGTGTCAGTCATGAGGGAAGAAGTCGTCCTGCTGAGTGACAGACCCAGGCGTTTTCAGAAATAGTGGATGGTAACTGAGCCGCTCAGCACCAGATATTTCCTGCTTCTTCCTCTCCTCCTTCTCCTTTTTATTACTGTTAGACCCGATCAAAAAATAAAATTAAAAGACACATGTCTGCCTATCATGTGTCCCTAATTCTAATTTCTGACCATTTTAATAATACAGATATTTTATTTTAAAATTGGCAACCCGATTTGCTCAGAAAGTTTGCAATCTTAATGTACAATAAGCATTGGCAAAATGTGTTTTAAAATTCATCTTTTAGGTTCAAAAGGCAGCCAGGATAACAAACCCACATTAAAAACCATAGCATCTGCTTTTCGTCTATCTCTGCTTCTTAAAGATAATTTTTTTACATTCTTTTGCAATGTGCAGTGTTATTAAAAATGGCCTAGACATGAAAGCATCTAAACAGAAGTCACCCCTTTGAATCATTAAAAAACACCCAGCAGCATTAACCCTGTAGCTGAAAAAAATTTTTTCCCTCTAGTAGATTCTTTTTTTACTCTTTTACCAGGCTTACAAAGGAAGTTTCAAAATTGTTGAGAGCACCATGCATATAGGATGAGCAATTGATGAACTGAGCAATGGATAGGAAAAATAGTCTCTTTATGCAGTGGTTCTGGGTCACTTCTGGTCAATAGCAATTTTCCAAATAAGTAGGCATCATCCGCTATAACATCTGTGCCCACCTGGCTAGAGAAGAAAATGATGATCAGGAAGTGGCTGTCTTAGAACATCGAGGTTAGGGATAGTAAATGAGTTCTAAAAACAATATTGGAAGTGAGCTCATTAATTCATTTATTCATTCCTCATTTGCGTGTATATCTATTTACTTAGAGTGATATAAAGTTCCTAAGAGGTATATATTTTTTTCCCAAATCATTAGTCTGAAAGTATGCACCTAATTCCTGTTTTGAAACTCTTTTGGCAAGCTTTTACCCATCTTCCAGGGTATCGAAACCCCCAATTTTCAGCTGAGCACAAGGTCAAGACTGAAATCAAGACTGCTTTATGGTCTCTCTTTACTAGTCGCCAGGGAAATATAAGCATCTTTTGCAACTAAATGTAATTAAGTTCTTGTTAATATCATCTGAATGTGATATAAATGGAAACTGGACAACTTCTGGGAAAAATATTCAGAGGGAATGGCGCCTTCCCCCCCTTCCTATTTCTTCTCAGCTGGAAATGGACAAAATGGCTGGATCTCTGGTGGAATTTTCAGTTGTGAGTTGGCCTGGGGAAGGGAGGCCCTGCACAGATCATCAGGGAAGAAGAAACCTGACCCCCTGCACTGGGGTACACAGACAAGCCCTGGATTAACTTCTTCTAGACTTCAAGACAGAAATAAACGTCCATCTTATCTGTCATTATTATTTTGTAGTTTTCTGTTCCCAACTGGTTCGTTTGCAAAGGGCAGTTTTGTAATTGTTCCCCTTGGCAACCAGTACTGGGACTACCAAAAAATACTGACTAAATATAACCATTTATAATCCTCCAAAGCTAGATAAAAATTAGTAGTTATAAAAAGAAAAGATAGATATATTTAGCTATACCAAAATATAAGACAAACGTTACTATAAACAAATTTAGGGAAAAGTTGATATGGAAAAGTTAAGTTAATAATACAGATGACACATAGGATGAGGTTACATCCTAATCCAAATTGTCTCTACTAATTCCGTTGGACATTTAACTTAGATCGTATAATAGAGAAGTCTAAATATATTTAATGAGTTTAAGCAATATACCACTTGACCAAGAAACTGGCATTTTAAAATGTTTGTGTGGAGCTCTACCAGGTGAGTATGAGGAAGTTCACGTGTTGCCACAAGACTTCGATATTGCCAAGTCATGCTATCAGCATAGGTTACATGATTGAGTATCTGGTTATCTGGTTTAGTGAATGTCAACATATTAGAACTTTGATATATAAGAACATTAAAATTATATCGGGCATACTATGACTTTTTAGATTCAGAATGTAGCTTGGTATCATTCAGTGTTTCAATGTCATTATGAGCAATTACTCTTTTTATATATAGTACATCAGACACTCGAGGGCTGACTGTGGCATTCTCTGGATGTCACTTTTCTAAAAATAAGTTCCTCATGCCAGCTTTAAAAAATCCAAATTGCAAACTTCAAGGAAAAAACAAGTACCTCATAAAGATAGGCAAAATAAACAGGCAGAATAAATAACTCAGACAAAAATCAATTCAAATGATAAGCATTTGAAAAGATGCTCAAATTTTTTAATAGTCAGGGAAATCAAAGTTACAATGAGATATTACTTTATACTTATCAGACTGTCAAAAATTAAAAAGAATGAGAATGCCAATTGGTTTCAGTAATGTGGGAAAAAGAATACTTTTATACAAGGCTGGTGAAATCGTTAAGTGTTACTGCCTTTTTGGAAAGTAATCTGGCAATTTCTATTAAAGTTTTAAATACATTTTCTCTGACATTCCCCTCCTGGGACACTTTCCCATAGATATAAAACTATGAGTAATAATACATGTTTAAAGATGCCAGTTACATTTTTCATAGTGGTAAAAAATCTAGAAACTTCCACAGGGGAATGGATGAATAAATTATGGCATATCTACACCGTGGAATATCATACAAATTTTGCAATAATAAATTAGACTTCTAGCAGTTGGTTTGGCAGGTATTCAATTGAGTGAGAAAGGCAAGACATGGAGACCTATGTATATTGATCCTATTAACAACCAATAGCAATGTGTGATGTGCTTGCATGTCTACATGAGCATATAGGCATGGTGAAAATATGAGCATCAAAGGTGAAAGCAAGAGGGGTGATGTGAGTGGGAGGATAAGGAGATGCAAGATCTGATACGGGTTACACAAAAGGACAAGTTTGACTTATTTGTATGTTTAATTATATATACATATGTATATATGTGTGTGATATATATGTACATCTACATATATATTTCACATACCCAATTTTGATCCTAATTTATACCCAGAAATACTGGGCATCTTGTAAAATAATTTTTAAAGAACCCATTATCCCCTCACCCAGAGACAACCACTTTGGGACTATTTTTAACTGCATATATTTTTAAATACACTGTTTTACAATTCATTCTCATTTAAATACTGTAATAAATTTTTAATAATTCTTTCTCATAAGTTTATGATCTTATTTTCTAACAAACATAAAACCATCACTTTATATCCATACATCAAGTCCTTTCACAAATGGGCTCATCCTCAGTTTACACGGTTAGAATTGGGGGAGGAAGAAAATGAGCACCCTGGAAGTGAATTTGGGCACTTTCCTGTTTGTAAATCTGTAGCAAGCTTGTATGAAGGACCCTCTCTGTCTCTCCCTCCATCCTCTAACATATCCTAACATATTTTATGACAGTGATTCTTCTATCCAGGTTGGAACAGAAAAGAATAACTTGTTATAAATTGTGTTTGAACACAACACCATGTGAATTCTGTGGCTCTCAAATGGCTTATTAAGGACTGTGTAGTCTATGCTGCAAAACATTCCATCTGTAGCAATTATTACTGTAAGAGCTGAGAAGTGACTTTTGGATCAACTACAGCAAGTCCTCAAATCATGTCCTTTTGCTTGTCATTTTGTTGTGATGTTGATGAGATGCCATGGGAACTTAACTCTTGTTTGTATCAATTAGTCTATGGTAAAATTGGTTTTGTTAAAAAGTCGCAGAATCTATCGATGATCTTAAGTAAGGACTCACTGTACTGGGTTTATAATAAGATCTCATAAACCAAATTTGAATCTCCATGGCTGCCATGTCTATCCGCCTTGTAGATTTGTCAACTAAGCCACACTAGCAACTCTCTGATCCTGCTCTTTCTTGGGAATTTTTTTAGTGGAGCCACAACACATACCCCTCTCCACCACATACACCTTCTCTTTCTCTCCACCACCTGCTCCCAGAGTTTGCTGGCACATGCCTCTCCTCCTGACCATCCAAAATGGAAAGAGGTTTATTACTTTTAACAGCTGTCTCTTATTTATTTCAAATTAGACCCCTCTGAAAACCAATTCTGGTTAGTTTTCTCTGCATTTGGACATTTTGAATCCTCAGAGATCCTTGAAATGCAAATTAAACAGTTTTGTCTGCTTTATCTGGATTGATCCTTTTTTAAAAGTTCAAATATAGCAACACAGTCTTTTGCTCAAGCCCTAAGCATGCATGAAAAATGGCCTCCAGTTTCCCAAAGGCCAAATGGGCAATTTTAATGTCCATTTCCTATGAACTGAAAGCCAGCCAGGGTGATATTTCTCTTGCTTCATTTCATATTGCCTGGGATTCTGTGAGGTTACTGCTGACTGTCAGTTTACCCATTCTAATTAAACTGCATTCCTGTAAGAAGAAACAAGGATCATCATCTCAATTAGGCTGCCATATTGGCTCATTTTAGCATAACTGATTAGCTATAATTATGCAGTACTTGCTTCAGCATTCATTACTAGCCCATTTCTGCCCACAGGACTGCTGTAATAGGCCTCAGTATAGGTGGCTCTCTCTTCTCTTTTTCCCTCCATGGGGAATGGTGAATTAATTGAGAGAAGACTTATGCAGAAGTGGCCCATCAGTACTGAAAACTGCTTGTGCTGTTTTCTACAACCCAAACGAGTTCCACTTTCCTAATATCATTTCCCAAGTTACTTTAAACATAGTTTAGAGAGTCCTTTGCTCCAGAAAGACATTTTCAGGTTTTGCAAAAGCTTTCAAGTCCTGGAAAAATGATTCAAAGCTAAAGGCTCTGACTGGATGTTCCCCCTTTTACAGTATTTGGTTAGCTGTTTGCTTCACCTGGTCTGCAGCAAAAGAAAATTTCCTGGCTGTTAGAAGAAGCAAATTGCAATACATTTCCTTGGATAAAAAGGACACATTTGGGGGGGAAGAAATTAAAGACTATTATCAGAATTATGAGCTAATAATTGTATATCATAATAGTTATAAGAATAGATTTTCAGACCCAACAGTCTAGGCTCAAATCTTGTCTCCAAAAATTTCTAGCTTATCATCACTGCCTGTTTCCTCACTTGTAAAATGGAATAGTAAAGGTCCTTTCTTATAGGGTTCTTATGAGGCTCAAATAAATTTAAATATGCAAAATGCTTAGAACAGTGCTTGGAACACAAGACCCATTATATGGTTGTCTTTTAGTATTCCAAGAATGGCCTAAATAAATAGTAGGCAATTAATATTATCTATTTTCTTGGCTATGTGGAAAATGTTGAGACCATTAGCTTAATTGTTCAAAATCACTGAAAGAGATAGCATTAGAGCCCAAGACTCCAAAAATAATGCCACCAGACGGGCATTACTGCTTCTTTTATTAATATCATCTAATTTTATTATGCAGCAAGCATTTAGAGAATGAGTTAAATTAGTCTGTGGATTTGGGTTATAGAAATGGAGTCATTTTCTGGCATCTCACACCCTCACCTCAGAGACATTTTGGGTGCCAATCCCAGATCCATGGGTTCAGTTTCTCAAAAACCAGTAGACAAATTTAGAAACAATGGCAAAATGGACTGAGGTTACCACCATTGACCTTGAGAAAAGCATATAAAGTCTTGATTCAGCACTGATCTGCTCATTTCTTTTGCTCTTACCAAGGTAGGTTTTTTCTCTCCCTTTTCCACCAATATGTTGAATGACAGGTATGAAAGATAATTCGCTGTTTTTACTAATTTTTTTCCCTTGGGGGTTATCCATTTTATGAAATGAAATATTTTAACAACAACAACAAAAAAAACCCCGTGTATTTATAGAATGGAATTGGTCTGAGGTAAGAATTTTAACAATTTTATTTTATAATTTCTTGGAGAATATATGTCCATTATTGCACTTAACTGAAAATGATTTGTTGACAAGTCTTGTTTCCTACTAGACTCTGATCTTGAGAGTAGAAGTCATGTGTTAATTATTCTGATATCCCAAGTATTTGCCAATTCTTGGCACTTATTGTTCAAAACGTATTTGGTGAAATTAATTCAACAAGAATACATAATACTCCAGTTTTATTTTAGATAGGCATATCTTTGAATATCTATCATGATTATAATTGTACATAGTTAAAATTCATACAATTTTCCTGGGTTAAGGTCATATCAATCAGAAAAATGCAAAAACAATGAGACTAATACAAATAACACCTGGGCTTTATATTATACATCACCTTTTAGAATCACTAGATATATTTAATACAAATCATTTGTGCTGAATATTAGCACCAGCAATTCCAAACTAGGTCTTAAGCCATTCTGCAGACCATGGGTCGCTCAACCTAAGGCACATTATTTTACTAGACCATGACGGTGTTCCATTGCACCTAATATTTACTCTCTGACTATGATGTTCACTTGTATTTTATGTGACAGTGTATTTGCTTCAACTCTGAAGCCCAGAGATACAGCTGCTGATCTTAGTTTTCTTCAGTTCCTCTTCATAGATCTGTCACGAGTGTTTTTTCCTATAGTCTGCTCATAAGTGTCCATACTTTCACCCTGGCTCCACTGTCATTGGCTGGTGAACTCTGGCCATCCACTTATTTTGCTGTTCCTTTTGAAACTCACCTACAAATTATGGAGCACTGAGATCGCTGATATTAAAGAGCTTTTAGTTCTTAAATTCCTCGGATTCAAAAATCATGGGAAAATACAATTTAAATTTCTGAACAAATACTTTTATTAGGAAATAATCTACTTATTTAAATTTTTCCCTGAAAGCTCAGTTTTCTTAATATAATCAACCTGTTGATTTTTTTCCTCATCATACTCCTTTTGAACCATACACCTAGATTGTCATTTCTCATCCAACTGAGAGAATGAGGTGGTGATGCTTTCTTAGCTAAGGACATATTATTTTTAAGGACATGTTGCATCTTGTTCAGAACCTTTCCTGACCAACAACATGATCTCTCCTACACTGGAGCTCAGCCAGGAGGCAGTACAGCATCAATGCTTGGGAGCATGAACTCAGGAGGCACATTGATGAGCCTCATTTGTTGGTTCATCCCTACTCTGTGCAAAGGATTGGAGTTTGCTTTGAATGTAGCAGACCTAGTCCCTGCCCTAAAATTGCTTATGCTTAGTAGAAAGATAGACAATTAAACAAATAATAATGATACAGAATGAATATTACCATGATACGACTACAAAAGGAATCTAAGAATGCGTCTAAGAGAGACACGACCTGGAGATCACCTTTGATAGAAATGTTGTTCGATGCAGACCCAAAGCATGATTAGGAATCGGCCAGGGCTGAGCGACAAGGCTGAATTTTCCCAGTGGAGGTCACGTTATGTGTGGACACCCAGAGGACAGAGAATGTTCTTGGTGCAGACCCGTGCTCCACCCAGGTCATGCCTGGAGGTGAGAGAGTAAAGGAGGTGGAGTGGGGATATCAGGCAGGTCAGAGAGTCAAGGGTTCTGTAGGCCCTGTTAACATGTTGGACTTTGTCTTAAGTAAAATGTGCAAAGCCTTTTAAACAAAATAGTAATATGATTGTTCCTGTATGTTGTGCCTGACTTTGGATTGTCTGTTGTCAAGAGACTAATTGAGAGAGTAAAGCAATAAGTCAGGAGCAAAATGGTGATGACCTTGATCAGGGTGCTGGCAAGGGATTGCAAAGATGTGGATGGTTCTGAGCAATATCTGGAGAAAGAGTCAGCAGAGCTTGGCACATAACTGGTTACACGAAGGTGAAGGGAGAAATAGGAATCAAGATAACTTATATTTGGAATCCAAACCAGAGGCACCACTTCCTGCCTCTCCAAGTCTCAGTGTCTTTGTATAATGTGGGTCATTATATATGTCCTCATAGAGCTGCTGTGAGGTTAAAAAAGTTATTATATGTAAAGCACTGGTGTACAATAAGGCCTTAGAAATGACAACTCTTCTTTGCTCTTATAAAATAGTGTTGGTGCTGACTATACAGTTATCATTTCAGGGATTTTGGGGCTTCCATCCTTTGAGTTGCAGACTGTTATTTTAAAAATACAATTACAGTTGAGTGGGTCACGCCTCCATGACCCGCGTCATCATCCATCCTGTACACAGCTCTATCCCAGCCTTTCCCATTATCAGTTGTAACAGCTGATACACATCTCTGTAGCCCAGCCCATCTGGATTGGGAACTTCATGAGGTCTTCTTGCTCTTTGCACCCACAGAGCCTATGAGGACATACTAAAGTGAACACATGACAGAATTGATTCAGAAGTTCTTTTCTGGCTAATTTGCAAACAGCTGAGAGAACTGGAATTTTGATCAGAGACTGGGAGATAGGAAGGAATAGGATACCTAGTCCTGGGCAGGATAGAAGAGCCGTGGGAAACTGGGAGAGGGGAACCAGAGGAAGGAGGGAGCCGAAGAGGAGCTGGGGGCAGGATCCAGGTGTGTGGCCTGGATTGCCTCTAGACCTCTAGTCATCATTGTAATCCCCCTTGGAGTGAGCGCTTCAATAATCATTTGCGTAACACTTTGGCAATTCAACTAAATTCAACATTTTAACGTTTCTCTTTAAGAAGGTAAACCTGCTTAAAGTCCCTGCTTTTATGGTAAGATAAAGTACATATAAGTAAATAAAATGCAGATTTGTAGCCAATTAAGGGGTGTTAGATTTATGCACAAAGACTAAGCTGTTAGCAATTTTGTACTGAGTAAACCTTGCCGAGGTGAGGCATGTGACATTATCCCGGCAGCATGAATATTAGGAGAATTCGTTCTCATTTGTCTACCCAGCAGTGCCTGTAATTAAGAGCATCTTGTGGCATTTCCCCAGATCCGCGCTGTTCACTGGGCCTTGTAACTGGATGTATTTCACTGCCTTGAGACACATGTTTCAGTATGTTGGGAATCACTTACATGCTTGATAATTCTCTCCCTCTGTTGACATCTGGACAAATCCATTCTCATTTTCAGACACTTTGTCTCCAATTTTAATAATGGAAGAGGCTTTGTCAAGAGATTCTTAATATTTGTTTACTCGGAGGAATATTCATATTTGCTCTTGATACTCGCATCATGGTTTCCCAGCAGTGGTAGACTTTGAAAGTAAACACACATAATAACCCAACCTGATGAAGAATTCAAGTGAATGTAATCAATTATGATGCCACCATCTCAAAAACTTGTTGGGGTTGCTAACGTGAAAATAATTGAACTCTTTTAACAATTTACTTAATAGGCCTCGATTTGGTTTCTGCTTACAGTCAAGGCACTAAAATGCCATGGCAATATAGATTTCAGAGAAGGCAGTCTCTGTGTCCCCTCCCCCCAGAAATGTATTGCGTGGCCCTGATTGAAAGAGATAAGATTTCCTGAAGACGGATTCACTGTGGCCAGCAGCGACAGGACTCGAGTCAGCGTGACCTCCCAGGATAGAGACACTGCCTAAGTAGATGGCACTGTTGTCTCACTTCCATCTACCCAACTACAGCTTTCACTTTGCAAATTTCCCTCCCTTCTTCCCAAAGGTAGTGTCCTCTATCGTGGTTTTGTACAGTTCAGTCACTTAGCAATTTAGAAAGCAAAGCAACTATCCTGCATATTTAGCACAGTGTTCAAAGACTAAACAAATGCTTGGTGAATAGCAATAAACTAGTTAACATTGATTGAAATTTTATTATGCACCAGACACTATGCTGACTTTTATTTACATACAGTCTTCACATCATCCTGGGAGAGAAATCAAGAACCTATATTAGGACAAAGACTGAGACATAATGTCTTCGTTAACGATATTGTGTAGGCAAAAGCAGAAACTCACTCAAGATAATTTAAAGTTGAGGCGGAAATGAGAATTATTGGAAGATTATTGAAATATATTATGGAAACCAAAGGCAGGAGTTGAATCTAAGTGTCAAGAGGTACTATAACCAAAAAAGCTTTTGGGAACATAAGCAAGCAATCTCTCTCTCCCACATGGCCTCTTCTCCCCCCTCTACTGATGCGTCTACTGATTACCGGGCTGTGGCACCCTGGGACAATGCCAGCCTCAACCCCCAGGTGTGCATCACTTCATTCAAGCAAAAATCCCGGACTGAGGTGCCCTAAGTCCCAAATCTGTATGCCATGGAAACACAGCCTGATTGTCCCTGATTGGATCAGGTACCCACACCTGCTGTAATCAGCAGGGCCAGGCCACCAGTGTCACCTTAGAGACATGACAGCTTGTGATTCATGCAGGTGGATGGCAGGCAGTGCTCAGAGAAGCGTGTGGGCTCAGCAGGCACTCTAAACCGTGTCTGCTAGAAGTGGATAAGAATCTGATAATTACAGAATCGACAGAACTTGGTGATCAGTTGAATGTGGGTGTGAGAGGGAAGGAGAAATGGGAGATGACTCTCAGGGTTTTATGCTGGGGGAGGAAGAGGGTCAAAAAGGAACCCTTCCGATGAAATGGCAAGCAGGAGAGATGACGGAGTGAAGGAGCCTGTGAAAGAAAAATGTGACGAAAAGGCCTCTCGTGTCATGAAAAATATAACAAAGTCTAAACTAAGGTTTTAGCTGAGTGGTGAGCTGGAGTCATAGCTGCACAAACTCACCTCTTCTGCTGGCTTCTGCACTTCTCCCTGGGCTCCCTTATTCTGACCTCTGCCTCATGACCACCACTGACCCTCCCCAGAATGGGAAGATTTTTCTCTACAAATTTGCTTATGTGTATCCATATTTTAAGATACAAAGAACTCCCTCCCCCACATACCAAACCTAGTCACAACCTATCAATCTAAGAGGGTAAAGAGTGTGTTATAATGCCCACCTTTGTACACCCCCTCCAGCCCATGTGGTCAATTACTGTTGGGCAATAAACATATATTTAATGGGAGAATAGATGGGCATTTTCAAAAAGCTTTTTGCAAAATACCAGGAGGGAGGGAGAAGAACAAAAATACAATCAGCATAAAAATAGCTAACTTTTAAATTAGAGATTTTATTCTTAAAATAACTCAATGCTTTAGACTTAAAAGTAAGATAACCAACTTGTCCCAGCTTGCCTGGGACTTACCTGGTTTGAGCATTGGAAGTCCCAAGTCCTGGCAAATGATTCAGACCCCAGCTACCAGGAGGGTCGGTCACCTAGGCTGATGTCACCTCTTAAATGGCAGGTGTTAATTTATTTTTTATCAAGGGCAGCTAGATTTGGACCAACATGATCCTTTCCAGGTCAAGGTGAAAAGCTCACATCTCAACTGTCCCTTCCACATAAGGCCTTCCCACTCCTCATCTTTACCTTGCTATCTAGGTAACTAAGATATATTTAATCCTGGAAATTGCATCATGTCAGTGCAAATGGGAGAGTGGTAGTTTATACAGAACTCAGTCGGAAAAAGTGAATGCTAGAATGGAGCAGGAGGAGCCATCTGGCTGTGCTATGAACAGAACGACAATGCCCATCAGTATCTAAACCTCTCTCTGAGTTCAGCTTTCTGATAGTAATGTTGCCTAAGTACCCTGTGAGTGATGGAGACAAGTAATCTGAACTTTGCTGTCACCCAAAAGGTGTACCTTTATTGCTGATTTATAAATTGTCATTTCAAGTCATCAATTCCTTCACGCCTGAAGTGTCCACATTCTCTATGTGCTTGGGTGGTATCAGATTATGTCTGTCGTCTGGGTTTGGTTCTGAATAGCACCCTGTTTCACTCTCAAAAGTGTTCCTGTATGAAAAGATATGTCCAGGTTTGGGTAGTAAATAATCCGATCACCACACTTACGAGCATAGCTATCTGACTCTCAGATCCTAGTCATCCCTGTACAAAGTACCAAACGAAGCTCCTGGATGTTCAAAGGGACCACTGGGCCCAGATGTGAGGAAGTGACAGCAACGTGCAGACATCCCTGTGCCTCACCCCCTCCTCTCCTCTGCTAGCTTTCCAGGCCTGCTCCCTTCTCTCTTCTGCCTCTTCAATATATATATTTGCTAGCAGATAAAAGTTTACAATCGGTCTCAGAATCTCTTGACAAAGATGCCAAAGTACCAATCTCAAATTTAATTTCCTCTCAATATATAGATTAACTCTAACCCTAAACCAAAAGAACTACCTTTAATTCAGTATTCATCTATATTTCTCTATCATGATTAAAATATACCTCTTGTTTATTTTGCTGACAAAGTTAATTTTGTATACTTCTTTGGGAGTTTGGCCTCTTTCATTTTCTATTTTAAGGTGTTGATATGACTGTGCTGTGACAAATGTGTTATTCTATAAAATTCCAAAGCCATATGTACAACTTGAAACTAAAGGGACCCAGAGGATGGTAGGGGCATTGGGTAATGGATGCAGGAGGAGGCCGAGTAGGAAGGAGGATTCTGATCCTTTGTTTGCCCAGATGGGTCATTTTATTGGCTCCAGTTACCTCCCTCCGACCAGTTGGCAGGTCCTCTGTGCTCCCGGCACATGCAGTGTCCTCCTATCTAGTGCTGCTTTCTACACATACTGCTTCCTGTATCCCTTAAGTATGCTAAGTGGTCCAGACTAGCAAAGGGATTCACACAGCTGTGTGCACTGTACTTTGATGTGATTGTTTTTTCCTTGAAAGTTATATTAAGAACTACTTTTAAAAATCTGTGGAAGTACATACACATGCCCATACATTGAAACAGATCGGAATGGTATAAAGTGAGAGGTAACTGCCCCCTTGTCCCACCCGTATCCTGTTCCTACTTCCTAGATACCCATGTCTTAGGTATTCATGTATTCGTCCAGGAAATTTGTACACATACCCACACATTTATGAGTATCTTCTATATCCAAAGTCTGTTTCCTGAGCCCTTCTGTCTACTGAGTGCGGGCCACCAGGAAGCTGCACAGAGTGAGAGGAGGAGGATACAGCTCAGTTCTCTCACAAATATGGACTCACGACATGTCTCCCTGACTACAGCTTCTCCCTATTTCAATCCACCACGAATATGCTTCCAGAGCCATTTTCCTAAAATACTGCTATCCTCGGGTCCCTGCCCACAGTCTGCAATGTTTCCTGCAGTCTGTTTCTACACTTCTCCGCCTAACTTTCAGAGAGTTTTCATCTTGCTCCAGTCAATCTATTCAAGTGTTCCTCATTATTATTCTGAATGCTCGCCTGCAGAAAGATCAATTTTATCTTCCCCTGGGAATTGCTACTCTCTGGGCCACATCTGGGCATTTGTGCGTGTGCTTCTCTTGAATAACTTCTCGCCTGTCTGCCTTGGGAAATGCCCCCATAGATTATGACTAGTTCTCGCATTGTGTAGGTGAGGGAATTGAACCTCAAGGGGACAAGTCATTTGCTACAAGCCACATGCCTATTTCCTGGCAGAGATAAAAATAACTCTTAGCCTGGACCACTAGTCTTTGCTTTAAACCATACTTCTTAGATCCCAGAAAATGGTGTCACTGGATACACCCACATCACCACAAGAAAAGAGTAGATTAAGTGTAGTGAAATGCATTACACTATTAGGGGTGTTAATTATCCCCCATGTGTGAGATGGAAAGTGATTATAGTCCACTTTGGAGGGGCAGGCCATGGCACTAATGAATCCTTGAGTGGGGCGCTGGAGCTAAGCAAATTTGGCAAGTCCTTCTCTACCTTTCCTTCTGTAAAGTGGGGCTAATAATATTTGCTGTGCAAGCTGGAGCAGAGAGGGCAAAGCCTAAGACTTTTGTTTTTTTGTCAGTTAGAAAGAATAACCTCTCATTTTGAAGCATGGTGGCCCAGACACCACTGCTTCTCCATGTTACCAAATGGACAGTGTGAAGATTAATTATAAAATAAGTAAAGCGTTTGCTATAGTTAACGAACAATTAATTACTTAAGCCCTGGTGATTTGCCCAGCAGCCCAGTCCCCCCAAAACTGGAAATGTTTGAGCTCAGGAACTCCTCTACTCACACCCGCTCAGTTTTTTCACCACACAACCTGCTCCCCACCTCCAGCACGTGCCTCCCCGGCGCCCGAGGCCTGCTTCCTGAATGTCTGTCTGCCAGGGGTTTTATATTCCGTCTGCTCCCAGACACTCATCTCTGCTGAGATACCTTTTCATTCCTTTGCTCTCTAGTGCTGAACAGCTCTCAAAATAACTTCTCCCCTCTGTCACCACCATCTGGCTACAATGCTCCATCTACCCTGATGCATCTAGACACCTGCGAGCCTTTCCTCCACTCCTAGCAGGGGACCTAGGGCCTCAATTTGATGTTTCTCCATCTGGCCCAGTCTCTCACCTGCTAAGGTCAGAAGTCTGCAGTTCAGGGTTGCATTATGATTCTCATGGAGTCTAGGCACTTTTATCTTTGTGAACATTTTCTTTCACAAAAAAACACACTAAAAATTGGATTTACAGCTGAGTTGGTGATGAAGACTAACTAATATAACCTAGGCTAGATTCATTATTTTATATATATATATATATATACATATATATACACACACACACACACACACATATACATATACATATAAAATATTTATATTTTCTGATTTTAAAAGAAATTAAAATACTTTTTTGAGTCCCTAAAGGTATAATGGGCCACAGGCACTATGCCTAGTGGATAAAGTGGCCCTGCTAGGTCAGCTGTTCTTAAGTCCAGTTTTTGTCATAAACTTGAGACATGACACAGAGAGGAGGAATCGAGGTAGTTAAAAAGAAGGCTTAACCCTTATGGTCTATCTATAGTGAATGGTTCCACTTTTTAGTGCCTGCTGCCTCATTTCCCCTTTTTCTCCCAATACCTATCTTCTGCAGAGGGAACACTTTCAGCTTCCTCTAGGCCTAGCATTGTGGTGAATCACTTTAAGAAGGATGGACTTGTCAGAGCTTGGAGAGGCTGCGACCTTCCTCAGAATGAGTGAGGTGGAGCTGCTTCTGCTACAGGCCAAGGGTTTTGATGGTAAGATTCATGGTGGCTGCTAGCTTCACTTTATTTTACTGCTTCCAGGTGGCAATTGAGATAGTTGATTTGTTGAGAGGACGCATCAGTTCTAGAGCCTAACTTACCTGCTTGAGGTGTAACCCACATCTATGAACCTCTGACTGAGCAACTGAGGAGCTCAGAGCATCCAGGGAACGGATGGAGGTTTGCAGAAAAGAGGAGTGCTGGGAGGTGGCCCAGGTGCAGGCCCTACAACATGCTTTATCTTCCAGGGAGCACAATTACAATGCTGATATCTGCAGGAGGGACCCCCAGATAAAGCCATTCTCAGAAATCTCTTAGTTGTCAGTGAATGCCAGAGCAGAGTGACCGGACTGACACTTAGACTGTAGATTGGGCTTGTTTACTGTGAAGAAGAAAGGAAAAGACTCTGCGGAGGCAGGAAAAATAGAGGCTGTCTCTGGCTATCTTCTGAATTTACTAATGTTGGAACTTTGGCCTCTGGATGTTTTCTAGGTCAGTAGGGTCACTCAGCCAAACACTAAACAAAAGATAATTGGGAGACTAACTTACCCTGATTAATGATTTCTTGGTAGTTACAGGCAAAAACAAAGGTTAATGAGGATTGAGCTTCAAGATAAAGGCTAAGTGCTACATGAAAATCTCTAAATAAATATTTTCCCCTCTCCCTTTCCATCTGTGGGCTGCATGGCCATCTTCTGAATTTCAGCTAATTGGGGATCTGGAGTCAGTTTTATAGTGTAATCTAGTATCAAGCCACCTACATATCTTAATTCCGAAATTATTCAGTAGCGCAACATAAATACCGACTGAGTTGCTCTAGTACTCCTATTTAGTCAACATTAGGCTCTAATATGACCAATTAGAATTCAAGTCAGTTATGTAGAACATTATATTTCCATCACAGACCAACTCTGGATCAGTTCCCAGTTTCCAGTCATTGAATTTCATTACTGTGATTGCATTTTAAAGTAGCTAATTATAATCCATCAAATCAAATATAATAACAGAACTATCCCTGAGGTCAGAACTGGTCATGCAGAAGCTTATCTCAGGTAGTTAGATAACAAAGGAGAAGACCGTCGTGATGTCAGGGAGAAAATCATAATCGAGCCAAAGCACTAGAGATAATTGAATGATACATTTAGTAGACTCAGTCGGCACTCTAAATAATTACTTAACATATAACAAGCACATAATTTTTAATTAATTTTTTGGCCAAATTATTCTTTCTCATAGAAATGTACTAACAGCAAAAAGACAAGTGTCAGCAAAAGCTTTTCATCCCACTGGGCTAGCAGATAATTTAGGAGGCTTTTTTGAACTCAAGCCATGTGAAATCTATGTGATGAGAGTATTAGGCAAGTAGTCTTGGGTTCAAATTCCCTGTCCTTGATGTCCTCGAGCTGTGTAAGTAGAGCAAATCACTTCTTACTGAGCCTGGGTTTTCTCATCTGTCAAGCTGTATAATACTTACTCTGCCTACCTTTCTCCATGAGGACCAACTGAGACAACACATGGGAAAAACAAACACTATGCAATAGGGAGACACCCAGGAAAGAAAAGTAGAATTGCTGGCTGTCAGGGAGGAAGCATGCCTTTGGAGATAAAGACAAAACACCATCTCAAAGCAAAATGTAAATGATTTTTATATACGGACAGGTAAATAATCTACTTAAAATAACCATGAAACTGAGTATAGTATTACTCCAATTTTGATCCATATCCTAGAAAAAAGACTTGAAAGAAATGCTTCACATAGATAATAGTGGGGCTTTTGAGTTACTGTACATCATGGGTGATTTTTAAAAAAATTTCTTCATACATTTCTCTACTTTCAAGTTTTCTCCAGTAACACATGCTGCCATTATATTGGGAAAGACATTTAATCATCTAAAAATACAAAATCATGTAGTCAAACCTCCTGAGTTTACAGATGAGAAAACTAGAGCCCATAGAAATGAGACTGTTCTTTATATCTTGTTACTAGGAAAACCAGAGCTAAAGTCCAGGTGTCCTGACTCAAATCCATTGCTGTCTCCATTGCCTTCTCTGCAATTTTTTATGAATGCAAAGTATTATAAGTTGACTGAGTTCATTTATTTCATCTTCAAAAATATCCTTATCAGAGACCGGGCCTCAGATAAGTAAGGCTGTCTGAAAATTTTTCTCTCCCACTGTTTCCAAAGGTGATAAAAACATTGCTAATTAAGAGACAAGTGATTAGCCCAATATTTGAGAGAAGCAATGGAGGGAACAAAGCTAAGCACATGAGATAGAGGAAGGATGCTCTGATAATGCAAGAGCTCTAACTTAGGGGGGAGGTGGTCTAATTTCTAGAGTCAGTATTCTAATGACTGCCACTAATTAGCTATGTAACTTCGGACAATTCTCTTAATCTCTTTTCTTTGGTTCTTTTCCTGAAAAGAAAAAAGGAAGGAGGGAATCTCTGCCAGGTGATATTCATGTTTATTTCAAGTGATAACATTTGGTTTAAAATACAGTGTACTTACCTTAAACACACAAAAGGTATGCAAAATGGGTGCTTTTCATAAACAAGCCATTTTCATAGAAATAACATAAAGCAAAATCCATTTTTGCAAAAAAAGAGACCAAGAGAATAAATACAATGCAAACCCAGTATTTACAATGCAAATGACAAGTAGAAGCAAGCACAAAATCAGTCAAATGGCAATATAAAAATCCTCTGGCCCAGCAGTTTTAGTGGTGAATTGGTTGCAATCAGGGAAACGGGGGTGGGGAGGGAGTACAGTGTTGTAGATGGTGATGGCAAGAAAGTAGTGAGCAAAAAATTCTTTGCAGGACAAGCATGGTGGAAGAAGGGGGTGAATGCTGCCCAGTTTCACCTGCTTCTTACACATTCTGTCCCCAGGTTTGTCCCTGATGAGAGCCTTGTCCTGCAGCCTGAGGCCTCCCTTGCTTTGGTGGTTCATGTGGTGAACCAGGGGTGGTGGTGGTGACAAAGTTGGCTGCAGCAGGGTTTCACCTGTGCCATGGGTTCAAAGTTTCCCTCTTCTAGCCAAAAGTTCTCCTCTCCCCTTACCCCTATCTACTCAAGAAGCTGTAACAGGGGACTTCTGTGAGCTTCTGCTAAAACTCACTTTGCTTTAAAAGTCTGTTTCTTATTCATCTTCCCTGGCTATCTACTTAAGGTGGGAAAGAACCTGAGAAGATGGCTCAGGTATCTATAAGAGTTCTGGCTCATTTTACCAGAAACCTCTTATTGGTTAATCACTTTGTGGAGGGCTGCTTTGCTTAGGGGTGGGTCATGGCCTGAAGAGAGAAAAATAATGTACCTGGAAAAGTGACGTGAACCAGCTATGCTGCATGCCAAAGGAACCCATATTTCCTCTCCTCAAACTTCTCCCTCTAATTTTGTCATGTAATTCTGTTGGAAGGCTTTCATTCCAAAATTAAAACTAAGGTCTCAAGAAATCCTGAAGGACAGACACGTCCACTAACCTACATTTTTACTAAATTGTAACCAGATCTAAGCAAGGTTCTTTGGAGGGGAGCTGGGAAGGGTCAGAGCATGAGGACAACCACCCAGGATCTGGGGTTGTGAGTAGGAGGTAAGTGCTGGGGTCGGGAGGACTGGGTGAGATTTGGTCAGGCAACCTTCCGGTAGCAAAATGGTGTGTGATGTTCCAGCCTCTGCTTGCCAAAATGTTTCTTATTCCTACAGTGTCATTCTGTGGGTGTATTCAGGATGATCTTTCATGATTTTATTGAATTTTGCAATGACCTAGATTGGCAATTTCAAGTCAACAAGCAGAATTAAAAAAAACAAGGTCATACCTATCAGTATGAAAGTGTCTGACATATATTGTACATAACCCATTGTTTTTTCTCTACAGAAAAGAAGACATGCTGGATTCATGACAGCAAGCGCGCTTATGTTGAGGCCGAGGTTAAAGGGAGGGGAGATGATGGCAAAGTAATTGTTGAAACAACGGATGGCAAGGTAAAGGAATCATTTTTTAAATCTCAGGAATGACTAGGTTCTTGATTTAACCAAATAATTAATACTTTCTCTAAAAGTTTAATTAAGAACCTGTGGTAAGGAGATGCCACTAAGAACCTTGGGAAACCTCGTTCATCTTTCAAGAGCTTCTCCACTTACTATCAAAGATTTAATGACTAACACTGAGTAAATGAGAGTAAACTGATTGATAAAGATCATTGACTCTGGAACTCACAATTTTTTTCACTTCTGTCATCAGTGTTTCAAGTTTGTTTGTTTTTTAAGGTGCCCCTGGAGTGAATAGTGACCTAAGGAACGATTAAGCAAATTGTGTTTATAGGATCAAGAAAGAGAAGCATGATTTGAATAAGAGTAGCAGTGCCAGAGAAGCCTAGAAATGTCAAATTTGAGGGAAAGAGATTAAGGGCTTGGAGAAAGCCTTGCATTTCAGAATTAGGAGGTCACTTATGCCCTCTGATAAAGAAGGTTAGGGCAAGTGTTGGGGCACAAGCTAGACTGTATGGGGTCATAGAGGGAATATGTAGTAAGGCTGTAACAGTCCCAACCCTCTCAACTCAACTACATTAGGCACCCAGGCGAGAGGCTTGCCTCTTCTGAGCACAGTCTCTGAAACTACTGTCTTGTCAACAGTATTTAAGGTGATTTATAAATATAATGTGGTTTATTTATAACTATGATTTTCAAAAGAAATCCTAGGACTAAGAGCATGAAAGCAATATGTTAGTGACATAGAAAGAGGAGTTTAAAGATGGTTTGTTTTGTCCTGTTTTTCCACCATAAATTGGAGGTTCCATTCCCAAAGCCCCACTCTGCATATCTCTGGCTCCAGGCTTCCTCTTCCTGCTGTTAGAAGTGACTCTACTTCCAATCACTACTGGTCTTTGTAACATTAACAGAGGCAACAAAGCCAGTGGGTATAGAGTAATACTTACGGAAGAACACTGGTTGTATTCTACAGAAGAGAAGGAGTCCTGATAATACAAAGATTGAAGAGACTAAATAAAAGGGGGATTACTGTTGGAACAATGTCAAAGAAGACTGTGGGTGGAAACTGGATTAAGAATACAGAGAGTTTGAGAACATTTGAATAAGAAATTATTACCAACTTGAAATCAGCTGATGCCAACATTTATTAATCAAGGAAAAGGGCTATAGGAAATGGTGTTAGGAAACTTCTGAGAGCAACTATGCAAAAATAGTGGCAATATACCCATGCTAATGCAGTGATCAATATTTATTTAATACCTACCGTGTCCCTAGCATCGTGATATGTCCTTTAACAACTATAGAAGAAGACATTAAAGTGTCTTCTTAAGGTGCTTGTAAACTATCTGGGAAATAATCTAACATAGTCAATTATTAAAATATATACAAGTTAACTCTTCCTGAAAGCAGCCAGAGGTGATCTATGAAAATAACTGGCTATTAACTTGACCCAGAAAACCCCACAAAACCATGCAAATCAAGAGGTTCAAATCTTTGTATTTAAGGGTGCTTGTGAAATTGCCCAGGCCACCAAGAATATGCATATTCAAAAAGCCACCAAGTCCCTGAAGGGTGTCACTTCACGGAAGCCATGTGTGCCATTTTCTCATTATAATGGTAGGGTTAGTAGATGTGCCCAGGCCAAATGGTGGGGCTGGACTCAAGGTCAGTGGTCCCAAAAATAGTGCTGAATTTTTGCTGGACAAACTTAAAAATTAGAGAATAATGCTGAACTTAAGGGTTTAGATGTGGATTCTCTGATCATTGAGCACATCCAGGTGAACAAAGCTCCCAGGATGCAGCACAGAACCTACCGAACTCGTGGGCAGATGTACGCCCACACGAGCTCTCCCTGCCGCACTGAGAGGGCCCTACTGAAAAAGAGCAGGTTGTTCCTAAACAGGAAGAGGAGGCTGCACAGAAGAAAAAGATACCCCAGAAAAAACTGAAGAAACAAAAATTATGGCCCAGGAGTAAATCCAGCCTAAAATAAATACTAACAAAAGTTAGATAGATGATAGATAGATAGATAATAGATAGATCGATAGATAGATAGATAATAGATAGATAGGTGAGTTCATAATATCAAGATAGTACAGGTTGTGTACATGGTAAAAGACTTTACAAAAACAAACTGAGGGAGTTGGGGAAGGTTTGAGGATGAGAATACGTCTTGAGCTAAGTCTGAAAGGATGAGTTTGCCTCCTTGGTTCCTTCTTCTAAACCTCTTGGATATGTCGAGGTATCTTGAGGGACCAAATCATACTTACTATAATGTGGGCACTCTCAGAGGTGGTCTGAGCCAGTGAGGAGCTATGGGATTAGGGCACTTCAATTTAGGAAATTTTGATTGAACAAAAATGCTTTTTTAAACTTCATCTTTGGGCAAGGAAGACACATGGGCAAGAGGAGCAGCTCTTCCATTTCTTGCATTAAGGTTGTTATAATCTCTCCTGGCCCCATCCTCTGATGAAGCATCCTTTTGATTCTGAATATTCTTTGTGATACATGGCAAAATAAATAAGCATAGATAATATAGGGAAGTAAATCTTAAATTTTTCTCTCTGTAGAGTCTGAGTGTCGAGGAGGAGGAAGTTCAGCAGATGAATCCTCCACAGTTTGACATGACTGAGGACATGGCAGCGCTGACTCACCTCAGCGAAGCCTCCGTGCTGCACGCCCTGAGGAGGCGCTACGACCGTTGGATGATCTATGTTCGTGTATAGGCTTTCTTGCTGAAACTCTGTATCGGCAATGTCCCAGCCTTCTTGCCGGTGAGAAACACGCCATCAAATTTAAGCCTAGTTACATGGAGATAACCTTTGAGGAATGCCCACAGGAAGGATCCTTGTCTTAGCATTTCCCAGTTATATTTTGTCAGTATTAGTATCTTTCCCCGGAAGTTGTCCTGCTAAAATAAAGGCATGGGTATTGGAACCTGATAGACAAGTGTCCCAATGCCAGCTCAGTCACTTACCAGGTGTTAGGTTTCTTATCTTCCTGAAGTCACTTTTACGGTAGAGTGGGATAATACCTGTCTCTCTGCTTGGAGAATTTAGTAAAAGAATATAGGTAAAGCCAGTAGTTCAGTGCCTACTACCTTGTTTGTGCCCCCCAAAATGGAATTTTTTCAATCATCTTTAAATTGGAGATGGTCGGTTGCTGAGATTTTTATTTACTCAGAACCTATTCAGCAGAAGCAGCACTGAGAAGATTAGGCTGAGATGATGGCATTTGGGACCCATTACTGTGGAAGCCTTGACACGCAGCCAGCCAGCTTGCTCCTTGGCTCTCTGATTTACTGTGTGACTGTATGTGTCCCTGGGATGCTGTAACAAAATTACCACAAACTGGGAGGCTTAACACAACAGAAATTTATTCTATCACAGTTCTAGGGGCCAGAGTCCAAAATCAAATCAGCAGAGTTACACCCCCGTGGAGCCTCTGGCAGGGAATCATTCCTTGCTTCCTTCAGTTTCTGGTGGCTATTGGCATTTCTTGTGGCTGGATCACTCCAATCTCTGCCTCCACCTTCACATCACCTTCTCCTGTGTGTGTTTCGCTTGGATTTAAGGGCACCCAGATACCATCTTGAGATCCTTAATTTAATTACATCTGCTAAGATCCTTTTTCCAAATAAGGTCATATTCACAGGTTCTGGGGATTAAGACACTGACCTATCTTTTGTGGCCACAATACATTACAGTGACTGAGTGACTCTCAAGATCTGTTCCCCCTCAGGGCCTAATATCAGGTTCCTAATCTTGCTGAGGATTCCCTTCTGGCCTCAAATGCCTGCAGAATCCGCAGGCCTGCTATTAGTTCGCATCTTCTCAGTCTGAAAGGTGTTTGTGTCAGACTTGGGAGTCCGTTAGATTCTCCCAGGGGAAGAGGTAATCCCAGGTCCCCTGGTTACTCTAACCTGGTTCTGTCTCTTCCTATTAGAACTCCCTTCCCTGCAAAAATCCAAAAGCTCTCCCCTTCCAGTTCTTTTATAAATAAATATTTGAGCAAATGTTACCTGACAGTGAAAGGGCAGATAATCCTGGGAGTATTTCTAACCTGTTTTCTGAAATCTTTTCTGAACTTCCCTCAGACGTATTCGGGCCTCTTGTGTGTGAGCATAAACCCTTATAAGTGCCTTCCAGTGTATCAGAAAGAAGTGGTGGCCGCCTACAGAGGGAGGAGGCGATCAGAGGGCCCCCCCGCACATCTTTGGTGTGGCCAGTAACGCCTTTCAGGATATGCTTCACAGTAAGTGACTGCCCTACAAAATGAAAGATAAAAATATCTGATCTACTTTTTCTGTGTCACTTAGAGGCACGTAGGCAGTGTAAGCAGAGCATGGCCTTTACAGTTACCTAATCACTTGAAGCCTCTTTTTCCTTCTGGATAAAACGTGGGCAAAATAGGGCCTACCTCCTAGGGTTATGAGGACGATTAGCTCACACATCAAATTAAGTGAGATAATGCATTGAAATGGTTGGCCCAGTGGCAGGCCCCGAGTAAACCCCCTGTAGATGGCCTCTTTGATTATACAAAATGCCTGCTAGAGTTTCTGGCATAAAGAAGTTCTTCTGTAGCTATTATTACACCATGCTTCTTAAAAGGCTTAAAATGGCAAAAATGTCAACCATTTAGTCAGTTGCTATTTGTATGTGGAACAAGAAAATAGGCCTAGAATTCATACGTTCTTATGACTGGCATAGACAAGGCAGGAAAAAAAAATCTATTTTACTCTGTACAATTTAATTATTTTTTTTCTAACTGTATACAGAGCAAATCCCTTTCCTTATTATCTGACTTCAAATTGCAACCAAGGAAATTTTGAATAAGTTTACACCAGTACATAAAAGCTCTGGCAGAAGGATGTTCTGACATTTTCTTCTCTTTTGTAGATCAAGAGAATCAGTCTGTAGTTTTCACGTAAGTGTTTGCCTTGCTTTTTCTCCTTGGCCAGCAGTGAGAGTTTCAATGGAAACAGACACCTACATTTCACTAGGAATAAAACACAAATTTGCTGTCTATGAATTGTTTGCTCTTTAAATACAGACTATGTTCTGGGAAAGAGTAAGGTACTCAGGAAATTGCTCCAGATATGGTGCCAGCCAGGCTGCCTCCATCATTTCAGGAGATCTTTTAGAAACCACAGTGCACAAGCTGGTTTTAATCATCTTCTTGATACAGAAAACTTCCCTGCCCAAATAATTTTCAAAGGTCTCTGGACTGGCTAATTAGGCAGAGAGACTGAAAATCCAGTGGGGATTACCATGGAACAGATGATATGTTATCTTAGCAGCCAGATTGGGGCAGGCCAAGGTACATTAAGTAGTAGGAACTAAAAGATGGTGGGGCTTGGGTGGACAAGAAAGAGGGGTGAGCAGGAAGGAAGGAAAGCATGCAAAGATACAATATGTACATTAGTTTCGTTGGGAAGAAAATCTGCTGAACTGTTAGCGTAGTGGCTGAGGGGATAGGCTGAGACTCAAGCAGCTATGAATGAAATGCTCAAGTCCCTGCTCTTCCTATGCAGTGATGATGCACCATGTATATTAAGCTTTCCACTCGCTTCAGCCATGCTAATAATAATAATAATAATAATAATAATAATAATAATAATAAAACAGCATCTCAGAATCTCAGAGCCGAAAGGGCAGTTAGAGTTCAGCCCTTTGCAGAGAAGGTAGGCTACTTTCTGGAATTCCATATGGGGAAAGGCAGGCCTTGATCCTTCGACACTTTGGGTGATGAGGCTGTAAGTTTACTGTTGTGCTCTCCCCGCATTACAAAGTTAGCTGGTTCCCAAAAGTAGAAGGGACGTCTGAAGCCCAGCTGCCTGGTGAACAGAGAGAGTGGTAGGCCCTCTTCTGAGGGAGGTGGTTGGACCTGGCCATGAGGTGGCCATAATATATGAAAATGTTGAACAGCTGGTAATGAGGAGACCTATCTCTAATTAGCAGAGGTACTCTTTAGCTTTTTGTTAACAGGACCACAAGGCATAGGCTTCTTGTTTTTATAAATGTCTTTGATATTTCCAGATTTTTGTTAATGCTGTTTTTATAGCCTGAGCTGTCCTCTCCCTTCTCCCAAACAGTGAAATGTCTGCATCTCCTACAAATTCCCTCATAAGTTCCACTTTACCATAAAATTTTCCCTTCTTGCCTTAGACTATCTGGTTGAAATTATTTAACTTTCATTGCATTTATAATCAGAGCCAGTTAACTGTGCCATTGAATTTCCAATTGTAGAGGAGAATCTGGTGCAGGAAAGACTGTGAACACCAAGCATGTTACCCAGTATTTCGCCACCATCGCGACCAAGGGACAAGCAAGGAAAAGGCCAGTAAGTGTTCACATACCTTGGCAAAAAAGGTGAGGTGGCCCTACTCACTGATCATGGAGGCTGTGCCCTGACCACTGATAGGGAAAAATGAGGGGGAAAGAACCACAGAACAATTGGAAAATTATAGAAAAGTCTTTTTTGTCTGTTTTTTCTTCACCTCTTGAGAGAGTCATCATTGGCTCCAAACCATTATTGGGTTATCCCCCAAACATGAAATTATATAATTTGTTTCAGATCTGCTTCAAAGGGTATTTACTGGCTAGCTCTTTGTTCATTGGACCCTCTGAAAACTGGGCACTTAAGATCCAAACCACCTTTCTTAAAGGCTAGGGTCATCAGTGCCTTGAAAGGCCACTTTTGATATTTCCGAATGCCTTTAGCTAGGGTGAGCTGGTAATATGCGCCCAGTGGAAGTCTGCTTCCTTTACCACTAACATCTGGATCACATCTCAAATACTTGATGGATATAACCTCCATCTAATCACTTTCCAGGTTCTGAAAACTTAACCATCTCCAGTCAATTATCTGTACCCTTGATGATTTTTTAAGTTTGCTTACTTTGTATAGCTTCATTAACAGGCTGATGGACTTCATAATAATTTGAGGATAACTAGACCATGAGAGATGGTATGCCAACCAGATTAGATAATGCCAAGTGGAACTCAGCACAAATGAGTTATTGAGCTGTTAGAGCTTCACAACGTCCTATGTCTGACATTGTTATTTTGTTTTTAAAATTCAGTCCTGGTTGTTTTCTGCTGTTTTCGCAAAGCAAGAAGTATATCAAAATAGTGATCTAGCCCAATTTTCAAACCATGAAAAGTTTCTTTTCCAATTACCAAATCCGTGACTTTGATTCACTTCTTTAAGTATCATTGAATTCTATTAGCTTTGACTTCATTTTCGCATGCGTTTTAGGTTGTTTGGTGTGCATCTGTCTGTTCGGTCTAGCCACTGATCCTTGTGACAATACAAAACACAATACATAGCACATAACACTTCTATAAAAATCTTTGCTCATATAGCCCTTTTGCTTATTTAAAGAACAGTATACCCGTGGCACTTTACAAGGGACATAGTATTTGTAAACCTATACATTCTTGAGTAACATATACTATGTAATTCCCCCCATAAAATAGGTCTTTGAGGCTGAGTGAAAGACAAAAGCCCTTTCAGTTTGGGTGCTGAGTGGTCATTGAGACTTGAGACTTGCTGTGTGTAGATGACCAGCTGTGGCCCATCGGCCTGAGCACACATTGAAATTCAAGATCAATACCATCTCAAGTCTTTGCTTGACATGGACTTCTAGATTACTTAGGAATGGTAGTAAAGAAAAATATAATTTAATAATGCCAAGAGTGTGCTGTATTACTTTAGAATAAAATTTCAGGTGTGAGGATAGATGGGAAGAGAGTGAGATTAACAATGGGGGAAATACATGGAATGAAGTTTAAAAGTAGGCAATGGTATTTGTAGTTTATTCTGTAAAATATCCATTTTCTTTTCCTACTCAGGCCAATACCAACCAAAAGAGAAGTATTTCAAATAAATGAGCTCCCACATATATTCATAGGGGCATTTTATATTGTCAGTCTCTCACTCATTTATTTTTATGAGTTCCCTTTCCAAAGCAACATTTCATCACCAAATTTGGCAGCAGCTTACTTTTCTTTAATCCTCACCCACATTTGTGGCTCACTGATTTTAAAGAGAGAAGAAGGGAGGGAGAAAGAGAGGGAGAGAAACATCAATGTGAGAGAGAAACTCCCATTGGTTGCCTTTCATTTGCACTCCAGCCAGGGACTGAACCTGTGACCCAGGCATGTGCCCTGACTGGGAATCGAACTCGTGATCCTTCGGTTCACGGGACAAGGTCAACCAATCAAGTCACACTGGTCAGGGCTGGAAGAAGCTTTGACTACTGGTTATCAGATCAAGAATGGGGTTTGACCTGGGGATTGAGGGCTTGCTACAGTACAGAGTTCTACTAAAAACCTTATCAGTTGAATTTCTCTTATCTGTATCCCAGGGGACTTTAGAAGATCAAATCAAACAAGTGAATCCTATCTTAGAAGCATTTGGAAGTGCCAAAACCCTGAGAAACGACAACTCCTCTCGTTTCGTAAGTAACACAACTGAGCAGTATATGAGTCTTTAATTTTTAAGCAAATGGTAAGATTCATATCTGAGCACATAAATATGGAGAAAATTTCTAGCCCATCAAAGAAGAACTTTGATTGAAGTTTATAATATTATACCCCTCAAGAAATTTAACCAGTATTATCATTAAAACAATTAAGACTACATATAAGTTTGTATCTGAGAAGCTTCTACTATTTTGTCAATTTCAGGAAGAAAATATTTATTTTAATAGTTTCAAACTTCTTTCCATTACCAGTAGTAGGGAAGCTTACCTAGCAAATTCTAATACGTTTTATATTTTATCATATTTTACAAATTTGAAAGTACTTTCTTCTTCACAGTTTCCTATACTTTTTATAACAAATCAATTTAATAAGCATTTTCTAACTCGCTTACTACAATTATTATTTTTATTCCTGACTATGGCCACCTCGACCCCTGTATATTTGTTTATTGGGGGAAATATTTTTCAGTAGCTTTTGATGACTACAGCAGTCTCATAATAGAGGGAGGATTTGGATTTCCAACACTAACTTCACAAATCCCTTTTATGCCTGAATACAGGGAGCAACTATGTAATTTATGAGGAAATTTGCAGAAGGCTTCCTGTTTGAGTCTCTGGGCATAATTAACTAACAGCCTCCTGCTAATTTAGCTAGTTTCCACCCAAGGCCTTAGGTTTACTTGCAATGTGTGGCTGCATAGCAGGTGCTAATACTGGTCCATAAAACAATTGCTAGATTTGGGATTTGTTACAATGTGAAGGGATTTTCTGCTGAAATCTGAAAGAAAAAAAGATGGGGGGAAAAAACAAGAGGGAAAGGGAAGAGAGGGAGGGGAAAAAAGAAAGGTAAAAAAGGATGAGTAAGAGAAAAGACAGTAAGAAAAGGAAAAAAAGAAAAGACTATCAAGTGGAAAGAAAAATAAATAAGAGGGAAAGAAAGCAATGAAAAATAACAAGAAAAAGTTTAGAAGGCTAGAAAGAAGTAAAGAAGAAAAATAAACAAAAATAGATTAATGCAAGGAAGGGGAAAAAAGGGAGAAGAGAAGAGAGAAAAAGGAGTTTAAAATTAAAAAATACAGGTGAAGTATTTTCAATTAATATTATATATGCATGTGCATACATGCATATAAATGTACACATACATATATGTGCATTTATATACATATGTTCGGCTCCCATTATCCTACATTTGTTCACTTACTGCCTCAATCCCCCTCGGTGCAGCCACTCTCCTTCCCTTCCCAGGCACAGTCTTGCCCTGACTCCTTCCTTGCACAGGCAGACCTCCTGCCTCTGCCCAGCACCAGCATCCCACCCCGCAGACTCTGGCTGCCACTGGCCTGCCTCCTTGGCTGCATCTGGCATTCGGACACAGGCTCTGTCACCCCTGGGCAGCCTTTCTGATCCACTACATCCTATTGTAGCTTTTCACTGAGAAGCAAGTGAGCCCCACCTATTATTTTTCCCAAAGTGGTATTTTGAAACATAGATCACATCCCTTCTCTACTTAAAACCTCCCACGTCTTCTAAGCACACATATACTAGAACCCTACTCCTTCCTGAGCCCACAGGGTTCCCATGATATGGTTCCCAGTGCCCGTCTACCTCTCAGACTCTATTTTATTGCCTCCCTCCTTTTCTCTTTTTCAATAAACTCCAGCACAACTGGCTTTTCTTTGGATTTCAAAACACACCAAACATTTCTACATTAGAGCCCTGGTACTCGCTGCTTACACCTAGTATCTAGAAGTATTGGGACCACATCTATTTTTCTAATATGGTATCGCCAGTGCCTAGCAGGTTTCCTGGATCACACTGATGCTCAATGGATGTTTGTTGAATAAATAAAAGAATATGCTAAGCAGATATAATTTTCCTCATTTTTAAGATAAGAACACTGGGGCCTGAAAAGATTCAGTAATATACACAAGAACACGCAGTAGACCTGAGCCTAGGGTCCAAGACCACTGCTGGTCCTGATGTTTGTCCTGGCTGCGTCCCGACATTGACTCGTGTTAGCTCAGAACTGTGTCACTTTTTAAAAACACTTTCATGGAACTAGTTACTGTGTGAGTAATGTGTATAATGAAACCAATGCAACCGTTAGGCTAGTTTCAATAGGACACTGTGTTCTGTGTTCACCCAGGGCAAATTCATCAGGATGCACTTTTGTGCCAGAGGCAAGCTGTCATCTGCCGACATCGACATCTGTAAGTGGCCGTCACACTGTCTGATCACTTTTCTTCTAAGTGTTGCAAGAACACCTAAATATGTGTCTTTTTCCATTTCTCATCATGCAGATTTGCTTGAAAAGTCCCGGGTGATTTTTCAGCAGCCCGGAGAGAGGAACTACCACATATTCTATCAGATTCTGTCTGGAAAGAAAGAACTTCGTGGTAAATGCATTATTATGGAGCTGAGTGAGGGTCATTCTAAACCAGAGATGGAAGTCAGATTATTGGAACTGGCAAAGTGCTATTTAACAAGTCTCTTCACCTCTTTGCAACTGAATTTATTCATCCAGAAACTTAGGGAGTTGAACCAATTATAGAATCTATGTTTTATAACTTTATATAGGTAGAGAGTAAATAGTAACATTTTTTCAATTTTGTAATGTTTGGAGGTAGGTAGGATGCCCAGCAAAGTTAAATGAATGTGTGTCTACAAAAAGCATTAGATAATTTAAGGCCTTAAATAATTAGAACCACATGGGATTTATAGACAAAAGGCAAGAGGTAGGAGACATCACCATGTTGTGTAGTGGTCAAAGGGAGTTTTATAAAGAAAAGAAAATTTGGGTTGGGATATGAAGAATAGGGAGGAGATTTAATCAGAGTAATGAGAGAAGTGTATTTCTGGAGGAACAGTGTACACAATGTCAGGGATAAGTCAAGGCAAAATCAAGGAACAAAGACAAGGAGTAACTACAGAAGGGATTTGCTTAGGGGAATAGTAGAGATTTCACTCTGATGGTTTCTGAACTCAGATTGTTGGGAGGGTGTGTGTGTGTGGTTGAGGTGGGACGGGGTGATGAGAGGTCATCATTTTTGAAAGCAATGACAATTAAGCTGGTATGACAGGCAGGAGGTAGAAATACTAGGAGAGAGTAACTGTAGTAGTCTCAGTATGAGATGACAAGACCGTTGCCAAAGGTTGTACCTGTGGGAATGGGATGGGTGGGGAAAGGGGTAGATCATGAAAGACCAGAAAGGTCTCGGCAATGACTGAGTGTAAGAATGAGAGATAGTGATGAGTCAAAAATATTCCCAAGTTCTGTGATGTGACTAGGATAAAGGTAGTGCCATGAACAGGAGGAGAAGAGCAACTCGTGGGATAAAAGAATGAATTTCATGTATTCCTTCAACAAATATTGATTGCGAGACTGATGTGGGTGCATCAGGCATGACTTTTTAAGCACGGAAGACAGAGAAGTAAATGAGAAAGATGGGTTCCTGCCCTCATGAGCATTCCAGTATACAAGACAGGTAACAAACAAATCCATGTATAATTTCGGAGAATGCAAGTCTACAAAGAAAAATAAAGGAGGGTGAGAGGGTAGAGTAAACTGGGATTTGGTAGATAGTGGGTGGTTATATTTTAGATAGGATGGTCAGGCACAGTCTCTCTGAGAAGGCAATATTTTTCCAGGTACTTGAATGAGGGAGGGAGCAAGTAAACAGAGATTTTCAGTAATAAAGTTCCAGGGTGAGGGAACAATGAGTCCAAAGGCCCCGAGGCAGAATGCATTTGGTTTATTCTCAGAATAGGAAAATGACCGTTGTGGATTGGGGAGAGGAGAGGGTAGTGTAGTGTGAGATAGGCGGGGGCCAGACCACACAGTCCCTTGCAGGCTAGGGCAGAGAGTTTACATTTTATGTTAAGGGCTGTGGGGAGTCATTGGAAGAGGAGAATGACAGGCTGATTGGATTTCAAAGGTATTGCATATGATGTGAGCTATTGAGGACAACAATGGTCCCACAGGAGTGGATGTGGGATGAGATGGGAGGTCCAAGCGAGCAAATTGAGGGGGAACAACGCCCCAGCCCGTCACGCTTAGATGACGTACGGCATACCTCTGGCAGTGTCTTGACTTCGTGGTCTTCAACTCCCAAGTGCCCTCACCAGGAGTGGAAAGCTCTGCAAACTCAACAACTGTTTTTGCCATGGATGTGATTAGTGATGCAAAAGTAGCAGCTGTTCTCCTTCCTACCTTCCTACCACCTAGACCTGGGACAGATGTTTTAGGTCTTCCTTTGATCAGCAGCTGCAAATCTAATCATCTTGACGTAGATTTCTCTGCAGTGCAGGGCATCTGACACATAGGGTCCGGCGTGGGTACCAGGAGTGACTGCAAGATTTTTTTTTTGGAGTATATCTGTTTACTAATAGAACAGTCTGAGGACTGGGCTGCTGTGGAAAACTGGTTATTTTTTGAAGTGCATCATCTTTATACTCAAGGAATTAACAGGGATGGCTTCAGACCAGCCAGGCTCAGGGTGTGGTGGCCCTTGGGGGCAAGTCCCGCTACAAAAAACACACAGAGAAATGGGCGAGGGGGCGGGGCAGGGTGTGCGGTGGTTATAGTTGCCCTGGACTCACTTATTTTGAGTCTTTGGGGGCTGCTGAAATGATTGCTGCACAAAGCCTGACATCTGCTGGTTCAAGTTAAGGATTGTTAGTTCACCTGTTTCGACACGAATTGTCCTTTGGGACATTTAAGAATTTGGAATTCTTTCTATTCATGTTTGCCAAAGAAAAGCTTCAGAGTGTCCTGAGGATTGATATAAGAGGGCACATCTTAGCAATGTGAAGATTATGTCCAAAGTTCCCAAAATAGGAGCTTTTGTGTAGTACAAAAGACTCAAGTACAGAAAAATCACAGCAGAGAGGCTGGCCACCCACTGAAGAAGCCAAAGAAATGGGGTCATGAGGTGCCCCAGAGCCAGCCCCCTCCTAGTCTCCACATGGCTTGGAACATCCCTTCTCTCCTTTCCATTCAGTTAAGGCTGGCCTCTGGTCCAGGCATGGCTAAATCCACTTCCTCAGTCGCCTCAGATATGGCTCCTTGAAATCCTTTATTTCTTAATGCCATCTATATAGCTTGGTCCTGCATATATCCTCCTTTTTCTCTTCTTTTCTTTGACTCCATTTTCTATATATCTATAATATCCATTTTTGCTATTCCCCTGGTGTGCAAACTTTAGGAGGAGAGCTCAGGTAGCATGTCCTTGCCTCTTGGGATCCTTGACACTTTGCCTAGTGTTCTGCACTGTTGGCAACCTGTCATGAGGTGCACCTGATCCCGTCTACTGGCGGCCTGAATGCCTCCGGGGGATGAAATTGTCAGCATCTGGACCTCCTATTCTGGAGCATGTTCAGTTGCACCCCTTTACCCACCAGGCGTCTCTTGAACTAGTCTATCTTTACTCCCTTTCTCCCCACTGGTCATTCGTGGGGCACAAGATGTGTTGGTTGTGTACACTGCCCTGTGCACTCCAGAGAATGCTCCTCCCACTACAGACTATGGGAATGACTCTCTCAGGAGCTGGGCCGTGCCTACTCTCTTTAGCTGTATCTGTGCATCTAAGGAACAGGTAATGATGGGTGCTACGGCAGAGAGCGATAGCTATAGAACTTTATTTGCGATCTAAACTTTTTTTAGCCCAATGTCCGCTTTGCTCCTTTTCATAGTGAACACAGGTGAATCTTGGAGAACATTCAGCCATGCAGAAAGTAAAATTCAATGTCAGGGTGACCTGTAAAACAAAGTCTCAAATGATAAAATACTCATTTCCCACCCCTCCTGACAAGCTCCCCATCCTTCATGTGCTCGTGGTCTAGTCAGCAACCTCCTGTGTGGGTCCTTATTGGCTGGACAGTCTCTGCAGTCCTAACAGTGTCTCACAAAAGTACTTTGACTTTTTTTTGTTTTTCGTTCTCCCAGGGCCATTTCTCTTGGTAGAAATGAAATTAATTAAATAGAAGAATCCCTGTTTACATGACACTCATTTGAGATAACCTCAATCCTCAAGCCAATTAAAATTCATTGCCCTTGAAAATAAAGTTGTGTAAGGCCCAGTGAAGACAGTGCTTTAAGCTAAAGGCTTTTCGGAGTTTCTCGAACACTCATGAGTTCAGTCTGCACATTCTTTGGAGCCTCCACTTCACACTGAGTGCAGCTGTCCCAGCGAGTGGTCAGGCCAATGCCAGCAGCCATACTTCTGGTTGTAAGGAAATAGAAGAAAACTCCATTAGCTGTGCTTAATGCCTTCTAGAAAGAATGCATCTGGAGGCAGGGAGATGCTGAGGGAGAAGCGCATATATTGTGCTTGGGCCCACCATTTCACCTTGCTACCGTAACTGTAGACCAGCTCAAACTGGCCCTCTCCTATTTAAGAGACCTGGAACCAAACTTTATACCGCTCATGAGTAACACTTGTGAACCCTTAAACTTCCACCCCCTAAAATCCTGCCCCAAACCCTGGATATCAAAACTTGAACCTTCCCTCCTGTCTCCTTACTAGTCAATTTGCAAATAAAGCTCCTTTCATTTCTCAAAAGCTGGTGCCATATTTTTGGCTTCTATGTAGGTGAGGCAGCAAGCTCATGCTTGGTAACAATTTTAGTAACCACCAGGGATTTGGTTCTTGTGACTGCCTGCCGGAGGCACTGAAGCCCCCCAGCCTACTAGCTCCCCCTCTCCCCGCCGTGGAGTATGGGCCCTTGCGTGACTCTGTGGCCATCCAAACCAGTTTGTGTAGAGGCTTTTTACTGCTGGCTTTCTGCACCATACCACCAACACTCCCCAATTCCGCAAAGCACTCCGGGCTCCTTCCTGCTATTTCTGAGAAAAGAAACAGCTCCTAGATAAGGTTACTTTCAGGTGAATGACCTCATTAAAATGCACTTGTGCTTAAATTATCTGAAAATCTCTTGAGGATTGTGGGTTCCAGTCCCACCCCTAGGGAGACAATTGGAAGAAAGTTTACAACCGCTGAGGTCCTCAAAGGTCTGTTCGAGTCCCAGGGTCTTGGATTTCTTTGGAAGAGCATTTAATCTACTGTGTTGTGTGTGTCGGCCTTGTTTTGTGTGTCTCCGTTATAGACTGAAGAATGGTACTGGAGCCCCACATTAACTGCCTTCAAGGTGTAAAGTCATTAACCTGGCTGCCTTAGCCTCAGAACTAAACTTTTGTTAGGAAGGGGTGACCTATCCTTTATTGTCACTTTGGGGAAAGGAACCACAGTGGTGTATCTTTTTGGTCAAGTACGTTTGATAAAATTCTCAGGGTTCAAATTTTAAAAGGTAACTTTTCTTAGTTTGGAAATGGCTTTAGGTTATTCCAGTGAGCCCTTGGAATACCTGCGATTTGTTCTCTCCTTATAAAAGAGAAATTTTAAACTAATTAGGATATTAAAATTACATGGGAAGTTTTGTCAAATAAATAAATAATTCTAGTTGTTATCTTAAAATGTTAAATATTGTCATAATAGGTGTTACTGGAAAAGGCAAATTTCTTTGTCAATGAATTAAAATCAGATTTAAAACTGAAATTGTGGGGAATGTTACATCTGGCTGCAGTCCTTTGGGATGTATTCATCAAAATTGGTCAATATTTAGAAAAATACTTTTCTTTCATATTATAACACTGCTTGGCCCCATTAGCAGAGTCAGGTGAGAAATGGCTCACAAATGGGTTTGAAACAATTTTTGAGGTTTAGAAGGAAGACCCTGAGGTAGAGGGGACAGCAAAAATAAACCTGTCTTGCCTGAGTTAGAGCCAAATGATGATCTCAATTTTCTACATCTGGCTCCTCCCAAGATTCCTCCTCAGCATGAAGTCTGACTTCCTGCAAGTAATGCTGAGGTTTCCACCAAAAATCCTAGAGCCGTAGGACCAGCCTTGTACCATTTCTTGCCCTGTTAGTCAGAAAGGAAGAGTCTGGTCTCCCCAGGGTATTTAATTTGGCCCAGGGGATACATTGCCTTCAGCAGGGCAATATCCTTTGAGACGAGTTCCTGCAGTCTGGATGACCGAGGTCAACCTAGGGGATTTGTACACGTACACTCCATCCTACTGAGATGATCCTGAAAAGATGAATCTCTTCCTCTGTGCATTTTGGAAGCGTCCACGAGGAGGAGCTGGGTATTAGTCTCTTTAGAACCTCATGGTAGAGCTTTGTTCCAGATGCAGTAGTTTATTCCGCAGCTGCTGCGAATACCGAAGCCAGGACTGGAGGAGGAGGCTGCGGAAAGCCTGTGAGGTAGAGACACAGCAGGCAGAGTCCAGCTCCGACCGCACCAGTGCCAGGACCCCCTGCCTCAGCCCCTGTCCCGGACTCCTGCACAGCTTAGTGTCTCCAAGGCTAGCCTGGGGCTGAGCCCAAGCTGCAGCAACGCCCGAACTCCATGTGAGAGCCTTCAGCAGCCATCGGGATCTGCCTGAGACCCCCAGCCTGCTCCCTGCAGAAGCACAAGGCTTGCTCCAGATAACAGGACTTCATAAAGGGGTCGCAAACAAGGCCCCAAGAAGAACCGATCCACCTTCTTTGAGAGGGTGTTTGAGGCTTACAGCCTGTCATGAGAACACAAGCTGCACCTCCCCCAGCGCTTAACCACGATCAGTTAAGACCCAGTAGGGTGCTTACTGGAAGGAAACAGCCAACATGGGTAAGACCCCTCCCCCCACCCAATGTGCATATTGTAAACAGGAGGGTCATTGGAGGGGAGCATGTCCAGATCCCCTCCAAAGATGGGGGAAGGAATTTCCCACAAAGATGGGGGAAGGAACTTTCCACAAATTAGTGGCCAAGGGTTGTAAGCTGATAGATTTTGGTGCTAAAAACGAAGGGACATTGGGAGGTAGTCTCTAGAATGGAGCTGAGGGGGCATGGCTAAGTCTCTGGACAGGTAGGGAGGGAATCAGGGGCATAGCAGTGGGGAGGAGGCTCAGAGTGGAGAGGCAGAGAATGGACTGACAGGAATGGAGAAGATAGGGAACAGAGTAGAAGGAGGTGGACAAAGGACAGAGGAAATGTGAGTGGATCTTATGGTTGTGAAGCAAGAAGTTATGGACTGGTGGGCAATGGAAGAAGGTATGCTGGGTGGTCAGTGGGCAACAGCAGGAGGTAGAGGATGGGCCTGAGGTGAAGGAGGAGAAAGCCGATGCATTGGAGGTGAAGCAGGAAATGGATAGTAGTATGGTGATAAAAGAAGAGAAGGTGGATGAATCAGAGGTAAAGGAAGAGAAAGTGAAGGTGAGGGAAGAGAAGAAAAATAATGTGGCAATAAAACAGGAGGTGTGTGTTGGTCAGAACAGAAAAGAGGAGGAAATAATGAAATGTGTAAAAGAAGAAAAGTATTTCCGGAGGAAAGAAATGAAGGGTGATTCGAAGATGAAAGAAGAACCTCAGATAGTTCCCCAGAGGGCTCCAGGCAGAAACTGGCCTTGCCAAGGTGTGGACCGTGTGGTACAAAGGAAGCAAACTACAGCTGTCTACATTGTACAGGGTCTTCTCAGTTGCCTGGCTTAGGGTAAGAGTAGCCCCTTAGAAACAAGCTCCAATTGAGCCTCTCTGAAATCTCAAGATATGGGAGACCCTTTCTTAAGACTATTACTGCAATCTTGAAAATGATCATATTGCAAAAGAATTAGATAGCATAAAATGTATTCAGTCTCTAGGCACTACTTTATCTGCATACATGAATATGCCTATTAATGTCTCCTACAGATGTTCCCCTTTTGTAAGCCCAGGAGATTTGGTACTTCTCAAGACTTGGCAAGCTAAATTAAATGGACCCTATGAAGTCCTTCTGTTACCCATCTCTAGCCTGAACCCCCTCATCCTCTTTACAATTCCCAAGTAGATAGGAAGGAGGAGGAGAACCCGACAGTCCTAACACCAAATAGGCCTGGAAACCCAATATTGACTGTCAGCCGCTAATTATATTTGTGAAGCCTTGATTACTCTTAAATTACTTTTCAGAGGAAGCAGAGCAGCTGAGATGTCACCTGGCAAGGAAGAGAAGGTCATCTTGAAGGCAGACTGCTTCCGCTCAAGAGTCTAGACCAGGGCTGTATAAACCTAAATTCTTATGAATTGCTACTGTTTGGGGTGTGATATTTGCTTGTATAGTTCTAGTATTCCACTTCCTTATTCTGTCTTGCATTTTTCCTGACTTACTTTGTCCCCTTATCGGTAGGCAGTAACTAGAGTGGTTGTCCCCCATTCCCCAAGATTGAGGAATAAACAACAAAAATGGGGGATTGGTAATTGTAGACAGCTCAGACTGGTCCTATTCTGTTTAATGAGACCTGGAACGGAAGTTTACACCACTCACGGATAACACCTGTGAGCTTTTAAGCTGCTACTACCCCTTAAAAGCCCACCCCAAACCCTGGATCAGTAAGACAAGTTTGCACTTTGCCTCCTGTGTTCTTGCCAGTTGACATGCAAATAGTGCTTCTTTTTTGGTTTTACTTGATATTTTTTATTGTCCTTTTCGTGGAATATTTTGGAAGCCTTAGTACCATTTTTTTCCTAGCCTTTATATTATGTGACTTTTTAATAGTTTTTTCCTATTGTATTTTTTCCCTTACCATTTATCACCTTTATACCCTCTTCTACCTCCCCCCTCCCCCTTGCCTCCCCTCCGTGCTAATGCTCCTTTCTCTGCTCTAAAGCCAGTGCTATAGTCTTGGCTTTTCTGTGTGTGTTGGGACTGCAAGCCCTTGCTCAGTAATACTACCAGCCCTCTCCTGAACTGTAACTCCTTCCTCCTCCTGGCCCTGTAGTTCTCACCCACGTGGTGCCCTGCCCCCATCCTCCCTGCCTTCTCCTTCAGCGCTTATCCAAATGAGCCTGCTTGGACAGAACAAGACCCTCCTTCTGTCTATGACAAAGGAGGAAATGGAATCCCATAATAGTTATAGACATAGGTTTGAGTAGGTAAGAGGCATAGTCTAACTGAAATACTGGAGACTATGTTCTAAATTCAATTTATCATTAACTGATTGTGAGCAAGTATGGAAGCCTTTCTAGACTATTTTCCTATATTTAACATAGAGAAAGCAATGCCAAACACAGCACCTTCGATCCTTATGATTGGGAGGAAAATTGTCAAAAATGACGTAAATATGAGACTAAAATGAAAACTATAAAAAGGTCACAATTTAGAATGACCTATAAGGTAATTCTTGACAAAATAATCTTGGAAAAATAGATATTTTTAAAAATAAGCCAGCCAACTGTAAGATGCTTTCACCCTAAAAACAAAGCAGTGTGTCTTGCACTTTTAGTTGTATAATTCTTCAGCATATTTGAGGAAAAAGACTATTTTATTTTTGTATCTTTATCTCCTTCCAGAGCATTTTTCTCTGCCTATGATAGAGGAAAAAGCTTAAATAAATGCTTTGATTTGAAAGACATGGAAATGATGTCTGCATTTGAGCTGTGAAGGAGGTGAAGGGGCGGGATGTCATGACGCCCGGGTGTCTGGCCTGGACAGGGTGTGACACTCACTGACATAGGGAGCCACTGGAGATACTTCAGGCTCCCTGCATTGAAATGTCTAATGGGAAGTTGGAGATCTAGATCTGGCGCTCAGAAGAATACATAGATTTGAGAGTCATCAGGAAAGCCATGAATGAACCTTGCAGTAGAGTATATAGGAATATTCTTGACTTTTAGAGTGTGACAGTATTTGACACGGTTGGTTAGTCTCCCCGCCTTGCAAATCTCTCTCCTTGGCTTCCAGTATACCTCCCTCACTTGCCTCCTTCCTAGATCTTGGGCATTTCTTTATGGATGGCGTCCTCTCTTTCATTACCCCGTGAGTGTCCTGGGGCTCAGTGCTTGGATCTATCTTGTGGTGATAGATCATCAAGACTTTAAAGATCATTTCTATCTGTTGATTTCCAAAGTTTGACCATGGGTCCAGACTTCTCTCCAGGAGTCTAGAATTGGAGCTCACAGACTCTCTTATATCTCCACTTGGTTTAGACAAGGACCAATTTATATGAATGTTTTATGACGGAATTTACTCGTTACTGGCTTTTTTTGTGCTATTGTACCACTATTTTTTTTTGAGACTTTTGCAGAGTGTAAAATGCCATAACCATAGATTGCTATGGTTTAGGTTGTGTATACAGTAAAATGGCGGGTTTTAAATGATCGGGGAAATTCATGTGGGACAAAGAGACACGCAGAAGAATCTCTGACAAGGTTGATGAGCGTGCCCAAGATCCTCTGAGATTTCAGTGAGTAACTTTCCTTTTAGCTTTCACAAAAATAAAGTAATTTAATAGAAAATTTTCCCTAGAATTTTACAAGATGGTTTATACTCTTCATGTCTGGCTTATGTCACTCTGCATAATTATTTTGAGTAATAGTCCATATGCAACAATTTAACTGTTGACAGGCATTTGGGTTGTTTCCAAAGAGAGCTGCTAGGAACACTTGCATAGCAGCCCAATTTTTTCTTTCTGAGATTTGGGGTTCAAGATAACAGAGCTTCACTTCACTGAGTGATAAATAGAAAAATCAGATCAGCTCAAAGAAAATTCCTTGAGAGCACGAGTGTGGCGCTAAGAGTTATGTGATTTGGCCAAGTCAGTTGCTGACGTGCTCCTGACAGCCTGCCTTGACTTTGACCCGCATCGTGTTTCCTGACTAAGTGAATCGTGTCAGGAGTCTTAGACACATGAGAGGGGCAGCACTGAACACAGTAGCTGATATACAGGTTTCTTGAAAGACAGACTCAGCCTCCTAATAGGGAGGACGTGCTGTGACAGGATTACACTGCTAATGTTCCTGGAGTGCTGACCCCAGGGTCTGCTGCTTCCTAGCCTTTGAAGCTCAGGCCCATTATACTTGTAATTTTATAAAGCATTTTTTGTTCTTCAGCTCTCAACCATGCGTCTAAGCCAAATTCCTGTTTTCAAAGTTTTGCCAACACATTATCTGTTTTCTTTCACACCAATTCAAGCTGCTGCCATTGAATCTGCTTTCAGATTTGGCCTGCCTGATCTTGGGAGGCGTTACCACATGACTGACAAGTTAGCAGAGGGCAAAAATTGATTGCAGAGCTTTGGGTATTGAATATGGGTTTATTTTGGCTTGATTATAAGTTATTATAAGCTCTAAGAATAAACTGTGAATATTGGTCAATTATTTTCTATAGCTCCATGGGTTTCTTTAAACTGTTTAACTGGTGGTTTTCCCACTGCAAATATGCTCCTGGTGTCTGAAAATCCTTCTGACTTTCACATTTGCTGTCATGGAGTAGTTGCTGTGGAGAGCTCAGATGATGCTGAACAATTGCTGGCCACAGATGTGAGGCTTGTTCGTTATCAAAGCAAAGTCTGGCAACACCAATGAGAAATAAAAGAAAGCATCTTATATCTCCACTCTTCTGAAGGGTCCTGGGGAAGCGACCTTTCTTTTCCTGGAGATGGAGAGTAGAAGGAGGCCCTCCAGGGCTGCTTCTGTCCAAAGTTTACTTATTTCTTATAAAAATGCACATTGTTTATATATTGTAGTAATTTTGGGACAAGTAGAAAAGTAGGAAGATGTTTTGACTAAATGGCAACTGCTGTTTTTTTCTGTTTTATATATATATATATATATATATATAAATATATATATAAAATATGCTGTTTTTTTCTGTTTTATATATACACACACGTGCACACACACATAAATGACTTTACAGTCTTTATTCTTTTTTTCCCTATCTGGGGTTGCTATCTTTTATTTTTAAATAGAAGATCATAATCATACTATGTGTATATTTGGTATATAGAGTTTCCTTTTTCAGTTAATGTTATAATATATGTTTTCAGTGTTATTATAAACTCTTCATGACCATTTATGTGGATACTTAATATTTTTTGAGGCATTTGTCCTATAGTTTTTAAGCCATTCTCCTATTATTAGACACAAGGCTTTTCATTTGTTTGTTTTGCTTTTGTGCTGTGGTGAATATCTTTGTAGGTACATGCTTTTTCTGTATATCAGATTCACCTTATGCTAGATTCCTAAAAGTGAAATTACTAGGTAAGGATTATAATAGAATGTAAAATCTGGACTGTGTTTTTTATAGTCTGTTTATGTATATTTTAAATTCACCACTGGAGAGATTGTACCAATTTCCATCTTCCGCTCTGGGAAGGTGGAAATTGGTACACATCTTACCATGTGCAGTGGCTTCTTAGGATACAGTTTGATGAAATGGGTAGTTTTTTTTTTTTTTCTTCTTTAACACTTCTTTTCACCAGCCTCTGAAATGTATCAGCTCTGGAATAAAGTTGGGAGAACATATGGAATCCCAGAAATAAGCAACCTATCAGATATGGAGCTATTTTTTGCCATAACCATGAAAAAGAAAATAACTTACCTATATAGACAGTTAATGATTCTGATTTCCGGAAGGGAGAGGAGGGACACAGGATATCAAGAAAATTTCTAAAACTACCAGAAATTAAATAGGCCAAGTCTGGTGTCTTCCTGATTCTTTTTTAAAGGGATCAGTAGACGTGGGTGACCAAGTGCCAACAGGGCCGATGTGCATTGCTTCTCAGGGGGCTGTTATGCTGCGGGGCTATGGCGATCTGTCTCATTCCCTTCTGGAGCCCACAGCCCATGGAGTGCAGGGGACTGTGACACATGGGGTGGCGGGAGTGAGGTACTACCACAGCCATTTGGCAAAGGAAGACACGGCCATCTGTTTCCCTCTGAACAGCAAGCCATGGACATCTTGGGCTTTCTTCCTGAAGAGAAGTATGGATCCTGTAAACTCACTGGAGCCATCATGCACTTAGGAAACATGAAATTTAAACAGAAACCCAGAGAAGAGCAAGTGGAAGCAGATGGCACAGAAAGTAAGAATTACTTTGAAGTCATGACATACACTTTAGATCCTTGACCCCAGGCCTACGCCCCTTTCCTTACAGTTGGTTTTTGAAAAATGTTGAAATTAATCAACACTCTCCCTCAGTTGCTATTCCTCAAAATTATTCTCCTAGCCACCACACTGATGTAGAATCCTTGTATCTCAGAATAAATAGCATTTCTTAATTAATTATTGAGGATGCCAGTAAACTTGCTAAATTTGGGTAACACAGGGTTGACTGGGCCATTGCCTGCCTTCAGCACACAGACTATTGAGAAAAACAGAGAAGGGAAGGAACAGACAAATTACCATAAATGTAGTAAGTGATGTAATGGGAGTGTGAGCAAAGATTTTTAGAATTTCAAAGGCAGAGTTTTCACCGGACAGAGACTACAATGGCTTCATTTCTCTTTGTTTTTTATTCATATTTTAAAAATCTATAGTCTTGACTGCTTATCAAAAAGATTTGAGGCATTTTTCAATGAATGACCTGTTCAGAATAATCATTCAAGTAGAAAATCACAGTTATCAAGAGAAGGAAGCATAGTTGTTATAATTATTTCACTTAATATTAAAATTCCTGGCAACTGAAACAAAGAAAGAAACTCAAATCCTTCAACAAATAATTTTTAATAAAGTTTGTATTTATAATTGTGGTGAAATACATGTAACATAAAATTAGCTATTTTAACTGTTTCTAAGTTTAGTGCCATTCTACAGATTATCGGCATTAAGCATCTTCACACTGTGCAGCCATCACCACTGTCCGCCCCGGAAAGTGTGCACCACCCCAAACGCAACTGCTCTGTTTAACGATGACTCCCCATTTCCCCTCCTCCAGCCCCTGGCAACCATTATTCTGCTTTCTGTCTCTGTGAATTTCACTACTCTAAATACTGTAGGTGGAATCATACGATATTTGTGGGTTTTTTTTTTTTTTTTTTTGCTCTGGCTTATTTCCCTTAGCATAATGTCTTTAAGATTCGTCCATGTTGTATGTGTCAGGATTTCATTCCTTTTGAGGTGTGAGTAATATTCTATTCTATGTGCATGCCACGTTTTGCTTGTCTAGTCATCCAATGATAGGCGCTTCAGTCACTCCCACTTTTCACGACTGAGAAGGGATCCGTTCCTAGTTCCAGCTCACATCATGCTTGATTTCTTGATCTCTTCTTCAGTTCTTTCACCGACTTGATATTTTTTGCTTGTGTGTTATTTATTCTCATGGATTATAAATTCCTCGATGCCAAGGATTTTTTCTTGTTTAGCTCTCTTCTTACTATTGCATCCAGCACCAGGCCTTGCACATAGCAAGTGCTTAGTAAACTTTGCTCAATAAATTAATGAAATGTGCCGTGGCTGGTGTGGCTCAGTGGATTAAGCACCAGACTGTGAAGCAAAGGGTCTCCAGTTTGATTCTCAGTCGGGGCACATGCCTGGGTTGTGGGCCAGGTCCCCCATAAAGGGGGTGTGTGAGAGTCAACCACACATTGAGATTTCTTTCCCTTTCTTTCTCCCTCCCTTCCTCTCTCTCTAAACATAAGTAAATAAAATCTTTAAAAAAATTAATGAAATGTGAACTCAGAAACCATATATTAACCCTTCATAAAAAAAACTATTGAATGTTATTATCATAACCCCTCTTTCAATCAGGTGTGGACTGCCAAAACTGGTTTGTTTTTTTTTTCTTTCTGTGTATCTGGTTGTTCACAGATGAGACTGAACTGGGAGAAAATTGTGATGGTGGAAACAAGTGTCTTTTGCTTTTTTCAGCCTCCTTACCTGTTTTCAGGTTAAGTCAGACTTTGTTCTCTCCATCTTCTTGACTTCAAAATGTACTTACAAATCCCAAAATTCTAGAGAATACTTGTCGAAGTTGGCTTTGTATTGGAATCACCTGGGGAGTTTTTAAACTGAAGCTCAGGCCTCACCCAGACCAAAGAAAGCGGATCTAGGGCTGGGTGTAGGCAGCGGTGTTTGTCTTCACAACTCCCCAGGTAACCCCTGTGTTGAGTGAAGGTTGAGGACCATTGCAGTAAGGACTCTGTTCTCCCATGTTTATGTGTATCAGAATCACTTGGAGAACATGATAAAAATAAGCCTAGACCCTGACCTCCTTCAGGGAGCTAGTCTTTTGGTTCTGCATTAGCTCTTCAGGCTGTTGTGATCCCCACTCATGTAAGAGGACCCCTGCTCTGCCTGCATGTTACCCCCCACCCCCAGTTCAGATCATACTGCCTAAGTAAAACCCGTGGGTGTGTTCACAGCATCCTGAAGGAATGGTGATTATTGATGGAGATTTCAGAAAGCATCTTTCAGGACCACAGCAGGTCACATGATGGAAATGTGTTTGCATACATTGATTGCTATGTTTGCAAAAGCATCTTTTGAACATCAGATAGAATTTTATTCACAAATTTAACCTATTTTTATTTGGGTTGTAAAACTATAAATCTTTAGTGCAAGTGAAGTAATTTATTTTTTAGAACATGATGACCACTGTTGTTTTCTGTCAAAAAATAAAAGATGGAGAACATGTGTGATGTGTAACGTAACGTGGGGGATAGGTGCAGGACATGCTGGCCCTCTGGGGACACTCGACTGCTTCTGCAGTGGCTGAGAAATACTTCTGTAGTGGTGGATGCTATTTCTGTTAGAGCTTACAGTGGGATACTATACAGAAAAATTGGGGGTGTTTTTGTTAATGGATAGAAATATACTCAAAGGACTGTTCTTAACACTAGAAAAATGGTGTATAAATTTGAGACCGTTATTACCTCTAATGTCCACCTGAATGCTTCCAAACCTTAGAAAACCAGACTCCTGTCTTTTTTCTTTTTCCTGGACAGATATTGTGGAATTGTTCATTTTTCACATTGTTGGTTACTATTCATCTCCACTCAGATTCATCAGGCACTTTGCATTTCTTCCTTTCTTTTAAAATATTTTCATGTAGGGGTAGATGGTGTCTTCCAGTTTAAAAACTCTATGGCTCTGACACACTGGATTCTCCACTTGAAGCAATCAGTCCTTTCTCTCTCTGCAAGCATGGCGCTTTTAGCAGGAATATCTCCGCATCGGTGGGCACGTCTGCTCGAGTTTTGATTTTTCCATTTATTTCCCCAAACAGGCTTTGCGTTTTGAAAGGTTTCATAGCAACTGAGTACCTAGACCATTATCACTGACACAGAGTGGGTGTGTAGCTTGCAGAAATGTATGTATAATATGTATTGATTTTAGTTAACAAGCAAATCAAACATTTCAAGCTTTTCAAGCCTTTGTGAAAATTTTAAAGCCCCACAGAAAGGAAATGGATATCATCAATGATGGCTCACACTCTCTAAGTGTGTGTGCGCACGTGTTTTACTTGCCCCGTTTGTGGTTATCGCTCAGGAAATTTCGTACTTCTTAGTAAAGTAAGGAAAGACTGCATTTTTTCTATCATAAAATATTATTTTATAGGCTGACTACATCGGATATACTAGTATATGTCAGAATTCATTTAAAATGGAAGACGTAGCATAGAGATTTCAGATGAATAAAATATTCCTTTTGTATGATAACTGAAGAAATATACAATTTGAAATGTGCTTATAACGTTTTGCCTGTGGCATTTTTGTTTTAAGGGTTTTTTTAAACACCTGATGTGATACATGCCTATTTACTTTTCCTTCTGATAACACTCTTCCCTGCTTCTGTCCTCAGAAAATAGAAACTGGTTTCTAAAAGTGCAATTGTGTGGGTTGCAGGTATTCTTGTTGGGCAGCAGAGGGCACTATGGCACAAATAGAGACTCCGCAGGAAAAGAAATGGTTTTTAATACAGTACTGGGCAATTGTCCTGGCTTTTGTTGATTAGTGGTTGTCTTGAATGATCAAATTACAAGTCCCTGTTTCATTCAAAGAATCTACAAGTATATACATAAGAGGGAAAAATAGGCAGGTAATAAAGATGAAATATTCCATGTCCTTCAGATAAACATGTCTTTTTAGAAAGAGATTTTTTTTAAAATTAAGCTATAATTTACACACAACAAAATTCCCCCTTTTTAAATATAAAGTTTAGTGAGATTTAATGTATACATAGGTTGTGTAACCATCGCTATCATCTAATTCCAGAACACTTCATCACTCCAAAAAGAAATGCTGTACCATAGAGTAGTCACTCCCCACCCCATTCTCTCCCTAGCCTCTGACAACAACCAATCTCCCTTCTGTCTATATGGATTGGCCTTTCTGGGCAGGTCATGAAAATGGAATCATATAATATGTGAGTTTCTGTGTTTGTCTTCTTTCACGTAGCATAATATTTTCAAGTTTCATCCGTGTTGTAGCATCATCAATACTTCATTTCTTTTTATGGCTGAAAAATATTTCATTGTATTTATATACAGCATTTTGTTTATCCATTCATCAATTGATGAACATTTGTGCTTTTCCACTTCTTTGACTATTATGCATAATGCTGCTAGCAACATTTGCACATACTTTTTGTATGTGTGTGTGAATATGTGTTTTCATTTCTATTGGCTATGTAACCTAGATGTGTGATTTCTGGGTCTAGAGTAACTCTGTTAAACTTTTTTTTTTGAGCTATTTTTTAAAAATTATTGTCCAAGTACAGTTGTCTCCATTGTCCCCCCACTAATGCCCCCCACCACAGGCATCCCACCTCCCTCCTCTGATCCCACCACCCCTTGTTTTTGTCCATGTGTCCTTTATAGTTGTTTCTGAAAACCCTTCCCCCCTCTTGCCCCATTATCCCTTCCCAACTCCCCTCTGGTAACTGTCAGTTTGTTCTTATTTCAATGTCTGTGGTTATATTTTGCTTGCTCATTTGTTTTATTGATTAGGTTCCACTTATAGGTGAGATCATATGGTATTTGTCTTTCACTGCCTGGCTTATTTCACTTAGCATAATGCTCTCCAGTTACATTCATGCTGTCGCAAGGGGTAGGAACTCCTTTCTCTCTGCTGAGTAGAATTCCATTGCGTAAATGTACCATAGTTTTTTTATCCATTCATTTACTGATGGGCACTTAGGTTGCCTCTAGCACTTGGCTATTGTAAATTGTGCTGCTATGAACATTGGGGTGCATAGGTTCTTTTGGACTGGTGTTTCAGGGTTCTTCGGATATAATCCCAGCAGTGGAATTGCTGGGTCAAAAGGCAGTTCCATTTTTAGTTCTTTGAGGAAATTCCATGATCTTTTCCATAGTGGCTGCACCAGTGTGCATTCCCACCAACAGTGCACTAGGGTTCCCTTTTCTCCACATCCTCCCCAACACTTGTTTGTTGATTTGTTTATGATGGCCATTCTGACTGGTGTGAAGTGGTATCTCATTGTGGTTTTAATTTGCATCTCTCTGATGGCTAATGATGCTGAGCATCTTTTCATATGTCTCTGGGCCCTCTGTATGTCCTCCTCGGAGAAGTGTCCGTTCAAGTCTTTTGCTCATTTTTTAATTGGGTTGTTTGTCTTCCTGGAGTGGAGTTCTGTAAGTTCTTTATATATTCTGTTTAACTTTTAAGTAGTTGCTAAACTACTTTCCACAGTAACTGTACTGTGTTACACTCTAACCAGCAGTGTATGAGGGTTCCAATTTCTCCACATCTTCACCAATACTTATTATTCTGTTTTGTTTGTTTGTTTGTTTGTTTATAGCCATTCTAGTGGCTGTGAAGTGACATTTCATGTAGTTTTGATTTGCACTTCCAAGAAATAGAGTCTTAACTATTTAGGGCTCAGCTAATTATTTGAAAAATGTAATCTAACTTGCTACATCAGTTTCAACATACTATCTTTTCATCCTCTGGATAGTATTTAACTATAATAGAATAAATTTAAACAGTATTTTTCCTTCCCCTCTTCCTCTCTCCTCCTTCCCTCCTTTCCTCCTTCTTTTCCTTCCTTTCTTCTGACAAGTGCTGACAAAGCTGCTTTTCTCATGGGCATTAACTCCTCTGAGATGGTGAAGAGCTTGATCCATCCTAGAATCAAAGTTGGTAATGAATATGTTACTAGAGGTCAAAATGTAGAACAGGTAAGATGGTTTTTAAGAAATCCTTACCTGAGGATACTTTTATTGATTTTAGAGAGAGGAATGGAGAGGGAAAGAGACAGAGAATTTCTATGTGAGAAACGTTGATTGTTTGCCTCTCATGCATACCCTGAGTGGGGGCTGAACCCACAAACTAGGTACATGCCCTGACTGGGAGTCAAACCCGCAACCTTTTGGTGCACGGGACGATGCTCCAACCACCTGAGCACCCAGCCAGGGCAGGTGAGGTGATTCTTTAGGAGCATTGTGATTCTATGATCTTGTCATAAGTGTATAAATATCGTACTTGTGTATTTTTCAATTTCTGATGATGTCTGCAACAAAAGCTTCTGTAAAACAAGAAAGAGCAGCTGTGATGAACATTCCCAGTGGCTGCAGTTGTGATGCACATCAGAGTAACTGCTCTTGTGTTAAGAGTCTTTGTAGCCTGAAATATACCGTTTTGGCAGTTTTCCCTCGAGCAACGAATTTCTCTGCAGAGGCAGGCAAGCCCTTTACATGTTGTGATCAAATCTTTGTTGTCCAGCTAAGAAGTTTCAAAGCTATTGGTCTCTGACATGAGTATATTTAATAAATTGGCATCCCTCATCTATTAGGAATATTGACTTTTGAGAGTAACAGGCACATGGTGACATAGTCAGGGAAAGATTTCAGAATATATTTTGAAGTTAGTATTTGAGGGGAGGGGATTAAGAACAGAAATGAAAGATGGGAGGTCGTGTAGGTTTTGTTCAGCATCGAGGAGAAAGTTTTAATGATAGAATTAATAAGAGCTGGGAGGCTTTGCCAGAATACAGTAGATAATGCCCAGAGCTGCTGGGTAGTGAAACCATCTGAGCATGCCAGTGCATTTCAAAATGATAACTTACATCTGAACTGTGTGTTAGTCAGTATGAAATACACATGCTTCAGTAACACACACATGCTAAAATCTCAGTGACAATAAAATAAACGTTTACTTCTTTCTCCCACCAAAACCAGTACACATCGGACAGCCTTCTTTCTCTTTGTAGTGAGGCCATCTGCAACACATGGCCTCCAAGTTGCTGCACAAGGGCACAGATGATTTGTGGACCACGTGCCCCCCCCCCGAATTACTTGGGGCTAGATGTGATATCACTCTCACTGGTATTTTATTGGTAAGAATTAGTCAAATTATCCCTTTAGTTACAGGGATCTGAGAAATATGGTCTTTCTGGTAAGAGAAAATGGTATGATCACACATATATATTAAACATTCAGAGGTATTATCTCCTTCCATTCTTACAATACTCAGAGATAAGTAGGGAGGGCAGGAGTAATTTCATTTTTCCACTTGAGGAAACTTAGGGTTAGGGAAACTAACCCTAAGGACACACAGCTAGTATTCAGGTGACACGTAGATTTTCTACACCTAAAATCCAAAAATGAGAGAGATGTGTACAAATCTGTGATAGAAGACAGTTATTTTGACTGCAATAAACTATTTCATTTGGTGTATTAAGGCATCTGGTGTGACTGTTTTACTTAAAACATTTCACCAACTAATGAAAACCAGTTTCCTAGTTTGGCTTACTCTATGAATCAATAATTCTACCTCTACCACAATACTAACTATACTGAAACAATTTGCCTATGTTTTTGTCCTCCCTGGTAGCCTGGGTTTCTTGGGGCCACGGAGTATGTGTAATTCATCTTGACACCCTCGGTAGTCAGCACAGTGCCCTGCAAGCAGTAGGTGCCACAAGTGTTAAAATAAACTAAATACGGAGCTAAACATAAACCACGATTAGCAGGACAAGTAGCTGAAACTATTTCTTGGTAGTGAGCTTAGAGGCATTTGGCAGTTTCTTGCTTTGTAAGACATTCACCACAACAGGCCTGCATGACATGCTATGATTATAGAACAAGAATGTGCTCTGTAAAAAACTAATAAGCCCATGGAAGGACTGGAATCAAACCTTCGCCTCTTTAATATTGTGTTCTCAGGGACTGAGTTACCACACCAGGCTTTATTATAATAGAACCAGTGAAGCAAGCTTCTATATTATTATTCAACATTAAATGAAAAGAAAATCCTTACCCTCGTCCCTCCCTCCTCTCCTCCTCCCCTTCCCCCTCCCCCTCTGACTTCCTCCCTCTCCTGGAGACAGAGTAAGAAAGCACACTGTAAGGCTTTTCTTTTCTTAGGAATTTTACTGACTTTATAGAGACAATTGCCACTGCTAAGAATAGAGATGTATGTATATGCTCTGTTGATGGCAATTGCAAAAGATGGCAAAAATTCTTGCAGTGTTAACACTGTAAAAACATTAAGTTCTAGCTCTAATGCTAATTCACTCTGGGACCTTGGTTAAATATTTTCAGCACCCCAGTGAAGAGATTGAATTCCTCTGTGTGTTTCAGTAGAGGAGTGATTGGCATCTAAAGGGGCAGTTCTTCATGTACGAGAGTGTCTTGCATATTGTAGGAGGCTTTCCATTCCTGCTCACAGGTGTGGGATACCAGTAGCAAACTCAGTCATTGTGACATTTCAGCAAATGCCCTCTGTGTTTCCTAAGTCATTCTTCTCTAGAGGAAGGTGCCATCCTGAGTTGAGAGCCACTACACATGATTATGTGCCTATATACAGTGGAATGTACTTAGCCCTAAGAAAAGACGAAGTATTGCCATTTGTGACAACATGTATGGACCTTGAGAATACCATGCTAAGCAAAATAAGTTAGACAGAACAAGTCAAGAACCATATGATTTCACTCCTTTGTGGGATATGAAACTGAAAGCAACAAATGAACAAGCAAGAAAAACAAACAAACAAAAACTAATAGACGCAGACAACAGTACAGAGGGAAGGAGGTTGGGGGGATAGTAAAGGGTAAAGGAGGTCGAATATATGGTGACATAAGATGATTTGACTTTGAATGGGGGGCACACAGTGTAATAGCCATATCCTGTATCATAGAAATGTACACTTGAAACCTATATAATCTTATTAGCCAATGTCATCCCAATAAATTTAATTAAAAAAAACCTAGGGCTCTTTGGCCTAGTGTTTTATGATCTAATGAGAATTCCAACTGTGCCTATTAGAAATGTTATTTTAATTTATTCTTTTTTTTTAAGATTTTATTTATTTTTAGAGGGAGGTAGGAAGGGAGAAAGAGAGGGAGAGAAACATCAATGTGTGGTTGCCTCTCACTCACCCCCTACTAGGAACCTAGCCTGCAACCCAGGCATGTGCCCTGACTGGGAATCGAACCAGTGACACTTTCCTTCACAGGCCAGCACTCAATTCACTGTGCCACACCAGCCAGGGCAGTTCTTTTAATTTAAAAGATTAATAATGATAAAACAATAATAAAAATCAGTATCCTCTGAGTAACTAACAAGGGTGCTATGCTAAGTGTGGGTATGTCATTCAATTGAACAGCAGGACTGTGCGGTTGATACTGTCTATACCTCCATTTTATACTTAAAGACAGTGAACCTTAGAAACCCAGCTGGGAAGCAATGGAGGGTGGATGAGGAAGTAATAAAGGTGGAAAGGGGGAACTAACAGTATCCAATAAGTGCCACATGTCGTGTTACATATATTTGCATTGCCTGTCATATTGCATCTTTCCAACAACCCTATGACATGCGTATTACAATGTTGTTATCTTACAGGTGAGAAAGGTAAGGATCAAAGCGGTTAGAAATATGGCTGACTCCCTGATTTTTGTTGTTGTTTTCGTCTCAGCTATCATGCGTTATTGTCCCCCAGTAATCAAAGTCTTCTGTGAGGTTATTTTAAAAAGAGCTAAGAAATGAGTCTGTTTAGTTCCTGAAAAGCAGAAGTGTAGGTTTAGCTGCCTAATTCAAGTCATTGGACAGAAAATGGTTAATTAGTATGCTATGTATTGGTTTATTGTTTTCATTAACTCATTCAGAAGACACCATACCTTCTATTGCTTCCTCTGTGTACATCTTCAGGCTTTCTTCCAGTAATTCTTCACCATCCCCTGAGGCAAGTTTTTCTCCCACCCATGCTTCTCAAGTATTTAGGGAATTAAAAGGAGGTGAACAAGTTAGTCATGTTCTTTTTAAAGTTCCAAAATATCTGCTGTAGACAGAGAGTGATGTCCTTGGTGCTCCAGAGGATAAAAATCATTCTTGGTGCTTTATTTGTTCGGGTGTGCTCTTGACGCCAATAATAAAAAACAGTGATGCCATCCCGACTATGGATAACTGTGAGAATGACTCAAGATATAACTGATCAGAGAGTGGATGACTCAGAACTAAATCACCACCAGACACCAACTGGCTCCCACTGTGTGCTCTCTCCTGGGCAGCTGAAGGATGGATGTGATAGGCCTATTTTAAATGTTAAGTGGTTGCAGCACATTCTGCTTCCAGGCTTGGAGTATGCCCAGCTGAAATTCACTCCTACTTGGAGTCTGTCAGAAACCTGCTACTACATCAGCGCCTTTGCATTGGAAGTAGGATCTGCCTTTGCACAGCCTCACCCAGACACAGAGGCTGGAGCTCTCCCCAGTAGGTTATGTGAGAGCCTTTGCCACACACCTCCAGGGAGGGGAACGCAGCCTGAGTTTTACAGTAGGAGAATCTGAGTCAGAATGATGCGCTAAATTGCCATTTTCCCTGCAGGGACTTGAGAGCAGCTGTGGGAAGCTGAGGTTAGAAAGAACCTTCAAGAGCATTATTCAGATAAAGATACTGCATGCAGCCCAAGAGAGGTTAGGTCACTTGCCAAAGGTGACACAATTCATTAGCAGCTGCGACAACAGCAGTAGGATAGGGCTAGGGACTCCAGAGTCCTCAGTTACTCTACCAGTACTTTTCAAACCTTATGGTACATGGGAATCAGCAGGGGATTGTGTTGGAGTGAATATTCGGATTCATAGGTCTGGAACTGGAATCGACATCTTTAACAAGCTCCAAGATAGTGCTGATGCTGCAGGTCGCAGGGTCACACTTTGAATAGCAAGGCTTCTGAACACATTGCCACCTCACCCCAGGATATTTGGTCTTTTGGTAATGGGAACCTGATTTCTCTCACACACGTGTTGGGTAAAGGAGAAGCATCAGGGTTACCTACTTCCTTTCACCTCTCTTTCTTCCCTTCTCCTTTCCCTATTCCCTTTCCCTTTCCTCCCTTCCTTGTTTCTTTTTTCCTTTTTTCTCATTGTATTGTATTTCCTCTCATGTACCATCTCAGCAGTAGGCTAGAACTACGGAAAGTCAATAAATATATCTGGGTTTACTAGAAGGCAGTTACAGATAGAGAATGCTAGGATTAAAATCCTAGCACTGCTGTCAGATGAAAGGGTGTTTCAATGTGATTCCTAGGTGACCTACGCTGTTGGAGCCCTGGCCAAGTCAATATATGAAAGGATGTTTAAGTGGCTGGTGGCACGTATCAACAGGGCCCTGGATGCCCGGCTACTAAGGCGGTTCTTCATTGGCATTCTTGACATCACTGGCTTTGAAATCCTTGAGGTAAGTATATTTGATAAGATGAAGTCAATGCATATTTACAAGGAGATTAGAAAATGTGAACTGAACGTCAGGAAATGGCATCGAAACTTGATGCAATTTGTTCTTTGCAAACCTTAAGAGCTACTGTGTTTGGAAAATAGCCATTATTAATATTAATAAATAATCATAATGGATAGGATTAAGAAATTAATTAAGCTTTAAATAAAGGTACATAGAGATAAAGGAATATTTTGTGACTTTGAATTTTAATATCATTGTGTTACTTTATTGTCACAATCTTTAGTTCGTGAGTATATCTGAAGGAAGTAAAAATTTAATTGAACATTTGTTACTTACTGGGTTTATTTGCCATTATGTGATAGTACTAATGGTTTTTTCTTCAATTTTTTCCAAGTGGACCTGAATTTTATTTTTTCTTTGAGTTATATTCTATAATTAAAAATGTGTCTATTCAAGGTGTATAATTTGACAATTTGGTACACATATACATTGTGAAATAATCACCATAGTCAAGTTAATTAACATATCTATTACCTCAGGTAGTGGCCCTTTTCTCAATTTTATTTTTATCTTTTCTTCCTACCAAATTACATCTTTGAAGTATAACAGCCTTGAGCAACTTTGCATTAATTTTACCAATGAAAAATTACAACAGTTCTTCAATCAGCACATGTTTGTTCTTGAACAAGAGGAATATAGGAAAGAAGGCATTGACTGGATGCCCATCGACTTTGGTCTGGATTTGCAAGCCTGCATAGATCTCGTTGAGAAGGTGATGCATGTTTTTCTCCTTGCCCATTCTCATTTAAGGAGCGTTGTCCCTGCTTGCCATGTTGATCCACGTCAGGACTTGGGCCCTGGCCAGGGATGGGAGCTGGGGCAGGAGAGCTCTGCACTTTTTCTCTTAATGGCCTTTGTGTGCAGCACTTGTGACATCTTAAGTAAATGCTCATGTCACTTACTCCACTCCATCATCTCTAATACAGACTGTTGCTACACATTTGCTGCTTACTCATGGTCTCCGTTCTTAATGCGTGAGGAAACTTGTCGAGATTAAAAATGGTCATGCTCTTGAGTGGAAAAACAGAGCTGAAAATATAAGCACTGTCGGGCCTGGCTGATTAGCATAAGGTGAAGGAGTAGACCCAGAGCAGCTTAATGAAATTTGGCAAATTAGCATGCAAACAAACAACTGCCATAAATCCTCAAGGCCACTACCTTGCAGGATGTAGTTTGTTCATGTAATTGGACAAGTATCAGTTTAAGTAATTTATGACAATACTTCATGGCTTATTAGTAAATTATCCACAGTGTACGGTTTCTGAATCCAGTGGTGTTTCGGGACTCTGAAATATTTCCACGTGCTCTGGGAAAGATTAACCGGGTTTGCGGAAGGAAGTCACGATGGCTCTTTTCTGTGGCTTTGTCCATGGGAGCCAGTGTGGCGATGTGTTTATAGCCACCTGCCCCTTGTGTCTGGCTGTAGCTGTGGATTGTTGTAAAGCCCGAAGACAGGGCTGAGCAGGTCAAGGCCTCGTGCTTTTAACTTGCTGAATGTTTTCTTGAGCTGTGCTGTCACATTTGATTCTCAACAACCCTGTTAGGTGAGGGCTAAGGTGACACTTTTTATGGGCCTCAGTTTTTATCAATCAGTGTCCCATCAATTTTATTTATTAGGCTTTATATTAAACTAAATCTTCTTTGAAAATAACCATTATTTCCAACAGGAGTGGACATCGCATTGATTTTATTTCTTTTATAACCAGTGCACTTCCTTGGGGGAGAACAGGCTAATTAGAAAATAATGATAATGACCAACTCATGAGTTGATTAAAAATAATAATAATAATAATAACCCAACCATGATCTGGCTGATGTTTGCTGGCATTACTCAAGCTGTAGTTTTCTGATTAGAAATGAAAGAAAAGAACTGGAGCTTCTCAGAGGGGCAGATTTAGCTTCTGGCGCTTGTTCTGTAACAGTAACTTACTGTGATTATGGCAAAATACTGTTTTCAGGCAGGAAGATGGGACATAGACCTGATTCTGGTGGTAGTATGCCTGTGAATGTTACTGATTTTTAGTTGATCTGAAGCCTATTGTATCATGCCTGTCCATATCAGTTTTCTAAATAACACACTAGCCACATGGATGTAATTTTCTACTAATATGATAACATGAGAAAACAAAAACTGACCAGATGATAGAAGGAAAAGATAACTCTTCAGATTTCTATGAGTGATTTCAAAGGTATTCATGTCAGGCAAATGAGGAATACCAAAACCTTAAAATTATTTTATATTTTGAAAAGATTCATTTTGTTGACTCACACTATGTGAAGAAAATTTGTAGTAAATATTAATGATCAAACTTACTCCTTCAAATAGAATAAATCATAGGAAGTTTTCAAAATTTAAAGGAACTAAAATACATCAGTAGGTACAAAGTGTCTTAGAGCACGCATCTATGTGTATATATAAAAAAAGGAGATGTTCATACATAAAAGTTTTAAATGTTTGTTTATAAAAAAGCTTGTGTCAAACTAATGCAAATGTATTTTTTAATTAAGATTTTATTTTTAGAGTAGTTTTAGGTTCACAGAAAAATGGAGGACAAAGTACAGAGATATGCCCGGTCCCCCATATGTGCATAGCCTCCTGGTCATCAACGTCCCCCACCAGGGTTGCACATTTGATACAGTTGATGAACCTACATTGACAGACATGTCAGTATCACTCAGAGTCCATAATTTACCTTAGAGTTCACTCTTGGTGTTGTATATTCTGTGGTTTGGACATATGTATGATGACATGTATCCATCATTATGGTATCAGACATAGTATTTTCATTGCCCCCCAAAACCTCTGCAGATCACTGATCTTTTTATTATCATCATAGTTTTGTCTTTTCCAGAATGTTATATAGTTGGGATTCATTCAGTATGCAGCCCTTTTAAATCGGCTTCTTTCACTTACTCATAATGTATTTAAGGTTCCTCTATGTCTTTTCATGGCTTGGTAGCTCATTTATTTTTAGCGCTGAATAATATTCCATTGTCTGGCTATACCACAGTTTATTTATCCATTTGCCTGCTGAAGGAAATCTTGGTTGCTTCCAAGCTTTGGCAACCAAAGCTGCTATAAATATCCAAGCTGCTGTAAATATCCACTTGCAGGTTTTTAGCGTAACTTAAGTTTTCAGTTCTTTCGGTTAAATACTGAGGAAGCAACGTAACTGTGCTTTAACCCCAGCGTTAATCGTTAACTGGGTCTTCAAGCATACAGTAACCTCCTTGCACGTATATGCAGTAGGCAAATCTATTATAGGGTTAGCTCGCACTCATTCATTACTTGGAATGTTCTAGTTTGTTTAGAACGTGAGCATCTATATATTTATATATAGTCATTTGTATATTAAAGTATTTACATGTGATTACATATTTGTGGTTTTACCTAGGAATTGGTAAAGTGATTAATTCTAATATTTTTAAGCAAACAAATCAAAATTATACATTTCAAAATTTGTTGCCCCTTCATTGTGGTCTCTCTGAGAGGTGACATCCACCTTCCAATAATTTGGCCCTTTTGGAAAAGTCTCTCATGGGATGGAGATTAGGATAACATTTTAGAACTTTACCCACTTTGGGAGGAAATTAGTTTTAATACTAATCATCTCACCTGTTTCCGCGTCCAAAGTGTGTGACCTAGCTTGATCACCTTGTTCGCCTTATTTGCCTGACTTGGCCTCAACATCTTTTGATTATTTCTACAAAATGATACATCATCACACAGCAGGAAATTTCCAAGTACCACTAGGCAATGGTGTCAGGTATCCTAAAGAATTTTCTGAAATATTTTAAATCCTGGCGGCACCTTGATAGTAAGTGTTGTTGCCTCCCAAGTGGGGTTCTTTGGATGTACTGCTTTTGATGCTTTTATTATAAAATGAATTACATTAATATTTAGTTACCTTTTATATGCATATAAATACTTTGTGCTTTTTTCTTTGCACCTCTTACTTTCTGCCTGTTGCCCACAGCAAAGCAACCCAGGCCCCAAAGCTCAAACCTGGATTGGATGTCAGAGTGTTCACTTGTCAAATAATTATTTTAAAATTTGCCGAGAACTTACATTTTATTCACCTTGGAACTCACTATGCTAAGAGTTGCGAGAAATGTAAACCAGAGGCATCATCCTAGCGTTCAAGGAACTTAGAGTATAATTGGAAAGATGTCTTAGGACCAAAACTATTACTGTTTGGTTTTTTTAATTAAAGAAACAAGTAAACTGATTCAGTAACAACTTGTTTTCGATCACTTCCTTGTCACCCCACTGGTGAGGGGAGGTTCCTGTCCTAGAGTTATGAGGATGGCCAAACATAGGACACCCTACCCTGGACCGATGAGATTGACAGCAGCTTATTCACAGCCTGGAGGAGGAGAACATTGTGCACCATGCAGAGCCACATGGTGTTTGCACTTGAGAAGAGAACGAATGAGCAGGGTCTGTGGGAGGCAGGCTTTGAAGTAATAATCAGGGGAGGTAACCCTTGGTTGCCACTGGAGGATGAGATTGACTTATTTGAATAATTCCATGGGCCGGCAGAGAACTGAAGCCCATTACTCAGGATAAACAGGCACTTTGACAGGTCCCATGGTCAGGAGTGTTGTTAGCTAGGGGACCTCACCCATGGAAGCACATCGGGAAGGGGAACTTGTGATTAGGTCACTTGAAGTCCCTTGGATTTCCCTAATGTCAAAGCACACACAGTGTCGGCCTTAATTTTAGGCCAAACACCACACTACTGTGCAGAAGTCTTTGAATTAAATTCTGTAGAAAAGTTAAGCATTTGTTATAAATAGCACTTGCCCTTAGGAAGTATGCAGTCAAGTAGGAAATTTGTAAGTCTAATAAATGTAAAAATAATGTGTCAGTATAAATATAGTAAGGCCCCGACAAAGACCCACAGAGCTCAGAGGAGCAGAGGTCACCTCTACTTGCAGGTATCTAGAAAGGTCTGGTGGGAAAGAGTGTAAAGTTTTGTCTAGACTTAATAAATGGGTATGATTTCAGCAGGTGAAGAGAGGACGTCAGTAAGTGAGGAGACTGGCAAAGGCATAGAGACAGGGAAAGCAAAGGATACATTCCAAAATGTTAGGTAGTCTAGTTAGAACTTAGAACAGATAGGTAGAAGTAGCTGGAAGTAAGAAAAAAAATAAAAATAAAAAATAAGGAGGATCAGCTTGTGAAGGGGTTGTAATGAACTTCTACCTTATTTGTAGGCAATGGGAAGCCAAAGAGGGTTCTGTGCTGGGCAATAGAATAGTCAGAGTTGCTTGTGTTTAATCCCGTAGATTTGTGTACGGTGGTTGCACTGGAAGGAAAGGCTAACATTAAGGCATTTAGGAAGGTGAGTAATAGACAGGCCCTGGGTCAGGACAGCAGAGTGGAAATAGTAAGAAAGTGACAGATGTAAACGAGAGGAAGGCAGAATTGGTCATATTTGAAGAGGATGAGGTTAGAGCACCAGTGTTCTGAGTCAGGGCAACTGGCTCAGACCATTTACTGTGCAATACAAAACAATTCATGCTATGGGGCAGCATTTGGAAATTAATTTTCTGAAAGGCCTCATACATTTTTTAAGATTTTATTATTTATTTATTTATTTATTTATTTATTTATTTATTTAAGAGAGAAGGGAAGGGAGGGAAAAAGGCAGAGAAACCTCAATGTGATAAAGAAACATTGATCAGTTGCCTCTCTCATGCCCCCAGCCAGGGACCTGGCCTGCAACCCAGGCATGTGCCCTGACCTGGAATCCAACCAGCAACCTATCAGTTTGTGGGAAGATGCCCAACCCACTGAGCCACACCAGTCAGGGCTGAAGGGCCTCATATTTATTAGAAGCTTTACACCTTCCAAGCACTGGAGAAATGGAGAATACTCTATAGAAAGAGTGTTTTTCCCTCCTCAGTGATTTAGGTGTTGCATTAAGAGCTGTGACATCTACTTGTCTTATGTATAACTTCTATTCACCACCAAACTGGCATCGTTGAAGTCCCAGGGAAATGGTGGTCCTCATGCATGGAAGGCGGCTCGGCCTGAAATGAGGTACCACTCCTGGTAGTTTGCCAAAACCCTCTAGTGGACAGACACCATCCCAGGAGATGTTTACATTTTTTAATGACTAATTCCAGTTTTTATTGAGGGTTGACTATAGACATGATGAGAAAATGCATAGTACAAGATGGAGTCCATACCTCCACAAGTTTGTACCAGCAAATCCACTTTAATTTATCAGATTCTTCCTTGTCCTCCTCATCATCTTTCTCATTTCTAACTCCCAAGAACCCCCAAGGTCAGTGCTGCCCAGAGCAACACAGGTGTCGGTTTCACTTAAGACTATTTTGTCCTCACTTAGAACACTTCACATATTTTCCCTTTGCATCATTCCCCACCTAGGTGCTCGAGATGAAGGAAGATGTCCCAGGACTACTCAGTTCAAGAGTTATTGGTTGAATGTTGTCCAATACATTTTCTGTTAAATGCAGGTTCTAAGTTTCTGAAAATAAAGAAGTAGAAAACCATAGTCCACATATAAAAATGATAGACTCAGATGTATCAAAACACAATCTTCAAATATCTAATGATCCACCATTGAAAAGAAAAATTAGACTGATTTATATTGGCTCCAGTGGAATGATTTAAAACAAAGAATTCTGAACTACAAATAAATTTTCTTTTAATATGTCACCCATCCGGAGCATTGACTCAAACTTGGTGTGTTTTGTTTCTATGGAAATATTCAAGCAGAAGTTTATGTGCTTTTCAGGGGAAAATTGTGAAAGGGATTCAAGGAGCTATTAGGTGGGTTGGACTAGACCTCTAATGTCTTTCTCAAACCTGAGATCCTATGGTTCTTAGGTGCAAAGGGTTGGTAGAGAATTATGAAATTTGTGTTGTTGGGCCAAGGAGTCATGTTGTACCTTAGAATTCTCATGACGTTTTACCTGTACTTTTGTTTTGATGACTTCGTGCTATATGATGTATATGGACTGCCTCCTCCGCTAAATGCTCTTCAGCCACAACCCTGTCCGATCCCTTCTTTTAAACGTGAAGTGCCTGGTACAGTAATTTGTTCATGAAGGCCCTTCAAAAATATTCATGAACTAGATAAATGAGTATACAAATATACAAAATCATATGTAAATATCAGAGTCCTTGATCCCTCACTGAACCTGGTTTTCTCTCTCTGTATGTACCCCATCTTGTTTAATGGTGGCATCCAATACCCATTTGCTCAAACCAAAAACCTGATCATCCTTCTTTCTATTAAATCCCACCGTTCTATCCACCTGTAATCTGCAACCCAGCGCTAATTTCAATCTATATCACATTTTCAATGACTTTTCACAGCCTCCAACACTATCACTAGTCTAGACCAGTGGTCAATAAACTACAGCCCTGTGGGCCAATTCCAGGCTGAATCCTGTTTTTGTAAAATGCTTTTAATGGAACATTGCCACACTCACTTTATTTACATACTGTCAATTGCTCCTCCAGGGCTGAAAGGGCTGAGTTGCTGGCAGAGGTGCAATGAAGACTGTATGGCTCACAAAGTGTAAAACATTTACCTCAACATACAGCCCTTTTGAGAGAAATTCTTCTGAATGGGACCATCAGGTTTTCTATCATATATCCTGTTTTTGTTTTTATAACCCTTTAAAAATGTAAAATCCAATAAAAATTTTAAAAATTAAAATGTAAAAACCATTATTAGCTCCCTGGCTTTACAATACAGGCCACACCCAAGATTTGGCCCATAGGCTGCGCTCCACCGAGCCCCTTAAACACGTGATCCTTTTCCAGCGTAAATCAAGTCACATCACTCCACATTAAAAATCACCAAACACCTCCTATTACACTTCAAATAAAACCCAAATGTCATACCATGGTCCGTAAGACCTTTGGGATCCAAAGCTTCTTACCTCTCTGACTTTATCTTGTAACCACATACTCCATCTGACGGGCTGTGCTCTGTCCACACTGGACTCTGGCAGGACGGCAAACCTGCCACGTGTGCCATGTGAGAGCTCTGTGCGCTCTGCTTCTCTGCCCAGAACGCTGCGTACAGATCATCTCAGGACTGCACTTCTCATTCAGGGCAGAGGGTTTTACCCCACTATTCCATTCTACTAAAATCGCTCCCACTCAGTCCCCCAGTTGTTCTCTACCTCTTTACTTTGCATATCTTCAGAGCACTTATGTGAAATTAAGTCACTTATTTTTTTGTTTACTTGTCTGTTTGCTGCACTAGAATGGAGCACCATGGGGAAAGACACTGTCTATGTGGCTCATGGCCAGCTCCTACTGGTGCCTGGCCCCTGGTAGGTATTTAATAACTATTGGTTGAATGGATGATTGGCTAGTTGTATGTAGTGAATACTCCTTCCCCTTGTCAACTATTTACATTCCTGGGAAAGAATTTACATGAACCTCCTACAGCAAGTATTATTTCCTGGTGTTTTTTCATCTGCTATTTCTATGTATCTCCAACAGCCAATGGGCATCTTTTTTATCCTTGAAGAGGAATGTACGTTTCCTCAGGCTACAGATGTGACCTTCAAGACCAAACTTTTTGACAACCATTTTGGGAAGTCAGTTCATTTTCAGAGGCCCAGGCCTGATAAGAAGAAGAAATATGAAGCTCACTTTGAACTCGTCCATTACGCAGGAGTGGTAAGCTACGTCTAGACCTTCAGCCCTGACTGTTCCAAATGCACTCAGCCAAAGTCCTTAGGTAATATATAAGAAAAGTTTAGATTAAATGAAGAGATGAACAAAATAAACCTCAGTTTCATAAAAATGTTGGTTCAGCCTTTTAGCACTTAGGAAATGAAATACCTAAACTATAATAGCATTCCATGTGCACAGAGGTCAAAAATCTCAAAATAGACTGTTGCCCCAACTCAAAGTAAGACAGCTTCAGAGTCATGGAGACTATCAAAGTAATGGGTTTTTTTCTTATTTTTCCTTCCTTTCAATTTAACATTGTATGAGTGAGTGATTTCAATTGATCTTTTTATTGAAGTTTTTTTACTCTCTCATAAAGAAATAGTCACTATGAAGTAATGGTCTTCAGCCTATGGCCAACAAAGGTTTCTAATGACCCTCACTGCCTCTTCTCATTTCCCCACTGGGGGTGTGTGTGTGTGTGTGTATGTGCCCCTTTTTTTCTGCTTTTATATTTCTGGTCAGTAATTCTGGATGGAACAGAAAAAGAACTGATAAAGGCTAAAATAATACTTCAATCTAAAAACAACCAGTCAACTGTAGAGATATGCTTGTAATTCTCTTTAATATCTTTGAACATTAATTATAATAATATTTACAGCAAACTACCATTATAATTGCCAATGTTTCTTTGAATGCTCACTGTGTGTCAGAGACACTTGGATTATTTCATCTATTCTTGCCTATGAAAGAGTGCTGATGTGAATTGTTTCTACTGGAAATACCACCTATTTTCCCCTCCCTCTGCCTTCCTCCTACTCTCCTCCCCTTCCTCTCCTCCCTTTCTCTTCCTTTCTTCTGCAATGCAAGTGGTAAAGCCTGAGAATTTCTTTGGGTAGTACACTGGATTTCCAGGAGTATTATTCAGTGCAGTTACATCAAACTAATTTAAAGTTAAAGGATCCATACAATTTATGATATTTTTTAAAAGAATGAAAACTTGCTATGTTAATTTACATATTCTCCTCTTATGTTCCTTGAACTTCATGTCTTTCCAAAGATGCCGTATAACATCAGTGGCTGGCTTGAAAAAAACAAAGACCTTCTTAATGAAACAGTGGTGGCTACATTTCGGAAGTCATCTAACAGACTCTTGGCAAACCTTTTTGAAAATTACATCAATACCGACTGTGGTGAGTCAAACAATCTTCCCTCATTTTTCAGCCTCAGAATGGAATCCATGGCTGCTTCAGTATGTAAAACAATCTTTGCTTCTTTCCGGGGATATCTGTGTCTGGTCCCTGTGGTCTGGGTTGTCCCCTCATATTGACCTTTCTGTCCTCAGGCTGATGGTTCTTCAAGGAAATGGTGCTCAAAGCCAGATATATCTGGCCTGCTCCCCCCCCCCCCCCCCCGCTGGAGCCAGCTGCAAAGAGAGCAGCAAACCATGTTTTGATAAATGATTTGGGGGAAATAGCAAGTCCCTTTCATAGATATTCCAGAAATATCTTGGAATTCTTCACAGTGATTTTATAATAACTCGGGGTTGTTCGAAGCTTCATGATGACAAGGATTATGTCTGACTTTTTCATTTGTAGCCTCAAGCATGTAGCAAGTGCCTGTTTAGCAGGTACTCTGTAAATATTTATCGATCAACTAATAACTGATTGTGTTTAGTAATTTGTGATTTACAAAGTACTTTCAGATATATTATCTTACTCAATCCTTGCCATGACCCTTTCAGATACATGTAGAGGAAATCTCTCCCTGTCTTACAAGAACAAGTATAGAAGAGTTAAATAGCACCCCTAGTTTAAGAAATCTACTAAATGGCAAAGCCAATGTGGGAAGCAGGACTTTTGCTTCCTAGTCTGGTGCCTCTTCCACTCTCACTCTCTCCCAGAAACAAACAAAACAGAGAGATGGACAGTCTACGTGTGTTTAGGATGCAGTTCAGACTTCTGCACCAGGATACAAAGGATTTGAAAATACTGAGTCTAAGTTGCTAACGTCAGCCTCACAATCAAACTAATGCTTGGCTCGCTACAGAGGGAAGCTCTCATGATTCACAGCAAAAGTCAAGGATTGACAGGCCCTGAGAAGAACCTGGTCTTCAAACATGGTTGTGATTACAAGGTAATCAGAAGATTTCACATATACATTTGGTTTCCCTTTTTCTTTAAAAAAATTGGAATTATGGGAAAATCTGGTCAGCCTGGGTCAGATATGTTCACACACTGGGACAGAATACTAGCTGTTCTGTAAGTGGGGTGTGTACTCAGCCTTCCAACATTCTCATCCTTCTATTACCTTACACCCAACTTCAGGTTAACTCCTGGCTCCTGTGGAATGACTTGGGACTCCGGATAAACATGGTCAGGGAAGGGAGAGAGTACTTAGCTCTTCCTGGCTGTATCAGCACGTGAGGACGTAATTCAGGGACATGCCTGAAATCCTGTTGGCCGCTCTCAAGAGGAGTTCAGAAATGGAAGCTATTGTGTTTGGACCCCGATCATCTGCTGGCAGTGCATTTGCCTGATTCTAATAGCTTCTCAAGTGGCTCTGAGGAGTCTCTTAGATAGTGGTCATGGCTCCCAGATGAGTAATTTTCTGATCATAAGAAATCAGAAAGTGGTTTGGGCAGAGAATTAGAGAGGAAATCATCTTCTAACTCTTCAGGGTGTGGTCTGTGTTCTTTGGAAATGAGAGAGAATTGTCCAGAAAGTCCTTTTTCATAATTTTTTAAACAACCCCTGAAAATACTTACCTCCAAGTTTCTGCTTCACCCAAACTCAAGTTACCTGTATTAACCACACTTTCTTCTGGGGTATCCAAGTATTTTAAGTCAGTTACAATTAAAAAAATAATGGAAGGCAGTGTATTTCCTTTTCATGTGTGGAGAAACCAAAGTACAAATAAGTCCAGTGATTCCTGTCGAGGGCCTGGGTCATGGCAGTAGGACATTCCTGATTAAACTTTATGACATCTGTCTCACACAGCGCTACTCAGGCAGAAAGGATATTTTATTAGTTTTCTGTACTGATATCTAGCCCGTTTTTTCCAGATTGCCTGGGGATTTTGTTGTATATATTTGTGAGTTAGCTCTACACAGATGTTTGTAAAACAATTGGCTTAGCATAAATTCTTTTGCTTCAAGAAAATGGAAATAGATTCTTTTTTACAAATTATAAAAGTAATGTATGAGTGTTGCCAAAAACATAGACAGTATAGAGAAACTAAAAGGAGGAACATAAAAATTACCTATAATCTTACATAAGGAGCTAACAACTCCTAACACTGGGTGTATACACCTCCTAACATTTTTTATATATGTCGTCACCCATAAATGCAATTACAAACATGTATATACACTCAGGATCATAATATACAAACTGTTTTGTAACCAACTTTTTCTCTTAAAATAAACCCTACAAATCTTTCCATGTCAGTTATATGAATTCACACCATCATTTTAAAAAGTCAAAGCATTTCATTGTATGACTATTCTTTCATAGTTTAACTAACCGACTTCCTATTGGTGGACATTTATTGATAATTTTTTTTTGCTTATTTTTTTATAATGACTAAATAATGTTGCAATGAGTGTCTTTACACAGTTGCTTGATTATTTCCTTAAGGAAAAGCACTAGAAATGGACATTTTTGTGTTGAGACATAAGTATTTTTAAAGCTTTTGTAGATATTGCCATATTGTTTCTAGAACTTTGATGAATATGTGCTTTCATCAGCAGGGTTTGTAATGTGACAAAAAAGAGCTTTTTAAATTTTTTTTCTTTTTTTAGCTCTACAGTTTGGGGAGAGTGAACCCAAGAAGGGATCTTCATTCCGAACGGTTGCATCTCTGTATAAAGTAATTTTTAATTGCATCTAGTTGTATATTAACTGCTTCACAACATGCATAGGTTATTATTTATTTAAAATTTTACATCTTCAAATGAGAATAAAGTATCTGAAATTGTAATAGTTGAAGTTTAGCTTGGTATTACGGGGCTTTACTTGACACTGCTGGTTTTAATGAAAATATTGGCTCATAACATAGTTGCCAGAATTGCCCTTGGCCAAATGGGGAAGCTAAGCTGCCTCCCCACCCTCAGCTCCAGACTGTGGCCCCTCCCTTGCCTGAAGGTGGGACTAACTGTGATGCAGCCGGGTGCATTTGTGCTCAGAGCTCCTGCAGGGATCAGACCAAGCAGAATCTATACCATTGCTTTCCTCGCCCTGCTACCCCACCCCCAGCCCTACCCTGCTTCCCTCACTCTTTATCTCAGATTCTGCTTCTAGAGAATCTGACCAAAGATAAATATTTTCCAGTCAGAAAACTTGAGAAACAGTTTATTTCTTCAAGCCATTTATTGCCCAGCCATAAATTATTGCTATCAAATTCAAAAGAGGTAGATGTGATTCATAATAGAACTATGTCAGATAAAGAACTACTTGGTATAGGAAAGAAATCATGTATGTTTGGTAAGCAGAAAAGAATCTTGAAATCATTCAGTTATTGTTGGTGTGCGTGTTGGCTTTAAGACGAAGTTGATAGACTGGGAGACCCTTATAAGGGGATGAATGTTTTTAGTGGTTTGCAAAGTGACATTATGTTTGTTATGGTCTCTGTTTTAGGAAAACCTAAATAAATTGATGATTAATCTGAAATCAACAGCACCCCATTTTGTGAGATGCATAAATCCCAATGTAAACAAAATGCCAGGTAAGAACTGGACGTCTTCCACACTAGGGCATACAATTGATTCAAGCCATATTGAGTGTCTCTTTAGGAGACATTTACCGGTCCCCTTTACATAAGAGTAGATTTTCAGATACAAAAATGAAAGTAAGTTAAAAGTGAGATCTTTAGAACTTCCCAAGGTTGCCTTTGAATTCAGAGTCAAGTGGACATACAGAAGGATTGCACAAAGCAGGCTCAACTGGGTAACATTAGAATGCTTGATGTCACCATTTAAAGTCCTTCTTGAATTTCATGGTAACATGTGGATGTGATTCTATGTCATTGTCTGCAAGAGCAAAGTATAATAAAAAGGGATTGAATGATCATTTGGCGATTAAGATAGATATATAAGCATAAAGGACATTATTTGGTCTGAGTTATCTAAATTGGCCATAAAGACAGTTCCTAAATTCATTTCTAATTATTAAGAACTCCCTCTAGTCTTTCTCCCTAATAGTATCTATGTCTTCAGTTATGTACTTTTGGGCAGTGGGTACCTTTCTAAACTTTTTCTACTTTTTATTGAGGTATTACTGACATACAGTACTTACACAGCTTAAGGGGTACAGCATAATGATTTGACTTATCTATATGTGAAATGATTACCACAAGCTTAGTTAATATCCATCATCTCATATAGATATAAAAAAAGAAAAAAATTTTCTTTGTGATGAGAACTCTTAGGACTTGCTCTCTCTCTCTCTCACACACACACACACGCCCTCCAAAAGCAGTGTGTACTGTTGTCATCATGTTGTATGTGCATCCCTAGTGTTACTTATCTTGTAGCTGGAAGTTTGTACCTTTTAACCACCTTCATCCAAGTTTTCATCTCCCCATCTCCCACTCTAGTAACTACAAACCTGATCTCTCTTTTTCTAAGAGGTTGGGATTTTTCTTCTTCTTTTTTTAAGATTCCACACATAAGTGAGATCATATGGTATGTGTCTTTCTCTGTCTGGCTTATTTCACTTAACATAGTGCCTTCAAGTTTCATGCATGTTGTCACATATGACAGGATTTCCTCCTTTTTATGGCTAAATAATATTCCACTGAATATATATACTACAACTTTTTAATCCATTCATTTGTAGATGGATACTTGGATTGTTTAAATGGCTTGGCTTATCATAGTGGACACTTTTTGATTAGTAGATGGTGGTGGGAGGATGATGGAGTAAGATGGGTGGTGATGAATTATTTTTTTAAATGTTTTTAATTGCCAAAACAAAGTTTTTACAGTTATTACTACATAGATTACCTTTCTTAAACCATGGGGTTGGATACCCCCAACATTCTCTTTAGAATTACAGGCTTCTGTAGTGTTTGGCCAGAGGCTGTCAGTCTCAAAGTTGTGTATGTGACAAACACTTATGTCTTCAGAGCACTAATCACCCTTGGAATATGCAGGCAGATGTTGCTCATTCTGATTTCTAAGGTTCTGTAGTATTTTGCATTTTTATTAACCTTCTGTAATTAAGACTCCAATCTTGACGGTCTGTGACCTATTTTTGGAGAGTGTGATACTAAACAATGATGCTGCAGTTTGAGTTTTTGCAATGAGAATGCTTCATGTTCATTCACTCTGTCTGTTTTTGCCTCATTGTTTCCTCTCGCCTGGGTTCCTGAATGCATCTGGGGACATTGCTTCCATCTAGCAAGGAATCTAATTAGCTGCCTCTATTTTGGAGTCATTCTGTTACCTATTAGAGTTGCTTCCCATTGAGTCAGCTCTAATTTCAGCAGGGCTTTTTTTTTTTCAAGTCATAAGACAAAGTTATAAGAAAAGCTTCATAATCTACTCAAAACAGGTCTTCGTATGTACTGAAAGGAAGTGAGCGTGCTTGACTTGAAGGTGTCATAGGACCCCACTTTTGCCACTTCTCACACACAGATCATCTGTTTCTGTCTATGAACTGGACGGGAGGACAGGAGTATTGGTACATGGCTTTTGTTTGTTTACTGTGACCTGGCACATAGACAGACATCTCTATTTTTCTTATAACGCTATGGGAGGGCTTCGTGTTCGGAGGTGGGCTGCTTGGCTTCTTCCAGAGGACTTGCTGAGAGCCAGATACATTGGCTCCTTCAGTGGTTTTTCAAAAGTTTCTGCCTGAGACTACAGCTCTAGAGGTGCTTCTTTTGATGAAAGAGAAGGTGATAGGAGAATGCTTATTCTATAGAATAAAACTCAGATGCTGAATGTAGGCTGGAATGTAGCCAAGTTCTTTCTAAGTCAAAACGGTAAATGGAATTTTGTTGTGCCATTTTCCTCTTTCTTATTCTCCTTTCTTGTAATCCCTTTGTCCTACTTGGCAAGATCAGTTTCCTTTTGAATTCTTATTTCTCTCTCTAGCTGTTTTTTGGCTGGTGAATAGATGTGGTAACAGCCATTTACATTCTAGCAAAAAATGTATTCTTTTTCACCTTCCAGGAGTATTCGCTTATAAAATCTTGACTAACTGCAAGCTAAAGGGCTCATTCATGTTAAAGGAATTTTAGGTAAAGCCTATTTGGAGACTCCCACAGAACAGGATGGTACTGTAAGTACCATCAGGCTGGGAGCAGGTGAGCTATTCATTACCTATCATACAGAGAACACAAAACTCAAACTCTTTGAACCTAAGATGAAGCAATTAGGACAAAATCTAGGGTATAATTTTTTAGACATAGACTCAACTTGGTTGCTTTTTCTGCAGGTGTAACGGACCCTTACTTAGTTCTACAGCAGCTGCGCTGTAATGGTGTCTTGAAAGGGGCTAGGATATGCCGCGAAGGTTTTCCAAACCGACTGCAGTGTGCTGACTTTAAACAAAGGTAAACGTACACCCCAGGATCCAAAAAGCCTGAGGCAGTCTATTCTGTTTACCTCTCATTCCGAGAGCTCAGCCATGTGTCGTTTGCTCCGTTGATGTCCTCCAAACTAAAGATCACTGTGTTTTGGTGGTGGTGAGATATATGATGACAAGGTTTCATTATTGTTTCCCCTTAAATCCCACATCCACGTAGCTGTAATATCCTTATATCTCTATTAACGGATAATAGTCCCACATATAGAAGAAATATATACAGCAGAAAGATATGGAGACTGAATTGAATCTCTGAAATGTTGTGTGTACTTAATCGTAGCTGCCATCCAAGCAGGCTGTTTCTTCACCAGTAAACGTGTGAAAGGAAGGAAGCCGGCAGGGTGTGTAGCAGGAAGCAGGAGAAGCATCTTTGCTGTCTGTTTCCCAAATTCTAAAAGTGTAAATTATAGGTCATCAAGCAAATTTAAGCAAAGTATGGTAGTGTAGACAGAGTACCTTTCTCAGAACTAAAAGGCATATTTCTGGTTCTCTACCAACTTACCATTAGGGTGAAGGTTTCTTGGAATTTGTCTCTGCTTTTCATTTTTCTTATCTGTATAGTAGAGTCATGTAAACCTGCCCCTCTCTCTTTTTCCCTTCCCAATCTCTCCTTCCCTCCCTAACTGAGCAGAGAGTCAAATGAGGTTGTCTGTAAAGTGTGATAGGAAGTACTAACTGTTATACCAAAGTAAGGGATTATTGCTTGTACCCTCATTACTATTGCCAGGAGTTTCATGAAAACTGAGCATATTGGTAGGAGATAGAAGTCTGTCCTTCTTTCCAGCTTACTTGTTCAGATTATTCTTTATTTGAATCATATGTCCTCCTGATCCCAGAATTTATTCTCTACTTATTTTTAAATTAGATACTGCATTCTGAACCCAAAGGCCTTTCCAAAGAGCAAGTTTATGAGCAGCAGAAAAGCAGCTGAACCATTACTTGGTTCCTTGGAGATAGACCATACTCAGTACACTTGGGAATGACCAAGGTAACCAGAACACTACCAAGAGTGCATTTAGAGAAGAGTGGAAGGAGAGCGGGAGTACCCATACAAGTTCAACTATAAGGCATTCTGTAGCTCTTGTGACCACAAATACAAACAGACAGCAGGTAAAAGAGGAAATTTCCATGCTATTTGGGAGAAAATTCTGTGCTTCTTAAATCTCAGTCTTGACTACATTCACATTTTTTAGAATTATTAATCTAAGCAAGTTTGTGCCAAGATATACTGAATCAACTGTGTACACATATCAGAGCTAGAAAAAGGTGAATGAATCAATAGTGTGGATAACTGTTTGTTTGTGTGTAAATTGATGAATCCATAAGTACTATTTTAGGGAATTAATTCTAGAAGACTATCTGAAAAATTAAAAACTTTAAGGTCAAACCCATTATCCAAAAAATTAATACAAAGTGAACTTCATTAAATGTGATTCACTAAATTCTTCTTTATCTTAGATGATGCACATATTTCGGGAAACTTCTAAGAGATTTGATTTTTATCTGACGGTCAACATCATGCTGTTCCTAGTGATACCCATATCAGTATCATGCTATTTGAAGGACAATTGCAGGGCTTCGGTTGAAGAGCTCATAGGAAAATAACTCTGTAGGATATAATTGTAAAATGTTATATGATTCCCATATTTTGAGTATCTGAGAGTCTGGTTCTGCTGTTCATTGTATCTGCTTGATTTTCCCTACTTATGCTTTGCTTCCTTGTGTGTTTAGTTATTTTTGGCTGTATACTACTCATCTACATGAGGTAAGTGAGGCTCCTAAGTCACAAAATTTAAGGAGGAGTGTCACGGAGCTTTATGTCTGAGCCCCACATCTGCCATGGATGAAGAATAAGTCTACCAAGACATGATCTGCTTGGGGAGGAACGGTGGCCGATCTCTCAAAGGAGAAGGGCCCAGAGCCTTTTCCTCCATGGGCTTTTATTAGGTTCATTCGCACAGGAATACAGATAAAGCTCATTAATCATTGTCAGGCAGTAAGGATTAAACAATACATAACTTACAGAGAACTTGAGGGCTTATTCTGAGTTACAGTCAATTAGTTAAAGGGCTATAAAACTTTGGGCGCCAGACTCATCTCAGGTCTGGACCCTTATCTTTTAAGCTGAGGGTATAAATTAAGTAGGTTTCACAGGATCGAATATATGTTTTCTTAGGCCTGATTCCCCAAGGAATCTGCCTCTCCCAGCACAGGACTGCACTGCCCTCTGTTATTGCTTCAGGCTTAAGTCAGGAAAGGGAAGTAAGGCAGCCAAGAGATTAGGAGACTTCTTGCAGACAGAATGAGGACTCAGGCTATTTCAAAGCCAAGGGGCGAGGGTCCATCACCCCCTTTTTCTATAGCCCCCCGAGTCCTTTCCTGTGGGCTTATTCCTGGTGACCTGTCTTAGGTTGTTCCTCCCTTGAAGAATCTTACCCGTCATTGGCTAACTGGTCAAGCTCAGGGCCAAGCAGGGTGAAGTGGGCAGAGATGGCACACCTGCCAGGGAGATAAGCTTTGTCTCTTTAGTGGCTTATGGTCCCAACTCTGACTCAGCCTTAGCCATGGGGGGTTTCAGCTTCTGAAACCAGGCAGGGCAGTCCCCAACATTGGAGCTCACTGTTAGGGTTATGCAAGTGCTGCCATGTACAACTGTGAAAGTGACAGCCTCCTTAATATTTGTGCTTTAGGTACTTCATTCACCTCATCTTGTCCATTACTAATGATTTGCCACAAAATTTTTATGTGAACTCTTTAATACCTAGGACAAAAGTGCCTTTCCCTAGGGCAGGGGTCAACAAACTATGGACTAAGGGCCATTTCTATGGCCTATTTTTTTAATATGGCCCAATTACTTAAAAAGGTCTTAAATTTTTAAGGGGTGATTTTAAAAAAGAAGAAGAATATTCTATAGAGAATCTGTGTGAACCACGAAGCCTAAAAGTATTTATAGTCTTGCCATTTACAGAAAAATTTGTAGAACCTTGCCTGGCACTTTAGAGAATGGCCTGCCTGGGCCTATCTTAAAACTTAAAGTTCCCTGGGTAACCTAGCCACTATTAATAGATGAGGGGGAGGATAGTGTAAGTTCTTAAGGAACCAATATAAACACAGGATTAGATTAAAAAATTTTTTGTAAACTTAGTGTTTATAAAAACCAGTCTTTCTAAAAACATGCATTTTAGACATTAAATAAAACTCAAAAATAGAACTGAAAAAAATGAATACATCAATCGCTGTTAAGGTAATTCAACAGACATTTACTGAATACATGTTATAAGTGGAACTAACATCTGATTTATTTCTTTTAGGTGTTTTTAACAGCTGGCTTTTTAGGCCAGCTGGAAGCAATGAAGAATGAAAGGCTATCTAAAGTCTTTACATTGTTCCAAGCCAGAATGCGGGGCACACCGATGAGAATCAAATTCCAGCAGCTTCTGGAAGAGAAGTATGCCACCCCTCCCCTGCATCTGCACTGCTAGGGTGACAGTGGGCCTCAGTCAGTGGAATCTTAACTCATTGCCTTTTACGAGGTCCAGGAAAGAGCTGCCTCCCCTGCGTAGGCTCAGACTGAACTTTAAAGTTTTTTTTTTCTTTTTCTTTTTTAACTTATTTTATTGTTGTTCAATTACAGTTGTCTGCATTTTCTCCCCACCCCTCTACCCTACCCCAGCCAATTCCACCTCACTCCCTTACTTCCACCCTCCCCCTTGGTTTTGTCCATGTGTCTTTTATAGTAGTTCCTGAAAACCCCTCTCCCCACTATACCCTCCCCACTCCCCTCTGGCTATTGTTAGATTGTTCTTAACTTCAATGACTCTGGTTATATTTTGTTTGCTTTTTTCTTATGTTGATTATGTTCCAGTTAAAGGTGAGATCATATGGTATTTGTCCCTCACCGTCTGGCTTATTTCACTTAGCATAATGTTCTCCAGTTCTATCCATGCTGTCACAGAGGGTATAAGCTCCTTCTTTCTCTCTGCTGTGTAGAATTCCATTGTGTAAATGTACCATAGTTTTTGGATCCACTCGTTTGCTGATGGGCACTTAGGTTGCTTCCAGTATTTGGCCATTGTAAATTGTGCTGCTATGAACATTGGGGTGCATAGATTCTTTTGAATTGGTGTTTCGGGGCTCTTAGGGTATAATCCCAGCACAGGAATTCCTGGGTCAAAGGGCAGTTCCATTTTTAGTTTTCTGAGGAAATTCCATACTGTTTTCCACAGTGGCCTCACCAGTCTGCATTCCCACCAACAGTGCACTAGGGTTCCCTTTTCTCCGCATCCTCTCCAACATTTGTTTGTGGATTTGTTTATGTTGGCCATTCTGACCGGTGTGAAGTGGTATCTCATTGTGGTTTTAATTTGCATCTCTCTCATTGCTAGTGATGCTGAGCATCTTTTCATGTGTCTCTGGGCCCTCTGTATGTCTTCCTTGGAGAAGTGTCTGTTCAAGTCCTTTGCCCATTTTGTAATTGGGTTGTTTGTCTTCCTGGACTGGAGTCGTGTGAATTCTTTATATATTTTGCAAATCAAACCCTTTTCTGAGGTGTCATTGGCAAATATGTTTTCCCATACTGTTGGTTCTCTTTGTAATTTGGTGCTGTTTTCTTTAGCCATGCAGAAGCTTTTTATTTTGATGAGGTCCCATTTGTTTATTCTTTCCTTTATGTCCCTTGCTTTAGGGGACATGTCTGTGAGGATGTTGCTGCGTGGAATGTCTGAGATTTTCCTGCCAATGTTTTCCTGTAGGACTTTTATGGTGTTATGACTTATATTTAAGTCTTTTACCCACTTTGAATTTATTTTTGTGTATGGTGTAAATTGGTGATCGAGTTTCCATTTTTTTGCATAAGCTGTCCAGATCTCCCAACACCATTTGTTGAAGAGGATATTTTTACTCCAATTTATGCTGCTTTCCCCATTGTCAAATATTAATTGACCATAGAGACTTGGGTTTATTTCTGGGCTCTCTGTTCTGTTCCATTGGTCTACGTGCCTGTTTTTATGCCAGTACCAGGCTATTTTGATTATAGTGGCCTTGTAATACAGTTTGATATGAGGTATTGCGATCCCTCCTGCTTTGTTTTTCTTTCTCAAAATTGCTGCAGCTATTCAGGATCATTTATGGTTCCATATAAATGTCTGAAATGTTTGTTCTATGTCTGTGAAATATGTCATGGATACTTTAATAGGGATTGCATTGAATCTATAAATTGCTTTGTGTAGTATGGCCATTTTGATGATGTTAATTCTTCCAATCCATGAGCATGGTACATGCTTCCATTTGTTAGTGTCTTCCTTAATTTCTTCTTTCTTTAGTGTTGTGTAGTTTTCTGAGTACAGGTCTTTTACCTCCATGGTTAGGTTTATTCCTAGGTACTTTATTTTTCTTGTTGCTATATCAAATGGGGCTTTTTCCTGATTTCTGTTTCTGATGTTTTGTTGGTGGTGTACAAGAATGCCTTTGATTTCTGAGTATTGACTTTGTATCTGGCTATTTTGCCAAATTCATTTATTAGGTTGAGTAGTTTTTGGTGAAGTATATAGGATTTTCTATGTACACTATCATGTCATCTGCAAACAATGACAGTTTTGTTTCCTCCTTTCCAATTTGGATGCCTTTTATTGCTTTTTCTTGTCTGATTGCTGTGGCTAGGACTTCCAATACTATGTTGAAGAGAAGTGGTGAGTGCGGGCATCCTTGTCTTCTTCCTGATCTTAGTGGCAAAGCTCTTAATTTTTTGTCCATTGAGTATGATGTTGGCTGTAGGTCTCTTGTATATGGCCTTTATTATATTGAGGAATGCTCCCTCTATTCCCACTTTGCTAGGTATTTTTTATCATAAATGGGTGCTGTACCTTATCAAATGCTTTTTCTGCATCTATTGATATGATCATGTGATTTTTGTCTTTTGTTTTGTTTATGTGGTGTATTATGTTTATTGATTTGTGAATATTGTACCATCCTTGCATCCCTGGGATGAATCCCACTTGATCATGGTGTATGATCTTTTTAACATATTATTGGATGCTGTTTGCCAATATTTTGTTGGGGATTTTAGCATCTATGTTCATCAGTGATATTGGCCTGAAGTCTTCTTTTTTGTGTGTGTCTTTATCTGGTTTGGGGATTAGGATGATGCTGGCTTCATAAAAAGAGTTTGGGAGTCTTCCATCTTCTTGGATTTTTTGAAATAATCTGTGGAGGATGGGGGTTAGCTCTCCCTTAACTCTTTATAGAATTCTCCTGTGAAACTATCTGGTCCAGGGCTTTTGTGTGTCTGAAGCATTTTGATTACTATTTCAATGTCATCAGGTGTTATTGGTCTGTTCAGGTTTTCTGCTTCTTCTTCATTCAGTTTTGGAAGGTTATATTTTTCTAGAAATTTGTCCATTTCACCTAGGTTTTCAAATTTCTTGGCATACAGTTCTTCATAGTAGTTTCTTACAATCCTTTGTATTTCTGTGGTATCAGTTGTAATCTCTCCCCTTTCATTTCTGGTTGTGTTTATTTGGGTCTTCTCTCTTTTTTTTCTTGATGAGCCTGCTTAAAGGCTTGTTGATTTTGTTTATCTTTTCAAAGAACCAGCTCCTGGATTCATTGATCCTTAGAATTATGCTTTTAGTCTCTATTTCATTTAACTCTGCTCTGATCTTGGGTATTTCCTTCTTTCTACTTGATCTGGGTCATCTTTGTTGTTGTTCCTCGAGTTCTTGTAGGCATAGGGTTAGGTTGTTTATTTGAAATATTTCTATTTTTTTTTTAAAGTAGGCCTGTATTGCTGTGAACTTCCCTCTCAGGACTGCCTTTGCTGTGTCCCATAAGTTTTGGATTGTTGTGAGTTCATTTTCATTTGTTTCCAGAAACTTTTTGATTTCTTCCCTAAACTCATTCTTCACCCATTCATTGTTTAATAGCATGCTATTCAATCTCCATGATTTTGAGTGTTTGGGGTTTTTTTCCTTGAGATTGGTTTTTAGTTTCAGTCCCCTGTGGTCAGAGAATGTTTGATATGATTTCAATTTTCTTGAATTTGTTGAGGCTTGTTTTGTGTCCTATCACGTGGTCTATCTTTGAAAATGTTCTATGTACATTTGAAAAGAATGTATATTTTGCGTCTTTGGGATGAAGGGCTCTCTCTATATATATCAGTTAAGCCCATTTCATCTACAGCATTGTTCAATGCCACAATATGTTTGTTGACATTTTGTTTGGAAGATCTATCCATTTTTGACAGTGGGGTGTTAAAATCTCCTACTATGATTGTGTTGCTGTCAATATCTTTCTTGAAGTCCTCCAAGATTTTCTTTATATATTTGGGTGCTTCCATGTTGGGTGCATTTATATTTACAATGTTTATGTCTTCTTGATGGATTCTTCCCTTGAGTATTATGAAGTGACCTTCTGGGTCTCTTTTTATGACTCTTCTTTTGAAGTCTATCTTGTTTGATATAAGTATTGCTACCCCAGCTTTTTTTTCCTGTCCATTTGCTTGGAATATTTGATTCCAGTCCTTCACTTTCAGTCTGTGTAGGTCTTTTGTTCTGAGGTGGGTCTCTTGTAGGCAGCATATGTATGGGTCATGTTTTCTTATCCATTCCGCTATTCTGTGTCTTTCTATTGGGGCATTTAATTCATTTATGTTTAAGGTTATTATTGATAGATACTTATTCATTGCCATTTTTTTGTACCTGTGGTCCTCTCTCTTTCATTGTTTTTCTTCCTGTTCTTAAAGCAAACCCTTTAGCATCTCTTGCAGAGCTGGTTTGGAGGAGGTATATTCTTTGAGGCTTCTTTTTTCTTGGAAGCTCCTTATTTGGCTTTCCATTTTAATTGAGAGCCTTGATGGGTAGAGTAGTCTTGGTTGCAGTCCTCTGGTTTTCATTAGTTGAAATATTTCTTGCCATTCCCTTCTGGCTTGGAGCATTTCTATTGAGAAGTCAGCTGCTAACCTTATCGGGGCTCCCTCATATGTTACTTCCTGTTTTTCCCTTGCTGCCTTTAAGATCCTCTCTTTATCTTGGAATTTTGCCATTTTAATTATGATGTGTCTTTCAGAGGGCCTCTTTGGATTCCTCTTGATTGGGACTCTCTGTGTTTCCTGGATTTGCATGACTTTTTCTCTCATCAGATTAGGGAAGCTTTCCATCATTACTTTTTCAAACAGGTTTTCTATCCCTTGCTCTTCTTCTCCTCCTTCTGGTATCCCTATTATACAGATATTATTACGTTTCATGTTGTCCTGCATTTCCCTTAACCCCTCTTCATTCTTTTTGAGCCTCTTTTCCTTTTCTTGCTCTTTCTGGTTGTTGTTTTCTACCTTGTCCTCCAGCTCACTGATCTGATCCTCTGCTTCATCGAGCCTGCTTTTGATTCCTTCTGCTGTGTTCTTCGGTTCAGCAATTGTATTCTTCATTTCCCCTTGTTGATAGTTTCTATTTCCTTTTTCACGTTGATATAGTTTGGAGTGAGTTCATTGTAGTTTCCCTGTAGTTTCTGGTAGTTCTCTTTGAGCTCATTGAGCTTCCTTATAACCATTGCTTTGAACTCAATATGTGATAGTTGAATTGCCTCAATTTCATTTAGCATTCTTTCTGAGGCTTCCTCCTTTCCTTTCATTTGGGGATTGTTTCTTTGTCTTCCCATTGTTTGTGAGACTCTTCCTATTAGCCTCTGCTTCTTAAGTTGCTCTGTTCTGACCCCCTGGGTTTATGGTATAAAATTCTGTGGTAGAATACCTGTGAGATTCAGTGGTGTAGTCTCCTCAGTCTCCCAAGCTCACCGATCTTGGGCTGTCACTTATGTTGGCTCTGTGTATGTCTTTGGGTTTTGATTGTTGCTGGGCTTTCTTTGGTGGGTCCTTCCCACCAGCTGGTTAACTGGGGGGTCACAGTCTGTCCACCACCTCTTGTGTTCTGTTGTGCAGGTATGGGCAGGTTGTGTTGGAGCTGAGTCTTCCATGTGTACAAGGTTTTGAGGATTTGCTCTTGCTCAGTTGTTTGTTCTGAGTTATTTCTCCACTGTTCAGTTATATTTCCAGATAGGTCCTGTATTGAGTTAGTGTGGTTTCCACTCCCTCCTTCACCTTCTTCTGTTGTTATCTGTTGGTGGTTCCTTTGTTGGTGGATTTCCTCTTCCAGCAGGTATCCTGGTGTTCACAGCTTCTACCTACTCTTTTTTGTGATCAGTTGGAGGGGGAAGGAAAAATGGTTTAAGACAGCAGGAGTGTATTCTATGATATTTAAAGTACTGTAGAGAAGAGATAGGAGATCCTTTGGATATGTACAGTGTTAACCATGATATTTCACCCAACTACCCACTTTTTAGAAGGGGTGGAAAGAAGATAAGACTCTTGTTGGGAGGGGAAGGATTGTGAGTTGGATCTAGAAAGCAGTGAGCTCATGGGAGGTCAGATTATGAGGTAAAGTGAGAGTAAAGGGTAGAAAATACGTGTAGTGTGTGAGAGAATAGAATTAACCACAACACTAATAAAATTCAGGAAACAGTGAAGTGGGCTAAGATCTGGGAGGGGTGCTGTGTAGTATTTCCAAATGTACAGAACAGCTATTATTTACAATAATAATGGAGCAACCTTCCTATGACAGAATCTATGTGATCTGTATAACAAGAATAGGAAGTATAGGACCTAGAGTAGTGTGCTAATGGAACACAAGTGAAGTGAAAGACAGTAAATTAACAATATGCAACGCAAGAGAGAATAAGGGAAACTAGTCAAACAATGCAATTTAAACAGCCAAGAGAAGAAGACTAAACAGAAAGAAGAGAAATACAAAAATACAAATAAAATGGAAAGTGTAAGAATAATGAAAAAATAATAATAATACAAATATACAATAACTTGCAAGTTCTCTGGAGTAGCAAAGCAAAATTTGTCTCACTTTCTCAGCTGTTGGGATGCTCCCTATTTGGGTCCAACTCTGGTCTTTTCACAGTTCCAGATTTTGTCTCACTTGTGGGAATTAAAAGAAAAGAAGAAAAAAAAGAAGGAAGGAAGAAGAGATAAAAATGGAAAGAAAGGAAGAAGGAATAAAACAAGAAAGAAAGAAAGAGAGGAAGAAGGAGTTAAAAGAAAAAAATACTTTGTTTTTTAATTGTATTATTACTTAAAAAAAAATAAAAGCCTCTTGCTGGCTTCAAACTAGCCAAGTCAGTTTTTCTGGTCTTCCTGACTACAGCAGACTGAGTGGGGATTGGCTTCACTCTTCTCCCTTCCTGATTGGCACTTGGCCAGCCTCCAGCCCAGTTCCCCAGCAGCCTCCAGTCCCACAGGTTAGGGCACCCACTCTCTCTGGTGCTTCAGTGTGGACTCCAGGCCCTCTATGGTGCACACTCTCCCCTGGGCCTGGGTTGTAAGCTTGGGGACTTCCCTGTCACCATGGGAGCGCTGAGTGGCTGGTTGGGGAAGAGGCCTGAGTGGCTGCTGCAGGGGACTTCCCCAAACAGCCCCCGAGTGTCTCTTTTTTCACTTTTTCTTTTTGGGAAATTCCTCCTGCTCAAGTCTGCCACTCCATACAAGGAAGGGCCTGTCCTTTCATACTGCCTACCTCTCCAGCTAGACTGGGGACTATCCGGGTAAGGGTCCATCACAGCCGGTGTGCACAGTCTCCGTGGGAGCTCACCGCCCCTGTGTGTTTGCTACTTCATCCTTATTCCCCTCACCGAGACTTCAAGCAACCAGGTCTCTCTCAGAGCTGCTCAAACCTTGTTTGGCAGGGGAGTGAGCTGTTGACCTGGCTCTCTTCCAAGAGTCCTGCAGCAGACCCAGTGGGCGCAGGGCCTGGGGCTGCAGCCTCCCTGGTCCCTGCGCTGGTCCCAGGGACCTTATTGTCCTGAAGCACTCTCCTTACCATCTGATTTTTCAGTGTCCTCTGTGATTTTTGGTCTCCTATCTTCCTATATGCTGGGGTACTGTTGACTGTTCCCTCTGTTCCTCAGGAGATTGGCTAGGTATTTCACCCATGTGCAGGGGGAAGTGGAATCCACTCCCACCTATCTTAGCTCTGTGAACTTTAAAGTTTTTCAATCATGGAACACCAAATACAGCACAGAGGGCTTGTATTGCCTTATCCAATCAAGTATAAACATAATTCAGATATTTCTTGCATTGCTTGTAGCCTTCCCTTTGGAGGGATTCCTTATAGTCAGAGAAGCCTGGATCTCTGAGGATGGCGTGATTCACAATCTGTAACAGCAGCAGACCTAGAAAGGTTCATATGCACCCCACAGCCATCTCTGTGGAGAAGTTTTCTGTCCACTTTGCAACCTCCCCTGGGTCAGAAACTGTGCACCTCTTGGTGACATGTAACCATAACTCTCTTAATTCATTTCAGGCAGGTTCACTAGGGACAATTTATCACCACATTTGGACACTTAGGTGTAGGTTTTGTCTATTCTTTAATGGACTCATGGAAATCAATTTAGAAAAATCTCCAAAGAGTAGAATTGTGAGCAAGGGATTCTGCAGTTGTATTTGCTTTTTCTGTAGCATAGTATACATTCTGGAGACATGTAAACTATGGTCTTGGTATAACTTACTTAATTAACAACCTGTTAATACCTTCTGTTAACCCAAATATTACATGGTGAGGTCAGAGGTATTAGAGCTACATCTCCTAAGAGTCTTCTCTGACCCTTGTGTAGTCTCAGTGTGGTATGAAGTTTATGGGAACGTGGGATCAGGGGACATGGCTTCTGGGATCAGTTACATGAGATTGAGTAAGACTCTTAATTTCTCCATAGGTCACTTTCTTTGTCTCTACAATAAAGTCTTTACTATCCATTCTTTCTAAATCATAGGATGACTTTTTAAAAACTATTGTGAAATATTTCAAATACACTGAAAATATTGAATATGCACTCATGGATCTATTACCAAAGTATATCAATTGTTAACATTTTTTCCTATAATTGCTCACAACTTTAAAAAATAATTAACAAAGGAAAGCCCCTTTCATATTTCTCTCTTGATTCAAGTTTTGCAAAGATTTGAAGACATGGAGATATATAGATATCTTTAAAAGATGACATGATTTTTATGTTTTTAGTTTTCACATAAATAATATTCTGTATGATTATCCTAAAATGTGTTCTTTATATTCAGTACTAGTTTTGAATTTTATTAATATTGATAAAAGTAGTGCTAGATTATTGATTTTAACTACCATATTGTATTTTATTACCCAAATATACCACAATTTATCCATTTTCCAGTTTAAGTAAATTCAAGTCATCTATGATTTTTTGCTGCTACTAACAGTTCTGCAGTGATATTTTTGTAAATGTCCCCCCTTAAACATATGCAGTAGTTTTCTGAGGATGTTGTAATTCAAAATGCTGGTCCTTGCTAACAGTCTGTGGCCAGCAGCTGGCTGAGGCCCACACTTTGAGTGGCATTTCTCCATGGCATGAATTATTAGGTTTTAAGCTATATACAATTCAACTTCATAAGATATTGCCAACATGCTTTCTAACTTACTGTTCATCAGAAGTGTGTGCAAGTTGCCCTGACCAGTATGGATCGGTTGGTCGGGTATCATCCCACAAAGCAGAGGGTCGCCAGTTCAATTCCCAGTCAGGACACATTCCTGGGGTGTGTGCTCGGTCTTCGGTTGGGGGGCATAAAAGAGGCAGTTTTTCTCTCACATCCATGTTTCTCTTACATCCATGTTTCTCTTAATTCTCCCTCCCTTTCCCTCTCTCAATTAGTAAATAAAATCTTTTTTAAAAGAGAAATGTATGGAAGTCCTATTGCTCTATGTATTCATCAATTTGTGGTCTTTCAGACTTCAAACGCTTTTGCCAAACTATCATATTTCTGACTTTGGGGGAAGCAATTATTTCCCTAAGATGATGTTTTCTGTAGGGTTTTTAATTTTTTTTTGGTGTGTTTTTTTTTTTTTTGTAGATATAACATTTTGTAGAGGACATTTCTTTCATCTTATTTTGTGAAGCATTTTTACTAGGAAAATAGTTAAATCCTTTTTTTGCATCTATTGAAATAATCACATGTTTTTTTTCCCATTTACCTATAAATGTATTGAATTATATTAATAGATTTTTCAAATGCTAAACCTATTTTGTTTATGAAATAATTCTTTTTCATAACACTAATAGTATTATCATGAGGATTTTTGCATCAATGTTCATGAATAAGTTTCTCCTAATATTATCTTTTCTCCTGCTGGGTTACCTGACTTTAGATCAAGGTCACCTTGACCTAATAAAAGAGTTGAGGAATGTTTCATCTTTTCAAAACCTGAACAATTTATTGTGCTTATTTATTCCTTGAACATTTGGTGACATTTATCTATAAAACTATCGAGATCTGGTATTTCTTTTGTGATATATTTTATAATTTTGATTCAATTTATTTAATAGTTACAGGCCTATTGAGGTTTCTTTCTTCATGAATCAGTTTTTTTAAATTACATGTTTCTTTTAAATTTTACAATTCGCTAGATTTATTTTTAATTCTCTACTATATGTATGATTTTTAGAGCACATTCCTAGATTATTATATTTCTAGAATATCACCATTCCTAGTATTATTTATTTGTGTCTTCTTTTTCTTGATTTTTCATGTCAGATGTTTATTTAGCCTATTTAATAAACCATCTTTTAAATTTTTCTTCATTTTTTTTAGTTCATTAATTTCTGATCTCATCTTTATTCTTTCCTTCCACTTTCTTTGCATTTATTCGTTTCTTAATTCACATTTTTTCCAGTGGTGTATACAGCTGCTTAATTGTTCCATTGAGTGTTTGATTTCAATGACTATACTTTCCAGTTTTAGACATTTCATTTGTTCCCCTTTCCAATCTGTCTGCCCTTTTATTATAGTGGCTCATTTCTTTCTTGTTTTTTTAATCCTTTTCTTTATGCCTTTAATAATTTTTATAATTATTTTATGGTATTCAAAAGGTTGTTCAACTATATAAATTCTTGGGGGTTTAATCAAACTTTTTAATGTTGGTGCTCACCCTCACTGATGGTTGAGGTTTTAAAAATATGTGTTTTGTAACTTTGAATTGTAAGTTCATCTTCAGGGGTTGGGGCTGAGAGAATCTCTGATGCTTGATATTAGGGTGTTTTCTTCAGTAAAATTTTGTGTTTTCTTCCCCCAAGGGCCCAAAGGGTATTTATTACCAGTGTAAAAAATGATCATGCTAATTTCTTGCATATTTCTACACCAATCAGATAGTGTAATTTAAGCCTCAGACATTTCAGAGTGGTGGCCTATGATTAAAAAAAAGAAAATCTTAGAGTAGGATTTTTTTTCTTCACTCTGAGCTCAGACCAAATCAGATGTACTTCTCTTTGACATTTCTCTGTGCCGGTAGTGAATTTTTTAGCCTTTCTCTTCATTAAGGGTGATATCCTTTGAAGGTCTCAGCCTGTCTTTTTATCCATGTGGATATAAAACTACAAACCCCTAAAATACTAAGACTGGCTCCCTTCTTCCACAAAGATGGCCAAGCTACACATGCATTTACTTATTGCTTAAGTGTTGAGCTCCTTCTTTATTTCTCACACTTTTCAGGTTCTGCTCTCATTTAAAGGCTATTTGTGATGGGAGCATTTTTAGGATACCTAGCTCACAATATCACTGGCCCCAGAAGTCCCACAAAGGGCTTTGCCAGAATCAAATGAGAGCCCAGATGTAGAAGTGCTTCAAAGATGAATGAGAATTTATAATGACTCCTAAAAAAGATGTGCTTATTAAGAATTTTAATTTGGAAAATAACTCTGTCATAGTCTGGGTTAATTTGTTTTTCTTTTTTTCTCCTTGACTTAGGGATGCACTTCTTTTGATCCAGTGGAACGTAAGAGTTTTTATGACTGTGAAGAACTGGCCCTGGATGAGGCTCTTCTTCAAGATCAAGCCTCTTGTTAAATCTGCTGGGACGGGAAAGGAGGTAGCTAGACTAAAGGAAGAGTGCATGCAACTGCAAAGAGCCTTGGAGAAATCAGAATCTCAGAGGGAGGAACTGAAAGCAAAGCAAGTCTCCCTCATCCGGGAGAAGAATGACCTGGTTCTTCAGCTGCGGGCTGTGAGTGGCCCACCATTCGTTCTTCAAATCAAGTTTTAATTAGAGTCCCTGTTTTGCACATAGTGTTGACTTGAAAAGAATGGAGGCATGTGCTTTTCCAATATTATAGAATTTCATCAAACACAGACAATGGAAACATGTAAAGAGACACCCTGTTTCAATAGAGAAGTGATTTTATTGGCAGGATGTCTTTGAAAAAGAGACAAACTATTAGATGGGTTTTAATTACATAAAAGCACCATCTATCATGGGAGCCAGCCCAGAAGCTCTGGGTTTTAGTTTAAATTCTGTATATAGCTCACGACCAATTAACAAATCAAACACAGGATTTTAGTAGATCTTCAGAATTATTGTAGTATGCACCTACTTGGTTTTCCTGATATTTGTCCCCACTTCTCCTTTCCCTAGTCCAAATCAACATTATTAATCAGTTCTGTTCTTAAATATAGCAGTTTTCAACTTTGGATTTGCATCACAATCATTTGTGAAGCATTAAAATAAAAAAGAAAGATGCCTAGACCCCACTCTCAGATATTTTGATTAAGCAGACCCTGTGTGGGTCTAAATAATCTGTATTAGTTATTCTGATATCCAGTCAAAATTGAGAACCATTGTCTTAAACAAACAGGATGTTGCTTCTCTGATGAACAAGCTTTGATTTCTGCAACATGTGCATGGTAGGCTCCAAATCCTTGCCCTGGCATTCGAGCCTCCCTGTCCAATCAGCTGCCAATGTGCCATCACTCACTTCCTTCCGTATTCCTCCTCTCTAGCCACTGTGACTACTGTTATCCCCAAACACCCCACAAGGAGTGCTAGGATTGCACCCACCTTCATTATATTCTTCACCTCACTTAGAACAGTGCTAGGTTAAAAGATACTGAGCTCAAATATAATTATATAAATAAAAGTTTTTCCTGATTTCTGAATGTACTGAAAACAGGAAATTTAGTAATTTTAGACTAACCCAAGTTATTCTTTTATTTTAGAGCTGTGCTATCCATCAGTGTTTCAGTAGGCCACATTTTACATAATAATTTACACTCACTACATTTCTCATACATATTTAAATAACAGTGATTCTAGAATTTAGAATATGTAGAATATTTAGAATATATCAGCCTAGGAGACTTGTCAGAAATACAAATTCCTGCCCACCCTCCTTGAAACCTACTTTAAGATCCATACAGTGAGAATCACAATTGTTAATGTCTTATGTTGTCTGGCTTCAGGGAGAGGCAGCGTTGGCCAAGACCTAGCCTCGCAGTTTTCATGACTCTTCCTACTGATCTAGAGGGTGGCCAGTGCTACGTAGGCTGACACGGGAAATAAAAATGGACCCAACTTGTGTAGGGGGTGGTGTTTCAAAGCCTAGGAAACATGATAAAAGATCAGCGGGGTGAGCATGGGAAACACGCAGAAGCCAATTCCAGAGCAAACCCAGAAAGTGTGAGATGAGTTCACACTGGAACTGTGATTAAAAACATTGACAGAGCTATGAAATGTTTTATCATCATTTATTTTCAAGGGATACAACACAGTAGGGATAAAGGAAATGAGGAATCTTTTAACATCACTCACTTACTCTGAATACCAGCAGAACTCAGAACCCATTCCAATTAACTCTGTGAGTACGTGAGAAAAGAATTGCCACTGGGGACAGGACATTTCTACTGCTCAATTGCTACACCATTGCTCAGCTGGGCCCCAGGTCCTGTCGTCATGTTTAATACAGGGGTTGATGATGGGAAATGGGACTCTTCTCGTCATTCAGTGATGGAGTCAGGTCCTTTACACATGCTGAATGGGACAGAGTGAATGCTTGTTACCCTGGGGTGGATGAAGATCCCTTGTCCCCCTTCTCAAACATCGGAAGATTCTCTGATATGCATGGACCCTTCCTGCTTTGACATTATTGTTTGCTTTTAATTTAGCCCTTCTCTTTGGGCCCCAGTGATGTTGGGGATTTGCTACTCGACATCCCCCAGCTGTGTTTCTTTGAGCCCCATTTTTTGGGCCATTCTTTTCAGGAATTAGGCAGAAACCAATAGCCTGGATTTTTGCCTTTTTCTGCTCTTGATTTAGTGGCTGAAAATATACCTAAGCCAGACAAACAGATAACATGGTTAATAAATTGCCCCTAACTAGCATATTGCAGAGAATGAATAAGGTCTAGACATGGAAGATGGAAATGTGTGTGAAGTTATTTTGCCACGAGCTCTATAGTAATTAAGAACTTGCTCACAAAGGGGAGGTTTTACTTAGCCTCTAATAGAGATAAATTAGAGGGGTTCAAAGTTATAAAAGGTGATTTTGTAGCAAAAACCAATCAGCTCCTTCATTTTTACTTGACCCATAGTGAGAGTCAGAGAGTACATTTGAAAGGATAAAAGGAAAGAGTATTTTATGCTGTATGTGAATAGCTTTCAGAATTTACTGCTGGCAAAATCACTGCGGAAGAGATTTTAGATGAAAATAGTGAAATTTAGTCAGTGACTTGCAAGTAATCTTATGAATTCTGAATTCAGCCCATGAATAAATCTATAGCTCAGCTTTTTTTTATCAGAAGATACCTATATATTAAACAAGTACATCAGCGCTCTTATAACTATTATAAATATTCTGTTTCTGAGGATCACTTCTTAAAAGATCATATTCTGAGCAGGTATCAACCTCAAAGCCTGTGCCCAGTGGATGCTTCCAGAAGCTGTGATTTAAGCAGCACTCCGCTGGTTTCTGGAGGCATGTTCACTCCTCCAGGCCACCAGAATTCTATTAAGTGCTTTGAAAGAGGTAATCTAATCTACTGAATGGCTTGAAAGATCGAAAGCACCTCCAAACACAAGCAACTCTTCCACTTCTCAACAATAGAATCAGGGAAACTGGGGATATTATTTCAGCTGCTTAGGAAAGAAGGTAGGTGAAAGTGCTGGACAGAGGGCAGGCAATTATCTCTTTGCTAGTGTTAAGCAGCATTTTCGCCTAGCTGATAAATTACTTCCAGCTGTTGGCAACAATTTTCTCCTCATCATGGCAGGAGCAAGAGACCCTGGCAAATGCTGAAGAGCAGTGTGAGTCGCTGATTAAATCCAAGATCCAGCTGGAGGCCAGAGTCAAGGCGCTGTCTGCACGGGTGGAGGAAGAAGAGGAGATAAATTCTGAGCTGACTGCCAGGGGGCGGAAACTTGAAGATGAATGTTCTGAGTTGAAGAAAGAAATCGATGACCTGGAAACAATGTTGGCGAAGTCAGAGAAGGAGAAGCGTGCTACAGAGCACAAGGTACTTATTCTACAATGTTAGGAAGGCCTAGATGCCTGAATGCCGCTCCCAACCAGGCTTTCCTAGCAGACTGGCTCTGTTTAAATTAACTAACACAGAGGTCTGCAGACTTGAGAAGCACTGGGAGTCAGAAATGGCATAAAATGAAGGCATAATGGTGAACTGTACTGTCCCAATTCAAATTTCCAACTTGATTTATGCAATCCCAATAAATCTCTGGAATGAAACGTCTTCATCTGTTCTAATTTTATTATATCTGAAGTCTAATAGAAAGAGTGGAATGGTTTCATGGGGCCACTAAGTGTCCTTTTTCTGGAAGGAGAGTGAGCATGGTGCGGTTTCCTGGAAGGTAATTTGGAATGTGTCTGGACATCCAGCTCTGTCATTGAGTTGTACTTTGACCTTGGAATGCCCTGAATTCCAGTTATGGGCTTGGCTGTTTTGTCCCTTTCAGTTGAAGGTTTTAATTTGCACCTCTGTGTATGGATTGAAGTTACCTGGAGAGTCTGTATCAGATTCTAAAAAATAACCAATCTCCAGAATGAGTCCGTAATTTTGGCAGATGATTAAATAGCAAGTCTGTGCCATTGGTTCACTTTCACAAAAGCACATGGGCTTGAGGCTGCCGACTTTCATTTTTTCATTTCTTATCAGCTCAACCTCTTTTTTAACTTCCACTTTTTTGGTGATATTGAGGCACAACAAATGAACATGTGCCCCCTGAATAGTCAAAAGAAGGGTCTGCCACAACTGGTGTTCTAATTATACAACAATGTGACACTAAAACCTGGCCATCCTGTGAGCTATATTGATAATATTTGATTGACCAGAATACCCAGACCATGACAGGTAACATCATTTTGTGTGTGTGGAAGAAAAAGTGAATTCACAGTTTTTAAAGGTATATCAGGAATTGGGCTAGATTTGGTTCTTTATGACCACGGCTTAGTGTGTTATGCACAGCCTTCCAGTGGTAGCTCTAAGGAAGCTGTTTCTTTCTCCTTCCCACAGGTCAAGAACTTGACTGAGGAAGTGGAGTCTCTAAGTGAAGATATCAGCAAACTTAACAGGGAAGTGAAGGTTGTACAGGAGGCCCATCAGCAGACCCTGGATGACCTGCATGCTGAGGAGGAGAAACTGGGCAACCTAAGCAAAGCCAACCTGAAATTGGAACAGCAAGTAGATGAGGTAAGAAGTGCTATGTCTAGCTGGTTAGCAGTCTGTCTACATATGTACAAATCTACAATTTTTATTTAGTTAATTTATCTTGAAAGTTTCAGGAAAATTTAGTAACATGATTTGTTTCCCTCCTTATTAGAAATAGTGTTTTATTTTTCTTACTGTACATTGAACCATTAAAGTATAGAGAGGCCCCAGCATGTAATCTGTCAGGTTTTTAAAAAAATTTTTTTAAAATTTTTTATTGTTGTTCAATTATAGTTGTCTGCATTTTCTCCCCACCTCCGTCCCCCACCCCATCCAAACCCGCCTCCCTCCCTTGCTCCCACCCTCCCCATTAGTTTTGTCCATGTGTCCTTTATAGTAGTTCCTGAAAACCCTTCTCCCCAATGTCCCCTCCCCCACCCCCTCTGGCTATTGTTAGATTGTTCTTAACTTCAATAACTCTGGTTATATTTTGTTTGCTTTTTTCTTTTGTACAGCAACAAGAAAAATAAAGTACCTAGGAATAAATCTAACCAAGGAGGTAAAAGACCTGTAATCTGTCAGGTTTGGGGTGCACATTTCATACCACCCTGGGCAGTCTGGGAAGGACATTGGGATGAATCATAAGGTGTTATCACTGCAGGTGGCTGACTTTCCCCCACAGAACCTGGTATTTTGCCCCACAGATATGTGGGTACTCTATTTGACACTAGTGTTGAAGGATTGATTTGAAGGCCCTGTTATGTCTCCAGTGTGACCTTAGGCTCATTTCTAGCTGAAAGAGATGTAACTCACAAGCTGTGTTCTACATACATACTGGAAAGTACTTGTAATATTCTAAAGATGGTACTGTGTTCTGCCTCTAAACACCCTGGGATCTAAAGTTACTGTATTTCAGGCCAGCCTCAATGGATAGCTTCCTTTCCCCCCACAGCTGACATAGTATATATGCGTTCATTCTCTTACTAGTCCCCACAGCTTAGCCTTTATAAAACTGCTGGTAAGGGTGGATGGGTTTATTATTATTATTATTATTATTATTATTATTATTATTATTATTATTATTATCTGGTTTTTCCTCCAGCCTCTCTATTAGTTTCCTCTATTACCTACTAGTTGTCTCACTTCTCTTCCTTTTCCACTGATGGTGCATCGCGCAAAGCCTCTATGTGAGGATTGATTGGCGTCACGTACTTGTTCTCTGCTGGAGTTTATCTACTTTCAGTTTGGTACATAAAACTTCTAGGAATTCTCTCTCCTCCACCCATTTAAGTTTTATATGTGTTCTCCTTACAGGAAATAACTTCAACTACTAATAAATAAACATACCAATGAAAAAATAGTTATATTGTAACTGTTATCTATCCTGTTAAACTAACCTCAATATCATTGTTGGCAACTGTAATTCAGACAAAACTAGAATGTTCGGAGCACTTTGGTGTGGTCCCAGACTATGGCATAATGTTACCGATGAGAAGAGGGTACCCAGGGGGTGAAGGAGGTACGCAAATCGTGCCGTGTGAGACGTGTTGGAAAGGGTCAGTACCAAGTTGGGAGACTTAGGACAGCTGTGGAGACAGGTTTGATTGGTATTGCTCCAGGGATCAGAGCTTAGACTTGTGGGAAGAATTTACAGAGAATGTCTTTGCTTTTCATGAAGAAGCACTCTGAATAAATGGACTTACCCACCCATGAAATGAGCTGCCATATGAAGAAGTGAGCTTCCCATCGCTGGACAGTGACCAAACAAGGCCTCACTAGCCATTTATCATCGGTTCCTTTCTTAGGATAGAAGGTGTATTCCTTAATCTCCAAAGTTTTCTTCCATCACTGTGATTGCTAGATTTTTTAGTTACCCTATTCATGGATGCAATACTTATCTAATATATCTACATAGCTGGGCATCATTTACAGAATCTGTGCTTCTATTTTTTTTATTTTTCCAGAAGGTAAGTAATTAATGAACACATCTAGTGAAGTATAAATTTTACCAATTTGTTTAGCTAAATAATTATCTCCTTTTGTCAGCTTGAGGGTGCCTTTGAGCAGGAGAGAAAAGCAAGGATGAACTGTGAAAGGGAAAAGCGCAAACTGGAGAGCGATTTAAAGCTGAACCAGGAGAGAGCGGCACACCTGGAGAGCAGCCAGCTGCAGCTTGCCGAAAAGCTGAGGAAGTAAGCCACCTTTGTGCCCACACAAGATTCTGGGAGACCTTAGGGTGGAAGGAACAGCTTTCTCATATCATTTATCCTCACGACTCCTGAGCCGGATCTCTCAAAACCTGAAGGGGATGATAACAAGCCTAGGAAATGGATTTTTTTTTTTGCTATACTTTATTATAAAAGAAGAGTGCATGTATAAGCTAGAAGAATATAACTGAAACAGCATCTGACAAGCAGATGTGAATGAAAGGTCTGAAGTATGTGAGATATGAATTATTAGAATTTGAGGCTACAAATTAAAAAATAAAAATGGCTCACTTCTTTTACTTACGATGAGACCAATGGCACAAAAGTAAAAATAAGTCAAAATAAACAATTGACCCTAATGTGAAGTCCTATATATTCTCTGATTACTTAAAAAAATTACTTGTTTGCAAGATATACTCTATTATTCATATAGCTATTCTTTGCCATGTTAACATTAAATCTTAAAATCTAAAACAGAAACATAACACAGTCCAAACTAGTGGAACCTCAGTTCACGTGGACGTCCCAGGCGACTCAGGGCTAGAGAGAGGCCCTGGTTTAGTTTCCCAACTCAGTGAAATGGATTCTCTCACATTTTCCCTTTCGTCTTCCTCTGTTTAGCAAGACTTTCTACTAACCATTAGGGATCTTCAAGTTAATTTGGAACATGTCAAATGAGAGGGGAAACAGTGAGGTCCAAGCATAAGGTAAGACCGAGTTAAAGCTGGGAGCATGTTGGTCCCAGTTAAAGAGAGTCGGCAGGGCAGCTGTGAGCTTCTGGTTTTCCTGTTTGTGGACATGTTTCCATTATACAAGCTTGTGTTCAGGTGTGATTAATATTCTACTAAGTTACTAAACTTGATAAGTGTTTGGAAAAGATGAAATGAATAACCTTATGAATGTAACGGGACAGTGAAAGGCAAAATGATGATGGAGTTTTCTTAGCCTTTAATTTTGAAGATTGTGTTTAAGCTCAGCAGAGTGAAAATGATACTCCATGTCCTTATAGGTCAAAGAGCTCTGGCATTTTAGAAACCCACATTTGTAGGAAGTTATAACTTCATGGTAAAACCTTTTCTATAAAAGAAACTATATGTGGAAGTTTAGTACATGATAAAGATGGCATTTCAAAATATTGATGACAAGATTAATAAATGTCTTAATGATGACTTAATAAATGGTGACTTAATAAATGGTGCTGAGATTATTAGCCATTCATTTTCTGAGGTAAAAGTTAATTTCTTGCCTCACATTATTCACACATACAAAATCCAGTTGCATTTAAGAATTAAATGTAAAAATAAAGCTATAAAACCATTAGAAAATGTAGCATTATTCACATGAGCCAAGATATGGAAACAACCTAAATGCCCATTGACGGGTGGATGCATGAAGAAAATGTTGTGTATACATATGATGAAATATTGCTCAGCCTTTAAAAAGAAGGAAATCTTCCCATAGCCTACAACATGGACAAACCTGAAGGATATTATGCTAAGTGAAGCAAGCCAGTCACAGAAGGACAAATGCCACGTGATTCCACTTACATGAGGCATCTAAAACAGTCAAACTCATTGACACAGGGAGTAGGATGGCGGTTGCCAGGGGCAGGAGAGGGGAAAGTGAAGCTACTGTTCAGCAGTGGGTGTAAAGTTTTGGTTATGCAAGATGACTCGGGTCTGGAGGTCTGCCATCTGGCATTGTGCCTACAGTTAGCAATGTTGTGCACTTGAGTATTTGTTAAGAGGGTCAATCTCATGTTAAATAAAGACAACAAAAACCATTGAAAGGCAATATATAGGTGATAAGCCTTAGGAAATTGGCAGCACAAATCTTGACTGAGTCACAGAAGGACATAATGAGGATTATCTAGATATATTGCACTACATCAAATTTCTAAACACTTATGTGGCAAAAGCCAACAAAAATAAAGTTGTGACAAATTATGAGTGGGAGAACTATTTGCAACAGATATCAAAAATAAACATTGAGAATATTAAAAGAAGTCTATAATTTAATGATTACACGAACAACCTAACAGAAAAATGGGTAAAGGATACAGTAAGCAGTTCACTTGGTTTATTGCCCATTTTTCAGTCCTTGTAGTTGACAAATGCTGTGATCACTAATGAACAAGGACATTTAAAATAAAACAATGGCATGGTAATCTAGTCCCTCAGATTAGAAGCATGAATGTAGAGAAATGATAATCTCACACTGCTGGTGGAGGTCCGAGGGCAGGGCTGTGTGTGACCTGGCACTTCTCTGCTCAGTGTGCACTCTATAGAAACACTCGGTCATACACGACAGGCATGGGCATGAAGTGTTACTTGTAAAAGCAAAATATGTATTAGGAAAACCTAAGTGCTTATTAATAGGGAGATGGGTGAGTAAAACCACCGGATGTCTAAATCATGGTAGTCCGTGATTTAGTATCATGCTAGTATATCACAGTTAATTTTTAAATGAAGCTATCTATATGTGAGCCAACATGGAAAGACCTCCAAAGGATTATTGGGTTAAAAATAGGTTATAGAACTATAAATCAAATGTATACAATATTAAACCTATCTCAGAAAAAAAGAAAAAGAAAAACGATTTCTACTGAAACACAAACGTATGTTAATACTTAAAAAAATGTTTGGGTGGATTCGCACCAAACTGAAAATGGTGTTTGCTTCTAGGGAGGGAACAGAGATTGGATGTGTAATAGCCAAAAACACTTCAGATGTAGATGTAATAGTTGAATTTTTACAATGAGGATGAATTGATGTGTTGTTATAATTCTAAAAATATTTAAACAAAATGTAATTATGCCGAACAATTTCATTTGGTACCTTTTTCCAAGCAGGAAAGAATTAGAAATGAGTCAGATGAGTTGCAAAGTGGAGAATGAGAAAGGCCTGGTGGCTCAGCTGCAGAAGGCGGTTATGGAGCTTCAGGTAATCTCTTACCGAACACCTGTGAGGACCTGTATTTAGATGAATGGGTGATGACTGCTGCTTCAGTCACAAGTGCTCTGCCAAGGTGGCCACACCTGTAGCCAGCTGCAGACAGAGGCAGGAAAGAGCAGTAGTTAAAAAGTAAATGATGGCATTCCACAGATATGTGAATCCAGGCAAAATTACTTTTTTAAGCTTAAATTTTCTTATGAGGATAATAAAAACAAATAGCTAATTTGTTAAATGCTTGACATGAACCAGGCATTGTGCTAAAACTCTGGATGTATTTTTTTTTACTTGTTAACCCTCCTGACAACCTTTTAGCTAATATTATTAATGCAAAAGTACATATACCAGTAAGTGGTAAGCACTGTGTCTGACCCACAGTACGCATTCAATGTCAGCAATTTAATGTTTATGATGCTTAGTCCTTGTGATTAGAAGTCAATTATGCTGCACATGTGTTTTGTAGCTATATGTAGCCTCAAAACATTTGATGATGGGCAGCTATTTATAAGGTTTAGACCATGTGATTGTTTTATACCATGTTGTACAATAATATAAATACTCTATATTTACACTTATAAATCCTCACTTATGCATACAGATGGATGTTTTTCCTTTGGAACTAAATATTTATGTCAGTAATTAACCATTACTCAAAATAATTTTAGAACCCCTTTCTGATAATTTCTTCTGAGATATTTTGAGCCAATTTTTAAAAAAAGTCTCACTGCTACATGGACATGCTTTCAGACACAATATTAATCTCCAAGTAATTATCTGTCATTTTCACCATGCTTGTCTTCAAACGATACTTAACTTTATCCAAAATAAAAAACCCCCAAATTTACATTTATCCAGAAGACAAATTTTCTTACCTTTATGATTTTTAAAAAATGCTCTAAAGATTATTTCTGAAGAAATATTTTGGAAATGTTTGGTGCAATGACAGCATCGTTTGTGGTAAAGGTGTTGGATCCCAACATGACTAGTTGGAAGGAGATCATGTTTATTTGGATGTGAAATGATAATTTTTTTTACATCTACGCTGTCATGACTTCCCACAGATCTGATAGCCCATGTATTTGTTTTCTAGAAATTGGCTTTCTTTAAGCTATGGTACTCTTATTTAATGGAAAGGAAAACATTCTAAAATAGATTGTTTTTCACTCTACCCTCACCTATGCCTAATTATTTAAGGTGATGTTAATGAACCTCAGTGGCTTCAGTGTACTGTGATACAATGATGTCTTCAAGATATGTAGAGCTATTTGCCCCTACACTGAAAGAATTCGGGACTCTCAGCATTCTTACTGCACTTTGCTTTGTCTAATAATTCTGCCTCTAATGGTGTTAAATTATTACTCTTCAGTAGTTCCCCCTCCCCCATCAATTCCACTTTGTTACTTCAAATCTCCTGCTACTTGAAATTGCCTGCAGATTAAGAAACCAAATAACCAAGTTTGCCAAAATTGTGCATGAAATTAAATTGCTATTGTTTATGAGTAAGTTGCTTAAACTCAGAGATGTTCATTATGTTGATCAGAGTTTTGCCTGAGTTTCCAATGTTTGAGATTGTCAGGTAAATGAATTCCAGATGAGTGAGGTATTACATATAAAATTTATGTTAATTTTTTGTAAGCCACCTTTAAAATTATTTTTATTATTATGTGAAGGTGTTCTTTATTCCTTTGGAAAGTGCTCTTTACTAAGATTTCCTCTTTGTGTATCTCTCTTAACAGAATTGCTCATCACCAAGGGCTGGGAGATATGGAGGAAAAGCAAACTTATATTCTGGTCTTGCTACTGATTTGGAGCAAGTTAGTTAGTTTCTTGGTATTCCATCTTCTCTAACTATTAAATGGGGACCAAAAGTGTTATGTCACTTTTCTTAGCTGTGAGAAGTTAAAATATATATAAAGAAATTCAAGAAAATGTGTGTATATACACACACACACCAATAAAGCTCTTAAATATAAACTATGCCACAAGGTCTTAGTTAAAGTCAAAATTATTTATTGCTACAGCCTCAAATACAGCATTTGAAAGAGGAACTGGAAGCTGAAAGGACCACTGGAGCCAAGGTGGAGAGGGAGAGAGCTGATCTCACCCAAGAACTGGAAGACTTGAATGAGAGGCTGGGGGAGGCAGGAGGGGCCAGTTTGGCTCAGATGGAGAAAACTAAGAAACAAGAAGCAAAAGTACAGAAGCTTCACCGAGACCTGGAAGAGGCCACGCTGCACTTTGAGGCAACGTCTGCCTCTTTGAAGAAGAGACATGCATACAGCCTGGCCGAACTTGAGGGCCAGGTAGAAAATCTACAACAGGTCAAACAGAAATTGGAAAAAGACAACAGTGACTTGCAGCTTCAAGTGGATGACCATCTGATTCATGTTGAGCAGATGACCCGAGCTAAGGTAATAAATATTCCCAAGCCCTCCTTAGGGAATTAGAACATAGAATTAGCTAAAAAATAAAAATTAACCAGCTTGGTGACTTGAGGTATTTGCTAATGGAAGCTATAGTTCTTCAGATTGACTAGATGAGATCTAACCTCAGCAGTCATTCTCAATTAAGGCTCACAGGGCCATCACCTGAATGTAGCCTCACAGTGACTTCTACTTTTATTGGAATTCAATCCATGTTCCTTGTGGCTCTTTCTTGTGATGATGTCATAAATTAGTAGGCTGGAAAAGTGAAGCCACTAACTATTTGGACAGTGTGTTAGAGGGGTTGGAGAGAGGGAGAGACAGACACTGATGTGAGAGAGAAACAATCATTTGCCTCCTGTACGTACCCTGACTGAATATTGAACCCACACCCTAGTATATGCCCTGACAAGGAATCAAACCCACAATGCTTTGGTGCACAGGATGATGCTCCAACCAACTGAGCCACTGGCCCAGGGCAGGAGTGTGACCCTCTTGATGAATGGCTTTGTGTTTGGAGAACCCTTTAAGGGTGACCCAGATACTTCTTGATTCTGTCTGAATGAATGTGGACACAAACAGCTTTCCTGAGAGAAGAGGACTTTCTCTCTCTCATGTCCTCTGGCATCTCTTTAACCAGTTAGCACTAAAAGAAAGTTTTATGACTTCTTTTTTCTTCAATGAGCCTGCTAATGTATATATTGAAAGCTCTCACCTCAAATGCCTCAAATGACTAGCATCAGATCACAGGTAACAACCACCCTACCTTCTGGCAGTTGAGAGGAGGCTTGTTTTAAGCCAAACAGAGGAAATTTTCCTTGTGAGAAAAATTTATAAAGCCACTGGGAAAGAGACAAGGCAACAGTACAGCTTGATCTTCATGGACCATAGTCAGAAAAATGTACAATAGAATTTCTTTAGAGATATCGAGTGGCTCCTCAAATGTTTAGCATTAAGTCCCTTTAAAGACCACATTGAGTAAAAAGAAGCACAGTCACCCTGATACCCACTGCCCACCTTTGCTCTTGCTCTTTATTGCTCCTGCCACCCCACCCCCAATTACCTTACAATGTAAATCTAGTGGGGACAGGTCCTCTCTTTCCCTCTCTCTTGTGTGTTCTGTATTTTATGCTGTCTTTCCCTCAGCAGTGGAAACATTCTCTGTCCATGCTGTGTAGGCTTCATTTGCCTTCCCCAGATCAAGGAGGTCCTAGAAGACCTTACTCTGTCTGTACTCTCCTATGCCTCTTGTTCGTCCTCAGGAACGCTTCTTCTTCTACACAGTTCCGTAGGAAGTCACGCAGTCATGAAACTGTTCTCAGGTTCACCACGAATCCATATGAATTAGGCATGAATTATATACTTTCCAACTTCCTCTAGAATCTTATTGCTTCTCAGTTCTTTATTCTTAAACTTTGTTTTATTTTTAAAACAAACAAAATCCTTCTTCAGATTCTAATCCTGCCTTTTTTAATCTTTTTTCAATAAATAAGACCCTAACTGCTAACATGAAGACTATTTAGTAAAACTTCTCTCTTCCCCTTATGTTATATTTTTCTTTTCACTCATCCATTTCTTTCCTTCTTGTCCCAAAGAATAAAATGTTCTTTGACATAATTATTATTCACCCATTCTTTAAAAACTAAAAGACTTTTCTTTAGGTACTAATGATTAGATTTTGAGAAGAAAGCAAAGGCTGTCTATATCTGCTTTAATCTCTCTCCTTGACCGAAGAATAGTATTCTGTTTACCTATTGCTGTATAACAAATCACTCCTGAACCTTGTAGCTTAAAACAACAATTTATTATCACCTTTCCTGGTTCTGGTGATTGATAGGCTTAGCTTAGATGGGGGTTGAGACTAGAGTTATCTGAATTTTTGTTCACTCAGACATATGGCTCCTGGGCTGGGATAGTTAGAACAGCTGGGGGTGGGTTGGACATCTCTCTTTCCATGTGCCCTCTCCACGGGGCTAGCTTGGGCTTCCTCACAGCGTAGCAGCCACCAGGGGACATGGACTTCTTACATGGCAATTCAAGGCACTAAGATTCCAAGAGACCAGGGCAAAAGCTACAAAGATTCTTCTAAGGTACATTTACAGTGCAGTGACTCTTTGTGACTCCCATTAGTTACACATCACAGGGCCAGGGGTCTACACAAGGGTATGAATACCAGAGGGATGGTTCATTGGGGGCCCACTTTGGAGACTAGCTTCCTCAGGTAGGAATATACCTCCCTACCTCCTCACTCCTTTAATACCGGTGATGTCTTTTATTTCTTCAATTTTTCTTCGTCTTCCTTTTTGAGATAGGGGAAGGGAAGGAAAGAGAGAGAAGCATCAGTGTGAGACAGGAACATTAATCTGTTCCCTCTTGTATGTGCCCCAACCTGGGACCAAACCCACAACCTAAGCATATATCCTGACTGGAAATCAAACCCACAAACTTTCGGTTTACAGGACAACACTCCAACCAAGTGAGCTACACCAGCCAGGACTCCACTTTTCTTAAAAGCATTCTCTTAAATTGTTCTTTCAAAGATGAGTAGTGATTTCTTTTTCTCATACCAGCATTTCTAAAACCAAACTTACCTTCTCCTGCAGCTGGTGTTTCCTCTGGACATTTCTGCCCATCACCCAGGCTCTAAGCCTGTGCTTGATTACTTGTTTGCTCTCCTTTTCTTTGCTTTCCAGTCAATTCTTGCAGCAGGTCGATTCTGCACAGGTTTATAGCTTTCCAGCCCACTCCCACGAACATGCAGCACTTTCATTACCTTTTAACTGGACTATTGCGGTGGTTTCCTAAATTGTATTTTTTGCTTAAAGTATGCACATTAATATGTCTAGATTTAGCTCTACTGAATCATGTCTCTACTTAAAAGTGGAGAACTCTGAGAACTTTTGCCTTTTCCAAATTAACCTTCTCCCTGGAACAATCAATTTCAACTTCCCACATTAAAAGTTAACTGTTTCTGAATTCTCGTAGCACTTTTAGGGCCCCTCTTGTACTGTTGCTTTATAGCCTTTTAACTTTGCTTAAATAGAAAGCATATCTAGGATAGAAGGCAGGTCTTGTTTTACTTGTGTTTACTGTATGCTTTGCATAATCTGTGCACTCAATTACCAGCATTGACTTTTACACATGTGAAAATGGCACAGAATTTTGGGAATTCTTTGACTCATAGGGCCAGTAATTTCTCCAAGGTCACACAATTACATGATGTACATGGGCCTCAACTCTGAACCCCGTGTGTATCTGCGGGTCACTACATGCTACTACTGCCTTAAATGTTTGTTGGTTGGATAAATTCGTTCTACTCACTTTCATAGGCCTATACATTATGCTGAGCTTTTTCTTGAATTATTTACTTCATCTTTCCTGAATTATAATGCCAGAAATGCCAATACTCAATGGTACATTGGAAATGGAAGCATTTTCAAAAGCATATTATGCTCACAGAGAGGCCCAGGGAAATTTAGAAGTTACAGGCAATCTCACAATTACTTTGATTATTTTGAATTCCTATTGGTTCCTGCATTTCTGGGAGGCAGCATTTGTATGCATCATTTTAAGAACCAGATATAAGATGAATGCACATTTTTCCATTAACCTCTTCTCTCCTTGTCAAAATCAAGTGCCTGTCCTTTTGCTTAAATGTGAAGTTACTTTGAGGTACACCACCGGTCTCAGTACCTTTGAAGATCCTGTATATTAAGATTGTAAATTAAAAATTCTGTAATAATGGTTAGCAGGGTCCATGGATGCCTGCCATTGAAGCTATGCCTAAGGCCAGTGCCTTTTCTGTCTGCCCAGGTGGCGGCTGCCTTTTCTGCAGACATGCACAGCCCAGCTGGGCTCTACCATACAGGGGTCTCTTGAAAACTGGGGATACTCTGGCTCCTCTGCTTGCCATTTCCACACTTCATTGACTAAGTCATCTTATACCGATCTCTGATCTTTCACCCCCAGCAAACAGCTGCCGGGCATAGCATATTTCGGGCCATAAACAGAAGTGCCATGTCTCACACATGGATGTGTCCCTCCTGGCCCAGTTAATGGATCATTTATTACTGGAGACAGCAAAACCCAAAAATGATTAACAGTCATCATATTTTTATCTAGTTTCCTCTGGGACTTGGGATTCATGACAATTTGAGCCAAATAGGACATCGAGGTCCTTTGTTTTTACTAACTAATATGCCAAATGGAATCTAGTGTTACCTGCACAGGCAGTTATCAGTTCAAACCCTAATTCTAACTTTCGCTAGCTGTGTGAATTTGGGCAAGGTGTTTAGCCTCTCTAACTCTTTTTCTCATTTATAAAACTGAGTCAACCTGAACTCTTGAGAGATATCGTGAGGAAAAAAACAATGAGTGTGCCAATTTTTATAAATGAGAAGAAACATATTTGACATGCCAAATATAGTTACAAATTTCAGACCATCTACATGCTGTTACATTTATCACTAGTATAGTTTTCGTCTAATAGCATTGGAGGGTCTGGGTAGTTGGGAGTGCCGGCCTTTAACATCAGTGCTGTCACTGATATGATGCTGATGCATCATATGATATGATGCTGATGTCATGGAATAGCTGCCAGGTGTGGTTTCACAACCACCACCAAGCCTGGGTGTGCTATGGGACATTGTGAACTAGAACTATACGACTTTCCTCCTTAGCTTCCAAACAGGCGTACACCTGAGTTGGCTCTTCACTTGTTAGCTAATCTGTGGATAATATCCTGACCAAGTTAAAAAATAAATTGGGGGTTAGGGTTTATAAGGAGAGCTTGACTACGACCTCTAAGTAAACTCTAGTGGGTACTGGCCAAACTCTTGCTGAAGTCTGCAATAATTTGAGTGTCTCAGACATTTATGAAGTGCCTAGTTTGTGTCAAGCAGTACATCTGGCCTTGGGGATATGAGGAGGTATAATCTAGTAGTCTTTCAGAGGAAGCTTAGAATAGTCAGGAGTATGAGCTCAAACAGAACAGCATTCAACGCAGTGTAGACTCCAGCTGGAGAGCTCCAGGACATTTACCAATTCAGAGTTTCCCAGAGGACCAAACCTGGTATCATCTTTTAAGTGTTCCTGGCCCTTGGCCATTGCTATGTCATAAAAATTAGGTTAACATTGAGACTATTAGATCTACTGCCAGATTCACCATTTTCTCAAATGCCTTTGGTGTGATGCCTTCTTTGTCTTCTTATTCTGCCATGTCCATAGCACTCTTTCTTTGTAGGGACATAAGTCCCATGGGGTGGTTGTATGGATTGGTATTTAATACATATAAAGAGCAAAACACAGAAACAGCTACGTAAAATTGACCGAACTATGGATCTGTAGGACCGTCAACATCATTTTACCACGTTTGACCATAAGAATGATAAGAATACAAATTAAAGCTAGGTAAAGAGCATAACGCTATCTTACATTTGGCAGCTCTTGGTCCTAAGAATATTGGGTTTCAAAGTCACTAGTGTTTCTTTCCAGAGTATAGCAAGAATCCAGTGTTAGATTGGTTACCAAAACCAGGTAGAAGTGCAAAGGCAGAAGGACATATCCCTTTTTCCAAGTATGAAAGTCCAACTCTGAGAAGTTGCAGTTTGGGGTTGAAGTATTAACCCAATAGAATTATCCTGTGCCTGCAGCCTTCGTGATCAGGAGGGTGCAGGTGCTCTGACTGCTCAAATTTCCGTTATTAAGAAATTGCTGCTTCCATTTATCTGTTTGCTCCCATCCTGCTTGCTCAGCCCTTTGGCTGTCCTTCCTTTTTCCTCCATTCCCTCTCCCCTCTGCCCCCCTCCTTCTACATCTACCCCCTTGTTTTTTGAGCTTCCAGTATGTGCTTGGAACTATTCTAGGTACTGGAGGTATATCTGTGATCAAATAGAACCTTTTGATGGCACTTAAATTCTAGTGGGAGAGAAAGATTGTTAAATATATTTTGGGTTGGCCAAAAAGTCCATTTTTTTTTCTGTATGATGGCACTAGTAGCACTTATCATATTTTGCCATGTATAATTCACACCCATGTTTTTGGCCCAAACCTTCAGGAATCTTTTAAAAATTTTTTTAATTCAATTTTTAATTTATACTCCAATGCTTGTTTTTTGTATTATTGTATTCTGCATACAAATATCATTATTACTTTCGAGAGTTACACTTTTAATGTATAAGCATAAATAAAAGAATTAAAAAAACATTTATATAGATATGGAATTAGTACTACCATGTACAATGCACATCCGTATTTTTCCCTCAAAAAATTTGGGCAAAAATGTACACATTACACATGGCAAAATACAGTAGTTTTCTTTAACTTCATTTGAAAAAATTTGGTTAGATTGTATTGTAACAGTTGTCATATCAGCATGCATTTAAAAAACATCAAAATTGGTGAATTTTTGTGTGGCCATTTTAGTATTGAAGATGGAAGAAAATATGTTATTTTTTGGCATATTTATGCTTTATTATTTCAAGAAAGGTGAAAATGCAACTGAAATGCAAAAAAAGATTTGTGCAGTGTATGGAGAAGGTGTTGACTGATTGAACATGTCAGAAGTGATTTGCAAAGTTTCTTGGTACTATTGACATTTTGACCACATAATTCTTTGCTGTAGGCTGTCTTATGCATTGGAAGATATTTAGCAGCACCCCTGGCCTTTACCCACTAGGAACCAATAGCAAAAGATAGCCAACATACTCAAAATATCCAAGTCAATAGAGTTATTGGTGGAAATGAAAAAAATGTCTTATTTTATGAAAAAAATGTAACAGACTTTTGGCCAACCCAATAATATAATTTTGAGAAATGATTCTGTACTTCATTAGTATTTGATATATTCCCTTCCAGAAGAACAAAGAACTCTGGAGAGGGTCCAATACTCAGAGAGGTGGGTTTATCTATTGAGACCTATAGTCTGAGAAGTTTGGGCCTCTTAGAAGCCCAGACCCTGAGTTTATTGTGCTTGCTTAAATTAGAAGATATGACTTCTCAATGCTGGTTGTGGTCTTCAGGGCAGAAGAGAGCACAAGGGTCCCAGGAACCTCCCCTCCCCTTCCCTCCCCTCCCCTCCCCTCTCCTCTCCTCCTCTTCCCTCTCCTCCTCTTCCCTCTCCTTCTCTTCCCTCCTTCTCTCCCCTCCTTCTCTCTCCCCACTTCCAATGCAGCTAATTCAGCATGGATTCATTTTGTTTTTAATCCTCACCCAAGGGTATGTTTATTAATTTTAGAGTGAGAAGAAGGGAGAGAGAAAAAGAGAAACATCAATGTGAGAGAGAAACATTGATCTGTTGCCTCCCTTATGTACCCTGATAGAGGATCAAACACAGAACTTAGGTATATGCCCTGACAGGGGATTGAGTTCTCAACATTTTGGTGTATAGGATGATGTTCCAACTGAGCCACTTGGCCAGGGTCTGTATGGGATTCCATGAGCCATGTCCAACCCTTCTTTCTCATCTTGTAGGCTAATGCTGAGAAGCTCTGTAGTCTGTATAAAGAGCGCTTGAATGAAGCAAATGTAAAACTAGACGAAGTGACTCAATTGGCAAATGCCCTGACAGTACAGAGGACAAAGCTACAAAGTGAGAACAGTAAGTAAACATCCTGCTTCATTGTGACTGGACCTCAATCACAGCAGACTGGGGTGGGGGGTGGGGTGGTGGAGACAGTTGAGATGATGAATCAACTACTGAGCCTGAGTGGGCATTTGAAGATTCTAGGGGAAGAATGAGGCCTCGGATACAGCCTTGTCTACAGACATGGTCTCGTCTGGGAAGGGATACCTCTGAGCCACTTTGGGAGGCCCTGCCTAGCTGTCTTCCATGGGAGGGAAAAGCAATAAGCAGTTGGCTGAAGCACTTAAGTTCAAAAGATGGTGGGGGCTGTCCACCTTCAAGACATGTTTTGTAAGGTCTACCTCATTAAAATAGTCCTTTTTTTTCTCATTTTCAATAATGAACCCACACCTTTTTTTTTTTAAACTCAGTAAAAGCCATAGTCTGTACAATGGGCTATGAGGGCCATAATTGGGCCCCTGATTATTTCTCTGACCTCTGCTGCTACTTTTCCTTCTCTCATTTGACCTTGACCACCTTGACCTCTTTGCTGTTGCTTTGAACACACCAAGCACATTCCCACCCAGAGGCTTTCCCTAGCTATTCCTTCTGTCTGGAATCCCCTATTCCTTCTGTGAGGCTTGAAGATGAGAGTTAGTCAGTACCTGGGGGAAGTTAGAATATGCCTTATTGGGAAGGTGACATTTGAGCACACTCAACCTGCTTTCTCCATATGCTTCTTTTTCATGGTATTTCATACCTTAAAACAAACTACATACTTGACATGATAAATATGATTATTTGTCTGCCTCCATCTGCCACACTGTGAGCTTTGTGAAGGAAGGGGGATGTCCGTTTTGTTCACTGATATGTGTCAATCATCTAGAGCAATGCCGGCTCCTTGTTTCTGCTCCACAAACATTTGGTAAAATAAAAATAGAAAAATGTCCCACGGTTTACTATCAACCACTATTGAGAGTTGTATGTGTATGTTTTTGTATTTTTTCCAGTCTTTTACATTGTGTCAATTGTTGGTGTAAGAAATGTCCAAACCTATAGAGAATTTTATGAGTTTATATGACCAAAATGCCCACAACTCCTGGGAAGCAACATCTCAACAGATTGAGAAAATGCTCCAGAGAATGGCAGTTTTACAGCTCATTTTATACATTAGAATAAAGGGAGGAGAAGTGAGGAGGTTATATGGGATCCATTGGTGATAGATTAAGAGGGGAGGAGAAAGCAAGGTGAGGGTTGGATAAAAAGCATAATAGACACATACTTCTTTTACATTGATGGGTACGATAATTAACATTTACAGCAGGCAGAGATGGCATGCGGGCAACCAAATAGCAATGAGGAGTTCTGTGTTCTGGTGCTTTAGTGGTTGTGCCTTGAAGGGTCAGGGAAAGGAGATTACTCTGACATTTCAAAGGTATGTTATCTTAGATGCGAAAAGGCAATGCGCAGGCTCACTTAAGGTAAATAGTGCCCTTTGTCAAGGAGGTTACAGACCTAGGACTCAGCTACCAGCCAGACTCACTTTTAATTAGAAATTTTTATGTTCAGACCATGCTATGTGGTTACTTTCAGTCCCTGAATTTGTAGGACCCACCATGCAAGCCTCCCCTGAGCTTGTCTGGTTTGGTGTGTGGCCCCTTTTTTGGTCACTCGATCTAATAGGGATTTTTCTTTTTCAATTTGTCATAAGCTTTTTTTTTTTTTTGCATCTTAGCTATTTATAATGGCTTTTATTTTTTAAATATTTTTAAAGGGAGAAATTAATATTTATTGATTTGTGAGAAAGAGAGTGAGAGATATTGATTTTTTTGTTTTGCTTATTTATGCAGTCATTTGTCGACTCTTGTGTGTGCCCTGACCTATGAACTTGAAACCTTGGCATACTGGGATGACATTCTAAGCAACACAGCTACCCGGCCAGAACTATTATGGTTTCTTTTAATCCATCAACTAGAGGGACTGTAGTTTACTTAACCTTTCCCTATAACTTGTTTCTCTGCTCTGAACAGCATGTGACTAGATGTTTGTCTGTAACTATAATTATTTCAGTAATATATTTCCAGAGATAGAATTTCTAGGTTAATGAAAATAAACAATATGTTCCTGATGCCCAGAGGCACTCACTTTAGAAAGAGAATGGAGACCATTTAGACTGTGTAACATCCTTTGCCAGCAGACACCTCTGATTCTAGATGCTAAATCTAGAGTCAAAACTACACACCTGGAAATCTAAAAGAAAAAAATGTTTTTGGTTCTAGCAGGGACACTGAATAGGATTCTTTCTATGCTGGCAACAGAGTGTATGGCGCACAGCCCTGCTACAAAACTCTGAACTTGATCTTCTGTGCCGTTTAGAATGTAGTCTGGGTGTGGACTCCACAGTCCAGAGACAAGGCTGGAGAATCCCTGTGTACCTGGCTCCAAAGGAAATGTTGTATAAAATTTGTTTTGATAGGTATTGCCTACTTCCCCCTAATTATTGCCATTAATTTTCTACTCACTTTTTTGACAAGAAAATTGACAGGTAAGTGAAATGAATGTGGGTCTGAGATGCTCATTCTGCTTAGGATGTAGAACCTTTTTCTTCCTTTCATACTTATCTTTACCTTTGGCTTTTGTGCGAACTAAATTGGAAGTACTATATATGCCTATACAAACCCCTCTCTCCTCACAGGGTCTTTGTTCCAGATTTTTTGGGGTGCATCTTTGCTACTACCATCAGAGTATTTTTCTCATGCCGGCAGGAGACCAGTAGTAAATGTGATCAATTAAGTCATGTTAATGAGTTCTGGGTCTGCAATATATGTGATATATTAGTCTCAACCCCCTCATGGACTGGCATTTCTTCAGAATCCTTTTAAGTATAATGTTTTCACCCAGAGATTCCCCAAGTTTGGTTTACAGAGTCCCAGTGATTGTCAAAGCCCTCTCAGGGGGCTTTGAGGTTGATGATTTTCTTACATTTTGGCCCTAAGTATACACCTCCATAGTGTTCTCTGTGCTACGACCAGAAGTATGCATAAAGCATTCCTGTTTCCTATGGAAGGGCGGCATGTGATTAAGTTCTGAGTTGAACTAGCAGTTTTCTCAGGGAGCATCACATTTCCTTGAAAGAATGATTGACAAACATACCGGGCTAATTCAGACTTAGATATTTAGCAGACACTTCTCAAAAATAAAGTGAGCCTGTCACGTCAAGGAAATAACTGACAATATTTCTTGCAATAAAATTGGAGCTTTTAGGCAAAAATTAGGTTTGGGGAAACATATGTGTCATCATGGGCTTGATGGCTTTCAAGTCTTAAAGACTTTTCTGATGATACCAGCGGTGACACTGGAAAATGATTTTTTTATATTATGTAATGAAATAGGCCAAACTGGAATGTCTGCATAATTCAGTGAACACAGATTTTTTCAAATCACCACCGCATGATGTTACAGAATAATGTGTGGGCAAAAGATCAGCTGAACATTTAACATGGACCAATGAATTTAGTATAACAGTAAAAAAAAGATTGATTTGGTTTATTTCATACTGCAACTAACCCTTAAGAAATTTCTGTTTGTTGGGTTTTGATATAATAACAAATAATGGTCACAATTATCTGAAAGGACTATGGATGTACATCCCTCTTTTCCAATTACATATCTGTGACAGGCTGAATTTTTTTCATATACTGCAACAAAAACAGTATATTGCAATAGATTGAATTCAGAAGTGGATATGAGATTGCAGCTGTCTTTTATTAAGTCAGATTTTTTAAAAAATGTAAAATAATGTCATTTTTTCTTTTCTTTCTTTTTTTTGGTTTTGGAGAATAGATTTTCTTCTAAAAATGTTGTTCTGTTAACATGTTAACACAGCATTAAGATATTTATTATTATTTCAAAATCAACTAATACTATTTTAAATTCTGATACACTATCTATTGATATAAAACTCACATAAATAAAATCTCTTTGGGGCCCTCAATAGTTTTTAACCATGTAAAGTGTCCCTGAGACCAAAAGGTTTCAGAGTTGCTACTTTAACTTACAAAGGTGCTTCCTTCCAATGTTAAGAGTTTTATAATTTATTTGTAGTAAGAAGGGCCGTAGATATCTGGAACTTTATTGTTGCACTGATTGCACTATAGAAGCAACTGCCTTTGCCCAGGATTGGCTCAGCTTCTAGTACCACTTCTAATATTGATAAATATTCCTATTATTGATAAAATAAGCTAACCAGGAGGTGTAGACTAGAGTGTAATAGAATTTCCCCTCTTATGGTCACATTCTCTACTGTTTAATGACTGCCTCTAATATTTATTTAGTGGTTAGTCTGTAAAATACATTCACACTCATTTAATTTTCATTAGCAATCTTTTATTGTTATCCTCATTTTACAAATGATGCAAACAAGTGTAATTATCTAAAAAATTATGTAGCCACAAATCGGTAGAGCCACACATAATAAACAAGGGGCATGGCATAGAAGAAAGAATGTTCTGCAGGGTTAAAAACTCAATTTGAATGTACCTCCACCAATTATTGTCTATGCATGTGTCTCAACCACGTTTAAGTAAGCTGCCCTCTTTCTCCCCTTGAAAAATGCATAATAATATCTATGTCATCCATGAGTTTTAAGAGTCAAACTAGATAATATACAGAAAGTGCCTATAGAATAAAAAATTCTCAATAAGTGGTAGCTAGTATCTGTTATTGACTCATACTTACTACTAAAAATAGTTATTAAAAAATTAGGGTTCTCTTGTGAGTCCTGGAAAGAATTATTGCCATGGTTTTGCTAATAACTAGACTCAAACCCTTTCTAAATATGAGTTATATGTGATAGGAGTCATTCTGGTGGCACTTAAATTCAACAAGTGGGGGAGGCAGTATATGAGGAAGACCATGGTTAACTTACTTGTGAAATCTTTGTGTAGATGAGTTCCTGAGGAGGCTGGAAGAAAAGGAGGCCCTGATAAACCAACTTTCCAAGGAGAAGAGCACCTTCATTCAGCAAATGGAAGGACTGAAAGGGCAACTGAAAGAGGAGACCAAAGTAATGCATCTATTATTTCTCACCGGTGGCTTGACCATACGTTTTTCTTTGGTGTGTCAGCCTGCATATCTTCTCATATTAAAGAAAAGGGGAAAGTGTCCTAGAGGTTTGGGGAGAAAACATGTTGGACCTTGTATGTGCTGGGAAGGACCCTGATCACTGAAGAAGTTTCCTCAGGGATTCAAACTGCATCTCTGATTTGTCAGATTTAGAGCAAGCAAAGTATGTGTTTCCATTTTGCATTATTTCTTGCACAGAAAGTCAGCAAGGTTCTTTATGGATCTTTGATTTTGAATTGCACTAAGAAATGGAATTTAATAAAAGACCAGAATAAAATAAATGGAGCTAACTTAGCTCAATATTACTTTGAAGTTGTCAGTAAATTATAGATATTAGTAATTTCTTCCGAAGAGAATATATAATGTTGCTAGTAGGTGACCCCAGTGAAAGCAATTCTCTAAGGTGAAAGCATAGTGACTAATGTGAGAGATGAGTTCTTTGAGTTCTGGCATTTCAAGCTAATTCTTAGGTGATAGTCAAGTCATCTTGATACTAAGACCCCAAATTACCTCACTTGTACATAATCTCACTGTGAAGACATTGACTCTCGGGTAAATGTCATTGAATTTTGAGACTTCTGTCTTTAAATATTTTATTTCCTTCACTCTCCTTATTTCCTATATTAATATAAGTTGTTAAATTACTCCCATGGTTTGTACATCAGACATTATGCTTCTCTCATATTACCTCAGTCTTCATGTGTCACATAAAGCAGGTAGAATTATATCTTTATACATGAAGAAATCAAACTCAGGTGACAAATAACTTGTCTAAGGTCATACAGCTAGTAGTTGACTGTGGAGGAATTTACTCAAGTGGTGAAATGACTTGATTTATATATTAGAATATCATTCTGGCTGCCTTCCCGGTACCTTCCAATTGGCCTACAAGGCCCCTTTGCTCCAGCTCCAGCCTCCTTCCGTGATCTCACCTCATACATCTGCTTTCCTCATTTACTCCCCTGTGGTCACCCTGGCTCCTCTCTGCCTCTTAAACAGCTGCCATCATTCCTGCCCTAGGCCTTTTGTAGCTGCCATTTCCATTGCTTGGAGGCCCTTCTCCAAGGTCTTTGGGAATGATGAGAAGGAGCTAACTCTTCTAGATCACATTAGTCTGTTTTATTGTCTTACTGCTGTTAGCAAAATTATTATTGATTTGTTTACATGCTTGATTTGTGTATCCTCTCACTCCTTTTTGGCTTCTTAGGGCAAAGACTTTGCCTGTGTGAAACTTCTGAAACACTAATGTCTGGAACAGGTGCTCAATAAATATATATTAAATAAGAGGAAGTGTCCCAATTTGCAGCCAAGTTTATCAGGTTGCAAAGCATGTACCTTTCGCAGGGTCATTGCATATATGGCTCCTCATTCACCATCCATGGCTGTCTGGTGGAGGCTGCCATTAACTAAGCCCTGTGCTCTCAGCTGCATCTGCCTAACAATGCATTTTCCTGATTTGTATAAAGGACACATGAAGGCTGGTAGAGATCCCTTGTTCTTCTCACTAGACTAGGTTATCACCTAGGAACTATGCTGCTAGGTTCACCAGACCACAACATAAGGGGTGAAATGTTCATTAAACTTAGCTCTGCTGTCCAGTAAATACAGTAGCTACTACCACATTATAGGTGGCTATCTAAATTTGAATTTTGTTAATCATTTTTTATTTTTTAATTACAGTTGGCATACAATATATATTAGTTTCAGGTGCATACCTCAATAATAGACATTATATAACTTATTAAGTGATCATTCTGAAGAATCTTGTACTCACCTGACACCATACATAGTTATTGGAGTATTAGTAACTATATTCCCTATGCTGCACTTCACATCCCCGTGACTATTATGAAACAACCAATTTGTACTTCTTAATCCCTTCACCTTGTTCACCCCCCAATCCACTCCCATCTGGCAACCATCAAAATGTTCTCTGTATCTATGACTCTGCTTCTGTTCTTGTTCATTTATTTTGTTTTTTAGATTCAGTTATTGATAGATGTGTACCTATTGCCATTTTACTGTTCATATTTTTAAAAGATTTTATTTATTTTTAGAGAGAGGGGAAAGGAGGGAGAAAGAGAGGGAGAGAAACATCGATCTGTTACCTCTTGCACAAACCTCAAATGGGGTCAAATCTGCAACCAGGCACATGCCCTGAATGGGAATCAAACTGGCAACCTTTCATTTTGCAGGTCAATGCCCAAGCAACTGAACCACACTGGTTAGGGCTATTGTTCATACTTTTTTATCTTTTCTTCTTCTTCTTAAAGAAGACCTCTTAATATTTCATGTAATACTAGTTTGGTGGTGATGAACTCCTTTAGCTTTTTCTTGCCTGGGAAGCTCGGATATGTCTTTGGATTCAAAATGATAGCTTTTCTGGGTAATCTTGGTTGTAAGTTCTTGGTTTTTTATCACTTTGAATATTTCTTGCCAATCCCTTCTGGTCTGCAAAGTTTCTGTTGAGAAATCAGCTGACAGTATTACGGGAGCTCCCTCATAAGTAACTAACTGATTTTTGCTTGCTGCTTTTAAAATTCTCTTTGTCTTTATTCTTTGGCATTTTAATTATCATGTATCTTGGTGTGGTCCTCTTTGGATTCATCTTGTTTGGGACTCTCTGTGCTTTCTGGACTTGTATATCCATTTCTTTCACCAGGTTAGGGAAATTTTCTGTCATTATTTTTTCCAATAGGTTTTCAATTTCTTGCTCTATCTCATCTCCCTGCACCCCCATGATATGAACGTTGGTATCCTCGAAGTTGTCCCAGAGGCTCCTTAGATTGTCTTCTTTTTTTGTGATTCTTTTTTCTTTTTGCTGTTCTGATTGGGTGTTTTTTGCTTGCTTATATTCCAAATTGCTGATTTGATTCTTGGCTTCATCTACTCTACTATTGATTCCCTGTAAATTATTCTTCATTTAAGTTAGTGAATCCTTCAAATCTGACTGAATCTTTTTTATGCTGTTGAGGTTCTCACTGAGTTCATTGAGCATCCCTATAAGCAGTGTTTTGAATTCTGTAGCTGATAGATTGCTTGTATCCATTTTGTTCTTTTTCTGCAGTTTTGTGCTGATCTTTCATTTGGCTCATGTTTCCTTATTTCCTCATTTTAGCAGCCTGTCTGTGCTTGTTTCTATGTATTAAGTAGAGCTGCTATGTCTCCCAGGCTTGGTAGAGTGGCCTCATATAGTAGGTGTTCTGAAGGGTCAAGTGGCACAGCCTCCATGATCACCTGAGCTGGGCATTCCAGGTACGCTCTCCACCTTACCTGCCATGTGGGCTGTGTACACCCTCCTGTCATAGTTTGCCTTGATTGCTGTTGGCACCTCAATGGGAGGGATTTACTCCCAGGTTGATCAGCTGCAAAGACTAACTGCAACCACAAACCATTTTGGAGGATCAGCTGTGCAGGGGCCCACCCCACAGAGCAGGACTTACTTCAGGAGGGCTCTGATGACTGCTGAGTTTGTCCCCTGAGTGTGTTGCTTGTGGAGGTGGTTGGATGGTACTATGTTCTTCCTGGGGCCACCTGGAATAACCTAAAAATCAATCTTCGGGTGGCTACTCCTTGTTCTGGGCTTGGAGGTGCCCAGGGGAGGCCAAGGTGTGACCCAAGACTAGCTGCTGATAGTGTTGGGCCTGGGTCCACTTAGCGAGAGGTTCAGGGCATGCTGAGGCCAGTTTCTGCTTGTTTGAGAGATTTTAGGAATGTCTGAAGTATGAGTCAAGACAGGCCATTCATATAGTAAAGCCACTGGAGATAGTTTGGGTGGTCCCACAAGTTAGGAGGTCCCACAAGTTGGGTGATGCAGGGTGTCAGAGAATCAATAGGGTGAGGTGAACAGTGATAGCCAGGTTGATGGAAAATCAGATAGATTGGCTACCTGCTGACTTTGTTGGGGTTGAGCTCAGAAAAAGAATAATGGCCTCTGTCAACACTTTTGTCTGGCAGAAATCTGCACCTCCAGCTCTTGTCCTGGTGCCAGACAATTCTGTTCCTTTCTGTATGTCCCTGGTGCCTTTTGAGCTGCTGTCCCAGTGCTGGAGCTCAGAGTGACTGAATCAGGGTAAGCCTGTGTGTGGGCTCTTTTAGAGGAACTGCCTGGAACTCCAGAAGCCCTCAGGTTCACTCAACCACAATCCCTGCTGGTTTTCAAAGCCTGCAGTTATGGGGACTTCTCTTCCTGGCACTGGAACCCTGGGATGGAGGGCCTGGTGTGGGGCTGGGACCCCTTGCCCCTCAGGGGGACTTCTTTAGCTCCGATTTTTATTCGCAGTGTGTGGGTATGGGACCAGCCTGTTCCTCATCTCCGCCCCTCTGACCAGTCTTGATGTGGCTTCTTCTCTAGATCCCTAGTTGTAGGGCTTCCATTCAGGAGATTTCAGGTGGTTTGAATGATAGTTGTTCTCTAAATTTAAAGTGATATTGATTAAAATTTAATATTAAAAATGAATATTAATAAAATTCAGTTTTGGCCATACATTGTACTTGGGACATTTTGAGTGTTCCACAGCTACATGTGGCTAGTGGTTACCACATTGGACAGCATACATATAGAATATTTTCCTCAGTATAGAAAGTTCTATTGGATAGTACAGTTTTAACATGATGAGGTATGTTGTCAGTTGTGAAATAAAAGATTTTGTTTTCCTCATCAATGGAATGAAAAGGCTAGACTAAATATCAGTGATCCTTTCTTGTCCAAACACGATCTGAATCTCATATGTTACTAAATATAAATCTTATTGCCTAGATGATAATGTTCTCCTAGCTACCTCTGCCTTCTACAATTTTTCCAGAATTCCAGGTCTTGTCTGTTGTTGAAGTCAGGCTGGCATTTCCCCAAATAGAACTCTCTTTCCTGTTTTAACAGCAGCAATTAGACACTCTAGTCTTTTTCTTATTGTCCCAAAGTCCCTTCCTGGTATTATCTTACTAGGTTCAGGTTTAGCTTCAACCTGTGGCAGGATGTTATTAACCTTATCTAAAAAAAAAAATGTCACCTCCAATCCTTTGGTTTTTAATTATGGTGGTGTCTTTTTCCAATATGTATTGTGTCCTGTATAGTCACAGAGTGCCTTAGCCCAGTCCTTGCAGTCAGCCAAGCGTGACTGTGACCTTCTATGAGAGCAATATGAAGAAGAGCAGGAGGCCAAGGCTAAGCTGCTCCGGGCTGCTTCCAAAGGCAGTACTGAAGTGGTGCGGTGGAGAATGAAGTATGAAGATGATGCCATCCAGAGAACTGAAGACTTGGAGGATGCCAAGTGAGTAGAGCAAGGTGACCCTAACTTGGAGTTAGTTACAAAGAGGAGCAGGAGAATAGGATCTCTGTCCTTAAGGCCAAGTGCATGAACAAGCCAAAGACCAAAGCTGAAAAAGCCACCACTGGCAAGAAGTACATGCTTTAGAGGAGCCAAAAAGTAAAAACTATAAATACCAAATAATAAAGACTGTAGAGAGGTCCTGGAGGGAGTAAGGACGCTCTTCCTAGGCCACAAGGGAAGTCTTAATAGAAGATGTGACTTTGAATTATGGTTTGAAAATAGGCTAGCACTTAAAATTCTGTATTTCATTTACCAAGGTAATTGAGTTCATATCTGTACAGGTCTCCATATATTAAAGCCACTGTGTCTCTGGTTTACCACCTGTAGACTATGAACTGGTCTGTGGAGATGATAGGGATAAGTTGGAAACAAGTTAGGATCTGTCATCATGCCTATGGGATAAAGGTTTCTTTGAAAACAAGTCACCCTCAGGCTACCTCTAGGGTTAGAATATCAATTTTATAGCCAACGCTACATAAAGGCTTTAGAAGTTCTTCTCAGGAACTATAGAAGTTTGGGGCCCAAATGAATCAAGACTTGGTACCAGGGTACAGTACTGAAGCATTTTCCTCAAAGATCAAAAGACTGTGTATCTTTTAGAGAAAATGTCAAACAACCCCAGCTTATAAGCATTAAAGTTTTACTCAGAACAATGTGTCTCTGGCTTGGTAGCTTGGCAAAAATCCAGGGCAGATTGATACATTTCTTTTTAGCTTCAGCCAAAAATATCATTTTTCAGTTCTTCAGCTAAATCTTTGAGATCCATCACTGTGCAGGTGTTGAACGGCTGCTGGGTTCTGTCCCAGAACGAGTACCGAGTGACCCACCTCTGTAGCCACAATAACTGAAACAGGACTTTGGGATGGCAGAGACTAAAAATACCTGCTGTAGGTGTTTTACAAACTCTGGACCACAGCAAAGTGGGGCTTTCAACTAAAATGGCTCTTCATGTCCAAAATACGGCATTTGCTTCTAAAGAAAGATTTTTCTTCTAATATAAAGAATTTGGGTGAAAGTGCCTACCAATCATTCTGTTTTGTAGGGGCTTTGGGGGGGAGTAGGAAAGAGGGCAAGTATATAGACTGCTTTATGACCTCATGGATTTGTTGGAACTAACAAGTTGTTCTGTCGCACATGACAGCTGAAGAAAAATATTGTAATATGGTAATACCTGAAAACTATTTTTGCTTTAAACTTAGTTGAATTTTGATTCAACATAGCATTGTCTATAGTGTGCTTTCACCTCAGGGAGGTAGAGTCAAACACATACACAAATCTAGGATTCCATGTTTTTTTAATTGGAAAGTTGAGGATTTCTCTCTTGATTTCCAGGCTTGGGTTCACATGATGAATTAGTTTCGCAGAATCTAGCTCACCTGAGACCCCGTTTACTTCTTCTGAGTTCTAAGTCCCGCAAGAATAGGGATTAGGCCTCCTAATCTCCCACCTCCCCGTGCATATTCTAGACAACTAAGAAGGCACTTACGGTTGGCAAGCTGAGGAGCAAAATGGTAGTCCGTGTTAAATGCAGAACATTTTCAGTGAAACAAGGGTGACCACCTTGTCAAGTTTGTCCTGGACAAGCCTGATTTTGGCTTTGACTGTGCTGTGTTCTGCTGAAACCCCTCAGTTCTGGACACTAGCAGAGTTGGTCGCCCAACTAGTAAAATTCCTATTTTCTAGTACCAGTTGAGCATTGGTAAAGTACGTAAAATGCATGTAATTATTTTATTTGATTTCTGTCTTAAGTGGGGTAAAACATACTCTTTTTTCAGCTTTATTGAGATACAGTTGACATCTAGCACATGTAAGTTTGATACACAAAGTTACGTGTACATATTGCAAAATCTTGGCCACAGTAATGTTAGTTAACACATCCTTTACCCCACTAATCACCACTTGTTATTATTGTTGCTGTTATGGTGAGAACATTAAAGTTCTACTCTCAAAGCAACTTTCCATCATACAACACAGTGTTGTTAACTATGGTCACTAGGCAGTACATCAGAATCTCCTCTTACCAGTTAAGGACAGTGCAGCGAAGACATGAAGTGACCAAGTTTAGAAAGCCAGTAAGCAAAGAAAAGTTGGTAGAGCCCAGCTCCTTCCTGGATGTTGAGCACAGACTGGTTTTTACAGGAGTCCCACAGAAAGGGGCTTTGTGACCACATTGCTCTCTTGGGCCAGTTGTGTGGCCCCTGTGAAATCCTGAGGACCTTTTTCTGTTTAATAACAGTAGATGAGAAAAAGCTTTGGCACTTACAGTATCTTTCACCTAAGAAGTATAAGAATGGGACTGCCAGTGTCCTGGCAGGAGGTGTGAGCAAGGGAACATGTTTCATCCATTAGGAAGCCCTAAAGCTCTGTATTGTGGGGGAGTGGAAGAGGCACCTTAATGAACCACTCTACCCCAAGAGATGCAAACAGGGGCTAAGGTACCTCCTGAGAGCAGTGGCACCTGTTAAACAAGCTTAGCGATGGGATGGATATGGGTGAACAAATTTGGGCAGAGGAGCTGAGATGGAAAAGACATTCAGAGAAAAGAGATGATTTAGGTAGGAAAGAGCCAATGAATGTTCTTTGAAAGCAGCGTAGCCAAGGAACTCTTTAGCAACTAAAGATTGCTAAAGGATTTTTAATAGCTGCTTGCTGTTGGTGGGGTATTCAGTACAATCTTTCTCTTTCTCCCATTTCTTCCATCAATAAAGTATGTATGCTTCATTGCTTACTTCAGGTTTAAGGTGAGCAAATACAGGGATTCGGAGATCCTCACTTCCAAGTTCAGGTTGGGAAGGGGTAGAGGAAAATAAAGGGCATAAGGTCACAGGAGCCACAGGATGGTGGTCAGTAGACATTTGGGTTCTATGAGTACAAGGAGGTCATTTTCAGACACAAGCTGCGTTTGCTTCACACTATTAAGCCAACCTCGGGGGCCATGCTATCCTGTCCCCAAGCATTGTCTTTAATCAAGTACAAACTGGATGAGCTCTGTAGAATTGTGTCTTCACTTGGCCTTTTGGGTCCCTCTTTCTCAGGAAGAAGCTGGCAATTAGGTTGCAGGAAGCTGCTGAGGCCATGGGTGTGGCCAATACCAGAAATGCCTCCCTGAAGAGGGCCAGGCACCGACTGCAGCTGGAGCTGGGGGACGCCCTGTCAGACCTTGGCAAGGCCCGTTCTGCGGCAGCTGCGTTGGACCAGAAGCAGCGACACTTTGACAAGTGCCTGGAAGACTGGAGGCAGAGGCATATGGAGTCTCAGGCGATGCTGGATGCCTCTCAGAAGGAGGCCCGGGCCCTCAGCGCTGAACTCCTCAAGCTCAGGCACGCCTACGAGGAGAGCACCATGAGCCAGGAGAGCCTCCAGAGAGAGAACAGCAATCTCCAAGGTACTCTGAGCAGGGCTTGGAGCCAGAGTGGGAGCAAGGTGCTCTGGCAGAGCCCTGGCCTCGAGGGCACGACTGTCCTCCAGGGCACACGCTTCAGCATTGGTGCAGTCTCACTCAGGTTTTAACTCTTCCATTTTTTCATACTTAACATTTTTTTTACTACAGATATTATTCTTATTCTAAAAATTAGACTACTTTTCTATCTTTAATCCCAATTCTAATCTGTAAAGGAGGCTACAAGAATTTCTTTATATCCATAGCCTTACCAAGATTTTCTGTATGTATATCCGTGCATGTGTTTTTTACTCAAATTACACATTATTCTACACCTTTTATTTTTTTTGTTTATCCATATACTTTCTAATTTCACAATTAACCCATAGTACCTATAACTCTATAGCCCATAGTACATGCCAGACACTGTTTCATATACAATTATTTATTGTTTAATGCTCTGCACAGTCTTATGTGTCCATTTTTTTTATCTGTAAAATGCAGATTATATGGAGTCACAGAAGGCTAAGAACTTGTCCAGATTCGCAGTCGATACGTAGCGGATCGGAGACTCGAGCTCAGCCGCTTGACTCTGGCATGTCACACCAGTCCTGGCCTACATCACCTTCCCATGTGCATGGAGACCTACCACGTGACTGTCAGCAGATACACAGTGTTCTATAAGGATGGCTAACACTTATTTAAGTAGGTTTTATTCATTTTAGATGTAATTTTTCACAATTATAAATAATTCTACAGTATACATCCCTGTACATATATTTGTGGACATGTAAAAAATATTTCAGTAGGATAGAGTCCTGGAAATGAAATTGCTGGGTTAAAGGAATGAATTTTTAAATTTTGAGATATGCCAAACAGCCCTTGAAAGAGGCTGCCAGCTTACACCAGCACCAGCAGTGACGTGCATCAAAACCTGAGGTGCCCTGGGAGCAAGTTCATTACTGTGGAGGCATAAATAAAACTTGCTCTCTACGTTGACCTATATCCACGATCCAGCCACTGACTGGGCATATGAGAGGTGTAGGAACAGTGGTGGGAAAACTTTAGCTTATCTGAGTCACCTGGAGGACTTGCTCAAACAGTTGGTTGACCCCATGCAGAGAGTTTTTGATTCATTAGGTCTAGGAGGGGTCTGAGAATTTGCATTGCTAGCAAGTTCCAGGGTGAGGCCAGTGCTGCTCCTCTGGGGACCATACTTGGTCTGCGTGCAGCTGAGGCAAAAGCTTGGTCAGAAACCTGTTTCAAAAGATCTGCAAGTGATTCTAAGGTATGGTCAGGAGAGAACCATTACCCTGGGCTTTCTCTTGGGAATATTTCTTCTGGAGAGAGCTTATTAGAGAAGGATTTATTATTCACATGAGAAATGCTATCTAATGGGTCTGTGTTTGTAACTTTCTAAATTCTTGTCACATCACACTGCAGCCTGGGATCTCAGAACCAGGGGAGAAGCAAGCTGTCTCCTCCTGCTGATGCTGGACTGTGGGTGATGCCCAGAGCAATTTGGCCCTACTTCACACCTCTTAGGTCACAGGTGGCAAACACAAGGCCTGCGTGCTGAATCCAGCCCTCCACCTTGTTTTATCCGGCAGGCACCTTGATTCTACCTGGTGGCAGCACCGAGCTTACACTTAACTGTGAAGGAGTAGTTGCATAAAAACAGTCCTAAAGTTACATTTGGCCCTTTGAAGGCAAGCATGAGGCTGATGTGGCCCCTGGTGAAAATGAGTGACACCCGTGTCTTAGGTAGTGGAGAAATCCTTCACAAAGAGGCAGAACTGACAATAACAACATCAGGTGGTGGGCGTTTGGACGCCTTACTCTGTCAAAGGCTTGTCTTCATGAGAGGCTAGCCACAGACCCTCAAGTGCTTGAGCTCCTTCAGATTCTTTGGTCTAACTGGGCTCATTGCATTGGCTTCAGACAGACGATGAGCCGGCTTTTGCTTTAGAAACCAGTCTTGGTATTGAGCAGCAGCTTACAAAACAGCAGCCACTGGTGCTGATAGCAAAACACTTACCTTGGAAACATAAGGATTCCAGGTCTGCATTTCAGACCCTGGCCAGGTGGAGTCTGGCATGGTTCCAGCACGCAGGAGTACCCTGTGAAGCTATATGGGTGTTCAACACACAATACTCCAAGAAGCACTATGCTCACCAGTTGCCGTAGGCAACTTTCTGGCAGATGACAAAAGAATTTATTGAAGGGATGCCTTTTTCTAATTCAAACAAACATCCCTTATGTGCCAGGGGCGGCCTTGCCATCAAGTTCCCAAGGACGGCCTGCCATGGTCCCACGGGGCCTCTGGGAGCAGTCTGTGCTGTCTGGTGTCATGGGTCTGAGACTGGGTCCTCTCACTAACTTTGCTTTTCTCCCCCTTTCAGAAGAGATTTCTAATCTGATAAATCAGCTGAGAGAAGGAGATAAGAAGTTAAGTGAAACGGAAAAGGTCAACAAACAGGTGGAACAAGAGAAGGCTGAAGTCCAGGTGGCACTGGAAGAAGCAGAGGTATTACCTTCAGGGGGCAAAGAAGGTTTTTATCATTGTGATGAAGCAGGTCTGCATTCTGGTAGCAACGACAGTAACACAGGTCACTTACTCATGTGCTGACTGCATGCTAGGCACTGGACCAAGGGCTCCATGGGCATTGTTTCGTGTTTTTACCCTAGCAAACTATTGTCTCATTTTTCAAATGAGGAAGTTGAGACTCAGAGAGCACGTTCAGCCACAGTGGTTCAGACCTCCTGGTTGTAATGAAAACAGAAACCGAGAAACCGTGTCTATGTTGTTCACCAATTTATTCTCAGAGCCTCAACCCTCATTACTCAAAATGGGCATCACCAGGGAGTTTTTTGGAAATCTAGACCTCCAGGCCTTCCCCTGGCTCCGTTGAATCAGAATCTGCATTTGAACCAGGTCCCTTGGTGGTGCATGTTCACACGAACGTTTGAGAAGCACTGGCCTACAACACTGCCCCATGTGTAGTGGAGGTCCCATGAACGTTTGTTGCATGTTGAAAATGTCCTCATACTTCCTCTTCTCTAAACAGAATCAGTCAGAACACTTTTTCCCCCCAAAAAAACATTAGATAATTTGTTTCTGAAAGCTCACTGTATGCATGTTGCTTGATAGGCATGTTTTCAGAGGTATGGATTAAAAGTCCGGGACAACTCCCTGATTTTACCCCTGGGTGTGATAGGAAAGGACTGCTGAGGGCTGAGGTGATCTTCTGTCAAAGAGGGTGAACTAAAAAGGAAGTCATCCCGTCACAGGCATTAAATAGTTAATAAGCCCCTCAAAGCCTCTTTTCTCACAGCTGAGTTTCGTTTTCTCCACCCACCCTTTGGATGGGCACCCGGTCACGTTAACATGCAGCCTCACCCACCCACTCAGCCTCCGACAGAGAAAATGAGTTTTAGAAGACAAGGCAATCAGTTTTAGGCAGAGGCCGTTTGGAAGTGTGATAACGAAACATTAGACCTCAGAGGATTGCTTTGTGCCGGACGGTGTCTGTTAAATTTGCCTCACGGCTACGTTTCTGTGAGAGGTCTGCCCGACAGACAGAAGCGTGCTACTGTCGCCTCTGCTTATAGAGGGGTCAAGTGGACAGCTCTTGACCCAGCTCTTCTCTTGCCTTTTCACGCATAATTGTTTTCCAAAGTCATCTACGCTATGTACAGAATCCCAGCAATTCGCAGCGTGGAGTTCCCTAGAAAGGCTGGCCCTTGTAAACTTGGAAAACCTTGCTGCATTTACTCGTTCCCTTTGGTTGGTTCTCCTGGCATCTAAGCTAGGGACTTTCTAAAGCTACTACCTTAAGCCAAAGAAGTAACTTCTGTGGTAGAAATTTCAAGCACGGTGACAATCCAATGAGAGGTAGGATTAGTCAGGGTTAATTTTTGCCCTGTATGACATGTAGACATCTTTGTATATATTAAATCGACCAGCAGCACTAACATCAAAGGTGAGGCTGGTAAGGCCATAGCACTCATACCATCTTATACCACTAGATGGCATTCTCTTCTATTCGCATTTTCTCAAACTTTGTCTTCAGCCACATCCATAAATACTTCATCAACTTGGACATGTATTTATAAAATTGGGTTATTTTCCTGGGTGAGCCTTTATGAGAAACCTTATCAGATTATTTTTGAAGTCACAAAACTCAAATTATCCCAGGTCACCTTCTCCAAAGATTCACTCTCTCAGTGTGGTCTGGGGGGTGAGAGGTGACAGTTTCCCCCAAAGAAGGGCAGTATTCCCCAGGAGGAAATTGCTATCCAGGCATTTGTTTTTGATTTATTTTCTTTTATATTGAAAGTAGTGTTCAGGGAACAGCATCGAGACCTTCAGCTATATTAAAATCTCCAACACCTTTCTTACTTTTGCTCTGAAATTGCTACTCAGCTTTACTTTTGGTGGTATGTGCTAACCACTCCTCAGAAGAGGCCACTCTAAAAATCACCCCTGCCCTCAGGACTGTCTGCCAACCGTTAACTGACTGAGAGGCTGTCGTCGCCCCCATTCTCTCTATAAACGTCCTCCTCAGCATCCTCCAAGTGTTTGTTTCTTCTTCTGGATACATTTTATTTTTAGAACAGGCTTTAAAAATTTAATTAAACCTACATTTTTAAACTTGAGTCACCTCTAGAATAACCCTGGTGGTAATTGTCTTGTTTATCTTTAAATATTCAAAGGGGCAGGAGATCTCCCTGCCTGTCAAAGGAATCCATTTGAAGCTGTAGTAATAATTACGGTGATAATGGCCTACACGGAATGTTATGTGTCAAATGCACCCTAAATTCCTTCACTGCGCTTCATATGACAGTTTTTGGGCACTATTCTGTTCGCACTATTCTATTTCTTGCTCTCTGAACGCTTTCAACTTTTTCTATATCCCTCTGTGATATCCAGGATTAAAGAAGATTCCAGGTAGAATCTTCGTTCTAGCTTTGATACATTTACTGATTTATCCCAAAGAAGGAATACATCGCAAAAAGTCAAGCATAATAATTTTAAAAGTTTAAGTAGTCACAGGCAAGATTGAAATTTTCTAATTTAAAAATGCTTTAGAACTCTAGTTCTTGAACTACAGCTAAAAACCCTAAGAATATCAAAGCTATTAAGTGACATTTGGAGGTGAAGTGACACCAGTTCTTAGACCGGTGGGGTGATACCAGACCTCAGGTCAACAACCTCGGTACTTGAATTCTGGCTAAGAAAGAATTCAGAGTCAAGACAAACGATAAGAGAAAGTTTAGGGAGTCACAGAGGTAGAAGCAGTGAGCCGTAGAAGAAATGGGCTTCAGGAAACGAGTTACAGTAGAAAAAGAAGGGCCCTGGGAGCTTAGGAGAAAGAGAGAGGGAAGGAAAACCCACCTGGGGAAAGGAGTGGGGAAAGGCACAGGCGTGCTCCACGGAGAGAGCCCCACTGGGTCCTCCTCTCAAGGGTATTTATCCAGACATCTCAGGGAAGGATCCCAATAGAATATTCATCAGCTTTCCAGCTGTGTCCAGGGTTGTGGTCATCACTGACTGGTTGGTGCCAGGGCGGGAGTCATTAGTCAGCGCTGCTGGTCCTGATGTCAGTGTCGAGTACCTTGTCTGGTTTGCTGCTTTTCTGAGCCTGGAGCTCAGGCCTGGATGTACTGATGTGAGTCAGAACCTCATCATCGAGGAGGCTTAATGTTGAAGGGCTGTTCTCTGGTCCCCTTGTTCACCTCCCCTCTCAGGGAGTCCAGCCCACACGACTAGCAACGTGACAGGGGAGAGTCTGAACTGCATGACCAGTGATGTGAAAAGCAAGGGGGTTCAAACTCCATAACCAGCGATTCGCTAGAGGAGGAAAGGTGACCCTGGGGGCAAGGCCCTTGTTTTCCCAGTTTTCCTGTCGCTAGGCACCTGGGGCTTTTGGCCCTGCTGACCTTCCGTACCTGGCCCGTCCTCCTTCCTCTGCTCATGTCTGTCTTACTATCTACCACAACATAACAAACAAAAGCATCCTGTTTCATCCTGTTCCAAACTTCAGGGACCTGATTTGAACTAATGACATATGTTTTGAGAAGGGAAAAAATATTGTCTCAAAGACTTAATTTAGTGCTTTTTATTTGTATATTTCAGGGAGCTCTGGAATATAATGAAAGCAAGGTTCTTTATTTCCAGCTTGAACTCTTGGAAACCAAAGAGGAACTTCAAAGAAAGCTTTCAGAGAAAGATGAAGAAATAGAAAAATTTAGGTATTTAAGATTATTTTGACACGCAACAGTTGCATATTTCAGCACTTGCTGCATTTGGCTACTTTAAGACCTTTGTTGGAACATTCTCAAAGACACTTAGCTAGTCTAACCCTACGCTAGAATATTTCTAGAAGGCTTACCACTATTACTATCAAGAAATATCTCTACACAATTATTGCCAGTTTTTATAATTTTGTTTACATTTCAGTAGCTTCTATTCCCATACAAAACTCAAAAAAAAAAAAACCCTCACACACACAAAAAAGCTTAATTATATACAATTACTGCATATACTCTCTAGGTCTTCATACAAAAGGTCTCTTTCCTGCATATTGAAGAAACTAAAAATGCTAAACAGTGGAGAAGAAGAACTAAAAATTTGATGGTGTACATTAAAATGAATGTCAGATCAGAGCGAAACTTTCACATACCCCCTGCCTGTCCCTGTAGCCGTTTGTGTGGAGAGGAGCAAGCCAGGAGCTAAGCTGCTTATTGAGGCCCCATTGAAGCAGCTGAGACCTCACAGTCAGGAAACGGAATAGACAGGATTCGTGGGTGGCGGGATCTTTTCTTCACTTCATCATTCCAAGCTGATGACTTTAGACATTTCACTTCTTAGCTTCTCAGTGGAATGAGGGGATAAAAGCAGCCCCAGACATGCCACAGAAGGTGGTAAGGAAGCTGATGTTGGCAAAGCACTTCACACTCTATAGATCACAGGCACAATTAAAAACACATGGAATTAACTATGATTATATTATCTATCTGATCTGCTCCCTTAAGTCGATGTCTTCTGTCAGCAAGGAAAATCTTTTGAATCTAAGGTTCAACTGGTAACTTGCTCCAGTGCATTTATTAAACACTTTTTTTTTTAATCTGCTAACATGCAATTGAATTGACCCCTTTCCCATAGCCCACTTTCAGACAAAACTCCCAGGGGAGGCCATGTTTTTAATGAGGATGTCCAGCCAGATTTGGCCCTCTGTGCACTTTGAGTTGTCTTTGTGCCCCCTCATCGGCACTCCCTGCTCTAGGACCGACTGTGGAGATGGCTTCTGGTGTAATAAAGAGGCTCCGCCGAGTCAGTGTCTCAAAGAATTTTTTGATGAAGGGCAAAAACGTGGGGCCTTAATATTTGCCCTACTTTCTTCCATGAGGAACAAAAATGAATGTCTTCTTGTGCATGCAGTTTAAAAAAAAAAACTCATTTCAGGTAATGTCAAACCTGTGCCTATTAATAAACCTAGCTAAAGGAAAAATGAATCCTCAGAGAGTCTGCATCTCATCAGGTACATCTGAATGTCGTGGAGCCATTCACCAATGATAATAATCTTAGTGGAAAAGAAGCTGGAGAACCAAACAGCTAGGGCTGGAGAAGAAAGAACAGAAGACTAGGCAGGAGCTGTGAAGGGGCTGAAAAAGGAATAGGTGGGCTGGAGGGAGGGGTGAGCTATTCATGAGTTTTAAATAGCTACTGGTTCATAATCACATAATAGGTTCATCCAGAAAGAAAAGATGAGCATATCTTACAAATATATCACAAATAACATCCCAGGCTCTTTTTGTGTGGAGTGCTGTTTGTGAGTACAGGTTGTATCACTGTGCTTTGGTTTATTCTGACTTCAGGGCTAGGAGAGGAAGGGATATTAAGGAAACTGAGTAGAATGTTGGGAAAATTTGAGTAAAGCATAGGATTTCTCAAGCAATCAAGGATAAGCCAGGTAAATTATAGAACTCAAGGGAAATATTGCCTAAGGGCAAGATAAGGTTCAAGGTCCTTTGTTCCCATGAAGCTTAGGCAACTCCACAGGAACTGAAGGAGGCCTGTGAGACAGGACCCAGGAAGCTGAAGGGACCATAAAATCAGGAGAGAGACTCAGAGGCAAAGACAAAACCTTGACAGTGTTCCAAACTTGGTAACTCATTCAGCGCATTCTCTGCTGCTGAGCTTGCTCGTCCATTCATTCCATGAGGACTGATCCTGAGTGAGCTGGGCCTGGGGGCCTGTTGGTGGTGAAAAGAGTGAGCAGCTGGATATGCATGTAGGGCCATTTTATAAAAAAATATCTACAAATGTTATAATTAGCATAGCTACAGGTAAGGAGATGACAGTGTAGTCATTGATAGAAGGGAGGAACTTTGGTGACTGGCTTTGATCCTTCCCATCCCAGACACAGGAAAGGAGGACTGCTGTCAGTGGCCAGCTTAAAGGCCAACTGGTGGCCCTCGCTGCCATGGCAGTCCCGCCTTGCCACAGGGGCCCAGACTGGGTTAAATCAAGTTGGTCAGGTACCTCCTGAAACCTCAGGGATTATCAACTCTATTCCCCCCACCCCAGGATATTCAAAGACATGCTGAAACACTGGAGGGTCTTCCCACTGGCCTACATTCTGTGCTCCTAGACATACCTAGAAAGGTGCCGTGGAAGGAGCTTTTGGGAATGAGGCACTGAAATTCCATCAGAGTGCATTCGTTTGCTTTGGTTTGACCACCTGTAGAAGGGTTGGGCCAACTTTTTCTGTCTAAGGTCAGATACTAAATATTTTTGGTTGTTCAGGCCGTAGAGGCTCTGTCACAACCGCTCAGCTCTGCAGCTGTAGCTTGAAAGCAGCCATAGACATTGGAAATCAAATAGGCATGGCCAGATCTGGCCCAGAACCCATAGTGTGCCCCTGCCCTGGAGCCTCAGGTATGTAGTAATTAATGTTCCGTCATCTTTTCCTTCCATATGGGCCACTCCTCTGAACTCAAAAACATCAAATTCTGCCACATGGTCTTAAGTTGGATGCACCACCTGACTTAATTTCTTTTCTTGTTCGAGTGTCTGCTGGAAGAATGTTTAAATCTCTTCTCATTTCTAACTAAAGTATTTTAGCATGTCTTCAAAAACTCAGACATGGCATTTAGTTAGCAAAATACCTTCTTAATCATTTTAGAACTGAATCACATGTATTGGAATTAAGGATCATCTTAATATTTCTCTGACATAGATGAGCAGTATTGAAAGAGGGGGGAAAGGGCCTATTGAATTGACTCTCTATAGTTTTTTCAAGTTTTAAGTTTTCATTATTATTTTTCACATTGGGCTTCTTTTCTCAAATTGTATTTTATATTTTAAGAGGAAAAAAGGGAATTTCTTACCATATTGCCCTGGCCCTGAGAGCTTCATTTTTCTTTAAAAATGTGCTTGGGGGAGTTTTCATTTTAAAGATACCTTGACTCCTGCATGAATTGTGTTGATTGTCTAGCAACCATTCTCTAGGTCTGTATCACATCCACGCCTTTTAAAACACAGCACTTTTTACGTGTCTAGAGGCACTCATGAAGTTTCATAAACAACTGTGGGAAAAGGACAGTTTGAAACATTCAGTTTGTCTGCTTAAGTAGAATGTATCTCCGGATAGAGGATTTTGACACCAGACTAGGGATGCTTTAGTGTAAGGAGAGTCAGCAGAGGCAAAGACGAGTTTCCTCAGCGTGAGACAGAGAGACGCTTTCAGTGATGTTGAGTGTGCACATCCTTGTAGGAGCATTGGGCTAGAGCTGCTGTAACAAAATGTGTAGCCTGGGTGGCTTAAACAACAGAAATTTGTTTTCTCATAGTCCTGAAAGTTGGAAGTCCAAGGTCGAAGTGTAAGCAAAATTGGTTTGTCCTGAAGCCTCTTTCCTTGGCTTGCAGAAGGCCACTCTCTTGTTGTGTCCTCAAAGGGTCCTTTCTGTGTGTGTGCATCCCTGGTGTCTGTGTGTCCAAATGTCCTCTTTTTATAAGGACACAGTCAGATTGGGTTAGGGTCCACCCTCATGGCCTCATTTTACCATAACCACCTCTTCTAAAGGTCCTATTTCCAAATACAGTCTCATTGTGAGGTATTGGAGGTTAGGGTTTCAACATAAGAATTTGGGTGTAGAGAGCGGGGTGGACACATTTGGCCCATAACGGTCTCTATTAACTTTATATACTGGCGTACCTATAGGATTCTGATCTTGGAACTGAACAAAGGACCAGGACCTCAAGATAGGCATGAAAGGCTGACCTCACCGTGTGGCAACCAGGGACATGGGTTTGGCAGAGAAGAGGTGCTAGCTGTGAGTGAAGAAGGTGGAGGGATTAAAGAAGTACAAATTGATAATTACAGAACAGTCACGGGGATATAAAGTACAGCATAGAGAATAGAGCAGCCAAAAAACATGTATGCATGACCCATGGACATGGGCAATGGAGAGGGGATTGCCTGAGGGACAGAGGGTGGGGCTGGGTAGAGGGGAGCAAAAGGAGGAAATTAGGGCGACTGTAATAGCATAAACAATAAAATCTAATTAAAATAAATAAATATTATGGCTCTCTGAAAGAACATCCTTTCCTTCACCCTTAGCCACTCTAGAAAATACAGATATTTGTCCTACACTTGTCCTTTAGGGGGTCCGAGATGAGGTTAAGTCGGCTCCACAGGAGCCTCAGGAAGATTCTGGTGCTTTCCTTGATTCTTCCTGGAGGTTGACCTGGGAATCTTAGTTTGTTATGATGGAAATATGCTCACTAACCTAATCCTTCAACCTCTGTGTTTTAAAAATGAAAACCCTTTAGACTCATTTTGTTAATTACCCAGACTTTTTATTGAATTTTAATGCTTTTCTGTTTCCTAAACTGTTATGTACACAGCAGGTAACCTTCTTAATTTGGGTGCGTGATTTCCCCCCCGAATGTTATTCTAAAATTAGGAGGAGCCAGCAGTGTGCTATTGACTCCCTGCAGTCTAGCCTGGATTCGGAGACCAGGAGCAGAGTGGAGGCCACCCAGCTGAGGAAGAACATGGAAGGGGACCTCAATGAGATGGAACTCCAGCTTAGCCATGCCAACCGGCGGGTGTCAGAGGCAACCAAGTCCCTGGGCCAGCTTCAGGTTCAAATCAAGGTATTTTCAAACAGCAGTATAGGTGTGAGGAATGCTTCTGCTTGTGGAGGCAAACCAAGCAACAGATTATATTGAGCAATAAAAGAGGGGACAATGAATCAAATCCTTCAACAGAGCAGGAACATGCTTACATTGAAATTGGTGGAGCTTTGTTCAGAACATGCGTGCACAGACACCTATCCCATTGATGTCAGAGATATCTGTGCCCCCCCAGCCCGTGTTTTCTCTCACAGGACCTTCGGGTGCAGCTGGATGACAGCACACACCTGAACAGTGAGCTGAAGGAGCAGGTGGCTTTGGCTGAGCGACGCAACGTTCTTCTCCAGTCTGAACTGGAGGAACTGAGGTCCTTGCAAGAGCAGACAGAACGTGGGCGCAGGCTGGCAGAGGAAGAGCTCCTGGAGGTCACAGAAAGAATCAATCTTTTCCATACCCAGGTGGGGCCCATAAACTCTCCCCATTGCCTGCATCAGCTGGTTGAAGGCAGTGGTTTCCCCGCATGGGTCAGCCTGGAACTGCACAGAGTTGCCATGTTTGGCCTTGGGTGTATGTATGTGAGGCACAGGGAGAGCCTTTGGCTTCAGAGTGGTGGTCACGCTCATTTGTTCCCGAGTGCATTGGTTTCCCAGGGCTGCTGTAACAGAGTACCCCAAACTGGGTGGCTTAAAATAACAGAACTTTATTCTCTGTGGGCTAGAAGACTGAAATCAAGGTGTTGGCAGGGCCACACACCCTCTGAATCTCCTAGGTGCCTCCTTTCTTGTCTTTTCCTAGATGCTGGTCATTTTTCGGCAATCTTTGGTGTTCCTTAACTTATAGATGCATCACTCCAACCCTCCGCCTTCACGTGACATTCTCCCTGAATGTCTTAATGCCATCTTTCCTCTGTGAGCATCTGTCTCTGTCCAAATTTTCTCCTTAAAAAAAAAAAAAAGGACATCAGTCATTTTGGATTAGTGCCCACCCTAACGACTTTATTTCAACTTGATTACATCATAAAGGTCCTATTTTTAAATAAGGAAACATTCTGAAGTTTTGGGGGCTAGGACTTCAACATATTTTGTTTGACTAGGTTCACAATTTGACCCATAACACTGAGTCTTCTTCCAGAAGAATGGACTGTCAGGGTGCTTAAGCCAGGATGCTAAGGAGAGAGACCGAAACATTTCCTAATGTTCCAGAACCACTTGCTGGCTTCTCCTGTTCCCTCTAAGGCACATGTTCCCCCAGCATTTTAGGATTTAAAAAAATCCTCCTGCTTTAGAGCCAGAAGATATTGAACAATTCTGAGCTGCTGCCGATGTGCTGTTGGGACTCTGGCTGCTGCTGAAAGGTTACGTAAGTGATCCCAAGCAAGAATCTGTAGAATCTTTGCCATTCTCATAGAATCAGGAAAATTCGTAGTGGCTAGGACAAATGTGTATAGTAAATGGGTCATTCACACATTTTTATGGCACCCACCACAACTTGGACAGGCACGCATGGTATAGACACAAAATGTCTCTATTTCCTAAAAGTGTGAAGACCCTAAGCAAACAAACTGTAGGGCACCGCTGCGGGTTCATGACAGAGCAAGCATACCCCTGCAGAAAGCCTCCTCTGACCATCCTAGACTTAGACAGATGAAGGACACACTGAATCGGAGTCGTGAAGGACATGTAAGTAGTCGCCCAGGCAGAGAGGAGTCAAGGGCAGGAGTCTGGGGAGAGGCCTGGTGCAGTAGGTCTGGGTGAGACCTGAGAATTTGCACTTTGCTGTTAGTTTCTCTTACATACCTAAAGTTTCAGAAACTGCCATAGAGACCAAGTCTCTACTGCCTAATTTTTTCTCTCTCAAATCTATCTCCTCACTAGAGCATGGGGTCAGGGCAGGACAGATCAGCAGCAACGAGGCTAAGCAAGAGCCAGGACACCAGGGACCTTGAATGTGAGACTGATGGATTGTGAATTGTCTTGTAGCTAGCGGGGGTCTGCTGAAGAATTTTAAGTAGCTGAACATGAAGTTATTAGCTCTTTATTTTAGGAAGTTTACTGTCATGATTGTTATGAGGGATGAATTAAAACGACTAGGGGCAGAACCACCATGCCCTGGGGCGTTTAGAAATGTCTGTGGAGTCATTTTGGTTGCCACAGTGACTGGGACGTGCCACTGACATTTAGTGGGAAAGGTCCAGAGATGCTAATACTCCTGGGAGGTGCAGGGATAATCCTGTATCACGAAGGATTGCCCTTCCCAGAATGCCAATGTGTTCCCACTGAGAAAAGAAGTAGAAACCGGAGACGTGCCAGCTGGAAGGCATCACAATGAGTTTGTGCCTGCAGTCTGACTTCCGTGTCACATGCAGGACGCAGTCCTATTTGGAAACCATGCGGTGTAGAACAAATAGGTTGGAGGTTATGTGCGATTCCCAGAAGGCTCACTCACACCATGTTCTTTTTTCTCTCAAAAAAGCTGATCTAAATACAATGAGCAGGATTCTTACATAGTTGAATATCAAATTTTTTAAAAGCAAATCATTCGCTATCTGTATTTAATAGCTGTTGGGAACCAATCCTTTGCCATGCCTGTTATGACTGGTAATGCAGCAGTGGGTCTCCGCTGGATGAAAAACCACTAGCCTAGGGAGGCATGAGGCCATCAACCAGACATAGAGAGGAGGGGATGGACTGGGGGGAAATATTCAGTGTAGAGACCTGGTCTCTATGGCAGAGTTTCTGAAACTATAGGTCTGTTAGAGAAACTAACACAAAAATGCAAATTCCCAGGTGCCCACCTGCCCTACTGAGTCAGAATCCCTGCAGGGGTGCCATGGACTCAAGTGACTTCTCAGGTGGTGCTGCTGGTCCAGGGATGACCTTTCGCCCAGGGTGTCTAGGTGGTACCCTGTCACTCATAAGGACATCTCTCCTACCTCAACCCTGTGGGGACACCTTGCAATTACTAGAACACTATCAGTCTTTTAGTAAATAATGAAACTTTGTGGAACCTTCTTTGGCCCTTCTGAATTCTCAGACCTCTAGCCTAGAACAAACATGTGAAGCCAAACTTATCCTTGGCTAATTACATGTGTCCTTTTTCAAACCTGAGCTGTGACATTCTAGATTACCTTTACATAAAAATACCCTCAACCCCATTTTCCCCCCCAAAAGAACCAATTAGAGTCATTCAGCTTGAAAAGGGTATAACCATTATCTCCCTAGCAGATTTGACTGATTCTGTGTACAAACAAATCATTTATGGCTGAATCTACCTTTACAAAGAAGTAGTTTCTATGGAGTTAAGTGCATTGAGCATCCAGAATCTACTCCAGAAAAATACACTTAACTCCCTAGGCCACACCCTTGGCAGAGAGAAGCCTGGCAGCACCCGAGCCCAAGCCTGGCTGTCTATTAAGGGCAGGGGATGGCAGCCTTGGTGAAGACACTTCTGCCATCAAGGAAACGGGGGAGAACCTGTGCGGCAGGAACATCTTTCTGTTTCTAAGGCTCGGTCCTGCCACTGAGAGATGTGGGTCAGAGGAAGTTGAAAGGACAATGAGGAGAAATAAAAAATAGAAAGCTCATGCCTTTATACACACTCTGTCTGCCAAGAGTTCACATCCTCAGAAAATCTGTGCTTCAAACGTGGACCAAAGAGCAGCAGAAGGAGTTCCAGCCTCTTGTCACACCCCAGGAAGGGAAAAATCAGGACAGCACCAGCCACAGAACAAAGAGCCCTGGAGCGTGGTGGAGTGGGGGATGTAGCACATCTGAACTACTCTTCCCACCTCCTTACCTAAGTCTGATAGGAAAGGGATGTAGATAAAGAGGAAGGTTGTTTTCTTCTGGAGCATGATGCTGGAAACTGATTTCGATTCCCCCAGCCCCCTGCTCCCCAAAGGTCTGCTGTTAACCCTGACTTCTCTCTGGGACATTTGTTCTATCCTATCAAAGAACGAAAGGCAGAAAAACCTTGTTCAGCAAGTTGAAAACCAAGTACACGTTTGGGACTTGTAGGTTCTCTGGATCCATTTCTCCTTTCTGATTCAGGCTGCCATCTGTATGATACTGAGTGGTTGAAGTCTCTTCCATTGAAGTATGCCTTTGATGGCAAGGGGCTTCTCTATGGTGGCCTTCTGGGGTTGGAAATATTGCTTAAGTGAGTGTGGCTGGCTGGAATAAAACAGTCCAGGCCCAATCCTTCTCCCATTGCCTGTCCCAAACAGACTAGCTTGTGTTTGCATCTGCTGGTCTCAACTTTGCCTAACAAGACAGCTGCTTTTCCTTAGAATGCAAGTCTCCTTGGCCAGAAGAAGAAACTGGAGGATGATCTTGCCAGGATGCAGAAGGAAGTCGAAGAGGCAGTGCAGGGGTGTCAAAATGCAGAAGAGAAGGCCAAGAAGGCAGCCACTGAGGTGGGTACATTGACTGCCTCCTCACTCCTGCCTTCCGAAGTTGGAGCAGTAGCCAAGGGGCGGAGGCCATTCTGCAGCCCAAAAGGATTCCATTGATTCCCCACACAGCCTGGAGGGGGTTAGCTCAGCCCTCTGCTCTCTGTTCCTATTTTGAAAAATTACACCAATTAACTCCTCCCCTGCAACCTCCCAAGGCAATGAAAAGGAGCAGTTGAATTTCTATAAGCAATACCTTGTGAGAGCAAGAGATTTTTTTTAACTTAAGCCACTTTCTACTTGTGAATCAATATATCTAGTGTCTAGAAACAATGCTTCCTGTGCTTACTTACAAACAGCTATGTTCCTGGAGTATGTAATGGTTTTATGACAATGATCTAGGAAGAATGCTTATTTCATTTATTTTTTATAAGCCATACTACTGCTTGAGTAGCAGAATAGGTTGATAAAGAAGGGCTTCTGGGTTGGTGTGTACCTTCTTTATTTTCAAGTAGAGGGCAGTGCTTTTCCCAAATGACACTAACTTCAGGGTTGGCTGCCAGCTGTGACTGTGCCTTGGTGGGAAGTGGAGAATGGCGACCCTGTGGGCAGATGCAGCACTTCTCTCAAAGGATAAGGCAAGCAGAAGAAAATACCAAAACAATTCATGGAGGTGCAGGGAGAAGTAACTCTGGAGGACCCAGCCTTGCAGGTCTCAGCACTTGCTGAGCGGGCTTCAGCTTGATTTTAGCCTCCACTCACCCACCCCCATCAAGTGATTTCATGTAATCCAAACAAACGACCATATGCAGCAGCCTTAGCCTTTCCACGTGAATGGAAGCTCATCCTCTTGCTGAAAGGGGTATGGGAATTGGGGAGACAAGATGTCCGATTTGATTTTACATTTGTCATTTTGGAATTCAGATGAGGGGAAGAGCTTGTGTCTGTATTTGCCTGAGTTATGTAGCACTTGGGGAGCTAAACAAAACCTTGCACCAAGTCCAAGCTACCAGCTCACTGTAGGATCCAGAAGAATCGAGCAGCATGCCTGTCACTCAGCCGTTTTGTATCGAGGCAGGTACTTCTGCTCTCTGATGGAAAAGAGGTGTACAAATGCTTGAAAATGTTTGGCCAAGGGAAGAATAATGTGCTGAACATTTATGTAAATCCACATAAATAGAAAGAAATAAAAAGAGCTTCTGAGTCTGCTTGGTAAATTTATGTAGTCATACATTATGAAGACTCTATCTGATTAACCTTGCTTTTTAAAGATTTTCTTCACTAAGTTGACAAATGAATTCACTACTTCTCCTTCCCCCTTTGAATTCTTCAGTAGTTCAGCTCTGAGTCCCAACCTCACATAGCAGAGCCCAGAGTTGCCTCCGTAATTTATTCCTCACCCTCACCATCTGCACACACGTCTCACACTTAAATTATACAGATGGTTGGTAACCTGATAGACAGAGAAGCTTTGATTGGGAGGGCAGTGTTCTTACATTAAATGCACTGAGAGATTCAGGAAACAGTTCTTAATAATTGCATCAAAACACTAAGCCCTTGTATACATGGCCAAAGCCAAGAATGGTTCTTCACAAGCAAGCATTAACCTACCATGTGCCAGACTATTGGCACTCAGAACATCTGTTGCTGCCAAACTTCTGGAGCCTAAACTTGTTTGCAGTTGTGAATCACAGAGTCACAGAAGTGACATGTGAAAAAGATTCTGATAGGCACTCCTCCACACTTGTCCTGGTGCGCGATGTTCAGTACACGTCCTGGGGCTTTGTTCGGTTCTCAGTCATTGCCTCAGTGGGTCATCTTATTTCAGTACAGGTGTTGTGCCATCATGTTCGTTTAGTACTTCATCTCTGGTCTGTTTCCCTTACCCCCACCCTAATCTCTTTAGTAGCTGCTGTCTTGATTTCTTCACACACCTGAGGGCCACAGAGCTCAGGGAGAGCCTGGTGGGAAGAGAGGACATACACAGAGGCAAGGAATGACATCTAGTTAGACGAAGAACTGAAGATTGTGGGTTGAAATATTAAGGACAATCAGCTGCTGGATGATCTCAGTCTCTCCTTTTCTAGGTGGCAAATGTGTCAGAAGAACTGAAGAAGGAACAAGACACCAATGGCCGCTTGGAGAAGATGAGAAGGAATATGGAGCAGACAATGAAAGACTTACAGAAAAAGCTCAGTGAAGCTGAACAGATGACCCTGATGGGGAGTAGAAAGCAAATCTGGAAACTAGAATCCAGGGTAGGAGTCGGCTTGGGTAATCATGGGGTCTTGACAACTCCCAGTAGAGGCCTTATTCTAGAAATCACAGCAGATATATTCCCTGCCTCCTTCCCCACTTTTGCTTGTAGTGTTTTCAGATCTTTAATGGGGTGAGATCTCAATGTGTTCATTCATTTTTGTTTTGACTTTCGGCCACTTCTCTTGGACTGTATTAAATCTGCCTTCCCCCTTCTGGCTACATGAAACATGTCTCCTCCCACTCACCCACACCAGCTCTGGGCTCTCCACAGCCAGGTGGCATCCTGGCCCACATCCCCCCTCGCAGTCTTGATTCTGTGCCTTTGCTCCTGTTACTTCCTCTGCCCATTTCCCAACAGCCAGAAAAAGGGGAATGGAAACAACTAAATCAAGTATCAACAAAGACTTAGTAAAGATTTAGTAAGGGCTGACAGAAATGATGTAGTGCCTGCCGTCGGGGAGCTTAAAAACAAATAGAAAGACCTATCTTGAAAATAGGATTTTTAAAATTATTGAATCAATTTCAGTGACTATGTACAGGCCATATGACAGATGCTACAGATGGAAAGAATATTTAACTGGGATTTGATGACTCAGAAGGGCCTCTGAAAAGTGAAATATTGCCTGTGCTCATTTATGGTATATGCATACAGTGGAATACCTTTGTGCATTTACGGTACCACATCCATGTTGTCATGCTGTTTAAAAAGGAATGAGGAAAAGTTCTATAACACCTTGGCTACCTGTATAATGATAAAAGGCACAGACAACGTGGAGCATATATGCTCTTTTGTGCAAGAAAGGGAGGGAATATGAAGATAGGTACACATTTGCTTATATTTTAAAAAAGAAGTGGTGACAAAGGATGAAACAAAGAGTAATAAAAATAGCTACTCATAGGAGGGGAATACAGAGATGAGAGTTCGAGACCTTCTGAATGCACCTTGTTTTGATTGCAAAATCATATAAAACATTCCATGCTTCATAATTTAAAAAAGTTGACATCAAAGAGGAAAACAAAGTGATCCCTAAAAATTTAACACAAATGGAGGCAAACGAAGCCAGCTGTATCAAGTTGGGGGCATAAACACACAGAGAACAATTGTTCCCACTGACTTTTAAACATAGTGTTTTGTTTGTGCATCTCTCATGAAATATACCTAAGGACAAAACAAAACAAAATAGCAAATAAAGCAAACAGCTTTTGTAGTTTCAAAATAACAGTACCTTATTGCTACTAGCAATAACACTAATATAATTATTTATCCAACAGCATATATAAGAGCCAAGATTTTTAGGATAAACAAAAAGCATATAGGCATAAAATCAAAGAACTTATAACAGGCCTTTTTTTCCCCTAAAAATACATAAATGATAGATTACAAGATTTTATTTTATTTCCAATTCCTGTTTGTTTACTCTTAAGGCCTAGAACCAATATAACTCAGTAGCAGTGAGCTCCTAAATATCAGGTGATACTAAAGAATGACGTTAATTTTCTTACAAATATAATCACAATACCATTATGTATTAGAATTACATAAGCATTTATAGGTGAAACTATATATATATATGATGTCTAGGATTTGCTATAATAAAGTGGTTTTCCCTTTGGGTGTTTTAATTATGTAAGAAACACAGCAAAAACAAAGTAAAGGGTGGGCTGTATTAGTCTCCTGTTCCCACCGATAGAACGACGTGTTATATTCCTATATGACAGGGGTCCAGAAAGTTTTTTTTAAATAGGCTTCATTCGCAAGGAACATGCACACCTGCCAACTCCCCCACCCCGTCATACCTCTCTGCTGAAGAACAAGGACAGTATGGCCAAAGGGGAGGGAGGAGTGGAGAGGACTAGAGATGAGGTCAGGCAGGCCAGCACATTCAGGGCATCAGGCTCTGCACTGGGAAAGGAGGTCAGGAAGGCTCTGTGAGAAGGTGGCATTTGCTTCACAAAGAAGGCAGGGAGGGAGCCCTGGACACTTGGAAGAAGAGAAGGATCGAGCAACAGCCTTCTCCACCAGTTCCCTACCCCTTTCCTTGTTTATTTTACTCCAAATCACTTATTACCACTAAACATAGTCTACATTTACTTTGTTTTGTTTGTGTTCTCCCTGTTAGAATACAGGCTTATAGGGGGAAGAGATTTTTCTTTTGTTCACTGCTGCATCCCTAGCCCTGGGTCTGGTGTGTAGCAGGTGTCGAGTCCTGTGGACTGGATGTTATGTTAACCTTGTTCGTACGGCTCTGGAAGGCTCCGAGCAGACAGGTGGTCTGTACTGCAGCTCTCCCACAAAGCAGGGCCATGAGGCCACGTGACGTATGTGTGACATAGCCGCAGCGTTTGATTGTTAGAGAATCAGCTGAATATGGAAAAAGCAGTGTAAACTTAAGTAGTATATTGGCTGAATCCTCTAAGTATAGTTTATTCTCTCCATGTGCTGGTGTACATTCATGAGTGGGTGTGTGTGATTTTGTCATCTAAGAGGGGAAGCATGTCACCTGCGTGGATTAGCCTTTTGCATCCTTCAGAGCCTAAACAGTCCTTATGTGAACCCACATAGTTCCCCCAACTCACTTTTGGCAAGAAGTTTTCCCAGAGAGGTTGCCCTGTTGGCAAGGGACGTCTCTTCCCTTCATGATTTTGCTCTCTTTCAAGTGACCATGCCAGTTGGCAAGTACAAGGCCAGCCCGGCTTGCTTCCTGCCAGCCTGTGGTCTGAGATCATGGTTGTTTGCAGGTTTCTGAACTGGAAGGTGAACTGGAGGGTGAAATCCGGCGCAATGCAGAGGCACAGAGGGGAGCCCGCCAGCTGGAGCGACGCGTCAGAGAGTTGACCTACCAGGTACTCCAGGAAAGCACCCCCTGTCTGGCTGGGCTCCATCCTGGAAAAATGGGCTCCGTCAAGCCAGTAATGGCCATCTAGGTCTCCTGCGTTTCTTCCTGCATCTTTACTCTCACTCAGCGGTAGACACTGACTCACCCTTCCAGGGCCCCTGTGCTATTAGTGGTTTGGGTCGGTCCCTTTTCAGAGCTCTCAGGAAGCCAAATGTTGAGCAGCAATTTGCAATTAGAAATAAAAAGCTATTTATACTAGTCCTATTTTTTCACACATAATGCCTGCAGCACTTTCAGAAACACTCCTTCCTATGAGAGCCTGAGTGAGAACAATGTGTAAATGAAGTGACTGGCAGACACTGGCAGCTCCTCAGCCAGAAGGTTACATGGGACGCTGACTAAACTGGAGCTGGGGACACGTGCACTCCAATTATCTGGTTGCACAAACATTCCAGGCCACTGAGGACTCTACTTGGTGCCAGTGCCAGGTGAAAAAAGCAAATGGCTAGCAAGAGGCCTCCGAAGCTTTCTGAGTATTTTCCTGTTGACTAACATGGGTCTCAAGCAACTAATTGAAAAGAAGTGGGCAGACTTTCGACCAGTAGTTAATACATTTCTAAAGTAACAATGTAATCTTTATTTCTTATTTTTACTTTCTAACCTTTTTTCCTTTTACTTCAAATGTAGTAAACCAGATAGCATAGGCAGTTTTTTTGCCGCTGTGGGGCCTAGCACCTTCCTGGCTCAGAGCACATGAGCATATTTCAATGGCTGAACAACAGGTGCCAAAGGTCTCTTTCTAGCCCTTTCTGCTGCACAGTGCAGCTTATTTCAGTGAAAAGGCAAACTCATTCTAGGCTCCTGCATTTACAGCAACTTCGTCAGTACTAAGGCAACGTCAGCCTGTCCCGCTTCCCGCTCCTGAGGCTAGTCGTTGATGTGAGAGACATCAAAGTCTGCCTCCCTTGCAGCAGGAAGGATAATGTTGATAAGAAAGCAGAGCACTTCAGAAGCATCATCTTGGGCTAATTAAGATGAAATAAGCCACTTGCACAGCTCTTCTTTACTGACTAAGAGGTTCTTTTCAAAGATGAGCTAGTCTGACACTTCTTTAGACCATGCAGGTGTATCAAAGCCACTGAGGAGTGAGCCCATGGTGGGCGCGGCTCAGGAAGTACACACCTGGGGACTATGAAGGATGTGCTGCTCTAATCTCCTTTTAAGGGGGGCTGGGGAGCCACCTATGTTGAGGGAATGAAATGCTCTTTGTTAATAATGTCTGGATTTCTCTTCTCTTTGTTTTCCAATGGATTATTTTTTACTGTTTCCTTCTGGAAACAACTTCATTATAGAAATAAACACAAAAGCTATATTTGGGGGGGGGATTTTTTTTTGTCCAAGGACTGCATTCGTGTTTGATTGTGTTAGATCTTTGTTTCTTCATAGCAATGATCTTAGTATTCCCCAGGTGCTGGTATGGAGGTGTATTTCTTAATTTCTCCCGACTGTCTGCACAATGCTTAGAGTGTATCTATTCAATTATGCAATGATTTTCTGCCATCAAATCAGATAACACCTATTGAATACCTATGTTATGCAAATATTACTCTAGATTCTGTGAGCTTAAAGAGACATTTGAGAGCCCTCTACATTTCTTAATATCTACACCAGGTTTTGAAACATTCAAGGTGGATGCTGAGTCAATTGAGTCTGCTCTCCTTTAGCAACAAAATAACTGTCAGGACTAGGAGGCAGGGTGTTTTCTAATAGTACTTCATAGGTACCAATTGAAAATGTCATTTTGAAAGGGACGTAAATATGGTTTTTCTTTCTTAGAAAAAATTCCTCTGGGAAGATCCTACTACATTGGAAAGGGAATCTAAGGTGACCCCGTCCACAATAGTTCTGTGGCCAGTCCCCACTGAGTGTTTATCTCCCCTCACATGTCCTTTCTCTCTCCACTGCCTTGAAAAATGGGCTAAAAAGCAAGGCATAAGATTAGAAACTTACAATTGTTAAAAAGGTAAAGACAGTTTTCCTGCCCCTACTCTTCATCTACCTGCTCCATTTCACCTCGGACTGCTTCCTACATTCAGAGATCTGTGTGTAGACATCATTTAATCCTTACAGATCTAAATACAGAGATGGTATCTTAATTTTTGGAGGAATAAGGAAACAAAGTTTGGTCTTGGGTGGGTCCTCCAGGAACCCGATGCCAGAATGCAATTAGAAGCACAAGCGATTTTTTGCAGGTAACATCTGGGTAAGAAGGAGAAGAGAAGAGCAAGCAGGATCAGGCAGAGACAGCCTTCAGACTGCAGTATGCATCTGACACCTTGGAAGGAAAGGATGAAGGAAGGAGGATTGCATAGAAGGAGTCCCCCAGTGCAATGCTGCTCCCAGCAAGTCTCCAGCACAAAAATTGTGCATGTAGGAGTCTCATGTCACGCAGAAGTGGCCATACCCTGGTAACTCCACTGTGCCTAGTTGTTGGTAGGGGCTGCTGGGGAGTTTGTGACCTCAGTGTAAAGGCTATGGCAGGTCCCAAAGGCATTGCAGTTGGAGGTTTTCAGGACGCTACTCCTCACAGCAGAGTGTCTTGAAGGGAAATTTGAGCCGTGCATAACCATAGTTACCACAGTTACTTACTCTATGCCTCAGAGCTGAGATGTGAACCCAGGGCTTGCCTTCCGAAATGGGAGGAACATTAACATAGTCAACCACTTCTAGCCATTTTCAATTTTCGTCTGTGTGGCTTCCTTCACCACACAGTACATTTACTGGCTTCAGTAAATTGGTATTAAGCAATTCAACTTCCATTGGTTTTAGAACTTTCGATACACACAGAATTCTGTGAATCTTCAAATTTCTTAAACCTGAGAGATAGAGGTATAGGCAGATGTAAACGGAAAAGAGATTTTATTTGAAAAATTGACTTGTCTCATTTTCCTAACCAGACTATTTCTTGTATATTGGTCCCTGCCTTAGTTAGGCTCAAAATGAGTTATTAATTACCTGTGGTCAGACTTACTTTAAGGTGGGGGTAGGAGGGAGCATTCTAGACAATAGAAACAACTTGATTGAACATATATTTATTTATCAATATTTGTTTACAGATTAACTGACTTATGGTATTAGTTTTGAATGTACAACATAATGATTTGATAGACGTTTACATTATGAAATGATTATCACAACATGTTTAGTTAATAGTCATCACAATGCATAGTTACAAATTTTTTTCTTGTGATGAAAACTCAAGATTTATACTCTTAGCAACTTTCAAATGTACAATGAAGTATTATCAACTATAGTCACCAGGCTGTATGTTACATTTCCAGGACTTACTCATTTTATAACCAGAAGTTAGTACCTTTTGACCACCTTCACCTATTTTTCCAACCTCAAGCCATTTCTCCACCCCCATTGCCTCTGGCAACCACCAATCTGTTCTCATACCCTAAGTTCAGTTTTTTAGATTTTACATATAGGTGAGATCGCATATTATTTGTCTTTCTCTGACTTATTTCACCTAACATAATGCTTTCCAGGGCCATCCATGTTGTTGCAAATGTCAGACTTTTCTTCTTTTGTATGGCTGAATAGTATTCCATTGTAAATACGCACCACATTTTCTTTATCTATTCACCCATCAGTGGACACTTAGTTGTTCCCATGTCTTGGCTATTGTAAATAACACTGCCATGAACATGAGGGTGCGGATACTTTTTAGAGTTAGTTATTCTGTTTCCTTCAAATAAATACTGAGAAGTGAATTTCTGTATATATAGTAGTTCTATTTTTAATTTTTTGAGGAAGCTCCACACTATTTTTCACAGTGGTTATGCCAATTTGCATTCCCACCAAGAGTGCACAGAGATTCTCTTTTCTCCACATTCTTATTTCACCAACACTTCTTTTCTTTCCAGTAATGCCATTCTCACAGGTGGGAGGTGATTTCTCATTGTGGTTTTGATTTGCATGTCCCCAATGATTTGTGATGTTGAACATCTATTCATGTACCTGTTGGCCATTTGTCTGTGTTCTTTGGAAAAATATCTCCTCAGATCTTCTGCCCATTTTTAATCAGATTTTTTTTTTGCTTTAGTTGTATGGTTCTTTATCTATTTTAGATATTAACCCTTTATCAGATATGATTTGCAATTATTTTTTCCTGTTCTATAGGTTGCTTTTTCATTTTGTTGATGGTTTCTTTTGCTGTGCAAAAGTTTTTTAGGTTGATATAGTCCTAGTTATTTATTTTTGCTTCTGCTTTTGTTTTTGGTGTCAAATCCAAAAAAATTATTGCCAAGACCAATGTCAAGGAGCTTACTCCCTATGTTTTCTTCCTGGAGTTTTATGGTTTCAGGTCTTACATTCAAGTCTTTAATCCATTCTGAGTTCATTTTTGTGTATGTTGTAAAATAGTGGTTTAGTTTTCTTTTGCATATGCCTGTCCAGTTTTCCCAACACCATTTATTGCAGAGATTGTCCGTTTTCTTTTGTATATTCTTGGCTCCTTTGTCATAAATTAATTGACCCCACATGTGTGGGGGGTTTTCCTGCACTCTCTATTCTCTTTCATTGATCTATGTGTATGTTTTTATGCCAGTACGTACTGTTTTGATTACTATAGCTTTGTAATATCATTTGAAACCAGGAAGCATAGTACCTTCAACTTTTTCAAGATTGCTTTGGCTATTCAGGATCTTTTGTGGTTTCATACAGGTTTTAGAATTATTTGTTCTATTTCTGCACCTTTGGAATTATATTAGAAATTATATTGAGTCTGAAGATTAGTTTGGGTAGTATGGACATTTTAACAATATTAATTCTTTTAATCCATGAGAATAGAATACTTTTTCATTGTTATTTTATTTTATTTTATTTTTATATGGAACGCTTCACAAATTTGCGGGTCATCCTTGCACAGGGGCCATGCTAATCTCTGTATTGTTCCAATTTTAGTATATGTGCTGCCAGAGGGAGCACTTTTTTCACTGTTTTGTGTCAATTCCCTTCACCAATGTCTTATAGTTTGCAGCATATATATTTTTCACCCTTTTGGTTAAATTTAATCCTAGTATTTTATTCTTTTTGATGCAAGTGTAAATAGAATTATTTTCTCAGTTTCTCTTTCCTATAGTTTGTTATTAGTGTACAGAAACAACTACTTTGTTTATTATTTTGTATTCTGTAAATTTACTGAATCTGTTTATTAGTTCTAACAGGTTTCGGAGAAATCTTTAGGATTGCCTCTATGTGATATCATGTCATCTGAAAATAAAAACAGTTTTACTTCTTACTTTGTTCTGGATGCCTTTACTTTTTCTTGCCTTGTTACTCTGGCTGGGACTTCCAGTACTGTGCTGAATAAAAGTGGTGAGAGTGGGCATCTTTGTCTTGTTCCCAATTTTAGAGGAAAAACCTTCTGTGTTTTTCCATTGAGTATGATGCTAACTTTAGGCTTGTCATATATGGACTTTATTGTATTGAGGTACTTTCCCTCTACAGCTATTTTGCTGGGAGGTTTTTGTCATGGATGGATATTAAATTCTGTCAGGTCCTTTTTTGCGTGTGTGCATCTTTTTAGATGATCATGATTTTTATCATTCATTTTGTTAATGTTGGCATATCACATTGATTGATAAACCATACTTGTATTCCTGGAATAAATCTTATTTGACCACAGTATATAATCCTTTTAATGTACTTTTGAATTTGATTTGCTAGTATTTTGTTGAGGATTTTTGCATCCTTGTTCATTAGGGATGTTGACTTTTAATTTTGTGTGTGTGTGTATGTGTGTGTGGTGTCCTTGTCTGGTTTTGGTATCAGGGTAAATGCTGACCTCATCAAAAGAGTTTGGAAGTATTCCCTTTTCTTCTATTTTTTTGGAAGAGTTTGGGAAGGACTGGTATTAATTCTTCTTTAAATGTTTGGTAGAATTCACCAGTAAAGCTATCTAGTACAGACTTTTGTTTGTTGGGAGGTTTTTGGTTACTGATTCAATCTCCTTACTTGTAATAGGTCTGTTCAGATTTTCTATTTCTTCATGATTTAGTCTTGGTAGGTTGTATGTTCTTTATGTTCTAGGAATTTATAATTTTCTTCTAGGTTCTCCAGTTTATTGGCTCTGATTTTTCACAGTAGTTTCTTATGACCTTTTGTATTTTTGTGGTATTAGTTGTAATGTCTCCTCTTTCATGTTTGATTTCATTTATTTAAGTCCTTTTTCCTTTTTTTCTTGGTGAGTCTAGCTAAAGGTTTATCAATTTTTGTTTATCCTTTTAAAAATAAGCGCTTAGTATTATTGAGCTTTTCTGTTATCCTCTTAGTTTCTATTTCATTTGTTTCCACTCCGATCTTTATTTCCTTCCTTCTACTAACTTCGGGCTTCATTTGTTCTTTTTATAGTTTCTTGAGGTTTAAATTAGGTTATTTATTGGAGATATTTCTTTTTTCTTAATATGGGCATTTATAACTATGCGCTTCCCTCTTAGAACTGCTTATGCTGTATCCTCTAAGTTTTGGTGTGTTGTATTTCCATTTCCATTTTTTGCAAAGCATTTTTTAATTTCCCTTTTGATTTCTTCTTTGACCCATTAGTTATTCAGAACCATGATGTTTAATCATATATTTGTGAATTTTCCTGTGTTTTTCTGTAATTGGTATCACTGTGGTTGGAAAAGATACTTGATTTTAATCCTCTCAAATTTATTAAGACTCATTTTATAGCCCAACATATGACCTGTCCTATAGAATATTTCATGTGTGCTAGAGAAGAATGTGTATTCTGTTGCTTTTAACGCAATGTTCTGGATATGTATACTAAGTCCATTTCGTTTAATGGTTTTATGTATCCTTTAAGGACTTTGTTTCCTTAATGATTTTCTGACTGTATGATTTATCCATTGATGAAAGGGGGTTTTAAAGTCCCCTATACTATGCCCTGACTGGTGTGGCTCATTGGATTGGATATCATCCCACAAATTGAAAGGTCCCCAGTTTGATTCCTGGTCAGGGCACATGCCTGGGTTGTGTGCCAGGTCCCTGGTTAGAGGCATGCAAGAGGGAACCAATCAGTGCTTCTCTCCCTCTCTTTCTCTTTCCCTTCCCCCCTCTCAAAAAATAAATAAATAGACTCTATTAAAAAGTCCCCTGCTATTATTTATTGCTGTTTATTTTTACCTTTATTTCTGTTAATATATGCTTTATATATTTAGATGCTCCCATTTGCATAAATATTTACAAATGTTATCTCCTCTTCTGGAATTGACATCTTTATCAGTATATGATGACCTTTTTTGTCACTTATTACAGTCTACCCTAAAGACTATTTTGTCTGATATAAGTGTAGCTACCCCACCATTTTTGGTTTCCATTTGCATAGAATATATTTTTCTATCCCTTCAATTTTAGTCTCTCTGTGTCTTTATATCTGAAGTGAGTCTCTTGTAAACAGCAGATAGAAGGGTTTTGTATCTTATCCATTCAGCCACTCTATGTCTTTTGATTTGATAACTTAGTCAATTTACATTAAAAGTAATTATTCATAGGTATGTACTTATTGTCACTTTATTAATTGTTTTCTGGCTGTTTTGCAATTCCTTTGTTCCTCTTTTTTTTCTCTTGCTTTCTCTGTTTGTAATTTGATTATTTTCTGTGGTGGTTTACTTAGATTCTTTTTGTCTTTTGTGTATCTACTGTAGTTTTTTGCTTTGTTCGTTACCATAAGACTTGCATAAACAACCTGTATTTATAATAGTCTATTTTAAGTTGATAAAAACTTGTTTTAATTCATTCTTAAGCTCTACAATTTTACTCTTCTCACTGGCATTTTGTTTTTGATATCACAATTTACATTTTTATTATCTTGTCCATTTAATAACAAATTTTGTAGTCATATTTTTACTATTTTTGTTTTTTAGCTTTTATAAATGATTTACTCACCACCATTACATTAGGTTATTCCGAACTTAACTATTTATCTTTACCAAAGCTATATTTTCATGTTTTCTTGTTAGTAACTAGTGCCCTTTCATTTCATCTTAAAGAAATCTTGTTAATGTTTCTTGTAAGGCTGGTCTAGTGGTGTTGAATTTTATCAGCTTTTGCTTGTCTGGAAAACTGTTTCTCTCTCCTTCAATTCTGAAGGATAACTTTCCAGGCAGAGTATTCTTTGTTGGCAGGGTTTTTTTATTTTTTGGTTTTTTTTTTTCTTTTAGCACTTTGAGTATATTGTGCCATTCCTTTCTGGCCTGGAAAGTTGCTGCTGAAAAGTCTGTTGATAATCTTAAGGCGGCGGGGCGGGGGGGGGGGGGGGGGGGGGAGTGTTCCTTATGTGCAAAGAGTTGTTTTTCTCTTGCTGCTTTTAAGATTCTCTTCTTGTCTTTAACTTTTTACAATTTAACTATAATGTGTCTTAGGTTTATCTTCTTTTGAATTCTTTGGGCTTCTTGGATCTGGATGTTTATTTCCTTCCCCAGGTTAGGGAACTTTTCAGCTGTTATTTCTTCAGAAAGTTTTCTGCCCCTTTTCTCTTTCTCTTCCCCTTCTAGGACATCTGTAAATGAAAATGTTGGTCTGCTTGATGTTGTCTTATAAGTCCCTTAAGCTATCTTTGCTCTTTCTTATTCCTTTTGCTGCTCTGATGGGATGAATTCCATTGCCCTGTCTTTGAGTAAATGGACCCTTTCTTCTGCTTTGCCTAGTCTGTTTTTCAGTTCCTCTATTGTATTTTTCAGGTCAGTTATTATATTATTCATCTCTGTATTTTCTGTTTAGTACTTTATTATATTTCCTCTTTGTTGGAATTTTTACTTTTTCCATGCATGTTCTCCTGAAATTGACGAGCAGCTTTATGATTGTTATTTTAAATCCTTTATCAGATAAATGATTAACGTTCATTTTTTAAATAAAGTTTATTTTGTTCTTCATGTGGAACATGCTCCTTTGTCATTTCATTTTCCTTGACTCTTTGGGTTGGTTTCTATGCATTAAATAAAGCAGCTACCTCTCGTAGTCTTGAATAAGTAGTATCATGTAGGAGATGATTCTTCTCATTCAACCTTGCCCTAGTCCTTGATTGTCTCCACACACTTGGTGATTGTCTGAGCAGTAGTCATTGTTCTTCATGATTCCCCATAGTTGAGGGTGTCCACAACCTGTCAGTATCCCAAAGGGGAGGATCTCAGTCAGTGCCTAGATGCAGGCTGTTTAGAAGCTAGAACCTCAGGAAGGAGATTTTAAAAGATGCCAATATACCTCTTTAAGAGTAAAAATGGGAGATGGGCATTTCTGTCTGTTTCCTCTGATTGAGGCTTGGGGTGGTAGCCAGTTGCATACTGTTTCTTTTGTTTGATACCATCCCATTGAACCCATGAACACAAACCTTGTGGCCACCAGAGCTAGGCTATCAAGGGATATGTCCTCTGCATAGCAGCCATAGATGCCAGGGCACCAGACATGCACACATACTTCTTTCTCAGAGATACCACCAGCCTGAGGCAAGGCAGTTAGAGATCTTGAAGATAGCACCCAGCAGGCAGCCTCCTCATCTTTGGAGAGGACTGAAGCAGGCCCCTTGATGTTTGTTAAATTGGAAGACTGCCCCTCAGGCTATAGCTACTAAGATAAGCAAATAGCCCTCTTTTTTTAAAAAGTATATAATTCAGTGGCTTTTATTATATCCACAGATGTATGGATAGGTTACCACATTCAATTTTAGAACATTTCCTTACCCCTAAAAGAAACCCCCCACACACTCTTTAGCCATCACCCCAAATCCTCATCCTCCTCCTGTTCCTAGGCAACCAATAATCTACATATTTGTCTCCATATATTTCCTTCTGTTTAAGCCTATGCTCTAACATACTGAGTTTCTAACAAGTCACAGAATGCAATCTATTTTCTCTTGATACTCTGCCTTATAATTTTCTGTTCCTTCTGCAAATATTCCTCTTTTAATGCAAGACTGGGTGTTTCTGTCTGCTGCCTTGGTGTTGTGTTGTGGGGGGATATTGGCTAAACTTACCAAGGAGGAAATAAGGAAGGGAGGTGTGGGGAAATAGGTGATGAATCTGGTTGGTGTGGTAGGAGTTTTGGAGGGCAGTGGAGGGTACATGCAGAGATAATGAAAGCCATTGAAGAAATTGATGTTGATGAAATAGGTAAGGTAGAGCCAGGAAAAAGAAAATTGAATAACAGGGGTAGGTCTTGATTAAGTCAGCATCAGAATCACTAGCAGGTTGAGATACTTTCTTCTTTTGGGAAGTTCAACAGCCCCAATGTGGAGGTACTCTAGTTTAAAGGTTGTGGGAAAGAGGGGGCAGGTAGATCCTTATCTACCTGCTTGTCTGTCCCCTCCTTTCTCCTCCAAATACCCAAAGGCTCCATGGAACACAGCTCAGAAACACTGTCTCACTAGATTTCCTTTCTCCAGCTCAAGTTTGAATTGCATGGTAGCAATGACAATGGACAATGACATCCCTGTAGCTTATGGAATTTTCCTCACTGTGTCTGCTGATGTCCACACCAGAACTCCAGAAAACCACCTTTCCTATTCCATTCGCAAAAGTCAAGGGCCAATTAGAAAGTTCAAAGGAAGATTTGGTTTGATTGGTGAGTGAGAGGTGGCTGAGAGACCACAGGCAGATGTAGCTTAGTGGGATAGGAGGACTGGTGATCAAATTGAAACCGGTGACTTTAACTTCCATTTTAGCAATGGCTGGAACTTCTGTTGTGGATCAGGAGAAATGACTGTTATTCCTCAGAGCTGTATTTACTCATTTCTCAGAACTTGGGACAAGTAGAGTTAAACTCATATTCAAGTCATAATTCTAATACTGTATTTTAACAAAGTTTCCTTACGCTTTATTTCCTCATTTGAGGCTACTCCCAAGGCAGACTTCAGATTCTTCAAATCACCTTCACATACATACCTATGCATTTCAGGCAGAGGAAGACAAGAAAAATCTGAGCAGGATGCAGTCTCTGATGGATGATCTTCAGCTAAAAGTGCAAAGTTACAAGCAGCAAATTGAGGCAGCGGTAAGTGCCTGAGGCAGTTGCAGCCTCATGGATTTCCCAGCCGTTGCTTTTGATTAATGGAGACGTGTGGCCCTGAGCTAGGTATGCAGCTTGTCAGAGAGAAGCAGCTCAGCTTAAAGTCTGTTCTTTTTTTGCAAGCTAGAGTCATCACCCATGGTAAAGTTTTGTGCTACTTTTCCCTCTGGGAAACCAGAGCTCTCTCCCTCGACATCGTGATTATACCTAAACATGTGCATTGCAAGAAATGAGCCAAGTAAGAGCATGGCATCAAGCAGGGATGACACATTTTTTGGTTAGGTAATCACCCTGGAGCCTTCCTCACCCTAAAACCTTGAGTGAGCACAAATGCATCTCACAGTCCTTTTCTGATGAACCTGGACGTGACTGTGCACAAAAAGATACTTGATATGTATCTGCCAATGTTGGGTTATTATCCATAGCTACATGGAATGTAATTGATAAGTGCCGTATAAATTGGCTTATACCTAATAATATCTCTTTAGGGGTTTCAAATTGGTTATTTAAATGATTTGGGCTAAAACACTGTTATATCTATTACCCATTGACCTGTGTAACTGTAAGGCCAGCCCCCTCTGCCCAGTGTAGAATAAAGTGTTGGACTAATGACAAAACAAACAACCATGATTATTCTAGCACATACGAAATCTGAGTGAGCTGTTCTACACCCAGTATGTGGAAAGTGCCGACCGTGTTCTACACTTACAGGGAAAAACAGTTATAAAAATAGATCTTGTGCCTGCTGGAAAGTCTGAATCCCTATATGTCATACCAAAATATGCTATTCCATTTAATATGCAGAAGTTTAGATTCCTTTCACATATTTTCAACTTTCTTATGTCAGAGCAGAAAAAATATGACTATGTAGGCACAGGGATTTCTTTTTTTTTTTCATTTTTTATTTTTATAGGAAACACAAGCCAATCAATATCTTTCCAAGTACAAGAAGCAGCAACGTGAGTTGAACGAAGCTAAGGAAAGGGCAGAGATAGCAGAATCGCAAGTCAATAAACTCAAGATTAAAGCAAAAGAGTTTGGAAAAAAGGTACGTCAGATGTTCAACTCTTAAAGCATGCATATTTAGGGCTCACAGCATTGCATGGACTAGTATTATAAGACATTTCTTGATTTTCTCTTTAAATCCTTTTAAAAAACAGTAACATCAAAAACAAAATCTAATAAAACCTTCCATATTTATTAAATTCTACTTGTCCAGGTAGTAGGAAATGGTAAGCATTTGAGTGGGATGCACACTGTATTTATATTTTCAAATGCTTCATTCTAAGTTAACTTGCAGGCTCTAGAGCCAGAGCCCAAATTCATTTGTATAGAATAGTCAGGAGACCAAGGAGCAAAGATGGTTTAGAAAGCACAGATGGGTCTGCTTGAAGTTCCAAGTGGACTGTGTCTTTGGTAGATAAGTGCATGACTTTGTGCCCTGGGAGACCTGGAGGCTCAGGCTTAAAACTGAGGCAGTAGAGAACAAATGCAAGAGTTCTGCTTTCTAGCCTCCTGCTCTAAATCACAGAGAAAGAAACTTTCTACATCTCTGTGATCCATTAAACTGCCCTAATTTTCCTGGCAAAGTAGTAGAATGACAAAGAACATCGAACAGTAGGCTTGGTGGGGTCAACGTTGTGGTCCTTTAGGGTTGCTCTAGCAGAACACCAGAGACTGGGCTTCTCATAGTTCTCATAGTCTGCAGTCTAGAGAGTCCAGGACCAGGCACTGGCAGGTTCAGCATCTGGTGGGGCCACTTCTTAGGTGGTGCTCTTCTCACTGGAACCCTCATGTGGTAGAAAATGGGGAAGAAGCTCTCTGGGGCCTTTTTTTTAGAAAAAATATTTTTATTTTTATTTTTATTGTTGTTCAATTACAGTTGTCCCAATTTTCTCCCATTGCTCTCCCCCATCCCACCCATCCTAGCTCCATCTACTAATACCATTTACAAGGATGCCAACCTCATGACCTAATCACTTCCCCAAAGCCCCAGCTAATACCACCACCGTGGGTGTTAGGATTTCACAGATGAATTTGTGGGGGGCACAAACATTCAGACTATAGCAGACAGGGTAGTCTCAGCATCCTTATGAACTTTCCCAAGAACAAATAATTTTTAAAATGAGATCTGGCTCTAGGAGAAGCTGATTAAAAGATACTGACTATCCTTGATAGCATGCCTGTAAAGCTCTTGGCACAACGCCTAGCACAGACAGGCACCATCATTTCATTTTTTTAAAATTTGGCATATGCCTGGTTGTCTTTCTTATTTATTATAGATGAATTACTCATAACACCACAAAAATAAGTATATATGGTTGCCAGTAGTAAATACAACCTTAAGGGAGGTCAAAAGAACCTCTTTGGAAGGAGGGACTAAAAGTTGGTATGGTGACTATATTTGGATCTAAATCTGAGAAGTATGAGTCATTGGCAAACTACAGAGATTTCTTTTTTTCTTTTGTCCTCACCTGAGGACATTCTTTCATTGTTTTTAGAGAGGGAGAGAAAGAGAGAAACATTGATGTGAGAGAGAAACATCAATTGGCTGCCTTCTCATAGGTGTCCTGACTGGAAATCAAATCCATGGCCTTTAGGTATATGGGAGGACACTCCAGTCAACTCAGCCACACTGGCCAGGGCCAGCGATCTCTTACTGGTGCTTGCATAGATGTCTCAGGGATAAGTCCTAGGTGGTCCAGTTAAGTGATGTGAACTCTGGCCTCAATTCGAGAAGGTTATGGCATTGGATTTGAAGTCTTCTGTGCAGAGCCTGCCCAGAAACCCCATATCATGAATTGTTTAGGGAAATGCCTCAATGTGCTGCAATTGCACTCAGCTGCAGGAGGTTGAAGGGCCTCCAAAACAGATGTAAAGTATTAGACTTTGTCACAGTTATTCTCAACAAAGAATAAAATGAGCAAAGCAGAAATTGCTTCTTCTGAGAGGCCAAAGATGAATAGGAAAAGTGTTCTTGGCAGTGCAATGACTAATTGTTTCCCATTCACAGAAGGAAAGCCTGGAAATCTCCCAACTATCATAAAGCAGGGGAAAAGGTTTTCTGATAGAATTGTGTGTCGGGGCTGTGGGGCAAATTGGTGATGTGGCTGTAGAGACGTTCCCTCGTGGGGTCTTCTGTAGAGGGCTTTGCCTTCACTGGCGAGGCAAGGCGGGTGGAAAATCAAGTGACCGAGCCTGCCCTTTGGGTGAGTTACTGGTGGGTGTCTGCTTTCTCTAATGCAGATAATTGCCCCAGTTCCCTGGCTCCCTTTGAGGCTAATGAAGAGTTGGCTGAGGCCTGCTCACCTCTGGAAAGGACTGGGCTTGGTTCTGGGCCTATGTTCCACTGAGGGAAATCACAGGAATCTCATAGAACACACTGATACTGTTTTTCAGGTTCGTGAAGAATAAGCGGTCCTTGCTTATGAAAGACAGTGGCTGGAGAGGTGCACATTCCCATTTGATGGCCAACAAGTTAAGTTGCATTTGAAACAAACATTTTAAAAAACATGTTTTAAAAAAGCAGTTTAAAAGAAGTGATTAGAAAAATGCAATAATTAAAGGGAGTGTCCTTGCTTCCAAGGTTAATGGGGATCTTTTGATCCTCAAATACAAGGAAACATTTCACATGAAAGGTTGAATAGATGTAATGTTCTTTTCAATTCTGAAGTTAACAAATGTACTGATACTTGTTCTTTGTTCATATTGCCTCTTAAATAGTAATGTTCACTGGATAAACCCTTAGACAGTTATAGTCCATGATCACTAGAGCATGTTAGTAAACTGTTATTACTGAAGTTAGTGAACTCTGCTTGACTCATCCCTAATCCATCAGTTGACAATTTTAGCCATTAACGGTGGGAGTTGATAAACCTCTCACTAGCACTGTGATTTACAGGTAGTCACAGGTGGGCACTTTGAGCTCCTTTGGGAACCCTTCCTAACTGACACGCCTGTGGGCCACATGCTGGGACAGACTTTACTCACTGGAACAGCTCCTACACAAGACGTCCAGGCAGTGATAGGTGGCACGGGGGCTTTGTGTGGTGCCAGGTTCACTAAGTTGGAGGTGCATTTCCAGAATTCCTTTCTCTGTGTGCTTCTGGTTTGGAGTTGGGTGTGGAGAACTTTTACCAGATTTGAGAAGCAGAAGTGAAGGAGCAGCTGTTTATTTTATGCTCATAAGGTCAGTATACGGCCCCAGGCACTGTGAGAGCTGGCAATTAGCCCAGGCCAGAAGCAGTGAGCTGCTGGAGATCGGCAGCAGCTCCCGGGACCCACAGCTCTCCCAGTGCCTGTCAGCCTCCCTCTTCAGCCCCAGTCTTGGCCAGGCGTGTGTGGGACTCCATGGCAACGGGCACCAGCTTCTCTTGTAGGTCACCCACAGCAGGGACTTGTGGAGGCCCTCAGACAGACATGGATTCCAGCTGATCATCACTCTCCTCACTCCACCTCCAATGCTCCCTCCTGACCACTGGCACAGCTGACCTAGAATGACCTCAGGCTCAGCACCAGATGCAGAGGGGACAGCCTGACATAGACTTCCTCAGCTGGGTCCCGGTTATGTAAGGCTGAATCCCTATAATAAATCCTTATTTTCTCTCATTCTCATCGGTTTGCCTCTCTGGTCTAACACCTACTTCTACAGGTGGCTCTAAGATTAATTCAGGGGCTCAACAGTGTTGAAGGACTCAAGTTCTTTCTTGTCTGCCATTCTCAATGTGTTGGCTTTGGTCTTTAAATTTGTCCTCATCATCACTATCGGAGGACCACAGCAGTTCTGAGGATTTCCTACTCACAGAGTGTCCTATTTCTTTTTAAAGGTTTTCTTTACAATGGCATCCTTTCTACTTCACAGTTATAAACACCTGTCACAACATTGTAGCAAATAAGATTAAACAAAACTGTGCCCAAGGTATGAGATTGTAAAGTTAACGCCAGCTGATAGAGAAAATTGGACCCTGTAGCATTCACACATAATTGAGAGTTGATTTTCTTCTGTAAATTATAGGATTAAAATTTGATTAAGTCACAAAAATCCTGGTTATGTTTTTCTTTCTTATAAATTGATGATTAAAATTAAGGGAAATAGATCATAAAGTCAGCTGGGCTATCCATTTTCTCCTTGCATAAAAATTTATATGGAAATCAAAATTTATTAGAAAACTGATGAATAATATGATACTGAGCCAGAAGAGTGAATCAAATTATCTTCAGAGCTGGGGTCACTCAGCTATGCAAACCTGGTGTTGGGAGCTATAACCCATCTCCAGAAATGTCAGTTCTTGTGTTGACAGGGCCCTTTGCTGCAGGCAGTCTTAGAGATACTGAGATACTTACTCTTCGGGATGCTAAGACTCAGCATACTAAATCTAGATGGTTATTCATATAAAACTAGAGTATAAAACCTTAGCAAATTGCCTGGGTTTGCAGGCTCTGGTATTTCACCTTTTCACTTAAGGTGATTTCTGCTCCTACCCGAGCTCTCACCCATCATTAGTTCATCACATTTTTGAATCAATTCTAAGTGATACATTTCTTCCAAATTCTTGGTGGAAACTTCATCACAGCCTCCTGGGCTGACTGCAGCAAGGAAGTAAATGAATGAGACAATTGTTTTCCATGTTGAATTGGCACCCAGACATTTATAACCTTGATGCCATTAGGTGGTCAGTGAATGACACTTAGGTCTTGGAGAGTGAACGTAATACTGGAAAAGAGAAAGCTTGAAAGTCTCTGCAATGGTAGAACTGTCTGGTCGTGGCAAGCCATCGCCAAATCCCGGTGAGGAAAGGGGAGAGGGAGTCCCTGGGTATTAAGGACCCCGTGAAGTGTTGTCACAGTCAGGTTTTCATTTCCTGGGCTGCCTTGCTCTTCTGAAAGAGCTGACGGCCAAGATAAATGGACTCTAAATGGGTGTTTTCATGTCAGAATAACCATTTTCATCTTAAGTATTGAATGATGGTGGAGTTTTGTGTTGTTTTAGGGGAGGTGGGACTTTAAGCTATTGTTTGCATCTCTAGTCAGAGACCCATGACACAGTTCTAAATTAAGTAGTCATGAAGTCGGGGTCTCCTCAGTCAACTTTAATTTCCCTGCAAGATGTTCCTGAGTTTTTAACAAGTTTAGGCCACTCTTAGCCCTTATTTGTATTCTGATTAACAGAACTCAATAAAAGGCATGTAACAAAAAGAAAATATACAATCAAGCTGCAATTTGTAAGTGAATTCTCAGTCCCCAATGAACCTACAAGTGGCTGAAAAACTATAAAAGGTCAGCAATCTGAGTCTGGGAAGGAACTGGGTATGTTTTCCTTCACTTTAACTTTCTGTACAGTAGATACAGTCCCATGTTTCCTTCAGGAGGGTAAATACTTGGGTGCGCCCTCATCTACATAGTACCATTCTCCACAAATAACAATGGGAGATGAGAAGAGCAACCACTTATTTAAGCGGGTAGAGCCTGTTTAATCACAGGCATTGGGAAAAGCCTGATTGTATTTTTCCTGTTATATTATCCTACAGTCCCTCCCACCTTATTTTCCTCTACAAAAGTCTTGAATGACAATATGTGAATCAGTTAAAACTTCAAAAGAAAAAAGCAAACAAAATATAACCAGAGACATTGAAGTTAAGAGCAATCTAACAATAGCCAGAGGGGAGTGGGGAGGGCATAGTGGGGAGAGGGCTTTTCAGGAACTACTATAAAGGACATATGGACAAAACCAAGGGGGAGGGGGAGATGGGTTTGGCTGGGGTGGGGTGGAGGGGTGGGGAGAAAATGCAGACAACTGTAATTGAACAACAATTTAAAAATATTTCAATTACTTTTTACAGTAGTATTTTTATACTATAAATGTTTTGATAAAGGAAATGTCTTACCATTTTCTTCATGATCGTCATTGCTAGCTCTCTTATCGATGGAGACAGAACTTTGTTCTGTAGGAAAAAAGAGGACAAAATTGAACAAAATACCTTTGCAAACACTCATTCCCCTTTATTCCCACCTCAGAGACAGCACAGGCTCTGTCCCCAACCACCAAGAAGAGCAAAGGTCACAACACAGTGAGTCACATGAATTTCTGGGTTTCCTTGGGCATACAAAAGTTATTCTTACACCATTCTATAGTTGATTAGTGTGCAATGGCAGTGTGTCTAACAAATAAAGTACATGCCTTAATTTAAAAACACTTTATTGCTAAAAAATGGTAACCATCATAAGTGTTTTAGCAAGTTACAATCTTTATGCCATAGTAACAAATCTTTATGTCTTGCCCTAGTAACATCAAAGATCACAGACCACCATAACAAATGTGATAATAATGAAAAATTGTGAAATAGTGGAAGAATTACCAAAATGTAACACAGGTATGAGTGAGCAAATGCTGTTGGAAAAAAATGGTACCAATAGACTTGCTTGACACGGGGTTGCCACAAACCCTGAATTTGCAAAAAAAAAAAAAAAAAAAAAAATCTCTCCTAGAATTTGAACCTAATCCAATCACAAGTATCATTATATTAGGTCAAGGGTTACATTTGTGGGATGAACTGTTTGCCTGTAACCTACCTTTTCTACTTCTGGCCACCTAAGAGATAGGAGTAACAAGTGAGGGGACTAGTCTACCTATTAGTACAATCGCAGGGCTAAAATTGTTGAAACTCTTGCTCATGGTCACTCTTAATATCTTACCTTCAATAATGGCTTCTGCTATGATCAGATTCTCTAACTTGCACAGCAGTGATAGGCAGAAAGCAACCAGACGAAGAGATGTGGGATTGCTTTCAACCTCCCATGACACTCAGAGCCTTCTCGAGGGAATTATGGCATAAGGGGAGCTTCTTGGGGCCTAGATCTACCTTTGCCACTAGTTAGCTGAGTCATCTTAGGTGGGCTTAAGTCTGTTTCACATACATAGTTAGCATTTATGCTAATATCTTGCATTCCAGTTTCCTAATCTGCAAAATATAGAAATAAGGTTTTTCTAGATCTAATTCTGATGATAAAAGTGAAGTCTCCTAAGAAGTCCTATGACCGTGGCATCTTAATATATCATTTAAATTGCCCTGAATAACACTAGTTTATTGCAGAAAATTTAGAAAAAGGTTTTAAACATTTTAAAAGGATTAAAATAAAAGGACACATAAAGGAAAATACTATTTTGGGCAGTGGCCACTGTACATAAAGCTCAAAGAAAGAGAAAACAGAGCCGGGGATTTAAGGAAGTCCATAAAGTACCTGGGCAGGTGAGTAGGGGAGAGAAGCAACCTCTCTCCAAAAGCAACCACTTGTAAAGCTTTAGATTATTTCTTGGCAGCCATTTTTCAATGCCAGATCATTGGAATCATTCTGGACATTATTTTACTGCCAGATTTAATTTTTAAATCTTTTTTTAGTAAAAGCAAAAACTTAACTAACATGTGATGCCAAGTTAATTTACTCAGTCCTCCATTATATATTGAAATAGTAGAAACACTGGAATTAGTGGCAGTGTGCTGCAGTGAACGTGATTATATATAGTTTGGTGTGTCTCAGATGATTAAACTCAGAATAAATTCCTAGAATTAGAATAGTTAGGTGGTGGAAGCATAAAGCATTTAAAAAGATTTCTGATAAATTTTACAGGTGACTTTCTGGAAAATTCAGATGTTTACATGCCCAGAAGCAGTGTAGGTATGCAGCTGTATGTCTCACCTCAACTTGAACCCCCAGGGACAGAACCAAACCCTCCATGGGATATTATCTTTGACAAAATGGATGTATCTTCTTGACCTCAGGACTCTAAGTGCCGCCAGAAGCACTGCAAGCACCCAAATCACTGAGGGCAGAATGATTATGCAGAGGACCATTCTTTGACTCCGTTCTAAATAAAACAAACAAAGTCTATAAACCAGAAGAAAAATTACCAAAAATTAAAAGAAAATATGTGGGTGGATGGGTAGAACATGCATACTATTTTTAAAACAAGTTATTTCTGCCTTGTGGGTAGCAGACAAATTTCATATTAGTGAAAACACTTTTCACAGGGAAAAGACAAGCCTGTCTGGACCAGAGGGTTTTTATGAGCATAAATAATACCTCCCAGTCTCCTTGTCTCTTTTGTGGGAAACCTGTAAAAGCTGTAACTTTAATAATTTGAGGTTTAGTGAGGGTGAGAGTCAGGAGAGAAAACCTAAGAGGCCATGAGTCTATTATGCATTTAAGTTTCTATTGTTTTATATTGTGGTAAGAGAATTAGCACCCTTTTTACAAAGGAATAATCATGACTGCAAATAGCCTCAGTCCAGGGTTCTCCTTGGGGGATAAAGGGAGGGTGCGATTCACCCTTGACTTGGAGAAGACAGCTTCCTAGAGAAACAGTGACAAGGAATGCAGAGGTGATGAGAAGACCTAAGAAGGAGCCATGGTCTTGAGTAAGAGGTGACAGGTGACCACAGGGATGACAATGCTTGAAGCTCCTCAGGAGCAACTGGAGAAGCCTGAACTTTTCCCAGCATCTTTGTTGGTGCTAGAAGTGTAATTGGTATTAAAGGAAGTGGGGACCCCAGAAGGCAGAAACTTAGACACCTAGTGTCACCAAAGTCAGAACCTGCTAATCTTGTGAGCTCAGCAAGCATTAGAGCACAAAGCCCAATTCAGGGGGAGGAAAAGGTTATGGCTATTTTTTAAAATGAACAGCTCTATATAATAGATGTCAATTTTATGAACATACTCTTAATGTTTTACAATAAAAAACATTAATCTCTCTACATATTTGTGTCATTCTGAAATTCTATACCCATGTAAAGAAGGAGCAATTAAGTAGAAATGTTAAGTTGACTTTCCAAATTGTTTTCATATGCATATTTTGCCTCCTGGCAAAAATCCTGCCAGGTATTGCTTCTTCTTACTTAACTGTGACCTTGAGTTCCCCCATCTGTAAAGAGATTTGCCCAAGGTCACATATTGATTCAGCAGCAGAATTTAGTAAGAGTTATTTAATTCTCTTCAATTCACTGCAACCATTATCCAGTAGATCTAGACTCTAGGAATAATAAGCACCCGTATCTAGGCCTCCTTTTCAAACGTTGCAACATGTTCTGAACCAGGCAGCAAGTGGAAAATTGCAATTCAGAATAGAAAACCAAGTTTCCTTGAAAGAGTGTTGTGTAAGGGGCCAGGACTATTTGCCCTGTTCTCTTCCCTCCTGGGGTAGCTCGCGCTGCAGATTTCTTCCTGGGGGGTAAAAGCTGACCCTCCTCCAGTCTCAATGGGCCAGGGTTTGCTTGGGAATGAGAGGTTCCAGAAAGCTTGTTTTCTATATTATCAGAGACGGATTGGTCCTGAGACTTCCCGTTGTGTAAACTGAAAGTTAGATCTCTGGTTAGAAAGATGGGCCAAATGTGGTCTGCAGACCATTTCTTCCTGATTATTTTGATATACTTTGAAATGAATCCAACATGAAGCAACAGTAAAAAAAAAAAAAAAGAAAAAAGGATGCAAGCTTAACTGTGTTTTACATAAAACAAACACTCCTATTTGGGAGAAAAGTAGGAGCTTCAAATACATTTCAGTCTCCAGTACTCTCAAAGGAGGAGTCATCACTTAGTGCCTAGAGGGTTCTGTGTTTGAAGACCACGTAACCTAAGGACAATGCTCTCTTCTTATCTCCTTAATCTCACTACATAGAAGCACCAAACCTCCAAATATGTTGTTCCTACTAATTTTCACAGCTAGGGTGATATGATAGAAATATTTCTAAGCCATATTCACTGATGCAAATAGCTTTAATAAAGAATAAAAAGAGACATGACATGATCTTCCATGATGTCAAGTTAATAGTTCATGGGTAAGGGCCTAGCCAACCCACCTAGAAAGTCAATTTCATAGGTACACACTCCCCTATGAATAGTGGACTAGAAATATTTTAAATTATTAGTTTTGGCATTTAGCTATCAATAGAGGTAAAAATTAGCTGAGTCACACTTAGTATGTCAAATGTCCTTTGGTGACTCTTCGCACCAGGTTCACGGACTCTGCTTGGCCAGCATCCAGCAGGGCCCCAGTTCCAACTTCCCACTGTGCCTACAGCCTCAGCTCCCCAAATCCTGGACCCTGAGGCACATAGTAGAGACAGTGGTAAACAGGAATTCAAGATGCTCAGCTCACAGAGTCACAAAATATGTATGTTCCCTCTTAATTTCTGAAGCCCTGAAACCCTAAAAAGGAAATCTTATGAGAGATTTTATTTTCAGTGCAGGACTTTTGTGTGGCTGAAGTAAGGATGTTGTTTGCCGTCTTGACCAGAAGTATCCCTGTAGAAAACATTTTCAGAAATACTGCAACTCACAATTTCTGCTGCTATAGCCTAAACCCATTACCCAGCCCTACTTGTATTGATAACTTACCTACATGCCGTGTTTGGAGCATGAGCACAAGCATATTTGCTTGAAGAAATATTGCATAAATATTCCTCATTGTCTGAGAGACTAAGATCCCTCAAAGAAAATAAGTCACTCTCATTTATTAGCTCTTCATCCCATGAAAGTCAGGGTTCATTGATAATTGTATTTTGTGGGGAGCTCAGAAAGTAAGCCAGGATGGTGGATATACCACTTTCCACTCTGGACCAAGTGACTATGATATCTTCATAGTAGGAATGATATTTTCCTATCATTCAGTAGGAAAATATAGTTTGCAACATCATATGAGAGTAAAATGCTTTCTCTTTGCTTTTTACAAAGGCCATCTAACAACAGGACAGAAAAGGAAACATCAATGAGTATAAAATTTTCAAATGAATTTTTAAAGGCACACTCAGAAATGTATTTAGAAATATCATTGAAAATACCTTCTTGTGGAGTTTCTTTAAAGAAAACGTTTACTACCACTATTTCCAAGGCCCCCACAAAGGTTAAGTTTAGGCATTCAAGGTAGCCTAAGCTTGGGCCGATAAGGGAGATGACACCCCTTGGGTTTTAACTCCTACAGTCTGACAGTGAGCACCCAAGCATGGGCACCGGGTGTTAACATTGCTACCAGTTACTAACCTGTCAACTCATTGTTCTGCTTCTGTGGACCTAGCAGTGCTGGTCTTCCCTAGGACTCCCCTCTGGTCCCTCTATCTACTCCCTAGGTGTCTGTTACTTTTGGCCTCAATCGTTTCTTAATCTCTTTCTAGACAAAATGTCATGTCTTACAAATAAGAAGTACATTTCCAAGTGTTTGTAAACAAGCCAGTGGACTGGGCTCTTTTGGATCAGGGACAGTGCTGGGTATTCTCAGCTTGTCCCCAATCAGCTCCATCTTGTCCTTCCTGTTCTATAGCTCTGCAGGCTGACTTCTAGGGACTGCCCTAGATTGTTCTTTCTGGTCTTAGACTCACCTACTATTTAGTCCACCTGGAAGAGAATATGCCAAAGAAAACCATCTAAACTTCAAGTCCGGGATGTTTCTGATGCTTCTCATCCTTCTTTGGCTCCGCACTACTTCCAGGACCCCATTTAAGCTCCTTTGCAAGGTGCAGTGGGCCTCTCATCTGGTTTTTGGCCTCCTCTCCAGGCTTCTCTCTGGATGATTTAGCCTGACAGTCAACAGCTTAAACGTTCAAAAACCCAGCGATATTTACTCCTCTGTGCTTTTGCACATAATGCATTTTTTTAAACCTGGAATGCCTATGTTTCCTGGAATTTCCTACAACTCTTTTAAAATTCTGCTCTCAGGCAACTTTCTTAAGCATGTATTCTTAACTCCATTCATACCCAGCCACAGTGAACAGAATTAATTGCTCTCTTTTTACATACCCTTCCTGGTTGAGTTTTTGTTTTCTATGTTTATACTGGATGTTGTAGATCCGGAAAATAAGAATCCACGTTCTTAAGCTCACAGAGAGCAACAACCCTTAGTTAGCACATTACAGATCCTCAGCAAGATAAGTAGCATGGAGCCCAAGGACCTGTTGGTGCCTCAGGACACTCAGTTCTAAATAAACATGAGGAGATACAATTTACCATAGACAATATTTACAATGTTAATATTAACATTGTCATTGTTTCCCATGTTCCCACCACCGCCTGGCTGATGAAAAGTGGACATTGGGTGACCATACCTTTAGCACTCAAATCATGTACAAGTGTGAACCACTCCTAACCTTAGTCTCCTCGGTGGGCATTTTGAGAATACAAAACTCAGGAGAAGGCCAAAATGGGAAGCTAATCTCTGCTTTCCTTATGCAATGGGTATTTACAGAAAAATCTTGCTTTGCTTCTAATGAAAACAACATTTTTCCTTGGAATTGGGTAAACAGTGTCAAGTATACTTTTCTTCTCCTTAATTTTTCTGAAACACTTTATTATAGACACAGAGATCGGTCAGAGTTGGGATTTGTTCAAAGGAACGAGAGGAGGGTGTGTGAAAACACCCAGGCGATGACAGCGGCGTTGATAAAGATGGCTGGGCCGGGACTATGTGAAGAGACTAAAGGGAAGCAATAATACTAATCAGTTAATTTTTGTTTAGTTGAAAGATTGGCAAGAATCAGAGGTTGTGACCTGATAATACATAAGCATTTTTTCCTTCTCCTCTGATCTTTTAAAGTCCAATGCTAGTGGGAAATCCTCTGTAGAGGATGAACTCTAGAGAAATACAGGAGTACTTATGAATAGATTTGCTACCGTCCCCTTTACATGTTTTCCTTCAACTCATAAACACATAGGAAGGTAAGAATTACTTCCGTTTCATTAAGGAGGATCTAATGGTCAGAAGTAAAAATGATGGCTTAAGGTAATACAGCCAGTAAATATTATGCCTGGGACTCCAGTCCCGGCTTTCTAACAGCCATGGATGCATTTTCTGTCTTTTCTCTCCCCTTCTTTCCCTGTAAATCAGCCCGTTCCCTCCCCGCCTCTGACCCAGCACATACACACAGACAGCCCCAGGAAACCTATCTTTCATTGTCCATCTCCCTGTCCATGTTTGCTTCAGCACCGAGTTTTCAACGGCACATTCATAAGATAAATTGGATCCTGTGATATTTACTCTACCATTATAAAAAGGATCAAAAGATTCAATTTCTTCCAGAGTGCCTGCAGAGATAGGTGTATTGTCCACATTCTGTGTGATAACTGGACGAGGATGAACACTTAACGTGCCACATATGAAGGAGCTATTTGTGTTCCTCTCTTCCTACTTCCCCACAAGTGTGATGAAAGCGATGGGGGAGAAAGAAGGGCACATAAGGAACTGTCCTCATCAGCTTCTTTTTAGGTCATCTGTGCACAGCATTTGTTATTTCAATACCCATGAAAGGAAAAGCTAAGCTTTATGGGAAAAATTTGGCAGTTACTGAAAGCAAAAGCAACACAGAAACTATAGAACCTTAAGATAGTGTGTGGTTATCTACAAGTGAAAAAAGGGGATTTGTGGATACAGAGCAATTAGCCATCTTGATTCTCCAGGAAGAATATTAGAAAGAAGTCAAATGGCCTCACTGAGCAACCAAAGTGTTGGTGTTGGGTCTATAAACTAGAGCTCACACAACATTCCATGCTCTTCAGGTGCTGACTCAGCCTTTTTGACGCTGTTTACATATAATTCTTAGATTTCTGAGTCCAGGTCTGAAGCAGCTATATAGGACAGAGGGAGAAGGAACATTGCGGGATAAAACAGCCATTAGAAAATGCCCCTTCCCCCAATAAATAAATGAATAGATAAGTACAATCAATATGGACAAGAGACACAGTTGACTCTTAAACAACGTACTTGTAAACTGCGTTGGTCCCCTTACATGAGGGTATTTTTCAATTGCCCTGCGTGATCCAAACCCACATGATTCAAGGGTCACGTGGCCATTGGGAATCCACGTGTGGGAAGGGCTGACTTAAGTTTTAGGCAGATTTTCAACTGTGTGAGTGGTCAGCACTCTAATCCCTGTGTTCTCCAAGGGTCAATTGTATGTAATGTTAAAATTAGCTCCATTAAGAAAATAGAAAAATGTAATTTAACTCAATAATTCAACAATTTTAAGCTATCATATTGGCATAAATTTTTTCAATTGATGATACTAAGTGCTGATAAGAGTAAGGGAAAAATGGATGCTCTTATACTGCTGGTGGAAGTAACGTGTTAAAATCTTATGTCTGATACTCTTTTTCAAATCATTTTCCTGTATTAAGCATAAGAATATTCATCACAACATTTTTTTTGTAATGTAAAACACTGGAAATGCTTGCATACCTACCAGTGGGGGAATGGGTGTATCAATGATAGCATGTCTGTGCTATAAGATACTATTCATTAAAAATGATGTATATCTATATGTTTGGACATAGAAGAAAGCCCAGAGCCTGTCAAATTAAGAACAAGACACTTCAGAAAAACATGGAATGATATCATTGTTATGTTTTATCAACCTTACATGCATGTCCCTCCCACCTTTAGTAGCATTCTGGGCTGTTTCTAGCTGTTGTTCCCACACAGCACATGTAAGTTCCTTCATCCAGAAGGCTTAATCTTCTGAACGATAGGGAGGCATGCCCACCATGAATTCCACTGTCGAAGAGCGTGTACTGTTTGTGTATCTGGGATCTTGCTTTTACAAATGGTCACTGTCTTTGTAGTATGTGTAAACATATATGGATTCCTCCAGTGAATTATGACTTTGGGCCCACTCTCAAATGAGCAAGGGAGAATTATATCTTCATCAGGTCTTCCAGTGACTGTTTGCTCACTCATTGTGATTGAAGAAAGCTCGAAAGACTGTATATAAAATCAAGAGCAGTTATAAAGAGAACTAGTGATGATGGTTATCAAGGATTATATTGGGACTATGTAGAAGTACTATCTTAGGTCAGTACTTAGGTCTCAGGCCTAAGTACTATCTTAGGTCAGCAGCCTATACATATCATCAAGAACCTTTGCTAGTCTAATTACTAAAAACAACCCATGAAGTAACTCAACCCATGTTTGAGTTACTGCTATTTTAATTGAATATCTGTTTGATTCATTGTAGTTATGAGAATTGGCAACAGCCTAAAGCACAGAAACACTAGTTGGATCAATAATCTCATTTCTCCTCTGATCCTGGCCGGCTATAGTTATTGGAAATTATGTATATTATGTAATAAAAGACTCCTGTTGATTTTTATTCCCTGAGAACACTCACTTTTAACACCTACTATAAAATAACAAATTAGTTTATCCAGCTAGCTAGAGCCAGCAGGCCCTAAAAGATTACAGCACACTTACGTTGGTCGGGCTAGGTAATATTTGAGCCTATAGAAGACAGTCTGTGCAGAAATCGGTTAGGAATACGCAGACATTAGTTTCAAGTGAGGGAACACGTGGGCAGGAGGAGCCCAACAGGAGGAATGAAGTGACTCACTTCTTTCAGCTTTAGGACCACTCTCAGGGTATCCCATGAGTTAACCAGAACTAGTTAACAAATATTGTTCTGAATATAAATGTGGAAGTTTAATCCTCCACTCCAGAAGCTGATTTTAAAAACCAAAATGGATTTATCAAAAGCAAGGGTTTTGCAAAGAAAGTATACTTAGCCATTTCATAATTGTTGAAGGCGGCATCCAGGTTCTTTGAACATTTCACAACACAGTTTAAGTAGACTGCGTGCCCTCTGTGTGAATTCTGTGGCAGGAAGACTGAAAAGGAGCTTTTCTCATGGGCGGTGTAGTAAGTGCCTTTGCACCCCAGCCAAGGCCACCCACGCGGGGAAGTTGGGTGCTTGTGTGGCCCTGTCACAAGGTCTTTTCCTCTGCCTCCTCCCCTGGGGCCGTTTCCACTCGGCCATGTCCTACCTGTCTTCCTCAGAGAGATTTCGTTTATTTCTGTACAAAGTGCTGGAGGGATGTGGTCTTGTGTGGAGAGAAAGACATGGAAAGATGGGATAGAAAAGCAGTGGTTTTGTTAACTTTCCTAACTGTTCTATGACAGACCTCTAATATTTTATCAGTTAATTAAAAATTCCTGTCACAGGACCTAGCAAACCTGATAATGCCTTCTGTCAAGTGTTGAATAAGTACTAAGCTTACACTTAAAAAAAAAAAAAATCAATCAACCAATCAATCAAACTTGCCCTTCTAGTGATTTTCTATCTGGTAGCAGATAACAGAAGGAGTCTTAATCAGAAAAGACAGGAGAAAATATGGTTTTTAATCTTCATGCAAACTTCCAGTCTGTTCCTTATTTCTCATTAACTGATCTTTCAGAAAAGTTCACAGTGTTATGGCTTCAGAGGCAACAGCCCCCTGGCACTGTGTGCTTGCACTCCATTCTAATGTTACAAACAGCTACGCTCGGGTGTGTTATAAAGGCACTTACCCCCGATCCGCTCAGAGATGTTACAAGACTGAGGAGGACAGACAGCACACTCTGCCTGTGCCTTCATGTCTTGTGGAGGTCATGTCAGTTATCCTATCAAAAAGAAGCAAAATGCATTTTATGGATGTTAAGAGCAAACAGGAATGGAAAAAGAAAATGTCTGACTATAGTAGATGAATAAAATATGGTATATCCACAAAAGTAATTCTCCTACAGCCATTAAAGATGATATTGTAGAAGTTCAGTAGCATGGAAGTAAGTTCTTAATGTTATAGGAAAAAATTAGGTTACAATGCAACTTTTAAGCAGCACAGTCCTCTTTTAAAACACACACATTTCTGCACGTAGGAGACTGAAGTGACATATCACCCAGTGCACACTAGCATGTTAGCTCTGAGGAGCAGGTTCCGCCTCCGAAGCAGTGCCTGCTATATGGCAGGTACTGAAAAACAGCAGCTGAATGAATGGAGATTTAGTATACGTCCAATAGTGGTTCTCTGGGTAATACTTTTTGTCTGTTATTTTTAAGACTTCCTATAATAGATATGTAGTACTTTTATAATAAATATACTAAAACGAAATTCAATTAAATATTAAGTGCCAATAATGTTAGCTATAGTGCTATTTATAATCACACATATAAAAAGGCAATTAAAACAAAACCTAGAAACATTCTGAAATGTCCAATAATAGTGCAAATCATAAGGCAGCCATTAAAGTCATGTTTACAGAGACTGTTTCAAAAACTTTAAAAAGTGGCCCTGGCCAGGTTGCTCAGTTGGTTAAAGCATTGTCCTGTACACCTACAGGCTGTGGGTTCGATTCCCAGTCAGGGCACATACCCAGTGGCAGGTTCCATTCTGGTTGGGGTGTGTACAGGAGGCAACTGACTGATGTCTTTGTATCTCTCTCTCTTTCTGTCTCTCTCTCTCTCTCTTGAAAATCAATAATAAAATATCCTTGGATGAGAATTTTTTAAAAATTCCAAAGTGTAAATATTTTTTAAAAAATTTTAAAGTAAGAAGATACGGATGGAAAAATATTTATACATACAATATAATTTCAAGTAAGTAAAGTACAACTTATTTTCTCTAGTGATGTTATGATAATTTTTACTCTTTAAAAAACATCTTGAAAGGATAACATAGTTTTAAATACTTCTGAAAGAAAATTTTAAGGAAATCATTTGGGAGTGCTACCATTACAAGGTTGTATTATAGGATATGGAATTTAAGAATGATTAAAACTATTCTAAAAATAAAATTAGATTCCTTTCATCACATTTAATCAAATTAAAATCTGGTAGGTTAATAATTTATACTTTCATTTTAAATAGTAGAAAAAATAATTGGTATACATCCCTGGAAGAGCTCCTTTTTAACATGGCTGTAAATTTTCTGTTATAGGTATATCTATGTGAAAATAGGAAAAGCAACACAAACATTAAAATATGATTATAGAAAACATTTGCAATATGAGAAAGTTATCACTCCAATAGCTTTCATCTTTCTCAGAGCAATAGCTAAAATGCTTGGCAAAGTAAAATCTTGTAAAATAGCATCAGTTATAAAAATAAGACTTTAATATTTCCTCCTATAGGTGTATTTGCATGCATAACAAATGAAAAGATATATTACAATGATTATCTCTGAATAGCAAGATTATAAGTAATCATTAAACTAATTTCCTACTGTGAACATGTGTTAATATATAATATTTTTTTACCTTTATAGGCTATTAAGAAAAAACAAGTTTTAATCTCTCTCTTTCCAAGCAAAACAGCATTCAAATCCACCTTGTTTACTATAAGTTTAGGGGATTTCATGTTCATTATTATAGGTTCACCTTCCCATTCTCCACAGTGACTCCAATATTTGCTACTTTTTCTTGAGACTTACAGCATCCCATTTTCCCATCTCCCTTTTAGCTGACGCTCTTGCTTCACTAATTAGTTACAATTAATAATGGACACTCCCTCATCCCCCTACTGCCAATTCAACCACCTCTTTAATAGCTATGTCAAATCTCTCTGCCTCCTCTTCTCCAAGCCAAATGCTTCACTTGTGTTCTGCATCTCACATGTTTTTTGCACCCTGCAATTTGCCGCTGCAGTCACACCCCCTCTCTACTGTAGCATAGGTTCCCTCTCTCTGCCAGATCTGTCCCATGAGCATAAACTCTCCAACACGCCCCCTCTTAAGAATGTGAGAAAAAAAAACAATATTTCCCTCTGGCTCTTGATTAGCTACCCATCTATTTCTCAGCTCTATTAACTTCTTAAAATAATTGCTTAAATAGCCATCCCCAGCTCCCCTTTACCATCTCCCCTCAGCCCACTCTAGGCCCCTGTCTGCATGACATGTCATAAACTTCCCTTGTCAGTGTGACTGAGAACTTCCATATTGCTCAAAACAGTGGATACAATTTGTTCTTATCCTGTCCGGCTTACAGCAGCTTCAACATAACCAGCTGTTCCCTTCCTCTGGAAGATCCTTCTCTTCATCACTAGACCACTGCATTCTTCTAGTTTTTCCTTCCTTGCTGCTGCTCCTCCTCAGTCCTTCCCTGGGCCTCCTCCCAGGCTTGCCCTATTTATGTGGAAATATGGATGTTCTCAGGCTTCATATTTTCTCTGTACTCTCTCCCCAGGTGAGGTCCCTTCTTCCATGATTCAGAATGCCATCTGTATGCCAAGGATTCTCCAAGTTGTCTACTGAGTCAAGTCATATATTCAACAACCCATTTGGCCTGTTTGTTCAGATGCCTTATAGGCATCATAGAATTACATGAGCCCTTGTTTCCACCTCATTCCCTTTCCTACAGCTCCCTGCCCCACCCCAAACATGACAATGAAAATTATCCTGCTCCTTCTTCCGTCTTCATCTCAACAATTGATACCAAGCCGTCCCAGTTGTTTAGGCCAGAAACTTAGAAATCAACCTTGACTCATCCTTTCCCTCATGTCCCATATCTAATTCACTACTCAGTCCTTTTTTGCTAATGGATTAAATAAAACTACAAGTCAACCATTACCATCATACTCCAAAGTCACTATCAGCTCTTACTTTAATATCTGAAATAGATATCTGGCTGGTTACCCTTTTCTACTTTTGCCCCCTTATGATCCACTGTCAACACAGCAGCCAAGAGTCATATTTTTAAACTATAAATCATTCTCTGACATCTTCGTAATTAAATCCCTCCAGTGGCTTTCCGCCACACTCAGATCCACATTCTTAACCCTAGCCTACCAAACCGTGCGGGCTCTGGTTCCTGGCCCTGCCTGCCTCTCCAGCTTCTCCTGTAACAGCCCACCACATACCTTCTAAAAGCCTGGTGAACACAATTCAAGGGTCAGAATGAATATAAGCCAAAAATGAGGCCCTTGAGAACTATATAATTCACATCTTTTGAATAAAATGACAAATTACAGTAACCCATTTATCAAAGATAAAGTACTATGAATAAAAAAAAACCCATACTCAACCTCTTCTACACAAATTCTTGATTTAGCACTGTTGAAATCATTTCAGTATTCAGCTAAGTGAGGCAGTTAATGAGTATTTGGCCCTATTTTTATGCCTAAGTTTTATTTTTAGACATTGATTTTCTTCCCCAAAAGCAGCAGAAAGCTTCTACCTTGGATTAAACTGAACTTACCCAAGTTGCAATCAGCACCCTTACAAAAGGTTCAAATATTAGGAGCATCTTGTTCTGGTACATTTTGGCTGGATTCCAGTTGTGGAGGAGGGAGGCAAAGAGAGGCGGCCTTTGTAACAGAACACAGCAAAAGCAAATCCAGAGGCTAAGACCAATCAGACAGAAAAGAAAACTGAGGTCATTCTACATATAACAAAGAGGACAGAACGGCTACCCTGCACCCATCTTAATAGCCACAGAGCAAGCTGACTGCAGCCATGAGTGCCGTTGTGGCAATGAGGACAACGTCCCTCGTGTTCAGGTCAGACTCTCCAGCCTGCGTATCAGTAGCACTCAGAACTGGTTCTGGTCTTATCACTGCTGGCCTAGAGGTGACGAGTGCCACACTGCAAGTCAATTCAATTTTTGCAAAACAACTTTCACATTGCTTGCATCATGCCGGTTCAGTGATGAATTACTTCAGGGAAAGCATCTTTCAGGCTACTATGTTCTCTGCATCATGTTTAAATTCACTGCCTCTCCTCAGTGTCCGTGGCACCGAGCCCATTTTTGATTATAACAAAAGAAAAACTCTGTGTAGCATCCTGGGGGTTTCTCCTTGGCATCCACTTAGGTTTTAATAGAATTGACTTTGTTTAGACAGAAAAAGAACAAGAGAACAATTTGAAGATCATTTTTGCTTTACTCAAAAAAAATCTCCCCTGATGTTTTACAGTGAAAATCTGCCACTTAAGAATTTATATATGGGGTTGAAACTTTGAATTCTAGGGGTACTATGTTGCTTCAGGCTGGATTCTTTGGGGGGTGGAGGATAGTTTTCTTTCTTTGTTTGGAACCAGGTTAAAAGACTGTGCTACTACATTTTGGAGGGGATATAGAGGCAGAGTAGTGGGGCAGCAGGAGTGAAGGAAAAGGAGAAGTGAAACAAGGAAGAAAAGGAAGCAGATGTTAGCTGGTTGTCGCCTTGCTGGCTGACATTTTAGAATAGGAAGCAGAGCCACTTGCCTGGTCACAAGGGACAATCTCCAGGCGTCCCCTATAGAACCACAGCACCACAGAACCACTGTCAGAGGAATAGAGCAAAAGAGATTTACCCGTAGGTTTTCTCCATTGGTCAAAGTCTTCCCCACGGGGCTTTAATTCCCATGTCCTTCCTGGTTGTACACCTGGCCCCTCAGGACAGCCACTGAGAAAGCCATATGTCACGCCTCGAGGGTCTGGAAATGCAGGGCAGGAGAAACCACAGCCTCTGTGAGTGTCCTTGGGCCACATCAGGACTCTGCAGCTGTTGCACCTCCCCTGTGGTGGGTGCAGCAGAAGACATGCTGAAGTCAGCCTCCCCAGGAAAGGCAGAGCCAGCCGCTCAGATCTGGAAATGAGGCAGGGGCTCTCTTTGTCCAGTCAGTTGGGGGACCAGGAAACAGGTGAGGCCCAAAAAATCTAGGGAGGCTCATAAGTTGGGTCCAATAAAAGTAGCCATTTTAAAAATGCCACACATTTTATATCTGATATGTTATATATTAGTGACAATTAAACACCTTTTCAGATCCCCTGTGATCACTTTTATCAGTTTAGTTTTCATGTGTGCATTGCTCAGCCACCGCTAACTGCTCCTATGACTGCAGCCTTCTTCAGAAGATTGCCCTTAGGTGATGGAAGCTGTGGTTCTGGAAGTTCCAGTCCTTCCCCACTGCCTGCCCCAGTGGTGGCTTCAAGGCAAGAGACAGTCCGTGGTCCAGAACCCCCCTGGGAATAAGGCTGAGACTTCACCCAGAGCCACATCCTCACTTAGCTCCGACCTCTGTCCCAACCTGCTTCCCACACTTCCTTATAGGTTTCTCCTAAAAACATCCCTCTCGTTACTTGTCCACAAATCCCCATCTCTGGTGGGCTTTCCTTAGAAGCAGAGCCTGAGAAAAAGTGTGTATATAGGAAACCGCATTATATACCAGGGACCAGGGCTCTACTGTGCCTTCATGGACCATTTTCCAGTTCAGGCTCCTATCACGAAATGTATCTTCTTGCCAAAAGGACAGATTATGTAATCCTCCTCAATAATGCTCTATACAAGAGAGAATATAGCTGAACAGGAAGTTTTTGTTTGTCTTGTTTTAGCAAGCCAAACTGGCAAAGCCAAGACAACGGACAAGGGAAAATGCCAGGGCTAACAGGGCAGGTGGCAGGCAATTCGAGCACATAAAGTCAGGGAGCAGTTGAACAAGATTCTATTAAGTGAAGTGAGTTTTGCACACATGCAGATGTAAGGCCAAGGCCTTCTGAAACAGTGGCCTCTCCCTCTACAAGGCAGCGATAGGGGCCCAGGGCAGGACAGATGCCTCTGGGAAGCTAGTTGGCTGTGGCCATATACTTCTACTTTCATCCATTCAGCGTGTGATCATAAGAAGTAATTTTAACTAAATGTTATGGTAATTGATTAAATTGGAGAACCAAACTTGGTGTTTCTCCAACAATCAAGTTGAATAAGATGAATGCTTTGGAAATAAAAGCAAGGCACAAAGAAGGAGGGAAGAAAATTCTGGTATTGGATTAGGTATGGGCAAGACAATAGTAAAAGACTGAAAGCAAATTGCAAAGGTCTAGAAGGAGTTGGGCTCTTTTGTAACAATTCGAATGCAAAGTTCTCTGGGTGCTTTCACGAAACAAAAGCTGGAAATACTGGATGGTGCATTATTGATTTAGTCTGCACAAGAAAGATAGCTCAGAAAGTCAAACAGCAGGCTTCACACTCAGGACAAAGGCCTGATGCTCTCCACTCAAAAAATTAGAAAATAGAGGGACATTTGCATATTTCAATTTTAAAAACATTCAAAATATATAATTTAGATACCGTGTTTTTAAAAAAAACCATACCAACTACTGGCTTAATTTTGTCGGATGTAAGGATTTTGACTAAAGTAATAAAGCTCTGAAATATGATGAATTTTCACCACAGATAATGGGAGAAAAGTTGAACACAGACGAGGAGCAGCAGGACATGGAGGTCAAAGAATCTGGGCTCTGCTACAATGAGGAGTGGAAGGCTTCCTTGTGTCGGGTCAGATTTACTTAATTCTGATACCAGAATCCCAGGCTATGATGGTCGCAGTTGTTACACTTAAAGACCCTCGCATGGTAGGTGATACATCCAGTACTCCTCACTCCCCCTTATGAGATTAACCATCCTGACTCAATCTCTAGATCTTCCTTTCTGATCCAGAAATAAAGAACTACTGCATGTATCTACATAGCAAGGGATTGGGGTTGAGTGACCTGTAAAGGATTATAAGAATCAAGGATTTGTGTGAAGAAAACCCAACTTCAACAAGCAGCACGCTGCTTAGAGCTTTTATTAAGTGATGCTTTCTAAAGGACTGCTTTCTGGCATGTGCTGTGCCTATGTACACCTGAGTTAATGGCTTTCAGTCCTTAGAATTTAAAGCTGTAGCTAACCCAACTAGCAGGTGCACAAGAAAAAAGACTGCTGGCCTAGTTCTATGTACACAGCTCAGTGGGTCATTTCAAAGTAGAGTAGTTATCAGGTTGGCTTTGTACCAGTGAGTTTTCTGTGCAAACTCGACTGCACAGAAAATAACTTTTGTTTGTGAGGCACCGTTTGCTTCACCTCTGTCTCCCACTCTCAATCCATTCCTAAATTAGAGTCAGAAAATGGTCAAGTTCTAAGAAACAAGAGAAAATGAAATACCTCAACTTTATCCTGACCTCCTTGGAAACAGGACCTGACTTTTCTTTGTATGGAATCCATTCTCATCCAGCAAGCTTGCCATCTTTTCTGCCATTAAAAATATATAATTTGCATATCTCCTGTGGGTCACAAACTATACAGGGATGAGTCAGAAAGTCCCTAATCTCAAAAATCTCAGTCTGGTACCAAAAGACAGATGGGTTGTTTAAACAAATAAGCTATAATACAGAGACACAGGCAGCAATAAGGACTCCCACCAGGGGCTCCCAAAGGAAGAATACTTGAGCTTAGTGAGGGGAGAGGGGGAAGGGAAGCTTCCTGAAGCATCACTTTTGAAAGACCAAGAGAAACTGGCCTGTAAGGAAGAGTAGAGGGAAGTGGGGGGAGGGAAGATATTCTACACAGACAATAGGACAAAATTACACAGCTGCAAGAGAGAAAATAAATACCAAGCAAGCCATGTGAAAGAGAATATGCTGGAAGGTGAGTAAAGGCTGGGTCATGACCTTTCTTGTAAGTTAGGCTAAGAAAATAGAAAGCTAAAGATGAAGTCAAATTTGTATGTTAGAAAGATCACACCAGCGGGATTACAGCAGATGAGTAAAAGGAGCCAAGTAAGAGGAGCCAGACTGTAAGCATCGATTAAGTGAATGTGACAGGAAGCCATTTAAAAGCAAACTTTTTATAGTGTGAAATAGATAAAACATGAAGGGACACTGTGACAGACACCGGTTCCATTCTTCTCCTTCCTTACTAACAGAGTTCCTCCTCTGCCCAGTCCTGTGCAGGACATGGCCACCTCTTGCCCCAAGGAGAACTGAGAAAGGCTCCGGGAGAGGGAAAATGAGATGATCACAGTGGCTCTCAGAGTGGGAGTCGGAGTCAACTGTGTTTGGGAAAGACAGGGCTGAGTGGTGACCATTGGGAAGAGCTGGGCTTGGGGAGGGGTGCAAGCCATTCAGAACTTCCCAACTTTCTTGGAAACTGAGTCCAGCAACTAACCATGTTTACATGCCATGTGTACTAACCATGTTTACTTGTGTATGGAGCTCTAATTACAATGTCTATATGCTTGCTTTTTCCTCCTTCCTAACTCTGCACCCAATGGAAGTAGGAAAGTGTGGCCAACGTCTTGCATTGTTTTGTATCCAAAATAAATTACAGACACACCTCATTTTATTGCATTTCACTTTACTGCACTTCACAGATGTTGCACTTTTTACAAATTGAAGGCAAAATCCTCCACTAGCAAAAAAAATGAAGATTCACTTTACTGTGATTCTCGCTGTATTGTAGTGGTTTGGAACTGAATACACAATACCTATGAGGTATGCCTGTACTAAAATCAAACTAAAAAAAAACCCCAAAACATTTTGAGACTTTTGGACAATGGGTCATAAATAGTGGTCTGTTGGGAGCATTTCTATGGAAACTTGTGTGTCGTACAGGGATAGATGCCAGAGCAGAACTTGAGGGCAAACTCCTTTCCTCTCCTTTTTAAGCATTGATTTGATGGCTGGAGCTGCAGCAGCCATCCTGTAAGGAAACAAGCATGAGGATTAAAAAGTCCACACACCAAGGATGACAGTGCAGAAAGTGGGTTTGTAATGAGATTTTTGAGTCCCTATACCTGCGTGTTCTGGATCCTCTACCTTTAGACTTCCTATTAAATTAAACTGCTGTGAGCTGGGCCTTTAAGTGTCTCTAAATGTTTCAAAGTCACACAAAATAAAAATAACTTTTACCTGATGAAGAGAAACTGACACAGGAAGTAGGATCTCTTTTTGCCTACATAAATAAATCGATAAAAATGCAATCTTTCCTCCTGCTATAAAAATATATTGAAAGACATCATGTCATCTCTTAACAGAGTAAAGTTAGAGACATTTATTTGCTTGCTAATGGTAGCAAAACCACTTGTAATCTGGAAGCTAAAACAAACATTAGTTATGAGCCATTGGAAGTTTGCAGTAAGTTTAATGTGACTTATGCTCTTTATAGAAAGAGCTTTCTAACAGCAGAACCAAATTAACCTTAAATGTTCTACTTCTTTTTAATGTCAACGTTAAAAGGAAAATACTGATTCTCAGCTGAAACATTATCTTGCAAATATGGAAATTTTCTTATACAACTAGAAAAGAGCTTGGCTAGCTGTTTTACTCTCTGGAGCTCTTGTTCTTCCTTATTTCTTTCAAAGAAAAAAGAATAAATACTTGTTTTTAAGGAGCCTTTAAAAATAAGTCTATAAAGTAGTGAAGTAACTTTATAGTATACAACTAGGACTTGAATATTTGTACAAAGAATAAATTTAATATGTCACAAACAATTATGTGGTCTTCAATTTTGTAAGTTTAGTGTTGAATCTATAAAGTCAAGACTAAAGACGGGACAATAGAAAAGCCTGAAGTTGGTCTGTAGACTGTTCAAATGCAGAGTACATGAGTCTCATTCAGACACGTGAGTATACAGATCCAATCATAGAACAAGCTGCCCGGGAGCACCTGGTAGGTCAGCCTCTGCTCAGCTCTATTTGTTTCTATAGCTAGAAATTCTCCTAGCGGGGTTTCTGGGTTCAGTAAGACACTGGCAAACAGGCAGACGGAGAGAGACACCAGCCAATGCTGATAGGAGGATTTTTTAAAGTGCAGCATCTTTGCCAATGTCCCTATCTATTTAGGCAGTGAGATCCAGGCCCAGCATGATTCACGATAAAATGCTGATTCTGCTTCTCCTTGCATTGGCTTCCAGTTCTTACTCTCCAAAGATTAGCTACCACCTTATTTGAGAAATAGGAAATATCTCACATGCTCTCCACTCTACCAAACCCATCTTCTGGCAATTTCTCTCTGCCTCAATTCCTTCCCCTCTAATTTTTCCCTAGACCCTACTCCTTCTCCGACCCTCCCACCCTGACTCCCCATCTCCCTCTTCCCATGCCTTGAACACATTGAATAACATTCCCTGACCTCGTTGTTCCCTCTAGTTACGACCCTAATTCCCAACTACCATTACCTTCTGAATTGTGTCTGGGACCGTAACTATTGCCACTCCCTCTCGTTACACAACAGCTCAAGTCCTGTGCACTGCTCTTTTCCCTACCAATCCTGAAATCATTCTTGAAGGCTCTAAGACACAAGTGACAAACCCAAAGATATTCTTTTTTAAAAAAATATATTTATTGATTATGCTATTACAGTTGTCCCATTTCCCCCCCTTCACTCCACTCCATCCTGCCCACCCCCTCCCTCCCACATTCCCCCCCTATAGTTCATGTCCATGGGTCATACTTATAAGTTCTTTGGCTTCTACATTTCCTATACTATTCTTTCCCTCCCCTTGTCTATTTTCCACCTATCATTTATGCTACTTATTCTCTGTACCTTTCCCCACTCTCTCCCCCTCCCACTCCCCTATTGATAACCCTCCATGTGATCTCCATTTCTGTGATTCTGTTCCTCTTCTAGTTGTTTGCTTAGTTTGCTTTTGTTTTTGTTTTGGGTGTGGTTGTTCATAACTGTGAGTTTGCTGTCATTTTTACTGTTCATATGTTTTATCTTCTTTTTCTTAGATAAATCCCTTTAACATTTCATATAATAAGGGCTTGGTGATGATAAACTCCTTGAACTTGACCTTATCTGGGAAGCACTTTATCTGCCCTTCCATTCTAAATGATACCTTTGCTGGATAGAGCAATCTTGAATGTACGTCCTTGCCTTTCATGACTTGGAATACTTCTTTCCAGCCCCTTCTTGCCTGTAAGGTCTCTTTTGAGAAATCAGCTGTCAGTCTTATGGGAACTCCTTTGTAGGTAACTGTGTCCTTTTCTCTTGCTGCTTCTAAGATTCTCTCCTTCTGTTTCATCTTGGCTAATATAATTATGATGTGCCTTGGTGTGTTCCTCCTTGGGTCCAGCTTCTTTGGGACTCTCTGAGCTTCCTGGACTTCCTGGAAGTCTATTTCCTTTTCCAGATTAGGGAACTTCTCCTTCATTATTTGTTTAAATAAGTTTTCAATTTTTTGTTCTTCCTCTTCTCCTTCTGGCACCCCTATAATTTGGATGTTGGAATGTTTCAAGATGTCCTGGAGGTTCCTGAGCCTCTCCTCATTTTTCTTAATTCCTGTTGCTTCATTCTTTTCTGGTTGGTTGTTTCTTTCTTCCTTCTGGTCCACACCGTTGATTTGAGTCCCAGTTTCCTTCGCATCACTATTGGTTCCCTGTACATTTTCCTTTGTTTCTCTTAGCATAGCCTTCATTTTTTCATCTAATTTTTGACCAAATTCAACCAATTCTGTGAGCTTCCTGATTACCAGTGTTTTGAACTGTGCATCTGATAGTTGGCTATGTGCTTGCTGCTTAGTTGAATTATTTCTGGGGCTTTGATCTATTCTTTCATTTGGGCCATTTTTTTTTGTCTTGGCGCACCTGTTACGTCCCAAAGATATTCTTAAACCATGAAAGACACTCAGTGACTCCATCCTTGCCACAAACATAGGGCATTTTCTGTATTTGTGGGGAATGTGGGGGGAGAGGAGTGGCAGATCAGAAGAGCATATTAGGTGAGTAAACAAAGATGGATGAAAGTACTGCTACAGACAATGCTTATAGGAGGTCCCGTCTGCTAAAAAAAACAAAACAAAACAAAACACTATAGTTTTTTTCTCCTGCATTTTATTATCCCTTTTGGCAGTATTGACAGATAACATTTTGGTGCTACTAATCATATAATAGTGTTACAGCCACTGCAAATATTTTATGTGAAATATTATAATTTCCATTTTAGAGACTAAGACATGGAGATTTAGAGAGGTTAAGTAACATGCCCAGGGTCACAGTTGGCAAATGACAAAGCAAAGACTTGAAACTACATCAGGCTCATGATTTTGAGGCCTTCTTTTAACCACTCCACTAGGAAACCTCACAAGTGATATTACTGATTCACCACCCCGGGGTTATTCTCCTGAGAACCAACTATCAAGAAGTAAATGGTTCCTTCCAGGGTAGATTTAGACTTTTTGTGAATCTTGACCTTTTCCTGAATTTTGACCTTGATTCCAAGAAGCTATTTTCTCTCAGCAATGGCTGATGATGGTTTTAAAACCATTATACCACTGTTGGACCTTTATCATATCAGATAAGAGGTTAGTGTGATAATTCCCAAGTAATCTCTGCCTCCACTTAGCTCACCAAATAGGGTAAGCATGCATTCAGCACTAGCTTCTTTCACTTTCCAGAGTGTCCCAGTTTGGATGTTAAATTATATGGTCACCCTACCTATGTATTATTGCCATCTTTGTTTTCTTGAAAAATCAATTTCAACATGTAATCAGTCTGTTAAGCAATCGAGTCTTGCTAGATGTGAAGGGGACATTTCTGCCTGCCTGGCAACCTTGCCTCCAGGGGAAACTTTCTTCCTCATTTCATTTCATTCTGTGGGGACTGTTAATCACTGTTGGTCTCAACATCCTGCCCTAACACCCCAAACAAGGATAGGCTAATGATCCAGGCATGGTGAATCCTGGCAACCCATTCCAAGAGTGGGCAAGTGATCCAAGAAATGCCAAAGTATTGCTGGACATGAAATGAGAAGATCTTTTTCCGCTAGACTTGTAGGCTAGGAGAATGCATATGGAACTGCTGGCAGCAGTAGTTCCCACCACATGAGAGAACTGTTGGGCAGAAACCAATTAATGGTAAGGAATACACAGAGAGGCTGCGGGTGGAGAGTGATGGCAAGCAGGTGAGCACGCCAGAGCAGACTAAGTGCCCCCCAATAAGCATGTCCTCAGATCTTTGGTTCCCATACTTCTTAATTCTACAAACCACTCCCGTGTCTTTCTATTTTATGAGTGCCAACAAAATCTCTTTTTCTGCTAGAGGTACTTTGAATCTGGGCACTATAATTTGCATATAAATGTGTCCTGACACCTAATCTCCCCCTCCAACTTCACCTTCAATAACAATTAAAGATGTGAAAAAAAAATCTAAATAAGGCCCCATTTCCAAACTAGCAGAATGACAAAGAGAAAGATACTCAGAGACAGTTGCTTGTGTCATTGGTGATGGTATACACTGACATACAACTTTCTGGAAAGCAATTTGGCAATATTTACCAAAATGCATTTAAAACTGCAAGATCTTTTGTACCATTTAAGGTGAGTTTAGCGACAAGCAACAGGTTTAAAACTTAAGCAAGAAGAAAAAAAATGTAAAGGACATTGGCGAGGCCCAGAACTGAAGGAAGAACAACCAAGCTGGAAAAAAGAGCAGAGGCCCACACAATTCCAGGGAAGTCAATGGCAGAAACCCTGGAGGCTTCTTGGGTTCTGCTTTACAGTGACTCAGTTCCACTCAACTGCCACCTGAGTAGGTCACTGCTCTGCTGTCCAAATGGGAAAGAACAAACGTTGATTACCTACTTCTATCCTTGGCTAAGTCAGCTATGGCAGGGAAAGAAGAGACGGCAAAGGATATAAGCTACATGGCCAGCTCATTTGTATGTTTCTATACATGCGCCTTTGGCTGCCCAACACACACGTTCCTGTTTAGCCAAAGCTGCTACCACCACCCAAATACTCTATGAACAATGGCAAGCTTACTGACCTCCTTCACAATGGGAAGTGGTCTGGAGTTATACACAGCTGCTGTATCCAAGAGCAAGAATAGATTTCACAAAGCCTTAACTCATCAAGACCAGTGCTTCTCAGCTATCCATAGTAAATGAACAGTAAATTTTTGTTTCTAATCTGTCATGATACAAAATCGTTGGGAAAATGCAATAAAAATGAATTGCTAGAAAAATGAAATTAAAAAGAACATAAAATTGCAAGCCTTGACTTTTTATTATTACATGCAGTAGGCAGAGAGATTTTGATATCAATTTGACAGAGTAGTTTTAAATACTTACTCTCTATTCCTGTACTTCTTGCGTCATGAACTGGTAATATCCACCATATAGACCTGCACCAGCCTACAGATGCCTGACTTTGCATAGCTCTGCTTTAGATGATGTCTATTTCCCTCATATTCTACTTCAATCTGTGGTCCAAGAGGAATACTTTACTACCAACAACATGTTCTACATACAATATGGGTAGAAAAAAAGATATTTTGTTCCAAGTCCTCTCACAGCAAGCAAGGAAACAGGCTTTCTTCCTTTCTGCTCTCAAAGTCTGAAAAGCCGTTCTTTAAAATCTAGGAGCTTTCAGTGTATTTCTCCTGTTAGGAACAGACACAGGCATCATTCAGTATCCAGTTCCTCCTCGGACACTGCATTAATTTGCTCCAGTGAGGAGACAACATATGTACAGCAGTTGCGATGAGAATCACCACCTGATTAAAGAATAATATGTTGGGCAGCTGTTCTGGCACCAGCTGCATCTTTTTTCCATGGCTCAAGCTGCCAGGGTTCCAGCTTCCAGGAGGTGACCTCATCCCTGGGGTCCCATAGCACCAATTCCTTCCACTGTGGAAGTGACTTTCTACTGTTTCCCAAGTTCCTCACTATTTGATTTTCCAACTTCTTGATCACCTGTTTTTCTGCATTAAATTCTTTCTCTATGTTGGAAATACTTCAAGTGGGTTCTATTTTCCCAGAAAGACTACCTGCGTGTCAACTACCGTATTTTGCCATGTATAATGTGCACCCACGCTTTTGGCCCAACTTTCAGGGAAAAAAAGTCTTTTGTTTTAATTTTCTAATTCAATTTTCATTTACTCATATTTAGATACCTTTTGGGTTATAAAGGTATTTTAGCATTTATTTTTGAACATAATATGGTACAAGAAATTTTATGTAACATAATTACAAAACACAAGAACAGATAAAAGGCACAAGAAATTTTATGTACCAGTAACAAATTTGTGATATTTACACATCATAGAAGGCCAAGAATTCTTCATCACTGTCAAAGTTAATTGCTTTCTAGAGTTACACTTTTAATGCATAAGTAAAAGAATTAAAAACATGTGTATAGATATGCAATTAGTACTACCCATGTATAACGTGCACCTTATTTTTCCCTCAGAAATTTGGGCACAGAAGTGTGCATCATACACAGCAAAATATAGTAAGTTTACTCACACTAGTCCCTGTGGGACTATAATTATAACTTTTCCTGAGCATATAATAGATATGTTTATCCTTGGCAACTTTCAGAATCCCCACACTAGCTCCTTCATCTCTTTTGTAAAGGCTCTTTAGGGCAGGAGAGCCAAGTGACAGCTCTTTGCTATGCCATACCTTCACAGCAATTGACCAAAAGCAATACCACAACCTAGCATATATCCAAAGGCTTAAAATATGTGCATGTGCCTATGCGTATCTGATTCCTAGCCACTTGGTTCAGCCATTTCAAACATTGGTGACAATTGAAAAGCAGTTTTTTTATATCAAAAAAGTAAAAACAACAACAACAACAAATGAACAAAAAATAGACTTGAAAGGTTGGTTCATCAACATAATTTCTGAAGATTCCTTGCTTAATTTGAGCCAGAGATTTCTGCTTGTCTATTTCCTGAGCCCTGACTACTGCACTGCCTTTGGGTCTCTGACCACACCCCCTCACAGTTTTCACTGTGCCTTCACTGGCCTTCAGCATGATTCCCAACGCCGCTGAGTTTAAGGATCCCGTTTTCATTGCCTCTCTCCTCTCTGCAGCTCTGGCCCACAAAACCCTATAGCAATGTATGTTTTGAAAGGATTCTGCAGCCTGGCTCAGCAGTCTGTTTCTTGTGGGAAAGGAGTCTTCTGAGCCACAGGGGAACAGAATGAGGAGGAGGTATGCCATACGCATGCTCATATATCCAAACTAATGTGGTTAGTTGTGGTAGACTTTGAGAGCAAGAAAAACCCCAGAGTGCTAGAAGGGAAGGAATTCAATGTCACCTAGCATAAAACAGCATTCAGCAAAGGTCTGCATTCAGCAGGCCATCAAACATTTAATTAAAGCTGGTTGCTTAGGCTCGCTCATTGAATATAGGTGAGTGCTATAGCAACAATTTCAGCAGATTTGAATTTCTAAAATTTCCTTTGAAAATGTTTTCTTCACTGTACCCTCCAAGGCATGTATGTGCTAAGTTTTAATTAATTTTTGTCACTGAGAGAGCAATAATGAAAAAGAGAGATGTGAGATCAGGCCATGTATGGTTGCCAGACAAAAAATAGGACATCAAGTTAAATTTGAATTCAGATGATAATGTTTTAGTATAATTATATCCTAGACAATATTTAGGACATACTTATACTAAAACAAATCCTTCATTGGTTATCTGGAATTTAAATTTAACTGGGAGTCTTGTGTTTTTATTTGCAATCTCTGGCAACTCTATAGGTGGGGGCAGTTGGCATTAGCTCTTCTGCATATGAAAAAGACCCAGCCACATTTGGTAAGGGAGTACAAAGGAGTGATTAAGAACTAAGGCTGTGAAGTGAGGTTGCCTAGGTTTGAATCATATCCCCTCCATTTAATGACTGTGACCTCAGAACAGGACCAGCTCCATAATTTGTGGAGCCAGGGTGCCTCATCAGCCTCCATTCTCTTCCTTTGGCTACGGCTACTGGAACACCGAGAGTTTCACCCCGAGGAGATGTCCCGTTGCTGAAGAGTGAGAAGTGGATGAGGTGTCTGGCCGCCACTTGCCACGAGCTTTCACATGTCTGTCCCGAACACAGTGGGGAGCCTCACTGCCTTTTACCCCTGTACAGTCCAATGGCTCATTCCTAATACCACCTTCCCCTAGGTGTCTACTGTATGTAACAACCATCAGTGTCAGTTAGGGGTTTCTTTTTTGGTAGCAACAGAAAGGAAGCCAGACCAACAAGCAAAACATGGATTTGAAGGAAGGCATCTAGGGTTGTTCACATGACTCAAGCAAGGCTGCACCGACCAGCTTCAGGAAGGACAGGACGGGAAGCTGTGCGATGTCAGAACCCAGCTGCAGAAGCCCAAGGTCAGTGCACCAGTGCCCACATGAGATGACTCCATGTTTTCCACCTGTGTGTGCCAGGTTTCCAAATCTTTTTTGGACTTTCAGCTTGAATCCAGGCACTCTTTTCCTGGATCAGAATGGCTGGGGACAAGGACTGAAATTGGTGGCACAGCCAGAGCCTCTGAGGGAAACGACGCAAGCTGGACACCCTCCCCAGATGGCATCCATTTTAAACTTTGCCTCAGCAACCCTGTCAGGACCCTATTATTAAAAAAATAATCAGAGACGTAATGGATGTGTGAACAAAGCACTTTGTTACAGTGAAGAAGTGAAAGCATCTCAAATGTCCAATAATAGGGTGAAGGTTAAAATAACAACACAAAGAAATCAAATATGGTACATAATTGTAATTATTTATGAAGTGAGTGCTGGATTGGTATTCAATGTAATGGGAAGTTCTCATATGAAATTTATAATGCATGTCAGGATTTTATAATGATTCCTTTTTTGTGAAAGACTGGCAGGAAATATAAGAAAAATTGAAACTTACTGGTATCACCACCCAGACTTAATTTTGCTGTTCACAGATTGCCTCCATTTTTCTAATGAGTCTGGAAATTACTATTTTTTTTATTAAGATCTCTGATTGCTTATGAATCCAGCTGCAACGTGCCTTTCAAAGTGTATTTTCTGTTTCTTGAACTAGCCATTCAAGAGAGACCAACTCACTTGGTTTCCCAAATGCCTCATCCTTATCCCCACAAGTTGGTTTCCTTTTAGTCAGCATCTGTGAGTTCAGGGTCAACAGAAGGCCATGTGTTCCATGAAACCTCAGACAACTCCTAGCGATGCCACTTGCCACCACCCTCCTCTACATTTTGCTTGTATCATTAATGCAAGAAAACTTACAAGTTTTTTTGTGGTTAGTTTTTAAAACATAGAAGAGTTTTAAAATTTAACATTGTTTTTGCAAGGGTAGATGGAGGGAAGAGAGGCAAAAGGGAGGGGAACAGAAGAAGAGAATAGAAAAAAAGTAGATGATTTTATTTTATTTTACATTCAATAAAATAACATTTATTACAACATAATTTGACTGATATTACATGGGATTGTTTGTTATTGGTACTATTTATACTCCAGCGATCATAATATAATGAAGCAGAAGCTATTTATTATTTCTTTTTTTGTTTTAATTTTTATTTTTTCTTCTTTTAATTTGACCACTATTGTACTTTTTCCATTGTCATCTAGTCCCCTTATACCTCCTTCCCCAGCAATCACCACACTGCTGTCCATGTCTGTGAGTCCTTTCTCCGCTTTGCTCAATCCTTCCACCCCCCAAACGCTGCCCCCCCCACTCTTGGCTGTCATCCTGCTCGTAGATGCAGAGCAGGATGGCAAAATAGACTATTTTAGTTTAAAGATGCTAGAGAGTAAATAGCACATTGATAACCAAAACGCAATGTGATCCTTGATTATGTCTTTAATCAAAAAACTGCTACAGGCTTCTCAAACACATGCATATCTGAATCACTGGATTCTTGCCAAAATACAGTGATGTCTAAGCTGCTGGTTTATGGATCAAACTTTAAGAAGCAATAATCCACAGGGCATTTTCAGGTCTACTAGAAAAAAATGACTGTGTATTAGATAATAACATCAGTGTTTTGCTTCTTCAGTGTGATAGGGTATGTTATCACAACAGATAATTTCACTTGTAGGAGATACGTATGAACGTTTTTCAGGGGAAAGTGTCGTGATCTCTGTAACTTACTTTCAAATGTTTGGGAATAAAATCATGTACATAAATATGTATATGAGAAATAAAAATATTGAGTAAAATATTAACAATTGATGAATCTTGGTGAAAGGCCTGTGTTCACTTCAGCTTTTTTACTTTAAAAAAAATATTTTTTATTGTATTTATTGGGGTTACATTGGTTAATAAGATTATATAGGTTTCAGGTGTACGATTCTATAATGCATCATCTGTGTATTGTACTGTGTGTTCACCACCCCAAGTCCAGTCTCCTCCGATCACCATTTATCTCCCCTTTCCCCTCTTCTACCTGCCCCCAACCTCCTTTGCTTCTGGTAATCACCATACTATTGCTTGTGTCTATGAGTTTTGTTCTTAATCTCTTTCACCTCTTTCTGAAAGGGATTCAAACCCAAAAGCTATTCAGCTTTTTCTGATTTTGAAACTCTATGAAATCATAAATAAAAAAATAACTCAATAATATGCCAGAGATGAGTCAATATGTCAGGAACAAAGCCTAGGAGCCTATATTTCAACTAACACTCCAGAGAGTTCTGCTATAGGTCACACACAGACTACTTTTTGAGAACATTTTAAATATTGTTTGCTTAATGATTCAAATCTTTGAAATGGCTAAGGTGCCCAGGTTTGAAATTTTATAATAAACTCTGAGAGCTAAGTTTGGTGTGCCCGGCAGCTCGTGCCATCCCTTGGTTCTCCAACAGCGTCTTCCTGTCCTTGGGGATCTCCATCCCAAATCACAGTGTGAGGAGATATTGACAGAGAGGACAGCCACCTGTCCTTTACTTTTCACAGGTGGGCACCTGTATTAGTTTGCTATGCTGCACAGCAAATTATCACCAATTTAATAGGTGAAAGTAACACACTATTATTTTATACAATCTGTCAGTCAGGTGTCCAGACATGGCCTAATTGCATCTTGTGTTCAGGCTGCAATCGAAGTGTTAGCCAGGGCTGCCATCTCATCTGAGGCCTGGATGGAGTCCCTTTCTGAGCTCACTGACTGGTGGCAGAATCTGGTTTCTTGCAGGTAAGGCCCTCAGCAGCTAGAGGTTATCCACATCCCTGGTTCAAGGCCCTCTCCACAATGTGGCAGTTAGCTTCTTTAGGCTAACAAGACATGTCACCACTACTTCAAGTCTCTGGACCTCTGTTAAAGCACTCACTGCTTAGGTTGGGCCCAGCCAAAAGAATCTCCCTTTTGATGACCTAAAAGTCAATTGATAGAGGACCTTAATGACATCTGCAAAGTTTCTTCACCTTTGTCACACTGTGTCATCTCATTAAGGCTGTGACTACTCAATCACATTCACAGGCCCAGTCCACACTCAAGGGGTGGGAATTTTGCCAAGTGTGCGCCCCAGGAAGCAAGAGTCTGGGGCATCTTACGGTTTTGCAGGAGCCAGACTCTGAGACCGCCCTCAGTGACCGCTCCACTGCCTGGCATTCAGACCCTTGTAGAGTCCTCCCCCACACTAGAGCAGGGTCAGTCTGTAACCCACCAAGCCGAGAAGAAACAATACTTCCAAGGTTAGGTTATACAAGGTACTATGCTTCTATTTCGGTTTCTCTTGCTCTCTGATCACTCACTCTCGGAGGGAGCCAGCTGCTTCCCTGTGAGAGCAGCATTGTGGCGAGATCCACATGGCCAGGAACTGAAGCCTTCCAACCAACACGCGCATGAATTAGTTTCTTCGGCCCCTTTAGATGATTATAGCTCCGGCCAATACCTTAGCTGCCGCCTCACGAGAGATGCTGAGCCATAACCATTCAGCTAAACTGCTTCCATATTCCTAACCCTCGGAGACTGGATGATGCTTGTTTTTGAATCTGCTGCGTTTTGGAAGGATTCGCCAAGCAGCAGTGGATGACTATTACAATAACTATCCCAGACCTGACTAACAAGCAAGAGTGGAAGATGCCTGTGTCCTGATAACACAGTCGGACATATGCAGCCGGAGGTAGTAAGCCCACAAAGAGAGGGTGGAGAGCAAGGGCAGGTTGGACGGTGCAAGGGCAGAAGTGGTATTTTTTTAGCCTTTGGATCCAGTCAAGTGTGACTTGGTGCCATGCCTATTATCCCCACTGTCATGAGCCGACACATTCCTCCCACCGCCCCCTTTAAATGCAAAGCCTTCCAAAGTACATTAGGCCTGCTGAAAATATTTTGGAATTCTCTCCAGCCAAGAAACGTAAATTGATACTGATGTACAATGTAGTCAGCCAAGACAGTCATTGGTTCCTCTTCCCCTCTCTTGTTGGCTGTGATGAGGCTGATTTGAATTTGGTTTCTGTCACTTGCAACCAGGAGTTCTGACTCATAAAAGCCCTCTACACCATCAGTTTCATGCCTTACTCTGGTCATTTTTTAAATTATATTTTTCCCTCCAAGGTCGTGTTGGCTGGTCCTGAATCATAGGTTAGGCCATGCTTTACAGGTTCCCTGGAAAATAAATTCTGTTTACTTATATTTCTAAGAAAGTTCTTAAGGCATTTTCTCCCAGTGAAGCCCTAACATGCTGAAAATATAGCAATTTGGCTAAATGATCTACATTTATCCAGGGTAAATTTCCACTGTAGTATATGGTATTTTGCTTCCCAACTTAGCTAATCAAACACTCTGTAGGTACCGAGCCAACTGTTCCTGCTGAAGCAGCCTGAGCAGGCATTGTGAATGGAAACACAAGAAACAAATCTCACCTATGAATCAAGCAAAGATTCTAAGATGCAGTTTCTCCATACTTGCTCTCAGGACTGAGTAGTCGGCAGACACCATACACTCACCTGTCAATCTGGCTTCCTCCTAATTCTGAACTGCAGCAGCAAATTTGCAAAATTGGGATCTCTCTCAGCCAGTCTCTTCCTTCATATAATATTCCTATTGTGATTTTCCGTAAACACCCAGCACCACTGCCAAAATGACATATATAATACATTTTTAAATTTACAGTTATTAGATAAAATTGAATGTGGTACTCCTAACTGCCCTTCCCCACATAATTCCAAAATTTACATCTCTCAGAATAATATAGTACCTCAAAGTCTAAATTTGCCTCAACAGCCTTATCTCCTACCAAATCAATTTTATTAAGTCATCCTGGTAACCGCTCATAAAACTTGCCTCTGGAAAAAAACTTAATTTAAATAATCATATTAATGGTGTTTGCCCTTTGGTTCATTTCATTCGGCAGCCAGAAACTGAGCTAAGGGAGCTCAGAGGAATTGGCATAAACAATAACCAGCATTTTTCCCCCTAAAAAACGTTCCCACTCTACCACAAAAATCAGGATCGGAGACTCTGGAACCAGATCACTTGGATTCAAAGCACAGCTTTTCCACTTAAAGCCACATAGCCGGCTCTTCTTCTCTGCCTCAATTTCACATCTGTAACACAGGGGCAATAGTAACACCCATTTCAGAATCATTGTAATAAAAATTACCTCAATGATATTTGGAAAGCACTTAAAATACTACCTGGTACAGAATAAGTGTTAAATATCAAGCACAGATCATATTGAAATTGGATTGTAGATCTCTCTACGTACCCTAGGATGTACTTTAACATCACGCAAAAGAGGCATCGCCATTGTATCTTGAGTAGCGTTAGCCCTCTCCTACATGCTGTGGAAGAAATTAGATTAAGGTGATCCTAGAATATTAGTACCTCATATGCAACTCCCACCCCACCCCAAGAGACACAAATCTTTGTGAGACAATTTCATCCCAAGCTAAAAATTATTTCTGCAACATCTTTGCAAATACAATGTCTGGCACACAATAAAAAATAACCAGGAACTCAGAGAAAGGTAACAAATGAACAAGCAGAAATAACTGAAAGTAAAATTCACAAGCAATTCAGATGCTGGATGTTTTAGTCATAGACTTTAAAAGCCATACTTTTTTTGTTCAAGGCGCCAAGATAAGATAGAGAATTCTGGTGGAAAATTGAAAAGCCATAATAAAGTACCAAATAGAAACTATGAGAACTGGGAAGTAACTGAAATAAGCAACAATTTATTAGATTGATTTAACAGCTGTGTAGATAGTTAAACAATTAGTAGCCTGGAATATTGATTGGTCAGAAAGAACTATCCAGAATGAAGCAAAGAGAAACAAACAAACAAACAAACAAAAGGAAACATTAGAAAGGAAGGTGAGAAGCAGAAGATACATTGAGAAGGTACAGTGTAAGTAGAAAATGGGTGGAAAATAGAGAATGGGTAAGAAGGATTATTTGAAAAAATAATCAATGAGACTTTTCCAAAAATGAAAAACATAAGCTTACAGATATAAGAAACCAAAAACTCTAAATAGAATAAAGAGAAAACAGCCAAGTACCTTATGCTAAAATGATAAAAAGAAAAAGAGAGAGAAAGAATCTTAAAGGAGTTGGAAGTAACATAAAAGGCAGATTGCCTTCAAAAAAGCAACAGTTAGGCCGATAGCTAACTTTTTCAGCAGTTAACAGAAGCCAGAAGACAAGAAAAAATATCTTCAAAGTGCTAAAAGAAAATAGCACTCAACCTAAAATTATAAGTCTAGCAAAAAGATATTTGAAGAATAAAGTGAAATAAACAATTTTAAGTCACTCAAATCAGAATTTGCATTCAGTAGATAAGCACTAAAGAAATATTAAAGGCATGTTTTGCAGGCAGAAGGGAAATTATACCAGGTGGAAGCTCAGATTCAGGAAGAAACAAAGAGTAATAAAAATGCGAATATGGAGAAAATTTAAATGATAGACTAATGATGATGATGATAATTAGGATGATAATGTTTAAAGTACAAGCAGGATTAAAGGACATACAATAATGACTTAAAAGTTTAGAGGGGACTAAAAAGAAATGCATTATGCAAAAGAGTCTAGGGCCCATGTCTTGCCTATGAAAAGAGTAAAATATTAATTAATAAAGGATTTTAGGAACCAAAAATGTATACTATAATCTTGTGATTAATCTGTACAAGAACTGCAAAACAGTGCAAAATTTCAAGTTAGTAGGAGAAAAAATAGAATAATGATTTTCAGTAAAGTCCAGAAAGAAAAAAAATTTAGAAGAAAAAAAAAAAACACAAAATAGGTGGGACAAATAGAAAATATTGAGTAAGCCAGATGTGAAACAATTTATACTACATGATTCCAGTTGCCAGAAATTCTAAACAGGCAGAACTAAACTATAAGGTTTAAGGATGCATACTTTGGTAGTAAAACTAAAGAAAAGCAGTAAAATGATAATTATAAAAAAAAAAGTTCAGAAAAGGTTTCCTTGGAGGGAGAGAGACAGTAGTAATTTGGAGTAGTAATTTGGACGTGAAGGGTTAAGAATGTTCTACTGCTTGGCTAACCAGGTTACCTGATGGGCTTTTGTGTTGGTTCACTTAAATATAGTTTTCTTGGGTGTGTGTTCACTTTCTTGTATTTATTCCATTTTAACAAAAAATAAAAATATGATGGAGATCTAACTGTGCTGCTGTGAGAAATCTTCAGAAATATATAGTTAAAAAAACAAGGTACAGTACAGCAGAGATAGTATGCTCTTGTTAGTACTAAAAGTTCACACGTATATATCTGCTTGTATTCACACAGGTCATTTTTCAATACATACATCAAAAATATAATTTGGTCCCATGCCTCTGAGAGGGGAGATGAGGACTCTGGTATTTATGGAAAGGAGGGGCTAATTTTCACCTATATGCTTTCACTATGAAAATAACTTTGAATTATATTTTTAGTAATAAAAAAGAAACTTCACTAACCTATAGATCAACTTGGGGAATAAATAGGGTTACCATTTGATGAAATCATTATTTTCAAATTAACAACTGCATTTTAAAATCTTAATTTAAATCTGGCAGTAATAATCAATAATTTTAATTCATTGCTAAATTTGTTCAAAAGATAGGCCAAGTTTTCATAACCAAAAAGAGAAGTGACTTTTATTTTTAATAGATACTCATGAATCGAATGTCTTTCCATTAAAAATGGAGTAGAGATAGGTATTGATAATTTATTTTCATTTCAACTTGCTTCTGGAATATTGGTACAAGCCTTCCCATCTGCATTACAATGGAATGTTACAAATATAGGAAGCAATTTTAGCATAAACTGAATGGCTAAATTTAAGAATCTGCCATAAATCATGAAATTGTACTTTAGCTTTTTAGTCGTACATATAGTGGACCAGTTCAGAACCTAATAAAATGGATAATCTGAGTTGTCAGAGCAATTAGAACTAAATTCAGTATGTATTTCAGAAATTCAGAAATAAATAAAAAGTAACACCCACTATTGACAAGGTGTGAAGAAATGAGCCACCCGGGACTTCTGGATTAAGAAAGCAGCTTGAAGGCATGCTTCTAATTTTGTCTTACCTCAAGTCAATAAAAATTTAAGGAAGGGATTTTTTAAAAAGAGAAAACTACAAATCAGAAAAATATGAAAAGAAAAAATCAGCAAAATCATGGGAACTAGAGAAAGACAGGTAAGTACGAAGTGACTTAGTACACCCAATAAAACTACTCTCTATCTAGTACTGGGAAAATGTGAGACCCAACCAATTTATGCCACGGTATTCAAAAGACAAAGAAACTGCCTTTGAAACAGGTGGTGAAAGGAAGACTAAGATAAAAAAACATGTTCTGTGAAAACTATTTCTTACAGTCATCCAGTGCAGATGGTAGGACCCGCCCTGCTGTAGACTAAATGTGCCCGCCCCCAATGCATATGCTGAAACCCTAGTACCCAGTGTGATGGTATTGGGAGATGGTGTCCTCATGATGAGATTAGCGCCCTTAGATAAAAAAAGATTAGTGCCCTTAGATTAGATAAGAAGAGAGCAGGCTTCTCTGTCATGTGAGGATACAGTGAGAAAATGGCCATCTGCAAACCAGGAAGCAAGAGTGCCCTCACCAGTGAACACTGGATTTGCTAGCACCTTCATCTTGGACTCCCCAAACTCCAGGACTACAAGAAATAAATATTTGCTATTTAAACCACCTAGTCAAAGGTAATTTTCTATAGCAGTCCAAGTAGACTTAAGACCTCCTTCCCACTCAATGAACAGGTTGGATGTCTACACTGATGACACCAGGCACACATTGACAGGTAAGAAAAAAATTCTGTCACATCATGAAACTATCTGGGCAGAGCAGGACAGCTTGCTGGTTTGGAATTGGCTTGAGTGTCTTAGGAGAGAGTGTGAGTACGTGGCTATGGGTTTTATCATAATTGGGGGACAGGACTACAGGAGAATTCACTCCTGGAATAGTTAGAACTGCCCTCTGACCCCATGGGAAGGAGCACACTGGCTTTCTTATCTACTTGCCTAAATAAGTGGCAGAAAGGGAAGGTATAAACTGGGTTTTGGAAGCTCTAAACAGTCAAAGACTTGAACAAATACAGTCAGACTGGACTCTACTATTTAAAAAGTTAAACCTTCCAGATTCCCTCCTATATTCTATGGAGCAATTCACCCTTCCAACTCTGAGAGAAACCTGGAAGCTTGTTCTTTGAAGAAACTAAAAGCAGGGTATTTGAACTGAAGATCCTAACACAGATTAGAGCTGAAGTACATATTAGAATTAAGTGATCAAATGCATATCTAATGCTGAACACAGGTATCCTTCCCTACCCCCACTCTACATCACCCTACTGTGATGTGAACTCAGTTGATAGACATGACTAGCAGTTCAAGCTCTGAGAAGAGCCCCTGATGAGCTTTGAAGGTTCCTACCCTCATTCTTAATATTAAATAGATATTCAGGGATTACCAACTATCTGAGGAAAGCTATTCTCATGAACATTAGAAATTAAAATAAAACTGATCTCCCTCACACACAAAAAGCATCTTGGAGTAAATAATGCAGGTTCCTGGGAGGTGGGGGATGACAAGAATTAATGAAACTCAAGGAAATAAGAAAATTCTGCATCCATGAAAGAAGAACAGGGTGCTATAAAAAATTGAAAGAGAGAAGAGATATCAGAATTGAGTACATAATGATAGAAGTGAAGTCATTGGAGGGTTAGAAAATGAAGTAGAGGACATCTTCTAGAAAGTAGAGCATATAGACAAAGAGGCAGAAAATAACAGAAAAAGATATAAGAAAACTGGATAACAACTCCAGAAAATCTAGCAGGGGCGGGGGCAGGGGCGGGGGGGGAAGAAGAAACAGAAAACAAAACAAAATTATTCAAAAATATTTCCCAGAACAATAGGAGATGAACTGCTATATTACTGGGGGATGGTGGGGGCGGGGGGGAAGCTTACTGAATAGAAGGAAGCAGATAAAAATACCTACACAAAGACATTTACACTTTGAGAACACCGTGGGTAAGAAAGGTTGTACCAACTTCCAAAAAGAAAAAGCAGATCAGAATGAATCAGGAATCATAATGGCTTTAGACTAAGCAAGAGCATCACTGTAAGCAAGAAGAAAATGAAGTAATGCCCAGAATTCTGAAGAAAAATGACTTGTAACCTAAAATTATAGTCAATTTCTCAAACTTTGTGAGGGTAGAATGACATTTTCAGACATTCATCGTTTCAAAAAATAAATTTACTATTCATCTTCTCTTTCTCAAGGAGCTACTTGAAATGTGCTCCACCAAAATAAAAGCATAAACCAAGAGAAATACATCAAACTAAAAAGATTTTGCACAGCATAGGAAACCATCAAAAGGCAGCAATGTCCAACCTGCAGCCTGCGGGCTGCATGCAGCCCAGGATAGCTGTGAATGCGGCCCAACACAAAATTGTAAATTTACTTAAAACATTATGAGATTTTGGGGATTACATGTCGCAATGTATTTAATATGTGGCCCAAAACAACTCCTCTTGCAGTGTGGCATAGAGATGCCAAAAGGATGGACACCCCTGAATGGCAACCTACTGAGTGGGAGAATTTACTTGCAAATGATATATCCAGTAAGAGGTTAATATGCAAAATATATAAAGAACTCATGCAACTCAATATCAAAGCAAACAATCCAATTAAAAAATGGGCAGAGGACCTGAATAGACATTTCTCTAAAGAAGACATACAGATGGCCAAAAGACATACGAAAAGATGTTCAACATCACTAATCATCGAAGACATGCAAATCAAAACCACAGTGAAACACCTCATACCTGTCAAAATGGGTTATCAAAAAGATAACAAATAAGTGTTAGAGAAGATGTGGAAAAAAGAGAAACTTCGTGTACTCTTGGTGCAATTGTGAATTGGTGCAGCCATTATGGAAAACAGTTTGGAGATTCCTCAGAAAATAAAAATAGAACTACCACACAACCCAGCAATTCCACTCCTGAGTATTTATTCAAAGAAAACAAAAACGCTAATTTGAAAAAGATATATGCACACCTATATTTCTTGCAGCATTTTTTACATTTGCCAAAATATGGAAGTAAGTTAGGTGTCCATAGGTAGATAAATGGATAAAGTAGCCAATGAAATATTATTCAGCCATAAAAAAGAATGAAATTTTGCCATCTGTGACAGCGCGGATGGACCTAGAGAGTATTATGCTAAGCGAAATAAGTTAGACAGAGAAAGACTAATACCACATGATTTCACTTCTATGTTGAATGTAAAAAACAAAACAAATGAACAAGAAAAACAAATCAAAAAGAGACTTACATACATAGAACAAACTGATGGTTGCCAGAGGGCAGAGAATGGGAAGATGGGCCAAAAGGGTGAAGAGAATTAAAAGGCAAAAACTTCCAGTTGTAAAATAAATCACAGGTATATAATGTACAGCATAGAGAATAGAGTCAATAATATCATAATTAGTTTGTAAGGTGACAGATGATTCCTAGACTTATTATGGTGATCACTTCCTAAGGTATATAAATGTTAAATCACTCTTATATGCCTGAAGCTAATATAATACTTTATGTCAACTATAATATTAAAATAAATTAATTAATTTTTTAAAAGACATGGTACAGGAACATGAGTTCCAGATGGGAGAGGGGTGAAGGGAGTCCTAGGAGGACAGTGCACAGACATCACGAGACGTTCGCTGCCAGTTAGAAACCAGACCGCACTGGAGCAGTGTGCGTCTGGATGGTTTTGCTGCAGGACATATGACTGGTGTAGTTTTTTTTCCCCTAACTCCTGAATGAATGTTCTGGGGAGCCCTTCCCAGATGGAAATGTGGTGATCTTGACAACTTGCTGATAAATTTCCTCCAGGTCTTTCTGCCTAAATTGGTTGTGGACATTATTTCATCCCACCAAAGTTTTTTGTTTTTTGATTTATTTCTGCGAGCTGGAATAAAGCCATAGTGAGCTTAGAAGCAAGAAACAAAGGGCAGTTCCCGCTGTTCACATGTTTAGTACCTGTTTTTACATTAAAACTCTTCCAAATTCACATACTGTGGTGACCCCCAGGGTTCCTAGAACTCAGGCATGACCTCTCCCACTGAATACCCCAGAAAGTCCTCTTGAAAATTCCCACGAAGCAGAAGCTTAAGATGACCTAGAGACAATACTGAGTTTATTTTTTTTCTGGAACCTTCACACAGCTATCTTTGTATTTGCCACTTTGTGGGAGGGGAGGGAGACATGGAGAGGAATGTTGAGAAGCAGCAACACAGAAAGATTTTAAGTTCTATTTCATAACCTAGGTGAAGGACCCAAAGGGTTTTTTAAAATTGTTTTTTGGATTAAACATTTATATTTTACACATAATTTCACATACAGAAAAAAAAGAAATAAGCCTACTCATACAATAATCGTTGGACTATAAATTGGAACAAACTTCCTAAATGACTTTTTGACAATGAATATAATAAACTTTAAAATTGGGCATGTATTTTGACCCAATAATTCTACTTCTAAAAAATATTCTATGAAAAGTTGGACAATGCCCAAAGTATACAGAAAGACTTCGCTAAATCTGAAAGTAACAGTTAAAAATTAGGAACCCAAAACACTTACTCTTGCTGAATTGATTAAAATAAGTGAGATATTCATGCAATTGACCATTGTGCAATCATTAAATATGATACATTTATGTACATGGATGAAGTTCACATCACACTGCAATTTACTTTAAAATACTTCAGCATAGACCATATGATCTGTGTTTGCACTGGTGTTAATTTAATCCCCCTGGGGAGGTTAGTTAATAATTGAAGCACCCTATTCAGTGCATGCTCTCCAGGTGTCTGTGCTATAGAAGCAGCTACTGTGAGTGCTTCAACAATAACTGACCCTGTCAGCATTGGAGGATGCTCTTACTAGCATAAGAGATGCTCAAAATATTTACTCATTGGTGAAAAACACAAGCACATTTGCTCTTGTAGGAACAGGAGTATAATAGAAGCCTATACCCATAAGAGTGGTTAGCACTAGAATATTTCAGTGTCTGCCTCTATCTAGTAAATCTGTCATGGAAGGAATTTTAAGTACTTAAGGGTCAGGAGCTTACCAAGCTTGCACAAACAGGTTTTATGACTCTTTATGGTCACTTGCTAAATGTGTGTGAGTATTGTTGTGGGTACTTCTGAGAAGCACGTGCCAAGACAGGATTATTGCAGAATTATTGGGGAACATACCCATGAAGGGAAAGAGGAGAAAGCTGGAGAAGGCAAAGAGGACCCTCCGCCTTTGATGTAGGTCTGATATGTGAAAGTGACGGGGGAGGAAGGAAGATGGGGTGGGAAGAATGTCAGATTACAGTGAGGTTCCAAGAAAATTGAAGCCAGTCTGATGGCAAGTCCTTATGCCAAAGTCACCCATCACTCAGGTTGCAGCAAAGGTCCTGTGTGAATAGGTCCCAACTGTGCCCAGCCATGGGAATGAGTTGGCAAGTCCGGATGAGCAACAGCTGGCACCGCCAGGCAATTATGCTCCCCACAGCAGGAGACCTGAGTATTCTCATGGCTGCCATAGCATGCATGGTAGAAGACTATTTTAGTTTAGACTGAGACAAATCACCTAGTAGAGGGACTGTGAGTGCCCTCATCAATACTGTAACCTTTGGGAAATAAGAAACTGATGGTTGTCCAAAAGCCAAATTAGTTGTAAACTATTCTCACCAATATAGTTGTGTGTATGTGGGTTTCGATGTGAATAAAGAATGGTCCCACTTTTTTTTGTTTTAAAGTCAATTACATTATATTTAATTTTTAATAAGTAAATTATTTTTATTAAATAAAGTGCGTGGAATTTTTTTTTTAAGTATTTTGCTAGCTACCAGTAGAATTTCTTCAGGGACTTTGCCTCCTTCTCAGCCAGGCCCTTGGGTCCTGAATCCCCCCATGCAACCATTTTATCAAGGTCTTTTCCTAAAACACTGTGAGTAAGAAATAACCTGAAGTTTGGGATGCAGGAAGACATGAAGAAAGGAGCAAAGGAACAAGAGAAAGAGCAAAGCAAAAGGTGTTTAGAGGCCGAAGGACTTCATGCTGCCTTACAAGTGACATTATATGTTTTGGGGAGGATAAGGAAAAAGAGCTTTATGCCAAGTGATAAGGAAACCTCCACACAATGAATTAAGAAATGATAACCAAGGTTGACACAGTCCCTGAGCAATTGTATATAGGGAACCTATTCATGTGGAATGGCAAATGTAGCTCAGTCCTATGGGAAAGCCCATAGGTGTGTGGTGGCACGCAGGATGCCAAACCCACAGATCAGTTCTCCAATGGGAAATCAGGCCTGAATTATACCTAGGCTGCTTTGTAACTTGCTCTTGCTAAAACTCCCTCACCCTGAATTGAGGCAGCAAATGCTTACTGCATATCTTTAAAGTAACTTCCTGAAGTCTGTGCTATTTCTCCCAAGGACTGAAGTGTAATCAGACCAATTACTCTTATCTCTCCCTTGCATTTGCAACATTTTTTCCTTGTTAATCTGTAAGAAACAATCAGTAACATCCTTTCCTTTGCTATCTTAGGTAAAAAGTAATTACCTAAAGCAAACCTGAGCATAATGAATGAGAACCTTCTTTGATATACACTATTAGAAAGCCAATAAAAGTCTGTTAAGGCAAGGGTCAGGCACTCTCCTCTTGAGAGAGTGGTTGTGCCATCCCTTTGTCTCCATAGGACTCAGTAGTCCATGTGAATTTGTCTCATCTCATCCACAACGCCGTGGACACTGCAGGCCACAATCTGCATCAATTGTGGAAATCTGAGGGCATACACTAAATTTTCCAAGTGACTTGGGCCTGGGAGCAGTGGGAGGTGGGGGTTGGGAGGCACAGGTTGATCTGTGGTAAATAACAGGCAGGGTCACCACAACTGACAGTTTAGTTTGAAATGTACACAGGCACAAACTACATGTGAGTAGAAATTATTTGATAGCACAAATAAAATGTTAGTATTGTCTTTAAAGAATTGGGCCCTAAGAACCTGTGCATCCCAATGTTCATAGCAGCACAATTTACAATAGCCAAGTACTGGAAGCAACCTAAGTGCCCATCAGCAAATGAGTGAATCAAAAAACTATGGTACATTTACACAATGGAATTCTACACAGCAGAGAGAAAGAAGGAGCTTACACCCTTTGCGACAGCATGGATGGAACTAGAGAGCATTATGCTAAGTGAAATAAGCCAGACAGTGAGGGACAAATACCATATGATCTCACCTTTAACTGGAACCTAATCAACAAAAGAAAGAAGCAAACAAAATATAACTAGAGACATTGAAGTTAAGAACAATCTAACAATAGCCAGTGGGGAGTGGGGAGGGGACAGTGGGGAGAAGGCTTTACAGGAACTACTATAAAGGACACATGGACAAAATCAAGGTTGGGGGTGGGGTTGGGGGGGGAGGGAAGTGGGTTCAGCTGGGGTGTGGAGGGATGGGAAGAAAATGCAGACAACTGTAATTGAATAACAAGAAAAAAAAAGAATTGGGCCCAAATGATTTTTCTTGTCTCTATTGTCTTATTTTTAAACAATGAACATAAACTAGTATAATATAAAGAAAAAGATGCTGAGAAAAAGGAAGTAATTTGGGTAATTGCTTATTTCCAGAAATTAGGCTAAACATTAGCTAAGTAAAGTCATTGTTTTCTGAACAGTCTCCAACATAATTGGTCATTATAAAAGAATTCCATAGAACAGGTCAATTTACCCTATAACACATGCACACATTTTGCAGCTAATTCGTCCTGGGTGGCATATTCAGTAGACAATGTTAGGCAAAGTAGACCTTTTAGTTTTTTTCCCCTCCTCATGGCTGTTGATAACTAGCTCTTTGAAAATCCTTTGATCAGACACATGTCTACTTTGCTTCATAATAAGGTCTTAAGAAAAATATTGCTCCAATAATGACTAATTCAAAAGTTATAGCTATACTTTCTCAAGAAGCAATCTCTTTGGATTACAGGCTACCTTACCCTCTCAAGAACATGACTTAATCAGGATTCCATTGATAAATTATTACATAAAATAATAATAAAACATGAAGTTATTTCCTTCTTTGCTACGACTACTCACATTTCCACTTTCCAGCTTAATTTCTAAAACATATAGATCTATCATTAACTGGCAGTGGCCAGCACTTTAGACCTCTCCTAGAGGGTATTAAGAACACAAGAACACTTGTATCCATTAAAAAATATACCTGCCTGAAGGAATGCCACAGAGATTCTAACTGTATGCCATATACGGCTTATTAAGTTCTATCCATGGATCAAGCTATATCACTGGAAGATGACATGTGTGGCCACTGACCAGTGTCTTCCTGTTAAAAAAAAAAAAAAAAAAAGGCTCCCTTCCCTCCAGGCAGACCCGGCTCTATACCGGGGTACATGATTTGATGAGAGTAACAAGGACTGGATACCAAGTTCCACTCACCCCATAACCCTGTGCCCTAGAACGCTGTTCAGTATGAGTAATCGTCCAGGACAGGCCTGCTTCTGTGCTTAGAGGACATCACCTCACTCCCATGAGGAAATCCTGTCACCAGATCATGCTTCGTATCTAGACCTTTATTATTCCCATGTGTCTCCAGCCACATTTGTTGAGGGTCCTATGTAAACCAAAGTTTCCCAGCTTTTTCAATTACACGGGCCAACTGAATTCCAAAAACAAACAAAAACACACAAATGTGTTTTTTTGGAGCTGATATAGGGTTGCCAAGTTTTATTTTAAAAAATAAGATGACTTAAAGTATGTAATTTACTGAGCACAATGATTTTAAAATCGAAGGCCAATATTTCTCAAGAAATAAAAGCTATCTACTTAGACCCACATTTTACTTTAATAAAAGGAAGCTTGACCAGTGCACTGAGGAACTGCAGCTGTGGTCATCACCTGCCTTCCTTGTCTTCTCTGCACTGCTCTCCCCCAGGCACACTGGTTCTCCTAAGGTGCTCCAACCCAATGCGTCAATTCTCCTCTGCTGTCTTAATCTGATTTATGCCTACGCATCCTTCAGGTCTCAGACTAGGGAGTCAGGGACAGATTCTAAGGCAGAGACCTTTGAGGGAATTTAGGAGTTGTAACTTTCAATTAGTGATCAAAAGAAAAGTATACTAGGTTATATATCAATAGATTTAATAGTTATCATTCCTATAGACTGTGAGCTTCATAAGAAGAACACTCATACCTACAGTTTTGTCTCTAGCACCTGACACAGATCTGGCTACATAATAGGTGCTTGAATTTTTGTTAAATGGGTTAAACCAACATCCTTAGATGATGTGCTTTATTAGAGATCTGGGTTTTGAGCCAGAACTTGATTCCTTCTTAGAATGTGAAAGACTATATCATTTGGCCCTTACTGGTGTGGCTCAGTTGGTTGGACATCACCCCACAAAGAAAAAATCATCAGTTCAGTTCCAGGTCAGGGCACATGCCTGGATTGTGGGTTTGGTCCCCAGTCGGGATACATGTGTCAGGCAACTGATGGATGTTTTTCTCTCATATCAATGTTTCTGTCCCTCTATTTCTCCCTCCCTTCCTCTCCCTCTAAAAATAAATAAATATTTATGTATTAAAAAAGTTTATATCATTTGTTTCTTGCCTTACCACATTTCCAAGAATCTTAGACACAGGTTTATATTCTATCATAGCAATAATGTTGACTTTTCTGGTTGGAATACTGACTCTGTTTCCCCTTTCTTATTATTTTACTCTATTATAAGCTGTTCTAAGCTGTTTCAAATTCCTCTTCAGAAAGATGCAGGGTATAAATAAATAAATAAAAGCCTTACAGTGCAATTGCTCACCTGTTCCTGAAATAAAATGCTGACATTTCAAATGTTCCTTATTGTAAAGGTTAGATGTATAAATATATTCCTCTTCTGCTACCTCAGCTTATCCAAATAAACATCAACCACATGCAAACCACACAAGCAGATTAGGTTTTTGAATGGAGATAGTTTTAAGGGGCAGATAGGTATTTAAAGATCAAGAGAAAAGAAAATGCAAGGTATAGCATTCTAGTTTAAAAACAAACAACAAATTTCAGGAAAACTTCCACACTTAAGCTTATTATATGCCCTCTTAAAATATCAAGAAAAGCCAGGAGCCAGGTGATGTGTTTTCCAAAGATTTTGTAAAAGCATCAAATTTTTTTCCTCCCATGAAAACAAGCTTATTGTAGGTCTGCTTTTAACATTCAAAATGATTAGACTAGCTATCTTGTTTGGTAAATAGTACTTAAAATGAGGTCAAATAGGAATTAAACCTCTCATTCTGTATTATTCTCTAATAAAAAGGATGTAATACAAAATACACATAGGCTAATAATCCCTAATTGGCTTAATTATTTCCCTAGGTTATATATCTTCCATATTCCCTAGCAGAATTTTATTATCTCAGAGGAAAGCTCCCTGCATTTTCAGGAAAGTTTCTGTCATCAGCAAATCATCTTAGTTTATCTCATAGTTCACCTATCCAAACAGATTGGAAATCTGGACGTAGAAAGCTTGTTGGAATGAATGCTAGCCAGCCTCATCTTCTCATGTGACAGATAAACAGAGTGAAGCAGAGGTTAAGACTTGCCTAAGACCACACAGTGAGCAGCAGTTAGGACTAAGTGCACCTGCAGCCTCTGCAGGGAATACTGTCTAGCTGGGAAGATCAACTGGAGTCAAGTGGCAAAAGAGAGGTTAACAGCTCTAAGGAAGCACAATGGCATGGACCCTGGGCACGTGCTTAATCTCCAGGAGACTATAACCCTCCATTCAATATAATAGGAGGCCATGTACTTGCTCTCATATCTGAGGATTCTCCAGTTGCTAACATTCTTTACTCCAGAGTGACAGAATACACTCAATCTGTGTGCACAGAACTTGTATAGAACACGGAGCACTCAGTTCTGAACTCACAGCTCTTCCGAGGGCAGAGAGGCAAGAGAATGCACTCCTGGCACACACTTGATGAGCCACCTTGAACTTAATCTCATTTCACAGGGCGAGAGCCTCTGATGAAAGACTTAATGCAAGTACAAAAGCGCCATTTTCAAGCCATCTGGGAAAATAAGGGCATTTGTTCTTCTGAAGAGCTGGAAAAAAGTTTTTGGCGCCAAGCCTGGCATCCTTCTTGGTAGGCATAGCAACCTTTGTATTCAGATGAGTAGGGGCGGGGGAAAGTCCCACCTGGAGTGGCAGGCTGCTTTCACAGGGGGGACACCTGAGTCTGGTTACCAGTACTGTTGTTAGGTGATTCAGCAGCAGGTCGGCGAGAGCCCAAGCTCTGGAGTCAGGTGGGCTTTTCACTTCCAACTCCAAAATTTACTAGTTATATGACTTTGATAATATAGTAATCTGTAAGCCGTGTCTGTGCTGGTAAAATGGAGATTGGGAGTGGCAGTGGATACAAATAGTTTCTTTAATGCTCCTAACAACTTGATGGAGTAAAATGCCCCACTCTATAGTAGGTGCATACATACACAGGATCCAGCAGAAGTAACACTTGCTTGAGTGTGGTTGGTAGGGTGATAATATGGATGTAATAATTTATAGTTTTAATTTGAACATTTCACCTAAAAATGTCATATGGTGTGCTTGAGTGTGATATTACAGAATTACACGCTTATGATTTTGTAATGAAAAAAGGGACACTAATTGTGCCAGACCCTGTATATTTTTTCACATTCTGTCAACCTCCTCATTTTCTATTGTCTTCCCAGCTTTTCTTCTGACAGGAGGCATGGAGAAAGGAGCTGTGCAAGTAGCCGTGCCCGTCCCTAAGGCATCTGGGGCTGAGGCAAGCTCCTCTTCTGGCAACCTCCCTCACCCCTAACAATATTCTTTTCCTATTTAAAAATTGAGAAGCAATGAATTTCAATAACAGATTCAAAGGGGGAAAGAATCCACAAAATGGCAAAAGGCAAGCCAAAGGATATGGTAGTAGAGAAAACTTTTTTCCCCCAAAGAGGCAGTATAGGCCCATGGATTGGCTTTGCTTATGGAAACAAAGAGCAGGTGCTCACAAGAATATGGAAAGTGCCTTTCCAGCTGTCTATCCCAACGCCTTCTCCTCCCTTAATCTTTTTCCGTAGCATGTATCTTCATTGGTACTTGTTAGTTCAATAATTGGATTGTCAACTCGATAGTGTTTGGGGCACAAAGACAAAAAAATCAATGTGTCCCACACATTCCTATCCAGCATAAACAAAAGGATATACCATCATTACACTAAACATGGAACATGCGACTTCTGCTAGGAAGAGTGGACACTCAGAAGAGAAAGTGATACCTCCTGTGTGAAGCCATCACGGTCCTTCAAAGATACTATTTGAGTTGTACCTTGCAAATTAAGGAGGGTTTAGTTGGGGGCTGGGAAGAAAAGGGAATCTCATGAAGTTAACCATGTAAAGAGGTGTGTTGGGAGTTCAGTTCCTAAACACCGTCAGCTTCAATTTCCACACTAGTAAATTAGAACTAACCATCCTAAGGTCAGAGATTAGTTTCAATATGGCAAAGAGCCAGACCTTCCTACAGATCAAGTTTTTTCACTACACTGTGGCTATCCCTAACCCTACATGTAGTAGCCTATGGATGCCCATGGAGCACGAGTTGAATCTACTTCCTGTGCCTCTTTTTCTGGCTGTGATACAGCAACCTATACAGCAACCAGCTCTGCATAGGCTTCAGCCAGCCAACTGCAGGTGTAGCCTGGGGCAACTTGCCTTGAGCCTCTGTGATTGCCTAGAGGCTCTGAAGTGGAAGTGAAAGAGCCACAGGACTTCTCTCACTGTATTTCTGCACATCTGCACACACACTCAATCCAGAAATATAAGGGAGGTAATGTCCATGGCAGGTCTGGAGAGGATGAATAAATGCTAACACCTCTGAAAATGTTTCCTAATGTTCTTTAGAAGGTCCCAAAAGATTGAACATGGTCATTGAAGGCGGTCCCCTAATCAATAATGCACCTCTGGGTTAAACTTTTGTTCCTGATTTTATTCCTCCTGAACCCCAGTCCTGCTCCCTGCCCCAGCCATTTTTCCCCTGAAAGCAGAACCTGAGATAGCACTCAGAGTTTCATCCCTGCACCTTCTTTGGCCAGTGTCATGCCCCCATCCTCACCTGGTACAAGGATGCATTCTTCATGATCTAAAAGTCAATTAGGCACTTTTTTTTCATTTCTGTAACAAATGACCCATGTTCTGGATCTCCTGGCTGGCCACTTTAAAGAGCTGCTACACAATTTCAGTGTCAGTGCTGCTTGTGTTTTCATCAAGTCGCACAATTTTGTTCTTAACATTAACATAAGGGCGGGGCAGAGCAGACTTTTGTCAGCGACATGTTTTTATCAAATGAAGGCCAAATAACATAGCACATGGAAGGTAACACCAGTGGCTAAAAAAACCCCACTTAATATTGTACTAAAAATTATTTACATCATTACTGGGGACACAAGGGTTTTTTCTAAAAATAATTGTGTATCACTTAAGTCTGAGAAAAACCACCTTCATAGAATATCTAACAGAGTTTATAATTCTAGTCTTAGGTCACACTTGCATTTCTAATCACTCTCAGGTATTTTTACTCTTGAAAACTTTTGGGGCTTCACACTCAACTAGTAAAAAGCATAATATCATCTTTTTGCTTATGACATCTAGCTTTTCTGAAGCTTCTTAATATTATAAGATGCTATTCTTCTAGAATTGAAATGATGAGTTCCTCAATAACTGTAGATTCTTCAAAGATGTTCAACTATTACTTCTTTTTTTCATTTTTACTGATACCCACATGGTGCTGGGAGTGGAGGGATGGGCCCTGAAGCAGCACAAGAGGGGCTGCGGTCCAAGGATAAACAAGCTAGAACAGCACGTGACAACAGATTCTCTGACGCCCTGAGATGGCAGAGAGGGCAGAAGGAGGCCTTGCATGGAACATGCATGACGCTAGTGATAAGCCCTCCCACTCCCTTCTGGTATGTGGCAGAATGGGGAGGTGCTGTGCAAGGAAAACCTTGTTGGTCTAGCCTGGGGAAAGAACAGGATTGGGTCAGGGAGGATAGGGGGGTCAGGTTCCCTAGAAGCAGAGCCAGGGATGGGGATGCTCCTGCAGCTGATTTTCTGAGGGTATACTCTCAAGAGAGAGCCATAAGGAAGTGAGGGAAGTAGGGCAGAGAAGGGAAAGGAGCCCAGCAAAGATGAGCATGATTGGAATCTGGTGTCTTATCAATGGCACAGGGAGCATGGGAGCACAAATGGAGCTACACACTCATTTGTCCTTGAGGAGGGGGTAAGTTTTCCATCCTCAAGTCAGTCAGTCCTTAGGCATGAGCCGGTCCAGATGGGACAGACAACATCCCAGGCATCTCCAGGCAAGGGCAGTTCTCTGGGAAGAGTGAATCTGTGAGCCATTGTCAACCAGCAGACGTAGCTGCTGGAAGTTGGGTGCACCTGCGCAGCAAACAGGATCCAGGCTAAACATTACTAGGGGCTACTGTTCTTCCTGGCATCTGTCTGTTGACATAGATAGTAGTCTATATGATCCATCCAGAAAACAGCAACAACCATAGGTTTTCAATAAAAGAAGAAATTAATTACAAGAAATTGGCCACATGAGTTATAGGAAGCAACAGGGGTAGATGAGGCAATCCAGTGATTAGCAGTAACTAGAAGCTGCTACAACCCTTAGGGCTAAAAGGCAGGGAAGAAGGTGCTGTTCTCAGTTTGGGCTGTATGGGAGGAGCTATAACCCCTGGGGGGATGTGGATGGGACACCTCAGGAAGTAAGGAGGGGAAAATAACCTGGTTTCTCTCCTCCCGCCTTCCAGTTTTCTGCCTGTGCCTCCTACTGGCTAAACCTACATAGAAGGCAGAGAGATGGGGGCCAGGAAGATGTAGCTTTCTGTGAGCACAGCAGCAGAGTAGGGAAAAGGTGTAATGAGAACAAAAGTCAATAGGCAGGTGACTGGCAGGTGCTATAGCACATGTGTACCCTTCTGTCCACAACAAGTGAGATACACACTTACCAGAACAGTGGTGCGTCATCACTTTCTCCATTATATAGAATGAGCTTGTTTGGGGACATAGGCAGATTAAAACAGAAGGTATCAAATTGATGCCAGGTCTTAGTTAACTCTTTCAAATGCATACCATGTGTTGTTTTTCTACTCAGCCCTTAGTTCTCAAACTGTGAAAGAGACCAATGGTAAAAGCTAAACTCCCCCTGGTGCCCACTGGTGCCCATTCCCTTGCCCAAGTTAAATCCAGGCAAAGAGACAAGGAAAAGGTGAAGGCTCTTTCAGGTAACATTAAGAACTGAGTTTCATCCTATTAATAATTTTGGTACAGGTTGGCTTGGCAGGACCACTCCTTGGCTTGAATTTCCATTTTCTCCTTCAGATGTCTGGGTAAATACTACTTAATATTTGATGTTATTTTATATTTTCAGAATGCTAGTCGTTACCTGAAATGTTTTACCACTCACTAAATAACAATTAAATATTAACCACACATCCAAATTTGGTGGCTGCATTTACATGTGTCTTTAATTATTTGTTGATTTGTGTCAGTACTTGGTGCTACTCAAGAGACAGCTGCCCCAAGGGACTTAACGAGTGATTATAGGCTTATTAGAAAACAGAGGGAGAAGCCTCCCTGTGTTGTTCTCTACCACTTGCAAATCAAATAGCTAAAAAAAAAACCCCATACGGTTTGCTATGAGTGGAAAGATTTTTCAAGTATATGTGAGTATATACTACACGCAGACACTCATACTGGTCCCATTTAGTAAACAGAGAAAAATAAATAATAGAATCCTGTAAGTGTTCTCAACTCCATATTTCTTTAAATAAATTAGAATCTTTGTAAGCTATAACCTTCTACCAAATCCATAGTGGATTTTGGTGAATGGTACAATGTAATGCAAGAAATATTATTTATATGGAGGCATATTAGCACACAGTTGCTGAAACTTAATTTGTTAAAAATATTATGACTGAGTATGCATGTTAAATGTTGAAATTTAAAGAAGTCACTGTCTTCAAGGAATTATATACTGGGGCAAATGATGTAGACTCAAATATCTATAATATACTAAGTATTCATATCTTCCCCAAATCCACATTTTTAATGGTCTCTCAAGCTTTCAAATCAGTCTTGAGATAAACCAGAAGGGCATCCAGTCCTGTGTCTGCTGAGATGAGAAATCAAATTCATAATCACAACATATAGCAAATTATCCTCACTGCCAACATGGATGTGGATGCAGTTAATTTTCACTGATTAGTGACTTTGGAGAATCAGGATTCAGACCATTATACTACAAAATTTGTCTTGATAATCCAAATGAATTGCTCTGACTTGCCAGGAAATTAAAAAAAAAAAATAAGACAGCTGATTTTTCCCAACAATTAAGAAGAAAACAATATGCCATTGATTCCAACAGAATAGGGTTGATGAAAATAATACAAGTGTACTAACTGACTTCTGAGAAATTTTGCATTTTTCAGATATTTTCTCCTGAAAGCAATTTATGAAATATGTAACTGCTCTACATCTCTGTAAGACTTATGTTTCTTACAAATATAAAAATGGCAGATAAATATTTTAAAAATTATTTTAGCCTAGAATTTCTCTCTAGAAAAATATATTTGCTAGTCTAGGTAAATATGAGCAGTCTAGGAGTACAAATTTGGGGGGTGATCAGGAAGGGGAAGAAAGTGATAATTAAAAGAAAAAGGTGGGAGGACTTCAACAGGACACAGACATCGATGTAAAGGGCCTCTAATGGCCAACACTGAAAACTTTAAGCAGCAAAATTAATAAAGTATTAGTTTATAACCCAAAAGATTCTTAAAACCCCATGAGTCCATAGCAATATAAATGGTTGCATATTTTTTCTTACCAAAGAATATGTGTACATATAATCTTCTCTACCACCGCACTCTAGGAGATGGAGCTTAATTCCTCTTCCCCTGAGTGTAAGCCGGACTTAGTCACTCACTTGCAACAGATAGAGCATGAAAAAGAGAGGGAGTTGGGGGCCTGGGTGGGTGGAGTGGAGGGATGGAGCAAAAAAGAAAAAAAGAGAAAAAAATCTCATGGACATGGACAACAGTGTGGTGATGGCTGAGGGAGCGGGTAGCAGGGGTGAGAGGAGGTGGAGGAGGGTAAGGGGGGAATAAATGGTGGTAGAAGGAGACTTGTCTTGGGGTGGTGAACACACAACACAGTGGACAAATGATGTGTTGTAGAACTGTACACCTGAAACTTGTATAATTTTGTTAGCCAGTATCACTGAAATCGGAAAAGTAAGTGTCTGTGCTGCCTGTCACACCCAGAACCAGTGAGCAGAGACAGGGATTGAATCTTTAGGGGTGGTTTTTCAGATGGCCAGTGATCTGAGAAGACGGCAGACTATGTACCCTAGAAGACTGTTTTATATTTCCTTTTAAGCCATTCTTTTTTATAAGGAGGGAAAATGTGTGTAGGTAAGGGGTTTGGAATTCAGAGGGAAAAACAAGGTGTAGATAAGGGGTTCAGTCAGGCAATTTTCCTAGCATTTTTTTTTTTAAATCTGTGTCCTGGGTGATATTCTTTATTTGTGTCCTGTGTCCTAGGGGATTCTTTACCTGTGTCCTGCATGACAGCAAGTCTCACCCTGGAGCACAGTGGCTCAGGTACCATCTCCATTGCTTGCAGGCCTCCTGGGGCACAAAAGTGGAACTGCTTATGCTTCCTGGAGTCAGAGTGGATCATACCTTCAGTTCCCAAAACAACAGCTTTTTACATACATTAACGTCTAAGCTTATTAACTATTACTTAAAGCTAAAATTTTCCACCTCTTGAGTTCCCCCATCATCACCCCAACAAATGCAGTAAAAAGGAAAAAAATGAGATTTAAAAAAGAGTATGAAAAGGAGGAAATGGTAACTTCAGAGTGGAAAAGCCAGGCAATATCACTTTAACCAAGTGATCAAGGTTTAACAACACTCGTGATAAGTCTGTTGCTGTCACATACCCCAGTATGATGAGACGGTCACCTTCCTTGTGTAGTATTCTTCCACAAACCCCAGCACCCCAGTCTAATCAGGAGACAAACACCACACTAAGCCAACTTGAGAGACGGTCTACAAAACATCTGACCGTTACACCTCAACTGTCAAGATCACCAAAACTAAGGAAAGACAAGAAATTGTTGCAGATTAGTGAAGACTAGAGAGAGGAGTACTAACTGCAATGTGTGGTGTTCTGGGTTGGGTGAAATAGAAAATAGAAATTAGTTGAAAAACTGGTGAAATTCTAATAAAATCTGTAGTTTAGTTAATAGTATTTACCAAGACGGACTTCTCAGTTTTGACAAATGAACCACAGTTATGTAAGACATTGTTAATATAAGGTAAGCTGGGTAAAAGTAAACAGCAATTCTATTATGTTCTTGCAATTTTTCTTAACAAAAATTAGTCCAAGATAAAAAAAATTTAATTACAACCAAATGAAAAACACAACATATGCAAACAAAAACAAAATAAATAAAAGAATGAGATGAAAATGGGTTTGCAGATCTAAGGAAATAAAACAGGCATTAAGATTTCTAAAGAGAACTAGCAACAATATAGAGCTAGCTAAGTATGGAAGAGATACTACTGAAAGCCAATTACCATATATATATTTTTAAAAACCTACGCTTCTCATTCTTCTCTTTGTTTCCTTTACTGCTAACACAGGATACCTCACTCCTGACACTCAAGTTGCCAAGGGTGTGTGCACTTGAAATAATTGGGAGCAGGGTTGGGAAACAGAGCTGACTTCAGGTTGTAATGGGAGAAAACCATGAAGAAAGAATTTGAGTTGAATAGGAAGTACCTTAAGAAAAAAAAGACTGCAAGAAGAATACTGTAGAAGAAAGCAAATGCCTCAGAAAACAACAGATGTGTTTGGAAACTTCAGAAAAAGAAATGAATAAAAGTGAGAAAATAGAGCAACAATAGACTTGGAATTCACTCTATTCCTGCTGTCTTGTCTCTGGAATTCACAGGCAAGACAAAAGGATGGGAAACAGCCCTTCAGACAACTTGCAGAACTATACAGAGCATGCAACACTGAAAGCACAGGAATGTCCAAGAATTGGAAATGTAACCTATGAAGCACACTTAGGATATAAACCTGTTTCGCATATAAAATAAAAAGCTAAATTCAATAAAGAAAATAGGTTTGGCCTCTTCACTTTCAAATATTAAAGACCAGAAGACATAAATTAGAAAAGATATTTATAAATGCATAATCTTCCCTTTCCTTTCCAATGGGAAAGGACATCTGCTTTTATTTAACTGTAACACTAAAAGATTTCAAATGTGTTACAAGCTAAACCTAAATATTTGATGTCATTACTCACTTTTCCAACTCTTGATTACTCTCAAACTCAAGATTAAAACACACTTGGATAAACAGAATAGGATTCTTAAAGTATTTGAGAATTTATAACTCTGTTGCAAGCAACAACAAAATCTTGGAACAAACTGGCTTAGACAGCAAAGGAAGTTTTCTAATGACTCAAGGCTCATCTCACCAGTCCCATGTCTCAGCTTGGCCTCCCTGGGTTTACTGGACATACAATCTTGCTTCACACTGTTGGTAATAAAAGTGGCTGCAGAAGTTTCAGGCCTGACATCGGTACACCACCAAACTCTGGATAAAAAGAATAGAACTTCTAGCCAGCACATTTTGATGAGAAGCTTGTTCTTCCCAGAAGCCCGAGCAAGCAACTTTCTGCAGGTTATTGGCTCTGCTGGGCTATGTTCTCATCCCATTCATCATGCTGGCTTCCCCCACTCCCTAACTGGTTTCTCCCAGGATCACTATCTTAATAAATCATTTGCACCTAAACCTTTGACTAAGCAGCTGCTTGTAGTAGACTCTTCCCTAAGACACAAATGCAATCAAACCTCGTGGCAGTTGATCCTTGAAAGCCCTGAGCTGTTCCTTCCCACTCTCACATCTCTACAAAGGTTGGCATTTCGTGTGGTAACTAAAACACTCTTCCTTTCATTACCCCCTTTCTCAGGTCTGTGCTGCTTCTTTTCCCTCCAAGCCTCCTAGTTCTCCAGGAACTCTCAAATCTCTTCCATGTTCCCTCTGAAAACATCACTCAATGATAAACTACTCTTCACCCATAACCTGCTTAGATTCCTGCCACGGGGCAGCCTCATTTGAAGTGTAATATCCCAAGCACCATTTTCCCTTCCCCCTTTTCTTAGGAGAGGATAACTCATTTTTCTGTCTTCTCTCACATTGGAATCTGGAAATAAAGCTGGCAATCTCCTTTTAATCACTTCTGTGTCTTCTAGATCTCACTGTAAGAATCTGAATTTCTTCTGAAGTATCTTATCTCTACACAGGAGGGAACCATGGGAATGCCAACAGTATTTAAGCTGAATGGGGCATATATGGCTGGGATGTAGGACTCCCTTATATCTATTCATCATTAATGAGTGCTTTGTGGCTTGGATTATCTGTCTTGGTTTTCCTATGTCCCTCACTCATTTGTTATCCACCAAATCCTAACCATATCCCATAGTTGAAAAGTAGCACCAAAAACTTAGTCTACCACTCCATTCCCAATGTGAACGATATTCTGGGTGATTCTGATTCCCATGTGATGACAAACCCAAACTCTTGAGGAAAACAAAATCAAGAACTACAAAACTAATCACTTCTTCACTCAGCCTATCACTTTGATCAATGAATTCCGGCTCTTATCACCCAGAACTCTTCCACCCCTGAAATCTCAAATTCAGAATATTTTACCCCTTAAAAGTTGTAAGGTTGTAAAAAGTGAAAGCTGTAACTATGTATAGTGACAAATGTTAACTAGACTTATTGTGACAATCATTTTGCAATATATGCAAATTTCAAGTCAGTATATTGTACACCTGAAACTAACATGTTGTTGTATGTCAATTTACACTTCAATGAACCTTTTTCAATTATAAAAACAAGGTCATATCATTAAAACAAGAGTATCCTACCTTGACACAAGTATCATTCTAATGCTCACATCCATTTCCCCTCCCACCAAACTAACAATCTTACGATTTCTAAGCCCTGACTCCATCAGTTGCCCCCATTTTCACTTAAGCTATTATATGCTTCCTGGGCCTTTTAACAAAAACTATTTAACATTTTGAGCTTATTTTTAAAAAAGACTAAAACAACAGGTTTCTTTTCCTTGTTGCCAAGTTGATCCTGATAACCACACATGGGCTAGCTTAGCTTACATGTAATTAAATTGGTAATATAATCTGTCAGTTCGTAAATGTCTAATAACAATGTTTAGCAATCTATGTGGTTACATTAGAAGACGTTAATATTTTCACAGTGAGGCTCGTCATGAGGACAGGAAAGAACACTAGGTACAGCACTCTAAGATTTCAATAAGGTTTTGGGTTTTCTCTTTCCCAAAAAGATAAAACTGTGGTAGAAAGGCTTACTATTCCCAATTAGCACTTAATACAACCAAATATAAAGTGAATGGTCAGCCAACATCCCTAAAGAATTTAGCCTAAAATTAACATTAGTATTTATTATTTAAAATTCTATGAGGAAATGAAAAAGAATTCCTTTCAGTTGAGAACATTAAGTGCATGTCCTCTGAAAAAGACTGGAAGAAGAAAAGCTTCCCACACCCCTCCTGACCCCACTGATTCTCCGCCATGGGCATGTGCAATCGGAGATCAACCCAGTTGTCACTGGCACTCACACAAACTGAACCACTGAAGCAAGTAGGTTCCTGTTGATATCATCCGACAGTTCCTTCTCCAGAGATGCTAGGATTATTCTTTTAATGGGCTACACAATGCTGAAGTCAAAGAGAGGACACTTGTCTCATTTCCATAATCAGCATTCTCAACCACACAATGTGCCCATGGCTTAAAACTGATTCCAGAAGCAACAATCTTGTTATTTATAAGGTGAGAGCACCCTTTCTGAGCCTGGAAAACTAGTCAAAGTTCACAATGACTTTCCAGGGCCCCAAAGATTTTCATACCGAGGGTGGACCCACTGTTCCTAGAGAAATGAAGGAAGGCTAGAGGGAAGTATTGAGTGAAGCAGGGGTTCCTTCAGGTTAATCTTGGATCAATCCCCAGGAAAACATCCTGTGTTTAAAAAGAAAGAAACAAGAATTCTGAGAACGACCTGGGAAGAACAAGAAGCGCTCAATAACTCCTTGGAGTGGTTCTGTAGAAGGCATCGATCTATGCCCTTCCTTCTACTGTACCACAAGCTCTAGTCAAAATACGAGGGGAAGAAATCATTCCCTGGCACACTGTATAGTCTGTTCACATGCATCTTCAGAGGCGCAGATTTCAGAGGTTTATTTTTATCCATTACTCCAGCCAAACTTTCATATTTTTTCCACCAGGTTCCTATTCTAGTGTAAAATATGTAATATTTTACATGCTCTGCTTATACCATATGCCAGGTCACAGCTGTCCTCCACAGACACTGATTTTAAATTGGTGAGGGAGTGAACATATGTTTCTAATAGTGATCCTTCTTACCAGAACAGGTTTGGTATAAAAAGTTACATAAGAACAAGTACAGAGGAACATGCAGTTTGGGATTTAAAAAAATATTGCCAACTCTGACCAAAATGAAGGCATAGGTAGATACATTTTGCCTCCTTGCACAACCAAAGAGACAACAACAAATTAAAACTAACAAACAAACAAACAAAACTGCCAGAAAATCGAACTATATGTAAGTCTGACAACCAAGAGTTAAAGAAGAAACATTCATTCAGACTGGTAGGAGGGGCAGAGATAGAAAGCCAGGGTGGAGAGGATGTATGGCAAGGCAGCAGTTGGAGGACCGGGAACATGAGACAGTGGTTGGTGGACCAGGTGGTCCCACATTTGCATGCAGGTAAACTGGGAGGAACACCTGGGGAGCAAGACAGATGATGCAACCCAGGGTTCCAGTGCAGGGAATTAAACCCTCAAAACCTCTGGCTATAAAAATCTGTAGGAACTGTGGTGGCAGGAGAAACTCCCAGCCTCACAGGAGAGTTCATTGGAGAGACCCACAGGGGTCTAGAAGGTACACAAAACAACCCACCCACGAATCAGCACCAAAAGGGCCCAATTTGTTTGTGGATAGTGGAGGAAGTGACTGAAAGTCGGCTGACAGCAAAGCGGGTGACATTGTTCCCTCTTGGACCCCTCTCCCACATAGAGTGCCACCATACAGCCATGTGGGTTGCACCTCCCTGGCAAATACCCAAGGCTCCACCCCTTACAATGTAACAGGTACATGGAGACAAAAAAAAAATATGGCCCAAAGAAAGAACAAATCAAAGCTCCAGAAAAAATACAATGAGTGATGAAGAGATAGCTAACCTATCAGATGCAGAGTTCAAAACACTGGTAATCAGGATGCTCACAGAAATGGTTGAGTATGGTCGCAAAATAGAGGAAGAAGTGAAGGCTATGCAAAGTGAAATAAAGAAAAATATACAGGGAACCAACAGTGAGGGGAAGGAAACCAGGACTCAAATCAACAATTTGGAGCAGAAGGAAGAAATAAAAATTCAACCAGAACAGATTGAGGAAACAAGAATTCAAAAAGTGAGGAAAGGCTTAGGAACCTCCAGGACAACTTTAAATGTTCCAACATTAGAATCATAAGGGTGCCAGAAGGAGAAGAGGAAGAGCAAGAAATTGAAAACTTATTTGAAAAAAATAATGAAGGAGAACTTCCTTAGCTAGGAGAACTAGCTAAGGAAATAAACTTCAAGGAAGTCCAGGAAACTCAGAGTCCCAAAGAAGTTGGACCTAAGGAGAAACCCACCAAGGCACATCATAATTACATTACCCAAGATTAAAGATAAGGAGAGAATCTTAAAAACAGCAAGAGAAAAGGAGACAGTTACCTACCAAGGACTTCCCATTAGACTATTACCTGATTTCTCAAAAGAAACCTTATAGGCAGGAAGGGACTGGAAAGAAGTATTCAAAGTCATGAAAGGCAAGCACCTACATCGAAGATGACTCTACCCAGCAAAGCTCTCATTTAGAATGGAGGCTCACTTGCTCTCTTGTTCTGAGGGAGCCAGCTGCCCACTGTGAGCTGCCCTGTGCAGACGTCCACATGGCACAGAACGCAGGGAGGCGTCTTGCCCATAACCAGCAATGAACTTAAGCTCTCAAGACCAAAAGCCCACAAGGGACTTAATCCTTTTAAAAAACGATTGTGTGAACTTGAAGTAAACTCTGGTTCTATCAAGCGTTCAGATGAGATTGCAGCCCTTCCTGACACACTGACTGCAACCTCTTGAGAGGCCTTGAGCCAGGTGCACTCAGCCATGTTACCTACACATTCCTGACCTACAGAAACCAGGCGCTAACTAAGGTTTGTTGTTTTAAGGCACCGCATTGTGGGTTGATTTGGTACACAACAGATAACCAATACGGTAAGGGGGCAATGTGTGAATTATATTTTAGGATATATATTTGCAATGAAAAGGATATCTATATCTTTACCTGTGTCAAAGCTATAAAGAAAAAGCCATGAACACTTTGGTTTATAATTCAAAAGAGTTGAGCTGTCATTGTGCCAGGAATTTATAACCAGAGGGAGTTCTAGAAAAAACTCATTTCTGAATGTTCACTATCAAAAGGGTGCTATCCATTCTAGGAACGTAACACTAGTCATGACAAATGATGTAGAGGATGTGGATACAAACAGTAAAAGCCTTACTCTACAAAAGCTCTATAAATTCAGATATTAGAATTCTTGCTTGATAAGGTAAAAGACTAATGTTCAAAGTACTGCCTCACACAGTACGCATGCCACCTGTCTTTAACTTAAGCACAGTACAATGCCTCTCTGCTAAAGAGAGGAAGAGCAAAATGGGGAGTTTTCTGGAGAGACTTATGAAAAGATGTATCATTTGCAAAACAACCCATTGAGCACAAAGATATTAATATAGGCGTTAGAAAAAATGAACTTCTAAACACTCCCAAGGATTAAGCTATGATCTCATGATGAAACTCCCTAAAATAAAAAATGACATAAATAATTGAATCTCTCAAATTCAATACAAATAATAATATCACAAATAATTCTGTCTAACCCACAAAGGAGAGAAAAAGCCAAAAAAAACCTTCATGACAAAAATTTCTCTAAGATTTTGAAAAGAGAATAACCGAAGTTGAAAGGTATCATCAAGAATGAATTCCAAATAAGGCTATCACAGGCTTTAAATAAAATATCGGCAAAGACAAATTCCAGTTTGAAGTGAGGCTAGGAGTGGAGTTCAGCGTGAGAGAGGCTTTGCAAAGCCACATTTGGAGCTTGTGCTGGAAGAAGGACGGGCTCTGCTCTTTGTCACATGTGTAACATGGCTAGTGCCCCAGCCTTAAGGGTTTTTAAATATTTTAAATATACCTTCACTCATGGACAAATACTAAGCCCATAACTATGTAGACAAAAAGCTAATTCTAGCATTTAACTTTCCAGAAGTAATTATGGCGACCAAGAGAGGACAGTTATCTGATAATGTCCACAGTTATCTGAGAATGTCCAGGCAGAAGGAATATAAAGATGCCATAAATGGTCTTGTTGAGAAAGACCAACAATGAATAAGACTGTTGGGATACAGATCCTGGTTGTTAGGTGTACGGTACTGGACAGAAATGGGAATAAAAACTCTTGGTGGGGGTTGGAGGATTAAACAAATTATTTGTATAAAAGTGCTTAGAGCCCTGGCTGGGTGGCTCAGCTGGAGCGTCATCTCATATACCAAAAGGTTGTGGGTTTGATTCCCAGTCAGTGCACATACCTGGGTTATTGGTTTGATCCCCTGTCGGGTTGCATTAGCAAGGCCACTGATCAATATTTCTCTCTCCCTTCCTCTTTCTCTAAAACTCAGTAAAAACATACCCTCTCATGAGGATTTAAAAAGGTGCTTAGAACATTATCTGACATATAGTACCTATACAATAAATTTTAATGATAATAAAAGCCTTGGGATTCGGGAATGAGTCCCCCTTACCAGTAATTACCTGATGGAGTTTTATAAATTGCCAAAAGCTTTTTGCTTTATAATCAAAAGGGATAAAAGTCTGCGGGATAAAAAACATTCATATTTTTATCTACAGGTCTCACAGGCAAATAATGCATCTCAGGAGAAAAAAGTTAATAACCAATAACATCTGACCTCTTAGAACTTTGTTCCATTGTACCCATGAGGAGATGGTCTTTCTAGTAATCTACTAAGTCTGAAAATAGGGTACTTCATATACTCTATCTGAATTTGAAACTGACTCTAGAATTCTACATGCTTTACATTTACTGAGCTATTGCTTTCAGAAACAATTGTGTAATGTACGCTGCTGCTAGCCATGTTTGGAAATGCTTGTCATCCCTCAAGATCACCAGCGTTAGATACTTCAAATATTTTGCAGATAAAAAGGGACATCTTTGTCTTGAATTAATTTGCATTTATAATTTTTTAAGCAAATGAGACATTTACTAAACACTTTAGCTTGTTGCCTATGTTACTTAGAAACATAGCTTGAGGATTTTTTGCAATTATATCGAAAGTTTTGATAAAAATGGATTACATAATTATAGGTAACATGATCAATAAGTGTTTTAGGTTTTTTAAAAATATAGCACAGCTATTAAAAGGTACAAAATTCTTTGGAGATCAGATGGTTAAATAAAATGTTTCAAAAATTACATAAATTAAGAAAGTCTATTAAAATATAGGAATACTTCATATATTTTTTAATACTTTAAATGCAGACCGAGGTAGGGATTGGGTGGTCGGGGGCAGCATGGAGGGAAAGGCCCAGTTTAACCGTAATAAGTTTCAAAAAAATATGGCTAAGTTAGTCCCAAAACAATAAGTAAATTTTAAATATATAACCGGGCACAGGATGTTCAATAAAGCACTGGGTTTGGTATAAGATTGTGATATTTTCCAAGTAAAGAAGTACTTTCCTAATCTGAAATGATGTTAAACCTTGTCATCCTATAGATAGAAATATTACCAGCGTCAGTTTTAGTAACACTGACTTTGTATAACTGACAGGGCATTTTAGTGATTACAGCTAAGGGAGATGGAAGACAGAACAGAAAGAGAAAGCAAGAAGGTTTTACTCTTCAGAAGGTGTTCTCTGCAACGCCTCCGATTTAGGTTAAATTAGATACAAAGAACATCATTTGTGAAAGATGGCACACAGGACAGAACCTGTGTGGTCATGAAGACATCCCGCAGGACACAGAGAGGATTAAAGTACTAAAGCTGTAAGCATACATTTGCACGTCTCCAGTTTGTATCTTCATATCATGTTGGTTGGGGATTAGTAGTTTAAATGGCTGATAAGGAGTGATGTACAATTAAAAACTACAAGATTCTGAGGTCAAGAGCAAAGGAAGAGCAAACCTCACTACCCAGAATGTAAGAGTAAGCCTCTGAAGAGACATTTAACAGTTTTAACAGAGAAAAATCCTGAAACTGAAGATATGATAAGAAGCTATACCTGCTGGCCTCATTTCATTCTTCAACAAAGAGGAGTGCAGTCAAGTGAGTTATCAGAGGCCTTCTGGAAGTGAACGTCCAGAGTGAAGAAAGCCTTCAAGGGTAAGGTCTATCTCAAAAGAAAGAAATACCCATGTTTTTAAAGAGCATGGAGTCAATGAGGACCTAAAATATGTATTGGGGACTTTAATTTGGACTACATTAGAGGGATTTTTAATGCATAAATACCACAACGAAATATGAATGAAAGGTGTGCCTATATCAGAAAGATAGTATTGTGTTGGAATGGAGAACCCAAAGTTTAAAAAAAAAAAAAGAATAGCAAGATTTTTAGAATGACATATATTTTTAGCTCCAATAAGTGGAATAAACTTGGACTTTAGTTTTCTCTGGAAACCAGGTCAGAGACCTAGAAAGTGTACCCAAGGGCCAGTGTCACCTGTTGAAAAAGTCTGGAATTTTTTCCTGACTATGCAATTTAGTCTTCCCAATTTTGTCTTCATTTGTGCTATATTAAAATAAATCAAGGCTCTTTGGTAGCCCCTGTGCAACTACTGAGGAGCCCCTCAGAGAAGAGGTGCTTATTCCCAGCAGGTAGAAGGGAAGTGTTTTCATGTCTAGAGTTGGGAGCCAGTTACAGAGATCCATTCAAACCCTCAAAGAAGAAGATGCATTTAACATGGGCACTGAACACTTACTAAATTTGCAAAAGTTCTAAAGAAATAAAAGTATCACTCATAGAACTTGAGGTTGGGAGAGTAGCTACTGGCTGAATCCTCAGAGATCAAATAGGGCTGAAATTAAGAATCCAGCTGGAGTCTTTCAATTGCCAAAACACTGAAGAAGAAAGTGAATTTGAGCTCTAAAGCTGAAGCATAGACAGACAAGACTAAAATGTAGATCTTAAATTGGTCTGAGGCAGAGAGGGCAAGATAGTCTTCATATAATCGGCATTTCTAAATCAGTTGAATCCATGTTTATATCCAACAGGAAACAATCTCCTAATATCCGAGCTAACAGGTAATTTGGTCTATTAAATTCACTCATTTTCCAAGATGCTAAATACGTTATTTGTCTTCATTTGTGCTTGTCTTCCTCTCTGGTTGCTACAAACCTGTTACATAATACGCAGGGACTTTTCACGGCATTCTAGATTTTTTCTGTGACCTCATGGTTCTTTGTTTTCCCTATTATTTCTACACGTCTCAGCTCTAGAACATTTTCAGCTATTTTCAGTTTTGTAGTGAGCTATACTTTAAATTACTTCCAAGTTCTTTTATAAATCCTTGATGATCACTCTAGGAAACAGGCAAGATAGGTTACCCCTGCCTCTTTTAAGATGAGGAAACAGGTGCCAAAAGTGAACAATGAATATTTAAGGAATAAGTAACAAAGACAGGCATCACATTAGACATCTGCCATTCCCCTCTCCTACCCCTTCAGCCCACATTTCAGCTCTGGCCATTGCTGAGCCAACTGTAAGCTGTGCACAGGTATTCTTGAGGGCACCTCATCTCAGCTTTGTTGTGAGTATGCTTTGTTTGGATTCTCTGCTTTCTAGAAGAATCCTAAAGGAGAGAAAACTAATACCCTCCAGCATAACTTTAGCCTGTAGGGGTCATGTTGCTTCTCTCTTTTGTGTCTCCAGTCAACAGTTCTGAGGGATCTTCTTACATGGTTCCTTCTTAAAGCATCCCCACCAGGACTAAGCTAAGCCCCAGTTGCCCACAGGGATAGCTGACTCAACAACGCACTTTTGCATTAGCTCTCCCTCCTTCCCCATTTTACCCTTCTTAGGGGCCCCTCCCCTATTCCCTGGGTTTACGTCCCCAAATCACTCACTAGCATGAAAGATTTATTTCAGGCTCTGCTTCTTGGAGTAAATTAAATTACAACAGACTACCAATATATTCTTTCAAATTTCTGGTTTATTCTTCTTATTACCCTATTAATCACTAGGCCTAAAATTCAATATTCACCTTTTTTTCCCATTTACAATCACAGGCAAACAACAGCTATATGAATTACTGTTTGACACCAAATATAACCTCTTTAAGCTCTGTAGAGCTTGCGCACATTAGGTGCTTAATATGGCAAATTTTGGTTACCTTTAAGGTTGAGACTATTTAAGGAGAATGATGCCTATGTAAATACAAAGACAAACACATGAGTTGCCCTTCTATAGATGACATTAGAGAGCTGGAAGAGCTGTCTTTACCCAATGGCATTTCTAGGGTCCGTCTATAAAAGCTCCATGTCTATAAAACTTTCTGGTTGGCTTCTTGTGATCCTATGTTTTCCAATAAAAATACAATTTCTATTTTTATGCCTTCTTATTTTAGATATTGATGGCTACTTTAAACAGTCTCACTGAATGAAGAAAACAGAATATCTTTATAACTTTGAGGTTTTTTTTTTTTTTAAAATTTATTTATTGTTATTTAATTACAGTTGTATGCCTTTTCCCCCATCCCTTCACCCCACCCCAGGTGAACCCACTTCCCTCCCCCCTCTCCACCCTCCCCCTTGGATTTGTTCATGTGTCCTTTATAGTAGTTCCTGTAATCCCCTCTACCCACTGTCCCCGCCCCCACCCCCCACCCCCGCCCTTGCTATTGTTACATTGTTCTTAACTTCAATGTCTCTGGTTATATTTTGTTTGCTTTTTCCTTCTATTGCTTATGTTCCAGTTAAAGGTGAGATCATATGGTATTTGTCCCTCACTTCCTGGCTTATTTCACTTAGCATAATGCTCTCCAGTTTCATCCATGCTGTTGCAAAGGGTATAAGCTCCTTCTTTCTCTCTGCTGCGTAGAATTCCATTGTGTAAATATACCATAGTTTTTGGATCCACTCGTTTGCTGATGGGCACTTCGGTTGCTTCCAGTATTTGGCTATTGTAAATTGTGCTGCTATGAACATTGGGGTGCACAGATTCTTTTGGATTGGTGTTTCAGTGTTCTTAGGGTATAATCCCAGCAGCGGAATTACTGGGTCAAAGGGCAGTTCCATTTTTAGTTTTCTGAGGAAATTCCATATTGTTTTCCACAGTGGCCTCACCAGTCTGCATTCCCACCAACAGTGCACTAGGGTTCCCTTTTCTCCGCATCCTCTCCAACATTTGTTTGTGGATTTGTTTATGTTGGCCATTCTGACTGGTGTGAGATGATACCTCATTGTGGTTTTAATTTGCATCTCTCTGATGGCTAGTGATGCTGAGCATCTTTTCATATGTCTCTGGGCCTTCTGTATGTCTTCCTTGGAGAAGTGTCTGTTCAAGTCCTTTGCCCATTTTTTAATTGGGTTGTTTGTCTTCCTGGAGTGGAGTCGTGTGAGTTCTTTATATATTTTGGAGATCAGGCCCTTGTCTGAGGTATCATTGGCAAATATGCTTTCCCATATTGTTGGTTCTCTTTGTAATTTGGTGCTATTTTCTTTAGCCATGCAGAAGCTTTTTATTTTGATGAGGTCCCATTTGTTTATTCTTTCCTTTATGTCCCTTGCTTTAGGGGATGTGTCTGTGAGGATGTTGCTGCGTGGAATGTCTGAGATTTTCCTGCCAATGTTTTCCTCAAGGACTTTTATGGTGTTACGGCTTATATTTAAGTCTTTTATCCATCTTGAGTTTATTTTCGTGTATGGCGTAAGTTGGTGATCGAGTTTCATTTTTTTGCACGTAGCTGTCCAGATCTCCCAACACCATCTGTTGAAGAGACTGTTTTTGCTCCATTTTATGCTCCTGCCTCCTTTGTCAAATATTAATTGATTGTATAGATTTGAGTTTATTTCTGGGCTCTCTATTCTGTTCCATTGGTCTATGAGCCTGTTAACTTTGAGGTTTTTAATAGCAATAATATCAATATTTACCAGTGATAATGACACAAACATATATATATTAATGGGGGTTTGCCTTTCACAAATTTTATAAAGATGGAACATGGTTTCATATTTCTTTGTTTCTGGTACAAAAAATAAATGAAATCTCTTGAATGAAGTACCATATTGCTATTATCATCGCATCCCAGCACAGAATTAAGAAAACCAACTTCTGAATGGCTAACTCTTCTTGACCTGGAAAGGGCAAATCTAAGTATAAATAAAAGGAAAAAGGAAAAATTTTACTCAGCTTGTGCAGATTTTCAGATCATTTGACCACAGCGCTTCTGATTTAAGGGCCAACAAAGATCATTTTATAATATTTGACAGATACCAGAAACCAAGCCGTCTGAATATAAACATTGCTGTGATTTCTGGTCGCTAAAGACTGAGATGCAGTGTGTTGTTATAAAAATGAAGAAAAGAAACTAGACCCTGCTTCTGGATCTTAGGTATATTGCTTGAAACATCCATCACTGTGGCACCACTGATTGAATTTTTTCCTTGCCTTTTCTAAAGAACATCTATACAGCCTATATAGAGTGGCCAAGGAACCAATTTCTCTCAAAACATAAAATAGAGATACCTATCAAAAGTTATCAGTTACTATTTTGTGGGGTGAACACCAGAATCCATATGATTAATAGCTTAATAAAATTATTAAAGAACATTTAAATTGTAGTTTATTTGAGTATAAAAAATAATAGTAGGTCATTTTAGTTGAAAAAATAATAGAGTAAAATCTACTTCCATAATTGCTCTTAATTCCTCAGGAAAAAAAAATACATATACTTGACTTTTAAAAATTCTTCTTGAAGTTCTGTGCAATTTACTCTTTAGTCAGAAAGTAAAACACCTTTGTCCCGATAAGCCTATTCTTTGACTTCATATTTCACTAGAATGTAAGTTCTCATGGCTATATTATTATGGCTTTCCTTATTCCTCAATGTTATCATTAAAATTAGATTCATTTTTACATGACTATCTTGGTAAAAAAAAGTTATAAAAGTATTCTAGTTAATTAATAAAATCCTATATGTTGACATAGCTATAAATGCTGGCACTACATATTCAGAAAAGAGCAGGAATTCATTAAAAGAACAACAGTGACTGAAGTCGACATCAGAAATGGCCAGGATGGGTGGTCAGTCACATTTTAATGACACAGACGGCCAATAAGATTGAACAGGACTAACGGCAGAAAAATCCCTCTTAAGGCTTTGGTAAGACTTGGGCACCAACCGCTGGCAGACAGGGTGGACTTTATTGGATATGCATTACGAAGCCTTCACTCTGTAGGAAATTATATACTTGCTCTGGAAACGGGACAATTATGCAAAATGTTAATGAATACTTTCCGACAAAAAAAAATGTCAAGATAGCAAAGTGGGATAGGATTTTATGAGGAGGTTAATTTCTAAAGTCAGCATATAAAGCAAAATACTCACAAAGTCAAAATTACCTCTGAAAATCCCTCATGAAAATCTCTTACTACAGAAGAAATAGACAAAAGCAGCCTCAGTTCATCAGAGTTTTTTGTCTTTTGGATTTTTGTTTTAAGCATGGAAACAGATTTCTATTTCTTTAGTTCAGATTACTATTTTTCAATTGAGGGCTCAACATAGTTGGCTTGCATTAGGAGATGTATGGCACCAAAAAATCTATTTCAAAGCAATACATTCCTAATCACCATGAAATCGTTGCACTCAAAATTATGCAGTATGACTTTTGAAAAGTCACAGAACAATGTGTGCTTTCAATTACCTGTAAGATTGCAACAGCACCTGAGGTCACTCCCTACTCCAGGTTCTGGGTCTGTGAGATAGGGTCACTTCTATGTGGAAGAAAGCAGTCAGGAAGTACTGATCCACAATAAAGGAAATCAGAAACCCTATGCCAAAATGCTACATTTTGACCTATCACTATTAAGACGCAAGGTCAGTACTCACAGCAATCACCTAAGTCTGAATTCAAAATTTGGACTTTTTCAACTCAACCTCAGATCTGAAATGTCCTCTGACAGGGGGCTGGGCCAATAGTTTAGGTCAGTTTTGATTACAAGCTTTTGCAACAGAGAGACCTTCATTTGAACCTCAGAATCACTTTTTTAAAAAACTTTTTACTTTGAGGTAATTACAGATTCCCATGCAGTTGTAAGGAATAATACAAGGAAATCCATGTACCCTTTACCCAGTTTCCCTGAAAGGTAACATCTTGCCAAACTGCAGTACGATACTATAACTAGCGTATTAATTTGCTAGGGCTGCCAAGACCACACTATAGGCTGGGTGGCTTGAACAATGGAAATTTATTTCCTCATAATTCTGGAGGCTGAAAGTCTGATATCAAAGAGTCATCAGAGTTAGTTTCTCTGAGGCCTCTTGGCCTCAGAAGCTGAAGTTCAGAGGAGCTGAACACCTCAAGGTGTTGGCAGAGTTCGTTTCTCTTGAAATGTATAGATGGGTGTCTTACCTCTGTGTCTTTGCAGCATCTTCCTTCTGCAGGTGTCTGTGCCCAAATTTTCTCTTCTTATAGGGAAACCAGTCATATTGGGTTAGGGGACACCCTAGTGACCTTATTTTAACTTACCTCTTTAAAGACCCTATCTCAAGCCCTTGCCAGGTAGCTCAGCTGATTAGAGAATTGTACTAATATACCAGGGTTACAAGTTTGATCCCCCATCAGGGCACATACAAGAATGAACCAATGAATGCATGAATGAGTGGAACAACAGATTGATATCTCTCTTTGTCTCTCTCATAAAATTTAAGAAAAGAAAGAAAGGCCCTATCTCCACATAGAGTCACATTCTGAGGCTTTGAAGGTTAGGACTTCAATATATGAATGGGCATGGGTGGGTATAATTCAGCCCATAACAAGCAGATATTGGTGTTTATTCAGTCAAAATACAGGGAATTTCCATCCACAAGGGTCCCTCATAGTGACCTCTTATAGCCCTCTTCTCACCCCTCTTGACCCCTGGCTTTCACTAGTCTTTCTTCCATTTCTATAATTTCATCATTTCTAGTACGCCTTATAAATGGTATCAGACAGTGTGTAAACTTTTGGTATTTACGTTTTTTTCACTCAGCATAATTCTCTGGAGTTCATTCAGGTTGTTGCATGAATCAATAGTTCTTTTCTTTTTGTCCCTGGGTAGTATTCCATGGTATTGGTGTACTACAATTTGTTTAACATTTAGAAGTTGAAGGATATCGTGGCCCTCTTCAGTTTTGGCTGTTATGGATAGAGCTGCTATAAATATGCACGTACAGGTCTCTGAGTGAGCATAGGTGTTCACTTCTCTGGGATACATACCCAGGAATTATAATTGCTGGGATATTTAGTTTTTAAAGATACCACCTTACTGTTTCCCAGAATGGTTATACCGTTTATATTCCCTACAGCAACACAAGTGATTCACTCGCAATATGGGTGATCCAGTTTTTCTAAATCCTCACCAGCATTTGCTGCTGTCACTATTTAGCCTTTCTGATACATGTATAGTTGTGCGTTTCCCTCATGTCTAACAATATTGAACATCTTTTCTTGTGCTTATTTACCATCTGTATATACTTGGGTGAAAATATCTGTTCACATTTTTGCTCATTTTCTAATTGGATTGCCTTTTTACTGTTGAGTTTTGAGAGTATTTTATATAGTCTAGATACTAGGCCTTTGTCAGATCTCTGGTTTGCAGGTTTTTTCTCTCAGACTGTGGCTTGTTTTTTTATCCTCTTAACAGAGACTTTTGCAGAGCAAAAGTTTTTCATTTGTGAGACTCTGGATCTTATTTCTATACTGTACTTTAGTTGGCTTTTTCTGACAGAGCTCCAGCAGAGGAGGCAGAAATGCCATTCCACTGGGGGTGGAAGGCCAGGCTCCCCAGATAGCCCCTGCTGACACCCTGGGGAAGCAAGTTTCTTCTTACTGCCTAGGAGAGATGGAAGTCCCAGTTTGCTACATAGCCTTCTCTGAGGCCATCCCAGAGGGAGGGTGTGGCACTTCCTTACAGTCTCCAGAAGACTGAAGTCTAAGTTCACCGTGTTAGCTTTTCTGAGGTGTTTGTCATGAATAGAGTGGTTATTGTCTAAAAATTTTCTGTCTTGCTAAGTTTTCCCTTTCCTGGTCTTTCTAATAGAGAGAAAAACTTTTCTTTGGGCTTTTTTGGTCTATGCCTGCTGGAATTTCTGGGTTACCAGCCCCTTTAGCTCCTTCAGGTGTATGAGGCTAAAAGAAAGCCCAGGGAATGCTTCTGTGTTCTCCTCATGACCTGGGGTTTGGCTTTCTTCTCTCTACCATTCAGACCCTTATCTTTCTCTCACATGTGATGTCCAGGTTTTTCATAGTACTTACTGGGACAAAAAGAGACAAGAATTCTGATGTGATATTTCTGAAAGAAATGGACGCTTCAGCTATTTGATCTTTACACTGCAGTTTCCTCATCTGTGAAGTATGGAAAACATTTACCCCAGAGGGTTGTGCAGAAGATTTAACAAGAACATATGTAAAGTATTTGACTCATTGTAGATACTGAAATATTGGATTGCCCCTGTTTGCAATAAAACAATCAGTCAATCACCTGATCTTTCATGTGTGTATTTCAAGACTTCCTCTAACACACCTAATGCAACTAGATATCTGCCAGACTCTCAGACCCTCTCAATACTGTTAGGGCTATTCCTGACTTTCCCTTTGAGGCTGGCGATATTGCTCTGTACAGTGATTTCCTTAGCAAGGCCCTTAGTACATAGTAGACACTTAAATGGCTACTCCAATGCACGTCCCTCCTAAGCTACTGTGATTTTACAGTGTGTCTTTGAGCCGATCCTCAGCAACATGACCATTTTCTCAGCAACAGAATGGGGATGACACTTGACATCGTTTTCATAGGAACAAAGTGGTTTACATGTGCAAATTCTTCCTTCTGAATATACCCTCACCTTTAACCAAAAAAAGGGGGGGCATACTACTGCAATAATGCAATAACATTCCCCCACTATCACCAGTCTTGCTCTGTCTTTTTTCCCAGGTCCCCATCGTTTTATAGCAGGGTGAAGGAGAATTATAGTGAAGGCAGCAGAATAAACATTGAGACAGTTGCCGACAGAATCAGTGACTATTGAGTAAGGCAGAGATTATCAGCCACTGCGCCATTGCACACTGGTGCCGCAAGAATTTTCGAAACATGCTACACCTGACAATAGTAATTAATTAATTAATAATCAGAGGCCCTGACTTCTTTTTCCTTAGATTGTTAAATAAATTTTTAAAATTGAAAACAGACAACATGATAGCCATCAGTATAAATGAATGAAAATGATACTAATTTTTTGTCAGATTGGCAAGAAATACATATTTTTGGTGTGCTGCAGAATTTTAGTAATTAGTTTATGTGTGCCATGAGATGAAAATGTTTGAAAATCTCTAATCACTGGTGTAATGGAATTACAGCCACCTTAAGGGGGAACTTGGGACTCCATTCTAGAAGTCACAAAGCTGGCTTTCCTTTGCTGTAAAACAGTAATATGGGTACCTAGTTAGTGAGATATACAGATATAGAGTCTTACATTGAATTCTCAGATGAGCGTCATGCATAAGCAAATCTAAGTTATAACATTCCAATGCCATGTAACCTATTGGGTCAATAACACTAATTTTAATTAATTTTAGACCTCTATAACAATGGAGTACATAATGATAGATTCTTTGAATTATTAAGTAGTCAAAGTTTTAGAGCTGGAGGCAAATGTAAGGTTTACGATCACAACCCTGAAGTTGGTTCTGCTTCTATATACTAACAAGTCAAAGAAACCTGAAGAAAAAGATACTTTTATGCATTTGGGGGACCCTCTGATATGGTGATTTGGTTTCCATTCCAGTGGTCTGTTTAAAATATTTAGATTTCCTTAAACACAGTAAATAATTCCACCTAACTTTAACATACCCATTTTTCTTTACTTTTTGTAACTGTAAATTTGTCAGAATCCCCTTCTTTACTTTGGAAGGGAGTCAAAGGATAAGATTCCTTAAGAACAGTCTATGTTATGTGAAGAACAGATGTCTTCCTCTGTGGGAATGTATTTTGTCTCTGCTTATTGTAGAAGGAACTCCCATACCCAGAAACATATGCTTTACATCTCTACATGAGTCAGATGTACCCTTGTATTCTTCCCTCTTATTCATCTGTACAGGCCAAGTTCACCCAAACTTAGATTATATTTCTTCAGTTACCAAGGGATGTGAAGAATGTCTCAAATGACAGGAGAACCATATACTTCTCTAAAGGCCTCTTGGAAAACAGGGGTCAGATTTATTCAATTTTGTCACCCTGGCACCCAGGCTACTCATTGGCTGGTAACTAATAAGCAGTTATTGAGTGAAAAGTGTATGATAAACTGAAAAACAAACTAAAGGAGGTAGCTCAAGCACTTATGGAAAAGGATGCAATAATGAGTGATAATGAGTGATCAAGTTGAATGTTCTAGGGTGAACAAGACACTCAAAGAATTTATAGGCTATATTAAGGAAGATCAAATTTCATTGTCCAAATTCTTGAATGGTATGGGGAAAATGAGGTTAAGCACAGGACAAGATGCAGGGACATGATTAGGGCCATAGTTTAGCAGCCATTGATGGGATCATTGGGCTTAGTGAGAGGGGTGAACATTTGGGGCTAAGGTCTTGCAGGGGGTTGGTAGAAAATTTTTAGTTCTTCAGCAGCTTTCACAGGAATAATGTAAATGAGATCCTTAGAAATGCATGTTTTCACTTCCCAAGAGACTGAATGCTGCCCAGACACAACAGCATTAAAAATGACATGGAATTTTGACTATGGGGGAAGAGAAAGCAGCAGATGGGAGAAGATGGATGGGACACTCTAAAAGTAGAACAAAGTATGAGTAAATCAGAAAGGGGTAAAGATTTTGGTAACATCAAGATTGTATTAGAAAACAAAGGCAAGCAACAAGTAAACTTCAAAAAACAAAAATCCTTCAGTGACAAACAGATTCTTCTTCTTGGACTATGTTAACTTTTCCTTCCCTCCATAGGGAGCTTTTCTCACAGGAGTATTTTTGGGTAGGTTAGATTTTTTATTGAGAATTGGTTTTATTTAAAGTATCCAGTTACCAAAATATGCAATTTTATTTTTCCAGGAAAAAAATTGCAGATTCCATGAAAAACATAACAGATAAAGAGCTATGAGTATTTATATGTTTAGAAGTATGGTAGATTAAATATACAAAACAATGCCTCCCAACTGAATCTTAGGGAACATAGAAATATAAAAACATCTTTTATAAAGTGTCAATAGGCTAGTACAAAATTAAGAAATATGAAAGATTCCCCAAATTATTTAAAGCCAGGAATGGGTAAGGCAGGTTCCAAATCATTCTCTTGCCCTGGAAATTCTACTGAACCGTGGAGACTCTTGAGCTTCTTCTTTGTGAGCTAATGTGAGAAAAAGAACTAAATCTTATGGCCCATTAGGATACCCCTACATAATATTTTGACTCCTTCAGAATACAAATATAAAAAAAAAGGGAAGGAAAGAACATTGCCAAAAAAGATGGTAGCAAGGATTCTTAGTGAAGGGAAAAGAAAACAAATTCTTCCCTAAAAACATTAACATAAATTAGTCTTCAAGTTTTACTGTTTACACTCAAATTACCTATGTGGCCCAAAGAAACCCCAAACACAAAATTTAATTTGCAGTTGTCCTGGATTAGACATACCTCCAAGATACATAGGAAAGAAAATACTAATCCTGTCTAAGAAACTTAACAACTCAGAACTCTAAGAATTCCCACAGATAAAACTCCAAGGAAATTGAGTAACCCCATACATATGTATAACAAAATACAAGTCACAAACTAATAATGAAAACATGATACAATAAGACCTACAAACATTTCCAGTCTCAAATTACCAATCAGAATAAAAAAAATATGTAAAAGGAATGAAATCCTTGAGAATGACCTGGGAACAAGAGATTTTTACAACAAGAATCAACAGATTTAAAACATAACCAACAGATTTAAAAATAGAATATGTGGGAAGAAGAATACAGTACATAAAATGTAAAATTTATAGTATGAATTTAAAAGCTGATTAATTTTATTTTGTTTTATCTACACTGGAAGTGTAATTTGAAGAAAATGTTCAAAAATGCATCCTAGAATGATATATAAATATAAAAAAATAAATCAAGAGATGAGAAGAGTAGAATGAAAAATCTAACATATGCTTAATTGGAGTTCCAGAAAGATTTGAGAACCTAAGGAACAGATAGATAATGGCTGATAATTTTTTATAATTATTAAAATGCCAAGAGTCTCAAGAAGTCCAAAGCAATAAAAGTAAAAATAAAACCACATGACATATCATAAATGATGAAGACAGATTGTAAAAGTAATCAGAGAGAAATGAAGAGCAATCTACAAATAGTGGCAATTAGAATGAAAGTTGAACTCTTAAAAGTATTACATAAGGTAGAAGACAGTGACATGATATATTTAAAGTTCGAGAGAAAGTATAGATATTCTATACCTATAGGCATTCTCAAGAAAAGGGGCATTACGTTTTCGGCAAATTCTAATGAATGTTATTCAAACCGACCCTTGCAGGTAAATAAAGGGTCTGAAAAGTGAAAAGTAATGCCTGACCTCTAGCCCATACCTAACTTGGCAGCGTAATAGCACAAGAGTACAGTGCTCAGATCTCCTTCCAAGGGAGAACCTGTGATGAAGAGTGTAGGCTACTGACAGGGTCTAGCTGTAGCATCTTCAGGATGTCACTGTGTTTGAGCCGAAGACAACCCTCTGCACATAGCTCCCAGCCAATGAGTAGAAAACTAGGGAGCCCAGAGTATGGTTATTTCTGGCCAATGTAAGCCTCCTGTGACAGGCAATCTTTGCTCTGGAGCTCTGTCGGGCTCACCTCGTGTCTCAAAGCTGTGCCTCAGTCTCATGCTCTTCCTATCCAATTCCCCTTCCTTACCTGCCTTATTTCATAAATATCAGATCTGCATCATATTCCAAAAGGCTTTCATTATTTTTGCTTACTTTCCACTTTATGTTTCACAGGCATGACCAGCAATAAAACTCATATCTTGGCGACTGCTTTCTGGAAGACACACTTAGCACAATTGATAGTTTCAGTGGTCCAAGAAAGCAGGCTGTGAAATGAGGTTTGGAGACTGGATCAGGCACCAGATGGGTGGGAAGGAGGACTCCAGCATAACTGGTATACCAGGCAAAGCTCCCCCCTGGCACAAGGTGGAGGCCCAAATGCTAAAACTTTCACTCGTTAGGACAAGAAAAACTTTCCAGTGGAGGGATACTCTTACCACTGGAATAATTCAGGCACTTAAAAGATAATGGTAAGAACATATAAAAGAAAAACAGATTTGACTGGGTATTGCTAAGTTTTATTAGGAACTATATAGGGGAAATGAGGCACTGTAGGTTAGTTAGAAAGTTCCAAACCGAGTGTGAGAACAGGAGGGCCCATCTAGTAGCTTACAAAGAGTACCTTATGTTCTTCAGATGGAGAGCAAATACAAATGAGGAAAAACTGCAGACCCGATAGCTATGATTTGAAAGTTTCAAAGACTATTGAAAGCTCATCGATGGCAGGGTCTGCTATGCTGAGGACACGGCTGTGTTTGGGAAAACATGGCAGAAGTATGTCTGGATGCTTGTTCCTGAGGACTGTGGCTCTGTGGACACCCTGAGCCAGAGCCCAGAAAGGTGGCAGCCTCCTTATTAAGGGGAACAGTGACCTTATACAGGAAGACACTTTGAAGAGCTTTTCCTCACAGGATATCAGGTGACCACATCAAGAAATGCCCCCTTTTTGTCTCCTGGTTTTCAGACTGATTAATAGAGTTAATTCCCAGTGTAAGCCAGCTGGGGTTATGCCAGGCTTGTTAAGAGAGGATAGAGTTTAGGTCCCAAAGGAGCTACAGAATTAGCTACCTTACACTGGCAGGAACAAGGGGAGTATACGTCATAATGGATTGTGAGGATGTTTAAGCAAGAGTGCCAGACTGGACAAATAAAGGTTTATTGACTTGGATCACTTAATGGGTTATGGCAAGGACCCCAGGATTGGAGTAAACACAGTGCTAGGATGGTTCTTAGAAACCTAGGGGAGTGCTGATCCACACTTAGCAAAATAAAAGTAAAGTCCTGAGCTGCAGAGACACTGGATAAAGGGATTAAAAGAGAAAAGGAGATGAACAGAGATGTGGGCTTGCTGGAATGGATATATTATAGGAGGCCAGAATAGCCGCCACAGCATCATGTTCCACAGGAGGGCCCAGAAAATACTGCATTCACCAGAGTCATTAGGAACACACTGCAGAGAGGGGGTCCAGAATCTCTCAGGAGTTCAGGGTTGCTCTCCTCATCAGGCCAGGTCTAGTAAGACTGCAAAAGGCTGTGTCTCCATATACTCTTGGTCTCCTAACAGCAGTGGGATTAATGAGGGACAACAAAGGACAGGTTGTCATGTTTAAATGCCATAAACCAGAGGGTTAAAATAACCTTAACAACCAGAAAGCTTGGAGGAGCAGCCAGGCTTAGCCTTCAGGGAGCTGCAGCCTATCGAGAAACAAAATAGACCATCAGTTTGTGAGAGCACTGCTTCATACATACAAACAGAAAGCAAGAATGGAAGAGCAGGAGGGTGAAGGTGGTTATCGCATTTAAAACTTACATATTTTACTTAGTTCTTGCACTTGAACAGTTTTAAGATCTGAAATTCATTGACTAAAGAGGCTGGGCCCTCAGAGGAAGAACTTTACAAAGCCATGGCAGGTATCTACCGTCACGATTCCACTAGTCCTTTCCCGACAAGACTGATGCCCATTTACTAGAACTTCTGCACATAGGTTCTTTATTGACATGGACACCACAGAATAGAATCAAGGCTCCACTGTTAGAGTTGAACATGCAAAGACCAGGTAATGAATGGATTCCATCGGTTTATAGCCCATCTATTTGGTCTACTGAATGACACAGTCAACACTTTCCTAGTCCTCAAATATTTAATTAGGACTGACATACTTGCCAGTTAGCACAACCCTCACATTGGGTCCTTCTCCTATTACTAGGGGCTATCACAGTGGGGAAGACCAAGTGGGAGTTTCTGAAATATCCTCACTCCAGATATGATAGTATATATAAAACAATATCACATTCCAAATAAGATACAAGGATGGTGGTCCCTATCACATCTCCATTTACTTTGCCACTCAGGTCCTAGGGAATCTGACTGGATCCTGGAGAATGAATGCAGACCACTGCAAGCTCAACCAAATAGTGGCCTCTGTCACAGCCATTGTACTGAATGTGGCAGCATTGCTAGAGCAGATGAATAAGGCCTCAATACATGGTATGCAACCATGGATTTAACTAATGTTTCCTGTCCCAGTCAGGAATGAGAATCAGGAAACCTGCATGCACATGGAACAGACAAAAATCCTTTACAATCATGCCTTGAGGACAATTAATTCTCTAGCCCTCTGTCATAATACAGTCCAAAGAAACATGGACTGTCAGAGAGTAGTCATATCAGTTACAACCCTAGGACCAACTGCAGTGACAAAGCTAAGGTTATTCCCACCAACATCCTCCTCTAAGTCCCCACTCAGAAAGAGAGGTCCATGGGAACCCTGAAGGAGTGGCTTGCTGAACTTGTGAGAATGAATGAACAGTGCAAGTGTGGCTGGGACAGCAATGAAATGTTCCATTAAGACCTCCTGTACGAAGAAAGCCTGCCACAAGGAATGTAGTTAGCAGACAACTTCCAAAGACTTGTGCTTTTGAGTTGTGCAAGTGTGCAAGAACACAATCTCTCAGGCAGACTGCCCAGTCACTCTGGTATAAGGTTTTGGCCATTTGTCCCAACATGGGACTTCCTTAAAGATGATCTTTGCTGTGGAGCTCCCTAATGGGTTGACCAAACGACTTTCTCTGAGATTTACCTCAGTTTGAGGTGCTTCTTTCTCAATTCTCCTTCTTTCTCTTCTTTTGCCAGTAGCAGACCTGCATAGCGGTCTAACAACCTGACCACTCCTCTCTCTCCCTCTTACTTTTATATTTCACAGGCTTATTGCTTACAATAAAGCTCTTGCAATCTAACTTCTTGACATCTGTTTTTCCAGATATCCCAAAGTAATACAATTATCTTTATTTTATTTTTTAATTGTATGTTATTGATTATGCTAATAGTTGTCCCAATTTTTCCCCCTTTGCCCCGCTCCACTCAATATCCCCTATTCCCTCAGGCAATCCCCATACCATTGTTCATGAACATGGGTCATGTGTATAAGTTCTTTGGCTACTCCATTTCCTATACTGTATTTACATCTCCATGCCCATTCTGTACACTTTATTCATATTGTTAATCCCCTCACCTCATTACCCATTCCCCTACACATTCCTCCAATATGGCAGCCATCAAAACACTATGTATCCATGGTTCTGTCTCTGTACTTCTTGTATGTTGAATTTATTTTTTAGGTTCAAGTGTCGATAGGTATGTATTTATTGCCATTTTACTGTTCATAGTTTTAAGCTTCCTTTTCTTAAATAAGTCCCTTTAACATTTCATACAAAAATGGTTTGGTGATGATGAACTCCTTTAGTTTTATCTTGTCTGGGAAGCTCTTCAACTGCCCTTCAATTCTAAATGATAGCTTTGCTGGGTAGAGCAATCTTGGGCAGTAGGTCCCTGCTTCTCATGATTTTAAATATTTCTTGCCAATCCCTTCTAGCCTGCAATTTCTTTTGAGAAATCTGCTGACATTCTTATGGGAACTCCCCTGCATGTAACTAACAGCTTTTCTCTGGCTGCTTTTAAGATGATCTCTTTATCTTTAACTTTTGTCATTTTAATTATGATGTGTTTTGGAGTGGACCTCTGCATCCATCTTATTTGGGACTCTCTGTGCTTCTTAGACTTGCATGTCTATTTCCTTCACCAAATTAGGGAAGTTTTCTTTCATTATTTTTTCAAATAAATTTCCAATTTCTTGTTCTTTCTCTTTTCCTTCTGGCACCCCTATGGTGCAAGGAATGCTTGCAGTTATCCCTGAGGCTGCTTACAATATCCTCATTTTTTATGGGGGGTGTATTCTTTTTACGTCTTGTTTTTTTTTTTTTTTAAGATTTTATTTATTTATATTTAGAGAGAGGAAGGGAGGGAGAAAGAGAGGCAGAGAAACATCAATGTGCGGTTGCCTCTCAAACACCCCCTGCTGGCGACCTGGCCCACAACCCAGGGATGTGCCTTGACTGGGAATTGAACTGGCACCCCTTTGATTTGCAATCTGGTGCTCAATCCACTGAACCATACTAGCCAGAGTCTTGTTGTTCTGATTGGTTGTTTTTTGTTTCTTTATGTTCCAAATCATTGACTTGACTCTTGGCTTCATCCACTTTACTGTTGTTTCCTGTAAATTGTTCTCTATTTCCATTAGTGTATCCTTCATTTCTAACTAGATCTTTATGCTGTTGAGGTCCTCACTAAGTTCTTTGAGCATCCTTATAACCAGTGTTTTGAATTCTTCATCTGATGGATTGCTTATCTCCGTTTTGTTTAGTTATTTTTCTGGCATTTTGATCTGTTCTTTTTTTGGCCAATGTTTCTTTGTCTCCTCATTTTGGCAGCCTCCCTGTGTTTGTTTCTATGTATTAGGTGGAGCTGCTATGACTGTCTATCTCGGTGTCATGGCCTAATATAGTAGGTGTCCTGTAGGGTCCAGTGGCACAGCCTCCCCTCTCACCCAAGCTGGATACTCAAGGTGTGCCCTTCATGTGGGCTGAGTACACCCTCCTCTTGTAGTTGAGCCTTGGTTGCTGCTGTCAGGTCAAAGGGAGGGATTTATCCAGGCCAGTTAGTTGCAAGGATTTGCTGTGACCACTTACCACCAACCTCTACCCTCCATGGAGGATCAGCTGTGGAAGGGCAGGGTGGTGGTGCTCTGACAGGGTCTGTAGCTGTCCACTGGGTGCACAGTTCCTAGGGTTTCCTGGCAGGTACAGGTAAAGGTCAACGCCCATCTGTGTTTTGCCAGAGGCCACCCTGACTGAGCTAGAAAGCAATCTGAGATGGCTGCTACTTGAGCTACGCTTGGAGATTCCCAGGCCATGCCAATCTGTGAATCTAGGCTGGCTGCTGCTAGTGCTGCACCTGGGGCCACTTAGCAAGAGGTATGGCTGGGGACTCACTGAGGTCCACTGTTGCTTGTTTGAAAGGATTTAGAAAGTCGTGAATCATGAGCCAAGACCAGCCATTCATATCAAAAAGCTACTGTTAACAACTGTAAGTTGGGTGGGATGGAGCCTCAGGGCATCTACAGGGCAGGGCAGCAAGTATTAGCCATGTTGATGGAATATGAGATATGGCACCAGCCTGCCAGCTCTGTAGTTCTGCCCACCTTTCTGTCTGGGAGAAAGCTGTCCCCCAGCTCTCATATTGATGCCAGACACTTCAGTTGCTCCCTGTATGCCACTGGTGCCTTTCAAGCTGCTAGCCCAGTGCTGGAGCTCAAAGGGAGTGAGTCTGAGTAAGTTCGTGTGTGGGTTCTTTAAGAGGAACTGCGTGGGACTCCAGGACTTTCTTCCTCCAACTCAATCCTTGCTGGTTTTTATAGCCAGAAGATGTGGGGACTTATCTTCTTGGCACTGGAACCCTGGGCCAAGGGTGCCTGGTATGGGGCAGGACTCCTCATTCCTGAGATATCCTTCTTGAATTTTTATCCCCCATATATGGATGTGGGACCAGCCTGTTCTGTGTCTCTGCCCCTCCTACCAGTGTGGATAGATGTGTTTTTTTTTAATTTCATAGTTGTCAGATTTCCATTCAACTCGATTTCTGCTGGTTCTGAGTGATGGTTGTTCTATAATTTAGTTGCAATTTTGATATGATTGTGTGAGGAGGCAAGCTGTATTTACCTATGCTACCATCGTGCAATGCAGTCATCATTATATCTGATGGTACCACATGCAGTACAGTTTCTATTGCTAAGTAAAGATATTTAGCTATTTTCTGTTGAAGCTGAACTAATTATGAAATATTGTCATTTTCTCCTCTTAATATCCATACCTATTGATTTAACATTCTTACACAAGCAACTTATGATTGCCCTTACCTAATGAAAGAAAATGTCATCAGTCTTTTTCTATATTTCTATACTTTCAGAAGTGTCCATACAAGAACAGATATTTTACACATGTCCATACCATATCTTGACTTTTTTGTTATTAGTGGGGTTTATTTTAAAAGTGAAAATAATACCAAAATGGACATGCAATAATTACTCTAGATTCTCTAATAGAATCCATTCTCTTACCAAAAGCCAAACCAGCTTCAGTGTTTGAACTTTTGGTCCCACAAAGAGCATGCTAACTAGCCAATAAACATAATCACACACACACACACACACACACACACACACACACACCCTGATCACTGATGTTTTTGGAGCTCATTAATAGCTCAGTAGTTTGTGACTTCAAAATGTTATAGAAACACAAAGATTTTATACCAAAAAAGTTGTTGTCATCAAGATAGAGGTCTACATATAATAAAAGAGGTAGCAATAGTAGATTACCACACTAAATGGATTCTTTGACTGAAATTAAAATATAAATACCTTCTTATGTAACAGAGAGGAAAAATCCATAGAGAAGTTGTAGGAGTCCATAATAGAAGCACAAAATTTGCCCCCAAATTCTAGGCAAAATGGAAATCACCAAGTTCTAAAATTCATGAAGATCTGTCAAACCCAGGAGGGATGCCTGGTGTCATCAGACATCTTCAAATGGACCTCACCTAACTACTTCATGATATGACTTATCACAGTTGGAACAAATTGCCTCGATATTAAATATTAATGGGAAAACTTTCTAGAATAAGAGAAGATATGCCCAGTTCGTGCCTCATTTATAATTAACATACTGCTGAAAATACTGTAAAGGTGATACAGACCAAACCCATGAATGACAGAATTGGTTAAGCATCTCCAAATGCTGCCTCATAGGTGAATATGGGGTGGGCCAAATGTAGGTTTACAGTTGTGAGTACACAAAACAGTTTATTATTTATTATTGTATTGTTTTATGTACAAACAACTGTAAACCTACTTTTTCCTTACCCTGTGTAGTCTATAGCCTGGTTTTATATGATCCAGGAACTAAGAATGGTTTTTACATGTTTAAAGGGTTGTAAAAGAAAGTGGGGGGAGAGGAGAAGTAGAAAAAAAAGTAGGAGGAGGAGGACATGGGGAAAGAAGAGAAGGATGTGTAGGAGGAAAAAGATATTTTAAAAAACATATGATAGAAATCACATATGGACTGCAAAGCCGAAATATTTACTATCTCGGCCTGTAAAGGAAAAGCCTGTCAACCTTGCTCTACATACAGATCTCATATGTTGGCCTACATTTCTCTGATGCTGTCACCTCCCTCCATCTGCCAATCCTATAAAGTTTGTTCTCTGGTACCCAATGGTCAAGTGGGTTTATGAGGAGCTTGAGTCTTCTTGATGCCAAATCAGTGGTGTAGTTAATTTGGGGTCATCTTCACCCTCCCTAACCTATCCAGATGTCTTTACTATCTTCATCCACCTGTTATGCCTGGCAATGCTGGGTGGTTCTGAATCCTATTGTTTAACAAACTCTAAATATGAAACTGACATCAGCTCCCTCAAACTTTATGAAGAGTCTGCTGCCTATCCCAACCCCCAGGGGACAGGAGCATTGTTCATTTCTCTATTTCCTGGAAATATGTACTCCAATACATTAATGTCTAGAATTACTCAAGGATCACTTGAAAGGACAAACCCCCAAAGCTGCTGACTGGAAGTCCAAGCCCTTCCCAATTCCTTCAAAATTTCTGATCTTGCAAGCATATGTTGATCAAAGACAGGGTATTACCAACTTATTCTTTATACCAATGTGAAAGGGGCAGGAAAGAAGACAAACCATATGAAGTACGTCCTCAGGATGGCTACAGTTATAGCAAAGGGGAAGAGAGATATTCAATATATTAGTTTTAGATGCTGTTTTAATTTTGTGTATTCATTTAATGGTACTTTAACATGCTATATTTGGTAACTGACTTAGAAATACTAGACCTCAAGAGAAAATGAACCAATTAATTGTCTTCTCCTTCTGAGTAACACAGGGGAATATAGTCCAGTAAGCAGCAGGAGCTCAGTTACCTGTTACATTAATTACTCATCTTAGAGAGAAGAACACCTGGATCATTACACATATAAGTGCTTAGAAAAGGAGGTGTCACCGTAACAAAATTCTCAGGTTATTTGGTTTAGGGGTTAGGTAGCAAGAAAATAAATTTTGCAGGCTGGAAGAATAACAATGCATGTTAAACAGTGGTGAAAGATTTGGTAAAATTGTAACCTGTGACACTTTGGAAGGTATAAAATGTGTATGCTTATACACTTGCATTTCTGAGGGAAGAGGTTGAAAAGAGAATTTCAATTACCACTGGCTATATTTGTCAACAAAAAGAAATAGATCAAGTCAACAAAGAGCTAGATGGTGTGCAAGCTAGAATGAAAAGGGAACAGAAAAAATTCAGAAAGTCTAAGACTTGCAAGGTTGAGAGAGACACTGCTTCTACCCCCAATTGGTAAAAGATAAAAATGGATAGACTTTTTAGCAAAAAAAAAAAAAAAAAAAAAGGTATATTAGAATTCAGCCTTACAGCAAGAACCAAATCAAAGGCATGGCTGTAACTTAAAAATTCTGAATAGTTTTACTTATCTCACAGCACAGATCTATTGTAGTTAAGGTTACAGTACCCACCAATCAGGGGTGTCCAACCCGTGGCCCGTGGGCCACATGCAGCCCAGGATGACTCTGAATGCAGCCCAACACAAAATCATATTAAATAATCGTGATATTTTTCTTTAATTACATTTTGCAATGTATTCAATGTGTGGCCAAGATAACTCTTCTTCCAGTGTGACTCAGAGACTCCAAAAGGTTGGACACCCCTACTACATCATTTTAAGAGGAAAAAGAAAGGCTCGGTAAAAAGAGATAAAGGCTATGATTCTCCCACCAAATCCTTGTAGGTTCAAGCTGGGCACTTAAATAACCTTCGCCCAGCTAAGTTTTACCAAACAGATGAGAACCCAATGTGCAGGTGTAGTCCAAAGAACCACAAGACTAGGCTAAAATGTGGTAACATTTTTGAAACTGAAAATGATCTGTGGGCCCTTAAGAACAAGCTGAGAAATGTTCTCCAGCCCTGAGGAGGATGTATTCTCCAAAACTCTCCCCATTTGGGAAGATAAGGGAGAAAGAAAAATCACCCCAAGGCTGATGTGAAGGACCTTGGAAAGTGATAGACTTGGAAGTCCAAGTCCTTCCCAAGAAGTAGAATTGAGACTGAGTTAGGAATATCCTCTACCCACAAAGTAAAGGACCCTCACCACACATTCCCAGGGTGTTTTTAAAATTGCTGTTGACTCCAAGTGTCTCACTCTTTCCCAATCAGAACATTGTTTATCTCAGTTATCCTTTCCTTATTCCACCAAAGTATACTGGGTGCATGAGAAACTAACAACTTGTCATCTTAATTCATAGGTTTCAGGTAATGAAGAATCACACCTGGACCTGATATAAAAGAATTCTATTAACCACTCAGGGATGCTGGAGTTTGAGTTTGTTGCACTCCTTGTGAAACTGGAAAAGACACCGGTGTTCGGGCTGCCTGTCACTACCAAGCCCAATAAGCAGAAACAGGGATTGAATCCTTATGGGCGCTTTATTCAGATGGCTGGCAATCTGAGAACAGGGCGGGTTCACACCCTAACAGACCATCTTGTCTTTTCTTTCCAGTCCAAGGTTTTTATAGCAGGGAATAAACAAGGTGTGGTGAGGGGGTTTTGAAATTCAGGGAAAAGTTAATTGGATTTAAAAAAACAACTTCAGCATTCTTGTCTTGGGCAGGGGTCTTAAGCTGTGCTCCAGGTGGTGGTCTTTAGCTGTGTCCTGGGCAGTGGTCATCTCACCCTGGAGCACAATGGCTCAGATATCATCTTGAATTGCTTGTAGTACTCCTGAGGCACAAAGGTGGAACTGCTTACCGTCTCCTGGAGTCAGGGTGGGTCATACCTTCAGTTCCTGGAACAAAAGCGTTTACATGCATTGATTACTAAACTTATTAGCTATTAATTAAATTAAAATTTTCCAGCTCTTAAGTCCCCTATCACCTGGAAGTGACTTGTGGGTTGTATCTACAAAGGAAGGTCAAAGTGTTTGAGCTATAGGAAAAGAAAAAAGTAATAACCTGCGTATTTGGTGGCCAGAAAGGCAGATATTAGTGATTTTTTCTGACTATTTGCATCTCTCTTTCTTGTGCAATGAGGCTTGTGCTTCCTGGCCTCCTTGGAAATGGGTAAGACCTGGCAACTGCTCCTAACCAATGAGTTGTGGACAACAGGGGTCACTCCCAAGCCAAGCATTTGATAATGCTAGACCCTCCAGAATTCTCCCTTTCCTTTTGTCTTAGCAACCAGCAACACTCAATGTGGCTGATCCATTGGTCCCTGAGCGACTGTGACAAGCAGAACTGCTCCACTGATCCACAGTTGACATGTTCATTTCTCACTCAGGCATGTTGCCTGTTTTTAAGCTTCAAAGGTATGGGGGATGTTTAGCATTGCAACATAATCTAATCTATCTTGACTGATAAAAGAACCAGTAGGGGTGGGTGGAGGGCTAGGTAATGGTCACAGTTTTCTTCTTGGCATACTATTCAATATCACCAAAAGATATTAAATTATGCGCTTCTAATTTTAAGGCCTGGATATTAAAGGTACTTAAATATGTTCCTCCAAAGAAGTTTTCAGGACATGAAATTGAGTAAAAATACATATCTAGAGTGTACAATATGGAGATAGGAACTACATGGGGGGGAAATCTGTGCAAAGTATATATATATACTGCCCCCCCATCTGCCACTGATGAGAGTAAGTCTACCAAGAAATGATCTACTTGGGGAAGAAAGGTAGCCAATCTCTTAAAGGAGAAGGGCCAGGAGCCTGTTCCTCAATGGGCTTTTATTGGGTTCATTTTGCACAGGAATCCAGGTAAAGCTCATCAATCATTGTCAGGCAGAAATGATCAAACAATAGATAACATTCAAAGAACTCTGAGGGCTTATTCTGAGTCAGGGTCAGAGAATAAAGGGCCATAACACTTCGGGGAAACAAACTCATTTCATGCTTAGACTCTTATCATTTAAATTGAGGGTATTAGCAAAGCAGGTTTCACAGGATTTTATGCATTCTTTCTCAGGCCTGATTGCCCCAGGGAACCAGTCCTTTCCAGCACAGGGCTACACCCACCTCTGGCATTGTTTCAGGCTTAAATCAGGCAAGGGAAGTAAGGCAGGCAAGAGATTAGGAGACTTCTTGCAGACAGAATGAGGACTCAGGCTCTGTCAAAGCTCAGGGGCGAGGGTCCACCAACCCCTTTTTCTATAGCCCCCCCAAGTCCTCCCCTTATGGCCCTGTCACAACCATGCCTGTCTTAGGTCGTCCCTCCCTTGAGGAATCTTACCCGTCATTGCCTAACCAGTCATCAGCCAGGGGCCAAGCAGGGTGAAGTAAAGGGGGCAGACGTGGCACCTCTGCCAGGGAGATAAGCTTTGTCTCCTTAGTGGCTTATGGTCCCAAGGTCTCTTTACTCAGCCTTAACCATGGGGGGTTACAGCTTCTGAAACCAGGCAGGGCAGTTCCCAACATACACACACAGTATTTATGGAAAAGAAAAACACAGGCTAGCCAGTATATAACAAAATGCTCCAACCCATTAGTAATCAAAGAAACGTAAATTAAGAAAAGATAAGACTTTATACCTATTAGCCTGAAGGAGAAAGCTAGATAATTTTCAAGTATTGGCAAGAATGTGTAAATATGGGAATCCTTAAGAATTGTTAATGGGAAAGTGACTAGTGAAGTCTTTCTAAATGATAATTGGTTATAACACAGTCAAATTAAAAATCCACAAAACTAGTTCTCAGTGTAAAAAATATAAAACACAGGATCCGGCACAAATAGCACCCCCATCTTATTATAAAGTCTTTTATTACAAAATCATAAGCATGTAATTCTGTAACATAACCATATCACACTCAAGCACACCATATAAACTTTAGGTGAAATGTTCAAATTAAAACTATAAATTATTACACCCACATTATTACTTACCAACCACACTCAAGCAGGACTTACTTCTGCCAGACCCTGTAGAATAAAATACCCAGAGTGAGACAAACCATCTCTGTAAGTTAACATGTGTATGCAGAACAGTACGCATTTTAGAAGAAGATAGACATAAGTATAAACATTTTCTCAATTAGAATGTTTGTCAATGTCAGCAGAGGGCAATGGGAGTAAAGAATCAGAATAAATGGAAATAGTAAAAGCCTTAATGGTAATGATCCGCAAGCTGATTTACATCACCATCTGCACTAGAAATCTTTCCCCAAATAAGTAACTTTGTTACTTTCCTCATCCCAACTGAAAGCGGGTTATGACAAAGGATCAAATAATTTTTTCAGTAATTGGCAAGTGGCCAATGATTTTAAGCCTTAGGAAGACTCCCTGAGACATTCATGATCCTTTGAGCACCAATAATTGTCGATGACCATAATGGAGCCATTTAATAACCTTTAAACAGCTGTATGCTAATAAATGTTTACAAGTTGGTTCTAGGATGGGGGAGTAGGGGCTCATCTTGCAGGGTTTGCTGAGTTCTGTGATGTAAATGTTCCCATCACAGCTGATTTCAAACTATCAACCATTTAACAAACAGATGGCAAAACTCCTGTAAATTTAACAATTGGCCCTAATGAGCTGGTACACTGCCTTTGAGACTCCAGAATTACAGCACAAGACCCACTGATTTAAACATAGATCTTGCCAGGCGTGGTGCATAAACACTGAAGGTTTTCTGTCCACAGTCTCTTAAAAAGTAACCCATTTTACTGAATCTTTAGTCTGAGCTAGCGAAGAGGAATTTGTACAATCTTTCAATTTGAAATCTTTAATTATTACACAAAAAAGTACTCAGTTAATTAATGGGGTTCTAGCTACAGCTAGACCTGAATCAAAAAGCTAAACTTTTGGTGGTATATTCTGTTCCTACTTAGGGGTTATTGTTCCCATTCAGACAAAAGACCTTAGATCAGGTTGGGAGACACAGAGTTCCTGGACCTACCATTTCACAAAGGCTTTCTATTTCTCCCCAAACATTGAAACCTAATGAACCTGCTCAACTATTCAACAACACGAGAAAACCAATCTTTTCTATTTCCAACATCCAATTTTCTCCTTGTTCCTCTTTTCAGCAGATACTATTTTTCAACAGAGGTAGGAAAAATCACATAATTTCTCAGGATCCCTGTTTCCCCTACTATCTGAGCACTAAATAGAAGAATGCAACCTCCTCTGACTTTTTATAAAGATTAGACTTGGAAGTATCCATAGTGCTCTTGGCACAAGATACGTGCTTGCATATTAGTTGCCTTTTCTTCTTGGTTCCTGTGTCCTAACCCCATTCTGTGGACTAATAACCAACAACAAACCAGGAGCAAAATTAGTTTCTGACCAAGCTTTCTTCTTTGCTTACAGTCAGTCTAGTCCTGAAGGGCATTTTTGCACCCACCTTTGCAAAATCTGACATTTATCATTTCAACTCATCTTGAAAACTCCCATTTCATGAAACACACGATGGCCTCTCCAGTCACCAGGAAATCGTTACAGAAACTATTTGTTCAGACTTCACTCTATAGATTCAAATAGCTGAAATGTACAATACTGTTCATAAAAGAGCCCAAACCATATATTTTGTTAAGGTTCTCAGCAAGGCAGGCAGGGTACATTTGGAAACATAGGAACATTTTTGCTTGTCTGATGACTGGGGACAGAGACATGGAATCTCAGGCATCTGGTGGTTAGGGCCCAAGAGATGTTAAATATTCTCAAACACACAGGCCAATCTCACAAGGGAAGTAGCTTCCTGAACAACCTTTTAACATCCACTTGTAGGGTGCCAGACTCACTACAAGTATAAATTAATAATACTTTAGTCGATGAGATACTGAAAAGATTTTACATATGTTTATACAAAAAGTCAACATAATTTAAGAGGGAAAAGCTTTAATGGGATAGAGACTATTTAAAAACTAGTGAATAATTGACTTTTCTTGACTTCCCATCCACTCAGTGCTGTATAGCGTTTTCAAGTGCGTATTAGTCAAAAGGGTGTCAGCGCAGAGGTGCAATTACATGCTGCAAAAATGACAAGGCAGGCTGCAGCTATGAAATAGCTTTGCGACTCCTTGAGATACTTGATGTCAAATATTACTAAACTAGCAGAACATATGGGGACCTCACTACATTTCATTATAAAAAATGTATTTTATATTTCACATTCCTACCCCCTTACATTATTTTTATAGTAGAATAGAAACCTAAAAACTTACATTGTGAAAATAGCATTGTAATTATTTGGGGGTTGCCTGTGCTCAGCTCTTACCACAATATTGTCCCTCATGGTTCGTCACAGTTTCTCTACAGCCTCTTGTTTTATAGTTCCTTTTCCAATCCTTCCTATAGTCCCTATTGTTTGTTGAAGAACATAGCCTCCCAGGGCTTTTTAGCTGAGACTGAACATACCCTCCGACATGTAACGGAATTTCAAAATAAAAGGAGATTGACATTTTGTCGTTCTCATATCCTATGTCATAATACAGGAAAATTTAACACCATACTTTTAATGTTGAGCTCCTGTGCAAGAATCACATATCCCCCATTGTTTTCACTTCAGTAATCTGTCATTTATTTTGGCATGTTATCCTTTCTTCAAATGGGGTTGTTCCCTCTCATCACATATGAAAGTGCACTCTCTCTCTTTCTCTCTTTCAGAAAGAGAGGGAGGGAGAGACTGGCTGAGACTTCCACTCAAAATGGTAACATAGGTAAACATGGCTCGCATCCTCTCACAACCAAATCAAAATTACAACTAAATTATAGAACAACTATCACTCATAACTGTCAGAAATTGAGTTGACTGGAAGTCTGAACTACGGAATTAAAGGAACTGCATCCATCCAGACTGGTAGGAGGGGCGCACCCACAAAATGGGCTGGTCCCACATCTACACGTGGTGGATCAAAATTCAGGAGGGGTATCTTGGGAACGAGGAGTCTCAGCCCCACACCAGGACCCCCATACCAGAATTCAAGTACCAGGAAGATAAGTCCCCATAACTTCTGATTGCAAAAACCAGCGAGGATCGAGTCAGTGGAAGAAAATTCTAAAGTCCCAAGCAGTTCCTCTTAAAGAAACCATACATGGACTTACTTAGACTCACTCCCTGTAAGCTCCAGGCACCAGTGGCATACAGGGAGGAACTGAGGTGTCTGAAATCAAGGCAAGAACTGGGGGACAGCTTTCACCCTGACAGAAATGCAGGCAGAGGCCACTGTCCCTTTTCTGAACTCTCCCACACAGAGCCACACAACCAGCAGGTGGGTGACATATCCGAGACTTCACCAACCTCGCTAACACTGTTTGCCCTGCCCTGGAGATCCTGAGACTCTGTCCCTCCCAACTTATGGGCCCACACAAGTTGTTAAGAGTGACTCTTCCATATGAACGGTTGATCTTGGCTCATGCTTCAAAACTTCCTACATCCTCTCAAACAAGCAAAAGCCAACCTCAGTGAGCCCCCAGGCCCCATACCTCTTGCTAAGTGGCTCCAGGCCAGGCACTAGCAGTAGCCAGCCTAGGTTCACAGCCTGGCTTTCTCTGGGAACCTCCAACCCCAGCAAAAGTAGCAACCATCTAAGATTGCTTTATAGCTCATGCAAGGTGGCCCCAGGTAGAACACAAGTGAGGGCTGACCTTGGCCTGTACACCCAGTGGACAGCTACAGGCCACATCAGAGCACCACCACCCTGTCCTTTCACAGCTTATCCCCCATGGAGGGCAGAGGTTGGTGGTCAGTGGTCACAGCCAGTCCTTGCAGCTGACAAGCCCGATCCCTCCCATTGACCTGACAACAGCAACCAAGGCTCAACTACAAGAGGAGGGTGTACTCAGCCCACATGAAGGGCACACCTTGAGTATTCAGCTCGGGTGAGAGGGGAGGCTGTGCCACTAGACCCTACAGGACACCTACTACATTAGGTCATGACACCAAGATAGAGAGTCATAGCAGCTCTAACTAATACATAGAAACAAACACAGGGAGGCTGCCAAAATGAAGAGACAAAGAAACATTAGCCAAATAAAAGATCAAATCAAAACTCTAGAAAAAGACAAAATGGAGAAAAGCAATCTATCAGAAGCAGAGTTCAAAACACTGGTTATAAGGATGCTCAAGGAACTTAGTGAGGACCTCAGCAGCATAAAAAAGATCCAGCCAGAAATGAAGGATACACTAACTGAAATAAAGAATGACTTACAGGTAAACAACAGTAGAGTGGATGAAGCTAAGAATCAAATGAATGATTTGGAACATAAGGAAGAAAAAAACTAATCAAAATCACAAGAAGCAAAAAGAATCCAAAAAAATGAGGATAGTGTAATTAGCCCCTGGGACCACTTGAAGAATTCCAAAGTTCGCACCATAGGGGTGCCAGAAGGAGAAGAGAAAGAGCAAGAAATTGGAAATCTGTTTGAAAAAATAATGAAAGAAAACTTCCCTAATTTGGTGAAGGAATAGACATGCAAGTCCAAGAAGCACAGAGAGTCCCAAATAAGATGGATGCAGAGGTCCACTCCAAAACATATCATAATTATAAGCCAAAGGTTAAAGATAAAGAGGGAACCTTAAAAGAAGCAAGAGAAAAACTGTTAGTTACATGCAGGGGAGTTCCCATAAGAATGTCAGCAGATTTCTCAAAAGAAATTTTGCAGGCTAGAAGGGTTTGGCAAGGAATATTTAAAATCATGAGAAGCAGGGACCTACTGCCAAGATTGCTCTACCCAGCAAAGCTATCATTTTGAATTGAAAGGCAGATAAAGAGCTTCTCAGACAAGAAAGAAAGGAGTTCATCATCACCAAATCATTATTATATGAAACATTAAAAGGACTTATTTAAGAAAAAGACATTTAAAACTATGAACATGAAAATGGCAAAAAAGACATACATATCAACACTTGAATAAAAAACAAATTCAGCTTATAAAAAGAACACAGACAGAACCATGGGTACATAGAGCGTTTTGATGGTTGCCAGAGGGGAAGAATGTGCAGGGGAATTTGTGAAGGGGTGAAGGGATTAAGAACTATGAATAGGTTGTTACAGAATAACCATGAGGATGTAAAGTACAGTATAGGAAATGGAGTAGCCAAAAAACTTGTATGCATGACCCATGGACATGAACAATGGTGTGGGGATAGCCTGAGGGATGGGGAGGTGCTGGGTGGAGGGGGGTTAAGGGGGAAAAATTGGGACAACTGTAATAGCATAATCAATAAAACTTTAAAAAATTTAAAAAAGAAAGACCAGAAGAGACAGAAACTTCAATTGTTTGCCTCCAGTATGTGCCCTGACCAAGAACTGAACCCGCAACTTTTGTTTACGGGACGACACTCTCACCATTTGAGCCGCATCAGCCAGGGCTAAGCTCTCTTTCTCTTGTACCCAAGCGCAGTACTAGGTTTTATTCTAGTGTCTACTCTTATCGCTGCTTCAGTTTCCCAGTATGTCTTGTATCAAGTGACTCTGATCTTCTAATTTGCTTATAGAAGAAGGTTCTAATACTTAAGTATTTCATTCTCTTTTAATGTAGTTATGACTGAACACTTTAAGAGATGGAATATATAATTTAAAAATTTTGAAAATTATTCTTTAATTAACAGGGCATTATATTGATTTTTAAAAAGTATTTAGTTAATAACAGTACTGATTAATTTCATTTTAGCATAGACAGGAAGGTACTGTAAACATCTGTTGTAAGGACAGGTAGGATCTGACAAGGCTATGAACCATGAATCTAAGGGAATGTTTACAAAACTGGGTTCTCCTGGGTCTTCAAATTCCTTAGCAGTGAGGCCACTCTTCATTCTGTGTGGAGGAGACAACATCAATGGTTACTGGCGTCTTTGAACAGTAACATTGCTTTTCATTAATTCACCTGCATTGCAAAATAACCTACCTTCCAGTATATTTTTAAAAAGAAAAATATTTGACTGCTACACATCTGTTATAATGACTAAAATTTTAAAAACTGACAATACTAATTGCTGGTAAGGATACAGAGCAACAAGAACTCTCAACCACTGCGATGGGAATGCACCAAGACGCAGTCCTTTAGAAGATAGTATGTTAGTTTCTTATCATACAATTCAGCAAACACTTAGATACTTACTCAGTGGATTTGAAAATGGAGGTCCACACAAAAATGTACTCATGCACACACACTGTACCTTCACGCACAGTCACAAAAAAACGGAAAACAATCGAGGTATGCCTAAATAAGCGAATGGATTAACAAGCTGTGTACATTCATTCAATGGAATATTAGTCAGCTATAAAAAGGAAATGAGCTATCAAAATAAGAAAAGACATGGATTAATCTTAAATGCATATTACGAGGTGAAAGAAGCCAGTCTAAAAAGGCTACATACTGTATGATTCCAATTATACAACATTCTAGGAAAGACACAACTATACAGGTGATAAATAGATCAGTGGTTGGCAGGGGGGAGGAGGAAGAGGGGAGGCTGAATAAGTGAGGTACATGCATTCTGTACTATAATGTAATTGTGGGTACATGAAATTATGCATTTGGTAAAGCCCACAGAACTATATAGCACAGAGAGCAACTCATAATCTGTGCAAATTTTTAAAAACCCACTCAGAAAGTCTGGGAATTCCAGGATGGAATGCAAACTCTGACAAAACAATCTAATTGTACTACAAATGTATAAAACAACTTTGCTGAAAGGTATAGAGGAAAAGGTGCTGATTTCAATAACTCTGGGAATGAGTAGAGTGAGTCTCTGACATTAAAGCAAAAGAAAGTGTACATAAGATTGTACTCTAATTGATAAAGTTGTCTTCCACTGGAGTAAAGATGGATAACCCTGCTACACCGTGCATGTGTACTGGAACCGAACAACTGAGTAAATAGATGACTGATGATGGATGCCAGATTTCCCACTGTAGGAAATTTATAGACACACAAAGGGAGGAAGCTAGAATAACTCATATGTTAATGGATTAGAGTTGGAGACATCGCTATAAACTCAGATCTAGATGGTTAGATATAAAAATATTTATAGAGATGTACATGAAAATTATAATGTGACATGTATTTCTATGATCTATAGGCTGAGAAGACCTAAAATCAATGACACTCCAGTAACAAATACATCTAGTACCTGGAGCCCTGATTTCTAACACAATTCTCCAATAAAAGAACGAAAGAATGAAAACTCATGTTGACACAAAAACATGAAGAGTAATGCTCACAGCTGCTTTATTTGCAATACTCAAAAATAGGAAACAACCCTGATATTCTTGAAGTGAATAGCTAAACAAAGCGGTACATCTATACCATAGAATACAACTCAGCAGTAGAAAGGAACTAACCACTCGTACATTCATCAACCTGAATGATTCTCCAGAGAACTATGCTGAGTTTAAAAAGCCAATCCTATTCATATAATATTCTTGAAATGACAACTCGTATAAACAGAACAATTTAGTAGTTATCAGGGGTTATGTGGGTAGAGACAGAGGTGGACGTGGCTACAAAAGGTCAACATGAGGGATCCTTGGGCTCATCTCTCTTGACTGTTTCAATGTCAATATCCTGGTGATATTGTATCATACTTTTGCAAAATGTTACCAGTGCAATATACTAGGTAAAGGGTACATAGGATCTCTGCATCATTCCTTACAACTGCATGTGAATCCACAATTACCTCAAAATAAAAATGTTTACTTTAATTTACAAATCTAATTGAAGGGCTGAGTAATAAAGCTTTACTGTACATTCAAATAATCCTGTTGGGGGCTGCTATATTATCTAAGTGCTGTGGGAAAAGCACGGTAGCGTTCACTGTGTGATGGAAAGATTATGTGCTTTGGTCAAATATAGCTCAAACATAGTTGTGTGGCCTTGGACGGTCTGAGCTTCTGTGTCCTCATATATAAAATACCAGATTTCTTTTGAGGCTGAAGGAGGTAGTGTCTAAATTAGATGCATAAAACACATGGTACTTCATACCCTTGGCACTATGCCTAGCACACAGTAAGTACTCAACTGCTAGCTATCACGAAGGAGAATCAGAAGTTATGTAGCAAGTAACTGTCTCCTCTGTCCCTGTATTGTACTTGATAAGTGATTATTAAACAGATACTGAAACATGTGAAAGTGATAGAGAACTCCAACAAAACAGTCCATCCATTAATAGAAGTACATGTATGATTAAAAAAATGGTCTAATAATAACTTTTTCTTATTTTTAAAGTAGCATATAATTATAGTCTCTTTGGAAAATTGAAAAAGAAACAGACAATGCAATCATTACAAAATAACTTTTGTTAATATGATAATTAATCTTATCTTTGTTTGCATATATTTTTAGAATACTGGTATTATGCTTTGCATGTAAGTTTTCAAACCTCTTTTTTGATTACAAGAGTATTTTCCCATGTCATTAAACCTCTTAAAACATTTTTATGTTGCCTAAATTAGAGCCCAATATACAATGGAATATTAACGATATTAATAATAGACATGTTAGTTGATTCCATTTTTTCCTATTGTAGAAACTAGTAGAAATAACATAAAACTGATTTGACTATTGATATAGGAATGTTTCCTACAGAAGGGATATTGAGAAAAAAACTCTTGATTTGTCTGACAAATACTTCTGAAAAGATGGAGCAGGATTTTTAAGAAGCTACTTTTCTGGAAGAAAGTATTTGCTTCCCTTGAATTAATTTCACTCTAACATAAATAATGCTTTTTGAAGTAGAAGTAATAGAAAGTTGGGGAGAAAGTGAAAACACCTCAGAATCTATTTCAGCCAAAGAAAAAGCATCAAGTACATTGTGAAAGTATGCCAAATATTAGAAAGGCTTATTTCAAAGCATTCGGAGAATAAATACCAGTCAATCTATTTTTGTGAAGGACAGTTCAGGCCTAATGGGAGACTCAAACTAATATCTGAATCATTTGGGAAGTAACAGAGGAAAGAAAAAGGGAAATGTACATAAATTCAACAACTCAGATTACAGTTTCAGGGGACAAGCATATAACCAAAAGCAGTAAAGGATTGTATCAGGAAGTCAAAATTAAATTTGCAAAAGAAGAAAGTAATAAAGATAGGATAGACTCCACTGCTTGAGAATGATTTTTTAAAAAATCATTCAGATTAAAGAGGCCGAATGTTTAATTTTGGTTTTATTTCTTATTCATAAAATAAAAAAAAAAACTTTACTGTAAAGTAGAATAGTATTAATAGGAAGTTGAAGCCCAAGATGAAGGGAGTGAAGTGATAACCAAGGAAGGAAAATCCACATTGTAAAATGTCACATCATAGTGTGGTTAATTTGACAGGTGATATTTTGTGGAAAAGAAAGAAGGTAGTACTGAATTTTAATCCGTGGAAACCTGATTGAAGATAGAAGCAGTAGCTTTCCTGGGAGGCTGATATAACTCCTAGCTGCACTTCAGGTTCAATGGTGGAGATTAAACACATAGATATACAGGCTGCATGAAATTGCAGAAAGTCAGAACATCCTTGGTGAGGGATGGGCATCTTCATAGCAGCAGCTTAATAACTGGTTATTAATATAGATGTTCAGTAACTGGTTTTTAATATAGATGGATCATGTAGACCACATATTTAAGAAGATACTTCATCAGATGTTAGTTTTGGTACCTAAAAGCATTACTCCTCTCCCTGGCTGGGTTGCTAATCAGTTGGAGCATTGTCCCATATACCAAACGGTTGCAGGTTCGATCCCCAGTCGGGATACACACCCAGGTTGCGGGTTTGATCCCTGGTCAGGGCACATCTGGGAGACAACCAATTGACGGTTCTCTCTCACATTGATGTTTCTCTCTCTCTCCCTCTTCCTCTCTCTAAAATCCTCAGGTGAGGATTTTAAAAAATAATAATAAAATAAAATAAGCCTATCCTTGGGTGAGAATTAAAAATAATAATACAATAAATAAAACTATTAATCTTCAGTTATTTACCTTGACTTTATAGCCAGAAATTACCAATGACATATAGGTATCACAAAATACATATATTATTAATGTATATTGAATAATTATGTTCTCTTAAGACTCCTGTAAGTTCAATTAATTTCTCAATCTAAAAGAATCTTCTTTTTAGTTTTGTAGCATTAATTGAGGTCACATCCCCTTTCTCCAAACTCTTAGAATTGGTCTCTAATCAGGATATAGCTACATCAAATCTTTTTGGATTCATGATACTCTGCACTATTATTTTCAGTTCTTAACTCAGTAGAGTTTATGCTGAAACAAAGTTAAAGAGCTATCTCCCATCTCCACATGCGCATTCTCTCTTTGGTTAGGCCTGTGGGAAGTGAGGCAGGGACAGCAGGGAGAAAGCAGTCCACTTTGCTCTACAAAAACCAAAGGGAATACAAAAGAGATAAAGGCATAATCCTACCAATCTTAAGAAAGACAGGCCCAGCTTTACTAATCAGATTCTATACAACTCAAAGTAAACCTATTGCTTTATCAAATCAAAGGTGAAAAGCATGGATTGTCAGGAAAGCTGGTTTTCTAATTTCAATGGATCGTTGTTTTCTCTTAAAAATTCTGTAAATTTAAGTCACCAAGCTATGAAGATTGCAATAGGCAAAATAAAAGTTATAAATAAGTGGTATCTATTGCTGTACAAGAATGAAATAAGGATTTGATATTTACTGATAGGTAAAAGCTGTTTCCAACAAGGATTTCATTCATAATATAGCTTTGTACTGAGTTTTAGCTAGTCCCTGAGCCAATTTATTTTAAATGGTGGATTTTCTTATCTTTCCAACCCATTTCAGTTTGGAAAAACTGCCTTCATTCTGACACCTCCGAGTTCTCCAAATAATACCACAAATTAGCTAGCTCTTCATGTATAAATCACATAGAGATTAAACAAACTGAAGAGTAATTTGACACACAGCCATGGCTGTATTTTGGTTTGGTCTTATTCATTTCCTTCTTTCTTCTTCTGTTATTTTGCATTTAACCACTGTGCAGATAGAGTTGGAATACTTTCATCTATTTTATCATCTGATGTTTTCATTGAATTTTTGGTAATATTTTTAAAGTAGGAAAAGGTTGAAGAATTGTTCTGAAAGTCCTTCAGGACAAAGTGCTGTCATTCTTCCTATTTCTCTTATAGTTTTGTTACAGAGCTAAACATATTCACTGGAATAGACTGAGGGCATCCTTAAGAGGTCATTAATTACTTGGTAAGGTCATTAATTCCTTTTGTTAAGAAGTCAGTCTCCTAATTTTCAGTTTAAAAATCCATTTCAGGAAGCAAGTTAGGATTTTATTATTTTGGAATTATACATCAGACTTCAGTTGAAAGAATCCTAAAATAGTTCTTTAGAGTTTATTTGGATGTTGTTACCCAAATAAATTTATTAACCTGAATTTAATTCAGATGAGGAATAAAAGAAAACTAAACTTTTATATTACAACTTGAACCACATGAACTTGTAATTTTATTGCCCTACATTGTAACTATTTTATGTTAGTTTTGCTCCCAAAGTAGGTTTCAGGAAGGAACAGTTAATTGAATGCCTAGTCAGCACCTGTGTGCCAGGTGCTGGGGAACAAGAAGACTGAAACAGAAGTAAACAGGCAATTGCAATACAAATTGGAGAGTGTTATGATGAGTGCAAATCCAGGAAGCTAGCAATGGCAACAAATCAAGCTGCAGGTTTTCTACCACCTTCTTTACAGAAACCATTTCACCAGTTGTGGTGTTTTTTAAAGATGGCTAAAAAATTATGTTACTCTTCCCATCAAAAGTGGGGGAGGGGGTTCTTCCATCCCCACGAGACCGGAGTGCGGGGGCGGGGGGGTTGTGACTGCTTTAGGGAATATAGTACAGCAGAGGTTGGATCATCAAAGGAAAGGTGGTCCTTGTTCACTAGAATATTTCCACTTGGAGCCCCAAGCCACAGTGTGAGAAGAGAAGGCTGACTACCTGAGATAGTCCTGTTGTGGAGAGGCCAGGCCGCACAGAGAACCATGTTTAGGCACTCTAGCCTGCCCGAATCCTCACACCTTCCCAGTCCAGGTGCCTGTTAGGAGTGAAAAACCTACTGTGATTGGTTATTATTCCTTTTAGAGCAGTAACATTGTACAAGCTTACTTATTTGTAGCTGATTGGCTAGGAAGCTGTAATGCCACACTGATATGAAGAAAACTTAAGTTTTTTTTAATGTCGGAGTCAGCATTTTAGAGAAATCAGGGCAGTTTAAATTTTGGTTACCTGACTATGAATGTTGGTCCAGGGGTATACTCAAATTGTGGTCTCCAATTTGTTTTTTAACAGCACAAATGTAACAGAATGGTGTCAATCTGCTGAGTTTTCATGTATGTTGTTATGCATAAATTGTAACTGGAACACTGATTAAGCTGTGGTGGCCATGACAATGAGCCAAACTGACCAAAGGTTCCAACTGCTGCTATCTGAAAACCCACTGCCTTGTGCAGACCCAACGCTTCTGAAGGGCTGCTTCCAGGCAATGGCTGGGTCCTGTAGGAGACAGGGGACTCCTTGGATGGTTGGTCTTGGTTTGAGGACTTGATGGCCTTGTTGAGCATTCCTTAAATTGTAACCACAAGCTTCCACTCAAACTTCCTTCTCTCTTCTTCGCTCAGGTCAGATTTGCCCATGTGTCAGCTCTTCTAGTCTTTTCCATCTCCCTCATCATTTTCTACCATACAGTCATTTTCTCTAATAAAATTCTTTAATGTTTAGCAGTCTTGGTTTCTTATTCTCAGAGGACTCAAAACAAACACAAGTGGTACCAGGAATGGTCTGAAAATCAGGCAGCAAGATGGGGAGTTAGTACTGGCTCACCTGCTACCAGGCAAACTGAGGACTCTGTCCTGCTTGGTAGGTAGAACACACACTGTCTGGAAAAGGTAGGGACAAAATTGCTAGACTTCAGTGACCACTCACCTGTGTGTTCCTGATGGCCTTGGTGAATGGTGTGCTCTCTGGAAAACATTCCAGTGGGGGTGAATATTGTGATATGTAGAGATAATATTGGCATTTGAAAAATATGACGGAAACAATGCTTACAAAGATAGGGGACCTGGCTGGTTACTAAGTTGTATGGACATCCTGCAGAGGGATAATAGCCGATGAGGGCTGTAAGCAAGCAGTTAGAAGATAAATATGAGGACCAGAAAGCCTATGTGATAGCTGACAAAGAGGTCCATCTCCTGCTGAGAGGCCAGGCACAGTTGAGCAGTAGGCTGAAGACTTGGTTGTTTAAGTCCCAGAGGTCCTGAGACTTTTTAATTCTCAGCCAAGGAAGGTCAGTTGTGTGAAGGTCAGGGCCCTGGTGGGGAAAACCTGGAACCCTGAAACTGGATAGGGACATCTGACTAGACGTCCTGAGGATATTGACTCTGTAATCTTCTAGACTCCAGGACTGCAAAGTAGCACACCCCTCCCCAGTACGAACTAGCATCTCTGCAGCATCTCCCAGCACTGCAGGAGTTTTACCCTGACAAGGCAACACGATACCCAGGAAGGCTACCTCTACTACCTCTCCTGGCTGCCAGCCAATAAGTAGTGTTAAATCCCAGCTTAACACAGCTGGAGACATGCTGGGCCTTATAAGGAAGGAAAGGACTCTGCACCTAAGGAATTATACAAATGAGCTGTCATTTATCAGCAGGAGTCAGGAAATTACTCCTGGAGGTGGATTTTGAAAGTGCTTGATCAATGGGAACAGAATGTACAATTGAATAATCCTGAATTCATTGACTTAGAGATACTTTATTGAGTCCCAGGATTTAACACCCTAGCAAAGACCCTGGAGGATAGGTAAAAGCACAGCTGGGGTAGCTCTTAGAAGCCTGGCTAACTCTCAGTAAAGTAGAAATGTCCAAGTTGCCCTAGCAGAAGGCACATGAAAGAATTAAGTAGCTAAGGGAAGTGGGCATGTGCTATGGATATATAAGGCCAGAAACCCCACCAGCCCCACGTTCCACAGGAGGAACACTATTCACCAAGGCCATTGAGATGCACTAGTGAGAGGAGTACCAGCAACACAAAGAAGTTATATGATTGCTTTCCTCCACAGGCCAAGGGTGTTGATACTAGAAGCAGTCACGTAGCTGGACTGGTTAATATCCTTGGAGATGACGGGGTATTGGAGTAATAGAGGCCAGATGGCAGCACTTGTCTGTCTAGAACCAGGAGGCTGTAATTACCATGACTGGCAAGGCCAGAGGGAAGCCAAGGTTGCTTGACCCACAGGGAGTTGCAGAGATGGTTAATACAGCATGGTGTCTCTAGGGGCAAAACAGCTAAACAAGGGTGGTGTTGCTTAACATCACAACCAAAGAAAGACAAGAATGAAGGAGCAGGATGCTGAGAATGGTTGTCCAACCACTTGCTCAGTTCCCAGACCAGAACAAATTTTTACATCTGTAACCCATTAACTAAAGAAGGGCTGGGGCCTTAGGAGGACTCTGCTACACTGTGGCAAGTATGATCTATGACAATACTGTGTCTGGACGCATTATTCAAACTGGTACACTTGGCAGCTGGGGCAACCCCACATTCTGCCACTGGCCTCTGCAGTAAGAGCTATCATAATGAGAACAGTCAAGTGAAAACCTCTGAAACTGCCTCCACCAGGAGAGTAAATCAAATACATTATCAAATCCCATGGAAGGGTGTGACAAAGACAAGTACCAGCATTAAATACCGGAAGAATGTAGCAATGGTGGCCCCTATCATATCTTCACTTAGTTTAATACTCTCTCTGGCCTCTTTAAAATCCAGGAGGATCCTGGAGAATTACTGTAGACTATCACAGTGTCAGCCAAGATGTATCCTAATTGTAGCTACTACACCAGGCATAGTATTGTTGATAGAGCAAATTAATACAAAATCAGGTATACAATAATACAGCATTAATCTAGTGAACACCTTCTACTCAGTCCCAACCCAGAAAGAGGATCCCAAACAGTTTCCATCCATATGGATGGACGACAGTATCCATTTAAAATATTCTGTCAGGGCTATGTTAACTCTCTTGTCCTCTGTTAGCCCAAAGAGATCCACACCTTCAGGACATCTCACAGAACATCACACCTGTCCATCACATCCATGATATAATGGTGAATGATCAGAAGCAAAAGCGGGTTAGCATGCTGGAGGCCGTGGTAAGTTGCATGCATTCTGAGACAACCACAATTTAGACGCCAGTCCCTTTGGTGAAGCTTTGAGAACCCAGTGATCAGGGGTATGCTGGGTCATGCTCCAAAGTAAAAGACAAATTACTGCATCTTGCACTCCCTACACAATAAAGGAAGCAAAGCATTTGGAAGGCCTCTGGAGGTGATATATTCCAAACCTGGGCATATTTATCCCACTCATATACCGGGTGTCATAAAAGGCTTTGAGTGGGGCGCTTAGACTGCGTGGCAGTGTAGACTGAGCTCTTCCATCCCTTTATTCTTCATGTGGGGTCAGTCTTGCACCCCAACCTTTGCAAGCTCCCTTCCTGTTTTCCATCCCAGGCATGTACCCTAATACAATTCTTGCATATCTTAATCCCATTTTGGCCTCTGATTCTTGGAAGACTTGGACTAACACAAGTGCTTTGGAGGAGAGTCACCTAAAGAAAATACAACAATCTTTAAAGAGGCTCTAGAGGAAACAAAAGAGAGGAACCAAATTTGTAGAGTAGAGAGAGGATGCTTACATAGGGTAAGAAAAAAATGAAAGAGTATAGGTAGCCTTTCTCATTATTCTTCCCTCTCCAGTCTCAAGTAAGCAGGAACCAGGCCATTGTCTGGTGTGACGAAGAGTCACTCACAGGTGTCATTAGCATGACTTTGGTCGCGTTGACTACAAAGCCAGACAAAGGTGTAAGAAATACAGAATTCAACCAGCCATTATTAAAATATCATTAAGAATTGTGGCTCAGCCAGACAGGAAGACTGTTAAATGGGTATTTCAACCAGGTAGTTAGGATTAGTGAAGGAAGTTAGTTACTACCAGGTAAAGAGTTGCAATCGCAAATCACAGTTATGTAATTTAACTAACTTTATTTAATTTAGTAATTTAAGAGTCAACCAACCTAATCTGAAAACTATGGACTTAATATTCTCCTTATTGCGGTGACTATAAAAAGGTATCAACATGTCTGTTCCCATGTTGGGAAGAACCATCCTGGTCATAGGTAGCCACACGGTTTTCTGTTCTAATCAGACATCTCTCTGCTAAAAGGGATCAGAATGTGACACACCAAAATAAGCCATTTTGGCATAAGAATTATTTTGGGCTGAAGACAATTGAGAAATAGCAGATATCGCGCCCCCTCCCCGCAAAAAACAAAAAACAAAACAAAAACAAAAAACCACCTCTGCCCTCTTTTCAGCCAGAACTACCATCTTCCAGTAATTCACCAAAATGACAAACACAAAGGGAAAGAGGAGAGGCACCCGCTGTACGTTCTCTAGGCCCTTTAGAAAACAGTTGTGGCTTTGGCCACATACATGCGAATCTACAAGAAAGGTGATATTGTATCCATCAAGGGAACGGGCAGTGTTCAAGAAGGAACGCCCCTCAAATGTTCGTGTGGCGAACTGGAAGGGTCTACAGTGTCACCCAGCATATGGTGGGCATCCTTATAATATACTAAACACTCTAAGAGCCGAGATGGCTTCCTGGAACATGTGAAGGAAGTGATCAGAAAAAGAAGGAAGCCAAAGAAAAAGGTACCTACCCCACCCAGAGAAGCACACTGTGAGAACCCATGGAAAGGAGCCTGAGCTGCGGGAGTCCATTCCCTATAAATTGATGACATGATAAGTATACGAAAAATAAAAGACCTCCATACTGTTTTTAAAAAACAAACAAATAACTCTCTGCCCTCCCCCACATTTGTTTAAAATCAAACTTAGACTCTTAATCACCAGAGACTCTTGCCTGCCCGGAGATAGCACTGAGAGAAACCTATATAATATGCCTTCCCCCAACAATCCTTATCTTCCATTAGTTTTTCCTATATATTTACCTTGGAAGCCTAAAACCCTTTTCCTTTGTCTTATCACTTCTCTACAAATGTATTGTCCTTGATTAAGATGCTATGGCATATAAAAGACCAAGTCCTAACCACCCTTTTGAGTTACTATGCATCACCGAGTATCCCTCACATATAATCTCACTGCAGTTGTTAACAAACTGTTTTTCTCTTGTTAATCTGTCGTTTGTCAGTTTAATTTGCAGGGCCCCAGCTAGAAAATGTATAAAGTTCTTTTTCAATTTCAGCGGGCTGGATACTTTATCTTGGCCATTATTTACTGACCCAGGAGCCTCATCTCATTTGCAATAAAATAATTCCCTAGTAGAGGCAGATATACCAGGAAACTATGAAAGTTATGCTCCAAGGTGCCTCACTTGCATTGTCTTTTCACAAACCCTATAGCTGATTTTGAATTCAAAATTTTGTATTTCTCCTTACTAAAAAGGAACCCCATGCCTAATTGAGTAAGTGTCAGGTCCCCCAAAGCCTGGATCTATCCCTAGAGGTTTGTATAGCAGGATAAAAAAAATGGACAGTCTCTCAAATGATGTGTGTTGGGGCGGGCGGGAGTCCATATATGAATGTCAGGTAGGCCAATGATGCGTCCATATTTGCATTTTAGAAAGATTACTCTGGGAACAATGTAGACAAAAGTACAAAAGAAGACCAGATCTGCAGGGAAAACTGTAAGGAAGCTGTCACTGTACTCCAAGCAAGAATAAAGGCCATTTTCTCTTTATCTCATAAAAGGACTTGCTGTTTTCTTTGAAAGAGCAAGATCCTCTGGGGCAGTTCTAATTTTACTTACAAAAGTTCCCACCTCCCATTTCAGAAGTATTGTTCTTCCTCCGAGAGGCCGAGGAGACTCAAATCTTTTACAGTGTAACAGTCTGTCCTTGCCTTCAGAAAGGAAAAGACGGAGTTTTCATACTCAAAAGTACTAATTTACTAGCATAAGAAAAATAGCAAGAATTTATTTTAAAATTTACTGTCAAATTAAAAAAAGAAAAGAGAACAATGTGTCAAACTCCTTTTTAACCCCAAAAGAGATTCAAATAGAGTACATGCTGTCCCTGGAGGATAAACTCAATATTACAAAACGTATTCTAAGAGTACATATTTTAACATTATATAAATTCAGAGTTCTTCTGGAGGAACAAATATAATCAAGAAGATTGAGGGAATTAGAGAGGTGGGTTGTTCTACAAGAGAATAAATCTTATTTTAAAGCCATGCAAACAAAAATAGTTTAACGGGCATGAGAATAAGCAAAAAGAAGTCTGTGAAAAGTATGAAGTCTGGAAATGGTCCAGATAAGTATAAACGTTTCACATTAATAGGGAAAGAATGGGCTGGTGGATAGCCACTTTTTCACAGCACCGTATGGTGAAAGGAAAACCATGAATTCCTAGTCTCTTTGGGGTGGGGGAATCGGGGACAATCGTCCCTTCTTTCTGGGGGCTTAGTCAACCGCACAGTCTATGTGCCAACAATTGTCTACTCTTCCTCAGAAAGTGACTATGACAAATCCACTGCCTCGGGATATGGGGGAGAATGAATCAAACTTTTACACAGAGTTTGTGAATATTCCTCTGAACTCTGAAGCTACAATTTCAAAAAATGTATACAGGACTTGTAGATCAAGCACAAAGACTTACTGAAAATGATGTTGTTAGAAAGTAGTAAAATGAGTTTTTAGTGTATGCTCTTGATTTAGGGCTATATTAGGGTGAATTCTATGTAATAAACTTAAACATATTCTAATTTGAGTTCTTAGCAGCTGGCCTGCAGGTGCATATTCTTCTTCAGACTCTAGAAATACCTGACTATATGTAAGGTCTGTCTGGAAAAATTCCAACCATTAATATAATGAGAACGGTTTGTGCCATTCTCATCAACGTAACCTGGCGGCTGACGAGAGTGGACTGGATTGTGCATGTGTGAACAATGACAACTTGACTGTACTAGTCAGTGGGGGCGGTAGATGCTGTTGAGCATGTGTACTGTGTGGCCATTGCATTCAAAATTATTGAGTGAGTAGAGTGACGAACTGCATCAAATTTTGCGTTAAGTTTGAACATTCCTCCGTGAAAACTATTCGGATGATTCAGAAGGCCGCAGCTATGGGCAACTGGTGATTGGCAGCTTCGTCACAAAAACATGCCCACTCATGCATCATGTCCTGTGTAGTTTTTTGGTGAAACATCCAATCACCCATAGGTGACTCAGCCCTCCTACAGTCCAGATTTGGCGCCCTGCAACTTCTGGCTTTTCCCAAAACTAAAATCACCTTTGAAAGGGAAGAGATTTCAGACTGTTGATGAGATTCAGGGAATATGTGACAGGGTAGCTGATGGTGATTGGGAGAACCGTGTGAGGTCCCAACGTGCCTACTTTGAAGGAAACTGAGGCGTCATTGTCTTATGTACGATGTTTCTTGTATCTTGTATCTTCTTCAGTAAACGTCTTTTTCATAGTATGTGGCTGGATACTTTGTGGACAGACCTGCTCTGCAGACCCCTTGCTAAAGTTCCTAAGCAGAGAGATTTATTTAGCTCATGCCCCTGCTTACCTGTGCAAAAAGCTAAAAGGCATCAGCCCCCACATTTGATATAAAGAGGAGGAGTCAATATCTTTGCTCTGAAGCTTGCTTTCCAGGCAAGAGAGCTACCTTAATACAATAATATTGGTTCCCCTACTACTTTCCCCTAATTTTCCCACCCCTTCAGACCCCAGGAGAAAAAGGGGACTCAAGAAAGAGATTATATCAAGGCTATGGGGGTACAGAAGAGGCACAAGCAACTCTGTCTTATGTAAGGGTAGGATGAAAGAAGTCTAGAGAGCCTTCTTCCAAACACACTGTACTTCTCCACATCCTAGGTTGGACTTGCCAGTTTACATGTATATCCTGCATCAGAATATATTTGAGCACAGACACCAGGCTCAAGCATAGTGCTGAACACATTAAATAGACTCAAATATTAGCTGTGCAAAACAAATCTAGAAAATATTCTGTGGTTGTCAAAAGCAGAACACGGATCTCTGAATCTATTAGCTTGGGCTTTCACACTCACACTTTCAGAAGGAAAATAAGTTGTCTCATTGTCAAAATCTCACTAGATGCAAACGAAGGCAGGATGGTTTCCTTGTTCTATTCTTGAAGCAAAATGTGTAAGTATGGAGTACGAAATCATTTCCACTAGATAGCTAGGAATAAAAACAAGACATTTGAATTTAATGTTTTATTATCATGTAATGGTTTGGGCGACAAGTTCCAAAGCCTCAAGATAAGGTGCCAATAACCATTTGGGTAACAGGCCGTCAGAAAGCCTGGCATACTGTGCTCTGAGCTGCAAGGCTCTATCATGAAAGTGTAGCATTGAGAAGATTTTGCTATTATAAGGTTCTAGGAAGCCCATTAAGAAATCTTTTTCTTGTAACATTTATTGTTTGCTTTCTATCTTGAATTTAATTTCCCCTTGGGGGGAAAATGCCATCCCAGACCGTGAAATAAATTGAATTTTTTTGTAATCTAGACATTAAAGAATAAACCTATTTCTATTTAATCTTCAAAAGTCTGACAAATAAGATCAATTCTTGTTAGTACCTGATATGTATCAAATCAAAGTGTTACTAACATACACCATGGAATAGACCTCTTATCAAGAAACTGGACTAAATGTTTCAATATTTGCAGTTACTTATCTGCTATTTCCCCATCTGACACTTTGTACTTAGATGAATAGTTTATACTTTTACCAACCTTATTTTTTTTTTCCCAAAAAGCTTATTTGAAGATAACCTTCGTTACTTCAGCACACGTCCCACATAAAGAAATTTGGAAGTGTTGCAGTTTAATGTCAGCTATTGCAGTAAAAGCTGCTGGTGCCTACCCAGATCCCTTTTTACCAGGCTGAGGTACCAGTTCCTCAGCTGCTATGAATACTGGCTGCTTGGTGTTCACAGCCGTATCCATCTCCCAAAAATTACCCTTGGCCAACAGAAGCCACCTCACACAGAGCTGCCTGAGACATCCCACGGCCAATGACCAAGTAGGATGGGGAATAAGGGCTAGCATTCTTTGTGGTGCCATCGGTGCTCCAATACCAAGTTCTGTTGAATCTCCTTCCTAATATCTATCATTTTTTTCACCATTCCAATTGCCACTATCCCAGTTAAGGGCCATATCTCACCTGACTATTCAAATTGCCTTTTGAATCAATTTTCACATTATAGTCCTTTCTCTACAATACTGTCAGAACACACTAAGATACAAATTTAATAATCTTCCACCCCCCTCCCCAACACACACCCCCCTACTTGAAACCCTTGAATAACTACCTCGGATCACTTAGCAGCAGCAGTAACTGAACTCAGTTCACACATGCACGTTTCTTCTCTCTTTCAAAAAATGAGGCCATGAAGCAAAGCAAAGCCTTACAATATGTACAATATAATTAGATGGCATTTATCTGCCATGAGTACTAGTTAGCTGAAGCAATTAACTATAATCTTAGTGGAGTTAGAAGACTTCCATTAGTAGAGAGGAACTACAAAACAAAGTAAACCCAGGAGTATGGGTTACAAAACCACTTCCTTTCTAAGTTAGGGGGTTTGTTATAGTAAGTTAAGACTTAGTGTGTCTTATTAGTATTTTTGGCAAGAATCTCTTCTACCTCTGGCCCAGGAATCTCTTGGTACACTGGATGGAAAACTTCAAAGGTTCAGGTTGGGATGATGGTTGGTGTCCAGGTGGGTGAGTATATTTTAATCCTGGAAAATTGTAACACTAAGTACAGTAATGATACAGTCAAACCCACAGTAGTCATAATTATATTAAAGAATAATTTATGCATATTTGATACTTAGGTATCTAATGTTTAAAAATTTGGCCTATTGTAGAGGCAGACTGATTTGTGATACTTTGTAATATGTAATTGAGTAACTGATTTAAACTGATTGTTATTTATTGAGATGTATGTTTACAAATAATGTTTGAATTCTTAATAGAACTTACTCCTCTCTCCTCCCACTTTTTTTTTTTTTTTTAAGTCTTAGATTCAGGAGATTTAACAGTATCTAGAATGCTTTGTCAACAATATTAAAACAATTATAATAACCTTATGAACAGTTTAAAACCTCTATAGGAATTTAACTTGTAAATACCACCACCCATGCGGCCCAAACTTGACTGTTACAACCTTACAACAGTTACAAATTTAATAAGATTTTAAAAGAAAATAACAAGGCTTCTCAAGTTTGAACTTCAGTGTTTTAATAAATCAAATACCTTTAACAACTAAAGTAGCACCTGAAATAATATTCTGTGTAGAAATGTCACCCTCAAGAACATTAGACTCTTACATTGATATACAAATCTAGGTTTAGATCCTTGCAAAATCATGACACATGATGACACTGGGCCGAATTCTTGCATGGCAAAAATATCCCCTCCTTGAGATGGTGCATAAATTTTTTAGTTCACCATAGTCACCCCCCCCCATATGAGGGCAGTCACTCCGTTACCTTTACATTCCTAGTCCTTACAAAGGCATTTGCAACTCATGCACCTAGAGCAGTGATTCTCAACCAGCGGTAATAATGTCCCCAGGGGCCAGCTGGCAATGCCTGGAGAGATTTTTGGTTGTTACAACTATGGATGGGTGCTATGGGCATCTAGTGGGTAAAGGCCAGGAATGCTGTTAAACATCCTACAATGCACAGAACAGACCCTAACAACAAAAATTATCTAGCCTAATATGTCAATAGTGCTAATGTTAAGTAATGCTCATATAGAAAAACACATCTAAAATCCTTCAACATGGCACAGAGGTCTTGAGAGTAATCCATTGGTATTATATGAGTCACAAATAACTTTTTTTTATTGTTCATAGAGCCCTCATTTGTACTTAAGTTCTTAAATTTGGTGAGTTTCTTTTCTTTAAAATTTGTTCTTTATTTCCTTTAAGAAATCCTTCCCTTTAAGATAATCTGTTTTGCTTCCCTCTAAACATCCCACCGGTATTTCACATTTGTGTCTTCAATCCACCTGGAATTTATGTGCTGGAATTCAGAGACGAAATTTGATTTCCACATGAATAATCCATAGCTTCAATAGCATTTATTGAATAGTTTATCTTTCTCCACTAACCGGTAACTTCAACTTTGTCATATACTGATTTTTCATATAAACCTTCATCTGTTTCTAGGCTATTTTCTGTTTATTACTGTGATGTCATTCTAAGTTATACTTCTATCAGGAAACTTACTATATGACATGATTCCTTCCTCATGCTTCTTTAAATTTACTCTTACATATGAATTTCAATATCAGCCCTCTGGGAATTTCAGTTGAAATTTCACTGAATTTACAGATTGGCTAACGATAACTGGCTTTTCTCATTCATGGATATTATTTCCCTATTTGGGTTTCTCCATGACTTTCAGGGAAGTTAAACACATTCTCCATGATGAGAGACTTATTCCTGGATGCTATATATGGTTTGGTTTTGAGGTTTCTGTTTTTCCAGTAACCTTAATTTGGATCTCACACACAGCACACTTGCTGAGGTATCTTAACAGCTTGTCTGTAGATTTTCTTGGATTTTTACTTAATCTTATCACCTACAATATTTTCTTCTGCAATATTCCTAATTTGTTGTCTCAGTGTACTGGCTCTGATCCCTAGTTCACTTTCAAAGAGTGCATATCTTCACCTTATCCGTGGTTTTATAAGGCACTGCCTCTGTGCTTCACATTTAAATGATTTTTTTCTTTCTATATCTTTGGCAGATACTTTTTATTAGGTTAAGGAAGTTTTATTCAATTAGAGTTTTTCTAAGTTTTTAACATACTGAATGTATGGTACTAAGCATTTTATAACAGAAAAGCAGCTTTCTTCAAGCCCGCCCAGTCTTCTTAGAGAACTTGTCCTTATATTTGGAAATACAGCTAGAAAGCCTTCCTCCATCTTTGAACCTGCCTCTTTTTCACCCCCAGCTTTGCTCAGCATCTTTCAGGGAAATTCATTTAGCTTAAATCACCTTTGACTGGGATGCTGCTCAGTCTTCAGAGATTAGCTTAATCATAGGAAGATCTTAAGGGCCTTAAAAATTACTTCCAATTATTTCACAGACAGTTTGCAAGAGATAAAATTCAAAGTCAGAAGTCAGGCTATAACTGCGGTCAACACACAGATCAAGGAATAAATCTCTTAAGATTCTTGAAAAGAAGTATGCACGTGTCTCAACATTCCATTCTCTTCAAGCTTTTATTTAGCTCCTTAGTTAATGAATGAACTAGTCCTGCAAAAATACTAACACAAGGTAGCCCAAAGCTTCCAAGTGGCTGAGACAGAAGGAAGAGAATCTGAGTGTACATTCTCACACATGTGAAGGAACTACTCCCACAAGGGAAAACCTCTTGCAGTGTTGACTCTTGTGGGCTTATAAACAAAGATTCAGCAAAAATAACCCCCGGGGCCTTATAAAAATGAAATGACATTTCAGTGTTCTTTCCCATCTTTTTTCTGCGGTAAAAGCAGTGTTGAACAGCTGGCCTTTACTTTCTTTCTTCATTATTTCTGTGCCACAGTTACTAGAGGACACTTTTTATTTTAGTTTCTTTCTTCTTCTTTTTTTTAAATTTTATTGTTATTCAATTACAGTTGTATGCCTTTTTTCCTCATCCCTCCACCCCACCCCGGCTGAACCCACCTCCCTCCCCCACCTCCACCCTCCCCCTTACCATATGATCTTACCTTTAACTGGAACATAATCAATAGAAGAAAAAAGCAAACAAAATATAACCAGAGACATTGAAGTTAAGAACAATCTAACAATAGCCTGTAATCCCCTCTCCCCACTGTCTCCTTCCCACTCCCCCCTGGCTATTGTTAGATGTTTATTCTTCTTTACAGCAATTAAGGGGGGAAACAATTCTTTATACTACTTTCAAGACAGTCTGCACACTATTGTACCTGGGAAAGAAATGGCTAGGTTCTGGGATAGTTGGTTTTCCCCCCTCAGACAAAGTACATAGGTTGTTGGAGGGTTTCTCGCAGCCAAAAATTAACGTTTGACTATTTCATCCTGAGTGCTATATCTAACTTTCTGAAAATGTCAGAGCGCCTTATGTAAGCAACATGCCTTGAATGAATCCCTCTCTGTGTGTAACCAATTAACCTGTAAAGTCTAACACCTTTTTGAGAGTCATTTTAGTTTTTTATTATTATTTATCATCACCTGAGGATATTTTTCATTGCTTCTAGAGAGAGGGAAGGGAGAGGAGGAAGGAGAGGGGAACGGAGAGAGAGAAACATCAATGCCAGAGGGAAGCATCTATCGGTTGCTTCCCGAATGCACCCAGACCGGGGATGGAACCTGCAACCTAGGTACACGACTTGATGGGAATCGAACTCTCGACTTTTCAATTACAAGATGATGTTCCAATGAACTAAGCCACACTGGCCAGGGCGAAAGTCATTTTAAAAGCCACAGGTTGCTTGTTGATTAACCAAGCACTCCAAAGTATGATTTTGAACTTAACTTTTTTCTATATGGAAAAGTTACACATCTATTTCGTACTCTGAAAGTTATACAGGCATACCGCAATCTCTCTCACCCGCACTTGTGGGGGGTTGGGGTGGGGACGTATGGCGAACACTGCTCTAAGGAGGCAAAGAAGAAGACCAGTTCGGCAGTGGGGTAGTCAAATCCAATTTTCTTACTCACCTTTATTAAAAGCAGCTTATTAATGACCTGTAGTAGGCGAACAATGTTATTTATTTAAAAAGTAATTCTCAATGGCCTTCCCCTTTGGGTTGTTTCTATTCAAATCAGTTATTTTATGTATTATTTCCTTTCTTTGGTAAATAGAAAAGTATTTGCCTTTCTGGTTTTTCACTTTGATACCTTTATTAGTATCAAAAACAAGTCAGGTCTAGACTGATAATGAAATGTGCTCATCTGCCCATTTTTCTAACAAAAAACAAAAGATAATACAGATAAACTTCAAACTTCATTATGTCAAAAAAATGTGACTCTTCTACATTGCCTAGTAGCAGATATAAGAGATCAGAGATCCCTCGAAAATTACATTATAAACACAAACACATGCTCAGCCTCTTACCATAAGTTTTCTTCTCCCAGGAGACTTCCACACAACTACCACTTACCTCATTTTTTATGTAGCTGTTAGGTAAATCTCTTAATACACAAGACTTCTTTTAGCACTGTAAATGTGCATTTAGTTTTGCTCCCTTCCTTGTAGTTTCCAGGTCAATAGCTGCAGAGTAGGGTAATAACACTGTCTTTAGCCACACTTAGAGCAATAGTGCAGGCAAGTGAATCCTTCCAAGATTATCTCTATTTTGATTTTAACAAGGAACCCCAAAACGTTATACTACATGTAACGGTCTCGAAACAGATTAGGAGCAGGATGTGAGTCTAGGATTCTTATTTATGAAGCAGAACAGATCCTTCCCAATGCCTCCTTTTTACTCATCCTCTATCACTCTTTTCCCCCACACCTTCCCAACAAATAACCCCTTTCGTAGACCTGGTGTAATAGCAGGAAATTATAACATTTCTAATCCTATAATAATACTGTTAAATCGAACACAGCACTCCCTAATTAAAGACTAAATTTAAGGGGGGGGGGAAGACCCTCCCTTTAGAAAGTTGCTGAGGTAAAGGGAAACCTCAGGATATCGACTGCCTTGACAACTGTGAAAACTTTCAAATTTGAGAAAAAAAAGATAAAAAGAAATCAGTAGGCTAGCGTAGCCTTCAGTACCGCTCGTCTTCCTTTTCCTTTACCCTAGTACGCTGCTACCAGCTGACTCGGAGGTTCCACTCAGGGGACCTCAACCTCCAACGGACCCCACCCACCTCAAGCCAGCCAAAGACAGCAGCGTACCCTCCTCCGCCTTTAAGCAGCGGCGGTAGGAGGGGCGGCCCTCTGTTAGGCACCGGACGCCACGCCCCCATGGCGGGCGGGGCTTCATCCCCAGGGGCAACCACCCTTAAACAAATCATCATAATCAACTGCTTAAGAGCAAAGATAAAGGAAAATATTCACAGCAGATAGAGAAAAATTACACATTATAAACAGGAGAACAATGATTTTAATGATGGAAGTCTTCTCATCAGAAATGAGAGAGGCCAGAAGACAGTAGAAAAACAGCTTCAAAGTGCTTAAAGAAAAAATCACTAATGTAGAATTGTATATCCACTGATAATATAAGGAAAGAAAACTATAATGACACTTTTAGACAAAGGAAAACCAAGAGAATTCAGTTTTGGCAGACCTGCTCTAAAGAAATGCTAAAGGAAGTACCTCAGGCTAAAGGGAAATGAACCAGAAAGAACAATAGAAAATGTAAATATCAGGGTAAATATAAAAGGTTATTTTCCCCACTCTTTCAAGTGTATATAATTGTTGGAAGCAGAAATTATGCCACTGTTTGATAAAGTTTTCAACATATGTAGATATAATATATATCGTGACTATAACATAAAGGTAAATGGAGACTTCCAGTCAAGATGGTGGCATAGTCAAGACACAGCTTGCCTCCTCCCACAACCAAATCAAAATTACAGCTGAAATGTAGAACAATCATTACTCAGAACCATCAGAAATCAAGTCGAATGGAAGTCTGAGAACTACAGAATTAAATCCCCACATCCATCCAGATTGGTAGGAGGGGCACAGACACGCAACAGGCTGGCCCATCATCCACATGTGGTGGATAAAAATTCGGGAGAGATATCTCAGGAGCCCCAGCCTTAAACCAGGCCCCCCAGAGCAAGGTTCCAGCACCAGGCAGATAAGTCCCCACAACTTCTGGCTGCAAAAAGCAGTGGGGATTG